>NC_083280.1:53032026-54509963 GCF_963506605.1 Zootoca vivipara
TATAAGCTAATTAGAAAAAAAGATTAATTAATGACTGGCTGCTAATAAAATGGCAATCATGAAGAAAGAAACCAAGGGTGCTAAGCTTCAACTACCACCAATTAAGAGCTAATTACAAACAAATTATATATGTGTTTTGCTGTGGGCTTTAATTTACTAAAATGGTTTTAATTAAAAGAGAAAACATGCTGATTAATTGAACTGCAGAAAAAAATCTACAGTATAAACTGTGCTTTGTCTCTTTAATTAGACTTGTAACATCTGAAATCTTTTTTAAAGGTTTGTTAAAAAGAAGATATACATAATTAAGAGAGCATATGAATATAATCCTAGGTGATAACCCCTGTCATATACTAAAGGTTAAGAGAAAACAACCTCATTGAAGAGAAACTCAGAAACACCTTCACTAGAAAGGCAGAAAAATTAGCCACAAATATAATGTATGTTGTCTTTATTTCCCCCAGCACATTAACATGAAAAGGCATTTCTAAATTGTACATGGTTGTTCTACCTATTTTAATATATATATTTTTATTTCTTTGAGCACGTAAAGTATTACTGAAAATTTTCTATGTGATTCTGGAAACTGCCAACTCTATTCACAATGGCCAACAACACATCCATTCCCTGTACAGTGTATCAACTGTGTCTATGAGAAATAATCTGAAATGAAGTTGATCTGCTACATAAATTATAGAGACTGTGCAAAGAGCACCAGTCATTCATTTTTAGTGGGTCTTCTGCAGGTATGAGTCCCAGACTGTTCCCCATGTGTTCATTGAATGTAAGGATCTCCATAGGATCTGACAACTATTAATCCCTTTAAAATGGTGCTTTAAAAGTGCAGAAGGAAAACTTTATGAAGACAACACTACCCACATGCTTACTGTGCACAATCATCAAAATTGACCCCTCCCCCCCTTTTAATGACTGCTCATTTAAGTATTAGCAGACTGGATCAGAGAGGGGGCAATAAAAATCAATCGAACACATTTAGAATGATGGAAGAGTAAACATACTAGTTTGGCTATAGTACAAGAATGACTGAAAAAAATATTATCATGAATCATCTGAACAAATTTAAAACAAGAACATACAAATTATTGTACACTAAAGGGCCCAAAATACTAGGTTAATAAATGTACAGTAATGATAGCATAGGAAAAGTCAGAAATGGCAGGGCCTTTTGCTCTTTAAGTTACTGCCCTAATTTTAATGCACTATTAGAAAACAAAGCAAAGGAAGTAAGTCACAAGGTCACTGAAAAACTTTTGATATTAAGTATTTTGAGGGTAGATCTTTCACACATAGTAAACAAGTAACCACTCAAATTTCAATGATAGAATAGAAGAATTAAAGTACCACTACTAATAAAAATATTTTTCTTCAACAGTTTAAATGCTGAAGGAAAACTAAAGTAACAGTGATATTATCAGGCTTGCCATACATATATAACAGATGAGTTACCAGGCTTGCCATACAAATTTACACAAGTTGTGAGTCAACTTATGAGGCGAGCAGCACACCCTCCTTCTGAAGTTCTCCAACTACAGTGGAACCTTGGTTCTTGAACGGCTTAGTTGACGAACAAATCAGATCCCAAACGCCACAAACCCGAAAGTAAGCGTTCCGTTTTGTGAACGTTTTTTGGAAGCCAAACGTCTGATGCGGCTTCTGCTCGAGTGCAGGAAGCTCCTGCAGCCAATCAGAATCTGTGCCTTGTTTTTCAAATGGTTTCAGGAATCAAACGGACTCCCGGAACCGATTTTCGAGAACCAAGGTTCCACTGTATTGGGAATTGAGCTGCTATGTAGGCTCCATTTGGATCCTTGAAAAACCTTGGCTGCTAGCAGCCTTTCATCCCCATCAGTCCCTGCCAATCCACACCACCAGGAGCTCCTTTTTCTTGACCTCACTCTGATGAAGGAGATAGCACCAGTGGCAGGTATAATAATAATAATAATAATAATAATAATACCACCCCACCCATCTGGCTGGGTTTCCCCAGCCACTTCCCAACAGGTAGACTTCCCAACAGCAGAGGCTTCTGGCTGAATGCCTGGATGATAATCCAGGAAGAATGGGAACTCCATGGTTCCTTGCAGCAATGGGCACTGCTGGGCACAGCAGCTCTACCAGCATTTGGGAAGAGGGGTTATGGGGAGACATTGGAACGTGATAGAGCTGAGGAGACTTGAGCCCAATCCAAACTTATTTGTTTGAGATGGGCCCTGATGACCTAAGCTTTGGGGGGGGGGGATTCATCAGTAGTAGATATGTAAGTATACTGCTGTATAAGCTTTTTAAAAAAAAATGGTCACAGACTATATTGCTTAAAAGAAAATGTGTTCAAATTATTTAATAGTCAGTCCTGTACAGTACTCAGAAAATATTTAAATACATGAATTGTTAAGCAGCCCAGAGAGTCAGGAGGTTTTCACTGAGATGTAAAAGTGTTCTTTAACAGTCTATTTAATTTAAACTAATCAAAGTTACACTGATTAATAACAACTTGTTAAAGCCTTTCTGTAGGTTGCAAAATGGGGTATCTTTTTATATGGCCAGTATAATTCAGGAATTCTAAATTTCTTAGCACGTCCAAAGGAATAATTATGTAAATGAATAATTTGTACTACAATTTTCTGTGACACCCAAGATTAACAAGAAACCTCACATAATTTAGCTATAGCTTAATTATTCTGCATTCTTAACTTTGGCTTGGATCCAAAAGTGAACTTGCACAAGCAGAAGGCACTTTCATAGATTTAAGGTGGCCTCTGATTCCCACCAATTCCCCTTCCTGCTGCAGTTCCCTACACCTCATCTCATGTCATTCTGGACCCTCAAAAGTAGCTTTTCAGGGTTTGCTTGAGGATGCAGCACAGATGAAGAGGTTGAGTAAGCCATGCTGTGTGAGCACAATCCAAGCCATTATAAATAAGAACAGCACATGAAATCAAAGCAAAGTTTTAAGCCTACTGGGTTGCATCCAACTAAGTTATACTCCAGATTAGACCCACTGAATTCAATATACCTAAGTCTGTTTATTTTTATTACTCTGAATATGACTTTCTGGCTACAACCCACAACTTTCACAAAATATTAACAATTAAAATTACATTGCCAGCTCAGTTCTCTGAACCATGTGCATCCTGACCCTCAAGGGAGAATTCCTGCATATTACCTTTGAAGAATATTGTTTTGTGATTTAAGTTAGGGGTTTTAAGAAACTGTTTCACGATATATTGATCATGAAGGAAACCAGATAATTTCATGCAGAGAACTATTTCCGACTCTGTCTCATGTAAACTGGTGAAAAGCATTACTAAAGCTAGAATCTTCAAATATATAGAAGAGCAAGCCTTAATGGGGAACAATCAGAATGGACTCTCCAAAGGAGTCTTGTTTCACCAACCCTTTAGAGTTCTTGGAGAGTGTCAACAAACGTGAGAACAGGGACAAGCTAGTAGGAATTATATACCAAGATTTTTGAACAGCTGTTGATGAAGTCCCTCATTAACTGCTACAATTTCATTATATTGATGTTGGATACATACATGGAAACATCAATGAATATGACAGTAATCTTGCTCCCTGCTTTATGAACATGACTGAAATTTGTACCAGCGCAAACAGGTGCAATCAAGTCTCATACAATATAACACTGCGGGTGGCAACCATTTCTCACGTGGCAGTTCTGTTCCTGGCCCTCACAGGCGTCAGCAAAATATGTACAGGCATGCCCCACACCGTTCTGCCACCCCATACTGCCCTTATCTGGGTCCAAAAGGACTCATGCATCAGCGATTGGGCATAAATTTGACATGCCTAAAATGGTTGCTGCCTATGTACTGGATAGTCTAACCAAGTTCTCCCATGATCCTATAATCTCAAGGATATTAGCAAGAAGATTTAAGATTATACCAGAAGATCCCGAGAGAAGTTTACATTTTACAGTTAAGACTCTTCCAAGTGTCAGCAGGCAGATAGCCCACATAGCCATAGCTGCCAAGTTTTCCCTTTTCTCGCAAGGAAGCCTATTCAGCATAAGGGAAAATCCCTTAAAAAAAGGGATAACTTGGCAGCTATGCACATAGCACAGCCCTATGGATATCAAACCATTTCTTGACACACTCTATTGCATCAACAGAACACTAAACACCTGAAAAACAATAGAGCATTGCCACAGCATAACTGCCTGCACCAAAATAAAACAGCAACAAGTGCCCCATCGTAGAGAGCCAAATAATTGCCCATATCTCAAAAAGATATATTGCTCATTCTACACTGCATGGCTCTAAATTATGTTTACATCCCTTTTTTATTTGAAGCAAACCAATTCTATAAAAATTGGTTCTCTCTGTGAGAGAATGATAGACGGCTACGTTTTGGCATTCCCTAGCTTTTAAAAGCATGTTTTCATAGCCTCTTCTTAGCCATCTTTTTTATTTTTGGCCCTCCTCCTCCTTCCCAATACTGATGCTGTTCTATCAGTTTCACAGGCTTATAAATGTTATACATCAAAAATTAGTTTCACTTATTAAGGGAGGAAACAGCTTTAAGGACTCTGGGATCTGTGCCTCAAAGCAAAGGCTTTATCAGCAGGTTCCAGTTACTGCTTCTTGAAAAAGAAAATACCACTGATTAAAAACCTATACACCTGATTTCCAAAGAACACTCATCCACTCAACACATATTCCATCACGCTGTTAAAGAGCTGCACCCAGAAATACAGGTCAGCCCAGGTTTTCATTTAGTGTGAAAATAAAAATGGGTGATATCTTCTAGTTTTAAGTTACCCTTTGTCACTGGCACCTATAGTATCTGTTTCTATGGTGGACTTGGTGTGAAATAAATATAGTTAAAAGCCCTTAATTTCACATATTAAGGACAGATGAATATATTCCTAAAATTTATGAACTTTGGTGTACGGTAAGGAAAGAAGAACTAGCTCTTCACACATCAACGCACGAGCTCAGTAAACCCAGTAGTGAAAGGTCAGTACCTTTTACTGCACATACAAACTCCAAGAGACAAGCATTAAATGTGAGCCAGCTCTAACTTCTGGGCTGAAGTATGATTAGTCTGATGATAGTCAGCTCTATTTCTCTGTAACATCTGTATTAGGAAACACCGTGTGAGAGCTAGACCAGTGCCTGGACTCACTGGTGGGTTGGATGAAAGCCAACCATCTGACTGAATCCTAGCAGGATGGTGGCACTGTGAGTGGATAACTGATCAATCATCTGCTTTGGATGGGGTCATATTCCCCCTGAAGGAGCAGATGCATGCTGTGATGATGTTCCTGGATTCACCCAGGTGACCCCAGTGGCTAGCAGTTCCTTGCGCCAGCTTTGGCTGGTAAAGCAGTCAAGGTTGTTTATGGACTGGGATAGCATGGCCACTATTTTTCCATCTGCTGGTAACCTTGAAGTTAACCTGCAAGCTACAGCTAGTACGTATGTGTCTGCTTGCCTGCTCACTGACCAGAATATCACCATGATAGACAGCTGCTGAAATACCATAGTTGCACGGCCTCTAAATTAACTACCAGGCTAAATTCAAGGTGCTGGTACTAGTGTACAAATACAGCTTAGGTCCAGGATATATCCAACTGGTCACTGTGTTCTGTAGAAGACATCCTGCAGATACCATCTTATAAGGTCTGCTCTGCACGATGTCAGAATTGAGGGTTTCAGATGGCAGCACCTAACCTTTGGAACACCCTCCCATTACTGATCAGGTGCTGTCTCTATTGCCTTTTTAGAATTACCTCCAGTGCAGGTCCTGTTTGTTTTCCCTAGACATCTGGTTAGTCACTGTGGGAACAGAATGCTGATCTCATCCAACAGAACTCTTATGTCTTCTCATAACTATAGAATTATTATTTTTAAATGGAAAGAAAGGCAACCTTCCCTGAGGAAAGGAGCTCATAGCACAAGTTTAATATACAGTATAGGGTTGTTGTTTTAAGCTAAGCCCTCAAACTTTTTTTATCTATCTCACACACTGATGTCCAGAAATAGAATCTCAACTGTAGCTACACAAAATGTGGGGAAGCAAGAGCATGTGTTACAGCACTGGCCATGTTTCTTCTTCACAAAGGGGGCAACTGGATAAATTGCTTAAGTTCCACTCATTTTAAAGCAGCTTAATTGAGCCTAACCTTTTGTGAATGGTTGCTTTAGCTTTAAAACATACAATTATTTGCTTAGGTGTAAGAAATTAATTGCAATCAAAAATGCAGCAAACTAGGATCAGTTTATAAAACGAATAGCATTAAATAGTAAAGCTTTTCCTGGACCACATCATGCCAGGTCAACGATGGAGCCCTAAATGGTCTCCTCTAAAAATGCTCCTTGCACACAGAAAAAATAGCTTGTCAACAGCTGAACTGATCTTTCTTTTTCTAAACCTATGAGCATTTTTCATCCCATGTAAGATCATTATAGAAACCCCGCATTTACACCCTGAATCAATACAGTCCAAAAAGAAAAAGCTTTGCTACGTCATTCTGCCGAACAGCAATAATAATAATTTACTACTTTTACCCCACCCATCTGGACAGGCCTCTCCAGCCACTCTGGGCGGCTTCCAACAGGATATTTAAAACACAATAAAAGATCTAACATTAAAAACTTCCCTAAACAGGGCTGCCTTCAGATGTGTTCTCAAAGTCAGATAGTTGTTTATTTCCTTGACATCTGGTGGGAGGGCATTCCACAGGGTGGGCGCCACTACCGAGAAGGCCCTCTGCCTGGTTCCCTGTAACCTTACTTCTCGCAGTGAGGGAACCACCAGAAGACCCTTGGAGCTGGACCTGTGTCCGAGCAGAATGATGGCGGTGGAGACGCACCTTCAGGTATACTGTGTTGAGGCCTTTTAGGGCTTTAAAGGTCAGTACCAACACTATGAATTGTGCTCGGAAACGTACTGGGAGCCTATGTAGGTCTTTCAGGACCGGTGCATCAACTGGCCTTTATGTACAGGTCAGTGGTATTGTCCTCCGTACACTTCCTAATGGCAGTTCCCATACCACATTACATACTTATTAATGGTCCTCTTTGAGTATTAACAGCAATTAATTCAAAGGCACGTGCAATTTTGAACTAGCAGTGTGGAGGCATGGGTTCAAACTCCCTATCCAGCCATAGAGTTCACTGGGTGATTCAGGGTCATTCACCATCTCTCAGGTATGCACAGTTGCTGAAGGTATAAAATGGTTGGTGGAAGGGAGAGAACCATGTATGCTGCCCTGAGCTCCCTGGAGGAGGAGTTTTAAAATGTAATAGCAGCAACAACAGGCGTGAGGACCTGCTGTCACATAAAAAATAACTGTGAAGCCCCACAGAGATGGTTACTTTCTGGGTATGTTTCCATGGTTTATTTTACCCCTGAATGACTTCAGGGTGATGTCTGTCCCAACAACATTCTATATTCATAACATTTCTCGAAGAATCCCCTTCCCCCCATATGCTATAGCTGAAAAAAGGGCTGCCTAAAAAGAAAAAAAAGGATTAGGAAACAGAAACAATCCCATAACCATATTTTTATCCACATTATAAGACTTGTGTGAAGATATTCGAAAAAGCTCAACCTACCTCTCGACTAGCTAATCTATCACTTAGTTCCTCGGCTTGTGTAATATCTCCTTCAGCCAATGATCTGTCTATGCTGATTTCAAGGCCAGACTGGAAGAAATATCAAGACAAAAAGGAAAGTTCCCAGTAGAATATCAACTGGACATTGCAAATACACGTTCAGGGGAAATGTATCACAATATGCACAAAACAATATTCACTTGCAGAGCCGTAATTTCTGTGTATATCAAATCACATACAGGATGTATTTTGAAAGTAGTTTAAAGTACATAGATATTCACAGAATGGTTGTTTGAGAAGAAATCATTGCATTAATTCCACCTTATGTGTTGGATAAATACAGCACTTAAAAAAAATTACACGGGCTAGCTTACGCCTGTCACAATAAAATTTTATCTCAATATCTGACTTATCTGTTCCATCCCTGGAGCTTCCCTGAATAAAATGTGATGTGTATGTGTCAAATATATGAAGAATGCCAATTACCACTGCGTCTTCACAATTCTTAGATCTTATCTTTATCCAAAAAACGAATTCTGGCATGCTGTCACTTCACTATTTTACCATATTACTGAATCCAAGCCTGAAAATTGTCAACTATAAAGGAAGAGAGGACTACATTTTTAATCTCTAAAAACAAGCAATAAGAATGAGCCTTAATAACACAGGCAAATCCTAACTTGTCTTGAGTTAACATTTACAAATGAAGGCCCACTAATGAATGCAATAATAATAATGTAATAGATTTCTGCCCTGAAACTCTAGGTTCATCTTTCTTGAACACTCTATTTGTAATATATCTGAGGGGAGGGGGAGGAAATAGAATGCTGATTACAAGTTGATGTGTCAAGACTTTACTAGAAGAATGTCATCTTCCAATTAAGAAGAGAGTTGTTCACGGTATCTCAGTTTGCTTACATTTATTTTTACATACATTTCCTAGTCACCCCATCTATTTTGTTATCTATTGCTAGCAGAAAACAAATAATTTGTTACTGATCATTAATAAACATTCTAGGGCTTTTGTAAGATGCAACACAAATAATGTAAGGCTGGCAGAAAGTAAAGTGTTACTTATTACCAGGGCAGCTTGACTCAAAGTCTTACACTCTCATTCCAGACACACCAAACGGTACAAAGTTCTTTGGCCATAGATGGGATGGATCGAGACGAAGTTAAGCTTGCTTTAGTCCCATTGATTTCAATATTATATCCATTTCTCTGGGAGCAAGCTCCATTTAACTAAATGGGACTTACTTGTGAGGAGACATGTATAAGCTAGCACTGTAATGGACTATTCTGTAAGCAAAGAATATTGGGGGTTTTTTGTATGAAGATGGAGATCTTTGTACTTTTCTGTAATTTCAATCTGATTCTTGGTTGACTCCCAAATACTTAAAGCAACACCAACATCTCCTCTACAGTATGTCTGAAGTGCATCTATGAAACACTGCAGGCTCAGTCTTTAGATATAGTAACCACAGTGTCTCATGTAATCTAGGATTGGGAAGCAAAGGTTTCCAGGGCAGACGGTGCAGTTGCAAGGCAAACATCAACTCCAGTAACTGGACAAATACCATAATGAGGAACTTTTTTAAAAAAGTGTTTTGTGATATTTGCTTGATGTAACAAAGTATACATTTTAAGTTAGGAGTTTGGTATAGTAAGTCACCTTTGGAGGGGCTTCCTTGCTTGAAAGTGATTTAAACCTGTCATTGATTCCAAAATACTGAGTAAGCTCTTCCAACTGGCTTTCTTTTATGGATTGTTGACTACAAAGGGAAAAAAACATTTTCAGGAGGTTATTATTTCATTTGAAAAGAAACATGCATTATTTAAACATGTATAAAAACATTCTTTTAAAAAACATATTTAGAATAAAATGCTGCTTCTACACATTTGATATTTTGAATTTTTTACATAGTTAGATTGTAATCAAGATTTGTTACTTTTGTACTTTTGATATACAAGGGCATCTTACCTAACTAAGGAAGTCTAGCCTGATATCACTAAATATAAGTATGTACATATATTTTCATTAGACAGGCCATAATCCCTCATATATTGAAGGTACAAAAGTAAGTAAACTTCACCGCAACTTAACGTTATGTTTATTTCATTTATTATACTTGTAAAATAAATTTAAAATCACAGAAAGTTCTCAAATACCTTTCAGTTGTTTCTTCATTTTTCTTTTTAAATTTACCTGAAGAAAGAAAGTACTTTAAGTTATTGCATTTGTTATAAATTCCTGTTCACCCCAACTTTTAGTAAATTTAATACATGAAACAACTGTTGTTATCACATCTCAGATGCAAGTTTTGTGCACAGGTTCTCCTAGTGGTTAATGAAGTGGCACACAATTAACTCACCTGTGTCACCACTATAGCGCTCTATTACGGTACTTTCTTTATAAGGGCAAACAATCCTTTCTGAGTTCTCGCCATGGTTAGTGCTCTATCTGTGGCAAGGCCACTAAGGTTGTTAAACATCAGCTTCCATCTGTTGGACTGCAGACATAACTTTCTGAAAGGTATCTTCTCCTTTGGCAGCATCATTCATTGCTGCCACAAAGCGAGCAAGTCCTCTCTGGTTTCAAAATCTGACGAGATTTCCATGCACAAAATTGCCACTGGGCAGTGTTGGTTATGTCAGTTGTCTCATCAATTGCTGATGAACAGAAAACAAATTCCAATACAACTATTATCATCTGCCAAATCATTTTCTCACACAGTCTGATGGAATGATCTCATATTTTTACATAAGGAGAGTGTCTCTGGAACCAATATTGCAACATTTCTAAACCGGCAATCTTTCACAAATTCTCCCTCTGCTTATGGCCTCAGGCAACCTCTGGTTCTCCCTCTGCTGTTGGCTTTTGGCTGCTCTCATCACAGCTCATATCTGATCGGCTTCCTGTCATTTCATGTTTTGGCTGCTCTAGTCAGAGATCACATCTCTTTGGGAGCAAAGCTACAGGAAGCACCATGGCCAGAGGTTAATAGGCAGAGGTAAGTGTGGTGGAAGTGCACTCAATAAGGAAGTGGCAGTGCAGCAATTATTCTATGCACTTCTGGTAACACCCACATAATTCTTTTTACAGTGAACAGTGGTTCTAGCACAGTGGCAAGTAGGAAGAAGGTTCACTGAGGTCAGAAAAAATAGCTGATGCCTCCCCCCCCCCCCAAGGGGCTGGATGGTCACCGCTGTCAGAGAGCATAATATAATCTCATTTCCCCCTTTTTTTACAGAGGTGCACATACATCCATAGCAATGTGCTGGGATGTTTCTGGCTTTACAGGGAATTGGGGGGTCTATACACAACTCCAATATGCATATAACAAACGGTTTGGTCTGAGTAGCTGTACATGCGTGCTGTGGAGGGAGAGGAGAACAGGATTGTCTTACATTCCACTGGAATCCCTCTGTATATAGCAGCAGACTGGATTGAGAATGTACTATTCTCATTGTACAGTGGTACCTTGGTTGTTGAACGGCTTGGCTCCTGAACAAATCAGCTCCCGAGCGATGCAAACCTGGAAGCCGGACGCCAGGCGCGGTTTCTGCGGCTTCCAAATGACTGCAGGAAGCTCCTACAGCTAATCAGAAGCCGCACCTTGGTTTTTTTAATGGCTCTGGGAGTTGAACGGACTATGTTCAACAACCAAGGTACCACTGTATCTTAAATAGATATCCAAAGCATACACAAATGAGAATAAACTCCAGTCAACTGTGGAACTTACATGCATAGATTACTGTGGTGCAAAATAACTATTTGATGTTATTCTTACTGTGGTACAAAATAACTACAGTACTTGATGTTATTCTTACTGTGGTACAAAATAACTATTTGATGCTATTCTTACTGATCTATACAACCCCTTCATACTCAGATCCAAATGATTTCTGTAGAAGTTAGTTCTACTGGCTTCAGTTAAACAAGTCTCAGTGTAACAGCCCTAAGCCAAAGACGTCTCCCCGGTGGTGGTGGTACATGGACTAAGTTTCCTCGTTTCCCCAATCAGCGCATCAATTCTGCCATCATGCTGCTGCCTAGTTCCTCCAACAGAGCCCTTTTCAATGCATAGAGGTATGATTTCAAAGGGGCAAGATGTGAGCATAAACCAGTTTTCCCAGAGAGAATAATTATGATGGAGACAACTAAGCTTAGTAGGATGGTTTGGGCACAGAGGTTTGGAGAGCTGAATCACATAGTAATCTATAAAAAACCTATGTGCTAGTTCAAATGCCACCCTGAAAAGGCATTAATTATTAAAATGCTTAATTGCCTAAGAATAAAAATACACATGAGAACCACTGGGGTTTAATTAGGAGTAGTGTACAAAACCCAAACTTGAAATTAAATCCCTGCTCAGTCAACTGGGAGTCTGCAGGCAAGTCACTCTCTCTCGCTTTGGTTCTCCAATAAAACTAGAATGACCTATGTAATGCGGTTGCAGAAAGAATAAATGACAAACACTGTACAGCAGCACTACATAAATGGGCCAAGATTCAAAGAGCTATTTCTGACATGCCCAAAGGCCTTTGGCATTTTCTTTGAAGTATAGTCCCCTCCTGCCTTATTACAAACTGCTTTTAAAATTGCTCTCAGATTTAATAATGATCTGCTTGTGGCATGTGCACTGCTGTTCTGGAAAGATGTCCTTTGGATACCTGGAACTAGTTGTGTTCTCTGGATCCTGACCATAACAAATAATGTTATTTATGTTTTATACCTCTGAATCACAACCAAATTATAGAAAAATCCTCAAGTTCAATATTCCACAACGTATGCGTTGTCACTATCGTCACCTAATCCTTACTTTAACCATTTTGCACAATGTTTTCAGCTATTAAACAACAACATTTCCCAAGACTTCTCTTAATTGAGCAGAACACCTTTTCTGGAACGCTTTCTCTTTCCCCTCCTGTCTCTCTGACTGACTTGGATTTTCATTTCAATGTTTTTCTTTTGCAGGCTCTGAAATTTCTGTTGAAAGAGAAAGACACAAACTGAGAAACACTATGTTCTTTTGTTTGGTTTTACAGTGAAGTCATTGAATGAACAAAATCAACTTATTTATGAAATCTACTGTATAAAACAATCGCAATAGAAGCAAGCTGCATTCAAAGGTTCAAAATGGCGAGGATCAGAACCCGCAGACCCTAAAATGAACATGGAACTCCCAAGCAACATGGACTTCCTTGTTCATGGCAGCTGCTGCATGAGTGCAAGGGAAATGCATATGCTGTTAATGACATGGCAGTGAAAAGGAAAAAATGCATGCACAGGATCTCTATGCAGTCAACTCAGCTTTAACACATGCAAGAAGCCTCAGGACTACACTGACAGTCTCCACAGATCTCTAGGTGATTTATTCCACTTCCTGCATTAACTATGCAGGAGTCAATTTCAACCTTCTGCATAAAGGCCGGAACCCAAAAAGATCCCTTAGCATACCTAAAGGCTTGGGCATAGTCAAGAAGATTTTTTCCCCTTTGAAAAACAGACCGCCTCACCATGCCATAACACAAACTGCTTCTGAATCCCTCTCAGTGTGAAAAGTGTCCATTATATGGCATGAGGGGCAGCTGCTTCAAATACCTAATTCCCAAATCCATTTGGACATGCAGAATTGCTTGTGCTGTTTTCTGGACTCGAAGAAGATATAAAACAAATATAAAATATGTTGGAAAATAAAGTACGAGCACTCGAGGATGGTCAGGTTATAATTGCTAGAAGATATAGCAAAAGAGAAGGCAGAGTGTGCATTTTAGGAAACTTTGATAAAGATCAATAGATCAAAGCCAAAACCTGCTTACTAAATCAAGCCTCATGTTTCCGTACATGATCTCCAGATGCGAAACCAGAACTTGATAAACCATGGTAACACCAGCACACATTTTGAGAAATAATCACACCTGCCTCCAGCCCTATTTAAGGGAGCAACCTTTTGGACAATGATATTAAAACAAAACTCAGAAGTTTCTTCTGAGCTTAAGATGGAGACTGTGTTCCATTCAACATAATTTTACTTCTTGTTTCAACCTGTTCTTTCAAAAATGATTACCTACGTAAACATCAGCTACAAGAGCTACTACACCAAACACAGTATCAATCATGTGCAGAGTTGTAATCATACCTACTTTCCACATATCTAATGAAACTCCAGAAGGACATGTTTGGAATTCCTGTCCTTCATCTGCCACTGCTGTAAAAGGATTGCCTTCAGTGATACTTTCCGGTTCCTGAATCTCAGAGCTGGAAGACAGAATGCCTTTCAAATCCTTTTGTTCTCTTTCCTCTTTTAAGATGGACTCAGGCCCAGGCCCATCCCATGTTCCTTCATCATCAGAACTCGTATCAACATCACTTTCATTCACACCAGGAGGTAACAGTCCACTCCACATCTCTAGGTACATAATGAAAGATAACATACACATTATCACTGTGGAAAAATCTTTAACAAAATTATTTAAAATGCCTTTAGGGCTTTTCCTGTCTCTTCAGCAGCAATGAAAACAGAGTAAGAACTTCTTGGGCATCTTACTTCTTAACTATTCATTCATCAATGTCAAAGAGAATTCAGATTTTCTAAGATCCAAGGAAACAGAATGTGAAAACAAATCCTTTGGACATACAAAGAGAATTAGAAAAATACAATATTACAAAAATAATCATTTTTGTTATTTGAAGTTTTAAGTGGCTTACACAGGCTTATTAGAATTAATGTCCAACATCTTACTGTTTATCAAACTGGCAGTTTATGCAACTACACTGAGCAGTGGTTTTATATGTATATTATGATGATGTGTTTTGGCAGGGTCTGGCAGCCATAATCCATAACTGTATTATACCAGCTGGGTGGGGGGTGGCAGAGGCACATGTGTAAGGGCAGAAGAAAAGACCCATAAGTCGTATATACTTATAGTAATGACCTGAGACTGCCCACTGGTGCAATGCTGGGGACCCCAGAATTAGATCAGATGCTTTAGAATTTCTTCATCTGGGTATGTTTTTCGAGATTGGGTGAAAAAACAGTATTCCAAACGTGGCCACACAGATTTGGCAGGGTATGCTGCTAACTGTATCCTGTCCTGCCCAAGGACACTACTCTCTGTCTGCCACTCAATGCTCCTTTTTGCCAGTTGGGAAGAGCATTATAAAGCCACCCTGATCTTCTTCCTCCTGCTTTTCTCTGGATCTCAGATACCACGAGAAGGATGAGAGCTGTTTCCTTCTCAGCAGCTACCCACCCCAGCCTTAAAAACAGAGCACCAAGTTGTGCATAGTACAAATGGCCCTCATTTTCCCCCATGAGATACCTGGGGGCTGACCATTCTCAGGTGGCTTTCATCAGTCAGGGCACTGTCTGCACAGCAGCCTTCCCTGGGCTTCTTGGTGGCTTCTCCCTTCGGCTCTATCAAGATGCCAACTCTGTGGAGAATGGCAGGTTGCAGGGGCCACTCCACTTGGCATCAGATGAAGGTCATCAACAGTAGATATGATAAACCAGTTATCTTCATTCCATTTCCTAATAATCCCTAGCACAGATTTTTGCATTTTCCACTTCATGTATTTTTTCCTTGATTTTCTCATTTTATCTTTTTGTAAATGACTTTGAGGGTGCTAACAATCAAGCAGTATATAAATTCTATTAAATAAACAGAATACCATGCTTATGTTTTTATTTCATGTAATATGGTGAAGGAAAGGCACTCTGCTGCAGAATCTCAGTCTCTGGTGTCACACATTCAGGAGTATTCTAAATTGTATCTGTAAAATGTTGGAAGTATACGTGGATATCTCTGCTGTTTGAAGTTCATCTTACTCTCTAATATGTCTTAATATGTTGGATTCTGTGCAATTATATACTGTACACCATTCCTTAGGAGTAAGCCCTACTGAAGCCAGCAAGGCTCACTTCTCAATAAAAATGCACAGGGCCTTGTTTTCTTGCTGAAGGAGCTGTACTTAAACTAACAGACCAATCACGACCATTTCCTAACTCAGAATTCAATAGGACTTACTCCCAGGTAAATGAGGTTATGACTGTAGCTAAGTTACTGTCCTCTGTCCACTTATTTTCCCTGATCCATGTCGAGCTGTATCTCTCTGAACTTCAGAGCTCCTCAGTTATAAGACAGGATTTTACGCTTAAGAATGCAGCTGTAACAAGTAGCTGTTCTTTAAAACTTGCAAAATAAAATAAAATTAATACATTTCCTGCCATAGATTCAGCATCTAACATTGGCCTAATCTGGGGTGGGGGAACCTCTTAACATTCCAGATGTAGCTGGGCTGCAGCTCTCACCATCCTTGAGCCTTGACCATGCTAGTCCCAACATCCTCCTTCGTGTGCCTCCTCCTCAAGATTTCTGAAGGATGGCAACATGAGAACGGGCCTTCTCTGCAGTGGCTCCCCATCTGTGGAATGCTCTCCCCAGGGAAGTTCGCCTGGCACCTTCATTATACACCTTTAGGCGCCAGGCAAAAACATTCCTTTTTAACCAGGCCTTTGGTTGATCTGATTGACATCCTATGGCTTTTAAAATGTGGTTTTTTTTGTTGGGGGGGGAGGGCTATTGGGTTGTTGTTTTTAGTTTTATTAGGTATTTTGTGGTTTTATATCTTGATTTTATTCTGTGAACTGCCCTGAGACCCCCAGGTATAGGGTGGTATATAAATTAAATAAACAATAAACATCTGGAGGACCAGATTCCCCATCTCCTATCTAACAGGCACAGCTCAGGGTTGCATCTTCTATGAGCACGTCTCTCTGCAGTCCTGTGAAATACGTGATACTCCTAGGAGCCCGGTTAAGATTGTGGCGATCTATTCACGAGTTTCCACGCCCTTTGTACAGGGCTGGAGGTAAAAGCACAAAGCTACCTTCGAGAAGGGCAGGCGCGGATATGGGGCTCCTCCTGCCTGGCCCGATCTTCGGTGCTGGCGATTTGGCATTGCCTTGTCATTAAAGTGAAACTGAAAGCGGGCAGAAAAGGGGTTGGCATGGGAGAAAAAAAGCACCCGTTTTATTGGCAACCTACTACTCGCGAGCAAGGCATGCTTCGCACGCTACAATCGCCCACCTCCCTTACCTGGGAGCAAGCCCTACTATGGGACTTCCTACAAAGGAGACGCGTAAACCTGCGACTGGAGAGAGGAAGAGCTCACAGCCTCCCTCAGCCAACCTGAGGAGGAAAGCTCCCCCGGCCTCCCTTCAAAAACTGCCCCAATAACGTCCTACAGGCCGGAGAAGAACCGCCGCCGCCGCCGCCTCGCTCTTCTCGCCTCACTTACCCCCCGCACTTGTTTACATCGCGGCCATCTTGAAACTCCTCGCACAGCCCGCCCTCGAAAGCTCTGACTCCGCCCCTCAGCCAATCCGCGCTCCTCAGCTCGGCGGTCCCCATAGCAACCATCCGCCGAAGCGGTTTCTTTTTTTTTTGTCGATCCAAAGGCTACAGTCCTAATGGCTTTCTCGCAGAACTTCCGGGTTTCGTTTATATACCCTTTCAAGTGTGAGGTGGAAGTGACAGAGGACGAGCTGGTGTAAACCACTCAGATAAAGAAAGCAGCTTCTTTTCGGTACATTTCACCCCCGGAATTAAAGAATGGGGACCGGTGTTGTTGTTTTTAAGGGTGAAATTCAGGAGGTGCGATGATGATGAAGCAGAGAAGAAAAGAAATAAAAAAATCAACTGGTGAAGACAGCCGAGAGAGGTTGTTTAAGAACCTTTACAGGCTGCCTTTTGCATTGGCGATGTTCAAAACATCGTTGCCATCACCACCAGGGGCCAGGGGCCAGTTAGCTAATGGGTCCAAATAATTGGTTTCCTTCAAGAGTCTCTAAAGTTGGGCCACCACTACCCTCTCAAGCACTTTCCTCCAAAAGAGATTAAATAGGAGGTAATTATCAAATGCTTCTGCATCCAGGGTGGTCTTTTCAGAAACAGTTGCACAACCTCCTCTTTAAAGGTAGCAGGCACTTAATGGCACATTCATCACACTCTGGACCCACCAGTTCAACACATGCACAGAAACATACATTTGTTAGCTCAAATTGGCCACAGCAGTAGTCCCTGTATCTTAAATGCTTGACATCTGATTTATTTATTGAAGTCAGTACAGCTAACATCCTTTCTCACTTAAAATTCTGGTCTTGGTATTCATCCAAATTCCAAACAATAATTTATATGAGTGAAAGAGTCATGTGTCATGAATTCTCCCAAACATAAAACAACCAGAAAGCACCGTAATTAAAGCACAGGCTATGGAGTTATTAATGCTACTACTGGAAATGTTAATGCCACAAACTATAAAAAAGGCAAGGTGTTGTGCAAATCATACACCTGTGCCAATATTCACTTTAATCCATCCACCTGCACCGTAGCAGAGTGTGTGATACACAAAAGAACATTAGCAAACCAGACCACATTTTTCAACAAGGGGGAAAAAGGAGAGTTGATCATGCCTATTGTAATGCTGTTACTACTGGGCAACATGCTTATTTAGCACTCACTACAGTCCATATATGGGACCCAGGTGGCGCTGTGGTTAAACCACTGAGCCTAGGGCTTGCTGATCAGAAGGTCGGCGGTTCGAATCCCTGTGACAGGGTGAGCTCCCGTTGCTTGGTCCCAGCTCCTGCCAACCTAGCAGTTCGAAAGCACATTAAAATGCAAGTAGATAAATAGGAACCGCTACAGCGGGAAGGTAAACGGCGTTTCCATGTGCTGCTCTGGTTTGCCAGAAGCGGCTTTGTCATGCTGGCCACATGACCTGGAAGCTATACGCCGGCTCCCTCGGCCAATAATGCGAGATGAGCGCGCAACCCCAGAGTCGGTCACGACTGGATCTAATGGTCAGGGGTCCCTTTACCTTTACCTTACAGTCCATATAGGAAAATGAAAACTCTGATCCTAAACCTCCACTGCCTTGTGGTATCTTCAGGAGAAGAAAAAGAAAAGGAGTAAACCCTGCACAAATCTGGAGTGGAGTCCCTAAGATGGCTGGATCGTATGCCTCCTTCTGGCAACCCCTACAGCCAAGCTAGTGCCAAATGTATTGCTCTGCTTTCCTTTGGACCACATCAGTGAGGCTGAGAGGGGGATCTTATCGTCAGGGCAGCCCAGGACCTCCATACACACTGCCCAGGCTTGTGCCCCAGGGAGCTCACTTCAGTGCTGCTAACACAGTGGTTTGTCTTCACCCCTGGAGGTGCACTCCATTGTCTCTCAAGACAGACTGATGTCTCCGCCAACAACAACAACAACAACAACAACAACAACAACAACAACAACAACATATCATGTCTATTTGGCTTGCTTGGCAAAAAAAAATAAACAAAGGGAAAACTGGGTGGGGGAACAAATCCAGATGCCACAACTAAGGAAATGGTTCTATAAAATAAAAGGGAGTCATGCAGACAGTGGTGTTAAACTGGAACCAGAATTGCTTCATTTGCAGCTGTGTCATATTGGTGCTTTATCACAACACATATTCATGCAAAGAGTTCTAGGTTCAACCTCTTGCATCTCCACTTAGGAAAGATCCCTGTTTGGAACCACTGCCAGTCAATATAGCCCAGGTGTCAGCAAAAAATTTAAGCAGGGGGCCGGTCCACAGTTCCTCAGAACTTGTGGGGGGCTGGACTATATTTTGAAAAAAAAATATGAACGAATTCCTATGCCCCACAAATAACCCAGAGATGCATTTTAAATAAAAGGACACATTCTACTCATGTAAAAACATGCTGATTCCTGGACTGTCCGCGGGCCGGATTTAGAAGACAATTGGGCCGCATCCGGCCCCCGAGCATTAGTTTGGGGACCCTGATATAGCCAATGCTGAGGTAGTTGGACTAGTGGCATAAGATAGTTTCCTAACATCTTCTGAGAAATCAAAGCATCCAGATTTTGTCCCATCCCTGTCATTTTTATCTGATGAATCTCCAGCAGATAATAAAAATAATAATTATTGGCTAGTAAGTGTATCAGAGGAGAGGAATGCTACCAGGCTGACAGGGAGAGATTCAAAGGTGAATGAAGCAGCTGGATGAAGCAGGGGGCCCCCACCCCCACTTCTCCCTACTCCCAACAATTCTGCAGAGAGCACCTTCCTCCATCATATGCAACTGAGGGCAGGTCTCCCTTCCCCCCTTCCCCCACACCCGCTTACCTCTTGACCCCTGCCTGTGCGCAAGAAGTTTCTGCCTGCTCACCCGCTTCTCCTCCCTACCCCACCCGCCAACCACTCACTTCTCCTACTGTTCAGACTGCCCACCTGCCTGCCCGCCTGCCTTTCCCCACATGCTTTGGCTTAGAAGCACTTGAAAATGGTACGAAACCTAGGAGGCAATCTGGGAAAAGAGGGTGGTGCCCGTGGGGGGAAGTCGCTGCCCAAGGAAGGGAGGAGAAAGGGAGGTGCCAACTTGTAGAAAATATTGAGGGGTCCAGCCCCCTTCAGTATTTTGTTTAAGGGGGCAAAGGGACCAGGGCACCATAGAATTGGTGCCTATGGTCCAGACAGGGGTGCAGCTGGGTCATCAGTCAAAACTGATGGAAGGCACTCTACACCACTGAGGCCATCTGAGCCTCAAGTGACAGCAAAGGATTCTGGAGTACCCCAAGCTACATACCCAGAGGTGGAGCTTTATGCACTGGGGGGAGGAGAGCAGGTGGAGGTGGGGCTGGTGAGGGCACCAGTGCAGGGGGGCGGCAGCCACGATAGCACCCCATCGGGATCACGCTGCTGGGGGCAGTGCGCTCTCCCTGCACTCCTTTTCCTCCGCCAGTGTACATACCTCCTTCAGAGGGAGTGTAACCTCATCAAGAACAGGCCGCCTCCCATCCATCCAGTCTAGGGAACCACCCACTAACAATGCCTGGAGGTACTGCCTGGAGGTACTGCCTGGAGGTAGCCTTAATAGTCTGGAGGTTGTTCTTGTAAAACTTCTGATTCTTTCTGTCTCATTCACAGTAGTTATCCAACCCACAAGCCTGGTAAGCAGTGCGTCTGAAGCATGGCTGCTCAGTCTCCTCTCTCCACCATTATATGTTCCTCTGAAATCACATGAGAATTTTGACCATTCCCACCTACCCATCTTTCCCCTCTGTTTCTTGTTCCACAAAGAAATGTTGATAATCTGAGCAAAAAAGTTTTGATACCATAAGGATCACAGCTGAGTTCGTTTTACTTGTTATATTATTACAAACTTGACAAAGTCAGGTAATTTGGTCAGATATATTCTGGATTTCTTTAAAACTTCACACTAAACAATTTCTCTCTTGTCAACGGGTTGACTGGAACAGTGCTTGGTGACTTCACAGTTAGATAGAAATAAATGTTATTTGGAATTTACATATGCACTTATTTGCACAAAGGGCGACAAATTATATAATCCTGATGTTAAAATGTATATTTAAGATAAATTAACTAAATAATCACTCATCACTAGATGCTCTTGGCAGTAGGTGGCAAGGAATGAATCCAAAGTTCCTTTCACTCACAAATCTGGGGGAAAAAATATTAATTTTCTTCATTTTAGATAGTGTTTTGGAAATAAGTTGAAATAATCAAGGACAGAGTTCTTGTTTAAACATAGTTTGAAGAACTTATTGTATTAGTAGATTACAGTCATTGTGTTAGTATAGTATCTACCCTGTATTCATTTTTGTGAACATAATGGGAAATTGTCTAGCGTGATGGTGTGCGTGTTTTAAAAAAAACCCTGCTGAATATGAATACTAATGATTTTAGAAAGAGATGCGAAGACAATAAAATGACCTTTAAAATGTTACGGCCCTTTTACCATGTCCCTTACTTTTTCAGACATTTGTATTAATCCTTTGAAACAATAACTTTCAAATCAACATTTAATAGAGAGATAAAGAGACTTTATGCTTCTAGGGAAAGTGAAGTTTCTGCAATGTAATGGGATTGTAAGATCATTTAGGTCATAGGGAGTACTGTTAAGTGCAAACATTGCACAACACAAAACATAGTATAATTATAGCCATATGCCAAGACTGGTTGTGCTGGTAATAAGATCCATTCCCTGGTTTGTCAGTGCTATTCCACAAATTGCAGTGCAGACCCTGAGGAAGATCAGACGATGACCGAGTAAGTAGCCACCATTTTCATCACTGTGCTGTCTGGGATCTTCATATTTCATTCCCTATGTTGCTAGCAATGAAATCTTTCCCATTCATTTAGCAACTTTTCTCTTCCTCTGCTAACCCCCCCCCCCCATATTGGCATCAGGAACAGATCACAGCCAAAATGCCAGCACAGTAGTGGGATATCAGCAAAGGCTTGCAACTAGTACAGATGCAGCGGCCCAGATGTTTTTGGGGACCACAGGATTTAAGCGTATACAGTGGAGGATGTCTATTAGGGTAAATGGGGCACTGCCCCACCAGCCTCAGCCTCATACCATGTGATGAAATCTGGGTGGGTATTTCAGCATACAATTCTTTCATGCTCTTTTCATGGGTGAATCATGGACGAACAAGAGCATGCATGCACTTGAAGGGTGGTGAAATGTCCAGTGATGTCCAATGTTTTATCACACCACACCCACTGTTGTGAATAAAATGTGCTACCCAGTGCTATATAGATTAAAAAGCAGGGGTTTTCTATGCTGGAGTTGAAAGTTGCTAGTTTTTATTGGGTCGGGAGGTTAAATTTTTGCTTTGCTTTTCCTACCAAAAAGGCATTGATGGAGCCCTTCTTTACTATGGCATTTAAACACCCAGAACTCCTTTTCAATTTCTGCATTATACATATATAACAGTCATTGAACCCTCCCCACATTGTTTAGCTCTCTTTGTCTTGATTTGGAATAGGATTAGCTAATGCAAGTTACCCCACCCCAACCCCAAACTGGAAAATAACTTTCCCCCCTAAGCTCTGTCTGAAATTGATCATGCTCTCAATCATATTCACATAAATACTATTCAGACTACTTGCTTTTAGAGTAATAAAGTGCATTTCTCATTTTGAAATCTGCTCTTTCCATTCAGTTTCACCTTCACTAAAGCCCCCTAACCAATGTTCCTGGGGTCTAAGGCTATCTAAGAAAATAACTTGTCAAATCAAATCCAAACACTTCACAATACAACCCCGATGTGGATGTGGATCAGCTATTAAAGAAGGGACTGAGTTCTTTGATTTGATCTGGCAACTTCAGCTCTTGGGTCTTTTGAAAAAAAATGCAACATGTCTGTGCCATTGATAAAGTAAACTCTGCAAAACAATTAAGATAAAAGTGGTCCATCTGAACAGTTAGGTAGGTGAGCTGATGTCTTTCAAACAGACCTCAAAGGAGACGCCAACATTGGAATGTGCAGAATAGGACAAAAAAGCCGGCTGTTAAACACTGATTCCTACTATTCTGATTCCAAGCATGTCAGTGGGAAGCATCTTGCCATGCTTTTAGGATGTTATCCTCATTAATGCAAAAATGGCTGTCCTTTTGTCGCAGGTCAAGTAGTAAAGGCAGGGGGAGGGGAATCCAAGGTCAAGGGGAGGAGTCAAATTCTCCATTTGGATTTCCACAAGTTGGCAAGTGTGTCTCCCGAGCTCAGAGCAACGTTTTCCCATGCTATGAAGCCAGAGGTCACGTGATTTTGGAATGTGTATCCAAAGATAATGCTACCTTCAGAAGACTCTACTTACAGGTAAGTAACTCTCCTTTAAAGGAGGTATCTTTGTGTGGCAGACTGTTTATGGGAGCAATTTGAATTGAACTTTAAATGAAAAAGGCATATCTCTGTAAGTGGTAATAATTTTAGTCATCTCGCTGTGGCTAGGGGTTGTGGAATTCATTAGCACAGATTAACATATAAAGTGGGTGAGATATCTAATAGCAAACGTAGAGGTTTAGGGACCTTAATTCATCACTGAATGAACAGCGTGTACAGTATTAGGGACTATGAAATTTTTAATTTACACAAAGTGTCCAAGAATATAGGGAATAAATTTAAACCCAAAACAGATAATGGAACTGTGCCCTGCCTCACTGGCAAGTTGAATTGTTTTTACACTGAGTGAAGAAAGCTAATTATCCCAAGCACAAGGAGACTGCTAAAAATAATAAGATTATAAAGAATAATTTGCTGATATAATTACAACAAAATTGGGTACACACAATCGTCAGATACATGTATTGCTTGACCTGGGCGAGAAAGTGAAATAAATCCTTCCTCTATAGCCTTCGTAAATTTGTTTTTATCATCTCAAAGTGGTGTTTGCATAGGCAACACAATTTGCATGTGTAATGTGGCTGTACAAATTGACAACAAGTAAATTATTCAAGGAAATAGGCTGGTCGCGGGTCTGAACTATCTCCACAAAGCCTATTCATTTTGAAGAATCACTGAGACGTGAAGCTCATACATCAACCATTTTCTGACAATCCTCAGACTTATTGTCTCCTAAAATGTCATTATGGCTATTATTTATGAAGCTAATTCATTTATTAATATATATTTAACTCTGACTTGTCATGCACCTTAGCAGGCTTTCTGTGCACTGCATATTTTTGAATAGATGAAAGAGTTTTGCATGCTTTAATGATTACTCTAAGCTGCTATAGATTTATAGAATGCAGCTTTATTATCTACTTGCATTAATACCTTTTCATAACTTTCCCCCCCTTAAGGCCATCAAATATAAATGGCAAATGACATATCCAAAAGATTGTGTAAAAAGAGATTTTCTTGGAGTTTGCTAGATGTTAGAACAAAATGGGTTAGACGACTGTTTAAAGCTGAGCTCATTTTTATGAGTATATAACAATTATATTAGATCTCCCCCCCACTGCAACATATTTCCCCTAAAAGAAAACTCAGACCAATAGAGGTATTTGCATTATTTTAAATTCCTTTCATCTAGAAGAAAAATCTGTAGCTTATCCCAACAGGAACAGCGACATGTAGAGGTGAATGTGAGGCTGGGCATACACCTTTCCAAAATACTTCACAAAAGTACATTGGCCATGGCTGAGGATGGGCAAATATGCAAATTTCAGTTTTTCTGGGTTTCTACTTTTTTTTTCAATCTTAGGTTCAGTTCTCCACATTTCCACATCAGTTTGCAAATATGTATTTCTGGAGTCTTCATGAAAGCACACAAGTATCTGAGTATGAATCTCTCCTAAAATGCACATTTGTATGCAATTTTGCATCCAATATACACATTTCTGGAAAGCAATTGGTCACTAATGTAATGCATTTTTGTATGTTGATGTCACTAATATGTGACTTTCTCTGCACAAATTTCACTGGTACATGCATTTTTTGTACACACATTACTTGGCTGGAGAACTACACTGCAAAATTTGGAGAAGTGCAAATTTTGAAAGATGGTTGTGTTTCAAGTCTTGCATGGTTTCTGAAAGTGCAAATTAGGTAAGTTTGAATGGGAAGTGAATCTAATAACCAAGCTTCTCTTTAGAGACCTAACTAAATGTAAGTAAACTCCCTCCCCCCCCCTCTCTCTCTCTGCAATGATAGTTGGTTAACATATTTAAACTCTGATTAAACTCTGATTTTTGCCACCATATTCAACTATGGTGTCCCCCATTCAGTTTCATAGGCTAACTCTCTCCTCTGAAGTGAATGGGGAAGGCCTTGTGAGCGAGTTATCTCCATGGACTCTGCCAGCACTAGATTGCTCACTAGTGACCCACATAGAGTTAACATTTATTTTGATTTGATGGATTAATTTGCTAACTGCATGCATAAATTGCCCAATATGAGGACAATGTTGTCATGTATCTGAGTTCAGAATCAAAACTATCAACTCTCAAATCCTCACACAATATTATCTACACTGGTATTTTTGTCATTTCCCCCCATATACCAGCAAAAAACCTTCAACATGAATCTATTTGTTGTATTTATTTGATTTCTTAACCTTCACTGTTCCCCTTCACTGTTAAGGTCTTGGAGCAGGTTACAACAATATAAAAATGCAATACTAAAAGCAGTTAAAATGATTTAAAATCAGAAGAAGAGGGTGTCAAATGTCATATTGAAAGGGTTTGCCTTCAGCATAAGACAAAAACTATACAGTGAAGATGCCAGATGTGGGGAAGGAAATCCATAGTTAATGACTGCCACAGAAATGCTCTCTCCTGGGTCATCACTCCCCAAACATGGTTGAACTCGCAAGAAGGTCCCCTCTGCTGATCCTAACACCCTAAAGAGTCCGTAGCGGTAGAGGTGGACTTTCAGATATTTGGTGCCTAAGACTTTAAACACTGGTGCAAACTAATCTAGCCCTCATTTACTCATTACATATCTGTACTTCTATGACACAGATCATGGTGGCAAACCCTAAGTTTCTAGATACCCGTCTAGGCTTTGACCAGACAAAAAAAAACTTGCTAAGTTTCAGCAAGATTGCTGCATCATGTATTATTATTATTATTTGAATTTATATACCCTATACCTGGAGGTACCTTCAGACCATGTCTTGGACCCACTAAAACATCCTTGTTGATCCAAACCTCTCTGCTTAGAAATGTATTCATTTCATTTCTATACTGCCCGGCATCCAAGGACCACAGGGCAGTCCAAATGTACAAACCCAAAAATACATAACATAGTAACATACATAAACAATAACTCCCCATATGCAGTGTGAGGGGCCCTAGCTTTCTCCTTGCAAATAGATTATTGTTTTTAATGAGGAACATTCAGACATGGAAGGTCCCGTTTGCATTCTGGCAGGGTACAGTGCTGGAATGAATAACACTGTTAAGAAAAACCCTGCTAGATCTAATTCCCACAGCGGCAAACCAGATACCCTTGGAAAGTTCAAAAGCAGCACATGAGGGTGGTAGTCCATTCTTGCTTCTGTGCACCAGCAATTGATGTCCATAGGCATTCTTCCTCTGATCCTAGATGTAGTGTATTATCACCATGGCAAGCAGCCATCAAAAGCCTTCTCCTCCATAAATTCATTGATTCTTCTTTTGAAGCTCCTAAGGGCTTGTCCGCACTGGGCTATACTTCTTTGAGTTTGAGGGTGTTTGAGTTCAAGATCTCTAGGCATCGTTCAAAATGATGTTACCCTCAAGCAGAACCCATCCCTCATTTTTGTAGCATGGATTCAGATTTCTTCGATCTTGGGAAATTCTGAAAAGCAAAGCAACATGCAGAGCCAACCTGCTTCTGCCTGGCGGTTGGGCTTGCTGCTACTGTTTGCATTATCTTCAGTTTAGGTGGCACCAGAAGGATCTGTGCGATCTCCATCCTTGGAGGTTCTTAAGCAGGGGTTGGATGGCCATCTGTCATGGATGCTTTAGCTGAGATTCCTAAATTGCAGGGGGTTGGACTAGATGACTCTTGGGTCCTTTCCAACTCTACGTTTCTATGATCTGTGGAAGGATGTGTGTGTGTATGTTTATTTGCAGAGTGGAAGGAAAAGGAGAGCCCTTTTCTTGTTTTTCCCACTTGCAGTCACTCACTGAAGACTGGAGAAGGGACACACCTATGAATATTACGGGTGTGGGGGACATGGCTTTGTTTTTGATGGAAGATGGTTTGTGGGGGGCACCTTAAACCTTAAACTTTACCAGCATGTTGGACCTCCAAAAGCCTACCTGAAAGTGTTGGGCAATATTTGTTTGACTAGATTGGATAGTCTCCCCTCAAACAAATTGGGATGAACACTCAGTAAACAGTTCACCAAGAAGTGAGGTGGGAATGTACTGGGACTGGCTTAACTTCAGTAGCCGAACTTTAAAATGTTTGCCTCAATAATTCCTTATAGCAGCAAGAGGAGACCGTATGTGGCGTTCAGTTGTAGATTGGAGTGAATGCAGTCATAAAAGAAACATGTTTTTAACATGCAAGACTATTTAAAATTACTCCAGTTCTTCAGCAAGTGGGAAAGCTCCTTTTCTTTTCATAAGAATACATTTGGATTATTTCACTCCTCCCCTTTGAATATGTGCATTCCAAGGGAGATAGTGATTATCAAGAATTGGTGAACATAATTAAACCTTGGTCTATATCATCTAAAGGAAAAAGAAGGAATGTAACTCCTTGATCCTTTGAAAGAAACTATGCATTAATAATTACTTAGTAAAAGAGAAAGTATTGCACATTTCTTATGATGCTGTACAAATGCTTTCTAAGTGTCAGAGGAGCTCATTATGAATGAGACTTTCCAGGTAATCACACACTTGGCCATAAATGTTCAAAGGCCAACACCGCGAACCCTTCCTGATATTTTTACAGTGTTTCGGGAGCACAAAAGATAGCTGCATGCTTTGTGGATTGATTAATTGTGCTTTAAATGTTAAACACAAATGGGAAAGGAACAAAAACATAGCCTGTTGCAGAACACAAGATTGTTGGGTGTCATCCTGTTATGCCTTTGCATTCATGAAAGTGCTTTTGATTCAGCAGAGGCATCTGCTAAAGGAAGAGGATGGGAGGCATTCTTTGCCACTATCCCTTCCCCATGGCATCACCCAGCATCTTCTGCAAAAACAGCTTAAGAGAGTTGAGGCACCCCCCCCCCCCCAGAACAGCCCAAAGAGTACCACTTTCCTCATCAGTGGGTGGCTTGGCAGGACAGAGCCAGCCAGCCAGCCAGCCACCACAGCAGCCACAACAGCCAGGAATTCCAGGCAGAGGGAGACATTGTAGCTCTCTCCCTCTGGCTGAATAATTTAGTCTGCCTGCAAGATTAGCCAAGTGGGCTCAGAGGCAAGGCTATTAGTTAGGTAAGGCTGCAATCCTTTATGCCCTTTCTTGGAAGTAAGTCTTCTTAAACTTGGTGGGGTTTCTTTCTACGTAGGCATGCATTGGACTGCATCACCAATGTTTCAGCCCTAATAACTACTCTCAGTGGTGTAAAGAGAGAGTGGGGGGGGGGAGAGGGAAAGAGAGAGAGAACATTTTGCATGTAATAATCTTCCTGTCATGTCACTTGAACATATGGATAAGATTTAGGAGCAGAACCATATTGTAGGGACACAGATGGGAAACATTTCCAAAGGAGTTTTCTAAACAATTCTGCTGCACTCTTTTTTTCTTCTTCTTCCCAGGCTGCACTAAAAGGAAAAGTGCCCCATCAGAAGCTTCCTCCGCAGCTCTTTCAGCAGCTCCGGATGACACTAATCTCACATCCCACTTCTAAGTTGGCTGCTTCTCAGGGAAATGCTGCCACTTCAACATCTTTCACTGCTGATCCTGCTTTACATTTTTGGAACAATCCAGTCTCTCTCTCTCTCCCTCTCTTTTCTCTTTCTCCCATAACCCACCAAAATGAATAGTTTCTTCTATCACAGGAAAATAAAATAAAAAATACAGTAGGCAGTGGCATAATGGCTCTACAAGTTCTAGCCACCACATTGTCAAACTAATTACTGTGCCTTGTCAATGTCAAGTTTGAATCTTGCCCTTGTGGTGGAAACATATGTATAATAAAGACAGAGGAGGAGAAGGAAGGTTGACACTTTCACTTCCAGGAAATTAGGAAGCTTCAGGTGTCATCATGGGACAGAGATACCTGGTTTGGTAAGATTCATCTATGAATGGACACCATGGTGCATCTACACCAACAAAACTGGGCGCTTTCATCGGCCTCAGCTGCAACAAACCATGTCTCTCCCATATTAGTCTTTGCAGCCACAGCAGGTTTTGAAACTCTCCGACAGTTTGACTTTAACCCCGATGGCACACTCTTTCATTGTCTCTTGTTGAGACAGATGTCATAGATTTATACAATGGCATTCTGATATTGGTAGTTTCATTTTCAGTGTGTCTCCTAATGATTCCTAACATGGAATTCATTTTCACAGCTGACACACACTGGGCCAACATTTTCCTCATGCTGTCTACCACAGCCCTAAGATCTCTTTCCTGATCAATCACCACCAGCTCAGACTGCATTAACATATATGGTTGGTGGTGGTGATTTGTCCCAATATGCATAATTTTCATGTACATCAGTCTCTGCCCCCTCCTATTTCATCACCACAACATCCGTGTCAGGTAGGTTTGGCTGAGATAGATAGGTTACCTCATATGTTTCATGGCTTAGTGGGAATTGGAGCCCTTCTATCTCTATAATTCAGTGGGGCAACACTTCTCGATGACTCTCTAGTCTACATTATAGTATTTTTCTGGACTGGAACAATGGTATTTGCCTTATTTCTCACCTACATCCCTAAAAGCCACTTCTAATGTCACCTGAGAAATTCAGCACTTATTCTTTGGCTACTCCCCGCCCCCCAGACATAATTTCACCAAGAGATGTTGGCATATGATCTTGTTGACTATCCAGATGTAATGCTATTTCTTGAGAGCTATGAATTTCTTCCATAACTGGCTAAGGTTTTCTTTTCTACAGATGGCTGCAGCAATCAGCCATAGCACACTTGCAGCTGGGAGTATTGGCAGTTAAACAGTTTTACTTTACCAATAGTAGCAGCCAAATTTGGGTAGCCATGATGACCCACAATTACTGAAGTGAACAAAAGAGTAGAAGATAAGGAAGAAGAAGAAAAAAGGAGGTTAGTATACTTTTTTGTGGGGGGAGGAATCTGCCATTCACAAAGCAATGGCTCTTGTTTTCATGCCCCTTCCCCATGATAGAACAGCAGTGTAGCTGACCAGCCTTTTCTAACTCCACAATAAAAGCTGGTATCGTATTTAGTGTTCTTATTGATAGAAGATAGTCATGGTTGCAATAATCTATAAAAACTCTGTGTGACTTCGAAATCCTCTTACACTTGCATTCGAAAATTCCATAATAGGTATGTGGGAATCAAAAGGAAATCTGTAGATTTCAGATTAAAATTAAATTCCCTCCTCCCTAGTGTTCATACATAAAACAGTAGCATTGTTCACTAAAAGCATGGTACTACTTTAGAATACACATCTAAAATGTGCAGTACGGTTTTTTTTTTAGACTTTACCATACATTTTGCAACTGTTCTAAACCCAGAAGCAGTATCCTTCAGTGTTGCTTGATATAGTTTATGTTTTCAAGGCTCAATGGACTATAACCGAAGGTTAGGCCAAGAAACAGTCACTACAAGTCCAAGTCATCATGGCTCAGCAAGATTTCAACCTAGGCACACTAATACTATTATAATCTTTCTCACGTTTATCTCTCCGTTCCTAGATTTGGATTGAGAGATGGCTACTGTAAACTTAAGGAGGCTCAAGCCATTTTTTTTTCTTAATGTACAGGCATGGCGCAAAGTTTGAGAGTCTTTCTGGCACCATTTAACATTAGCTAAATTCACTTTTTAAAACTATGAAAGAGATCATCATTGGGAACAGATCCATATGTGGTTTCCTCTATGACTTTTTTTTTAGATATGAAAAATTGTCCTGGTTGCTTCTCTGAGGATGATGTGCCCACACACTACTACTTGATACAGATTATGCTTTCAAGGAGCATAATCCAACCTCAAAAGAGGTAAGCTTCTTTCTTTTTTTTGAAAAGAATAAACTGAGGGTCCCTGAGAATGAAAAGCCATGCCTGTCACATTTCACATCTTAGGAACATTCCATCTTAAGGATGTGGATTCACCGGGTTTTTTTTGTTTTGTTTTGTTTTAAACTCTGCATTGCAGCTGTCTGAGTCTCAACAGCAGCCATGGGGGAAAGTATTCATGTTCCCCAAGTGCCGACTCTTTAAAGGTTCTGTTGAGAGGAGAGGAGGGAATAACAATAATTAATAATACAGCTGCACTGCAGTAATGCGGGGGGTGGGGGGTGGGACTCAAAGTAGTCGCCTCCAATGCTGACCTTTTAACATTAGATCTGCAGCAATTAATTAGGCGGTAATAACGTTTAACTCTTTGCCACACAAGTTTCACCTGCTGATTGTTGCAAGTCCAACCCTTGTTAAAGAGGACAGGAGCAGATCAGGCCAGTATCTTCTCCCCTCCCAGGCCACCTACCAGCGGTGGAGCAAGCCGACCGGGCGCCTGGGGCAGCAGGCGGGGTGAGCAGGGGCAGGATGCTCCACAGGGCCTGCCTCCTACCACTCAGCCGCCCTACAGCTGGGGGGGGGGAAGGCAGTGGGCGGATCGTTTGGGCAGCACAGAGCCTGCGCGCCGCTAAGCCACTGTGTCTCTCTCAGGAAAAAAATCTTATTTCCAAATTATTCCTTTTTTATTTATTATTATTTTGTGTCCCCCTCAGCTCAGCACCCTCTGGGTGGGAATTGCCTGCACCTCCCTAAATCTGCACCCAGTTTGTGTACACATTATTCTGGCTCTAGTGCGCTCCTATCCCTGTCTCTTGACTCTGTATACACGATGTGGGGCTATCCTGTAGTTTATTGCCCAATAATGCTGTGTGATGCGTTCAGGGCCGGCTCTAAGGCAAGCCTGGGTGGCGCAGGGCAAGCCTGGGTGGTGCTGTGCCTGCTGCGCCAGTCAGCCACGGTGGGAAACGGGGTGGGGGGGCCGCCGGAGCGATCTTCGCACCACAGCACCAGGGCGCACGATATGCTTAAGACCGCCCTGGATGCGTTTTCCCTCAAACTGCTGCCAGCCAGAGTAGACAATGCTGAGTTAGATGGGCTGAGGATCTGAGCTGATATAAAGCAGCTTCTTCTGTCTGTATGACATATACAGCATTAGGTAAATCAGACAATTGAAGTGTCATTCAGGCTAACATGGCATTCAAATACAGCAATTAATTCATTTCACATTTGTATAGCCCACGTATTAAATTTCAAATAACCCTCAATATAGCGATGGGAAAGGGAGTCACAATATTTTTGGACATTTGATAACTCGAGATTAAGTTTAAAGTGGGGGAGTGGGATTAACAGTCCAGTTCATTCCAGTCCACTAGTCCAGCATGCATTAAACTCAAGCTCCTTTGCATATTGTCAGAACCACATTCAGCATGCTTTGCTGTAAAATTGCTACGGGATTGAATGTGTAATCATTACAAATGAAAATGTTCAGAACTCACTTTCTCATGCCTGGATTATAATTGGTTTTATTTTTATTTTAAAATTACTACAAAGCTTCCTAAAGAAATTCACCACCCCCCTGCTCCTCTAAAATGCAATTTTTACATTTAAAACAAAATTCAATGTTTGAACAATAGAAATAGCACAAAGAGAAAATGTCAGCAAACATGAAATGAATGGTGTTAAAAGTACTAATAAACATCTAGAAATCTGAGTTACACATACTGAAAAGAAAATTAAACTATAGAATTTGACTGGTTAAATGATCAACTGGTCAAAAGTAAATACAAAGAAATTCTGGGTCATCAGAAAGTGCTGGATGTATGAGGCAAAGGGCAATATGGTGTTCTTTGTTCTGCTCTCACTTTTCCATCCTAAACTGGGTGGATTAAAGTTGTCTTTCCAATACCTGGCATATTGCTGGAGCCAAAAAACCATGCCAATGTCTGCTGGTATCTTCAGTGTGAAGGATCAATAATCCAATTGTAGCTGAATGACCTAGAAACAAAACCCTCCAAAATTTGAGTATAATGTTCAGGCTGCATATTAACTCTTTAATCTTTTTCATATTAATATTAATATCAATATATCTTCTAAGCAAACCTCACTAAGGTGGTAACTGATTCATCTACTGGACCATCACTTTAGACATCAGCTTGTTTTCACCTCTTGGGTGGAAGAAGTAGAAGTTTCACCAGCAGATATGCTGGGGTCCCTATTAAAATGATTTTTTTTAACAGTAAGCACTTATGATGAATAGCTCATCAGTTATTAATATATTATCAATGAATACTAAAAACCCACATTTGCCTAGTACAGTTCATTTTTTTTTACTAGCGGCTCATCCAGATGTCTCAACCAACATGGTATAAATATATTTCCTTCATTTGAGTCTGTAATATGCTGTCATTGAGATGAGTACAGCAAGAAACCGGTATTCTCAAATGGCTCAATAGAGTTTTCCATACTGAACATAATCCACTTGCTCTTATCTTAATCTCCAGTAATTTGGGGTGCAAACCTTAGAAAGTTCTTAAACTTTTGCCTGATCCCGTAATGCTGTTGCCCCACTGTAAAAATTGGGAATGGAGAAAACTCTTTTGTTCTTAAACTTCAGAGAGTCATGTTCCTAAGAGTATGTGGCGTAGATTCTGTAGGATTATCTAAATCTGACGTTTATCTGGGTAAAACCCAACACATAGTGTGTCATGGCTAATCACATGGTTTTATGCTTTCACTTGCAAAAGAAAGAGCGGTGCAAGTGACAACCTCACAAATAATGCGTAATCTGTACACGTGAAGTAATCTCTGGTGCTTTGTTACTTCAAGGATATACTGCAGATACCATGCACAACTGAAACTTGGCATTGTTGCTAGGTTTAGAGCATTCATATTCATTGAAAAATAAGGGAGTAAATAAAATGATTACATCGGGCTTCAACAGCATTGACTTCCAAGAGACTTTGTGGGTGATGAGGGATTGCAAAATTGGGCATGCAATTTGCTGTTTGGCTTACTGCTTGCATTCTGCTCTCTTTTCGACTTCAGCAAGTCTGGTTGAGCAGGTTCACATGGAAAGCCATATTGGAAAGGAAAGAATATTACTACCATTTTTATTTTTTTATTTTTTGCTGACTATTAATCCATTCCCTGGATTTTCAGGCTTCTACTCAACTAAATCCACGGTCAAACTGCACCGTTCTTTCCGGCGTGTTTGTAAACTACATTTTGTTCTTTAAAAATATCTATCTTTAATGAGTGAAAGACATTTGCATTTAGGCTGCATGCAATCAAACCAAATTCTATGGTTTTAATCAAAATCCAAAGTATGAAATAATAAACTAGGCAAGGCAAAGCAAAAGTGCTTTCAATTTGTTTTCATCCTCTGGATGTCTTCATGAAGACATTGGTTGAATATGTTCTTGTACAAATTGGGCAGGTGACATTGTGGCTTGCCACCATCCCCCCTTCACAATCCCACGATGGGAGGCCTGGCCAGTTCATAGCCTGACTGTAAATTGGCCAGTCGCAGGCAGGCTACTGTGCAGGACCTCCATGGGGGCGGGGCCAACTGTACCAGCAGGTGTCACTTGGGTCCGTGCCTGGGGAATCAATAGAAGGCCCGTCCAGGCCTCAGTTACACTTGTTGTCCTTTCTGGTTATTTTACTATATATCGGGGTGAGGGGGTCACAGGGCACGCAAGTCAGCAAGTCAGCTCCATGGTTCACTTGCAGAGCGATAAGCAGGAGTTGTTTTCAGAAACAAGTAGAATCTAGAAAGATCTAAGTGATGCCTTCAGTTGAACCAGCTGTTTAGGTACAATATCAAAAAAATCCGCACACACAAAAAACCACCCTCTATAACTATTTCTTGATAAACAATACTGGCCGTCTAGAAAGATACAAAAACTATTCTGCATGCTGCCTGCCTTTCTCTGAAACCTACTTGCCAATGACTTTTGCAGATACTATAGTCTTAACATTTTGTTTTAATAAGCATGCAGCTCTACAACAGAAAAAGCAAACATCAGTGTTATCAATATACCTAATTAAAACAATGCCAGCACACACTACCCAGTTTGCACTTGGCACATGTGCTTAAAGTTGATAACAATGCCAGCCAAGTTTCTAACCCACCAAATCCACAAGTGGGTTCAAGCCCCAATTTGGCAATATGTGTTAAAGTGTGTTCTGATGGGTCCATTTGCTTCTTCCAATCGCTTTAAGTTTAAGGCTGCTTTGTTCTTAGCACGTGCCAAAAGAACCGTGCTTACTTACAGAATTACAGGTGCTGGGCCACGGGGCTACCTGGAAACACAGACCTCTGATCTGAAATCCCTTCCCCTGATCTCTGATGTGATTGTGTAAATCAGAGAGGGGGAACCCCAGGCCTGGGGGCCAAATGCAGCTGTCCGAGCCCCTAGGGGTCTGGGTTCAATCTCCAGGTATGGCAACTGCTTGAAACTCTGGAGAGTCACTAGCAGTGTTAACAGTTCTGAGCTAGATGGGCCTGTGGTCTGACTTGGTACAAGGCAACTTGCTGCTTTACGGGATTTATGAATAAATACTAGGATAAATAATGTTTGATGCAAACACTTGCTGAGAAAGTTTGCTAGAGTGTAGGATGCTCTGGACCTTCATTAGTCTCCTTAAATTATGTGTTAAAGTAACCTTACTATACCTGGAATGGCAGAAGCCTTACACATCCCATTAAAGTTCCAGCTATCATAAAAATAAATTAGCTAGCCTACATTTTCAGGTTAATCTTCAATTTCATAATTGCATCAGTAATTACTGTAAGTTAACATAATTAGGTGCTAACATTTAATTGAGAATTATTTATTCAGGAATCTTGAGCATTGCAGGGCTTTTTCTCTTTCATAGCTCCAAACCATTTTGTGTAATGCTGCACATCTCCAATATGCACCGCCAGTTATTGAATGGGCAATATTAATAGCTCTGCAGCTTAATTTCTTTCTCTTTGCTAGTCTTTATTACCTTAGCTCAGGAACAGAAGCAAGTCTTTGGCACTCTTTATAAATATTCCCTTCTGCTTCACCATAATTTTACCAGAATATTACTGAACACCCGCAAAATCAAAGTGTGTTATGAAGGGTCATACCTGACTGGTGATATGTAGTAACTGACTTTTGAGAACTCCCACAAATGCAAGTATGCACAGAGGGTTAAGGGATACTGTGTGTGTATGTATATGTGTGTGTGTGTATATATATATATATATATATATATATATATATATATATATATATATATATATATATATATACACACACACACACACACACACACACACACACACACACACACACATATACATATACTGTATATATATCAACATTCTGTATATTTGGATAGGCTTGCAAACTAGCCTCTTGCACTTTTTGCTCCCCAGCAACTGGCATTCTGGGCATACTGCTTCTGACTTTGATGAGCCTATTAAGCCAGCTGCAACAAAACATGTCTCTCCCGTATTGGTCTCTACAACCACAGCAGGCGCTGTGACTCTCCAACAGTTTGACTTCACCCCCCTAAGGCGCAGTCCTCCATTGTCTCCCGAGACAGATGGATGCCGACAAAGTCTCCAATACAAAAGTCTCCTTTGAAAACCATCTCAGCCAATGGCTGTCACCGTTTCTTGTGATAGTAAATTATGGAAATTAAAGACACATTGTACAAAGCAGTAGTTCAGCTTTGCCTGTCCTGAATCGACTGGCAACCAATTTCATTGGGGATGGGCTGCAACTGGAAAAGCACATGTTTTGCATTCAAAAAGGCCCTGGATCAATCTCTAGCATCCCTGGGAAAGACTCCTGTGTGAAACCCTGCAGGGCCACTATGAATCAGTATAGACCAAAGGTAGCCAAAGTTGTTGGACTCCAATTTCCATCAGCCAGCATGGCCAACCGTCAAGGATGATGGAAGTTGTAGTACACAACATCTGGAGGGCACCCCATTAGAGTAGACAATACTGAGCTGATTGGATTGACCTGACTTGTTCCTATTGGGTTACCCTTAGCTCTGGTATTATGGAAGAGGGAGAATAAATCCTGGCTGCCTAATTTATTCACCCCAAGACCCAAAGGATGCAGTAGCTCTTTCCTGTTCCTTAGCATCTGGCAGGGATAGCCCTACCCGTCGCATGTTCCACCTGCCCCACCACTTCTGCTGCCACTAGAGCACCCTCATCAGTTTTGTGATGGGGGGCATTCCACAAGGACTTGGCACTTTTTTGCCCCGGGAGTATGAAAGATGAGTGGCAACACTGTGTGCTAGAATGCCTCCCTCTCAGTGAACTTGGTGGTGGTGGGCATTCCACAAGGCTTTGGTGCTCATCTTCTCCACCCCCGGGGCAAGAGGGGTGGGGTTTGGGTCACAATGGCAGTGGAGGAGTGGGAGGGGCATCACCTCTTGCACTTCCACTACCTGAGGCAGTTCATTCACCCTGCCTCATGGGTGGACTGGCTCTGGCATCTGGTATGCAGAAGCCCCAAGTTCTGGGACATCATTGCTCATAGGAGTCAATAGACCTATTCTTCCTGAAACCAACAGAGCTGTACTGGTTAAGCTGCATTTGCTTCTTTGAAAAGAAGTACACCTCCAAAGAGTAGATAATCAGAAAATCAGCACACTTTGAGATACCTGTTGCTAGGAGAAAATTATTTTTTTTAATGCATTGGCCTTCCTTTTCTGAAATATAAATTAATTATGACTCTATAAAACCCTTTTTACCATAGCTAATTAATCAGAATCTCCCCATAAACTTTGTGTCGACAGTACTGTATGCCTAATTATCTTTCCCACTTCAGAATTGTGCTGTTGAATAATGAAGAAAAAACATTACCTGATGAATTCTTTATTTGATGATGATATCTCCAGAGACGGGGAAGACAAAGGGACTTAAATGCCATCTTAAATTACATCTTGGTCGTGGTCAGCTTTTCAGCTGGTTTCCATTTGTGTGGAAGCCATTCAGAAATACTTGCATTCCCAGTGAGAGGGAATGTAATGGAATAACCAGAATAAATTACTGTACCTATTTAGGATGCTACTAAATCTAGATGTTGTGACCCTTTCCGTGTACAGTAAGTCACAAAAGAACTCTTAATGCCCTGTCAACCTGTTCTGTGAAAAGTTGGCTGGGCAGGAGAGACTTCATTGGGTCATTTTTTATTAAAATGTCTTTCTCCTCTTTTCTCCATCATGAACCACTCAAAATAATTCAAACCAGGAAACCTGCATGTGTCTTACATGTCTCTGGAGGTGACGCTAACGTTTTAACTTTAATTTTTAAGTGCTTCACTCTAGACATGACATCTCGGTTGTATAGGCACTTACTAATTTGAAAGTCTTCCTAACGCAATGTGCCAGTGCATCTTGCAGGCTGAAAGTGAAATTCTACACCCACCATATGTCTTGCAGTTCTGGGGTTCACATGGAAGCTGCCCTCTTTTATTCTATGAGTTGAGTAATGCTGTGTGCGAACAATGCAGATTATTCTCGACGTGTGTGGAGAACTTCCCAGCATTTGCCTCTGACAAATACATTCTTTTTATACCAATGGTGAACTCATTCTCTGAGTGCGGATTCTGCTGTAAGCAAAATCCACACACTAGCTAAAGGGAGGTATGAGCAGGTGGGGAGAGTACCTTTGTTTGCAGAAGTACAAAGAGACTTGGAGGGACCCAAAGGAGTTGCCCCCTCAGATAAACAGAATCCAATGAGAACCAGGGAAGCTCAGTGGGCATGGAATGTTGGGAGCTGCGCAGGAAAAGAGGGGAGATGATGGAATGGAGTGTCATGGAAAAGGGAACGACACTCTAGCTCAGTGGTTCTCAAACTCTTTCAGGTCACTACTCCATTGGTTCCATAAACTCATCCCCAGCACCCCATATCCTACCCTATGAAAAGCATTATTCAGATTAGTGGTTTGCTAAGGAAGACGATAACAAAAAAGAATTCAGAACAGTAACAATTAATTGCACATTTATTCAGAATCCTGTTAAAACTATTTAGTGTAATAAGCAAAGCCATTTAGTGTAATTAAGCAAAATTGATGAACTCGATCCAGTATACCGGGTTTTCAAAGTCTGGTAGTCATTTACATTTCCTGTGCCCTCTGCCACCCCCTTTCCTCTTAGCGCCCGTTTAAGTAATCTCACTGCCCCTGCTCCAGGGGTGGTACCAACCATTTTGGTACTACCCAGATTCCTATTAAACAACAGGAAGAACTGGTCTAGCTGAAAAACATCACTCCACACTGCAATATTTAGTTGCAGGCCTCAGTTCTTGCTAGTTTTCAGGTCCAATAATGCACTAACATAATGTAACATGTCACATTTAGGATGAATCTGTGTGTGCGGATAGCTGAGCGGTGCACTCGTACAGCCATTTACCGGCACATGCAACATTCAGTGAGCGTATAATACATGTACCCAATTGCTGAGCTTTACAAACACAGGATTGGGAGAGAGAGGGGACATTGTTGGCCTTGGACCTGATCTTGTATGTAGTCACTCTGGCTCTGCAAAGGTGGTTCAGGTCTGAAGAGGAGACAACTGCCCCTCCATACAACTAGGAGCATTGCATGGCTACAGAACCAGGGCCCGATCATACTTTAGCCCAAGGGTGGGGGGGGGACCTTTTTTCCAGTACTCCAAGGACTGCCTTCCCTTCTTGGCAACCTTTGGGGGCCACATGCCATTGGTGGGCAGAGCCAGGAAAAAAAGTGGGTGAAGCAACAAAGGCAAATTTTACCTCTGTACATTAGGCTAGTTTCTGCATGCAGTCACATGCCACTCTCTATCCTCTACACAAGAAACAGCATCAGAGTTCAAGGACACATTCCAGCCAAAAAGGGTGTGAAGCAGAGCTGGTGATGGGGAGGGATGTCTGGGGAAAGTGCCATGGGCCGGATAGAGAGACCCGGAGAGCCAAAAAAGGCCCTCAGGCTCAAGGATCCTCATTCCTGCTTTAGCCTTTCAGGTGATTAATACCTAGGTTGTACTAGTGAGGGCCAAGCATCTTTATTGGTGACAATGTCCTCTTCATGAAGCTAAAGCTGAACATTGTGGGTCTCATTCCTTTAAGATGTGACATCTGGAGCATTTAATGCAATGTATGTTCAAAAAGATACAGTGGGATGAGAAGCAGCTCTTAAATCAGTAAATAAAAACATTTCTAGCCTGACTGAACCCTGACAGGGGAAAAGTGATACTGAAAACTAAATGAAAGCTCACATAAGGTTTGCAGATGCTGCATAGCAACCCAGAAAAGGTACCACTTGATCTCCGATTGAGAGCATATCAAAAAGTCAGCCACTCTGACCTCCGTGGTTAATGAATTTCATAAAGTGGAAGCAAAAGCTTAAAGTGCCCTGTGGCTCAATGTCTTCAGCCAGAAAGAACTAATCCAATTGACCGAGGCCAAAGGAAAATGGCCAAGGATGTATAAGGTCCCATAATGTCTCTGAGGGATTCAGAAAGCAAGTCAATTTAAGATCTTGTAAGTTAATAACTAGGACTTTAGAGGTAGTCAGAGCAGGATTTTTTTGTACAAGCAGGCTAATGTGATTTTCATGCATGGTGTCCGTCGAAATTCCAGCCGCTGAGTTTGAGGCTAAACAGAAGTTTGTTTATCAGTGAAAAATCCAATGGCAACAAATAGCTATAAGTAAAGAAACTTTTCTCACACTTGGAAGTCAAATGCAAATCTGGGTGGTACTAAATTTCTACATCCCTCTGTTAAACTGTAAGCCAGTGAGGTGTAGTAGTTACATTGTCAGACTAGGACCTGAAAGGTAAAGGTACCCCTGACCATTAGGTCCAGTTGCTGATGACTCTGGGGTTGCCGTGCTCATCTCGCACTATAGGCCGAGGGAGCTGGCGTTTGTCTGCAGACAGCTTATGGGTCATGTGGCCAACATGACAAAGCTGCTTCTGGCGAACCAGAGCAGCACACGGAAACGCCATTTACCTTCCCACCAGAGCGGTACCTATTTATCTACTTGCACTTTGACGTGCTTTTGAACTGCTAGGTGGGCAGGAGCTGGGACCGAGCAACGGGAGCTCACCCCGTCACGGGGATTCAAACCACTGACCTTCTGATAGGCAAGCCTTGGCTCTGTGGGTTAGACCACAGTGCCACCCGCATCCCGAGGACCTGAAAGACCTGAGTTCAAATCTCCACTCAGCCAGATCCATGCACACCACATTGAGTTCCTTGGAGAAAAAAGGTGGGATATAAATGAAATCAACCAACCAACCAACTAACTAACTTGTGTCATATGTCAGTGTTCCAACGATATATTAATTTCAGCTCGGTTTGTTGGCATTCGTCTGTCTCAAGAGAGAATGGAAGATAAAATCAAACCATTGGAGAGAGTTACAGTGCCTCCAGTAGCTATAGAGACTGATACTGGATAGACATGTTTTACTGCAGGTGGGGCAGATTAAGGAGTCTGGTTTTGATGCTCCAGAACAGGCTGTTAATGTAGAACAGAATCAATCCATTCTTGAGATTACAATATCATGCAGATATATGTATACTTCAGCCTTCTCCAACATGGCGCACTCCAGATGTTTCAGCCTACAAATCACATCAGCCCTAGCGATGCATGGGCAGTGGTCAGGGATGAGATGGTCACCTTATTTAAACTCAAGGGCCGCCTAGCCCACCAGACTGAAATCTGAATTATAGCAATGGTCGGCTCTGAAAGAACACTAATGCCCCCTAGCACAAGCTGCAGTACCTCACATACTGCTTAAAAGTTTGATTGCAATCAAGCGGTATATGCATTGTGTTAAAGAACTAAACACAACACCCAGATCAGATGTAACACTACTTGTAGGATCCAAGATGGTCAAAGGTCTGGAAACCAAGCCTTATGAGGAATGGTTGATGGTGTTTAGCCTGGTAAAAAGGAGACTGAGAGGAAATATTGTAGCCATCTTCAAATGGCCACCTGTCACATGGAAGATGGAGCAAGCTTGATTTCTCCTGCTCTGGAGGGTAGTACCTGAATCAATGGTTTCAAGTTACAAGAAAGGAGATTCCAACTAAACATCAGGAAAAACTTTGACAGCAAGAGCTGTTCAGCAGTGGAACGGACTCCCTTAGAAGATAGACTCTCCTTCCTTGCAGACTTTAAAGCAGAGGTTGGATGGCCACCTGTTATGGATGCTTTAGCTGAGATTCCTGAATTACTGGGGTTGGACTACATGATCCTCGGGGTCCATTCCAACTCTACAATTGTATGATTCTATGATTCTATTTCTTTTCACCTGAAGATATTGTGTTGGGGATACCTGGGCCACACCAAATTGCTTTGTGTCCAGACCTGCCCCAGGGACTATAAACTGCCCATGGCCATAGTGTACCATTTGGTCCTCCAGATTTTGACAAAATCAATTCCAGCATGGCAAATGGTCAGGGATGATGGGGGTTGTAGTCTAACAGCATCTGGATGACCATAGTCTGTCCGCCCGTGTTGTAGACTAAAGTTGCCTTTATTTCCCCCTCATCATGCCCATGGTCTGCTTTGCCTTCAAGAACTTCAGAGAGGCATATATGAGGTTCCCAGGCAATCTTCCATCTGGGTACTAGCCAAGCTTTTCAAGTGTCAAAGACAGAACTACATCAGCTGCTTTTAGAGCATTTTAGATTACTTACAGAAAAGGAGCAGCAACTGGATTACACAAATTGATTACATTAATGGATTTCTGCAAAGTTTTTTTTTAAAAAAAAGATGCACAAAGACAAGGAACAATTGGAACAAATTGGGTAAATTGCTCCCTCAGACATAGTTCTGTACCTGAAATAACTTGAGGTTTTTAAAGCTTCCAGAAGTTTTAGTTACTTAAAAGAAGGGGGGAAAGGGAAAAGGAACATGATAGAACCACTTTGTTCTTTTCCTAGTCTTTGGAATACACAAATGGCCTTGAGATATCTACCCTAGATATATGACCGAATGCCAAGTTATCAATCATTAAGTATAAAAGAGGTTTGTGTTTAAAAGGCAAAGGGTTATTAAGATCAGCTATGGTTTTCCAAGAGTAAATCCCATCAGATGAATATGATGAAGGTCTTTGAAGAGTAAGAAAAGAAACAAATGAAGAGGTCATAATTTATGTAGACTTCTAACAAGGGCAAAACCAGCCATTTGAGGGTATACACATCCGGTTTGAGCCTTTGCCCCCTGCTCAGAGTGCCCAATAATCTCCCAAAGCAGACAGTCTTTTTCAGGCAGTCTGATCCCTAATGCAGCCTTCACACACATATTACACAAAGTAGTTTTCCGAAAACTATTGGCTTCAATCACATAGTAGCTTATACTTGTCTAATAACAATGGAGATTGTGATTACTTAAAACTCAGTTTCAGAACTACTGAATCCACCCCCTAGAACCATGTCTTCTTATCTTTGACCTTTTTTATGGTTCCGTCATGGGACACAAAGTTAAATTTATTATTATTATTATTATTATTATTATTATTATTATTATTATTATTATGTTGGGCATAGGAATGTTTGATTATGGACAAAGGGGTCTCCCTTACTCCCTTCCTCATCTTTCTTTGCCAATTCATGTCTATTTCAAGGAATCAAAATTATTCTCACTGAAAATGCATAGTATTCTTCTAAAACAAAGTCATCATTACTCAACAGCAGATGAGAGAGATATAAAGTTTCTAGGTGCCCACAGTGCCAAGCATAATAAACCTATAATGTGGGTCCTCCCTGCATATAATAGTCTGGTTCACACAAAATGCTAAACTATGATTTATGAAACTTTGGATTGTTGTGGGGTGTTTTTGTTTTTGTTTAAAAAACTATGGCTTAGCATCATGTATGAACTCAGTCTACCAGCTTGACCATGGTTTATTAAAAGTTTGGTCATTAACCAAGGTTTGTAGTTGGTTTATAAACCTGTGTGTTTCAGACCTCTTCTTTAACTATGATTAAGGAGTCATCACTAGCCTGAACCTACAGAGCAGTGAGCGAGGTTTGACAAGAATGTAAACCGTTTTCAAGGTTTGGTTGCTCTCAGTGGTGCTTTTAACGATTCTATAATAAACCAAGGTTTATTTATATTCTGCTTTTCAATGGTGAGCTGTGCCCAAACCCATGGCTCTCCATATGATGAAAAGATAACAACCATTCCCATCAGCCCCAGACAGCAGAACAAATTATCAAGGATGAGGGGAGTTGTTGGCATCTGTCTGTGTGGCCCGAGTCCGGTTTAAAGAAAAAGAAATATAAGACCAGAGGAGGAAGGGCAAGAAGTCCCCCCTCTTACAGTTAGCAACCTAACCGCAAAGTGGGCATGTGCCCAGTGCTCACAGCCTTCCCCTTTGTGGTGAAATGTATTTCAAAAAGCATTCAAAAAATGTATTTCTAAATGTGCACCTATATGTATAAAGTAGCACATGTACATTTTGTGAAAATCTGTGGCCTCTTTCATCATGTCATGTTCTGGTCGAATGGAGGAGCCCACAGGCAAAGCAGCAAAGCAGGTCCAGATGTTGCAGGACCACGGAGAGCTCCTAGTGAGAGATTAAGGGCAGACCAAGGCATTGTGTGCCTCTGTCTCCAGACTACCTTTCCCATAACCCTCCCCATTGTGCAGATTCCTAAAGGGCCACTCTCTGGCCTGAAGACACATCTCCTCCATTTCATAGACTCCTACCTGATTCATGCTAAGTGCCTCTGGAGAGGTGAAATACAGGGAAACGCTTTTGGTTCCTCTGATGAAGGAGCCTGTAAGGGTGCTTGCTTTGGCCCTACTGCCTTTGGTATTACAGCTGGTTTCTCATAGAATCGGAAGAGACCGCAAGGGCCATCCAGTCCAACCCCCTGCCAAGCAGGAAACACCATCAAAGCATTCTTGACATATGCCTGTCAAGCCTCTGCTTAAAGACCTCCAAAGAAGGAGACTCCACCACACTCATTGGTAGCAAATTCCACTGTCTAACAGCTCTTACTGTCAGGAAGTTCTTCCTAATGTTTAGGTGGAATCTTCTTTCTTGTAGTTTGAATCCATTGTTCCGTGTCCGATTCTCTGGAGCAGCAGAAAACAACCTTTCTCCCTCCTCTATATGACATTCTTTTATATATTTGAACATGGCTATCATATCACCCCTTAACCGTCTCTTCTCCAGGTTAAACATACCCAGCTCCCTAAGCCGTTCCTCATAAGGCATCATTTCCAGGCCTTTGGCCATTTTGGTTGCCCTCTTCTGGACATGTTCCAGCTTGTCAGTATCCTTCTTGAACTGTGGTGCCCAGAACTGGACACAGTACTCCAGGTGAGGTCAGACCTGTCCGACAACCTTGGCCATGGTGGTCTTCTGATCTCCAGCAGCAGGCTCAGAGCCCTGTACTTTGTCTGGCTCCTTAGCTGGTGCCTCTGCAGCCTCTGACTCTGTTTCTAGATTGTTGCTGCTAGATTCAGGGGTCATGGCACATCTATTTGTTTTAACTGTGTTTAATATTGTATTTTACATTGTGGTAACCCATCCTGCGACTTCTTGGAGAAGAGCAGCTAAGAAATCTAATAATAGTAATAATGCATTTAGTAGCAATAGTAGTAGTGCATTTAGTCTTTCATGGTGATGCCTAGGTGAGAATGGGATGCAAAAAAATTAGGAAGAAGCAGTATCACAACAGTGATAAACTAATAGTGTGAATGGGATGCAATGGATAGGGAGTGAGAGTGAATGGGAAGCAAATTGTGCGAAGTGTTTTTATGTGTGTTGTGCAAGTGGGAAATGCTTGCAGAAAGGCATTATAAACACAAGCACACACATTTATAAGGCTACCATTTTTGATTTCAGTTAAACAGGATTGTTGCATTTGCATGACATTTCCTTTGCATTGAAATGTACAGAGTGGAATAATGTTTGAACAATATAATTCACACAATTAATAACATGAATTGCGTAAGTTACGTAATTTCATCACAGCAGACAGTGAGACAAAGAGTGCAGTTTGGATGGAAGATGAACTGCAGCAGAAAGGAAACAGTGCTGCAGATTACAAATACAGAGCAGAATGGAAAATGCTGCTTTCTTAACACCCCTTCCTGCAGCCCATCTGGGCTGACTGATGGTTGGGCTACTCATGAGCAAGCAGCTTCTTTTCCACACTACTTATGGAGGAGGAAGTTCTAGTGAGTACAGTGGGGATATTGAAAGGGCCAACTCTAATGCCTGATCAATTATTATTAATTGCATTGCTATTCCCCCAAGACATCTAGGAGATGTTTTTTTTAAAAAAATCTGTCTCCAACTTATTCTCACAGCAACCATGCAAGGTAGGTTGGACTGAGAAATGGAGATGGGCCCAAAGTCACATGGCGGTTTAGTGGAGATTGGAACTTGAACCTCCCTGCTCCTAGTCCAAAACTCTAATCATTATGATACAATGGCTTTCCCACTGACGATTCCATTTCACTCCATTGCATCTTGTGAAGATTCTAATTAGTTCTGAGCAGACCCACATGCCTTTTCTTTTTAGTAATATTGGCAAAATAACAACTAGTCCATTTCTACTAGGGGCTCTATCTTTTGCAAAGCTTGCCTTGCCTGGGAAAAAAAATGGAAGCAGGAATTCTTATCCAGCAGAGCACTGTAGAACATATTCCTCAGGCAGCAGCAAAATTCATGGGGGGAAATAGAAGTGGGAGGGAGGAAGACTTTATTTGCTTTGAGATATATTTGCCCCAGAGGATGCAAAAGTTGGGAGGGGGATAATAATTTTAAAAAACCCATTGAATCTCCTGGGTAAAACGAGAGCATTTTGAAGTATGACATAAACATCAGTAGCCTTTGTGCCTCTTGAGAGCTCAGCTGAGTCTCCCAGGACTCTGGAGGTTGATTTGTCAGCTTAGCGTTAGCAGTGGAGGTGGAGATGCTTTACCTTTATCAGCAGAAACAGTGGGAGCTGCCTGAGCAGCCAATGGAGAGACTGATGTGGCAAATCTTTTACGTGGCACCTTTTTTTCAGCTGGGCAACTGTTTCTAAATTGCTTCCAACCATGTATGTGCTGCACCCTGAGCTGCAAAGAATGAAATCATCAACTCTCTCTTCAATTAGACAAGAGCTAATTTTAAGTTGACAGGCGTTTTCACCCAGCGTGCTTCCGAAGCTCAGGTTTTCAGAATTGCCATCTTCAAAATTCATAAGAATGGTTTTGCTCGTTAAGGGCAGGCAATAGTCGTTGCCATTTCCCGTGCCCATCTCCATGTTATAAATTGGCAATATGCAGCACCAACCACACACACACATACTGGTATTTGTTATTGTTTTAAAATAGTAAGATTAACAAAGTATTTTAGGGAAAGCCTACTCTCACTGTTCCTAAATTATTATTATTACATTATTACTATTACTCATTACATTATTACTATTACAGTACTTTTTTCTGGGATCACTCAAGGATACACAGTACTCGCACCCTTTTTTGTAGAAGAAAAGCACTGCTATTACTATTACTTAAATTTCTGAGCCCCATATGTCACACAATAATACCTTATCAAGCACAACAGACCACAATCACTTAGACTTCAATTTAATTTTACCAAGGTTATAACCTAAAATTGACCAAACTGCGGGAGGCAGTGCAAGACAGGAGTGCCTGGCGAGCTATGGTCCATGGGGTCACGAAGAGTCGGACACAACTAAACGACTAAACAACAACAACTAATAACCTAAAAAGCCCTTCAACTTATGAACTTTCTTACAATTATATATTTGTTTTAATCCTTATGCTTTGTTTAATGTCATATTATCACATATTAATTACTGTTTCGGGAGGAACAGCAATGTGATCCATTGTTTGCTCCTGGAGTGCACTGTAATTAAAGCGTCAACAAATATCATCCTGTTTCATTTATTTAGTAAAAAATATATATAGTAATTTGGTGAGGCAGAAATATTTTCCAAAAAACACACTTAGATTGTGCAAATATTCACCTTTTCTCTTGCTTAGTGCCACTGATTCCGCTCATAGCTACAACTTCAGAATTATTTCCTACTTAGCTTCTTCTTCTTTCTCTTTACCAGATGAGTAATGTAAACCATCCCAGCCAACCTGAAATTCTTCAGAGTAAATGGGATGACTTCATAATGCAACATGTCTAATAAGATCTTGCTGTTCGATGCCCTCATATACCGTAAAAAGTGATATTAACCGAAATCAGGGACAAGTGAATTTGTTTGTTTCAGATGCTCCCATTTCCTCATCCATCCTTAATTTCTGTTCACCCAGTTTCTTCATCAATTTCTGATATATTCATTTATTAAGTCTTCATTAAAATTCATACACATTTTCAGAAATATTTCTTCAAATATACATAGTTTCTTACAGTTTTGCCTATAATTGTTCATTTTTGTACATTATTTTCACCAATATACACATTTCTGTGTGTACTTAGCCTCCAATGCACACATCATTGTCCAAAGTTTTGGGTTGGACACTTGCATTGCAAAATTCAGATAAGTGAATATTTCCAAGGATAGTTGCATTTCAGTTTATATACTGACTTAGGAAGACTGGATTTAGGATGTGAACCTAACCTAACACCTGCCCCATCCGAGGCTGATGTTTCCTTGATTAGCCACAGAGGTGATCCTACATAATCATGGGCTGCATGGTGAACATGATGATGGCACAATACAATGTAGCTGATGGGTTCAGGTTTAGCTATGTGATGACGTTACTGAAGAAAACGAGTGTGACTGAAAGAAGGCAGTGTAAATGAATAGCTGAACATTTATGCAATGGGTGCAAAAAAGGGGGGAATTTTTTCAACTCGGGTGAAAATTTGGAGTAGGTTCCATTTACCCTGATTCCAGTATTATTTTGTAATCCTTTGAGTCAATTTAATAGCACATTAGGGCCGCATCTGCACTATACATTTAAAGCAGTATCAAACCACTTTAAACAGCCATGGCTCCCCCCCCCCAAAAAAAATCCTGAAAGCGGTAGTTTGTTAAGGTGCTGAGAGTTTTTAGAAGACCCTTATTCCCCTTGCAGAGCGACAATTCCCAAAGTGGTTTAACAATCCTTCTCTCTTCCCAGGGAACTCTTGGATCTGTAACTCTGTGATTAAATACTAGTTCCCCACTTAGAAATCTAAAATCTGCAAAGCACTGCAAGGGTTTCCATTAACTCACACGTGTTTTCTCCCAACAAAGCTTGGGTGGGGAGCTTGTGGACCCCCATATGGAGATGGACTGCAGCTTCCATCATCCCTGATCATTGGCCATGTTGGCCGCAGTTGATGGGAGTTGGAGTCCAACAACATCTGGGGGGGGGGACTCAGGTCCCCCTCTGCTATAAAACCTCAGCCTCATTGAGCAAATGAGGGAGGGAGGGTGCAAAGGGAGGAGAGCCCAACCACCCCACCGTCCAGCTGCTGTCATAAAACTATTGGTTTGCGGCTTCCTTCTGGAGTTGTTTTTCAGGTGGCCTAAGCACTTATCTTCCAGGAGAACACAACTCCTATAACAGTCCTCTCCCTCTTCCAGTGCAAAGCTTACAACAACAAAAAAACCAACAACAAAAAACCCCTGCCTCTAATCCAGTTTCAAAGATAAAGCCGGTCAGACAGGCATTTATCCCCAGCACTGATATTTGGTGGTTGTAGCAGGGCGTCACTGTTGACATGCTGGAAACAGTGAGAGTTCTGTGATCTACCTGCAACAAGAGGAGGCCACTCTTTATGAGATTCTTTTGTGTCTGCACAGAATTGCAACATTAAATTGCCCTTTGATTTTTCAAAGCCTTCGGTTTATTTGTTTCTCCAGCACAAAGGAACATCTTAAGCAACAGTTAACATAATCTCTTTTTCTTATTATGGGTTTAGATGTTATCTCTGCAGTATCTTTCTTCTCCTATAAGGCCAGAGAAATCTATCCTCACTCTATAATCAGCAGAGGAGGGGGATTCACCTTGATTAACTGTGCTTATGCCACATCATCTTTTACCATCTCTCTTTGTAGGGCTTAATGCAGAAGCTGAGACACCAGGGTGTTCGAAAGCAATTTGTATGGCATTTGAGATGTGGTGCTTCAAGGTGCGCCAGAGTTTCCCACTGGAACCTGGAGTTTCTTTCTTTCTTTGGCTTACATGGGTTTTAAACGAGTCTCCCTTCCCTTCTATGAGTCGTGCAGAAATATTACAGCTGCGAGACTTGTAGCTGAGGTTTGAAGTCCAGGGGAAATATGTTGCTCAAGGCACTGATTCATTTCCTGGCTTCTGACAAGATATATTCGTGCACACAAAACAAACTCGTGATTTATACGAAGACAAGCGTCAAAGCACAAAATGAGGGCTCTTTAAAAATACACACTGATCCAGCATGTGTGTGTGTGTGTGTGTGTGTGTGTAAAAATGCTGCTGCACACACACTTTTTTAAAAAACGGATTCGTACAGTCTTTCACTTTCTATTGATTTATTACTATATGAGTGAGCTTGTACTTTGCCGGCCCCAAGGTGCTATATTCCACCACCATGCCAATACAAAATAGACCTAAGAATGTCTGTAGCAGGTAGTGAAATAAATTTGGATTAGAAAATTCTGTGTAGATGTCTGGGAAGCATCTGTAATCTCTGCGTACATACATGCATAAAGAAGTCCCCCCCCCCCCGGGAGGAACATAGAAATGTCACTTGCTATCTTACTCAGACACTATACAGTGGAACCTCGGTTTACGAACACCTCGGACCCATCTGGAATGGATTAATTCACTTTCCATTACTTTCAATGGGAAAGTTCGCTTCAGTTTATGAACGCTTCAGTTTATGAACAGACTTCCGGAACCAATTACACCCATGCTTCGGGTTAAGTACGCTTCAGGTTGAGTACTCCGCGAACCCGTCTGGAACGGATTAATCCACTGCAGGAAGCTCCTGCAGCCAATCAGAAGCTGTGGAAGCCCGGAGGATGTTCGGCTTCCAAAAATAGTTTGCAAACTGGAACACTCACTTCCAGGTTTGTGGCATTTGGAAGCCAGAACATTCGAGTCGTGAGGTGTTTGACAACCAAGGTACGACTGTACCCTCTCCCCCATATCTGCCTTCCATTCTGCCTTACCTTCCATCCCTCCCCCTCCCCTTCTCAAGCTGCACACACCTAGGCTCTTCCAGTTTCTCCCTGCAATGCCACGATGTGCAGACCACCTGCTCTTTCCCCTTCCCTTGCTTTGTCCATGCTTAGAATACCTCTCAGTGTGGACTGGAATATTCTGGTTTTAAGCCTGAATACGATGCTCTCAGCTCAGTTTTTAAGCCTTTGATCCCTTCCTGTTTATTTCATAGTGAGTACACAAACACACAAAATCTTTAACCAGGTTGCTTTGAGAGAAGATGCTTTGGGATGAATTCAGTATCGCACTCTTACGAATGCTCCACCACCACAAGCATTTCTGCTTGCCCCCCTGTCCTCCCTCCTGAGCCGTTCTTGAGGTTCTCCCAACCCTCAAGAGCAGATTGGGGGGAGCTAATATTTCAGGGTGGCAGCAGCAGAGAGAGTGGCCTTCCCCAACCTGATGCCCTCCAAATGTTTTAGACATCTCCCATAAACACCAGCCAGCATGATCAATGAGGGATGGTGAAATTTGTAGTCCAAAACATCTCGAAGTCACCATGAATCATTGCAGGAGTTGTGAAGAACCTTTGGCCCTTCCTATGCTGCTGAACTGCAATTCTCATAATCCTTTGGAGGCATGGACAATGGCCAGGGATGATGAGACTGGTAGTTTAGAAATATTGAGAAGGCAAAATCATGTGACAGACCTGAAGTATAGACCAGTGTTGTTACCCAGTCTCTTGGCATTTTGGATTTTTTCTTTCTTTAAGGGAATGCATTAAGAGGGTGGCTTTTCTTTAAGGGGATGGCATTTGGGGATGGCTGTTAAGTTGATTAGAGTAGCGATATGCAGTGAGGGGGATTATTGCTTTCTCATCCATGGGTAGAAAATAGGGAGATTCTTTGGGTGGGTTGTTGCTGCTGGTATAAACACATCAATGAGTTAATCAGTGTCAAAGACTCAAATCCTTTATAAGAGAGAGAGAGAATTTGACTTATTGTTGTAGTTATTATGAGGTATGAATGATAAATAACCAGAACAGACACTCTTAAAATATACAGCTTTCTTTTTAGCAAACTGAATATCGAACGTATAGTTTATCCAAGCACAGACAGACATCTAAATCTTGGTTGTTGCAGATCTTAAATATCTTTTGACGCCCCTTAACCTCCATGCCTGATCTTGCTATGAACGCAATACCAATTGCTTCTGATCAATTGCTGGAAGAGCCATGATAGCACAACTGGTTTCCAACTCTTGCAGCTTGAATTCTTTGCATGGTTTAAGACTGGCACTGGGATGAGACCAGGGCTCTTGCTCTTTTAACACTGTGTGGCAGGCCGAAATTCAACAGGTGAAACCTTTTCTAGTATGGAAATACTCCACCCATTGGCATTCTGTCTGTCAGACACTTTATTGTTTGCTTGCGGCCCCTGATTTGTTTTTGCAACCTCCGCCCTCCCCCAAAAGAGAATACAAATTTGCATATGGCACAAAGCATGTGCACATTTTATGCAGAAAAATAAAAGCCTCCTGTAAGAGGGACAGGGGCCTCTGTTCGCATACAGAAAATCCCCTTGGCCCCCCTGTTAAAAAGTAAGTTTCACTAAATTCAATTGGCTTGTTTCTAAGTAAACATAGGTAGGATTAGGCTGCATAAGGTTTCTAAACCTGCCACGTTCTAACTAATCTCTCAGAAATTAATGGCAGAAAGGAACACACACATACATTACAATAAGTGGAGCTTACCATCATTGGCTTTCACACATAAAAGTAATAGAATTACATTTAACCATATATTATCAGAGTGATAGCGAACACTGAGTTGTGTGGCGTGTTGTTGCCTTTGTGAAGATACTGGCCTGTTTTGCAGTGGATTTTCTCTTTCAGTGGAAGAGAAAATCCTGTGCCATCATTGACGGAAAATGAAAACCGATAACATTTGAGGAACTGCATTCACCGAAAGAGCAAAGTTAGTCCTTACAAGTATACTGCATATTCATATTTTTTAAAGTTATATCTTCAGCCCAAAAGTGGGGTACAAGATTTAAAATATAGGAGCCCTCTATTTTAATGTCTAGATGTTTGCCGAAAACCTTTCTATTCAAACAATTACACTTACACTTATTCAAACAATGAAGAAAAAAAATATTCTGTAACAGCTAGCATGCAAATGCTTATGAGGATCTTAATGTATAGCTATCTAGAATGGTCATGAACTGCTTTGATTTCTTTAAAAAATGAACTTGCGGTATATAAGTATTTTTTCATAAAGAAATAAATAAGCAGAAAGTAGAATAAAAACAACTAAATCAGAACATAAAAAACAACAACCAGACAAACGTTAGCGACTGAAATGAGTCAATTATCAGAAGAAGCCCAGTGGAAGGAAATGGGTTTCATCATATGTCAAAAAGTCTAAAACGAAGAGGTCAGACATGCTTCTTGAGTTCTGCAATGGAGTTTGAAGCCTGGGTGCCACTCCAGAGAAGACCCAATCCACCAACCTATATTTTGCTAGTGGAAGCATGCCAAAAAGAGCCATTGCTTTCAAAAGTTGTGTTCTTTGGGTGAAGGGTGGTGTAAAAATTCAATAATTAACACAATAATATGATTTTAATTAGTCATGCTACTGATTACAAAAAAGCAAAACAGGATATCACCAGAACAGGGTAGGGAAGACCTTTGATTTTTAAATTCCTTCTAAATTACAATATTGTGAATTCACAATTATTTCAACAGAAATTATAAACTGGATTTTTTAAAAAAACACCACCCAGAACCACCCAAGCCCACTGTATTCCTCAAACTAGGTCCTGTTGCTGCAGTGCTGCTGCTTAGAATGCCCCATTTACACTTTTTACAGCATGCAGTATAATCTCACATTCGGATGGTGCCTACATGATCAGAAAGGAAGCCACATTGTGGTTGACATGAAACATAGCTCTACATAATGTATTTGGATAACCATTGATTGCTGAGGCTGGGAGATAATTCTGAAAATTTGGTGACCTGAAATCCTATTCTTGCCTCCCACATGGTTTGTTTGTTTGTTTGTTTTAAGTGAAAGGGAAAGTTTATTAACACCCATACCATGTGTGTGTGTATGTGTGTGTAAGTAATATAGCTAAATCTATATGTTTCGCTTTTCTGTAGAAAAATAGAAATCTGAATCATTTTTAACCCCCCAAACTATGAAAAATAATAATTTTGTCTCTCATCTTGTCATTTGGCTTTCTTTGAAGTCACAATATTAAACCTCCTTAAAAATATTTATGTGTATTTAGTTAACAAAAGCTCCTGTAAGTTGAATCCATGCTGGCAAAAGGTTCAGGTAAGCTCTCTATATAAGCTTACAGACAATTGTGTAAATCTTCAGCCATTAAAGAGAAAGGAGAAAAAAGCCATCCTCATTACACTCCTGTCATTTACTCTTCATCTCCTGTCCTCTTTAGCGGCATTAAGATGGGATGTAAATTTGCCAGTTAATGCTGTTAGAAAATGGATGGTTCAAGAAGGGCAGGAATTAGAGATCAGTATTAGGTGCAGATAAGCTCCTTTCCCTCCGCAGTGGCAGCTGTTTAACATTCATGGGAAAATCATCATCAAACAACGTTATCACAGCTCTGTTGATGGCAGAGGAACTTCATCACTATGATAATTTTTTTATATAGCTGTGAGCCAAAAAGCTCCCTTTTATTTCTGCCGTCTAGAACTGCAGCAGGGGCTTGTTTGTACGGGTAGGGTATTGCAAACTCATAGCTCTTCAGCCAGGTTTGATTTCCCCCCTCCCGCAATGCCCCTTCTGTTCGCCCCCCCCCCTTTTTCAGCTTGTGTATGTTGCACTAAACAGTCATGCTGATAAAAACAAGGAGTGCTGCTCAAACAACCCTTCAGACCAGAACTGATATTTCTTTATGATCAGTAATTCAAAGTTTGACGAGAGATGCTGTTTGGTAATGAAATGGCCATCCATCTTCTTGGGAGCACAGCGCTGGGATTACAAGAAAGGGAACACAACAGGGCAGAGAGGCAAATATCAGCTGCTACGTATCTTGGCCAAGAAAGAGTTTTCTGCTTTGTTGCTAAGATCTGGCCATGCACCGGCTCAGCATCACAGAATGTGACATTGCACAAGGCCACTTGTGAAGTTATTGCAGGCGGGAGGTCCTGAGTCTTCATGTTTCTTACTCTGACTCTTCCTTACTTATACAATCCATATTTCTTACACAGTCATTACTCTGGAGTAAGGGACTTGAGAAGCAACAATGCAACAAAATCAGCAACAATGGCACGGGTGCCATTTTTAAACATGGTAAACAATGGGTTTGCTTTTGTTCTGCAGACTGATTTCCACTGGGTTTCCTGCATTTTGCACTCAGATGCTTCAGGTTTTGGAAGATGTTTAGGGGAGGGGGAGGTGTCATCTGTCGAGTCTGTGATCCATGGGAGCTGTTACACCACATGATAAAGAACTCCCTTTTGTCCCACTGGGGGAAGCATATCTGGTTGGCAGGTATGAGTAGGGAGGGAGGACATAGCATTATTTATCTTTAATACTTTTGTATTTTAATATAGATTTAAATATATTTTGTATTTGCAGCTTGCCATAACGTGGTGGGGAACACAGAATTCTCTGAAAATTCCCTTCAGACATAACTGATATAGATCAGGATTCAGTGCTCTGTCTCCTTTGCCTCTGGTTACATTAGACATGCTTGGTTTCTAGAACTTGTTTTGTGTAGCTGTAAGAAAGTCAGACCAAGACTTGGGGGACCCAGATTTAAAACCCCATTCAGCCTTACTGGATGACTTTGGGCCAGTATTATCTTTCAGTGTAACCCACCTCACAGGTTTGTTGTGAAAATAAATGGGGTGGGGGGAGAACCATGTAGATTGCCTGAGCTTCTTGGAATAAAGGTAGTCATCATAGTAAATATAAAAACTTTTCAGGTCAGGGCCTGTATGGAAGACCTACTTCCTACTGAAATATGAGAAGAGCCATCAGTATGGGCATTCTGACGGATCTGAAAGGCACGCCTCTTTAGGCAGGCATTCCTTTCAAGCTGACCTTCTTATTCTTTTGTTTTGTTATGCTTTTGAACTGGTTTCTTTTATTGTATATTTTAATTAAGGATGCTTTAAAGCTTTGATGGAGCTGTTTTGTTGTTTATTTTAATTACGTATGGATTCGAGCATTGATTTTACTGTTGTAAACTGCTTGGAAGCCATTTTAGCATGTAAACAGTGAAATAGTAGCAGTAATAAACTACTTCTGTATGTGTAAGAGTCTGTGCATTTGGTGTGGGGCTGCCTCCTACTCTGAGTTCAGCAAGTCTGTTTTGTGTCTTAGTTTCAAAGGCATGTTGCAAAGAGGAAAGGGATGTTGGTTGAGGGGAGGTATCCCTGCTACTCTTACGTTGGATTCTCTCTCTCTCTCTCTCTCTCTCTCTCTCTCTCTCTCTCTCTCTCTCTCTCACTGTCCTTGAGTAAGGGAGCACCAGCTTAAAAACCTAAGAACTGGTGTAGTTTGCCCAAGAAACTGAGCTGCACACCAGGAAGTCTCTGGTTTGAATTTCACCTCTGTCATGAGCTCACCAGGTGGCCTTGAGTAATCTATTCCTTCTCAGCCTCAGATTCCCCCATCTACAATAAAGAGAATACCAGTAATACTGACTTACCTTGCATGCTTGTTGCAAGGATTACATCTAGATGAGGTGTGTGAAGTGCACACTTGGAAATGCTGCACAAATGTGAACCATTGGTATTTTTAAATGATAGTTTATTTATTTCTTACATCACAAGCACACACACTTTACCCTACCCTATTCAAAACTAGTCCTTAGAAGACACACAAAAGGTTGCATCTGCAAAATGGAGCTCCCTCAGCCCTTCCAGACAGCAGTACCTGCCTCTAAACATCTCTGGATTGTTTTCTTTGTCATCTTTTTTTAAAAAATAGACAATATCTTGGTATAGCAATGAGGAGAACATAGGCAAAGAGAACAAGGCTCTTAAGCATCTGCCTACACTGCAGCTTTGACCTAATTCCCCCCCCCCGCTCTACATGATATTTTTTTCATGAATATAGCTAAACATGCAAAACAGGGTGTCTCTCCCCCCTTCCACCCCAGTTTCTGCAGCAGCCAGTGCACACCAGTTTTGATGTTTCTGCTTTGAATTCACTGCTGATTGGATGACTTAAATAATTTGCTCTTGACACATGCTCATTCCTTGTCTTTGCCTGTGCAGGGACTTCCAGTCATGCCAAGTTGCATTGAATTTGTGCTTGGAGTTTAGAGATAAGGACTTTTGTCTACCAGAGACTCGGCTTAGGCCACCAAACTCATTTCCCATAGGATGAGAACTTTAATCAAGGCAAGATCCTGGAGGTGAAAGGCTAGTGCTTCATAATTTAAATATTACCATATAAACATAAGTTTACAGGAGATACTGTGTGGCTAAGGGAATACGTTTTACCTAGTAGAGTAGTTTTAAGCAGAAAAGGCAGAGAGCTGTTCCCTAAAGCGCAGAGGGGTCCGCAGCCTTCTAAACCAGCTGGACTTTTGTGCTTTCACGCACTACTGAAGGGTCATCACCCTCCTATAGGGAACGAGCTGAAAGTTACTTGGGCAGCCGACCCCTTTTACGTCAGCCTCACAGATTTCTTCTCATTCTGATTGCTTCCTGTAGGACTGGGGGGAAGGACACCCTTTGAAGCCCCCTCTAATGACCTTCAGCTAATGCTGAATGAGAGTCTTCTGTACAAAATTATAATGCAATATGAACAGGGGGGTTTAAGAAAAGCCATGCTGGATCATATGAAAGGCCTGCCTAGCATTCTTAGCACACTGGCCAATTGTACGCCCCTGAGAAGTTCACAAGCAGGACTTGAAGGTGATAGGCCCCTCCGATTGTTCTTCCTCAGCAACTGACATTAAGAGGTTGGCATACTGCCTCTGCATGGAGGGGTAGAAGATGTCCATTGTGACCAGTTTCAAACAACCTTATCCTCAGAGGCATGCACAGCACATTTCATTAGGGTTCACACCCAGAGAATTTCGCCTGTGTCAAAGAGGGGGCTGGAGCACTCAAGGGGAGTGGCAAGGTCATGCGCCCTTGAGCACCAAACATGACTTCAGCCCTGAGATGCTGCCACTTGGAGGTGCCCATACTGTTGCTGGGAGTGATGTAACAATGCAGGGCTCTCACATGCATGAACACCACAGAAGCAGCCCCTAACCCCCTCAGATTTCTCCCCGCCAAAGGTGGACTGGGGTAGGCTTCTCACTAGCCAACTAAAACACACATCTACCTTTGCAGAAACAGCTCTCCCAATCCTCTCCAGCCTGCACACACCATCAGCATTCATGGTTCAGATGGAGGTGGGCACCATGGCCCACTTGGAGGGGTGGGACACAGCTTGTGGGAAGATGCAGAACAGCAGCCTGGTAACACTGGTGGAGCTGGTGCACTACTACAACTAAGCAAGGTCAGGGACTCACAAAGTCACGTTGTTGTTGTTGTTGTTGTTGTTGTTGTTGTTGTTGTTACTGTGCCTGGGTACACCCTATACACTTGCCTACACTTATCTATCTTCCTTGAATTGCTGAGCTCTCCCCTCCCTCTCAAAAGTGTCATGGGGTGTTGCTTCCCTTTGAGTGCAAGGCAGAGAAAATGGCCCAATAAATATTGTTGCTTCTCCCAATGTAAGTGTTGCATATGGGTCAAGTTTCATGTGCAAGTTGATGCAGCACAAAATGAGGATTTGGGACTGATTCTGTACCTTTTGTTCCACAAAAAGGGTAGCCAACATGATGTTCTCCAGATATTGTTGGGCTACAGTTTCCATAGTCACCAACCATTGACTATGCTGGCCGGGAGTGATAGGAGATGTGGTCTAACATCTGGAAAGCCGCATGTTGGATAGCCACTGCATCTGAAGCTGCCCATCCTGGTGGATCTTGCCATTGGATTCTCCCCTTTCAGCCCTTGTTGTTTGGGGCTTGTGAATTCACACAAGAACCTTGAACCTGGTTCAGTAGCAAATTAGTGAGCAGCACAGCTCTCTCAGGACCTAGTAGAAGAGAGGATACAGCTTTGGGTAGGGCTTTTTTTGCCCACGTCTTGGTAATGTTACTGTCTCAGGTTACTGTAGCCAGGCTATGCAAAAAATGCACTAGGTTCATGAGAACAAAAGGCCATAATTGCAAGTTGCTTTTGCCCTTTAGCAATCCACACCACAATTTTCTCATATTTCCCATTCCTCCAGCAATCTATCATTTTATCTCATAGTGCCCTTAGATTTTCTCAGAATTTTAAAAAGTGATTAACCTTTCACTCGCTAGTGACTGAAGGCTTCCGTTGCTAAAGCATTGTGACACAATAATTAATGGGCCTTCACTTCTTTCCTTTTTCTCTTAATTCCCCCCCCCCTTTCTCACAGCTTAATTCTTTTATTTTTCCTTGAACAAACAGATACACTGCAATCACCGCTGCTGGAATTTTAGGGGCATCTCAATCTGTAGCACATGTAAACTTCAGCACCATTTTCTATCCAGTTCGATTTTTGTATCTTTAAACCCAGTGGTACCTTGGGTTACAGACGCTTCAGGTTACAAACGCTTCAGGTTACAGACTCCGCTAACCCAGAAATAGTACCTCGGGTTAAGAACTTTGCTTCAGGATGAGAACAGAAATCGTGCTCCGGCGGTGCGGCGGCAGCAGGAGGCCCCATTACTAAAGTGGTGTCTCAGGTTAAGAACAGTTTCAGGTTAAGAACGGACCTCCAGAACAAATTAAGTTCTTAACCAGAGATACCACTGTACAGCTCATGGAGTTTGGGAATAAAACACTTCCAGTTCAGTAGGATGTTTTCAAATCCAGTTGCATGAATGTTGAACAAGCATCCTTATTGAGAACTATAAAATCTCTCTAGAATGGATTTGGGGGCTGAAATTGGTAGACTTGGAATTGGTAGCTTGTCACACTTCGGCTTGCCCTGTGCCTAAAAAGCATGGGTCCAAGTGGTTTCCCCACTAGTGTGGCTTTGGTACACAAATGCATTTCACCAGGGGGACTCCAGGTTCATTTAGATAGTTGGAATCTGTTTAGAAGTATATCTGTATCCTTTAGTAATTTGCTATGCAGATCCATTCTTTCCTTTGTTACATTATCAATATTCTACAGAGCTACCAGTATTAATAAGAAACCTTTTCACTGGTTTTCTTTGTTCTAGTTATCTAATCTCCTAATGAAAGTTTCTAATTAAATTCATACAATCATTTTTTACTGTGTTTTGCTGTGCTCCAAAATGCCCCTCCCCGAACAATGACTCTTCCTGGCTGTTATACACCCCCTTCTACGTATGCCTCTATCCTCAGCTAGGTGTAAGGCCTGCAGCAGGCTAGCAACTCTACTTCTCCATAACAGGAGTTGGAGTGTAGTTAGCCTGGTGGTAAGCCACAACCAGGCTCATGATTATTGTTGGCATCCGTCCATCTCAAGAGACAATGGAGTGGTCCTCTGGGGGTGAAGTCAAACTGTTGGAGAATCACAGTGCCTGCTGTGGCTGCAGAGACTAGTGATTCATAACTGCTGCCTCCCACATTGTATTTATTGTGTTTGCAGCACCCAAGTGACCTCCCTGGGGCACAATAATGTGTATGGAGATCCTGGGCTGCCCAGATGACAAGAGCCCCCTCTTGGACTTGCTGATGTAGTCCAAAGGAAAGCAGTGCTTTTTCTGGGGGTACTCAAAGGTATGCAGTACTGACCTTTTTCCAACTAAATATGGTGGACTTGTGTTGTTCAGACCACTGCCTTAGCACCAATGTCCACCTGAAGGTTGTTTCATATTGGCACTAACAAAGGAGATTTACACCCCAGCTTTTAGATTGCTATTTCTCAGTGTTATTTCAACCATTTATGGCTTCCACTAAATTACTGCGACAGATCTATAAGGAAAGGACTATCCAAGGACTATGAATTTTTTGCTAGCCCCTCCAGAATGCACAGGAGTGTTTGGAGGGACAGAAATATCTGTGAGATGCTGGCCTGGTTCTCACATCACATTAAATGTCTCATCAGGTTAGAAACGGCTAATCCCACAGGGGAAGGGCAAAGCAGGAACTTTTGGAGCCATGTGCTGCATGTTAAATGTGAATGAGCAACATGCTGCTGCACATGGCTCCAAAAGTTCCAGCTTCATGGCTCCTATGCCCTTGTCCATGTCAGAAGCAGCAAACCACAGGCCTTGGCTTGTCATCCTTATCCAGACCTGGCTCTGTGATTTGCATCTCTGCAAGCAAGCCACAAGCGGTAGCTAGTTTGCGTTAAACATTAACTATGCCTTAGATGATGTGCGAACACAGCCCACTGTTGGTATTAAGGGTACTGAATAATTATCAAACCACTCAGAATGGTTGCCAAATTCAATTTCTAAGCCAGCTCATAAATATCAAACATACTGCACGTTTTCAAGTGTCGTTCAATGGACACTTTTGAATAGGCCTGTAGGTGTCCAGTCCTTCCTTTAAGCCACTTTTGTACAATCAAAGTGAAAGTAAACTTGGTTCGGAGGAGTAAGTGGGAAGGGGTGGAGGAAAAGGGGGGGACTTTAAAACAAAGTGCATTTAGTTGTGCTTAAAATGAATTCTTCCCTTTTTAACTTATTCAGAACATTCATCTATTTGAAGTCTGCCACCCAAATACAACAGGTTTTATCTCCGAAGCAAGAGAAATATGGTAATTAAAAAAACACATTAAAAAATAAACAAGCACAACAAAATGTATTTTAAACTGTTTCCAAGTGATTGGAGTACTTTGATTGTAGGAGGTGCCTACACTGGGAGTCTAATGTGAAACTGAGCGTTTCTGCTATATCTTTATTCTTTTCCTGATATGTTTTTATGAGCAACATTTACATCTACCTAATTAAATAAACATGTATTCTTATAAACATGTAACTGTCACAGTTCCTTGATTAGCTTATCACGCACCATATTTTCTTGGCACTCAACTCCGTGAAGTTTGTAGACTTTCTGGCAAGTTCCTCCCCCGCCCTCAACACATTACTAATACGAATTAAACAGCTGATCCTAAAATTCACCAGTTCAGGTAGGCTGTCAGACTGCTGTGAAATACAGGTCTACTGAAAATAATGGAAATAGCACATCACAAACTCTTTCAAGGATTATTCATTTCCTATTTTTAGATCATTAGTGTCTATAAAATCATAATATCCTAGATACATTGGCAAAGGTGTGCCATCAGAATGACTGGAGCTGTAGGCAGGATGGAAGCTCCTCCATATCCTATACAATTACAGTACTTCAATGACACAACTGTACACCAGCCCGAGACTTCTGCCAAGGAACCAGTGTAGGTGCCATGTCGCTTGGTCTCTGCTTCCTACAGATAGAGAACTGAATGTTTCATTGCAACCCTGGTTTGAAAAAAATAAGAATCCTTACATATGTACATTTAGGAAGTCAGAGGCATGGAAACACAGGAAGCTGCCTTACACCAAGTCAAATCACTGGTCCATCTAGCTCTGTAGCGTCTACACTGACTGGCAGAGATTCTTCAGGGTTTCAGACAGGGAACATTCCCAGCCAGGGATTGAACCTGGGGCCTTCTGCACTCAAAGCAGATGCTCTACTGCTAAGCTACAGCCCTTCCTTGACCACAACTGGCCTTCACTTTGACATATTGTACTACCTTTCCATGTGGATGGATGCAAGAGGGAGCATTCAAACCATCTAGTCAGAAGTGGCATGGTTTATGGAGTGCACTTTGTGTGCCTGACGTTCTCACTTTTTAAAATTCTTTTCTCCATTCAAAAGTGTGGTACTTTAACTCAGTTCTGGTGAGAGGTATTAGGACTGTGCTGAATGCATTGCTGCCAAGTCTCCTGTATTCCCCAGGAAACCCCCGTTTTTCCAGCCACATCCTGCTGGCAGCCTGGATTTAAAAAAAACCCGTAAATCCCCCGGATTCTTACTGGCCCGGGGAGGCTCCTTCTGCACATGTCTGGAGTCTCTGGACATGTGCAGAAGCGATTTCTGGCACAGTGGCCATTTTGGAAATGGGCAGAGCATGCATAGAAGCAACTTCCAGTGTCGCTCTGCCCAGTTCCAAAATGGCCGCAGCACGACTTCCGGTTCCGCGCAGCTGCCGATCCCGGATTTTTCAGCCTGGAAGTTGGCACCTGTGGCTGAATGTTGGAAAACAACAACAACAACAACAAAACCCGTTTTCAACCATTTGAGTGATGCTGAAATGAAAGTCTTCTGAAGCAGTGGGATTTTCCCCCCATTACCTTGCTTAACCGTATGAGACAGCCAAGCATCTTTCAAGTTTCTTTTCTTTTGCTTTTATTTCTAACTAAAAAAAAAAGCCCTCACAGGGCTGTGCACTTCTTTCCACAGTTTACTGCCAGCCACACCTTGTAGACTGCTTTGGGATTGACACCATGTCATGTTGCATTGCTCCCAAGGCATCCTGGGAAAATGAAGCACCATGAGGGGCTCTCTACCTGCTCCTGCCAGCCATGCACCCTGGAAAAACTTAGGATGATAAACGGCAATGCCATCCTGAAAACATCGGGCGGATTTCTCCATCCCACCCCTCCTAAAAGCATCAGAACACTGGCCCCCCATTTTCACAGGGGGAGAATATTTTCAGGAAACAGTGGCAGTAGCAGATTTCAACCAGGCCTATACATATATAACCAAATGATTAAAAGAATAGGAAATCCTTTGTGAATGAAATTTTTACTGTAAAGTTATCCATAGAGGATAACATTTGAAATAAATTGTGGGTCAGGAGTTGAGGAGCGTCTGGAGAAGAGAAGGAAAGTCTCTTTCCTCTGTACGGGTTTACAAAAGGCATACAGGGGAGTGTTATCTAATCACACTCTGCTTTTTCCACTCAGGTAGACAGACATTAAGGTGCATTAGTACTATCATTTGTATGTCTATAAATATCCCATAAAGTCTGTTATTTGGCATTCACACTGACACAATAGAGGATGACGATCCTTTTCAGGAAATTTCACAGAGACATTCACAAACAAAAGTCCAGTAATTTAATCTTCTGAAAGCTCAATAACACCACACTCAAAATTGCAGGTTTGAAGCTAATGTAGTTGATAAGCAATGATGACAGAATTTAAAAGGTCCATTATTTGGTAATCTAATATTCCCAATCCCAGTTATCTGTCAAAGAGTATACTCTCCCTTATACAGCGCTAATGTGTTCACATCTACATTAATCTCTCCCGGAGAAAAGGCGCATTCTTTATGGGCTTTATCTGTTTCCAAATGTCTGACTCCACAAGGAGCCAGTTTGAGCCACTGATGAGACTACCGTATGTAAATGACTCTAATGTCTTTGTAGGGTAGGTGCTATTTCTTATAGACATACCTGATACTGTCTTCTTTGAAAGGAGCTTCCCAGAGCTCTGGCCTCATTTGTTAATGTGCCATGTCTAGAACTTCTTAGTCTTCTAGTGCTGTAATGCTACAAAACAATGATCATTACTGTAACCTCTGTTCCTGTTGTTACCCTTATTTCAGATAATGGTGGTTAGGGCCGTATCAAAATTCAATATGCACTGTTGAGTCCTGCTACTGCACACTGCCAAAGATGGATCCCTGTGGTCTTTCTGTTATGAGGACTACATCTATGCAGACATTTTAGAACTTTTATAGCTTCGTCTGATCTCACTAGTGCAAGGCATAGGAGACAACAGAGTCTTCAAAGCTTGCATCAAAGTCTTAAGGAGAGTGGCTTGCCTTCCCATGTTGGACATTCACAGGACAACTCACTGGATACTCAGGGCTGGGTTTGTCTATGTCAGATGCCAACTAGAGCTATTTCAAGATTTGCTTCAGGAGCTGGACACACACAGCTCAGAGCTAGAACAGAAACTGATGCTTATAAAAATCAAGACAACTTTTATTAGACATTTGGGTCTGGTGGAGCCCATAAGAATATATAAAAAGCCCTACCATATCAGAGCAAAGTTCTGTCTAGCTCAGCATCTTGTTTTCCACTATGTATGACCAACCAAGGCTATGGGAAGACCAAGAGCAGTAGCCTTATTCAATTTGTTCCAAGCAACTTCTATTCAGAGGTATGGGGTTTTTCATCCTGAAGATAACCATCATGACTAGTAGCCTTTGATACCCTTATCTTCTTTTGATTTCTCTTTTCTTCTTCTGAAGCCCATTAAGAATGTAAAATGAGCTCTACAGGATCAGGCCAAAAACACATCTAGTTTGGCATTCTGTTCTTGCAGTGCTGAAGTGGATGCCCATAGAAAGCCTACAATTGGGACTTAAGTGCAAAACTGGCCCGCGGATGAGGTACGCTGAAGCACTTGCCTCAGGTAGCAGAAGTGCAAGAGGGGGTACCCCGCCTGCCCCACCAATTCTACCGCCAGAATGACCCTCTCTCATTGGTGGAGAAGATGAGTGGCAATGCCTAGAGGAATACCCCATCTCTTGCAAAGTTTGGCAATGGGGGGACAAATAGCCCCACTTCACGGAACACAGTAACATAGACATCCTCTCTCCGTCACTTCCCACACTGGAATGAAAACACACACCATTATGTGATAGACAACAATCCCATGACTGCAAACATGGAGCAAGAATCCTAACAGGGGGTAGTATTCTGGCAGTGGGGGCAGTGGTGGGGGTGTGGTGTGGTGGCGACGGGGGGGGGGGGAGAGAAGCAGCACATTCCTGTTTCATCTCTGGTGGTGAAATGGGATGGGCTGCCCTTACAACAGCATCCTCCCCACTTGCAAGTGCCATCAATTGCATTCACTAGGGATACTGTGCCCAAAAGTGGATGAAGAACAAAGCCACCATGCTGGTGATCATCGCAACATCTGTTGATGGTAATAAATTCCATAGATTAGTTTTCACTTCTGCCTGCCCTTAATCTCCCACTGTGCAGCTTTATTGGATGAATCCAAATTCTAGTAGCATCGAGAGACTTCTCTCCAATTTCTCCCTCCAGTGCCTAATGTTCCACACATCCATTATATTCCCCTTCACTCACTACCGCCCCCCCCAACTACAAAGCCTTAATCATTATAACCTTTCCTCATAGGGAAGCTGTTCCAGCCCCCGATCATTTTGGTTGGCTTGGTTTGGATAAAATGCCAAAATCAGCTTGGATTTGGCAATACCTTTCCTGGGCTGGATCTTCTAGAAACATTAAAAAATGTGTTTCAGGAAAACTTCCTAAAGGGAAATCACATTGGCAAAAGACAGGACCCCACAGCGTCATCTGGTGTCCCAGTGTTATAACGCATATAAAGCGCTTCTTCTTTACCAATGTCACCAAGTCCCCGATTTGCAGTATGCATGCTAGATGAGAAGTAACCACTTTAATACAAGAGGGGCTAATTTTGATGGATATAGGGCTGAAGCGACAAAAGATCAAGGAACTCTGTCGACAATTTCCCTGTATATTGTGGAAGGGAAGCCTGCAGCGTACAACAGCCCTCTCCTATCCTGCAGTTTCCAGCATCTGGTATTCAGAAGCATACTGTGTCTGACCAAGGATGTGGCCTTTCTTGCCTCTTCTTCCATACTACAGCCACCCTTTTCCCTTCAAAAAGCCAGCCTTGTGTGTTGGTGAGCACTTGTGATTGACATGAGATGAAGCACAGAAGACTTCAGATGGAGGGAGCCAGCCAAATCCATGGATTTCTTTTCATTCTGCTCAGAAAAAGATGTAGGGTTGGGTGTCTAGTCTTTGGATTTATGACCCTATATTTTTTTTCTCCTTGAGAAGTTATGATATAAAATTATATTCCAAAAGGAAGTTGGTTTATTTTTGTATCTGTAAGACAAGCGTTATATATTTCATTAGTGTGATATGCTAAAATCAAAGGGAAATCTCATTCTATCTTGCTTGAAAGGCTCAAAGGAAGATAACATGTCATACAAGCTAAAACAAGTTTCGTATTTCGTGGAGCTTGACAAGAATGGAATTGAACAGAAATAATAAGAATAATAGAAAGTGTACAAACCAACTGACCCAAGATTGCAAACCTAAGCAGGTACAGGTATGGTTTTGAATTGGATAGGGGCAGCGTATTGAGATTCCTGCATTGCAGGGGGGCAGACTAGATGGCCCACAGAGTCCCCTCTACGATTCTGAGATCCTAAAAATAAATCCACTCTACTCTGTAGAGAAAATGTGTTTGTCTCTTTGTTTAGAGGGAGAGCCCTGCCGTCTGTTAAAACATCACAATATAGTTTTTCCAGCAGATGAAAGGAAGTGTCAGTGTTTATGAAGTAGCTGCCACCTGTGCTTAATTGATTCAATGTGCATGAAGTAATTCAAGTTGACTATTAAACTATTTATTGAAACAAATTTACCACAATAATTACTTACCAGCAAATGTTGAAAATGCTATCTGGAGTTAATAAACAGAATGCCTAAATACCTGGATTAACTAAACATACAGAGTACATTAATTTTATGGTGCACTGTGACTTCTGCTGAGGACTTATTTACTTTGTCTTCGTATTTTGTTCCTGCTGCCATAAAATTTCTTCCGAAGCGACTGTTTTACAGTAGGTTCATAACTTTTCTAATGTTTAAAGAAACTGGGTATGAATAAGGTTCACCTGAAGTAACTCTTCGATGCTCTGGCTAGCATATTTTGCTGCTATCATTATACAAGATTCATTAGCTCCACAGAATATAAATCCCTCTGCAAGAATAAATTTATACCCCACTTTTCTAGCAGCTGTGAGATTCAAGCTGGTTAACAACAAGGATAATAAAGCAATCATAAATGTTTTTTAAAAAAACAATTAAGAATGCCAAAAGGATTTCAGTGTCACTACAGTCTATGCCAGAACCTTCCTAAAAGGCATCCTAAAAGTCATGTTGAGACCACAATCCAGAAAGCAGACAGATTGAAAAGCTGCATTTGACCACAGCTCCTCCTTCACATCTGCAGGCAGAAGACTGGGAACATCTTCTTCCACTCTTAAACATTCTGCCCAATAGATTCGCACTTTGCAAACTGTGGTTTCTTTAACTCTAGTTAAAACCAGGATATTTTTTTACCACACTTGTGAGTGTTTGAACAAACCACAGTTCTCTGAGTTAAGACATCATGGGGAACCGTGGTCTGTTTAAATGAAGGGACAGGTGCTTCCAAATGCATCCTTGCCACTGCGAAAGAAGAGGAGAGGGGAAGAAGAGTATGCAAACAGAAGAGTCACTCATTCACATAGCAGGAGTCAGATGGATTTTCCTTGAGCTGGCATTCTACTACTGTGTTGTGACTAAGAAATCCCTGTGCTTGTCTACTGGATGACAAGCAGGGCACCCAGTGTTGAATGAAGCATATGGTTACTGGGGAAGATTCTTAAAATGTCTTTTATGCTTGCATCAAATATTCACCATTAACAATTATACCAGTTCCCTTATAGAAGGAAGCATTAGTAATTGCCTATTTTGATCTCACCTATTTCTCATTTTTGGCCTTTACCCATTTTATATACTACCCATTTCCCTGCTCCTTTATCTCCTTATAAATAAGTCTTCTCAATCACTGCTTTCCCCAAGTCTTCTTTCTGTTATCCAGTTAATTTGCATTTGTTTAGTTTTGCTAACCATGATGAGCAGGAACCAGCAGAGGCTCCCATCTTCTGGGAGAGTCTCCTTGACTTCAGAGAAATGTCAAAAAAAGCCAATATCCAAAAACCGTTGTCCAAAGCCCATTTGAAGTCTGCTTTAAACAGCCTAGGTTTAAGCTGCTGTCTTCAGGCAATGTAAGCTTGGGGATTTATTTTATGTTTTATATATATTCTTTAAAAAAATGCTCTATAGGTCTTTAGCTCCAGCTAGTGGCTCACAGCATGATGCTAACTTTGTTCAGTATCTTAAAACAAGATTCCAAAGCCTGTGATTGGAGTGCATCTTCCAAGGCATTCAAAAGACATCATGAAATAGAAAGTTACAAAAACTCCCATTAGGTATATTTGTGCTACGGATGGAAGGATCCGATCCATTTCAGCTCTCTTAGTTTCTCATTTTCCCTTGTAAATTCAGTTCTCCACATTTTTGCAGCAATTTTAAGATTTTTATTATTAATATTATTAAATCCTCATGAAATTGAATCAACATTTTAATATCAATTTCCCCAATAAACACATTTTCGTATGCAGTTTTGACAGATGCACCTCCCAAGTATAATGCATGCTTGTAAATTTATTCATTTTTTATGCATACTTTCCCCTAATACCGGTATATGTATTTTTGTAAACGTCATTTGGCTGGAGAATTGCATCACAAAATATGTGTGATTTTTAAAGCTCAGCTGTGTTTAGGTTCTCAATGTTTCACAGGAGGGGAGAGTGCTCTTGTACCCAAATCCTATTTATGGGGTTCCTCACATAATAATAATAATAATAATTTATTAATTAATTAAATATATTATTATTATTATTATTATTATTATTATTATTATTATTATTATTATTTTGTGCCCCAGCCACTCTGGGTGGCTTCCAGCAAAAATAAAAACATAATAAAACTTTAAACCTTAAAAAGCTTCCCTGTACAGGGCTGCCTTCAGATGTTTCCTAAATGTTGTGATTACGTTTGAAAACTGAAAATTTGAGAGTTATCATACAGATTTTGCATTTCTCCGAATTACATGATGCCGTTCTCACTCAAAAAATACATTTAAAATATGTATCTTAGGATGAACTATGTTGATAATGCATCTTTTTTTTAGATAAAACACACCTAGAAGTGCATAGCATTTTGAGACAAAATATGTTCAGAGATATATATACTTAAATACATATAAGTATATACTTATAAATATAGCAAGGAGATAGATCATATTTAGAAATTGACAGTCACTGTACTGGATTATGTTGGACCTAGCCTAGCCTTCCCCATTGGCTTGTTGTGAAATTAAACTGAGTATGGGAAGTCATGCTTCCCACCTGAGATAGAAATGCAAGAAATAAATTAATAGGGGGGGGGGGGAATTGCACCTGTCAAAAATTAAATTCCTGTTACTACTACCTGTTACTACTATCACCCACATCTCTATTTGCATCTGGTCAAACAGAAACATTCACAATCCGCTAGTCTGGTTGAGATGAAGGGACCTAGAAAAACCCATCTATTGCAGATCAGCTTTTATTTATTTGCTTTTCTGTTTTATCATATCATATCATCGACGCAGATCAGCTTTTTATCATGTTTGAAACAATGAACACTTACCTTTTTCAGATATCAGCTGGCATTGCTCACTTCCAACATGCAATTCTGCCAAATTTCCTACTGAAATCACAAAATATTCACACTGGATAATTCTCCTTTAGGAGATATCAAGGCAAAGTGAATGGGGAAACGTTTAACAGACACAACTTGAAATGGACAGCGTAAGTTTATTTTTCAGTTCAGAAGTCATAATTTTTTAAAATCTATTTTTAAATGAATTATGGTCTAGTACTAATCCTGGACACAGAATTAATCAATTGCAATTATTTAATGTGCTTGATGAATGGTCCGCCAGCCATGTTGCTCCACTTGTACAGCCATTTTGTTCCATAAATACTCATTTGGAGAGCTCACGTTCACCAGCTAAATTTGCCCAAAATGAATGTGAAAATTTGGGACAGCTCCACTTATAAGGACTTCCAGTTACATCCAATATACATGCTCAATGAAGCAGCAAACCAAGTAGAGGCATTAAGCTCTTCCTAAGTTCCCATTGTTAATGAACTAGATGCAGCTATCCAAGAGTAGCAAAAATAACATATATTCCGGCTGCAATTAACTGCCATGGAAACTAACAAAACACGCAGGATGGGTGCACAAGACTATCTATCCACCAGGTCAGCTCCTGCTGAATGTCTGAAATTATTTCTTTAGAAAAATAAAATAGGCCCCCACTTTCTTTGAATTACGGTGGTCTTTCAAAGTGTTATGCAAGGGAGACAAAGCTATTTTACCAAGCAGGCAGATATTCTAAATTACTGGTTCTTAACAAGCATGGTAATACATCAGTCAAAAGCAATAAATTTAAACTTAATGAAATCACAATTTGCCTACAGTGCATTTCACTTTGACATTTTCTACATTGCCACGGTGCTTTGATAAAGTTTCTTTTTCTTTTTTTTTAATGCAAAGAAAGTGTCTGTGCGGCTAAAGAGCAGACTTGGTGCCATTGTGCCCTATGGAACATTACAGTACTTAAGTTCCATCACAGTACGCCCTGTGGCAGACTAAGCCCAAATGTTAACATAGGCTCAGTTTTCATTATCATCATGTGATTATCCATTTTACTGCATTTAACTGATAATACAACTACCAGCTCACCTTAAAAGAATTAGCTTGGAGGTTTCATTGCTTTCCAAATGGAATTCATTTGACAAACAAATGATAATTAGCCCACTCTCCCTGCTCTGTGTCAGGATGGGTTTTGATTGAACCTAGACCAATTTACAATTTTTAAATGAGTTTAGACATTTACATTTAAAATGTCTAGAGGAAATTAGCCCTGGGATATCTAACAGCCAAAATGCTTTTTGAAGTTGATTATTATTTGATCTAGTACCCTGTACCTGTGCATTTTGTTCTGACTTCAAAGTTTTGGAATGAAAATGCCACCTACACCTCAAAGCGAATGGAAAAACTTAAAAGCACTTTTGCTCATTATGTTATGCAAAGAAACCTATATTTTAATATTCGTTTAATATGGTTAGTTAGCTTTAATGACAGCAGTTTGACAGTGTCATAGTTTTCAGGGATGAGAGACATTGATTGAAGTTTCTGGTGCTTGTCTCTTTTTCTCTCTTTTTTTCCCCCTCGAAGAGGAAAAGAATCGTTTGAAGGTGCAATTCACATGCCCCATCCATCCATCCTGCTGCAGATATAAATGTAACCCTTCGGAAAGGAATGTGACAAGAAAGTTTTAAAAGAATATTATTGTTCAGTGGACCAAAATCATCTGTAGTTATATATGGTTCCCTGTCAAAGATACTAACTATATTTAGTATTTTGTGTCAAGAAGCCATCATTAATTCCCTCATAAATATGCAAGGGTTGATAATGCAGCGATAACAATTGGGCTGTGTTCATCTCAGAAGTGTGCTTGTTCTAGTGATAATCAGAACTTCCAGCCTACTAGTAGCAGTAGTTGTCATGTTGATGTCATTCTTCAAGATGAAGCTCAAGAAAGGGGACTCCGAAAGAGGATTCAAGGACAGTAGGTGGCTTAGGGCAGAAGGCACAACAAATGTTAGTTGTGTTGACGAGTTGGCAAGCAAAACTTTCACCAAAATCAACAGAGCTTCAGTTAGTTGCAACTTAAGTTGTTAACTGTGGGTAGGTTGTTGGCAGTAACTGGTTGTCAATATGCAGTTGAATGCAGTTTTGGTTGCTTCTTTCTATTATTGCGTTTAATGGTACTGTCACAACTAACTTTTGCTGGGCTGTATCCTCACAGGGACACGGGTGGCGCTGTGGGTTAAACCACAGAGCCTAAGGTTTGCCGATCAGAAGGTCGGCGGTTCGAATCCCTGCAACGGGGTGAGCTCCCGTTGCTCGGTCCCAGCTCCTGCCAACCTAGCAGTTCAAAAGCACGTCAAAGTGCAAGTAGATAAATAGGTACCGCTACAGCGGGAAGGTAAACAGCATTTCCGTGCGCTGCTCTGATTCGCTAGAAGTGGCATTGTCATGCTGGCCACATGACCTGGAAGCTGTACGCCTGTTCCCTCGGCCAATAATGCGAGACGAGCACCGCAACCCCAGAGTCGATCATGACTGGACCTAATGGTCAGGGGTCCCTTTACCTTTTATCCTTACAAGGCATGAAAAGTCGCCCAAAGGTGCCTCTTCCAGATAGCCAATGTTTGGTTGATTGGATATGCTGTTTGTACATGCTGACTATGGGGAAATAATGAATCATATCATCTTGATGTGGCTTGGGATTGACTTTGATAACATGGGAATACAGTCAGCACTCGGTAAGGAGTAACACGGTTTTGACCATGGAGAACATACTTCAGTCACCAACAGGACATTGCATGTATGGACATATACCTTAATTTGACCAAGGATGTTTATGTATTATCCCTGGTTTATGGATCACAGGAGGAAAATATGGTGGTTAATTTGGTCCCAAAGAATAAAGCTTGATTTTTTTCTCTCTCCCATCAACCTAATCCTTGGTCTGGATTGGACAGAACATTAACTGTTTTATTGACTTCATGTTTAAGAAGCAGCTCACATTTTGCTCTCAAAAAGTAGAAAGTTACTTGGCGTTTCTTAAAAAGTGAGATTTCATTTATTATTTATACATTTCATTTGGTACATATCTTAGGGGACATTAAGAGATTAGCGGTCCTGCAGTTTGTTCTGAGCATTAATGCTAATCCTTGAAGATAGGTGAAGGGTAATTTCATTAGTTTTTATACAGATTTGCAATAAAGCTAACCATTCAGTCAACAGAGCGAACGGAGACATTTAGCACTCTGCTGCTATGGATCCCAGCAGGGTCCCTACACTTCTACCAAGATGTTAGAAGGAACTGGTACAGTATATCAAAAGTAAGACCACATTCTGCAAACCTTGTGTCATGTAAAACAGGTTTGTCCCTCATTTCCCCAAAATGTCACAGGAGATCATTGGCTTTGATTTGATATACTGCAGCTCAGGAATGGAAGCCCGGCTAGACAATAGGCTATAATCAATTGATGCCAGAAACCAGCCATTGCGTCGTGCAAGATCTCATGAATAATTTCTGAGCCTTAATCTAGCTTGTTCATCGTACAAAGCTATTCTGACACCAATTAAATGCTAAATCGCTATTTTTTCAAAGTATGCCGTTAATTTTCATGTTATATTGGCAATTGACGCCCACATGCACATACATCCATTGTTTTGTGTTTCTAAGGAAGTGGTGTCATTTAATTTTCTCACTTAGATTCCAGCCAAGTCCTTCTTTTTGTGCCTGCATATCAAATAAATAAAAGTGAGCTTTGCATAAATCTGCCTAGGTGGACATCATTATCATTAAACTGGAGCAGCATTGCCATATGCTTTTCTGATATGTGTGCCTTTGAGGGTGGTTAGGAGTCCAACGTATCTGACGTACTGCAAACCAGCTTTGGAAAGCCTTGGCCAGTTGTGAAGACACCTTATGTAAAACAAGATGGAAGCCTGAAAGAGAACTAGATATCATAAAAGATAGCAGGAACACCAGTTGCTATTAGGCAAAATGTATCATGAGTGCAAGACCCAGGGGGACCTTAACAGCAGGACCTACAGAAGCTGGAAGCGCATAAAAGAACAGACTTAGGCAGCAGAATCCAAAGGGTGCTTCCATGGGCGGCGGCATAGGAGAAGCGAGGAGGAGAAGCTGCAGCAGCTTACAGGTTGCGTGTTCAGACCTTTTAACCTCCCCCTTAAATAAATCCAGACAAGACTCAAATTTTGGTTTGGTTTTTGGCATAATTTAGGCCACAACTTTATTGATTACAGAAAGTGAGTGGTTGCATAGGCTCTGGTTCGACTAGCTCCCTGCACCCTTCCAGGTAGCGCTAACCCAGGGCACCACCCTAGGTCAGCCTAGGGTGAACACATGGATAAGCGGAAAGCCGAGGACTTGCTATGTCCACCACCCAGATGCCCCCCTGGACTCTGGCACGGGCACAACCCCCTCACAGGGTTGACCAAACCATTGAGTCCCTGGATTCCTTTAACAGAATACCCTTCACATAGGGATGGTGAGACCATTCTCCCATCCCTATCACCTGAACCAGAGTCTATCCACAACCTTACAAGTTGTGACGATTTGCTACACGGCAGGTGAAACCCAAATGGCACCAGCCAATTAGCCAAGTGGGGAAAATTCCTGCCGTGCCCTTGTCCCAATGACAGATGACACATGATGGCACAGCATAGCAAGGTCAAGCGCAAAAAAAGCCCTAAAAATAGGGATAGGTAGGCGGGTGTTCTGATGCACTATGCCAAAAGAGGAAGCTTTGGGTCACATGCATAGGTATTTATAAGTCCCTTGATCCATTTAGGCTGCGTCCCATTGGCCTGATTACACCCTGCATCAAGGGACCTACCAACTGGGTGTTGTGGCTGTCAATCATACCCACCCACATCACAGGGTTTGGTTGCCAGGTCTCACCGCAACACGTGTCCTCTTTGAGGGAGGACCCGATTTCCTGCAATATCTTGTCAGAACCTGGAAGCTGCTGTTGTGCGACCCCAGTAAGTGAGGCGGACACAGGATGACACTTTTCCTGTTTCACCTCAGGCAGTGAAACGGAATGGCTCACCCATGCAGAGTCAATTTTTTATTCTTTAGGGTGCAAGGATACACACTATTATTTTTTGCTGATAGTGATGAACCTCCAGTGCCTAATAAAAGCCATCCCTTTCCAAAGTCCCGGACAAATAAAAATTTAGTCAAAATGCTCCTGAAGGTGGCAAGGGAACTCATGCAATGGAGCTCCTTCTTCCACTCCTCTGTCTGCATGCCCCCAAAATATGCTGCACCCCTCTCAATCCTCTGGAACAGATTTTGAGTGTTTGTGAGGGTCTGCAGTGGGGGGGGGGCAGTTTTATTGCACGAGCGGTAGTCTGCTCCATCAGAGATGTGGGTGGCGCTGTGGTCTAAACCACTGAGCCTCTTGAGCTTGCCGATCAGAAGGTCGGCAGTTCGAATCCCCGCGATGGGGTGAGCTCCCGTTGCTCTGTCCCAGCTCCTGCCAACCTAGCGGTTTGAAAGCACCCCAGTGTGATTAGATAAATAGGTACCACTGTGCAGGAAGGTATACGCTGTTTCCATGTGCTCTAGTTTCCGTTGTGCCAGAAGCAGTTTAGTCATGCTGGCCACATGACCTGGAAAGCTGTATGTGGACAAACGCCTGCTCCCTCAGCCTGAAAGTGAGATGAGTGCCGCAACCCCATAGTCACCTTTGACTGGGCTTAACCGTCCAGGGGTCCTTGACCTTGACCTTACCAAGTCTGTTGCATGAGTGGAATGGCAGCACTGGATGCAACCCATTGAGTCCAGAAACTAAAAGTACCTTCCTGCGCTACTGCATTAACAAGCAAACATTTCACACATTTCATTTCTCCTCACATTTCTCCATAGCCTTGGAGAAAAGTGTGTTGTGTGAAAGCACTCCATATATTTCATATGCATTTCATCCGTGACACATAAATTTACAGCGCTTGATTTAAAACCTGCTTCAAGATTGAGAAGGCCGAATGCCGAGTGGAATTATTCCAAGCATAATGACTGTGGTTCGAGACCTAAGACAAAGCATAGACTGAATGGGCAGAATAGAAGGGAATATTAGGGGTGGGTGTCAAACGATTACTTCACTTCTGTGAATACAATGCAAAGAACATTGATTTGTGTGAGCGAATATTGAAATCCATTAAGACTGCACTCTGAGTAATCTGATTCAACAAGTCAGTATGTTTCTCTCCTCCCACCTTTTTTTTTAAAAAAAGAACCCATAATGTCTGTAGTATATTGTCTGAGATGAAGGTTAGGTTACATTTCTTGCCTGTGCAATAATTCCCACACTATAAATTCAGATGAAATTATATCAATATATACAGCAAATGGATGTCTGGCCCACTATCGTTTTCTGGCTCTCAGATGTAGAAGCTGACATACAAGTAAATCCCCAGCTGCTTTGAGCAAAACTATTACAAAAGTGCCATTGCTTGGGAACGGTTATTAGCTATCTTGACCAGGAGCGGCTGTTAGAGTTTGTGGTTTCTGCTCTGAATATTAAACTTCAGCACACAAGAGTCCTTATTGTGGGGAACACTTGGAAATGGTAATGCTAAATTGCCTTATATTTGTGGGATTTGATTGCTTCAGATGATACAGGCCTGGTCGGTGGGCCCCTCTTTCTGCATACATTTCCAGATTATAAATCATGCCTTTGACAGTGTATCTACCATAACCAGTTCTCAGTTTCCATAGGTACATTCTTTATATTACAGCTGGCAACTGCCATTCCGAGCCAGTCATGTGAATGACACACATTTTGGATAATTTATAGGGGAAAGGGCTAAATTCAAGGTACTCTGGATGCCAGATTTTATTAACATGTTAGTTTATGGAAAGTAGGGTGACTTTCAGACTAAAAAGGCAATTATGGTCCTGTGCTGAATTTCTATTTCTAGCAAATATTTTCACTGTGGAAATATGGATTTGGGGGACCCCAAGAAGTTCGCAAAACCACCCACCACCCATTCATTGCTATTTGCAATCTGTTCACTGAGCCAATCCATTGCTGTTTCCACACCATTACTCTTTAATTCAGCCAGTTGGAAACTATGGAGTCAACATGATACCATTGTGCCACCATGAGACAATTGGATTTGACTGTGCAATGCTGTCACTCCCAACACTGTCTCTGCACCAACCTCCCCGCTGCCTCTCCCCTTCCCCTCTCCCTCTCAGTAACTGGGGATTACTCTGGTGTTAGCCAAGTAAGCAGTCCAGTTCAACTCCACCCTGCCAACCTCTATTGGATACATGGAGAGCCCACACTCTCTATGGTTTCTGGGCCTTTGGAAGAATCTGCATGTTTCATTCTCTGCTCTTGTTGAATCAAGAATTTAACTTCTGGACAGGTCACCTACAGAGAGAACACCTTCTCAAAGTGTCGTAACATTTTATACCCAGCACATTTTCGAATTAGGAAATGATTTCATTGGGGCAACATGTCTTACCAGCATCCCACAAAAAGAAACTTTTGTAGCTTTCTCCTTTGCTAATTTCTGATATTGGCATCTGCAGAACCGCTTTCCTCTGGCTTTCCCCCTGCATGCATCCAATGCTTCCCCCTTTCTTTGGCTGGCCACCACTTATATTACCACTGCTATATTTCCGTGGATGAAACATTGTGGAGGAATTAATCTAATAGTGGCATAATGAGACAGCTAAGGGTTATCCAGGGCTCTGTGTTAAGAATGATTAAAAGCTGTGAAATTGTATTTAATAGTTACAGTCCAAGTTTTAGCTCTAAGATTGTGTCCAATAATTCCTTTTGATTTTCTTTCCAATTTCACTTCGCCTATTCTTCAAGGGGCACTGAAGCATAATTCTTGATGAACACTTTCCCCATTGCCCAATGCATTATATCATGCTGTGTGAAATAACTTTCCTCCGCAGAGAACTGCCCCACTTCTGCTTTAGCCATTTCAATTCCCACAATATGTATTGGCTACTACAATATTCTAATAAACCCAAAACACTGCAACTAGAATTAAGTTATGTCAAGTTATGGAATTATATATTAGAGAAAGGTCCACCAATTCTACAATCATAGAGAATGAGGCAGCCACCTCTTCTGACACATGCCGGGGAATAGGAGCAACAGCCCCCTTGGTGGTTTTTCCAAAGCTACTTTCCCATTCCCTGTTCCCCTTCAGCTAGCCTGCTGTCTTCAGATGTTGTAGACAATGTAGAGGATGCTGCCTTGTCCCATTAATATCCAGCTGCCTATCCATTTGGCGTCTATGCATAGAATGGGGTTGGGGACCATCTTGAAAATGTCTTGGACCAGCCCAGTTGCTGGGTATGGGTGTTGAAGGGTGGCCTGTTTTGCAATTGACTTAACCAGCCCACCTTTCTTTCCCTTAATTCTTGCTGCCTCCCTCTCTTTATTCATTGGGGGTTGGGGCCCTTACACCTGACTCCGCTTTCCCATAATCTCCATGCTGCCAGTTGTGATTTCAGGAGTGTCAGGCCACAAAATGGAAACATCGAAACTTCTCAGCTTCCATTAAAAGGGCCCCTTGTTTAGGCAATATGTTGCAAAAGGGTTAAAATGCTGATACCACTACCTGCATGCCATCTCCTCTTATGGTAAAGTGCTTGCCAAGGTTTGCGGATTCCACTGTAGTTCTCCCAAAGCCCAACGCTATCTCACTGCAAAGCACTTTCCAAGATTATGCTGTAATTTGCTCTTGTGGCATCTCCCCACCCACACTCCGAGGTGTGGCTTGACACCTTGTCTTCTTCCAAAACAGCAACTTTTGCATTTATATAAATCCTATATTTGAAAACTCTGTGTACTGTTCTGGTTCCCGTATTTGAATATGTGTTCCTGTTTGTGTGTGTGTGTAATGGGTCTGGAAAGGGGCAGTAAACAGCTAGCTAAATTATCAAGCTTCCTCATTAAAAGGAAAGGTTACATTTATGAGGCTTTTCCATTTAGAAAAAAAGCTAAGGGAAGACATGATAGAGGTTTAAATGATTCATGGAAAGTGGATCTCTCATAATATTGGATCTTGGGTTCAGTCTTCAGAACAGACTGACAGCGGCAATAGACTCAAGGCAAACAAATAAAAGCACTGTTTTCACATAGTGTATAAATTGACTTTGCTGCAGCAAGATGTGGCTATCATACCATCACCATCATACCATCAGGACAGGACTTTCAGGCAGGAGTCTAGGGCCCGGTTCACCAGAATGAGCAGATCTCCCCCTACCCACAATGCAGCAGGGCTGGCTTACCATAGGAAGTATTATTTTACATATTTATAGCCTGCCTTTTCCCCAGACCAGGCCCCAAGGCATCCTGCACATATTAAAATAACATAGATAAAATACAGAAGGCTAAAATTATATTTTTAAATAGTTTACAAGCAATAAAACAACAACAGAATGAGAACAATACAAAAAAGAGCTATATTAACATACAAAAGGTAAAAACACCACAGCACTATTTAAACACCCTTTCCTTAAAGAATACAACCAGCCCCACAAAGCCTGTTGGTATAAAACAGTCTTCACCTGCCAGCAGAAGGACAACAAGGAGTGAGGCAGTCTAGTTTCTCTAGGAAGGGAGTTCCAAAGTCTAGGAGCAGCCACCGAGAAGATCCTCTTCCACATCACCACCAAGTGTGCCTGTGAGGGTGACAGGACTGAAAGAAGGACCTTCCCTTCTCAGAGACAGGTCCATATGAGAGAATACATTACCATCTACATTACCATGTCTGTTCAGAGTCTAAAAGGACTGCATTACTGTTAGTGATAATAACCACTGGCTGTGATAACTTTAACAGGGGATTAGACAAAACATTGGAGATAAGTCTATCAACAAGTGTTAGTCAAGGTCGCTAAATGGAAAGCTCCAGTTCCCTACCAGTTGCTGAGTTGCCAACAGAAGGAGAGAATGATTGTCTTCAAGCCCTGACCATGGGCTTCCCAGAAGCAACTTGGTGATGACTTCGATCCTTGGATTAACCCAACAGTGTTCTTCATATGTTCTCACATCAGTCCATACTTTCTTGAATATATACTTTCAACATGGCCTCCCCATTTTTCAACATTTATCTTCCTTTCCATGTGCTAACAGCCAATGAAATGCATGATGCAGTGACATCACTTCATCACGTCATGTATTTTGTTCTACAAGAGGGGAAGACAAGACTTAGACTCGATGAGTGGCAGCTTTTTGTCTTTTGTCTTGTCCTGGTACTTAAAAGTACTTCTGATCTTAGTGTATGTATGCTTTCCTTTCATTCCTTTCCTATTCTTTAAAATCCCCAATCTTTGCAGTTTCCTCCTCTAGGGAAGGTGTTCCATAGACCTGCTTATACTTGAACAAAGATTAATCTTTTATCTCTGAGGAAGTTGTGGAGCTGGCAACAATGCAACTACCTTCTTATTATGTATCATGGGCCCACTTATTTAATCCATGGAGATTAATAACCAAGAATTCTTGCTACACCCTCAGGGCTATGTTAGAGGTCACTGATAATTAGATAATGGCCACATTTTCCAAAGACTAATTGGATTGTCCTTAATAAGATTTCCACTGTCTTTTGAAGGAGATCCAGAAGGCTGGTCATCCTGTAAGAATTTCAAACAAGTAGTGATCAAGATCATTTTTCCAACTGCAGGAGAGAGTAGGGGAGGGAAGGATGGCAACCATTCAGAAAACCAGGTGTTCAGATAAATAGATCTGCTATTTATATAGAGTATCAGAGGAAGGAGGAAACGCATGATAACAAGGAGTTTCAAGTAACAAAGGCAGTTTTCCAAGACAGTTGCTGCAGCCCAGCTCTTTGTAATTGGCTCCAAGTGAATCCTGTTGCCTCCCTTGTTGAAACAAGGGTATTCACCTCCCAGAGGGAAGGATGGGAAATGTTTGGAGCTAGAATAACCATAACCAGGACATCCTGATCTTCCAATAGGTCAAACAGTAGTTTACAAGGTGAGTCAGCTGAACATCTGGAGGTCTGTTTCACAAAACACGGCATATTGCTGCTTACATGCCAGCTGACTACTAAATTGTGGTACCCATGTATACAACACGGTGCTATCTCTTTGTGCAATTCTGCATTAGTAACATTAGTGCAAAGATCATCCCCGCCCCCATGTGGTGTGGTCGTCATGAAGCTGCCTAATTTAAGCACCATGAGCCTCAGCTTCATATATTTTGGTAGCTCTGAAACTACAAACACAAAAGTCACTTTGAACCCAAGTATTCAGCCTCTAAATTTGAAAGACTTGAGCCTGTGTTTATTTATTTTCACATTTGCATTCTCCCCTTCCTCCTAGAAACGCTGGGCAAGGTACAAGGGCCAATATCACGTTGTATCCTTACAGCACACTTTTAGATAGCTGTTTGCCCGAAGTATCTGTAAGTACCACAGCTGCGTAGGGAGATTCAGACCCAGGATCTCCCACCCCAACTCCTGCTACCTCTGTCCATTCCATCACACTGGCTCCGTGTTACCAACATATATCTGATGAGATTGGCAGGATATACTGTACAGTGGTACCTCGGTTTATGAACACAATTGGTTCCGGAAGTCTGTTCATAAACTGAAGCGTTCATAAACTGAAGCGAACTTTCCCATTGAAAGTAATGGAAAGTGGATTAATCCGTTCCAGACGGTCCGCGGAGTAACCGTTCATAAACTGAAGCGAACTTTTCCATTGAAAGTAATGGAAAGTGGATTAATCCGTTCCAGACGGGTCCGCGAAGTACTTAAACTGAAGCGTTCATAAACTGAAACATGGGTGTAATTGGTTCCGGAAGTCTGTTCATAAACTGAAGCGTTCATAAACTGAAGCGAACTTTCCCATTAAAAGTAATGGAAAGTGAATTAATCCGTTCCAGATGGGCCTGCGGCGTTCATAAACCGAAAATTCATAAACCGAGGTGTTCATAAACCGAGGTTCCACTGTATTGGCCTATCTGGTAAACTATTAATGCATATTTAATAAGCTACACTGTAGCTCTTGGAAGAGGCTAACTATGCCTAATTCAGCTTGCAGCCTTTTGCCTTCATTTGGTTTGCTAAAACCCTCTCCAAAATTAATACTGAGGGGGTCCTGAACTGTTTGGGAGAGTCTGTAACATAATCGTCTAAAAACATTCCAAACCACCAACAGTAATTGATACACATTATGGATTAAAATTGCCTGCATTTTTTTTATTGAACTCTGTAACAGAGCTATATTTCAGTTATAGCGGGAGAGGTGGAAATCTTACACAAGGATATTCTTTTTAACTCACAACCCCAAGGGGAGAAATGGATTTTTCGAGAACATGTTTTTAAGTAATTAACTCCTGGGCTGAGATTTTTTTTTCATCCCGCTGTGAATTTCTGATGAGAGTGCTACTGCTAAACTGCTGAAAATATGGTTTTCTAGTGGAAGGGCTAACAGAAGTTCCAATGTAAGGATACCAGCTGTGCTGCTAGAGTAATAATAATAATAATAATAATAATAATAATAATAATAATAATAATAACAACGAAGCTCAGGATATTCACACAACCAAGAACTGAGTGTGAGAGGTTCCTTTGCAAAATCCTTTACTATTCTTGGACCTAAGCGTAACACAGTCAACCTTTTGTGGTAGCTTTCCAACAAAAATGGGAACCCCAAAATGAGCTATAAGCAGAAGCAACCTCCCACCCCCAAAACACCCAATGGGGTAGATAAGAAATGAGTTTATTGCTCCAACACATTTTGGGCCTTACTGATCCAAGGAAAATTCAGAGACTAAGATTCAGAATTCAGATGTGCTATCTGTTTCTTTTATGTGTAATGGGAGACTGGATTTGCTGCTTTGCCATTTATCAGTTGGCTCTATCATGCGGTTTTAAATACACATGTTTGCTATTCCTTAAAACATAATATGGACTATGAAATATTACTTTGAGAGAAGACTGGGGGGGGAGAGAAGAATAAGAGGAAGAGGAAGAGGAAGAGGAAGAAGAAGAGGAAGAAGAAGAAGAAGAAGAAGAAGAAGAAGAAGAAGAAGAAGAAGAAGAAGAAGAAGAAGAAGAAATAGCAGAACTTTAGGGTGCTTCATTGTGGCCCTTTGCAGTGGTCAGGCACAGAATGTGTTAGGCAGAAGTTCAGCAACACTTGCCCGAACAATTATTGGATGCATTCCAATGAGAGAGACCAACTTGGGTCAACTTCATTTCAGCCAAAGTGCAGCATGCAAAGCAGCCATGGCTAAGCACCTCTCATACAAATGAGCACAGCAATACATGACATTTATACATTTATACATGATTAGTCCCTATCTGCACAGTACACAGTCAATGTGCAAAATAAAAAATTCCTTCCAGTAGCACCTTAGAGACCATCTAGGTTTGTCATTGGTATGAGCTTTTGTGTGCATGCACACTTCTCATACCAATGACAAACTTAGTTGGTCTCTAAGGTAATACTGGAAGGATTTTATTTATTTATTTTTGCATTGGCTCCCAGTACGTTTCCGAGCACAATTCAAAGTGTTGGTGCTGACCTTTAAAGCCGTAAACGGCCTCGGTCCAGTATACCTGAAGGAGCGTCTCCACCTCCATCGCTCTGCCCGGACACTGAGGTCCAGTGCCGAGGGCCTTCTGGCAGTTCCCTCGCTGCGAGAAGCCAAGTTACAGGGAACCAGGCAGAGGACCTTCTCGGTAGTGGCACCCGCCCTGTGGAATGCCCTCCCACCAGATGTCAAAAAGAAAAACCACTACTTCACTTTTAGAGGACATCTGAAGGCAGCCCTGTTTAGGGAAGCTTTTAATCTTTAAGAAATTAATGTATTTTAATATTTCTGTTGGAAGCCGCCCAGAGTGGCTGGGGAAACCCAGCCAGATGGGCGGGGTATAAATAATAAATTATTGTTGTTGTTGTTGTTATTATTATTATTATTATTATTATTATTATTATTATTATTATTTGTTTTGACTGCGGCAGACCAACACGGCTACCTACCTGTAACTAGTCAATGTGCAGTTTAACTTGTTCCTGGTTTACTATGAGATCCAGGCATCTTCATTCAAGGTAATGTTTCTGTTGTGGAGAGAGAAGCCTAGTGAACTGGTTGAACAAATTCCATGCTTTTATCCAACCCTCTTTCAAAGTCATCCAAGCTGGTAGCCATCACTGCCTCCTGTGAGAGGAAATCCCATAATTTAACTATCCTCTGTGTGAAGAAGTACTTTCTTTTGTCTGTGGTAATCTTCCAACATTCACTGGATGTCCATGAGTTCTAGTGTTATGAGAGAGGGAGAAAAAACTTACACCTATTCACTTTCTCCATTCTATGGATAATTTAATATACTTTTGTCATGTTGCTTCCTAATTCACCTTTTCTCTAAACTCTGCATATGTTGCATTCACCCTTTATATTTTTAGGTGTGCACTTAAAAAAATCTCAAGAATAGTGCTTTGAAAATAGCATGTGCAAAGTAGCCTAGTCTTCTGATATTATTTTTAAACTGGGATACAGAAAGAGGTTTCCCACCATGAACTTTAGTATTTCTATGTGCACGTGTGAGTCAATGATGCTTTAATTAGTTTTCTCTCTGTGTCTTTCTTTTCACGAAGTGTGGAAATTCTGCATCTTTTCACATCACAACTTTTAAACAATCTGGGGTAGAATGAATTCCATGTGCGGCTCATTCCTTCCTTCAAAAGGGATATGTGTGGAAAAGGAAATGAATAAAGGCAGGCACATTCCTACTGTGTTCCATGCGCAAATATTTACTTTCTTGAACAGGGATTTAAATGTCTATCGTTGGACTCCTACACTCTCTTTTAATAGGGAGGATTTAGATGACCCAGGCATGACCCATCCGCATGGCAATTAAGCTCTCATGGGTTACTTCTCGATCCAATGACAGGAGCTGCTTTCACATAATGAAAAGACTATCACAGGGAAATCCAATGCATGATGGAAGAGCTGAGAAATGCATTGCCATGTATAACCTTTAAAGTATTCATGCACTGAAGATATTGGTGTGGACTTAAGACCTTTGTGCTTTGGAGAAGCTGCTATTACTGGTACTACTGTGAAACATTTATTTGGCCCCAGTCTCTCTACTAGACCCTTTGTCTAGACAAAGGGATGCTCATGAAGATAAGCTATGGCCAGAATCTTTACTGGGTATGGGACCCCAAGATTTGGAAGGGACTCAAGCATAATACAAGGTGTGACCCCCCCCTCCCCAAATCACATCAGTATTACAAAACACAAACAAAACAAGAAATCAGTGTAAAACCATAAAATATTGTAGACTGTTTATGGTCACCTAATGGAGAAAGAAAAAAATCCCCAAGACTCTTCTGATGCTCCCATGAGATATTTCCATATTTGAGCCATGGTCCTGATTCAAATAAAGGAATTGCATGAACTCAAAGTATTGATTCTTCTCAGAGAAAAGTTTGCTTGTTATTTGTGCCGGGGTAATTGAGCAAGGACTTGATTTGTGGCTACTGGGTTTTGGGTTCAAGATCTTCAAAACTCTGCTTAGTCACTATGCGGTTTTTTTATTCCTGATATAGCATGCTTGTACTAGATTGCTTAGGTTTCTATGGAACATCTGATAGCTTCAAGGCTCATTATTTCTTATTTTGTTCAGATATAATTACCAAAAAGAGGACAAAAGAGGACACCTATTATAGGGTTTTGATGTGTTTCCCTTGAAGCTATGTGAGGCAGCTATGAGTTCAAACCTCCTGGCTCACAACTCAGACTCTTCCTCACCATGCTATACCGCCTCACAGCTGCCCTCCAGTCAGCCCCAGGCAAGATTTATTGGCATAATCTGTGGACACATTAGCAAAAGATAGGGGAAGAAAAAAACAGCAGCAACAACCCTGCAGTGCTGCCAACTCTAAATTCATCTGCCACCCAGCAAGTTTTCCAAACTTACTTGCCAAGACTTTTCTTTAGAACAAGGTTGATAATCTGCTTCTTCATTAAGAGATATTTTCCCATATGACAAAAGTATGGGTTGGATCTCTGTTGTTAGGAAATAAGCTCCTCTTTCACCATGCTAGGGGGGAAAGAGCTGAGATTATGATAAGACCAGCAGGAAATAACATATTGAATAGCAGCAGAAAAAAACCCCTCTCTACTATGAACCATTTGTACACAGTCATACATATTGTATTTTCATCTGTTTGAGGCATTGTTTACCTTTCTTTTCACCCAACAAAGCAACCGGGACTCCTGTGATTATTCTGCTATCTAGTGGCTAGCTCTGTAAAATACATTTGAGAGAGTCTTATTCACCCCCCACCTTCCACCTTTATCATATAACTTGTTCAATTATATTGTCTTTTCTTCTCTTGATTCCTATCTACAATTATACTTTTCCCCAAAGCAGCTATTGTATAACCTGTGGGTCTTGGATTAAGTTCACTAGTCAAGTTGACCCCAATCCTGACCTTCACTTAATTAAATACAGGATTAAACCAAAGAAGTCTGCAACTTGGATCTCAGGTTTAAGCAGAGGCGGTCCGGGGGGGGGGGACACTGATGAACTGACCGAGGTTCATGAATGAGCTCACCTGGCCTTGTAAAACAAAAGGAGCTAGTTGCTTGGCCGAACTTGCTACTCTCCGAAATGGAACCGTCTTTATCTCTTTCATTGACTACTGGCTCCTGCAGAGCAGAACTAGAATAGTGCCACAAGGATGCCATTGCAGCAAACTCAGAAATTCGCAAGCACACATAGACATTGCGGGAACTCAACTGCATAGAGGCACTACATGTTAAGCATGCTGCTGAAATTCAACATCCATCATACTCAGAGGAAGCCCATGAAAACAATGGACAGGTAACTTACGGCCATTAATTTCAGTGGGTCTACTTTCAGCATGGCGATCACCTGTTAAACATAGGTGGAGTATACTGCTAGGAGCAGGTCCCAGAATGTTGGTGCTGCACATTCAAAATTTTAAGTTGGTGACACCCAAATCCTAATTTGGTGCAGTTTCTGGTTGCCATTAGGAATGTACCACCCCATGATGTATCCCTTCGTGCATTACTCATTTCAAGAGGCTTCCACAAGCAGGAGGACCTATAGTGCTACAGGGCTGGTTGATTCTGTCCTCAATGTTGTTGTTGTTGTTTTAAAAATTGTATACTGCCCTACCTGCAGGGCTCAGGGCAATTCACAGGATAATGTCACCCAGCCTCCATAGCCCTGCCCAAATATCCATGTAATGAGTGTGGGTGTCGGAATAAGGGAAGTTTGTGGGTGCAGGCTACTACTATGGAGATGTCCCTGCTCAACACCAGAAGCAGTGTTGGGGAAAGCATGTGAGCTTAAAGCACTGAGGTAGCTGATGGGCAGCAATGAGGCAGCAACGGATGCAGAGAGTACCTCTTTTCCACCTGGGAGTCATTGGCTAACCTACACGCGACATGATTTCAGTGCAAGATGTGAAACACACAGTGTCATAAAGAGGCCAGTGTGGAGGCAGGGGTGGGCAAGCCTTTCAACTTCTCGTGGCTTCTCCTTTCCCCCTTACTTTTAAACTTTGCAGGGTTTATTATTATTATTATTATTATTATTATTATTATTATTATTATTATTTCCATACTAAAATTCACCAGCATTTTAGTGCGGATTTCTGCAAATATACACAGTTTTGCAAGTGATTTCCCCATATATAATCCATTTTTGTACATTATTATTAATAATATATACCTGTTTATGCACACTTTCCCCCAACATACACATTTCTGTACATGTTATTTGGTGGGGGGAGGGGGAATGCATCACAAAATTCAGTGAAGGGCAAATATTTGAACACTAGATGTTTTTCGGTTTGTGCAGTGTTTTTGGAAATGCAGATTAGGCAGATTCATGCGAAGATGCACATTGAGCCAAATTTCTGCCCCAACGCTATGCAGAGGCCCTCTGGAAGAGAGGCTTAACAGATGAAGAATGGGTGAGTATGAGTTAGTGTGAATCCAGTCGAGGAGGGCCTTCTTGAATGAAGGGGTGATGGTGCCTGCCATGATTAGACTCACACTTACACATTTACAAAAGGGTATTTGCCACTTAAAGTTCTCCTGTCAAATGTTTCACGACACCCCTCGTCTTAACAAAAGACAGTCAACAGTGCAGACTTGCTGTTACCGTAGTACAGGCATGTCCAACAGGTAGATCGTGATCTACCAGTAGCTCACTGGATGTCTGCGGTAGATCACTGGTAGATAATTGGCTCCCTCCAAAGAAGCTGAACAACTGTGGCTCCCCTAAAAAAAAGCTCAACATTTTACCTCCTCTGTGAAAAAACTCAACAACTTTGACCCGAACCCCATCAAAATGGGCCTTCCTCCTTCCAAAAAAAAGCTCAACAACTTTGACCTGAACCCCCCAAAAGGGGGTAGATCACTGCCAGTTTTTAAATCTGTGAGTAGATCGCAGTTTCTTGGGAGTTGGCCACCCCTGCGGCGTAGTACAAACTATCATCAAGAGTTTAAACCCAGTGCAAATGGAGATTAATTTCATGTAAACTTGCTATCTATCTGCCTGCCTGTCTGTCTATATCTATCATCTATCATCTATCTCTCTATCTCTCTACCATCTATCATCAGTCAATCATCTCGCAATAAAACCTCCACCTCTGACTTAAGACAGAGCATATGAGTTCTCTTGGAAGGACCACTTATTGACATGTATCCACAAGGAAATTGAAAGACAATATGATGTGAGCTCACAATAGTACTGGAATTCCCAGCACTTTTCAAAAAAGTGTTGCACTGCATAATAGGAAATTACAAAGGGATTGAGAATAAGATGTTCCACGATGTGGGCAGCATCGCTGAAGGGGACTCTGAGCTTGTGGCCGATGGTGTAAGAAGATTTGCAAACATATTATTAGAGGTGTCTTGTATCATCTCTATATTGTATATTGACATTTTCTTGACTCCTTCTGCTTTACAAATGTCATGTCACACAGGATAAAATGAAAAGTGGCACCAAGGAAGCCCTCTAATCTGACTAGGTCATGGATTGTAGCTCTCATGAAAACCACATGAGAACCCTCAAGGTGAACTTGGACAAGCAATCAGTCTGATGGCACTTCAGAATTATTATTATTTTAAACCCACAACATTAAACTGAAGAGCATTTGCCTACAATGAGCATTATGAGCAAGAAAAGACTGTGTTTGTTTTTAATATCTTGTACCAATCTATTCGGCCACTGCTGCTTTTGACAGCATTTTATTTTATCTTCCACTCCTTTCCCTGCTCCAGATTAATTTGTAAGAGCAAAGAAGCTTGACACCATACACAATATGGAATAAAAACTTTGCAGATGAATAAAAAGCAACCCCATGACTAATGCTTTGCCCACGTTGAAGGCACTGTGGCTTAGTGCAACTGCCATTTCATAGGCAAAAAAATGCAGAGATTGCCTCTTTTGTCAGTTTGGGAGATAAAATATTATTCTTTGTAATCCCTGAAGAAACAAATCAAATAAGCTCTGGCTGAGCTAACCATTTTCAATCCATCAAAGCAATCAAATTCTGTTTACCTGAATCAGAATGATTTCTAAAATGTTATTAAAAAGTAAAATGGAGTTTAACTATTCCAAAAAACGGAAAATGATGTGCAAACACAAAAGGGATAAGATTTCAGTAATTATGTAGACACAAAGTCAGTACCATCATTTGTACCAGAATACAATGTAGCTATGGCATATGAAGATAAAGCTCCCTTTGTCTAACATTACTGCTGCAAGCGATGCATAAACATAATTAATGTAAGAAGTCTTCAAAGGGGTGAATATTCATTTAGTTAGTTTTATTGCTCTTTCAAGCAAACAAAGATTTTATAATTTAATAAACCAATTAACTGATTATATAACTCACCCAAAATATTTGTATATCATATATTACTATCATTTGGAGAATCACCCCCTGCTTTGCTTCTGGATCTACACAGCAGAATTGGAGCATTAAAGGAAATGATTTTTAACAGATTTGGGTTTGTCAAGAAAAACCACAACACTTTAAAAACAACAACAAGAAGAGCCCTAGATTGTTGACTGTGTGTTACTTCCCCTTCCCTGTCACCACCCAAAAGCACTGAACTGTAGAGTATTTAACTACTTTGCCTTTATTTAATCAGTGAATGCTTTGGTATCATCTGCTACAGTGTGTGTGTGTGTGTGTGTGTGTGTGTGTGTGTGTTCCTTTGCCCACAAATAAACCTTAAAAAAAAATCAAAAGGAATCTGTATGCCCCACCTTGTTCTTTATTCTGGATTTGATTCTTCTGAAAGTTCTTTGAGACCTGTAGTGTGTTACTTATTATGCGGTGCTGGCCATACTATATAGTACAAGAGTCAGTGTGATGGCACAATTGTCTGGTAATTCTATAGCTGATTTGAACATGTGTCTTCCCATTGTGAGCCGCAATGTATTCATTACCATCCATCTAGCATGGAGCTGTGAAATGCCCCTATTTAGGTTAAACAGGTTCCTTAACAAATGGGGTCATATTTTAATTACATAGACTTAAGAGAGATGGAGAAAAGGAGCACTTGAGCTGGATGAGTCTGGGCTCTGTGAATGAAAAAGCAGCCTCTGATATATTGTATCATTCTTTTCCCCCCTCCCCCCCCAAAAGAACCCCTCCATTTTTGATATAAACATTTTCATGATGCAGCAGCAAGGCAGCCATCAAAGAAAAATGCAACTTAAGAATACTGTCACATCTATGCCCATTTCTCCTTGCTGTTCCTTATGCCTGGATCTGTCCTTGTGTCAACCACCTTTATTTCCTTTAAGTTCCACCGCAATGGGACTTTGGATCACCACTTCAGCCCAGTCCCTAGTCCCACTACCTAGTCTGTATACAGTAGAGGAAGAACTCCCGAGAAGAAGGTGGTTATTTCAGTTGCATATACTTTGGCTTAGTCACAGTAAGTTGTAAGGAAGGCATGGGGAACCAGCATTCCTCCAGACATTGGTGGACTCCAGTTCCCATCAGCCCCAGCCAGAATGGTCAATGGTTGAGGATGATGGGATCTGTAATTACAGTGACTAAACCAGAGTACATGGAATTGCCGTATTCATATAGCCTTCAGCTGCCTAACCAATTCCTCCACTTCTTCTCTTGATCTGTTGTTTCACTCTGTCTCTCTTTAAGATTATAAGAACCTTGGAGCAGGGAGTTGTCATACTTGCTCTTTGTAAAGCTGCTTTACAAAAGCACTTTTATGGTGCTTTGTAAAGCTGCATTACAAAGCACCATAAAAGTAAATAATCACCATCAGTTCCTTGGCACCTACAGATTTCCTTTGCATTTCTTTTCCTTTCTCCCTCGATTTCCCCATAATAAAAATTATCATCACTACTCTTGTAGCCATTTAAAAAGAAAAGAAAAAAGGTTCAAATTAGCCTGTCATCGAAGCCAAGAGATAAGGAGCTGCTTGGGACTATTCCACAAATCTTAGCTTAGCAAGTTTGACCTACCTAAAGGTATTTTAGGCACCACAGAATCAGCTACATTGGAGGAAGTTGATATACGTTCACCACTTCAGTTATGGATAAACTGGAGTGAGTCACTGAAATGCATCCTAAGTGTCCTCTGCAAAGTGTCTGCTACGCCCTATTACTGGATTTTGCAAAAGAATGGATTTTTCTTTTATTTTTTTAAAAAACTTATTTGTTCAGTTTATGAGTTGCCTAATAAAACATATTCTCTAGGTAACAAACACAGTAAAAGAAACATAATCAAAACAAAGTTGTATTCAACCAAGTCATAGAGCTATTGAAATCAATGAAGACTAATGTAAGTCCATTGATTTTAATGCTCTTGCTTTGAGTATGATTTCCTTGAATACACATAGCATATAAGGAAAGGTAAAGGTAAAGGACCCTAGGCAATTAAGTCCAGTCAAAGTCAATTATGGAGTTGCAGCGTTCATCTCTCTTTCAGGATGAGGGAGCCACCATTTGTCCACACCGGGTCATGTGGCCAGCATGGCTAAACCACTTCTGGCACAATGGAAACTAGAGTACACGGAAACAGCGTATACCTTTCTGCACAGTGGTATCTATTTATCTACTTGCACTGGCATGCTTTTGAACGGCTAGGTTGGCAGAAGCTGGGACAGAGCAATGGGAGCTCACCCAGTCACGGGGATTTGAACCTTCAACCTTCCAATCAGCAAAACCAAGAGGCTCAGTGGTTTAGACCACAGCGCCATCTGCATCCCTTATACATAGCATATACCGTAACAATTCAATGAAACCATAAATCAATAAAACCTTATCACTTAGCTAAGGCCTCATTCATACCACACATGTAAAGAACTATGATGCCACTTTAAACAGCCATGGTTTTATGGGAACTGTAGTTTGTTCAGGGTGCTGAGAGGAGACACCTATTTCTCTCCCAGAGCTACAATTTTCAGAATGTTTCAGCAATCAACCCTTCTTCACAGGGAACTCTGGAAAGGATTATTTGGTGGATGGAGCCATGAGTGGTATCATAATGTTTTAAATGTATGGTGCAAACATGGCCGAAGTATATGAAGGCTAATGAACATCAAATTATTCCCTCCCTCAAACCCCTCAGGATCACACAAGTTTATACAATATGGAAAAATAAAGCTTCCTTTCCAAATGTCCAGCACCACTATAATGGGAATTAGAAGTAATATGGGTGGAATTGCATGGATGGGGGGCAAAAACAAAGCCAACTTTTATATTGGTGCTGTTCATCTCCTGTGTGAGGTCCTCATGTATCCAAGGACTCTGTAATGTCATCCTCTCTGTCACTCTAACATGTCTTAAGTCTAATCCCCATTGACCAAACCATGAAAAGCCCCCTCCTCCAAGTCTTCTGTAGCATTGTTATTGTTTTCCATTGTAATTCCCCTCATTATAATCTATATTTATTAATATTAAGCAACTACGGCATGGCAATTGTGCTGCTCCTTCTCTCTCGCTTTCTCCCTCTTTCTCTGACCCTGTCAGACACACGCACACTCACACACACAATTCTCAGAACATTAAAGAAAGCTGTTAAGCTAATCTAGTGCATCTAAATGGGCAATATATATTGAATCCATGCTCCATTGATCATAATTATTGTGGTGCCCTTTATCAAGTAACCATCTTAAACCATTATTTAGAGATCATTTTGCTTTCCATTACTGTCAGTATATTGCAGGCGTCGCTGGGAATTGGCCGTTGTGCGATAGAGGGGTGTGCGCCTGCACTAGACTGGAATCTGCCCATGTTATCCAGCAATGTTTCTGAAATGAGTGACTTAGCAGTGCTGTATTTGCAGAGCTTTGGGGGCAGCCTTCAAATAAGTTCAGAATCTCTGTCGGTCTTGGTTTTTTTACCTCACAAGTTTTCACACACCCATTTTTTATTGCCCAAAATCGTCAGGGCATTCTAACTCCACACGTCTATGTATCCAGAAGAACAGATTTTTTCCACAAAGATCAACAAAAATGCTGCCATAACCAGAACTGAATGATTCCATTTCTTAGTTTGCACTGCATAAATTGAAATTCAAAGTTTTCTTCCTGACTCTGTTCATTTTGGAACTAGAGATTTATCTAGTATTTGGTATAGGACCAAGAATGAAGTCTTATGCATACCTACTAGCAAAGAAGTCCTATTGAACTTGGGAGGACTTATTTCTAAACATACATGTGTAGGACTCTTAGAGACATTAATTCCCCCAAAGAATCCTGGGAACTGTAATTTACCCCCTCACAGAGTTGCAGTTCTCACCACCCCTAACAAACCACAGTTCCCAGGATATTTGGGGGAGGTCATGTGTTTTAAATGTGCTTAGAATGTATAGTGTGCATGCAATCTTGGTTTCATCTTTTCTTGTCATCCCAAATTTTTAAATGGTTTTGCCGTGTTTTGTCAACTCTTATTTATTTATTTCACTTACTAGTCCCTTTTTTTAAATGAAAAAGTAGCTCAAAGCGACATACACCAAAAAAGATACATAACATGTACATTAAAACAAGTTTGGAGAAAAACAGAGTCAAATATGGATTGGACAAAGATGCACTGAATCCCAGACCTCATGAATTATCATGTCCAATTCTGCAGCCAAAAGCAAACATCCTGCTACCTAAAGCTATTCTGATGGAAAGTGCCTTCATCTCTAGGGATGTATATCCTTTAATATATGCCTTGAAGTTACCTTTAGATACATTGCAATAAAACTTCCTGCCTCAGTTGAGGCCAATGCATTTGCTCATCTAATTTACTTTCAAACATCACCAGCAATGATTCTACCCCAACTTTGAATCTGTTCCAGTCTTCCATCTGTCTTCCATGAACATGGTCTTAACAGTGAGTCTGTAAGTGACTGTGGAGACCAATTCTGGATCCACAAGTCCTTCCTACAGTGGGGACATAGGTTTCTGGATGGGAGTTGATCACAGTGGGGGGTTGCCAAACATGCCTTCCTCTTAGCACATTTCCCCCTTTCGTCCTGAGTTCGAGCATCTTCAAAGTCCATGACACCTTTGGTAAAGCCTGTTCTCCAATTGGAGCACTTGCAGGCCAGTGTTTCCCAATTGTCAGCATTTATACTACATTTTTTAAAAAAGATTTGCATTGAGAGAGTCCTTAAATCTCTATTGTTGACCACCAGTCTTATACTTTCTATTCTTAAGTTTGGAATAGAGCAATTGCTTTGGAAGATGGTAATCAGGCATCGGAAAACATGACCAGTCCAACAAAGTTGATGTTGAAGAATCATTGCTTCAACACTGGCGATCTTTACTTCTTCCAGTACTCTGGCATTAGTTCACTTGTCTTCCCAAGTGATGTGTAAAATTTTTGGAGACCCCATTGATGGAATCTTTCAAGGAGTTCAGTACTTTACCACCAACTCAAAAGTTCTTATTATCCGGCTTCTTAACATTCTGCTTGAGCCTATTCTTTCTTGTATTGTCCATGGTAAACAATAAATGTGAAATCTGATTACGGTGATCAGTTAAGCACCACGCTAAAGTGTGTATGTGAAAATATGTTGCAGATCTCTATCAAACTTCATGAGTGTATAGCAAAACTTTTTCTAACTCAGAGTATTCCTTTCCTTCCTAAGACTGGGGAACAAATTTCAATTTTCTATGTCTCTTGGACTCAGAAGGATACTCACAAATGGCAGGAATACACTGAGGCACCACATCTTCTCCAGGCCTTTCTTCTGCACTGTCTGGTGATGGAAAAGGAACAATCCAGTAGAGGCTATGCTCAGCCTGCAATGGATTTGTTATAGAAGAGTGTGTGCAGGATGGTTTCTTATTCAGCTTTGGACACTACATCCAAGGTGGTGGCAATGCAGTTTCAGGATAGATCATGAGATGAACCATCTACTTGGAGCCCACCAGTCTTGGTCTCCATGAAGCGGATGTTCAACTGAGAGGCTGCTGAGCTTCCAAGATAAGTGGCGCATGGAGTAAGGAGAGCAAGGCTGGCAAAGTTGCTGCCCCCGAGATTCTGCCACTATCATAAGCCAAATCTCTCCTGGAAATTTAACAAAACCCTGCCCGATTTAGGGGTTTCGTGAGTTGCTTGTTGTCCAGCTGACTTTTTAGTGCAAGCAGCCCAGAGGCAGATGCATAATCCAAAACAGGCAAGAGATCAAGTTCCAAAGCAGCAATCGGAGAAAGAGGGCAAGAGCTTAGGCAGGCTCCAAATTGCTGATAAATTAAATGAGCACTCAGATTTGATTTACAAATTTTGGTTAACTGGATAAATTTCACAGCAAATTGAATCCCCTTTACTGAATATCGTAAGACTAACCTATTTGTTCTCAGATACAGTATGGTTTTTCAATGTTTTTAAGTCCATGAATATCTGATTTTCCTCATTCCTATTTCCATTAGATTCTTGACATCTATAGATTAGAGTTACTCAGTATATAACTATAATCATTTGTATAGTGAGGTTCTCTTGTTATTTATTTGTTATATTCCTATTGCCCTACACATTTATGAGAGGCAAATTATACTGCTTTACATTAGTAATGGCGTACACTGGAAAATATTGTGTATGCTTGCTTTCATGCTTTTGCTTTTTTATTTGTATATGCAAATAATGCAAATATTTTTTGCATTGAAAACTTTGCGATAAAATATAATAATACTGGTTTATCCTCTTTTTTAAAGATGTGTTGTTTCAGCTCAGATAATAAGGGGCATGTATAGTGTGTGTTAACCACATTTAGCTGTAAATAACACACACTAACAGAAAAGCAATTCCTTAAAGTATACTGCATAAACATATGGATGTGGGTTGAAGCCAAAATGCAATGTTCTCACAGACTGCCTCAGAACACCTGGTCTATTTGTTAACTGGTGGAGATTAAAGCGGCACAATGAAAAGAAGAAAGAAAGATGCTGGCATCATTTTCTAATGAATGTTTAACACAGCTCACTCTACGTAATGTAACTGGCATGCGCCTCATTCCACAGTATTAACTCATATATCTGGAGGACAGGTGTTTACACTGCTAGTATCAGCCAGCTCAGCCATCTGAAATACAGGTTTTCCACATCCTCGTAGATCAATAACAACACGCAGGCCCAGCATGCTGACACGTAATTTGAATGGTAGGAAAGGAATGTCTACTAAAAAGGCAAAACTGGAAGAAACAAATAACTAAAAGCAGGTTGTCCTGTTCATAAGAAACTGAGGCTATGGGTTATTTTCGGCGCAAGATGCTGAAAGTGAGAATCAGGGAATGTAGGCTGGAGGCAGTGGTGCAGTTCAGTAATCCTATATTCTGGAATTACTGGTCTCCTGAGGGAGAGCTTTTCAGATTGCAATGTGTATAACCATCACTTCATTCAAACTATGGTAAACTAGCTCTCCTGCCTCTGGAGCTCCTGTGCATTCCACTGGGTGACCATGGCGGCTGAGGCAGAGTCCAACAAGATATGGAGGGCACCAGACTGAGGAAGGTTACTTAGGGATGCATTTACAGCCAGGCTACGACTACCACTGGGCTGCTAGGCGATGGGTGTGGAGACATGCTAGGTTATGGAAGAGCAATTTTGCTTCATGATTCCCTTCTGCAGCCTCCTGACTCACCCCAATAGAAACCAGCAGGCAGATCAGGGTGGTCCCTGTTGGTTCTGGGGTTACCTTAATAAATGTCAAAATACTCATTCATGACATATTAATTTATTGTCCTTATTGGCTCCTCCTTTGTTAAACCAAGTGGTTGAATAGTTATAAAATAATAAGACTCGGCCAAGACCAGACTGGTCAAGGGTTTGCTTTGATTTGGTCTTCAACAGGGGCTTGTTGGGACTCATCCTATGCATCCTAAAACTAAGGATTATGGAGGTTCTGTTAACTTCTCTGTTATATCAGCAGATCTGATGTGTAGTCAATGTAATGTTAGTATTTCCAAAAAGGGCTGGAAGCTACTGTACTACTTCAGGGTAGGGCACAATGCTTGGAATTACAGATAGCAAGAGAATTGTTGAGCATGTGCACTGATGCTTGGGAACAGCCATGGTTAAGCATCTTCCTAAAGAGCCTGTGGCAGCTTAATCTGGGATCTAATCCAACACGAAATTATCCATTGTTGTGACAGGCTAATTTACTCCAAATTTCCTTTACAGCCAGAACTCTTTGATATTCTCTTTGTACTTGTTTTGTTTGGGGCAGCGGGGGGGGGGGAGACGAGGGGACATTTTGCCTTGATGCTAATTAAAAGTATGGCCAATCCTTAGTAGAAAATGAAGTACAGTGCAAAACAATACCCCAAAGGAAAGGAAAGCAAAAACAATTACATTTTCTCGGTGTTAGATGCTGCATTAACACAGCAATACAGTTTAAGATAGGAACCTTAAGGCGTTTTCATTCTATGTATGGTTTGAAATGTTATTTGCAATGCAAATGCAAAACCAGAGCATTGACCTGATTAATTCAACGTTAAAATGGCTTTCACTCTGCCATGCTTGTGCCAATGTCCATCATTTTATGTCAAAACCTTCTTTCAGTTCTTCATCATCCCCTTTCCTTAACCATCAGAATCACTTCTCTCTCTTTTCTTTTCTTTTCTTTTCTTTTTTACATTTTCTTCTGCCAGTTAATCCTCCGCTAAGATTACTTCTCAGATTCCTAACTTCCTCCCTCACTTAACTGATTCTGGCATCATCCACATGAACACCATCAAATTTATTCCAGATTTACAAAATGGGGTTTGTTTGCATCTTCAGTAGTATGATTTGATACATGCAAAGAAAACCAAACAGATGGTGCTGACAACCAGGAGAAAAAATGCAGATTGTCTCGCCAGAGTGGTGCATGCTCTAGTTATCTCCCGCTTGGACTACTGCAATGTGCTCTACGTGGGGCTACCTTTGAAGGTGACCCGGAAACTACAACTAATCCAGAATGCGGCAGCTAGAGTGGTGACTGGGAGCGGCTGCCGAGACCACATAACACCGGTCTTGAAAGATCTACATTGGCTCCCAGTACGTTTCCGAGCACAGTTCAAAGTGTTGGTGCTGACCTTTGAAGCCCTAAACAGCCTCGGTCCAGTATACCTAAAGGAGCATCTCCACCCCCATCGTTCTGCCCGGACACTGAGGTCCAGCTCCGAGGGCCTTCTGGCGGTCCCCTCATTGCGAGAAGCCAAGTTGCAGGGAACCAGGCACAGGGCCTTCTCGGTGGTGGCGCCTGCCCTGTGGAACACCCTCCCATCAGATGTCAAAAAGGAAAACAGCTACCAGATTTTTAGAAGACATCTGAAGGCAGCCCTGTTTAGGGAGCCTTTTAATGTTTAAGAAATTAGTATATTTTAATGTTTCTGTTGGAAGCCGCCCAGAGTGGCTGGGGAAACCCAGCCAGATGGGCGGGGTATAAATTATTATTATTATTATTATTATTATTATTATTATTATTATTATTCCTGATTCTAGCCCCATTCAGATCAGGCATTCTACACACATAGAACAGTAACCTACACATGGAGAAGGGGCAGGGGGATCACACTCCTAGCCCTACCCCCAGTATCCTCTGTGGTACTGGCCAGACTAGTGCAGGAAAAGCAAACATGCAAACAACTGCTCTCACGTAGGTTTTCCCTATGTAGACATTCACGCCACTGCATGAAAGTTTAGGGGGCATGGCCTGTGTCAAACAGGATGGGTTTCTGTTGTAACCTTTTCTAGAAGTTTTGGGCTCAGGTCATAGCAGCTTGAGCCCATGAATTCAACAGGATGTCCCAGGTAAACATGGATAGAACCTTTTTCAGTAGAATCAATAGATTTTATTTCCTAAGAAGTGTTTTTAGGATTACAACATCAGTGTCCCCAGCTGCAACCTGTATTCCATTTAGATGCAGTGGGCTACTACTATGGCATGCTCTGGTCCATGGGGTCACGAAGAGTCGGACACGACAAAACGACAAAACAACAACAACTACTATAGCAGTTTGTTTGGGTGTGTAATTGTGGTAGGCAGACCTTTTTAAAATGATGAAAGCCATTCTCTGCCATCTCACATCTCTTCATTCATTCATTGCACAGTTTCGCATACCCAGATGGGAAATACTTACCACAGACAGGTGTGCCACATAGCTGCACTATATGTGATGTACATATACAGTAAGCAAACATGCCTTCCCCCACAAGTATTACTGGGATGAAGTCTGAAGACAAAGATCAGGATGCAATTTGGTAGTGAGAATAATTGAGAAGGTCACTAATTCTGATAAGGGCAAAGAGCCAAAAGGGAAATATTCGTGCTATCGGCCAGCCACAAGTATTGCTTGTTTGTCAGTTCTAATCCACAAAGATGTCATGTCCCGGAGCCACTATCAGATCAGATACTGTATCTCTCTCTCTCTCTCTCTCTCTCTCTCTCTCTCTCTCTCTCTGGGTGTGTGTGTGTGTGTGTGTCTTTGACTGGAGTAGAAATTGCATGGTCTAAAATCAGATCAGTAGACAACTGTCTGCCTATCTGGTACACTGAAGATACAGTGATTCTAAGAGCTGAGAGCCAGTGTGATGTTACTTTCCCCCTCCAACTTGGTTTTCCTCTACACACGAATGAAATCTTTCCCAAGATCATTAGCATTTTGAATTGTATCTCCTGCCTGTGTAAAAAGTCCATTCCTTTGGAAATATGGTCAATGAATCACAATCCAGAGTGCTGTACGAGCAAAGTCCATATCCAGAGAGCCAGGCCGGACTACAGGTTTGTTCGGCAAGGGCAAACTAATATGCTAGAAAGTCACAAGTACAATGAACCCTTGTCCTGTAAGTAGGATAAACAAGTAAACAAATGCAGATAGTCTTTTTAAAAAATAAAATAAAATCAGACTTCAGCTCCAGGTTCTGCCTGAGCGCATGGTATCTTGTTTCACATGACTGAAGAGTACTGACATCACTCAGGAGGGAATGAAGTAGCTACAGGAGAAGAGGGGCTGCTATCTCCTGAGGACACAGTGCCACCAGCAACACCTTGTCCCCTCCCACTCCCTTGACTGGTATTCAGATTTGATTGGCTCCACTCACCTCCTATCAGCTCCCATTAGGGATTCCGCTGCTTGCCTACTGGGTGAAATTAACAGACCTAACTTAGTGATGTTCATTCATTTTAATGTGTCTACTCTAAGTAAAAGTGATTTGACTCTAGACCGAAGCGAAGGCTGAAGACTGAAGCTTTGAAAATTCTCACCAAGCAAAGCTTTTCTCCATGTTTCCTCATAGTAGAACTGGAAGTCAATTATGCAGTGGCACAAAGAGAAGTCTGCCGCATTTTTCTGTCATTGTGGGTAATTTGTCCCTTAGGGTGTTAGCATTCATACATAATTGTGCATTGTCTTCCTCTCTAACATTTCCTACTTTCTTTCTCTGCTCCAACAACATAAGAATGATTGCAGCCACGGGTTTTAGCAAATTATCCAGCTAACTCGATTTACATTTTATTCACAAACAGAAATATAGTGGGGACACAGTTTTGTGTGTAATTCCTCCCCCCCTCCCCCGCTCTCACATTTGGCCCTAAGATACTATAGTTTGTTCATGCATTTCTTTGCTCTTTCGTACAAACAGAAATGAAGATGCACAACAATCCAAGCAGTATTTTTTGCTGCATGATCCACAAAACTGGTATCATGCTTCCCTAAAACTAAACATGCATGCGACAGAAGCACCAGCAATAATAAATTTAAAATAATAATGGAGGAAGCCTACCAAAACAAAGCCATCTTAATAGCCCAATGAAAAGCATGTGGTGATAGATCCAGAACAGGACTAACTGTCTAGAGAAGGTGTTCCAGATACTGGGCAACAAAACAGAGAAGCTTTATATTTCGTGTCCACCTGTTGTACATCTGAACCAGATGGCCTGAGAGTCTCCAAAGTGAAACATATTGTTCTGGCAAGCTCACATAATAGGTGACACATAGATATTTTTTTTAATCATTCATTCATTATATTTATGAGACATCTCATAAATTTTCTGGGCATCATATAGGATAAAAAGTAAAATAAAATGGAGCAATAAGACCATATTATAATAAAACCACAATAAAGTTAGGAGGCCAACTGTGTAAAAACATAGAACTATAAAAGCAACACAATAAAGTAGTATGCATGGCAGAGAACTAAGAGCCCCTCCTGACTAGCTAGGGGTTTGTTTTTGTTTTTTTGGCAGGCATCTTCTGCAACACGTTACTGATGCAATAATGCACTGGAGTGGATTTATACTAGACCGTCCACACATCATTCTGCTTTATTTGTTGTTCTGCAGTGTTCCCCATGGTATATCATTATTGTCATTTGAAGGAGTACAGCAACCTCTAGAGGGCACCAGGTTGAGGGACACCCAGGAGAGCCTTAGGAGGCTTACAATTTGGGATTGAAACCAATGGGTTGGATCCAAAGTAAGTCAATTGAACTGAGATCCCATTGAAATCAGTAAGGCAAGTTAAACATGACTTTCCTGAAGTTCAGCTAACTTAGCTGGGATCCAGCCCAATAACTCTGCCCTGTTTTCTCCCCCATCTCCAGCACCTGCTATGCAGTAGTATATTCCATCAGAACATGAGGGTTCCTTAACTCCATTTCCTTATGTGCCACGGCATTCTTAACATGTGTAGCATTGTTATTATATCCTGTCCCCTCCATATATAAAAACAGTCCAGCCACACACCTCCCACCTAATCTTGCAGTTTCCAATTACAATATATTCTGCATTAGGCTTACCATCTCTCAGGAGAATACTTTCTGTTCTTGCTTGCATGCATCACACTTTCTGCTTTCCAGAGTCTAACCTCCTCATAGTTCTCCACTCACACCATAATTCTCCCATCCCTTTTTCAAATAAGATTTGGTCCAAACAAATATATACACACAATAATAAACACTGTTTGATTGGTGAACAGCATCGCAAAATTCGGACCTGTACAAATTTCAAAGCATATCTGCATTTCATTTTGCAAATTGTTCTGAAAAGTGCAAATTGATAGATTTGGCTTCATATGAAACCTGAATCGAATTGTTCCCTACCCCTACCCACAGAAGAGTTTTTTACCTAGTGGAGGATTCTACTGATGGAAGAGGAGAGAAAACAACTCTCACTCAACTAGTGCCAAAATGTGTGAGATCAGCTTCTCCCAAAAATATATCCTCTTTCGCCAATGAAATTAAAGGGTAATTTGCAGGGCTTTTATATCACCTCAAAAATCTGGCACTCCTCCTATGGACTGCCATGATGTCCGTGGCCCTCTCCTTAACAGAAAGCAGAAATTCAAATTCCCTTATAATTTGTGTGAATAATTTGTATGAGCTTTTTAAGACCACATGCTGATGATTGATCTAAATAAAGCAGCCATCAGATAGTCTTCACGGAGGCGTCTTCAAATACGGCCCAGTGGTATTTAAACCCCTCTGGCATTTCAATGACCTTTTAGAAGGCATAGTGACTAATTTATTTCGCGATTGTCTTATTGTATCCAAGAGAAAAAATGTTAACCAAAAGGCAGGTGTCCTGATCCAAGTCACATATTATGTTTCAAAACACATTAAGTGGATGCTAATTTCAGCTATTTGCATGAGAATCTCTCTCTCTCTCTCTCTCTCTCTCTCTCTCTCTCTCTCTGTGGTTGCTATCACTCCTATCATAGTATCAATGTCAGCTCAATTTTCGGAGCAGCAGCAACTCAAACATTGACCTGCTGCCTATTACAGTAGTGTCATGAAGTGCAATGGACGAGTACTTATTGTACATTACCCTGTATCAAGTAACATGCAGCCCTCTGTTATCACAAAGGAATGCCAGTTCTTGCTCAAAATGAGGAGTCTGGCCATAAAGTTGATTTAAGGGAGTCATTAAAAATTACTTTCTGAGAATGAAAAAAAAAGTTCCATTTATTCCCAAGAGAGCATCTCACGTTGCCATTGCAAACATCTCATTACTGTTATAGAAGGGAACTGGTTCTAAACAAGTAAATGATGAGCTGCATAAAAGGAGTCAGCTATCAGTGGGAGACAGGGATATTTGAAAAATGGTGGAGTACCGCATGGGATTTCAGTCAAATGATTTAAATGTGTCCTGCCTAGCACCAAGGAGGTTACAACACATCTACTTGGTCAGGAAACACTACACTTTCTTTTATTTCTGTTTATAAACTACTGTTGATTAAAAACTGGAATTTGGAAATCTCGCTGACCCTGTGACCATGCACATTTTAAATGCTATCTGCACAGTTCCTAGCAGCTCAAAGTAAGGAGTGACATCCTCTTAGCAGTTAACAGTGTATCATGCCACAGCCTGGCAAAGTGAGCTCTTCAACGTCCATCTTTGTTGTGTCATCCATTAAGCCAGGGCCCACAGGAACAAGCTATTCCTGCTAGCAGACCCAGGAGAAACACTGCATACTACGGGACTCGGGCCATTTGCTGCTTTTTGCAGAGACACTGAAGCGAGGAAATGGGGCAGGGCTGGGAAGCAGCACATATATGCACAGGCACATTTAAAAAGTAATGAGGAAGGCTCATCAGACGCAGGAATCTCCAGTCCATGAACCAGTCTTGGCCTGCCAGCCTTCCTCATTTGGCCCTTGAGGCCATTTTGGGCAAACCACAGGAAAGCTGGCAGAAACTTCTTCAAAATTCACAAAATGAAAAGGCAAAACTTTTAATACAATAAAGGATTATTAACCTATTGTCCCTTTTCTTGGAGAGGATCTTAACTGAAGTTTAGGGGGGGAAATAGAGAAACTCTAACATCTTGCACGCCATGCTTCTGGTTCTTTTACTCACGTGTAAAATGCCATTTTGAAAAACTGTTGCCAGATAATGAAACTTGGGAAAAAGTCATTAAAATTATATGGAACATGTTAGCTATATATGAAAATGAAAAATGGGTCTGCAGGTTGACATTTTCATGGAATTACCCAGCAATTCATTTGGCAAGTAATTATGTATAGCCAATTTGAAGGGAGAAAAAAACCAATCTGTTTGTAAACAGTTTATGAGAGGAAAAGAACACATCTATATTAATCTCCCTTAATATACAGGTTTCTTCTTTTCTTTCCAGCATTACATTAAGAACCCAAAGTATAAAAGAAACAAGGTGTTCCCTTGCTGAAAGTTTATATTAGACTGTGCAATTTTCAATGAGTATTCCTAACAAAGTTTTTCCTATACACTGTCTGTAAGCTTATTGTCAAGAAGACACACATCCTCTTTTGTGTAAAGTACACAAAAATGTTCTTTTATTGTGCGAATTGTACAAAATTCAGTGGTTTCGTGTGTACAGTTGTGTACAAACTTAATAACATAGGAGGCTGAATCACAGTTTTGGTCCATCTAGCTTTGCATTGTCAACACTAACTGGAAGCAGGTTCCCACGTTTCAGACCACAATATCTCCCAGGCTTACCTGGAAATGCCAGGAATTGAACCTGGGAGCTTCTGCATGTAAACCAGTTGCTCTACCACTGAGCTACAACTCTTCCCACAGCTCATTAGTTCTTAGTGTTCTGCCCGGACACTGAGGTCCAGCACCGGGGGCCTTCTGGCGGTTCCCTCATTGCGAGAAGTCAAGTTGCAGGGAACTAGACAGAGGGCCTTCTCGGTAGTGGCGCCCGCCCTGTGGAACGCCCTCCCATCAGATGTCAAAGAGAAAAACAACTACCAGACTTTTAGAAGACATCTGAAGGCAGCCCTGTTTAGGGAGGCTTTTAATGTTTAATAGATCACTGTGTTTTATTTTTCTGTTGGAAGCCGCCCAGAGTGGCTGGGGAAACCCAGCCAGATGGGCGGTGTATAAATAATAAATTATTGTTTATTATTATTATTATTATTATTATTATTATTATTATTATTATTATTAAATTGAAATAGGGATTTCCTTCTCAGCAACAAAATGTCAACAAAAATAGCTATTCTAGATACCCTTGTTCTTTCTCCAAAACATACACAGGAAGTGCCTTATACATCCAGAATATGCAAGACTTTTGACTAAAGGGTGTTATGCAGCCAAACATCTCAGGGCACTTGCTTGCAGCATCCACACATTTTTGAAGACAAAATATCATGGTCAGAAGAAATTACAATGACCAAAGCCAATCAGAGTTTCTAATGTACAGATATGCTGGAAAGCATGTGTCTGTCTGTCTGTGTTTATGCTTAATAAGCTATTTATGAAGTTAGCAGATCTCATATTTTCATAATTAGATTCTATTTGTTGGGTCAGTAAAACAATGCCCTGTTGGCAGCTCTATATGGAATTTGGAAATCATATGTTTTCAAAGCCATGCAAACAAGAGTGATGAAGCACTATTCGACTTATTACTGATGCCCTAAGCCCAGCGGTGATGCCACAGGCATGCCACTAATCATAAGTGCACCTTAAACCATGTCTTTAATTTCAAAATGATCCATTATAAATGTTGGTAGGATTAAACCAAGAAATGTTTATATCACACATTGTGGAAAATGGGTGTGCCATCCCTTGAAAAGTGCCCACACAAAATTATTGTCCTTGTTTGCTTTGCATGAATTTTTAACATGGCTTCTTTCTCTTTCTCTCTCATGCTTGCCAATAGAGTCTGTGTTCCTTGGATTTGGGGATTAGGATCTGGTGTGTGTGTTTGTTCAGATTCTGAGTAAAATTATACTGTGTTTGCTTGGAACACACTTGATTGTTTTTTCTTCTGATCATGGCCGTGCTTCTGCTCAGAACAAAAGGAGAAGTTTTGTGTTACTCTACTTCCATATGTGAATGAGTAGGCTAGTGTGTCCAAAGGACTTCATGGGCCTTTCAAAATATTTCATATTGTATACAAGGACATTCATGTGTGGGTCAAAGTGACTCAGGATGAAAGATCAAAGTCCCAAACGAAGGGTTCTGTTTAAGCCAGGCTGTAAGGCAAAAGATTTAATATTGTGGGGTCCAAGTCTGATTTCTTCAATAATGGCCTTACTGCTCACTTTTTAAGACAGCATTGGCTACATCTTTCAACAGTAAAACATTCACTACTTCCAGAATCCAAATACTGCAAGTCCAGCCCTGGCAGGTTTCACAAGCCAAGAAGGGCCCAAGGATCAAGAGAGAAAGCAGAAGATCCTTCTCAGTCCTCCAAACAGTTTGTCCTTGTTCTCAGATTGATGCTGCCTCAGATAATCTGTTAGATATGTCTGGGAGACATTTACGCCTTCCCCTTCACTCAGCCAGGTCTCCATCACACAAGCCAGTAGGGGATGGTCTTCTTAGATCAACACCTTTCCACTATCCGGTCTGGTCTTAACCAGCAGCACCTCTAGGCTAGAAAGGATTGGAGATAAGTTCCTAATAATGCCAAGACAGGAAGGTGGAGCAAAAAAGGGGGAATGGCAAATATCTATCTATCTCACCTTCCACTTAAGTGATAACTCCACCTCCTACCACCATAATTATGCCGACTGCAAATATCCCTCCAAAATACATGCTAACTGCAAGAGAAAACAAGCCCTCTGTAATAAAGAGCTATCTCTGCAACATGAATTGAGATAATGGGGTTAAGGGAGGATAGGTAATCACATCAGTGATTTGATCACCAAAGCAACATCTAACACTTGCGGACTGTATAATCAAGCAGTCAAGGAAAAAATGCATCAATGTAACTCGTTATATATGTTGTGTGTGCATGTTTAGTTAAATGAGGCATGAATAGGAATTGAGGCACAGCAGAGTATGTTCACATTTTATCATCTGATATCAATTTATGTGTGATCCCAGCAGCAACCCTAGACACACTTACTTGGAAACAATGAGACTTACTCAAGACAGGAATAGAATCTTTGTAGGATCATCACCAGGAAAAGATATTTCTAATGCTTTCTTTGGGCAATGTTTTCCGTCGCATTTTGGGAAACGATGCCTGCTGAACTATCATGCTCACACCATCTGCTCATCATCATAAATATAAATGAAGTGATAATGAAAATCTTCCAAGGAAGTATCAAGATGATTACACTTCAACTCCAATTACTTAATTTGGATCCTCTGTAATCTACAAACAAACAAACAGAATGGAAAACCCTTACTTTGAATCTCTGCAAGTGCATATGGCTGTTGAATGTCAGCTGCTTGGGAAGGAAATGTATATATATACAACAATGTAAATAAAATTTTTTCTTCCGGTAGCACCTTAGAGACCAACTAAGTTTGTTATTGGTATGAGCTTTTGTGTGCATGCACACTTCTTCAGATACACACACTTCTTTATTTTTTGACTATGGCAGACCAACACGGCTACCTACCTGTAAATGCAACAATGTAGTAGCTCTTAATGACTTAGACTTTTGGTTATAAAAAAAAGCGCTAAGATGAGAAATACTATATAGGAAGGAAAGAAAGAAAGAAAGAAAGAAAAGGTCACCACCTATTATATGCCTATCTATCAGAGGGTCCACCCAAGCTAAGCTGCTCATCAGTATTCTACTCCTAATACTTCCTCCTGAGCAGTTAGAATGCTTTTCAATATTCCAGGGTATCATAGCAGTTTAGCAATTGGGAGCAAAAGCTTACCAGCAACAGAACATGAAACATTTTCACAGAGGGCAAAGAACAAGGCAACCACTTAATAGCCTTCACAATAAATCTATGCCGATAAAAAACAAAACAAAAGACACACACCACCAGTAAAATAGAAAACTAGACTGCACTCCTAAATACCTAGCGATGAGCACCATTGGGCTGAATGCAGCATACTTCTAAGTGGGGGAAAATATGGTTGCACTGAAAGTGAATTACCGTTCCATCCCTTTAAATAGTAACACACACACACACACACACACACACACTTTGGTAACATGGAAGTATTTCATGGAAGTACAGGAAAGCATGGAAGTATTGCAACTAAAAAGTGGTCTATAAATGATGTTAATAAATTAAGAGAAGTAATACTCTCAATGAATGCATTTAGGAATATGGTATTAGATTCACATTTGCGCTATAGATAGGAGAGAGAAGTGATGTTTCTGATTCCCTACTGCTTCTATCTCATTATCGCTCTGCTTAGGATAACACTTCTTTGGTGAGAGCACTTCTGTTTTCAAGAGAGTATTTTAATGCAGACAGAGTACAGCAAGTGTGGCTGTTAAAAGCCATTTAATTCAACTTATTTACATTATATTCTCTAATAATAATAAGGAATGTATTTGCCCCCTGCACAGAGCAAAAGGGATCTCAACGGGAAGACAAAGCCATTAGGGATTCTCTTTTGTGCTAAGACTTCTGGAGATAAAGGGTGCCAAGGGGTCAAGAATTGTGCCACAGTTTGGAGATTCCCACCCAAGAACAAGTCATTGAAGCTATTTCATGCTCACCTCCTTCCAACTTTTTCATCCTCCAGGCATCCATACCTTGCAGCTGTTTCCCACAGCAACAGATGTATCCCTATTTCCCAACATCTCCCAATGGAATCTTCCAGTGGAGTCTCTAAGATCTGGTCCACACCTGCATTAGGATGAGGTGACAGAATGCTGGGATGCTAGAATGGATTCCACAACTGCCCATGACATGGTCTGAGGGCATATGGTGTCATTACCTTGCTAAAGCTAAACAGATCTGGCCTGGTCAAAGTCTAAATGGGGCATCTGAGCACTTAATGTTAGCCACCTTGGGTTCCATGATGGAAGAAAGCTGGGGTATAAATGTCCTTGATAAAGAAATAAAACTTTAGCCTGCAGGTTGAGGATATCACCTTTGAATTCTCTCCTGTGTTAAACTTATCCCCTCTGATATAAAACCATTGCAGCAGGAAAAGGACAGCGACTCTTCTCCCTAATGTACACTTTTTAAAAAACAAACACTCATTTGTTCTTTTACATGGCAGACATTTAAAAGTGCTGTCAAGCCAAAGATCTGCGTTTTGAAATATTTGATTTGAATTTTTTGAGCCAAAAAGACTTCACTTTTCCTCCCAGAATACCCTGGAATAAGGCAACTTCCAGAGCATTTCAAAATAATAAGATGGTGGCTGTTAGGAGACAAGAGCAAAGCAGACTTCCATAGCCACCACAGGTGTGGTTGGCAGGGAAAAGAAGACAAGAAGAAAAGTGAATGTGAGTAATGCAAAAAGGGGACATCTTAGTGAATAAGTAATAAAATAAATGTGATTTTAAAACATGGAGAACAATATGAAGTTTTCCCAAAAAAAAACCCCAACACCAATATTGTAAGGGTAAGAGAATATAGAGACCCTCTTCCCCTCATCAGAAGCAGCTCCTCCCCAAGCAGCGATAACAGCGAGAACGCTCAGGAGTCCAGTCAGAAAGTAGAGAGAGAGCCAGGGCTCTCTCAGCACGGGAGAGCCCCTGCGACAAAGGAGGGAGGAAGAGACAGAGGGGGAAAGGGGGGAGAAGGAAAACATGGAGCGCAGACCCTTTCCTCCGGTTCCGGAATTACGCAGGAGGAGGAGGGGAAAGAGATTTGCTGTCCCTAGGCTCTTATGCTGGAAAAGGTCTAGGGGCTGTCCAGTGCCGGATTCTGCGTCAGACTAAGCAGGCATGTTGTACATACCCAGCTCACTGTAAATAGGCCACACTAAATAAAAACTGCTGAAAGACAAGCATGCGGAGCGTCGTTACTCTAGAGTAGCCGCAACAATCCCGTGACAAATATGAAGTTTTCAGTCGTGAAAATGAATGAAATCTTGAAACTTCTTATCCCCTGCATACCCCAACTGATCTGAACAATTAAGAATATTCCTCTATCTGGCCTCATCAGAACAGAATGAGCATCAGTGAGATCTTGGACTTTTCTCATTCTGAAATCTCTTAGCCTTTCGGAAAGCAATTCACTCTTCACATCTATCCTCAACAAACTCATGGTGCATCCCTCCAAAATGCTGTGGCTGATTCTAACAGTGGTTACAAATACCTTTTGTCCAAACCCCAAATACAGACACTTATTATTATTTTGCTTCATAAAATAATGAAAGTGACAAGTATCTGTAAATGTAGTCTAGTATTGCAACTTTTAAATATTGTGTGCTGCTCTTTTCTTCTCTTTTTAGTTGAAAAGCTAATTTCGCCCAAACCTCCTCCTTAAATTATTAATCTTGCTGCACGCATAAATTCAGAGGGGAAAACTTCAAAAGTTCCCACGTCGTCTATGCAGATCACAACCATAGAAGGTTTCTTTTTAGCATGCTATCAGAAAGTTGGATTAAGATTCACTCCTTTGATATGCTACTGATTATTATTTTATTTATATATAAAAAAAGAAATTCCTGTTTCCTGCAATTAACTATTTTTTGAAGAGCAACAGGCCTAGAGAAATCACATATCTGTGGTGACTCCTTTCAAAGAAAACAATTAGCATCCATATCAAAAAGCTAATTCAGAGAAATTAAAGAACACATACATCAGTAAAATATAATATTTCCTTTTTAGCGCATGTCACCGAGTACAGTGTATCACTGTAAAATTGTTGGGCTCACAGATAATGAAGAGTGACAGTTGAAGGGTGCAGGGCTTCATATAAGACCTTTGGGTATGTAAAGATTTTAATTGCACATAATTATGAATGTGAAAGTGGAACGATTTAATTTTTTTTAGCTTTCATGCTATTAGAAGGCTAATAGAACCAATATCAAAATGAGTTAGTTACAGTAGAATTACCAGAAGAAGCTAATTTTTTTCCAATTTGGCAATTTAAATTGAATCAAAACAAAAAAATTGAATAGTTGACATGTTTATCTTTTATTTTACATGTGCAGAGTAAGTAACAAGATAACTAGTGTACGCCATTAGCAATGATGCAACAAATAGGACTAATAAGATTAGGCTGTCACAAAACAATGTGAGGGAAGTTGTATTGTGTTTAGGAAGAAGCAAAGATCCACAGCAGGGTAGGACAAGTAAGACAAAAAGGCTTATTCTACATGGGACAGAGGGAGAACAAATTTAGGCCTCAACTGCCGTAGAAATTTGAACAGTCCCCCAAAGAATCCTGGAAACTACAATCTGCTATGGGTGCTGAGGGTCCACTCTCAGAACTACAATTCCTAGAATTCCTTGGAAAGAGGGACTGACCAATCTGAGATTTGTGCAAGGAATACCGATGTGAAGCTTGTGGTCTACCAAGACCCCTGCCTAGCTGAGAATTGGTGTCTGAGGTGAGGGGGCATGGAATCGATTTTGTAGCTCCAGAGACACAGCATAGCTCCTGACAGTCCTGCTTTTCTGCATTGTTTTCCTCCAAGAGTTTGCCTCCTGCACTGGGCAATCTTCCTCCTCCCTAGGCCCTGGGGTAGGGAAATGGGGGGGCGGAGGGGCACCCCGCCCCGGGTGTCATGCCTAAGGAGGGTGATGGCGTCGATCCGCTTGGGGAGCGATCCTGTCACCCCCCTGCAGATCAGTGACGCATCGATCCGTTCAGGGGGCCTGCTCGAGGCTCACGGTGGCAGCCCCATGGGCGGATTGCTCTGCCCCCGCTGCACCAGGTACCAGAGGAGCTAGCTACACCCTTGTCCCTTGGAGCACTCCGCCTACATCTCTGTTCCAGGTCTGTCCACTGTGGACAGAGACGATTTCCTCATTTTGCGTGGTTACTTGAAGTGTGGATAGGTGGTAGCTGTGCCTTCTCTTCCAGCAAGGCAACAAGCCAGCACTTGTTGCAGGCATACCTTTGCATGTTCACACACAAAGTACCGAAACTGTTGAGCTTTTCTACAAACACGTCCTCCAAAAATTGCGATATTTCAATTGACTTGCCTAAGATCCAGGACAAAGCGCCGCCTTTCGGAAACTGCCCCCAGAAGTCAATTCCGCCTTTGAAATCCCGATAATGTCTAGGAAAATCCGGAAGTATGGCAGCCCTAAAGGAATACAAATACAACTGGTGGCAGAGCGAGGAGAAAGGCAGTCAGCAATAGCTGGGCATCAAGGGCCATCCTTTCCATAGCTTTAAAATATATTGTGAAATGTGGCATTGTTACGAAGGTTGCGTGCCCCTTCCAATCTCTGCTGAGTGGTAGCAATATTCCAGGGGGTTCCGGGCTTTAAGGAAGCCTAGTTTATTATATATTTACACCTGACTCTACTTTGGAGTGAGTATGGAGCACTGCAAGTCAAGTGGGGTTTGTTCCCACAGCAGTGTAGCACTGGATTTACAAGGCACCCTGAACACCATCTCCCTTCCTCTGTCCCAGCCAACCAAGATGGTTCTGCCCTTCAGCTCCAGCATGGAGTTCTACCCGTTTCCTCCTCCTCCTTCCCGGTAAGTCTTTGCGGGAAGAAACAACTTCTCCCCTTTTGCTTCCAGCATGCCCTGTCTCCCTGTAACCTCCGTTTGAAAAGCCTCCTGAAAATGCACTTTTATCCTGTGGTGACATCACACTCCCTGTAATCCTGGCAGCCTCCCCCTTTCTTGTGTGTCTCACCTTTTGTCAGGGTTATGACTCTGCTGTCTCTTGTCTTTGTTCTTGGATGGCACCTCTCTAAGCCCAACTCCTGAGGAAGGTAGCTTGATTTCAAACCCCGCATTTACCGGTACTAATCTCAGAATTTATAGGGAGAACCTGGCACCCAGGAATTTTAGAGAATCCTTGCCCTCTGGAAACTCATAGCAGTATATTATCTGATGTGCTTTACAAGAGGGAAGTCAACAAAGGAAATCATATAAAAAACAGAATTTTGCTTATTTCTTGAACTCTTTTTTAGAGCATTTTGCTGTAGTTAACACACCTGCCTCACTTAAGTAACCTATTTAAATCTATTCCACTCTCATCTTCAATTAGAAGTTTGATGATGTTAAGATCTCTTTGAAGATCTTAGACCTTTTCAATTAATTTTAATCTGGCTCGTTAACACTTTTCTAATGTGTAAGAAATGGGCAAATATGTAACTGAAGAGCCATTTACCTTTTTTAACAAAGGTAACAAATATGCAATTATAAAGCCTCATCTTTCAGGGACTTTACAGTAAATTAACTTGTTTTGTCATTGCTGTGCCTGTGGAATGTCACTTTCTCTGGAGTTTTGACAGTAAAATTCTTTCTTCCTGGCAGAATTAGCAAATAACATTAAGATCTAGGAGATGACAATTAGTTTGTGAATTAGGTGGGGACATACAATGTGTTAATTACTGAGGGACCAGACTTCATGCAATTAAAATTTATCATCAAGATAAGGATAATGTATTAGGAGGTCTCAAAGTATTTAATGAAGTTGAAAACGATTACCCAATCATACAAATTAATTCTGAGTTTTCTTAACTATTCAGAGAATTTTTCTCTGTGCTGGGAGTTATCATAATGGACTATTATTGTTTGCAAATAGAATAAAATTGGAATTGATGAAATAAGGTTGTAATTGTTGGTTTTATTTTATTAATTTATGTATTTAGGAAATGTTAGCCGGCTGGCTCACTTGCAATTCTGTTGTTCATAGGAAAGATCTGCAAGTATTCATCACTCACACTTGAGTCTAATATGACTTCTTTGAAGTTCATTGTCTGAGATGAGAGAAATCCATGTGCAAAACCACATTTCTTAGCATGGATCTACTCTACTTGGGTGCAACAGGAAGCTCTGAAGGTGGTGGTGGGGAAATTCTTACAGGAAGCAAGCTGCCCATACAATTAATGGAACAGTTGCAGGAGCACAGGATGGTCAGAGGTTTTGCTGCTATGTTTGAATGTCTCCCTAGCACAGGAAGGGGGAAACTGTAGCCTTGCAGATGCTTCCAGACTCTCTTCAGCCTCAGGCAACATGGTTAATGGTCGGGAAGAATCACAGCCAATTCAAGCATCACCAAGGAGTGGAGTGATGCTTCCATTAAGATGGGACAATATTCACCACCCAGCCTCTGGATCTTTCCCAATGCCCTCTGTAGTGAAAACCTGATCTAGGATATGTTCTGTTTTTTCACCTCACTTAAGGTTGTCTTCAACCAACTTGTACTCAGGGAAGACCCCTTGAAATAATGGCCATGACTAACAAGTCCATTAATTTCACTGGCTCAACTCTGAGTAACAGTAGGCCCTGCAGGCCAGGGATTTATCCTTGTCTTGCGCGTAGAGCTAAGCGCAGCTATTAGTCAGTTGCTCTCGCACCCAGGACAATGCCCCAAAATTCCTGCTGCCAATGGCTAATATGGCAGCAGGAGGATAATCCGGTGTGCAATAGCCCAGTTCACAGTGGTGGCCTGGGGCCTGCCCACAAAGCCATCCAACCGAGAAGGTGTGAATGGACTTAGTTTAATACAAACCCATATCTCTTTCTGTCTTCATTTTTGCTCCTTTCATTGCTTCTCTTGCATAGTTGGAACTTCCTACTAGGTCTTTCTGCCACTCCACTTGATCTTTCCCTCTCCTTGTGTCCAGTCTTCCCCAAAGCCTCTCACAGTAATTATCTGGGTACTGGCACTGACAGAGGAATGGGAGTGCGGAGGGTGCGGACCGCCCAGGCACCACTATTCCGGTAGGATGCCATCGCGGAGGGCCCCCCCCCCAGACACGTGCCGCACCCCCGTGAGCCGGGCACCACACCCCACAGGCAGCACGTCGCGCCCCCAGAACACATGCCATGCCCTTGCGGGCAGCATACCACACTGTGCCCCATGCCCCTCTGGGCAGCGTGCCACGCCCCCGGGGTGTGCGGCACACTCCCAGGGGGGTGCCAGCCACGCCCCCGTCTGCTCTCCACCCCCAGTAGCGGAGCATGCAGCTTCGCCACTGGGCACCGGAAGAGCAAAGGGAGCTTCCTAACTCCCTAACATTTGTGCAGTAATTTGTTCTAAAACCTGAGTTGGTTATAGCTAAGGAGTGTGTTCAATGTATGTTTCTAAGCTCCCCTTTTATTCCTGCAGCATTTTAAAATTTTCATCAGGATAGGTTCCATATTCACAAATTCTCACCTGCACGGCCTATTGATAAGCCAGACATTTGGAACTAGTTGTGATCATAGTATCAGAGGCACCTGTGAGAGAGGGCTATTGCCCCCCCCCCATGCTGTTTGTGGGCTTTCCAGAGGCATCTGATTGGCCACTGTGGGAAACTGAATGCTGGGCTAGATAGAACTTTGCCCTGATCCAGAAGAACTCTTCTTATATTATTGTGTGCAAATGCTGCAGTTCCAATGAACACACCAGTGTCTGCAATGGCTTGTTTGGCAAAGCCCACACCCAAATGTTGTGTAATGAGAACTTTAGCATCCTGTAGTTCAGCACTGTGTTTTTTCTGCATTGACACTATTGACCATTTTCCTGTATTAACGTCCGTATCATAAACCAATAGCATTTCTGCAGGCTTAGGGGAATGAGTCCCTAAAAGCTATTCTCAAATATGACATTGTTCAGTTGTTCAATTCTGGGCAGCCCTTGTGTGGCCATGAAAGGAAATCTGATGATGCCTGGGTTACCCCAGTCATGTGAATGCTACAGGTTGTTTTTGGATGAATGGGCCAACCTGTGTTCTCCAGATCCCGAATTCTTCATGTTCTGAATCCTCTTTCAATGAGAGGAACTTTTCAAACTCTACAGTCTGCCAAGAATAATTTTGTTCCAGAGAAATACCGTATAGGCATCGAGTCAAAGGTGTGTGGCCCAACGCGATTCTACCGCAGACCAACATGGTTGCTAGTAGTGGCTTGGCATCTACTGTACACAGGCCAATTCATCCAATTTGCATTTGTATTTTGGCACGTCTACTGCTGTGTTTCTCTGGCTCAAACAATGCATTTTGGAAGGTGGCTCTTGATGCTGAGTTAAGTACCCTGATTCCAGTACCTAAATGCCGATAATAATTATTTAGGTCACAGGAACTCAGATCCCAGGATGCCTTACACAAACAAAGGGATCATTCTTAACTTGGCCCCTCTTTTAATTTAGTTCTTCACATGCATCATTTTGTATAATTACATGAATGACGTTCATAGAATTCTCTGTTATTACCAGCCTGATAATAGATGCTTCTGCTTCCCTTCTGCATTTATCTTCCATAAATGCCTAGGCTTTTCCTTGGCATTTATCTACCAGCAGGAAACCTTAATCAGACCATTCATGAACACTCAGCAACTGGGTAGAGAGAACAATTGACATCTGTTGTCTTAAGTGGCAGATCATTGGGAAATTATCTGAACCAGGCTAAAATATCTGTTTAGTCCCATTGGTTTGGAAGAACAATAAAGAGAGGGAGGTGAGGGGAGAGGAGAGGAGAGGAGGGGGTGATTCCAAAGCGCAGTTGTTTTTGCTATTCAAAAAAAATAAAAATAAAAATGACTCTTAACCTTTGATAAATCCCAGGCTGAGGCAGAATTTTTGAATTTAAGGTACACTATTTTGTTGCCCATTTGCTGCTTCTGCAAAAGCTTTGGAATTTGCTTAGTTTGTCTCAGTTCTGAAATGAGAGCTGGAAGAAAAAATATAACAGGTACCTAATGACTGGAGAGTTGGATATCTGGGATGGGAAAACACATCCATTTTTGAATTAAATTGTAAAGCCATCCCCACATTGTATAAACATGTTGAACCATGTTCAAAGCATATTGAAATTTCTCAGTGGTCCTATTTTTTTTTTAATCTAGGTTATGTTTGTCTCTTTCTGTGACTAGAAACTCACCATCTCAAGACGATGGTCCGGCAACTTCAGTGTTGAAGCACTAGGTCAGGCAGATGTTTTGGCCTACAACTCCCATGATCCCTAGCTAACAAGACCAGTGGTCAGGGAAGATGGGAATTGTAGTCCAAAACATCTGGAGGGCCAAAGTTTGGGGATGCCTGCACTAGGTCAATAACCCCCCTAAGTCAGACCAGTCCTTTTCCCCCGCCCAAGCCTAATGTCACTCTGAGCTTTTCTGTGTCATATTTCCTATATATTTCTGTTTTCCAATGAGTTCTTCATAGAATTGAGGCTTTCCTAAATATTGCCTGTGGAACAATGAAGAGATCTGGATTTATTTTATTTTTATTCTGTTGTCAAAGCGCAACAGTGAGTGATATCTCTAAAAGTTTTTTTAAAAGTAACTACACCATGACATGTGGGTGTTTGAATCCACCCTTAGCAGAACTGAGAGTATAGCATTTAATGCAATCCCAACTATGCATGCCTTTGTTGGGGGTTCCAAGCTGTAATAGAAGTGGTACACAAGCGGATGTAGCCAGTGAACAGGATCCTTATCTCCTTGAAGCAAAACTGAGCAGGCAAAACAGCCTGCAGAGCTCTGATTATCTGTGCTCGAGTGACTTTCCAGGCGTCACTGTTAAGCTGATTGGCAGGGCCAACAAACAGGGTGTTTTGGTACCTGGGCCAAGCAGGGAGACCTGGTGGGACTAATTCGAACCATGGGGCCACAGTTCCCCACATCCACTCTACAGGCATACAAGCTGGTATTAGTGGAGAGGCTACTGAAGGAAGGAACCTAACACAGATTTCAGTGTACCACCTTAAAACATGGGGCACCTGCCTGCTGGTAGCAATCCTAGTTAAAATGTATAATGGCTACAGTATCGGCAGTGAATATGTGGTGCTTGTTAGGGTGCCAACAGGTTGGCGCGCTGAAGGCAGCAATCAGATGCAGAGGATGCAGAGGGAACCTAGGTCCACAGTCTGGGTCAGAAGAAGCCAAAGTCAGGAGCAGTCCGAGTCGGGAACCAGCCAAGGTCAGGTATCAGTACCGGGGGTCAGGAGAATTGTACCCTACGTTTCTCAGCTCTACACTCTACAGCTGTGAAGGGAGAAGGGGAGGGGCCCCGCTGGCTCCTCTCCTCACAAGGGCCTGATTCTGGCTCGACTCCTTTCTTCTCCTGTTCTGGTCTTCCCTCTTCCCTATCTGATTCTTCCTCTTTTGTGGAGTGCCGCCGCCAGTCTTCTTCAGGTAGGAATTCCTCCATTTCCCCAGACTCTTCTGTGGTTGCTGCCTCACCTAGGGGCCCTTGCCACCACTCCTCCTCGTCCAGCGCAACCCTGACAGTGCTTGTGTGTAAAATCACCTCTCATCGAGGAAGCTCACCAGGCAGCCTTGAGCAAATCACCAATTTTCAGCCTAACCTTCTCCATAGGAACACAAGGAGCTACCTTGTACCAAGTCAGACTGTCCATCTAACCCAGTATTATTTACTCCACTGGCAACAGCTCTCAGAGGTCTCAGAAAAAGCTCTTTTTCATCATCTGCTATGTGATTATTTTGACCAGAAATGCCAGGGACTGAAATACTGGACATCGGGATGAGTCACCTATAGCCCTTCAGATGTTGTTTGACTTCCATTGGCCCACTTAACATGGGTGATGGGAGCCATAGTCCAGAAACATCTGTATGATCACATGTTCCTCACCCTTTATGCATGATGCTTCAGTTCCTGGCATCTCTAGTTCAAGGAGGGCCACAGGTGGCCACCCTTGTTTCACATACAAACTATGCCTTTGATCACTGAGCCATAGTTTGTTCATTGTGAGGGTGATACTTCTGGGACCACCTTGACAGGATACGAATGTCAACCATTTGTAACAATTTGTAAAAATGTGTATTTGAAATTTCAATAGCTGTGCTTTTCAAAGTACACAAGTCATGATGGACCTCAGATTTATCCATTAATCACCACTGATGCCTGAAAACATGCACTTTCAGACATATAAATGACCTCAGCATATAGGTGAGTCATGTAGATCAAGCACTTTCAGTTATGCAGATGATGATTTCACAATATTATCATCACTATGGAATCCAGATGACTGTAGCATCAACTTTTGGCCAAAGCATAGAAATATGGTATTGTTGGCCAATTGACAAAGACTGAATAGGCATGTGAGCTTTCAAAGCAGTCACGAAAAGAGAAATAGGTATTTGCAGTGTGCTCTTTTAACTGGACAAGAGCAAAAGGTTGTGGGTATTCTCTCTCTCTCTCTCTCTCTCTCTCTCTCTCTGTCTGTGTGTGTGGTTTTGACTTTACAAGCATGAGGATCAGTGGAAAATGGGAAAAAAGAAAGGTGTGCTATCTTTTGTACCTGTCACTTTAATATATGCCTAGATCCTGCTTTGGCAGAGCACCAGGCTGTTTGAAACACAGTAGCTCAAAACAGTGGGGAATATATTTTGAAGGAACTTTTAATTAAGCCTGCCCTTGGGCTCCAGAGCTTGGTGAGGAAGGGGCTTGCGATGGCTGTGTTTAAAGGGTTAACCCATCCAGGCAGGTTCTCCCATGCTGTCACAGGTCTCAGATTGAAAATCCAGTTTCCTGCAGGTAAGCCATCTAATTCATCAAATAGTCAGTATAAGTGGCCTTGTGTGCTGCAAAAGTGCAGCTTTATAAGGCTCTTTTATTTTTTATTTTTTTGGTTCTCAAACTAATTACCTGCAAAAATGAAAGCCTGGAATTGGACCAAGCATTGAAATCAGCATTCATCACCACTACTGTTGTTATATGAAGGGGAAAATCAAACGAACAAGTGAGGAGGCATAAGAGCACTGCAGTGGAAAGGAAACGTGCCCCTATGGTGGGTCTGTGAAAAGGGGAAAAAATAACAATCAAGGGTCAATTCAAACATTACAGCAGTGGCAACGTTGCTACAGGAATAAAACATTAACTCCTGCATTGTAAAGGCTCTATGTGGCCTTAATAATGTCTGTGAATCATCTTCCCATTTGATTAGCAAATCTGAATGAGAAGGCCCCACCATGCATTCTTAGTAAACAGCAACATGTGGCCTGGACTACAGGTAACCTGTGTAAGGAGTTGGTTGCAGATTTTACTACAGTAGTAAACATCTGAGAAATTATCTATTGTAGTAACTTGCCTATTGGCCTAAATTTGAGCCAGAGATGGTCAAAAGAGCTTTTCCTATTCCTAGTCTAGCACAGGAAGGTAAAGAAAACTTATTTGGACAAATAGGCATATGCAGTGCTTTTTTTTCTTTAAAAAATGTTTAGGGGTACTCTCATGTTGACTCAAGAAAATCACCAAATCAGGAAAAATAAATACAGTAAATGGACAAAAGTACAAAGATTCACGAAATGTTTAGGGGTATGTGTCCCCCCAGAAAAAAGCACCGGGCATATGTAAAGCCTGTGTATGTCATATTTTGGACTGTGGAAATAATTCAAGCAGCTGTGGCCTTGAAGTAATGTAGATAATGTAGAGAGCTTTCCCAACTGATTCCCCATCCCCTCACAAAAGGTCTGGACATAAATTGCCATATTCAGCAACGAAAGACATCCTGGAACAGTACAAAGGATCCCAACCAAGTAAATGAAGTTTGTAGCAATCTTCATAAATGTCAAGTCTGTAGATGTGCTATTTATCTGCCAGTGTGTAAACCCTAGCTTTGAAGTCAGGTGTCACCAGCTAATTCAGTAGTTAATCACATTATAGTTAAGGCTCACCAGTGAGTTCGTTGCTCAAGTTCCAGAAATTGAGCATTAACCTATCCCCCCACCCCCACCCCCGGTTGAATTTACATTAACGGTGATGATGCCGCATCTAAACAATAAAAAGCTTCCCTATACAGGGCTGCCTTGAGATGTCTTCTAAAGGTTATATAGTTACTCATCTCCTTGACATCTGATGGGAGGGCTTTCCACAGGGTGGGTACTACTTGTACCTCAAAAATTAAAATATGTCCCTGTCAGTGAGGAAGGAGAAGGCAGGAAGCTGAATGCTGGAACAGATGATCTGAGCAACACGGTCAAGGGGATAAAACCCTAGACATGGGGAGGGGTGGGGTGGGGTGAGGTGAGGTGCTGAATATGACCTCCAAGCCTCTCTTTTCAGCCCTATCCCTGAACCACGCTCCCTCTCCTAGGCTGCACCCCTCCCCAGTCACCAGCCTGATCTACACATTCCTCAAGTGTTTCTGCCTGGCTGGAAAGTGTCAATGAACACTGGCACCTTTTGGGTGGAGGACCGTTGAACCATTGGACTTTTTTCCACCTGGAATGTAGCTTACTGTATGAAGGTAAGAGTCACATCTGTTACTCCACCCACTTTTGGCAACCCTAAATATAAGGTTTGGCTGGGCAAAAGTGTAAGACCACAAGCAGAGTAGTTCCTGGCGCAGCTGAGTTACACTTCCCCCTCACTAGAACCAATGCACTATATTTCCAAACTTCCCTTGATATTTACCAGGCATCCCCAAACTGCAGCCCTCCAGATGTTTTGGCCTACAACTCCCATCATCCCTAGCTAAGAGGACCAGTGGTCAGGGATGATGGGAATTGTAGTCCAAAACATCTGGAGGGCCGAAGTTTGGGGATGCTTGATCTTTACTAACCTTCTCCACCTTGATGTTTGACATACTTTACGGATTGACAACGGTTTGGCTTTTGGATGGACAGAACATATTAAAAGCTTGCCGTTGCCAGAATTGCACTAACTAGGGCAGGATGGGCAGGTAGATCCAGATTTCTCTTTATGTTTTAATAAAGCACCCACCCACCTAACCCACCCCCAAGCTGAAGCATGATGGAGTGTGTTTGATCAAACTTATTTGGGGACTAGAATGATGGGACTAGAATTGCGCATCCATCATTAGTAATCAATATCTAGATCACACATAATGCTTTCCATTCATAGGTGGCAAAGCATTCTAGTGATGAAAAGTGAGGTCCTGACACCAGCTTCTCCCTTTGTGCTCTCTTCCTGCCACCCTCTTCCTTTTTTATTCCGACAGTCAGTCTGAACTGACCTACATAGCAGCCGCTGCCCTTATCTCTTTTTAGTAATAATAAAGCAATACATTTGGGAAAAGCAAATGGACATAGATTTGATTATATCCTTTCTCCTTTTTGTCCTGCTTTGCATGTTACTTGTCTTCTTAGACTTTAAAAAATTTCAATGCATAAACCATTCTCTCTCTTCCCCCTCCCCCCACTTTTCGGGTGCCTGTGTAATACTTGGTGCTCTTGGTCCTCGTTCTACACCACAGCCTTTAAAATAACAACATATAATACATGATTGGTGTGGTCTATTTGACAACATGCTGCAGAGCTAAAGTCAGAGGGACTGGCTGAAGCAACAATCGGATTTCTTCTTTTTCTGCAACATCCATGGCTACCCAGCATCAGGGACAAAGCTATTTGGGGTAGCTATATCTGGTGAAAGTCTAGTCTGATGGTTCCTTTCATTCTAAGCTTGCTATCCATCTTTTTCAAAGAGTTAATAACATCTGTTAAAACATTCAGTGCAAGTTGGTCAAATATCATAACATTAAAGCTACATTTGTCAATTGCCTCCTTAGCACTCCTTCAATTCTTCCTCCGCATGAGAACTCAACTGACCTCTTCATTGCATCTCTTCTGTACATTAGGTTTAATTCAAATGGCATCACAACATACATTTCCCTACCCTCATTCTCCATTATTGCCTGCTGCAGGAAGGGAGGCAAAATGTGCATCATAAAACTTTCTGGACATGTGGTACATTGATCCACATCACACCAGAACTTGGGGCCAGCCAACAAAGCTGAATGTTAGAAGGTTCACGGCAGACAAAAAGAAAGTACTTTTTATGTGGCATATAGTTAAACTATAGAATTTGCTCCCACAGGGTGCAGCAAGGAACACAACCTGGGTGGCTTTAAGAGAGGATGAGACAAATCCATGGAAGATAAGGCTATCAGTTGCTAAGAGCCATAAAGGTTATGTTCTGCATCCACTGTCAGAGAGAGTATGCCAAAGAAAGAAAGAAAGAAAGAAAGAAAGAAAGAAAGAAAGAAGAAGAAGAAGAAGAAGAAGAAGAAGAAGAAGAAGAAGAAGAAGAAGAAGAAGAAGAAGAAGAAGAAGAAGAAGTTGTTGTTTATACCCCGCCCATCTGGCTGGGTTTCCCCAGCCACTCTGAGTGGCTCCCAACAGATTATTAGAAACACAATAAATCATCAAACATTACAAACATCCCTAAACAGGGCTGCCTTCAGATGTCTTCTAAAAATCAAATAGCTGTTTATATCTTTGACATCTGATGGGAGGGTGTGCCACAGGGCAGGCGCCACTACCAAGAAGGACCTCTGCCTGGTTCCCTGTAGTTTCACTTCTCGCAATGAGGAAACCACCAAAAATCTCTCCGCGCTGGACCTCAGTGCTGAATGGTGGGGGTGGAGACGCTCCTTCAGGTATACAGGACCGAGGCCGTTTAGGGCTTTAAAGGTCAGCACCAACACATTGAATAGTGCTCAGAAACATACTGGGAGCCAATCTAGGTCTTTCAAGAGCGGTGTTAAATGGTCTCTGCGGCCACTCCCAGTCACCAGTCTAGCTGCCGTATTCTGGATTAATTGTAGTTTCTGGGTCACCTTCAAAGGTAGCCCCACATAGAGCGTTGCACTAGTCCAAGCGGGAGATAACTAGAGCATGCACCACTCTGGCGAGACAGTGAATAGCATTTACTGGGGATTTCAAGTTTCACCCAAGTTCTGCTCGCAGACTCTCCAGAAGCATCTGGTTGGCCACTGTGAGAACAGACAGCTGGACCAGAATGGGCATCTTCTTATGTTCTTAACTAGAAAGAGAGAACACAGGGCTGACCTTTTTTTTATTCCGTACAGGATTCCTACATTCCACAAGCAAATGTAGTTCTTCCCTTTCTTTGTAATTAGCCCCTCAATGAATTTGTACTGCCTTTCCTATAAGCTGCAAACAATTCTTACAAAGAGATAGTAAGCAAAATTGTGAACTATATAAAAGAAATTTGTGGCAACTCTACAGCAGCTTGTATAAATAAATGCTTATTTCTCTTCCCTACACCTTCAGAAAACACACACACACTTTAGTTACTGCCATTTCCACACAGTTATTTGGATTAATTGTCCAGGAAGGACCAACTCCGCAACAGAGATTATGCTGGAAGTAGAAAGGAAGGGAATCTGCACAAATGGATAGAACAGATGCCACCCAGTGGCCTGCCAAGCAGCATACAACTAGCTTCTCAGAAAATCACATTCATTACTGTATTATTGTCCTGGTTAATATTTGATGCTTGTTCACAAGCAAGTCAGTGTTCTTGCCTCCCAAAGGAACATTGTTTGGAGGAAATGGGCAAATATTCCATTGCCCTGAACATTCAGAAAACAGAAAATTCGAGGGAGCCGAGTTTCATCTATCTGTTTAGAGTCAATAAGTTCTGGAAAAAGAGCAAACAGAGTGAGCTTTGGAATATAGCATCAAAAATAGCAAATGGCAGATTGCTTGAGTTTTTTTCTGTGTAAAAGTTCAGAAGTCAGTAGCCTACTGGGAAATTCAGTCTACCTATCCAGACTTGCCTTAAACAGTTTTTATTTTTTAAAAATACCTTTTCCTACTTTCCTCCTGGGGGAAAACTCTATCACTACCATAACAAGTCCTTAAGACTCTGCTAAAAACTTCAGTGGAATTCATAAACCAGATCACCAATACAGATAGTTTACACACCAGCCTTCTTTGTCCCCTATGAAGCAGCTAAGTCAGGGAAGGACATTGGGGCAGAAGGCATAGGTCCCACACCCAGGAACAGGAGGACTTTGCAAATGCTGCTGGAATTGCTCATCACGTTTTGAAGTAAGGAAAGTAACACACAGTATCCTCTAAAGAACCCTGCAAGACCCTTAAATGCAGAGCTAAACTTCTTTTTAAACTATGCTACTGAATTCAGTCATTGAATCATAACTCCATGGGGGCCAGTTGGGCACTACATGAAGCGTTCTGAGAATACAGTCATGCTAGTGGGCATTTTGTATGAATTGAGCCTTCTGTGGGCAAATCATGAAATTTTCAGACCTATTGCCATAAAGAAGTTTGCTCGTTCATACCCTCTTTGTACAAACATGCTTCCCCCAAAGGACTGGGAGACCTCAACAAGAAGAAACATCTCACATGCTGTTAGTTTAGATATACACTAGAGCACTGGTCACCCATCATTGGGTCGTCCTTCTCAGCTTGTTCTTGTTCTACATTTCCCTCTCTCTTCCTTCAAAGTTGAAAATGTGACAACAATGCAAACAGTATGGAAGAGCAGACATGAATCAAGGAGTATTGGTTTTTCACCTCCATATCCACTCCAGGTTGAACATCATTAAGAACTCAAGAAGAGACCTGCTGGATTAGACCAAAGGGCCTTCTAGACCCCTATTCCAGACCACTATTCACTTAGCTAATCACATGCCCATGGGAAACTCACAAAAGGAACATAAGCACAACAGCAATCTCCCACTTGCAATCCTTAGTAACTGGTATTCAGAGGCATATAGATACATAGTGGCCTTCAACTATGACCAGAATGGATTTATTACCCAATAGCCATTAACTATCTTGTTTTGACACAACTAAGTTCACACATATCACAAAACTGGAATAGCTATGAAAGAACAATCTACCTCCCATATTCGACCCTGCCTTTTACTCTTAAAAAAAAAAATGAGTGTAAGGCCCTATCTGCATTTTCTCATTAATGTGCGTCAGTGTTAGAGAGATATTGCTTCTGCACAGCAGGAGGAAAGTGGAGGAGTTCTGCTGGTGTGATCTAGAGATGTGCTCGGAGGCCGTTGTTAATGAGGCAACAAGGTGTTCTTTAAAAAAGCTTTTGTAAATGTCAGGTGGTTGCTTCCCTACTAATTTTCATTTCATTTCATTTGGGAGAAAATAGATGGTATGGGATTAAAATGCTTTGAGATCACTTTTTGGTTTTAAAGAGCCCCTCAGCATTTAATTCAATCGTGATTCAGTCAGAAAAGTTAACCAGCACCCATTGATTGCAATGTGAAGGAGGGGTTCAATGTTCCCATTGAAATCAATGTGGCTTATGCATGCTTCATTTGGCGCCTTCTGTTCATCTGAAAATTTAAAATTTAGAGTTTTGTTGCTGATTTTAACTAGACTTGTTCCTTATGAAGATAGGGTTGGCCTGGTGGTGACTGCTGGTGGTACTGCTGAAAATTATCCATTTGCATCTTTTCAGACAATTCACTTATTTAATAAATTATGAACACTGCATTATTTGAATCTGCATTGCTTAGCGGTCAAACAACAAATCAACACAAGAAGCCTTTTAAAATGTTTTGTGATGTGATTTGTTTAAGAGCCCCATTCACAGAGTGAAAAAAGTGGATCTAACTAAAGTGTGTTTGTTAGGAGAAACTTGAACTAAATGTGGGAACCTATGGCATGCAAAATGGGACACTGGTGGTGCTGTGGGTTAAACCACAGAGCCTAGGGCTTGCCAATCAGAAGGTCGGTGGTTCGAATCCCCGCAACGGGGTGAGCTCCCGTTGCTCGGTCCCAGCTCCTGCCAACCTAGGAGTTCAAAAGCATGTCAAAGTGCAAGTAGATAAATAGGTACCGCTCCAAGTGGGAAGGTAAACGGCATTTCTGTGTGCTGCTCTGGTTCGCCAGAAGCGGCTTAGTCATTGTCACAGTCTGGGTCAGCGGGAGGTAGCAGTCTCAACTAAGGATGTCAGGACCGGGGGCGAGATGGTTGTGTGGAAGCAGGAATGAAAATGCGTGGGGCTGAGGGTCAAGCAGCAGGAAGGCGCGAAGTCGACGAACCAAAGGCTGGAAAACAGGGCGTCACAAAGTCAAAGGTCCGAGGGTGAAGGAGCAAGGCATCACAAAGGCGAAGGTCTGAGGGTTGAGGAGCAAGAGGCCAGATGCAACAAGGCAGGGATTCGCATTGCTGTGGCAAAGAGCTGAAGGGAAATGCTGGGCCTATATCCCTCCCTGCTCTTGCCACCAGGTGCAGTGAGTTATCAAGTGGCTTCACCTGAGCAGCCACGCCTTGCTTCTCCAGAACAAGCTCAGGAGGACCCCAGTCCTGCAAAGCCCATACTCCTGACAGTCATACTGGCCACATGACCTGGAAGCTGTACACCGGCTCCCTCGGCCAATAAAGCGAGATGAGCGCCGCAACCCCAGAGTCGGTCACGACTGGACCTAATGGTCAAGGGTCCCTTTACCTGTACCTTATGGCATGCAAAAGAGGTGCTGTACCACTGAGCTACAGTCCACATCCTCCTCTCCCCCCCCCCCCGGACAATTGTTGCCCCCCAGATACAAGGTGTGAATGAGGTCCTTAATAACAAATGAACTTATTTGTTTCTCCATATTATTTAGCCATGTTTGTTAAGAAAGCAGATACCCGCTGCTAAAATCTCTTAAGCAAAATTCCCTGGAGACAGGACAAAATTCAGATGTATGAGCCTGGCTTCGGACTGCTAGCTGAACACCTTCAGTATCACTAGCACATAATCTGTCATACAAAACATATGCTTATGAAATAATTTTCCCCTGATCCCATATGTGCTTCGCTGAAAATGGTTGAACTTTCTGTATTTTTCAAACTGATCCTATGGCAAAGCTCTCCAACAAGCACAGATGGAAAACACACTGCAGCATAACATAATGACGTCTTCTTCTATAGAACTGCTGTTGAGTCCTTTATATATATATATATAAAACCCAAATAAAATTTTAAAGTATCGCAGCTGGGATATGAACTCCTCAGGGCTGCAGTGGTTCTTCCCTTTATTGAAAAAGAAGGGTGCTAGCATATGTATTTTTTAAATGAACTTTATTTTCCAAACTGAAGACATGCAATGTCCTTTAATTTCATGATTAGTGTCGTTTCATTGACTGCCCGTGGGGGGAGGGGGGAGGCGGCAATTGGGGAGGGAAGAACTTGGCTCAGTTTTCTTCTGGCAACCTAAAATGAATACAAATCAAATCCATGATTTCTGGAATTAGTCACACAGTGTTTTTGAAAATTGACATAGTTCAATAGTTGAACAATAAATTTCCCTGCTAATGAGACACTAAAAATGTTTTTGATGTTACAAGCAGGGAGACCTAGTTATTGTAGATTTATGGGCAATCTGTGAAAATACTGTCCATTCCTCCCAATGAGTTTTTAATTTTAATTTGATTCTATCCAGCTGTCTATAGCTCACTGCAAACCAATATAATCGTGGTGGTGATACATCTAAAAAAGGATTTCCATCTTCCAAAGAAACCGGACATTTTATTGATGGCTTATAGCACATCATCATATTAAAAACCGGCTCCATAATGTACGATACATGTATATCAAATTATATTGGGCTCCTACTACTCTAGCCAAATGGTTTTTTGGGGGGGGCATAGAGTGTGAGTAATTACTTCTTCAGCAAGCTTTGAGTGAAATATATGTTTATATAACTCAAGAATATATATATATATATTCTGGTGAAGACCTAACACATAGAGAAGGTGGTGTCAGCAGTGGGTCACCAGCACTTATTATGGGAAGTTGCATGAATGTTAATGGGAATCCTACAGACAGTTTTCCAGTACTGATATACCGTATTGGCCCAAATATAAACCACATTTTTTCCCAGATTCGGGCCATGAAAAGTTAAAGTGCAGCCTATATTTGTGACCTTACCATGCGGCTTCCCCCACCCCCCAGGAAGCAGCCTGAATGAAGGCTTGGGGAGGTAGTGCAGGGAGTGGCATAATGCTCAGAGGTGGGCCGCACCCACAAATAAGCCTTGAATTTTAAAGGTGTAGCTTATTTGCAGGTGTGGCTTATATTCGGGCCAATACGGTATGACTGATAGATGGAGAGTATGCCACAGCCGCTTCTCACCAATACCCCCAGTATGGCAGCTGTTCTTCCTTCAGTTTTCTAGCCATTAGTGTCACATGCGGACAAGCAATGCCACTCTAAGCTGCATGCACAAAATCCTTCAGCATTGATTTTTAATGTGCCACTTCACACAAGGCTGGAGGCAAGTGTGCTGCAAGTCAGCCAACTAGAGCATAGCTGCCAAGTTTTCCCTTTTCTCGCGAGGAAGCCTATTCAGCATAAGGGAAAATCCCTTAAAAAGGGGGATAACTTGGCAGCTATGAACTAGAGTCTGTGTGTAGCTTTGGCCTATATATAGTCCCATTGCAAACAGCGGCTACGATGGGTACTTATAAGGATCATCCAATGGAAGGCTATCTGTGGCTACTGGTCATAGTAGCGATATTACTTCCAGTATGTGGAAGGCAGTATGTCTCTGAATACCAGGTGCACAAGAGAGGAGAGTGCTCTATTGAACTTTTGCTGGAGAAGAGGAGGAGGAGGAGGAGGGGGAGGAGTTTGGACTTGAGAGATCAAAGTGCTTTTGATGAGAGGCAGTACATGGGATGCGGGTGGTAATGTGGTCTAAACCAATCAGATGGTTGGTGCAGTTCGAATCCCTGCGACGGGGTGAGCTCCCATTGCTCTATCCCAGCTCCTGCCAACCTAGCAGTTTGAAAGCACGCCAGTGCAAGTAGATAAATAGGTATTGGGGTGGGAAGGTAAACGGTGTTTCCGTCATGGTATTCCATTGCACCAAAAGTGGTTTAGTCATGCTGGCCACATGAGCCGGAAAGCTGTCTATGGACAAACGCTGGCTCCCTTGGCCTGAAAGTGAGATGAGTGCTGCAACCCCATAGTCGCCTTTGACTGGACTTAACCGTCCAGGGGTCCTTTACCTTTTTTTACCTTTAGTACATGGATGTTAGAGCTCATGGTTTTTTTTTTTGTTTAACCCTTCACATATTTAGAATCAATCAAGTTGGTAGCCTCTCACGTTGCAGTCCTCAAATGCTGAAGTTTGGAGCAGTTTATAACCACATAAGGGAGCACAGCACAGGAAATTAGCTGAAGATGTAGCCTTAGAAACCCAGATTTCTGCAAACCCCAAGAGTAATGTGATTTGGCAGTTACAAAAGGGGAGGTTACATCAGAGTCTGCAGTTACTCTCCACTATCCTACTTACACATAGGTTAAAAGTTTTGAATTGGATGCAGGCTCAGTTAGTTGAATTTAAGTTGCATTGATTTCAATAGGTCCAAAGTTCAACAACCTTTGTCTGGATCCAACCCAATACTTTCTGGCACAGAGCGATATTATAAAATGGATGTAACTATTGCAATGAATCCATCTATGGAATTTCTCCCAAGTGTTCGACCATTATTTGCATCGTTGTCAGTTATTTCAGGTCCACTAAAATAATGTCAACATCTGGAAAAAATTATATTTAGAAACTGGTTGAGCCAATCCATTGGGTCAGCTCAAGTCATTTAGTTTCATAATGCTCTTAAGCAAGAATTATTTATTTAAATATTTATGGCTGCTGAAACGGAAAGAAAAACCCACGGGTCACCCGTGGCCACCTCAAAATGATGAGGAAACCCCGCACTCACCTTCTAAAGAAATGCTATGGTGCCCTGAGAATGAAGTAGGAAAGGGAAAAGGAAAGCCTTATTTGCAGAGGAAGAAAGCACAGGAGAAACTGAAGGAACCATTTCAGCACAGCACTAATATATTTATTTCAAGATCAATCATGATCTTGTCATAGCTACTGGAACTACCCTCTAAGGTTTCCAACTGCTGTCTACTCGAATGGAATTGAGCAGCAATATTTGCAGTGATGCCACAACACAACAGAGAGGCTCCTTCTGGTGCTAGTAGACTTCTCCCTCCCTCTCCTCCACTTCTTCAGATACAGTAATTATGTTTCATGATCATTTCTGTCACTCTCATATAAATATGTCACCTCTCTTACCCGGCTACAAAACACACTGTCTGTTTCAAATAGCTTCTAACACACTCTTAATGAAATACTGTTTTGCCCCCATGGAGAGGAAAATGCTGGCAATAATGATACAGCTCTAAAGGGCTTATAAATCAATAAACAAAAAGGCAGTGAATGAACAAAATGCTGATTGAAATCACAAACACTCAAAGGATCTGTAGATAATCAGAGTCACATGCTGGAGGAAAAGAGAAGAGCTGGAAAACAGGCTCGTATTTGTATGGTGTTACTCCATCACGCTGCCATGATGGGAACTGGGGCTTCACGACTTGGTCAAGAAGGCCAGGTGCAAAGCTAAGCATTGGACCAGCCATTACCAGCCTGGTCTCCTCAGGTGTTTTGACCTGAAACTCCCATCAGCCCCAGCCAGCACATGCTGGTTGGGGTTGATGGGAGCTGTAGTCCAAAAAAATATGGAGGTTTCATGATTGCGAGGGCTGCATCATTGAACCATCTCTTGAATGACTGTTCCCGTCCCATTAGGAGGCCACTCACAAAGACTGAGAATATTTAAGGCACAATAAATAGAGGTTCTTAACTCAAGCTTTGTTTCTCAAGATGCTCTGGCAATTTAAGTCCATCACTTTCTTTGAGGGATTATTATTTTTTAAAGCCAAGCTCTTTTTCCCCACTCTCCTCATCACACGAATGATAGCTGTTAAACTAGCAGCCTCCATTTTTTACCAATGCAGGATAACAAATCATGGCGAAATATAAGAAAATACGACGTAGCCATAAAATAAGCCGTAGCAGGATTTTTAAGCATTCAAGGAATATAAGCCATACCCCGAAAATAAGACATAGTGATAGGCGCAACAGCAATGCCGGCCGCGGCAGGAGGGGGGGGGGGAAGGTAGGTGAGCTGCTTCATTGTCTCCTCATGGGCATGCAGATCCATCAATTCAGCTGCTTCAATTGCAACAGCCTTCGAGAGAACTTCAGCTTGGTATCAATAAATATCCACACGTACAATTAGTTGTGGAAGGCAATTAGATCACAATCTATCTCAGCTGGGTATTTCAACCAAAATGGCACTCAGTTATGCACTTATCGGGAAATGGAACAGATATGGGCATATGACAGAGATAGCAGCATCCGTATTGCATAGAGATGGGACCTCATACAATTCTGTTAAGCCCATCCAGAATTTAGGGCCAGCTGCCAGCTTTTTAATAGTAGGGACACTGTAGAAACCAGCCAACGTTGGTGACAAGGGAGGGAATTGCTGGAACATGAAATAGGACAAACACATGAGACTGTCCCCAAAAGGCACAATTATCTTGGATGCTCCTTGCAATTTCAGATTTTGTCCCTCCAACAGAAAATAGGAAGAGAAATATCTGATCTTGGATACTTCACAGTAGAGCTATTCATTACAGAGATCAAAAAGAAGAGTGGGACAATGCGAATGAAAAATTCAGATATTCATGATAGTTAGAGGCAATCACCACATTTCCCCCTTAAGAAATTATGTTAATAAGAAACTTTCTATACAATCACAGGTAACTAAAATATTTAATAATGGAACCATCTTTTCAATAAAATTTGCTTTACTTGGGAAATTAAATGGATTAACTGATAGACGACCACAAAAAAGATTTACAATAGGGTGTGGATGTGCTTATTAGGAAGAAATCATACATTTATCTACATATGGAAGGTTTCTCCCAATCTAGAAATTGAACCAAAAAGAAATCAGAACCCTTTAAAAATAAAATAAGTCAAAACTTTCAAGAAATCCATAACTTCTGTTTCTAAAAGAAACTTCACCTAGATTGCATCTCTTCTCTTTTGAAATCTTTAGCACTTAAATAAATGAAATTACATTTGGCATGAGCAAATGCAGTAACTTAAAAATTAGATTCTGAATGTATTTCAGCTGATCAAAACTTTCCAACTTCAAAATAAAATAGTGAAATGTTTTTTTCTCTCTCTCCTGAGATGGGGAGGGGGCAATTGGGTGAAATATTCCAAATGAAACCTCATTTTCTGCCTTATATTTCCAGTGTAAGTTATTAAATGCAGAAACCATCTAATAATCTAATATTTTCCTCACCTTCAAGAACGACTAGGTAAATGAAAGTTGATCATTTGCACTTTCTGCTATTTTCCATGGGATGCATCCAATGATTGTGCAAGTGGCAGACCACTGGTAGAAAAAAAATATATCTCCCCTTTAATGCCCTATGCTCCCTGAAGAATCCAAGATGTGTCTGCAGGAAACAGGGGAGAAACCACTCAAATCAGATAAATGCACCTTGCACAAGTTCATTTCACTGATGTTCCACTGAGAAGGTTTCTTCAAATGCTATCTGCTATCACTGTTCTACAGAAACGTTTAAAAGGAAAACAGAAGGATTCTAATTGCAAGGCAGAAGCTTCATTCACATGTAAGGCCAAGCCAAACCATAGTTTAGCATGAACATGCAAAGGAGATTGTGACTGCTTTGCTTCTTTCATTTTGTTTTGCTGCTGCACTGAGCTAACTCATGGTTTGCATTAGTGTGTCACCTGAACCCAGGCTCATGGTTTAGCTCTCCCAGACAAACCATGAACTGTTGCCCATAGGGCAAATTTGGGCACAACTAATGTTGGAGCTCCTACACCAGATGTTTTGGAGGGAAGGATAAAGAAATGGCTGCTATCTGCCCTTGCCCCCACTGATGCACCGACCCACCAAATCAGGGAGAATTTTAGACGCATTCTTGAGTATTTCTAAATCTCATCTCCTCTTCTTCCTACTGTTTCCATTGTGTGAGCAGAAGTATGCTCAGGCCCCCAAGGGATCTCACTCGGTGAAACAAGATGTGCCTGGAAATTTGAGTAAAAGACCCACTTAGGTAGCTTTTGATAACTGCTATATGCATCTCTCTAATGCTCCCCAAAACCTCAAAATGTTCATTGCAAAGCTTCAGTCAATTGCTCTTGCACATGATCTCATGTAAGGGTTAGTCTATGGATTTACAGCTCACAAGGGCGTACCCACCATGCGGCAAGTTAGGGCAGCTGCCCTACTCTAGAAGCAGGGCTGGTGGGCAGAGGCGGAGCACAGCCCGGCGGAGCGTGAGTTCGCCATTCCCGCCGCACCGCGCCGCACCCTCCCTCCAGCTCCCCGGCGCGCCCTCAGGCAAGGCCAAGCGCGGTGGGGAACCAGGGAGCGCGGCGCGGTGGGCGGGAACGCCGAACTCGAGCTCCGCTGGGCTGGGCTCCGCCTCCGCCCACCAGCCCTGCTTCTAGGGAGGGGCACAGCCCGGCGGAGCGCGAGTTCGCTGTTCCCGCCCACTTTGTGGCCCCTCCCCTTCCGTGCCTTGGCCCCTCCCCTTGCCCCCCCCTAGTTTTGATCCTGGGTACGCCCATGACAGCTCATACAATTAGCAGTAGTGGCTGCTTCATTTGGGCAAGTGGCCGCTGACCCACCAACTTCAAGCTGCTCTCAGTCGTCCCCCACCTACCTACCTGCCTTCTTTCTTTCCGCACTGCCTGTCAGCTTCCTCCTCTATAGTCTCAGTGTAAAACTCAGCAGGGAGAAGGGTGGGAATAAAACAGAAATGGTTGGTTCTACGAATCCAGTTGCTATTTGGGCTCCGTGCCTTGCACCAATGGGCCCAGCCACCACTGGAGATTAGTAGCATCTTAAGACCGCAGTCCTAAATATCCATATTTGGAGCTAAGCCCTGTTAACATCATTAAGACTTGTTTCCATGTTTGGACTAATGATGGATTGGGCTCTTCTGAATGGTTAGCACTTAACAGAGATGCCAAATGGCATGCCTTTTTTTTTCTGTGTTGCATAGAAACAGCCTTGTGTTCACGTTTTCATTTCAACATTTTGTTATTATAATAATTAGAATTAAATGAAACATGATTTAATGGCAATAATATTTAAAGCATTCGAATGTAAACATCTGAAAATGACTGAACACTTCCTCCACGGAAAGGCAATTTATTCAACTTAATGAAGTATTTGTTTTCTAAATGCCAAGAATTACGAAGCCCATGGGCCTGTTGCATATTTCCACAAATTACAGTAGCATATCATGTATCGTAGATTATTATTTTTCTGTTCTAGAGCTTTCACTGACATCTGCTGGACAGAGAAAGATTTTATTCCTCATAAGATGAGTTCAATTAGCATCAGTTCCCAAAGAAGTGACTGCAGTGCCTTGGCCTAGATTCCTAAATGGGATGAGAGAGCTGGGTGCTTTTCAACTAGGGCTGCACCCTGCTTCACACTGATCAAACCATACAACTATTATTGTGACTGCCTTCTTTCCATACTTTCAATGCCCTGCTTTAATAATCTGTGTAGTGTATGTTGGGAATATGGGGCGAGAGACACCTGTAATGAAAGTCGCTCCCAGTGCCAGTCACCACACAGAAGCAGTTCAAGGTCTGAATTGTTTTCTGTTGCAGAAGATAAGGCTCAGTAAAGCAGTTCGGGACATAGATATATACAGCTTGTAGGCAATTGCAGATACAGTGGTACCTCGGTTTACAAATACAATTGGTTCCGGAAGTCTGTACTTAAACTGAAGCGTACTTAACCTGAAGCAAACTTTCCCATTGAAAGTAATGGAAAGTGGATCAATCCGTTCCAGACGGTCCGTGGAGTACTTAACCTAAAGCGTACTTAACCTGAAATGAACTTTCCCATTGAAAGTAATGGAAAGTGGATTAATCCGTTCCAGACAGGTCCGCAGAGTACTTAAACTGAAAATACTCAAACCGAGGCGTACTTAAACCGAGGTATGACTGTAGATATATACAGCTTGTAGGCAATTGCAGATACAGACACACAGATACATACAAGTACAAAGTATCTCCGTTGCTCTGAATAAATTCAGCAATTGAAGGGGTAACACTGGACAATTTATAGCAACTGACTGACACAGTTGCCTAGCCAGCCCCTCAAATGTCCCATGGAATAAAATGCTTTAGCAGTGCATGCATGTGGTCAGGAGGAACCATCTGCCTGACACCAGAGTCTCCACTGTTTTCCTGGATGGAGCTGGGAGTGTGTGTAGACCTATTGGCCTGTTGTTCAACAGCCCCTAGCATTTTACCATTGCTGACCAACATTTTGAAGCAATGTGGACTAATCTGGGGTTAGGGGCCTTGAAACTTAAACTTCATTAGTTTCATGGTAGATCTTCCCCTGCCTTCTGGGGTGCTTGGGACCTGACAACTGTCAGCAAACACCATGGGAAACGCCAAGGCTCCGTGCCCCCTGGCCAGCCTGCCGGGTGTCTCACCCTCCGGTGCAGCTTGAGATAACGACCTAGACTCCAAGAGCCTAGGCACGCTGTTGCAGAGTCCACGCAGTCAGAAATGGTGAGAGAGACGGTAGTGGCATTATTTACAAGCGTTTATTGAGCATATCTCAGGAGAGAGAGAAACATATCCTCTCCTTCTTCATTAGCGCAGCAGAGCAAAAGCAAAAGCAATACACAATGGAAGTGCAGACAGACATGTGACATACAACATACCTTAAGGTGGAATGAATTCCCAACAACAACTACCTGAGGATGCCAGGTGCTGACACTGGCCCTGTCTTCCTCCCTCTCCTCCTCTTCCTCCTCCTCCTCCTCTTCTTCTTCATCAGCGATCACTTGTAGCCGAGTAAGATTATCTTCTATAAACACAGTTTTAACAATGAATCCATCAGTGACTATGGAGGCCAGTTCTGGATCCACACGTCCTTCCACAGTGGGGACATTGGTTTCTGGGCCGGAGTTGATCACTTCGTGGATTTGCCAAACATGCCTTCCTCTTACGGTAGCACGTTTCTCCCTTACGTCCTGAGTTTGAGCGTCTTCAAAGTCCATGACACCTTTGATAAAGGCTGTTCTCCAATTGGAGTGCTCGCAGGCCAGTGTTTCCCAATTGTTATTGTTTATACTACATTTTTAATTTTTTTGCCTCGAGACAGTCTTTTAACCTCTTTTATTGACCACCAGCATTACGCTTTCTGTTTTTAAGTTCGGAATAGAGTACAGTGGCACACCTCTGTTTGTGTATCTTTCAGGATGCGAACACAGCAAACCCGGAAGTATTTTTCCGGGTTTTGCTGCGCACGCATGCGCAGAAGCGCTCTACCACACCGCGTGCATGCACAGAAGCAGTCCATCCGGTTGCAGAAACCTCGGGATCCGACCAGAGCTCCGGAACGGATCCCGTCCACAACCAGAGGTACCGCTGTAGTTGCTTTGGAAGACAACAATCAGACATCCACACAACATGACCAGTCCAACGAAGTTAATGTTGAAGAATCATTGCTTTAACAGTGGTGATCTTTGCTTCTTCCAGTACACTGGTATTAGTTCTAACTGGCCCTGTATACATGGAACAATAGCATCACAGGGACAAAACTTGATTAGAGCCTTTCTCCATAATTCCATAGCTTGAAGATGCTCAAAGTACTGCACGTGTAAACTGAGACAAGACAACTTTAAAAAATAGGTCTGTGGTCATGCAAGCACAGTAAAGGCTACCTATGCAGCAAGTGCAACGTATCACACTAAAAATTGTTAAGCCTTATAATTTTATCATCATGTGAAGTTGTATTAGTATTTAGGTTTTAGAACCAGCTCCTCAATGTAATTGCTACTCATGGCCACAAGGTGGCAGCCAAAGCACATAGAGTGCTGGAAAAAGAAACTCTTAACTATGATTGTTGGAAATGAGATAGATCCCTCTCCATTATACCTTGGAGGGGTGGGTGAGTTCTTCTTATCCTTGAAATCTTACCCATGAAATGGTGCCTGCAAAGGAAAAAGGGATCAAAGTTGTATTCATAAAACAGTAACTGTTTGAGGCTGTTTGCAAAGTGAGCCTGTTTGTGGAAAATGTTAAGTGTTACTTTCTTTTCAGTGGAAGCCCATTTGGACATTAGAGGCCCCAACCCTCTCCCTACAAAAGCATCACATGGACATCTCAGCAGTAAACTCCATAGTGCTTGGCTATACACCCTTCCCTCTCCACGCATGCACACCAGAGAAGAGCAGCAGGCGCGGTCTCCGTTTGCCTCAGGCTCTGCCTCTTGACAGCCAGTAGGGATTGGAGCTACAGCTGGGGTAGGAGACCCTCATGGCGGTGGGTGGTGCCACAATGCAATATGGGAGGATTGGCGAAGGTGACTCTTACCATAACTCAGTATATGTTCTATTAATGCAAATCAGTGCAGCTCCTGTACAGCTGGAGAAGTGTTCCAGGTGAGCTTCTGTGAATCCTGACTGGGTGATGTGTTCCGCACTCTCAATGGACCAGCGAGCTGGAAACAACTTATTTCAGAATACCATATGTTGGAACAAACAGAATCACAGTCCGTGAAACTAACCTAATGATCTCAGCTCTGCGATTAGCACTGCCCAGCCGTGAGTTCAAGACACAAATGGACGGTACAAACCAGGCATCCCCAAACTGCGGCCCTCCAGATGTTTTGGCCTACAATTCCCATGATCCCTAGCTAACAGGACCAGTAGTCGGGGAAGATGGGAATTGTAGTCCAAAACATCTGGAGGGCCGAAGTTTGGGGATGCCTGGTATAAACGGATGGCTTGTGCACCTAGGACTTTGGAGGTTGACAAGGCAAATGACAAGGTAGTGATTGTGTGTCACCAGAACTCTGACCTCACTTGAATTCCAACCAGCTGCATTCAAGGTCGACTGTTAGAGTGATCGGCTTGAGAAAGTGTGAATGGATAAGGATAATGTTGAGGCCTTGTCATTGAATAAAGAATTATTATTGATTATAGATTAGTCATTCATTATTGTAATTTATAAGTGTAAATGTTTATTATATGCTGATGCTTAATTGAATATTGCTTTATCTGATAAGAGTTGTTTATTTTAAAGTTATTGTGACTTTTTTATATTGAGTCGGATTGTTACTATTAATGTTTGGTGTTTTATTATGTTTTTATGGGTTTTGAAAGCTGCCTAGAGTGGCTTGGGCAATCCAGCCAGATGGGCAGAGTATTGATGATGATGATGATGAATTGACTACAGTATATAGGTGCATGTGTTTGGTTTTTTGCACTCATTGCTACAAATCCATCTGTTAAAATGGCTGCACACTGATCACCCTGGAAAACTCTACCGTTAATTGGTCAAAGGTACAAATTCTGCACAATAGTGTCATCACTTAGCCCTAGAGAGACAACAGCATTATTCCTGCATTGTAGGGGGCTGGACTAGATGACCCTTGGGTCACCTCCAACTCTGCAATACTATGATTCTATAATTCAATATTCTTGGAATAAGGACAAAGGAATAAGTGGCTAATATCAATTCAACCACAGAGCTGCCCGAGGCTGATGGGAGCTGTAAACAAAACATCTGGAGGGCACCTTGTTGGAGGAGGCTGCTGTAAAGCACCAGTCGTAAATTTTAAAATCTCCATCCATTTAATTAAAAAATGCCTGGTGTGAAGAAGCAGAGATGAGTCAGGTATGAATGAACAGAATCTTAAGTAGGAAATGGTGCATAACTGAGTTACGGTATGTCCCACCCACCCCTATCCTGCTGTTTTCCCCTCCTTATTTGAAGAGTGAAGCTAAAAGAAACTTCAGCCAATCTGCATTGAAGCCTGATGCCAAAATGGTGTAATAAATGTGCTGAAGCCATGCGTGCAGCAGGGAGCTCTAGCTTTCCTCTTCCACTTGGGAAAAGGCCACAGCTCAGTGGCAGAGTCTCAGAAGAGCCCAGGTTAAATGCTGGTGTCTCCAGGCAGGAGTGATTCCTCTCTGGACCACTGGAGAGACGCTGCCTATCAGTGTGGATAATATTGACTAGATGACCATCCATATCTAGGGTTGCCATAGGTCCACAATTTCTCGGGCGTATCAGAATCCTGCAGTCAGCAGCAGTGTCTGGGCAGAAATCGTTTTAAAATGTCTGGGAAAATCCCATGTCAGCAATGTTGTTTTTAAATAGCTCAAAAACGGCAAGTTGGTGGGGGGGGGGTTGTTTTGTTTTGTTTTGTTTTTGCAATTTCCCCAAAAAAGCTCAACAGCTTTTCTGTCCAGAATTTCCCTGTTTGGAATATGGCAACCCTAACTGCAGTTCCTTACATCATATCAAATGCCACTGCAGAGGATCCTCCAACTTTTTTTCTGAGAAAGTTGACTCTGAAGTCCTGGAATTTATGTGGAGACTTCCCACAAACCCCCCAAATTACAGTTGTGGGCAGCAATCGCCTGGCCTCTCCCTTTTGTGCCTGCTCCCTTAGCTACTGCTTTTGGGGGGGGGTTGTGAAGGGGTGTAATATATTGTTTAGTCGTGTCTGACTCTTCGTGACCCCATGGACCAGAGCACGCCAGGCACTCCTGTCTTCCACTGCCTCCCGCAGTTTGGTCAAACTCATGTTCGTAGCTTCGAGAACACTGTCCAACCATCTCGTCCTCTGTCGTCCCCTTCTCCTAGTGCCCCCAATCTTTCCCAACATCAGGGTCTTTTCCACTTCCATAAATCACTACTGGGAAAACCATAGCTTTAACTATATGGACCTTTGTCGGCAAGGTGATGTCTCTGCTTTTTAAGATCCTGTCTAGGTTTGTCATTGTTTTTCTCCCAAGAAGCAGGCGTGTTTTAATTTCGTGACTGCTGTCACCATCTGCAGTGATCAAGGAGCCCAAGAAAGTAAAATCTCTCACTGCCTCAATTTCTTCAATTTGCCAGGAGGTGATGGGACCAGTGGCCATGATCTTGGTTTTTTTGATGTTGAGCTTCAGACCATATTTTGCGCTCTCCTCTTTCACCCTCATTAAAAGGTTCTTTAATTCCTCCTCACTTTCTGCCATCAAGGTTGTGTCATCTGCATATCTGAGGTTGTTGATATTTCTTCCGGCAATCCTAATTCTGGTTTGGGATTCATCTAGTCTAGCCTTTCGCATGATGAATTCTGCATATAAGTTAATATATAGCTAAGATTAGGTAAAGTCAGGGTGGGACTTTTTAAATTTAATTAAAGCAACCCCTGCCATATATTGTCTGTGTAATTTGAGTACCGATTTCAAGATGCTTCCTATAATGTACAACTTGATTCATTATTTTTTCTGCTAGTGTTTTGATTGAGACGCCAGTCATATTCAGGATTTAAAAGCTGACTTTTGCTTTCTTGGGGGGACTCTGAAGTGGTTGTGAAGGGACTGCTATAAGATTATTGGAGAGCAAAACATGCTTGTTCTGAGCTCCTGAGCTGGACTATATAGTCATGTGCTGACATGATTTGAACTTCCTGGAGGACTTCTATGAGGGGCACAGAAGTGTAAATATTCCATGCCAGAGAATAGTGTTATCTGTGGGCAATTGTACGGAAAGACATCATTTTTGAAGCCTGTGGTTTGAGTGAATTGGAAGTATGAGCTTACCCCAGAGAAGATACGAACCTCTCTGCATGGCTACAAATTGGGTCAAATTAGCATGATTGTGTGAGAGAAGTTTATTTCCACCTGAACTGAGGACCCATCCAGAGTATATTTACAGAAGTATATCTGCTCTTCAGGAGCGCAGGGCTTCCCAGCTGGACGTCACTTCAGCCTGCAAGGATTGTGATAAATTTCATGGCAAGAAGGTAAACTCTGCTGCCACCGAGGAATGGAGGTATGATTGAGAACAAAGGAGATGTCTGTGAGAAACTAGAAAACTGTAATTCAGAGGAAGCTCAGGCATATGTGGCAAATCTTATACGAAGGTGCCAAGTACACCGGATGAGCTGCAGGTCTGTCTGTGGAGCAAGCAAGGTGCAATTGAGAGCAAGATTGTCTTGTTACAGTGTTGGCTGCAGGTTTGGGGGGAGACTTTGGGGAAGATGTGGGCCCACTTCCTCCTTCCCTCTTCTCATTCATTTCCCCCCTTCTTGTAGACCAGGAGTGAGGAACATAAGGCTCAGGGTCAAATATGGCACCCTAAGCCTCTCTATTCAGCCCCTGAGACTCTCCCAGGACCTCACCCATCACTAGCCTTGCTTAGATGCTCTGGCCTGGCTGGATTCTGTGGCAAAGCCTCTTGCTTGTTTGCATGGCGAATGAGAGGTGGGATTGGCCCCTTGTAGCATATGTGTACCTTTAATTGGCTAGCTTTGGGGACATTAGCTGGGCCCTTAAAAGACTCAGGACACAGACCCATAAGGCAATTTTTTTAATGTTTTAAAAATAGTGGTTATTAGCTGCTTTTACTGATAATTTCATTGTTTTATCCTTTTCATAAACTCCTTTGAGGGACCCTCCCTTGCAATCAAGTGGTGTGTAAATTTTATGAAATTAAAAAAAATGTACATTTTTTCATATGCTGATTTATATGCCTAGATGCAAACTGAGGTCAAATTCCAGAGGTGTGTTTTTTTTAAAAATAAAAAAGGGGGGAGTAAGGGCAGGAGATCCAGGACAAAGAGCAAAAATAGTAATAACTTGGGGCTCAGGTCCTCTGAGCCAGCTCCTGATAATGCCCCTTGTAATGTGAGCAGGAATTAAAGTTATTTAGAAATGTCTGCATAGGGGGAATCAGTTCTGGGTGACCCAAGCAAGGAAAGGAAGGTAGGTGATTCTCAACTTATGCTGGGGTTATATTCCGGGAATGGCATGAAAAGTCAAAATCGCACATTAGGTTTAATGACTCCCGTTTAATACTACTAATAACAAAATTACCAAGGGCGTAAAGCTGAATGTGCACAAGTTAAATGTGTGTGTTGCAAGTTATCTACAGTTTGGAGCAGTGCGCTGTGAAGTAATGGCTGGCCCACTGAATACAGTGCACAGTATGTGATTCATTTGTAATCTTGCACCTACTACACCCCCTGGCTAGCTTGTTAAAGTTATTGAGGAAAGCAAGTGGAAGGAGTGTTGGGCGATCTCATTGTCACATATAGACTCCTTTCTTTTTCCAATAGACAGTCCGACTCATAGCTTTGAGGTTATTCATCCCTCTTCACCTGTAGGATGCAATACATTGTCTCTAGCAGGAAGTTTGAAGTTTGTGTAGTTGAAGTTTGTGTCATACCTGACATCCATAGGAGTTTTCTTGCAATCGGCTGGCGACAGGGAAGAGAAGCCCACAACCCTTCAGCTTCCCAAGAACCATTTGGTAAAACTGCTTTTTAAACCATTTTATATAACATCTTTATACAAAACAAAGTCATGTTAGGTTTTTTTGGAAACACTATTTCTGGTGAAAAACTGGATACAGAAAGAGTGTTTCAGATTATGTCAGTTATGCCGAATCAACCCTGGCGATCAATGGGGTGACAGATGTCACAGCCAGATCGCCCTCACATCCATCTGGCACTTACCATGGATCCATGGAAGCTGTCCAATCAAAGTTCTTAAGGCAAATTTTCTCTGTACCACCCTGTGATCCCAAACGCATCATTGCGCCTAGAGGCCAATCTCCCCTCGGTAGAAATACGGATCTGGCGCAGGACATTCAACTTCTGGCTCCTCCTAAACTCAAATCCCCCCCGGTCTAATATCCCTAGTGCAACAAGACTGTCACAAGAGTGCCTGGTCTAAAATTGTCTATCAAAAACTACACTCTTGTGGTTTATCCCCACAACAGCTACTCACCGTGGGTCATAGTAAAGCAAACAGTCTAATTTGCCAATGCCTAAATGATATCGAGGGTCAGAACAACTTGGCCACAATAAGGAAATTTTGCCCATTTTCCACCCTCCCACTTTGACTCTCTGGCACCCTTCTCCGTATAATCTAGCAATTCCAAAATATAGACATGCCTTCACCCTCACAAGACTGAATGTACTGCCCTCGGCTGTACTTGAGGGATGATTCCAACAGATTCCATACGGAAAACGCTTATGTCCCTGTGGAGATGGCAGCACCGAATCGGTGGTGCATGCCCTCCTCGCATACAAAGACCTGAGGAATGAGATTATCACACCTCTCTTTTTTTAAAAAAAAAGATAATTTTTATTAGATTTTCCAAAAAAAAACAATCAAAAAAGAAAAACTCATTACATTTCATCTTACATTCCCCATCTCAGTTCATTCGCTTTGCCGAGCTGCGACTTGCCTCCCTCCCGCCATTCGGCTTTATTTCTCACTCCTTTCTCGCAGTTCCTTAAAAAATCAAGTAAGTTCACTTCGTAGGATTTATTTCAGTCCTGCAAGTGTCTTTAAACTTCTACAGTTCTTCTCTATATAGTCAATGAATTTACTCCACTCTTTCTGGAACTTTGTCTCTCCCTGGTTTCAGACCCCACATGTCAACTTTGCCATTTCTGCAAAGTCCATCATTTTCATTCGCCACTCCTCAATCATCGGTATGTCCTATAATTTCCACTTTGGGGCTAATAAAGTCCTCGCCGCAGTTGTCACATACATAAATAATCTCTGGTCTCCCTTAGCTATATCCTCTCCCATTAAACCTAGTAAAAAAGCTTTGGGGGGTTTTTTTTGGAAAAGGTGTATTTAAACATCTTTTTCAACTCATTATATATCATTTCCCAAAATCCTTTTACTTTCTCGCATGTCCACCACACATTATCACGCCTCTTTTATTGACCATTCCGGGTTGCCCAACCACTGCCACAGTGCCGTTTCTCCTGGCAGATCAAGAGGAGCAGATGACTGCAAAGGTTGCAAGGTTTCTAGCTGGGGCAATCAGAATAAGGTCCACTATTTGACTGCTGATTCAGGATCCTAAACTGTGTTTCATATAATCAACTTTTTTATTTTGTTCTGTGTATATCGCAATGTTTTTTTGTTGCTATGGCCGACGGCTGACGCAAATAAAGTTTCATTCATTCATGTCAGTTATGCCGTCAGTGCACTAGGTGCTCGCATTTGTAGTGGGGTTGGCTTTTCAACAATCACATTCATTTTTTCCTTTCAGAGAGAGAAAGACGGCAAACTATTTTACTCCAGTCCATAAGAAGTTGTATTGAATTCAGTGGGCTTACTTCCAGGTTAAAGGGAGGCAGGAACTGCAGCCTTAAAACGCTACTCAGGAGTCTTTCAAGATCTATGTCTCAAAACAAACCATCAACACTCACCACTTGAGATAGTTCAAGTGCTTGCATGTTCATTCTTCCTGCTCCAAGAGCTTTGCTCATTGATCTTTTCTTCTTTTTTCTAAATCATCTTTATTGAGTTAAAATACAAATATATATACATACATACATAAAAATAAGAAAAAAAGGATTAGAACACGAAAAGGAAAAGAAGCAAAAGATACAAAACCATAAATTACAATCTTATAGAATTGTTCATTAAATTTCTAAATAAAAAGCTTCCAATTCTTCTCATTGTACCTGTGTTTTTATTTACGTTTAGCGCACAGCCTTCTATTATCCTAAGTAATTTTCGTGTACTCTTATAAATTAACATTTACACATAGTATTTTACAAGGATCAGTTTAGTTCCTCAAGGAGATTGTTATTTGGACAATATGTTTTTAAATAATCTTTGAATATTTTCCATTCTTTATATACTTTCTGGTTTAAAAGCCCTCTTACTTTCCCCGACATCTTTGCCAGTTTGAGATATTCGATCATAAGTGTCTGCCATTCTCTTATCATAGGTGCTGTTTCATTTTTCCAATTTCTTGCCACTGATATTCTGGCTGCTGTTGTTCCATACATAAACAATGGTCTTATATCTTTTCTGATTTCCACTGACATTATTCCTAGGAGGAAGGCTTCTGGTCTTTTTCTGAATGTAAATCTAAATAGCTTTTAAAAATCATTATATAATTTGTCCCAAAATTCCCAGATGACTGTGCAATTCCACCACATATGTAAGTATGTCCCTATCTCTTTTTTGCACCTCCAGCAAGTTGGTGATCTACCTTTATACATTTTTGCAAGTTTTGCCGGGGTGTGGTGCCATCTATAAAGCATTTTCATTACATTCTCCCTAAAGTTGTAGCACGCCGTGAATTTTATATCCTTCCTCCATAATCTTTCCCATTGTTCCATATAAATATTATATCCAAGATCTTGTGCCCATCTCATCATTACAGCTTTCACTTGCTCTTCTTTCACTTCCCATTCTAATAAGTAGTTGTATATTCTTGAAATATGTTTTCCTTTATTGTGAGTTAGCTCCTTTTCAAACTTGGATGTTTCTTTTGCCAGACCCTCTCTCCTATCTAAGCTTAATCTTTGGTTTATTTTAAAATATTGGAGCCAGTCTGTCAAGTGGCTTTAAATTTCATTATATTTCTTCAGCCATTCCTTCCTCATATTCCTTTTTTTTTTTTTTTACTGTTAAGGCTTCTGCAGGAGAGGTCCATAAGGGTATATTTGGCTCTAGCAACCTTTTGTATTTCTCCCAGATCTTGTACAGGGATTTTCTTATCACATGATTCAAGAAACCCTTGTGGACCCTCACTTTATCATATATCATTGATCTTTTCAATGGATGTTGCAAACACTCCAGCCATTGGGCAATTAATTCTCAGTCATAATGTCCAGTTACCAAAAAATGGACTCTCTTTCTTTTGCTATTTATCTCAATAAAGCACTGTAATCAACTGACTCATTAACACAGAAAATATTTTAATTTTGAGGCATCTGCTCGGAAAAATGCTCGTTGCCTCTAAATTCCCTTTTGAGCAGCTGCCACTTCAGATGTCCCTATGGCATCATGGTTGTGTTTACTTAATGTGTTTCTTTGGACAGCTGTCATGCAAGGCTGCTGAACATCCTGTTTCTGCAAAAGGTAGCTTCATATGGCAAATTATAGTAAGCCGGGGAGGGAGGAGGGAGGATGGCTTGTTCCAAACTCAGGCAGGAATCAAATGGCTCGGGGAGAAGTGGCTCAGAACATGGAGGAAATAAATAGGGCTTTCTGGGTGCTCCCCCCCCCCAAAAAAAAATTGGAAGTGTGAAGAAGTGTACACTTTCATAAAGCATGGAAAACTCTTCTACTAGATCCACTTCTCATTTAGAATATGAAAGCCCATATTTGAAGCCCCAATCAATGGACACATGAAGCTTAATGGCAGCGGCTTCAATTGCCCAGGCCCCACAAAAGCCTTGAGGAGTTCAATTTGCTTTCAAGGTGGCCATCATGATGAATCAGAGTTATCAAATTACTTGTCACTCCGGAGGACAATAGACTCTTGATTCAGATGGGATGAAATGAAATGTGGAGCAAGGTCAGCATCTGCCAAGCTGTGGGGTAGAGAAGGCATCTTTGTGTTTTATGCCTGGCACTTTCCCCACACAGTGTGTTTCACTGACCTTTATACTGAATGGTTTGTTCATTTTAAAAGAAATTACATCCCACTTTACTAGGCCAATTGAAGCAACTTACATCAACGCAGCAGACAGATTTTTTTTAAATGCTAGGGCATTATTTTGTTAAGATGATGAAAATAGCAAGAATTTCCAGAGACCCAACACCTCACATTACTAAAGTAGGTTGGGGAGGTTTATTGATTTCAGGGGTCCTAGTGTGTTTTTGGAGGAAGAGAATCTCCTGAGGGTGTCCCAAACAAAAGAAGCCAATCTCAGCTTGTTCCTGCATCTCCGCTTTATCCAAATTGTCCAAATTATCTCCACTTCACTTGAAGTGGTGGAAGTAGAGGGTACAGCCCAACCTCTCTCTTCATATCTAAATGCCAAGTTGCCTCAGTTTGGAGTTGTACAGATGTAGAAAAGGCCTGTACAAGAGACAGAAGGTTTCACATTTTGTCACAGCAAGTCACTCCAGAAGCTGTTTCACAAGTGATGCTTAACAGTGGGAGGAAGAGGAGAGTCATTTGTTGGTTTGACTTTTCCTGGCGCAGATTTTTTTAAAAAAAACAAAAACAAAACTGCCCTGGCAACAATGAACATTTTATTTGATTTCATTTAAGAAAAAAAAAAACCAAACACGTATCCCTCTGTCTCATGCATCAGAATTATGACGTTTCCAACTTTTTCAGACAAAAACATTGGATCGAAAAAGTAGGGGAAATATCCCAGCTTATAGGTTCAATGAGAAAATGATCACCAGGTATTGCGTACTGAATTTTCAAGTGTGGGAAATGGGACATGGATGGGAAATGGAAGGACACTGTGGCTTAGGGTGGCAACATTGGGGGGGTGGGGTCCTCCCTCCCCCCAAAAGCAGATACCAGCTTCAGAAAGCTCATTTTCCTGAGAAACACGGCAGGGGACATAAGGGTTAACTTTTCTCCTCCGGGGCTGCTTTGTTCTCATTAATTATCTCCACCCCACCCACTGATGCAATGCTTGCCTATAGTACACATTTTTATATGCTTAATATTATATCTGCCTGTAATCTGCATATACACTTCATGTTTCTTAAAATAACCACCACATAACGAGATACTTACAACAATGCTTACAACTGTATAAAGATACTGTATGTATGTGTTAACATCATTATAAAATTGTACTGCAGATATACAGCATGAAGAGAGAGCTTTTGCGCTCAGGTCTGGCCTATGGGCTTTCTGTAGGCAACTGGCTCGCTGTGGTGAGCAGGAGCATAGGAAGGGGGTGCGGGGTGTGTGGCCCGTCCCGGGTGTCATCCTTGAGGGGGGATGTGACAAAATGCAGCACTTACCGCAGGGCCTGTCCTGAAACGCACCCGAACCAAGTGTCTCTCCTGGGAGTGACGCAGTTGCTTGGGGCCCCACGCTCCCCAAAATGGCAGCATGGGTCTTGTGTCTGCCAGGCGGACTCCGTGGGCAGCTCACTATGGCACCCTCCTGGGCAGATCGCCACCATGCCCCTGAGTGCGGATTGTCATGGTCATGGTGTCCCTGTGGACAGATCACCCCACCCCCATTGGCGGATCACCCTGCCCCCATGGGCAGATCGCCCCGGAGCAGCTAGCTACACCCCCTGGCAGTGAGAACAGGATGCTGGACCGGATAGGCCACTGGCCTGATCCAGCAGGCTCCTCTTTAGGTTCTTCTCCACTTCTCCCTCATTGCAGTGTTTCTCTTTGACCTCCTCTCACTGCTTAATAAAACTCACACAACTCTTTCTCCATTCCTTTCCTACCCTACTCCAATTCTAGCCGGTGGTGTGTGGTGTCAGACTAAGGACCTGGTTGACCAGGGTTCAAATCCCCACTCAGCCACAAAGCTCACTGGGTGACCTGGGGCCAGTCGCTGCCTCTCAGCCTAGTGTACTTCACAGGGTTGCTGTGGAGATTAAATGAAAAGAAGGAGAACTACGTACACTGCCTTGAGGAAAAGTGGGGGGTGTATGCAATAAATAAATAAGGAAGGAAGGAAGGAATCCACCATTTGCAAAGCAGTAATATCACTTGAAAGCAAGCCATATTGCGATAAGAAATAAATTGTGTGCTGTTTGCCTTCATTCATATAATTAATTCTGGCTACAAGTTTTATGTGGCATCATTTGGGTTTCATTAATCTTAGCATCCAATATCCCTTGCACATGTTCACATGTTAAATACAGTACAAAGAGAAACTTTCGACATTCATCACGAAAGAGGCCACAGCAGCCGGGAAAAGCCCATATTTACAGCACCACGCTAGCCACGATGCAATTGGTGGCCGGTCCTATTTTTTTCCTCGGCCAGGCGAACATTTTCTTCAGCTCCCCCCTGAAGCTGTCATGCAGCCAGGCATAAAGGAATGCATTTGTGCAGGCAGACATCATAGCAAACCAGTGGCAAAGCAGCTGGATGAGATTGAAATACTGCTTGTCTATCAGCTTGATATCAATGTCCTTGATCACATTAAAGATGTGCAAAGGCAGCCAGCAAACCCCGAAAGCAACCACCACCAGGACCAGCAGGCGAAAGGTCTTCCTCCTCCGGGCTCGGTCGCACTCCGCTTGGTTCTGGGTGACGTTGCCAGGGACAACTCTGTTTTTCAGCTTGACGGATATTCTCAGGTAGGAGACAGAGATGACTGCCAAGGGCAGGACGTAGGTGAAAATGAGGGTGTTGTAGGCATAAGCTAAGCGATCTCTCTTCCTGTCAAACCAAAATTCTTCGCAGATGGAGAAGTCCAGCTCTGGGAACTCGGCATAGTATGTGCGCAGCAGGGCTGGGGCAGCCAGCACACAGCTCAGCAGCCAAATGCCAGCCAGGATATAGGTGCAGATCCGTATGGTGAGCCTCCTGCGGAGGGGATACACCATAGTGTAGTATCTGTCCACAGCAATGACAGTCAGGGTGAAGACAGACACAAACACCGTGACTGGCTGCATCAGGAACACAAAGTAGCACATGAAGTGCCCGTAGACCCAGCCTCGGGGCTCAAAGGCATACGCCAAGGTCAGGGGGACGCAGGTGGCACACATGAGCATGTCCGAAAAGGCAAGGTTGCCTACCAGGAAGTTGGTGACATTGTGCATCTTTTTGGTCTTGCAAATAACGTAGATGAGGAGATAATTCCCAATGATGCCCACGAAAACCACGAGGGAGTAGCAAGGGATGATGAGCGGCTTGAAGAACTGAACCAGCTGGAGCCCCAGGAAGAGACTGCTGGTGTTGCTGTGGGTTGCTGAAAGAAAGCTCTGGGAAGTCAGATTCTCCAGATTCATTGTCCTTTTTCCTTTGCAGTCTTGGGTCGACTAGAGCACAAGCATACACAGGCGCACACTCATTCACTTTGGGTCAGCTTGAATGAATAATAGAGTTGCCCCCATAGGGAATATATGCTCATCTGCAAAAGAAAAGAAAAAGCCTTGACAGCTGGGTGTGTTTTCCTTTTCTTCCAAGTGCAATTTGATTACTGATGTTCTCTCTTTCATTGCACGTTAACCCAGTAACTTCACAAGCATGCAGTTTAATAGGTAAAAAAAAAAATGAGGGTACTTACAGCTCTTGTCTCCAGAAGTCATTTGATTTTCTTGTACATGTCAGTTTGCAACTGCTGCTTCCGATTTATCTCCACTGCGAATCCATGGCCAGCAGAAAGTGTGTGCATGTGTTTGTGTATGAGAGGGAGTGGGAGAGGGAGAGGGGAGAGAGAGGGAGAGGGGAGAGAGCAAGAGCGCAAGTGAGCTGTGTGATATATCATAAAGCTAGAGATCAATGCTTTTAGCAGCTTTCAGTACTTACTCACCGCACATTTCTGCAGGATATATCCCCATTGGCCAGCCACAGCATTACGTTGTTCCTTGCATGCCATCATTAAATCAGTTATAGTTTGTGAAGTCCAAGTTTTTCTCCTCATCCTCTGGCGCATCATCATTTTACAAAAAATAAATAGACCTGCTGACTTTAAATGAGTGGAAATAATACTAAAAGGCTGAAGAGCTATCAAGGCTGCTACCACTAGAGGGACTCAGCTACATGAAAGTTGGACAACCTGGTCTGTGATTCATGAATATTGAAGAATATTTAATTATGAGTGAGTGTCAGTTTCGCTGATTACTAGGCATTCTGTAAAACCAGAATTCTAACCTCTGGGTTGTTTTCATATATTCAGCCCAGCTGTTGTGCAAAAGAAAATAAGCAAAGTTTATTTTGATTCTGATGGATTGACAGTTCTCAAAGTGGGATGACATTTTTGTTTTCAAAAGATGTTTCAAAAGCTAGGCTAGGGAGTCAGGTAGTTCATTTATTCTTTATTTAGTATTTCAGCATTTTAGGGCTTGCCCACCCTTCCTTTTCCTCCGTGCTTTCCAGGCACACAGCCCATGCTTAAAGTTCAGTGTCTCAGCGCTTTTTTGTTGATGTTCCAGAGCATTCCCCATGAAAAACCCACTCTCTGCTGCTGAACTGGAGCAAACAGTAACTTGTTGAAAACCTGAATTGCAGTTTGTTGTGCTTCAGCTTTAAAGAGAGGAGTTTTCATGTGGAAAGCTCTAGGGCGGGGGGGGGGGGAGAGCTTGGACACAGAGTTGTAAAGCACAGGCCATGCCATTATTTGCTTTACAGAATAGGAAAAAAATCAATAACTAGTAATTTGATTTATGGTAATTCAGAGTTTAAGGGACGTGGGTGGTGCTGTGGGTTAAACCACAGAGCCTAGGGCTTGCCGATCCCCGTGACGGGGTGAGCTCCCATTGCTCAGTCCCAGCTCCTGCCAACCTAGCAGTTAGAAAGCACGTCAAAGTGCAAGTAGATAAATAGGTACCGCTCCAGTGGGAAAGTAAACGGTGTTTCTGTGAGCTGCTCTGGTTCGCCAGAAGTGGCTTTGTCATGCTGGCCACATGACCTGGAAGATGTACGCCAGCTCCCTTGGCCAATAGCGCGAGATGAGCGCCGCAACCCCAATCGGTCACGACTGGACCTAATGGTCAGGGGTCCTTTTACCTTTACCTAGTTCAGAGTTCACCTTACGATCCCATGCCCATGAACACAATAGTAAACAGCTCAGATCACAAAGGGAGTTGCCTTTTAGTCTTTGTCTCCCAAACTCAATGGGGTGAGGTTGTAAACAAAGCTCTCCTGAAACGAAAGCAAACAGTCTGGAGGCTGGAATGCAGGCTATGGTGATAAAGAGCCCTTTGCTTATAGGTTTGCTTGAATTATTTCATATTTTCTAAGATGCTAAGCCTGTGCTGGACAGCGCAAGACAGAGTATGGATATTTTGGATCTAACATTTGATGTATTCTGTTTTATTTTAAAGAGTTCTGCCAGTAAAAGTTTGGATAACATTTTTATGGATAATACTTTTATTTCAAAAGGAGTCCGTTCTTATGTTTCCAGTCGCTTCAAACTGAGCAATATTAATATCTGCAACACCCACATCCTCCCTCACCTCTATGTATTTTTCCAGGCTTGACATTCACAGAGAATCGAGCAAACTGAAAACTAAACAAGCAAACACCCACGAACTTTGCCTGTCCGTGTGCAGGATGGAAGTGGAGGAAGACTTGTGAAGAATCCAGTTGAATACTTGTATGAATTATGGAGCTTTTCCAGAGTGAATTATGGCCTTTTAAACATGATGCGGTAGGATCAGTGGTGGCCTGTTGGGAGAGGTTTTTCCTGTGAGGCATTTTGAGGATAAAATTGCTTGCAGCCAATTATGGTAGGCCAGTCCATGAAGCTGCCCAGAGCATTGGCTGGTTGTATATTACTGGATATCTTTCAGTTTGTGAGGCCCACAAATGTGGGCAAGGTGCTTTATCAGGTTCATGGAACCACATGTTCACTAGATCCTTGCCTTTCATGACTTATAGCCTCTAGTAGGGAGAAAATGAATGAATGGGACCAGAAGTCCTTTTAGAGAGAAAGTGGCCCCAACATTGTTAAATGACGTGCTAGTGCAACCACTGTGTGGATTTCCAGCAGCTCACAAATCTTGTGAAACAGTTTTGACTCAAAACATGCATTCTGGTCTGTGTGCATCTAGGTGTGCCATCCCTACCAATGCATTTCTCAAGAAAGACCAGGACACAGCAATGGTTTCCTCGTCTGGAAGGACATAGGCCTCAGCCCATTTGGAGTAGTCAATGACTACTAAAACGCATGTGGTGTTGTGGGTTAAACCACAGAGCCTAGGGCTTGCTGATCAGAAGGTCGACGGTTTGAATCCTCGCGATGGGGTGAGCTCCCATTGTTCGGACCCAGCTCCTGCCAACCTAGCAGTTTGAAAGCATGCAGCGCAAGTAGATAAATAGGTACCGCTCTGGTGGGAAGGGAAACAGCGTTTCCGTGCGCTGCTCTGGTTCGCCCGAAGAAGCTTAGTCATGCTGGCCACATGACCTGGAAGCTGTATGCCAGCTCCCTCGGCCAGTAAAGCGAGATGGGCGCCGCAACCCCAAAGTCGACCGTGACTGGATGTAATGGTCAGGGGTCCCTTTACCTTTACTAAAATATAATGTAGGTAAAATAGCTGTTGAGGGCTTTTTCTCTCTTGAATTCTTCATATAAATTAAAATTTAATTCAAAACGGTTGCCAGATTCAAACTCGTGGAAGTTGGTGCATTCTCTTCATGAGAAAGTTGGGACTTAGCCTACTCGTTTGCTGGGCTAATCCATGCTAGCAGCATTCAGATCACCACTGTATGGGGACAGAATTTACAGAATTTACAATACAGACCTGAGAGGTGGTGTGTCCAATACTCTCTATAGGGTGTTTCAGTAGCAATGTTTCTAAAGTGGTGCTAAATATTGGATTAGCTTAACACTGCAGGCACAAATGTGGTATTTTGATGCAGCAGATTAGCACAAATACTTAGTAGTGAGGAGTCAGGAATTCAACAGGAAAAATAAAATATCAGAACATTGTTTAATTTCTAATCATGTTCCAGACCGTCACCATCCTTCTGACTCCGAGCAGTGTCTGTAATGTCTGTAATGTTTCTGCCCTCTCTTCCTCTCAAAATACTTATTAACTCTTCCTGACATTATCTGAACCTCTGGCTGTGGGCCACCTACCAGTAAACGAGGGGATTTTGGCTTTAAGCTGATTTTAGTTCAATTAGAATAAATTGACTTAAATACAATACTCTGTAACTGGATTCCGGATTAGGCTGTGGGCCGTTTCTGTGATCACAGCAGCATTTTTTTTTCCCTCCAGCCAATGTAATCAAGGCTGATTTGGACTGTATTTGCTTCCCACCTTCTCCATACTAAAACCTCTTTATGCAGAAGGGGTCTTGCAGAGAACATAAGCAGCTAACTAGCATGTGCAAACCATCCCTGCTTACCCGTTTTGTGGATCCAATGTATTGTGAGACTGCCAAACAATTCCTGCATATTATTTATAAAGTTCTGAGTAGTCAAAGACTACAGCAAATAAGTATTCTCAGATTCTGGTATCTGTCATCAATTAATTGGTCAATAACCGTAAGGAAAAAAGAATCACTGCTGTAGCTGTTGTGAAAATGTTCTCTAAATTGGCTGCAAACTGAAACTCTGGAGAGACACTGGCAATTCCCCCCTGTTGACTGGCACAATTAAAGCACCACAGGCCTGTTCCTCTCTGGCTGCTGGTGAAGTTACTGATACTGTATTAGACAAGGTGGCAATCTTTAGGTGGCTGAGAGATAGGGTGCTTTATTCCTCCAGCTACTGAGCTGAATTCACACAATCTCTGTCTCCTGCCTCTAAAATAAATGAGCGAATCTGCTTGGCAGGCTACAAAGTTTTGCCTTGATACAGCAGACTTTTAAAGATGATGACAGTGATGATTTCTTTATCTCATCTTTTCTCCCAGATCCTCAGGGAAGCTCACATGCTCTTGGCCCAGTAATTCTCACAGCAAACCTTTGGGGTAGGCTATGGCCAGGGTTAGTGATTGGCCCAAAGTCATCCAGTGAGAGTTGTAAGCATCCAGATTTAGAATATAACAATCCCTTTTGATACAACACAGCATGGGCGTACCCAGGATCAAAACTAGGGGGGGGCAAGGGGAGGGGCCAGGGCACGGAAGGGGAGGGACCACAAAGTGGGCGGGAATGGCGAACTCGCGCTCTGCCGGGCTGTGCCCCTCCCTAGAAGCAGGGCTGGTGGGCGGAGGCGGAGCCCAGCCCAGCGGAGCGCGAGTTCAGCGTTCCCGCCCGCCGCGCCGCGCTCTCTGGTTCCCCGCCGAGCTTGGCCTTGCCAGAGGGCGCGGCGGGGAGCTGGAGGGAGGGCGCAGCGCGGCGGGCGGGAACAGCGAACTCGCGCTCCGCCGGGCTGTGCCCCTCCCTAGAAGCAGGGCTGGTGGGCGGAGGCGGAGCCCAGCCCAGCGGAGCGCGGGTTCGGCGTTCCCACCCACCGCGCCGCGCTCCCTGGTTCCCCGCCGCGCTTGGCCTTGCCTGAGGGCGCGGCGGGGAGCTGGGGGGAGGGTGCGGCGCGGCGCGGCGGGAATGGTGAACTCGCGCTCCGCCGGGCTGTGCTCCGCCTCTGCCCACCAGCCCTGCTTCTAGAGTAGGGCAGCTGCCCTAACTTGCCCCGTGGTGGGTACGCCCTTGCAACACAGTAATTAAAACAGGCGACCCAGTCTGAGAGCTCAGGGGAATGCCTGCATAAACAGGTGTGTCTTCAAAAGCCAGCAGAATGCCAATATAGATAGGGCTTTTCATATATCAGCACTCCACAGCATCATCAGTGATAGAGCTCACCTCTAAAGCACGACAAACCATTAGCCAGAAAGTGCTTGATTTCTGCTAACCTGTAATAAGGAAAGAGGAACTATGGGCTATTATAGTCAACTCCTGCCTCCCTTTTGTGAGCTTCTTATACTGACCTTTACAGTATCCCGAAGGCCTTGTGCCATCAATTTCCCTTGTATTTGCTCATGGCTTTGTGTGTCAGCCTGCCTGAAGGAAAAGGCTGGAAGGCTGATAGGCTGATATTCACAAAAATGCAGAGAGGCATCAAATCTTCCCAATCACACGCTCTGATATCCAGCGTAATTTGAAGGTTTCCTTTGCTGTTAACACCTTGGAACAGAGATCTGTGCTATTCATCAGGATTTTAAAATCACTATTTCATTTTGTAACAGGAAAACAGGCCACTTTCTCCATCCCAGACATGTGCTAAGTGTGGTTTGCACTTTTCATTCAGGCTATCAGAAAGGGCTTGAGAAATCCAGGATAAGTGGGTGGCTCAGTTTCAATGTTTCCTGGACACCAGGAAATAAAGAGACACCCCTCCAGGCCTTGCTTCCAGTGAGGGCCACAACATTACTGATAGTAAAGACTTGCAGCAGAGAGAAAGGTAGCATGCACAATAGCTAAACAGGCATACACTCTTAGTCTGAGGCAGCAAATGCTCAGCCACCACTGACCTCCAGCTAAAAGAGAAACTCATCCTCATAGCTGCACATGTCTCACAGGAGGACGACCCATGTCTATCACAACCTCTTGCTCCTTTGAGTGAGTGAACCCGGCAGTCCTCGAGAAGGTTCAGGAAGGAAGATTCAGGAAGGGAGTGTTCATTCTCCAAGTCAACATAAGAAGAGAAGGAGAGCCTGCTGGGTCATGTCAGTGACCCATCTAGTCCAGCATCCTGTTCTCACAGTGCCCAGCCAGATGCCTGTGAGAAACCTCCGAGCAAGGCCCAAGTATAAGAGCAGTCTCCCTTTCTGTGGGTTACAGCAACTGGTATTCAGAAGTCTTACTGCTTCAACGGAGGCATTTACTCATGGCATAGGGCCTATGCATTAGAGCAGAAGAAGAAGAAGAAAAGTTTGGATTTGATATCCGGCTTTATCACTACCCTAAGGAGTCTCAAAGGGGCTAACATTCTCCTTTCCCTTCCTCCCCCACAACAAACACTCTGTGAGGTGAGTGAGGCTGAGAAAAGTGTGACTAGCCCAAGGTCACCCAGCAGCTGTATGTGGAGGAGCGGAGACACGAACCTGGGTCCTCAGATTACGAGTCTACCGCTCTTAACCACTACACCACACTGGCTCTCCTAACCACTTATCCATGAATGTCTGGGGGAAGTTTTGCTGATGTTGCCAGTGTCGTTTTAAAGTGCTGTCTGTTTCTCACAGGTAGCTGAACCCAGATAGACATGATTTCTACCAGGGAAGAGCAAAACATGGGAATACCTTTTGGCTTTTTTCAGCTTCTGTGCCCCCTAAACACAGCCCAATCTGATGTGGCTGCTCTTCTTTCCTTTATCACAATCTAGGCTGCAAAAGCATACCTTTCCTGTGTGCCTTGTGGTAAGACTTAAAAGCCAGCTCTAAATATTTCGCCTTTTACAAAATCCTATAATAGGAATTTGAAGCACAGAAGACAGGGGATAAGGTTTTACTAAGTGTTATAATGGCTATTTCTGTAAACTCTGGAGAATTGTTACGTGGACTTACATACAGTATACTCACATGCATATATAAAAGAAACCTTTGCTTGGTTAGATTTCTTGGAGAAAATGAACCAGAGTGACAGAGAACCTTGGGGATAAAGTTGTGTTAGCTTTAAAATCCACTTCCCTATCCCAGCAAAACCAAGTCCCCCTCTGGCCTCTTATCCACCTGCGTAACAAGTTCCCAGACTGATGGGTTCAGACTGATGTCAAGAGTTTGCCTGACATTATAATTCAATAACCAGTGATTTGATAACTAATTTAGCAGTCACAGAAGTGGTTGTGGGTATGAAAATGTTGAGAGGACTACTTGACCTGACATAGTAGATCTGTGATTCACATCTCAAAGGTCCTGCTATAATAAATGACCCTGTATGAGAATAGCCTAGAGTATGTTTCATAACCATACTCATTTAATATGAAATATTTCATTCCCATTCTTGTCTATCCAATAATACTTCAAATTAGCAACACCTTAGATCAAGGTTGGAGTACCACTACCCCCCACCAAAAATAAATCATTGTTCATGCTAGCTGGGACTGATGAGTTTGGCAGCAGCAACATCTATAGGGCCAAATATTCCCCATCTCTGCCTTAGATACAGCACCAAATTTCATTAACGTCTATTGAAAGTGTCTACCATTCACAGGGAACATTGCCAGTGGTTAATAGTAATCCAGTAATCCAGAAAGCAGTTAAGGATATGCATTACTTTCTGAACTGTTAGAGAAGTGTGTCTTCCCATAATTGTACCGTATGCCATTGCTCATGCCCTGAGGTTATTTGTATGTTTGTTAACAAAATCATACAGACACCTCTGGCATAGGGCACTTTTCTCTTGGCTTATGGCAAATTTCTAATAAAATTTGCACACTCTTAGAAATCAAAAGGGTGTTTTATTTTAATGTAGAGTGCAAGGGTAAGAGAAACTTGCTTTCCAGCACTTGTCGCTCTGAAATCTATGATCACTCAATGCAAATCCAGTTGATTTCCCTCTGTTCAAATATATGTCTGACAATGAGACCCGGATGCAGGTCTTGTATCACTTACATTCTGTCCTGGTCTTCTATGTCATCTTAAGGTGCATGTAAACATCCAGATTAACTTCTGGTATGTGTTTCAATAAGGTGTCATTTTATCAGGTAGAAATCCCCACCGTTGTCTTTTTTATTTCACAATCACACAAACAACATATATATTCCAAGATAATGTGATCAAGAGAGTCTTGCTTGAAGTCTAATGTTCAGTAAACCATGTCTATGCTGCTCACATCTGATGTGCAAATTTGATAAGAGAGAGAGACAGGATTCAGCATTTAATATCTCCAGGCAATCGCAAATCATGAAAACATTATAAAGTGCAGAAACCTCTGCAAGTGTAGCTTGAAATGCTGGCATTTCCCTGCAGTCTGAACACAACTCTATTGTCATAATTAGTTATAAACTATGTATTATACATGCAGAACTTTAAAACATAAGCTAGATATTAATGACATTCACATCCCTTATAAACAATGTTCTGCTACACCGTGACAAAGCAAGAAGTGAAATTCCTACACCCACACACTTTCACTGATACTGATTTAAGGTGCAATAAAATAAAATAAAATAAAAATAGAAAGATTTCTTCCAGTAGCACCTTCTTGTTGTTTTTAAGAAGCCAACTCTTAATTCTCCCCCTTTCAGTGTTCCTTTGCCTCCAAACCATCCATCTGCAGAGTACGCTATGAATTTACTTTACACCAGGGGTAGTCAACATGGTGCCCTCTAGCTCTCCAGCTTCTATTATCTCTGATCATTAGCCTTGCTGGCCAGGGCTGATAGGAGTTGGATACCAACAACATCTAGTGGGTACCACATGTCACATCGCATGGAGTAATGGTTTTTGCCAGCATACAGCATGCCGTTATTTGAAACTTTTATTTTGCACCAGACCTTAGAGGCTCGGGATGATAGACCCAAGATCAGCTGCAAAATCAGCTGTAGGAGAAGTGATCAGATCACAACACTTACAGTCACACTTTGCCCAGAAGGAGCGACTTTTCTATGCCAGACCACTAATTTCTTAAGCTCTTCTCTAAAGCTATCATGGAGCCAGGCATATATGAAGGGGTTGTAGCATGCCGAACTCATGGCAAACCAGTGGCAAACCAGCTGGACCAGGCTGAAATAATAAGGATCAATTGCATTTATGTTAATGTCCCGGATGAGATTGAAAGTGTGGAGGGGGAGCCAGCACACCCCAAACACCACTACGACCATGACCAGCAGGCAGAATGTCCTCTTCCGCCTGGCTCTGTCCCAGTCTGCCTGAGTCTTAGTAACACACCCTGGCACAACCCTGTTCTTCAGCTTGAGAAAGATCTTGAAGTAAGAGATCAGAATGGCTAGCAAAGGGAAGAGGTAAGTGACCAGCAGCAGGCACAATGCATAGGCTTGTCGCTGGCGCTCTTGCTCCCCCCAGAATTCCTCGCACAGGATGACCCCCTGTCGATGCAGCTCCACATAATAGGTGTGGGCCATGGCTGGTAACGCCAAGCAGCAGGAGAGAATCCAGATGAAGAGGACCATGTACGCACTGAGCTGCAGAGAGATCCGGCGTCGCAGGGGGTGCATGATGACTATGTACCGGTCCACGGCGATGGTGGCCAAGGTGAAGATGGAGATGTAGACTGTGACCGGCTGCATGAAGTAGACAAAGTAGCACATTGCGCTGCCAAAAATCCAGCCGCGTGGCTCAAAAATGTAGGCGAGAGTCAGGGGGACGCAGGTCATGCACATGGCCACGTCCGAAAGGGCCAAGTTCCCAATGAGGAAGTTGGTGACATTGTGCATCTTCTTCACACGCAGGATGATGTGAACCAGAAGGCAGTTGCCTACCATCCCTATAATGACCACACCTGTGTACATCAGAATGATCAACAGCTTCAACCGTTGCACTAGCTGCAAACCATGGAAAACCATTAAGGTCCCGTTCATAGACGTGTTGTAAGCCACTGGGGTGAAGTTGGATGGAATGGTACCCGAACCTTCAAAGAACTCAGACATTTGGCCTGCAGAATGATAAACCATAGATATTAGTGAGTTCTCTGTACACCAACCCATTGTTACAGTGTTTGGTTAAAGGGTATCTGTAATTCAAAAGAGTGCATCTATGTTTACAACCTCAATAATGTAATTAATATTAATGTACTAGGGATAAACTTATAGAAATTGGTTTAATTTTGTCATTTGATTATTGCCATTTTTTGTCAGGAACAAGGGGGAGCAGAAGGGGAAGGGATATGAAGAACTGTGGGTGAATACGCTTTTCCATATAAAAGAGGCTATAAAAATTCTAGGCTTTGGAAAGGGATGAGAAACAGCATGTACATTTCCATAATAAAACATTTTTCATCCTCTGATTTCTGAGCCTTTAGCAAGCAAACACCCACATATTTCAAATGATTTCTATAAATCCCTAAGGGCTACAAACTTTATTTAAAAATGAGGGAAGGCATGAGATTCACACAAAAATGCAGTTGCTGTATTAGATGTGGCAGGCACAATCATCTCCCCTTTCCTTGCTATATATTCAATTATTTTGGGCCCAAAACTGATAATGTAGAAGACAGGGTGGGTGGGCAGGATTAGAAGGAAATTAGGGACAAATAACTAGGCCCAAGAAACTGGCTCACATTAGGTGGAGGTGAAATTTAGAATACAATTTCAGTTATCCTCCTCTTGCTGGATCTTTTTGCCTGCAGAATCTCCACACAGATATCTTCTGCTACTTCCCCTGATGTCTTTCTTCTAGTTGAGGAAAAGCTGGACTATCTGGAAAAATAACAGACTTTAGCTACAGATTCTCAAACTATGGGCAGTGAGGTCACCTTCCCCAAGACAGGTCTCTTTGCAACTGCTCCTAATCATTACCCACCTTCTGGCTGAGCCATCTCCAAAGGGACTGATGGAAAATGTGCCACTTACGCAAACCTCCCCACCTGCCAAGCCCAATCCTGTAAATTCTTCACTGCTGGGGAGAAAATAATTTAATCACCTCCAGTACATAAAGTACTATCATGCAAATAGCTGTTTACTTTTCCTTTTTTGTGGTGTGAGGTTGAATACACTTCAGAACTTCCAGACAGAACTGATTAGAAATTGATTGAAATGGACTGTGACGATATTTCTGATCAGCATGTGCATGCCTGATACATGTTCTTTCCCCAGTGGAGAGAACTCACACCATGTTCCTAATGTCCAATCAGTGATGGGGGGGAGTCTGAAATGCCTAGCTGGAAGAATGATGAGGCTGCCTATTTGAAAATAGTTGGTTTTTAACCGGAGCTTAATATCGCAAATGAGTAGGGTTGCCAGACTCAATAGTGGACAGGACTTCTGTGCCTTTAATTGCCCTGCTCTCTTTTGAGTCTGGAAACCTTAAAGAGAAACCAGCAGACCCTTTGCTTGGAAATTAAACAAAGGGTCTGCTGGTTTCTCTTTAAGGTTCCCAGAGTCAAAAGAGAGCAGGGCAATTAAAGGCACATAAGTCCTGTCTACTATTGAGTCTGGCAACCCTACAAATGAATTAATCAGATATCAAAAACAGGTGATTAGCAAGAAGGGCTTGTTTGTTTTTAAAATTGATTGGCTGTTCTGCAGAAAGGGTAAATCTGGAATAAATAGGGGAAAATATGGGTTGGCATTTTTATGCCCCCAGAATTGTGTGGTTGCTTGCATGAGCAGAACTGATCCCACTAATAAAAACTTGCATGGAAACACCTTGCATGTGTGTAATTTTCTTTCTCGTCAAAGAGAACGAGGAAGTTCAGATTGAACTCTTCATGCATCAGAGAGTCCTACACAGTCTGTATCACACCAGATACAATCCATACAGGTTTTGTGGGACTAACCACTGGACAATGACACATTTTCCCTCATCATTCTTTTTACAAGCTGGTCCTTCACACATTCTGGAGTCCACTTATCATCTATCTACCCAAGTCACCATATCCCTCAAAGTGAAATAAGCTGAGCATTTTGGGTACATATATATATATATATATATATATATATATATATATATATATATATATCCCTCCAAAATTGTGATGGCTCTTCTGCAAGCAGAAGTACAACCTCCACCTTCTGAGGCACATGCATTTAACAGACAGCTGAAATTATCCTCTCTCAGAGGATAAATGTGGGTAAAAGTAGCAATAATTTAAGTTTTTTCTGGGGATTACAGAGACAATGAGATAATCACAGATAAAGAGAACACACTGCTGATTACAAGAGCAAAGCAGGTGAATGCAGGTTTAGAGAAGCTCATGAACTAAAGGGATATTTATTGATCACGTATATATGCCTCTCTGTTCAAAAAGAGCTGAAAAAGATCTCAGTGCACCTGAGAAAGAGCACTATACACAATAAGCTGCATGCAACTGATGCCGAGAAACAGGCAATAATAATATGCACTTACTACTAGTCAGCAGAAGAAATCAACCAAGTGGAATTCACAGCTTCTACATCCTTTACCCTACCTTTGCTTGGGTAAGCTGTGTTATTCACTGCAAAGAAGAGGCAGTCCAAGGAACTGGTATCACTGTCTTCCCGAGTTAATATGCTTTGCTTGTGAAACCAGCCAAACTGTTTGATGAGCGAGAGTTTAAAGGGACAGAGGTTGATTTTGCTGGCATGTAATGTCATTCCCCTCCCCCTTTTCTGTTTACTTTTCAAATGGTAAGAGTTCATTGGCTGGAGTGCTGAGGCTCTTTCCCCAATGCAATGGCTCTTGATTTCAGCAGTCTCTCAAATTTTATTCCAATGTTTCATTTTCTTGGGGGGAAATATATGCATGTAATAGAATTTCTATATTAATTAATCCTCAGTGTGTTCTCTTATCTATCCCCCATCCCCAAATGCATGATTCTGGGTACTGAAAGACCTAAAACTATTTAGAAATATTTAATTAGAATTCTTAAAACATTTCATATACTGAGAGTTACTAAACACGCATGCTTTAGGAAACTCGTTTTTGTCTGCCAGTTTTCAGAGAAGGTAGAAATATCATAGAGGCATTAGAGCTGATAATACAATGGAGAGGTAAGTCAGTGTCTATGCTTTGTCAAATCCTGCATTCAGGACGCACAAGCTGTGGGTGTGCTCTCCATGGTGCTGAAACAATCAGTGAGCTAGCTCAGAATGTTCCACGCTTCCAAGAGAGGTCCAGACAAATATATGCTGAATCACCTGTTCACAACTACTTCCTTAGTTGGAATTGTTATATTGTTATTCTAGAAACTGTTTTTATAAGTAACTAAAGATACTCCCCACGTCCCACCTCAGTACTCCCAGAGAATGGATCATAGTATAAGGTTTTTCCATGACTTTTAACATTGTCTCCAATCTGGTTGACAACTAAAACTTTGGAGGGGTAATTTCATCATGGCTAACAACAATAGGAACCTAATTGTACTCTGGAATCATAACATTCACTCTTTCAAACATCACCAGATCCATTGGTCATATGTCATTACTGTTGTTGTTGTTATTTTATATTTTACTTCGAACCAAAGTTTCAAAGTGGCTCACATCAAACAATAAATATCTAACCAACAGCAACAACAGCAATAAATAAATAATCAATCAATCAATCAATCAAGGTGGTCCAGAAACTCAGACAAAACTTTTAATTGAATTCATTGCTGTTAGTGACTTGGAGTCCAAACATTTCTCCACTGCACACAATTCTTTCAGACAGAAGAAAATGAGCATTTTGTGGTTTCTGACAAATATATATTGGTACACAGTTCAGTAAGGCTTTACCCACAGCAAAGAAGAGTGCATGCCTTTTAGCTTACTCCCTTTGTCTCTCAGTAATGCAGATGTAGGGGTACATATGGCACCTTGTATCTGTATGTGAACATTTTTTTAAATAAACAAAATCCTATTTATTTATTTATTAAATTTATATACTGTCCTTCATCTGAAGATTACAGGATGGTTCACAACATGAAAATACAAAACTAGAACACAAAATACACGATAAAAACAAAAACAAACCAATAACCCCCCCTTCCACATTCTCCACTTTGATCTGCTATTCTCTTCCTGAGCCATTCTATATAAAATGAAGCTCTGTGTTGCCCAATTCACTACAAAGTGAAATCTTGAAATGGCTCTACCCTTTCCGCTTTTTGGCCAAATTGTTTAAAATTTGCAGGCACAGGAGTCTCTTCAGAGTGGATTAAGCCTACCAAATTGCTGCCAAATGGTTTTTTTGGGGGGGGGTCAGCATTCTCTTGCTCTTTCATTCTTGCATATTTTTAGAAGTTTTGTCATTTCACCCCACAACTTTAGTTTCCAGTGCCCTCAACTAGATGATGATGATGATGATGATGATGATGATGATGATGATTTATACCCCACCCATCTGGCCGGGTTCCCCCAGCCACTCTGGGCGGTTTCCAACAAAACATCAAAATACAGAAAACCATCAAACATTAAAAGCTTCCCTAAACAGCGCTGCCTTGAGATGCCTTCGAAAGGTCTGGTAATTGTTGTTCTCTTTGACCTCTGGTGGGAGGGCATTCCACAGGGTGGGTGGGTGCCACTACCGAAAAGGCCCTCTGCCTGGTTCCCTGTAACTTGGCTTCTTGTATCTGAAGAAGTGTGCATGCACACGAAAGCTCATACCAAAATAAAAACTTAGTTGGTCTTTAATAAAAACTTAGTTGGTCTTTAAGGTGCTACTGAAGGAATTTTTTTATTTGGCTTCTTGTAGCGAGGGAACCGCCAGAAGACCCTCGGCTGGACCTCAGTGTCCGGGCAGAATGATGGGGGTGGAGACGCTCCTTCAGGTATACTGGACTGAGGCCGTTTAGGGCTTTAAAGGTCAGCACCAACACTTTGAATTGTGCTCGGAAATGTACTGGGAGCCAATGTAGGTCTTTCAGGACCAGTGTTATGTGGTCTGGGGGCCGCTCCCAGTCACCAGTCTAGCTGTCGCATTCTGGGTTAGTTGTAGTTTCCGGGTCACCTTCAAAGGTAGCCCCACATAGAGTGCATTGCAGTAGTCCAAGTGAGAGATAACTAGAGCATGCACCACTCTGGTGAGACAGTCTGCAGGCAGGTAGGGTCTCAGCCTGCGTACCAGATGGAGCTGATAAACAGCTGCCCTGGACATAGAATTGACCTGCACCTCCATGGACAGCTGTGAGTCCAAAATGACTCCCAGGCTGCGCACCTGGTCCTTCAGGGGCACAGTTACCCCACTCAGGACCAGGGAGTCCTCCACACCTGCCCGCCTCCTGTCCCCCACAAACAGTACTTCTGTCTTGTCAGGATTCAATCTCAATCTGTTAGCCGCCATAGATGCATGAAATTACTGACAAATACTGTCGAGTGACAATACTGAACTACATGGCCTAGTGGTCAGACTCAGTATAGAGCAGCTTCCTGTGTTCCTATGTTCCTAAGGAACATCCATCAAACAGGCAAGATTATAACTCCCCTGTTGCATCAGCTTTAATAGCCTTTGTTTTATTCATAAAAGCTTCTTGTTACCATTCTATACAGATACACTTCATGATACAAAGATCGCATTCTGAGCTCTGTCTATAAAACTCTGTATACTTCCATCAGCTGTTTGATTTAGCAAAGCAAATTTGTGTTAATATGGAGGGGAAAGGGACAAATACAATAGAAAGAGGGCCATGGGTTACTTTCAGTTACGTCAACGTAAATCCTGAGTAATGATATCATTTTACAGAAAGAAGCATATACAATGGCACAGATCATTTCACATATCCCAGCAGAGCTGTTTCACACTTAGGTGAACAGTAATGACCGAGTCAAATCCCCGGTGTTTATGAGCAGATTAGTGGGAGAAATTGCTTCACAGAATAGGCAGGCCCCACTAACATATGTATATTGATTTTGGATTTGTGAATCATTCTGATGTTAATGAAACTGCATCAGCAAATTAAGTTGGGATTTTATGTCCCTTGGGAGAAGCGCTGTCTCAGACGACAGGGAAATGTATAGTACTTATTGGATGCAATCCTTGTTGCTATTCTATGTAACATTAGGAAAGCTTGAATTGATTCTCATGTTTTTAATGCTCATGAGCCAAGATGGGGGAAAACATTTTGAAGCTTTAATACAATAATTTTGTTTTCTATCCCAATAAGTCATTGTATTCGTGCCTCATGTTGTGTTTGAACTCTATGTGCAGTGGGAAGCAGGAGTGTGACTTGCCTCTGATGCAACCAGACATTCACATAGGGATGTTTCACTCCAAAGGGTGAATAAGCCAATGCAGGTAAGATCAGATGGAGCAGTCCAGCTCCAGGTATTACCTTGAAATAGGGTTAAGCATGTATAAGGCAGGGCAGGTGGGCAAGGTGGGCAAGAAGGGGAGCAATCAAACATGGGTTGTGCAGTTGCCCAAAAGACATGCCACTTAACTCAGGGAAAGCCAATGTGGAACCCTTCATATGGTGTTGAACTATATCTCCCATCCAGCCCAGCTAGCATGACCAGTGGATCAGGGATGGTGGGAGTTGTGTTCCAGCAGCATCCAGAGGGTGCCATGATGGCTAACCTTGACCTGGCTACTCAATCCTTGATGTCTTGCAGCTGAATGTGTGAACTGACTCCAATGAACGTGTAGTGTTTGGTCCAGTGTTGATTTGACCATGAGAATCACTTCATGAGCATCCATGTATTGTTTTGTTGTTGTTTAGTCGTTTAGTCGTGTCCAACTCTTCGTGACCCCATGGACCATAGCACGCTAGGCACTCCTGTCTTCCACTGCCTCCCGCAGTTTGGTCAAACTCATGTTCGTAGCTTCGAGAACACTGTCCAACCATCTCATCCTCTGTCGTCCCCTTCTCCTTGTGCCCTCTATCTTTCCCAACATCAGGGTCTTTTCCAGGGAGTCTTCTCTTCTCATGAGGTGGCCAAAGTATTGGAGCCTCAGCTTCACGATCTCTCCTTCCAGTGAGCACTCGGGGTTGATTTCCTTCAGAATGGATAGGTTTGATCTTCTAGCAGTCCATGGGACTCTCAAGAGTCTCCTCCAGCACCATAATTCAAAAGCATCAATTCTTCGGCGATCAGCCTTCTTTATGGTCCAGCTCTCACTTCCATACAACACTACTGGGAAAACAAGTATAAACTGTATAAATCCATGTATAAACTGGTCCAATATCACAGCCTGTTCATCTGTGACCATTCTTATTTGGAATACCACACTTTGCTTTTTCTTTGTGCAGTTTTCTTCATCCTGATTTGCTTACTTTGGCTAGCAGTCGTTGGAATATTTTCTTTTCCTTCTTGCAAAATTATGTAAAGCACTTGTGGCAATCATGAGTACAAAATAAAGTGCTCACAATCTCCAGAGCAGCCATTTCACCTTGAATTCTTTCTTTCTTTTAATACTACCTTCCATGGTTCCGGGGGCGGTTGCTTTGTCCTGGGCCTACGGAGGTCAGGGCCTGATGGCACCCCCCAACGGTGGCCACAGGAGGTGTCTCAGTAGATTTACATCACTGGGCTCCTTTCTGGTGGTTAATTTCTCCCAGACTGTAACACACGGGTTACAGTCAGATATAGTCGGTTAGGTTCCAATGCCTAAGCCAATACCGCTCAACATCCGAAACCAATAAAGTTGTGGCCTTTTCGCCCACTTAAATTTATTCACTGTGTCCTGTGTTTCATTTCCTGGGGAGGGAGGGACATTGCTACACAATACTACCTTCCATTTCAAGTTTGCACAGCAACCACAATGAAACAAGGGAACTTCTCCTGAATCCCAGCAACAAAACATCTGCAATCCAATGCCAATTAAAGATGTCTGCATTCCTGACCCCAGCAGTCATTTGAGTATGCTTAAGCACTACTAAAACCAGAACTGGTTGAAGATCCTATTTAGAGCAATCAGCAGTGTTTTTCTACAGCAGTAAGGGGTGGGGGTTTGTCGGTTAACGCTAACCTTATAAATCTGTCCAAACTTTAATTTTAGAGTCAAAGATGATAGCTCACATGAAAAATTTACTCACATAGCTGGGTAAGTACTGTTAGCATTATTCTGCAAGCTGCTGCATATCTTATTTACATTGTATCTTCTGATACAAAAATAATCAATATGACTACTGAAAGGGGCTATGCATGCAAGAGAGGCTTATTACTCCATATGTAGTCATTGTACAAAGACCTTTTCCATTTGGGAAAACTGGGACTTGGTAAAGTCAGTAAAGCAAGAAATTGAGGAGGGGCAGAATGTAATGGCATTTTTTTAAAGAAAAGAAAAGAAATGGAACCCAGTTCTTCAAGGGGCTTTTCCAGATGACATATTATTTGAGCATTCATCTTTATTTGCTTACTAAACAGTATTTAGATTTCCAGGCATAGTCACCCCTACTGATGGGATGAAACTTGACCAATTTCAGAATGACAGCTGCATTGGCTTTCTTGCAAGGGCTGAACTTACCATTTGGGAGTACGGTATGTACAATAGGAATTGCTGGAAGAGGGGTAGTCGCATAAATGCTCAGGAAAGACTGGGGTGGAGAAAATGTCACTATCCCAGTGAAGATCCTCTTATCCCGAGGTAGTGATGAGGAAAGCTTTCGGCCCCTACAAATTTTCAGGGATACAATTGAGATTTGAGATTTCTCCAACTTGCATGACTTGCATAGGGGAAGGCATAGATCCACTTGAAAAATGTCAATCCCTCCCCTAGACTGCTGTGATTGGAATGCCCTGGGGAAATAATTATCTTTGATTAAAAGCTCGTAAGCCTAAGGAGGCCCCGATCTTATTTGTGATGCCTTGTTAACTGGCATGGAAAAGCACTTCTGGACTTGCCCTGGGATGAACTTATTTCCTGCAAGATTTTTCAGAGAACTCTCAATAAGACTCGGGTTCTTTCCAAGCGTTCTCTGCCACTCTCATCCTTTGAAAGCAAGCATACCTTTGCAAAGTTGGGGAGAGACAGTGGCAAGGAAGCCTGGCTATCAACAAACGGAGCTTAGTAAGACTTAGACTGAATACCTGAACATGTTTGCTCAGAAGTGTCCCTTGCTGCTGGGGTTCTTGGACGCTGTTGATTCCAATGCCTCCCAAGTCAACTCCCATGCACTTTGGTGGCAAATAAAGTCCTAAGCATGGCCAGCAGCGCTGATGTCTCAGGATTCTTGCGCTACCTTGTACCTCTCATTGTAAGAACGAGCTCGCTTTAGAAGGAGAGAAGGCTAGCAGGACAGGCCTTTGGGTCACTAAGCCCATTTTGAGTCAGCTCTGTACTTTGAAGCAAAGGAGGATGGAACAAACAGCAAGAACTAACCAAATAAGTGGTCATTAATTTCCTCTTCCTCTTTCCTATGGGATGAACAAACTGTCAAGTTGGCTAGACTTAATAAGAGCAACATACATCTATCCCAATAGGCACTCCACCCAAATGTCCATGATCCCCATAAAGTAGGGACTTAATCCCATAGTTCCAACATCTCCTTGGAATCCCATAGAAAGTATTTCCTTTCGCATGACTACATGAGCAGAAAGCTGAAGGGCTGTTTGGAGGTGTGGCAGTTAATCATAAAACTGACTGGCAGTGAAGAGCCCTTGATCTAGAGTGCAAAGAAAGCAATTAAAAGAAAACCCCTTGCTTACAGTGAATAATGAAAGAAATTATGTTCTTGGTAATATCATTAGAGTCAATGACATTCATTCACAATGCAGAGAGAGATTTGAATCTGGCTAATGCTCTGACATGTCTGAAAGCCAGTTTTATATATGGTCTGAAGCTCAACATCAAAAAAACCAAGATCATGGCCACTGGTCCCTTCACCTCTTGGCAAATAGAAGGGGAAGAAATGGAGGCAGTGAGAGATTTTACTTTCTTGGGCTCCTTGATCACTGCAGATGGTGACAGCAGTCACGAAATTAAAAGACGCCTGCTTCTTGGGAGAAAAGCAATGACAAACCTAGACAGCATCTTAAAAAGCAGAGACATCACCTTGCCGACAAAGGTCCGTATAGTTAAAGCTATGGTTTTCCCAGTAGTGATGTATGGAAGTGAGAGCTGGACCATAAAGAAGGCTGATCGTCGAAGAATTGATGCTTTTGAATTATGGTGCTGGAGGAGACTCTTGAGAGTCCCATGGACTGCTAGAAGATCAAACCTATCCATTCTGAAGGAAATCAGCCCTGAGTGCTCCCTGGAAGGACAGATCGTGAAGCTGAGGCTCCAATACTTTGGCCACCTCATGAGAAGAGAAGAATCCTTGGAAAAGACCCTGATGTTGGGAAAGATTGAGGGCACTAGGAGAAGGGGACGACAGAGGACAAGATGGTTGGACAGTGTTCTCGAAGCTACGAACATGAGTTTGACCAAACTGCGGGAGGCAGTGCAAGACAGGAGTGCCTGGCGTGCTATGGTCCATGGGGTCACGAAGAGTCAGACACGACTAAACGACTAAACAACAACAACAACAAATATCACCAGGGTCTTTAGGCACCATTGCAGACAAGAAAAGATAAATGTAGATGCCAATATTGATGTGACTGAGCCAGCTTCCTTCTCCTTATAAGGTGATAATGAGCATCTTTCATTAGAGTTGGGCCCTGGTGAAGATGTGGTTCCACTTAAACACCTATGACACTTCGGCTACATCCACACCATACATTTAAAGCGCTATGATATCACTCTAAACATCCATGGCTTCCTCTGAAGAATTCTGGGAGCTGTAGTTTGTTAAGAGTGGTGAGAGTTATTAGGAGACCCCTATACACTTCCTAGAGCTACACTCTCCAGAGTGATTTAACAATTGAGCGCGCAACCCCAGAGTCGGTCACGACTGGACCTAATGGTCAAGGGTCCTTTTTACCCTCTTCACAGTGAACTGAGAGGGTCCTGCTGCTCAACCTTTCATTTCTTTGAATTAACAAATTCCAAATTTGCCCTATTTCAAAATCTGGACACAAACATTGTTGAGCTTTTTTGGGCAAAGTTGTTGACATTTCAGCAATTTCTGTACAGACCCTGTTTCAGACTGCCATATTCCAGCTTGTTGTTTGTTGTTGTTTAGTCATTTAGTCGTGTCCAACTCTTTGTGACCCCATGGACCAGAGCATGTCAGGCACTCCTGTCTTCCACTGCCTCCCGCAGTTTGGTCAGACTCACGTTGGTAGCTTCAAGAACACTGTGTCCAACCATCTCGTCGTCTGTCGTCCCCTTCTCCTTGTGCCCTCCATCTTTCCCAACATCAGGGTCTTTTCCAGGGAGTCTTCTCTTCTCATGAAGTGGCCAAAGTATTGGAGCCTCAGCTTCAGGATCTGTCTTTCCAGTGAGCACTCAGGGCTGATTTCCTTCAGAATGGATAGGTTTGATCTTCTTGCAGTCCATGGGACTCTCAAGAGTATCCCCCAGCACCATAATTCAAAAGCATCAATTCTTTGGCAATCAGCCTTCTTTATGGTCCAGCTCTCACTTCCATACATCACTACTGGGGAAACCATAGCTTTAACTATACATTTCGTGACTGCTGTCACCATCTGCAATGATCATGGAACCCAAGAAAGTAAAATCTCTGTTGTTGGAAAAGAGTGTTTGTGATGACCAGCTTGTTCCCTTGACAGAACTCTATTAGCCTTTGCCCTGCTTCATTTTGAACTCCAAGGCTAAACTTGCCAGTTGTTCCTTTTATCTCTTGACTCCCTACTTTAGCATTTCAATCCCCTATAATGAGAAGAACATCCTTCTTTGGTGTCATTTCTAGAAGGTATTGTAAGTCTTCATAGAATTGGTCAATTGCAGTTTCTTCAGCACCGGTAGTTGGTGCATAAACTTGGATTACTGTGATGTTAAAATGTTTGCCTTGGATTTGTATCGAGGTCATTCTATCATTTTTGAGATTGCATACCAGTACAGCTTTTGCCACTCTTTTGTTGACTATGAGGGCCACTCCATTTCTTTTACGGGATTCTTGCCCACAGTTGTAGATATGATGGTCATCCAAACTGAATTCGCCCATTCCCTTCCAGTTTAGTTCACTGATGCCCAGGATGTCAATATTTATTCTTGCCATCTCATTTTTGACCACATCCAGTTTACCTCCATCCATGGTTCTTACATTCCAGGTTCCTATGCAATATTTTTCTTTACAGCATTGGACTTTCCTTTCGCTTCCAGGCATATCCACAACTGAGCGACCTTTCGGCTTTGGCCCAGCCGCTTCATCAGCTCTGAATCTACTTGTACTTGTCCTCTGCTCTTCCTCAGTAGCGTGTTGGATGCCTTCTGACCTGAGGGGCTCATCTTCCAGTGTCAAAACTTTTATATGCCTGTTGTCTTTGTCCATGGAGTTTTTTTTGACAATTTTCTTGGCAGGGATACTGGAGTGACTTGCCAGTTCCTGCTCCAAGTGGATCACATGTAGTCAAAACTCTCCACTATGACCTGTCCATCTTGGGTGGCCCTGCATGGCATAGCTCATAGCTTCTCTGAGTTATTCAAGCCGCTTCGCCATGACAAGGCAGTGATCCATGAAGGAGATATTCCAGCTATGTCCAGGGAATTCCAGACGTATGCCAACCCTATCTAAAGTAAACTAACTCACTAAACCACAATATTTAGTCTTCAGGAAGAAATAAGTACTGAGTAACTGGGGCTGATATTTTTATTTTCCAGAATGCTTCATAGTGATGCTACATTGGGAGCATTAGGGAGAGTGATAACAGCAGCTACCTGATGATGCTCAGAGCAACAGGCCAGAAGATATTAGTTGAAATGGGGGGCGGGGGCGGGACTCAATTTGTGATCCATTGCAATGCTTTGGGGTCTGAGCAGATGTCCTGAGTGAAATAGCAGCTTAGAAGGATCACAGTGTGTGACAGGATCACAGTGTGTGACAGAAAGGTAAATTCATCTTTCTGCCATCTCACAGTCCCAATCCTAGTTGCTCATCCTCTCAGCATTCCATATGTGGAAATTCTTTACACTTAGCACCACATATTGTTTGGCTTTGAGGTGAAAAGAAAAGAAACGAAACCCAGAAACTGACTCAGTTTTAGTAATGTTTATTTTACTTCTTTGAGACAGCATCAAGTTATTCTCTAGAGGAAGAATACAAAGATGTTCTTTATAATGGCTATGGAGGAAAAAACATTCTGTTTCATAATTACAAAGCCACTTTAGTTCTTGTCCCACAGTTTAGTTAACCATAAAGAGCAACAGTTATCAGAAGAATTGACACTAAAAAATGCAATCGCTAACCAACAATGGTGAAGAAAACATTATCAACAGCTACTCATAAAGAATCTAGTATGATGAAATGAGATGTGACCACACAGCCCTCGGCAATCTGTTTTGCTTCGTGAAAAGCTATTTGCATCATGAATATTGATGTATCTATCTTGGGGAATTGGTTCTCTGTGAATTTTGTTTATACCATAGCTCTATCATTATAGCAGGACTGAGGAATGTATGGCCTTCTGGGTGTTTCTAAACTCCAGTTCCTATCATCCCTTATTATTGGCATGCTGGCTGGGGCCGACAGGAGTTGGAACCCAACAATATCTGAAGGGCCACTGTTTCCTCATCCCTGGTTTAAACATCATCCTTGCTTCACATAAAGAAATCACAGTGCAATCGTTATTTTTCTGTCCCCGAAATAAAATCTAAGACTGAAAACTTAAGCAAGCTTATTGCTTAAGTTCAGTTGATAAACAGCCATAGGCTGCATATATTTTATTTAAACGTCTGTGTATAAACTTCTCCACTTCTCTTGGTTGTTCATGTTAGTACAAAAAAGAAAAGGCAACCTTGATCCAAATCCTCTTTTGCATCACAACCAGCACCATGGTAATCTGATGGCCTGTCAAATGAAATCACACTGCGCAAAGCAAGTACTCTCTCAGGGAGACGCTTTCTGTCAGCAGTGTTTTGGAATAGCAAGTTACAATTTTTCCAGTCACAGAAAATGAAACACCAAAATGAAACCTTTTATAGAGGTGGTTTAGCTTCTTAAACTCCAGGGGGCCCTTCTGCAGGGCAGGGTGACAGTTCAAAACAGAATAAAGTGGATTGTGTTTATAGGGATGCAACCTCTGAATCTATCCTGAATTTTGATTAATCACAATGGCAAAAGAAGGAGAAGGAAGAATTAGTTTTAATTGGTAAACCGTTCTTTAGCATGATTCAATGTCTGAACAGTATTCCAAAATGAAGAAAGAAAGAAAAAAGCTTTCCAAGCACTCTCTTCAGATGTAGTCCAATTTAATGCATGTCAAGTAAAAATGAAGCCCTGTTGAAGCCAATGGGACTATACGGTTTAATTTTTGACTTTATGATATACTCTTCCATTGTCTTTCAAGACAGACAGATGCTCCACTGAAGATTATTCAAGTGGTAATCAACACGCTTCCCATTACAGTGTTACCATGTACTTTCACAGAATCTTGGTAAAGTTTCACCATGGAGAGAGGAATGTCTTAAGTGATGTCAAGTAACCTTCATTGATTTAGCTCTGCTCAGAAGAAAAGTACATTCACTGATATCTCAGACTGTACTCCATCTCCCCAAGCCCAGCCCTATATCAAAGAACTCATGTGATTAGGGAAATCAATATGGAGAGTCCTAAGGTTTGCTTAATCTTGGCATAGGAAAGGAATCATTAGTATGTCATTAGTACCTCTCAGGGGCTAAGTAAGTAGGTGCATCCGATATACACCATTACTGGCTTGAAAGGAGGGTAGGTTGTTCTTTTTCTCAATTCAGATCAAAGCTGTTTCAGGGGGAAATGTGTCAAACTGCAACATTTCATAATAAGTGACAGATATGGATTGTGGATGACATCGCTAGCCAACCAGCAGTGGGAGTATATTGGATACAGAGTACAGTGGTACCTCTGGTTAAGAACTTAATTCGTTCCGGAGGTCCGTTCTTAACCTGAAACTGTTCTTAACCTGAAGCACCACTTTAGCTAATGGGGCCTCCTGCTGCCGCCGCACCGCTGGACCACGATTTTTGTTCTCATCCTGAAGCAAAGTTCTCAATCCGAGGTACTATTTCTGGGTTAGCAGAGTTTGTAACCTGAAGCGTTTGTAACCCGAGGTACCACTGTATATGGGAGTATATATCCAGCCTCAGTAGCAGACTCAAGGGTGGCTTGGATCTGAAAATCTTAAGGAAGTTTCCTGCTCCCTCTTTTAACCTGGAGCCACTTGGGGTTTGAAAACCTAATTAAGCATTACAGCTGTGCAAGGCTCCCATTTTGGTTTGGAGAGTCCAGATTGGGCTAGCCCAGATTTGGACCCAATCAGGATTACCAAATCAGGCCAAAAACCAAATGCAGAGGACTTGCACAGATCTAGGAAAGAATTCAACACAGTGCTAAATTAAAGTTTGTGCAAACAGAATGGCTCCTGAACAAAAGCAGGTACAGAAAACCATAGCTGCCAAGTTTTCGCTTTTCTCGCGAGGAAGCCTATTCAGCATAAGGGAAAATCCCTGTAAAAAAGGGATAACTTGGCAGCTATGCAGGAAACTAGCATGATTCGTGTGACTGGTTGTACAACAACAGACCCTCCAAGTGTCCCTATTTTCCAGGAACAGTCCCAGATTAGCAGAAGCCATCCCGGTTTCTGATTTGATCCTAGAATGTCCCGCTTTTCCTTAGGATGTCCCTATTTTCATTGGAGGGTATGGAATTATGTGATCCCGAAGCCAAGGGGATAAGTAACTATACAACCTTTAGAAGACATCTGAAGGCAGCCCTGTACAGGGAAGTTTTTTTTACTGTTTAATGTTTTATTACTTTTTTATATGTTGGAAGCCACCCAGAGTGGGACAACCCAGTCAGTTAGGCAGAGTATTAAAATAATAATAATAATAATAATAATAATAATAATAATAATAATAATAATAATGTGGAATAAGGTACCCTTATTTCATTGGAGAAATGTTGGAGAGTATGTAGCAATTTGCTGTAGCTCTGCTGCAAAACAAGCTTCCACTAGTGCAATGGTTGCATTGGATTTTGATTGCGTAACCATAATTCTCACCTTTACACTAGTGCAACAGCCCTCGTGTTGGTGGCCAAAGAATGTTGAATCTGGGCCCAAGTCTCTACCCCCCCCCCTTGCAAACAAAACTCTCCATCCTCCATCGCAGGCAAACGAGAAATGTTTTCAGAGTCCAAGCACTGCAGCACACATGCATATTATCTCAGCAACTGTGATGTTTTCCACACGGAGAACTGTTGCTGTGTTGCTCATGTAAATTGTGTTTACAGACAGTTTAACAAAATCCTGCCTGTAGCTTTGTAACATTTGCTCTCTCTCCATCAGATTGAACATAAAAGGAAATCTATGGAGACCCCCACCAGCTTCTTGTTTCTCAGAGATACACTTATCTGTAGTTGTCTGGAATCACATCAGTTTCCGTACATTTTCTCTTAAAAGCTCATTGTTCTTTCTCCTAATCTCAAGAGAGACTGATGGTATCAGGTAGCGCTATGCCAAAACATCCCTCTTGCACAGTCACTTATTTATTTACCATTCTCCATCAGAAAAGAAATTGCATTTGAATAATTAGGAAAGGAGAAATAAAAATTTGGTCCTCGTAGGTGGGGTGCAGGGTGGGATTTTTGTTTGTTTGTTTTTTGCATTCACCTTGCTTTAAATATGGCCCGGGGTGTTTGTGAATGTTCATTCTTTTAGTTCTCAAATAATATCTCATGGTCTGCACTCTGCAGCCTTCCTGGGTGCCTGAAAAAAATGCATGGCATCATTAGCTGGCTTCCCCTATAAGCACAGGAACGTGGGGAGGCTGCCTATAAACAGATGTTTAATTTCAAGTAACAAAACATACCCATTACAAGGAATACAGAGTAGTTGTGTTGCTTAGTAGTTGCATTTCTTAGTAGTTGTGCAAGACAGAAAGTACAATGGCAGCTGATGGTTGTAGTTTTAGACATTCTAAGAAAGTGTTTTCTCGAGTTCAGTCGAGATGGATCAAAATGGTACTTTGTTCCAAATTTGTTCCTGTGGGATGTAATCCATTGGTACAGTCAAATGCAACATTCCTTATTTCCCTAGAGTGGGCACAGGCAGGGGACAGCCAGTCAGTGTAACTTCCTGTTCCACTGGTCTGGAACTTCCTCCCCCTGCATGTGACCTGGGAGATGGGTGTGGCTCTGGCTGACTCCATAAAAGAGCCGAGTCATGCAGCCATTTTCTCAGTCTAGTTTGTATTGTTCCAGTGTCGTCTTGTTCTATCTTTTGCTGCCATGCTGCTCTCCTGCAGCCATTTTGTTCTATTAATGTAGTTTTTGCTGTCTGCTGGCTCTCAGCCAGCAGCACATGAGTTCAGTCTCCATATGAAATGAACTCACGGTTTCTTTGTGTAACTACCAAGTAAAGCCTGCCTTTCAGGGATCAAATCATGAACTGAAATGTGAGTAAACTTTTTGTTACTTTACTCAGAAATACTTTCATGTCTTTATTCTTTTAAGGGGGAATCAAAGGGGACACCAGGAAATAATCTTAACTAAGAGATTCAAATGAATCTGGAAGCTAGCTTCCAGCTATATTGAGGGGAATCTGCTCTGCTACATCACTTACTAGCATGAGTGAAGGAAGGATAATACTTATTCAATATATCCTTTCCTACTGTCTTTAACATTCCCACAGTTCCTAGAGTTATTCCTCTAATTCTTCTCCAAAATATTTTCCCCATTTTGGTATTAGTGAAGTAAGAAGAAGGGTAGCCAACCATGTGAGGATTTTATATAGTTGGAAGATGATATCCTTTCCCAATGGGTTGGTTGAGTTGAGTCGCTGCTCAAAACTATTTAAGCTCCATAGTGCTGATTTAGAAAATGTATAATCTGGTGTATCCCTAAGCAGCCACATGGTATATCTCACAATATAGATTTTTTTTCTGGAGCTGTAAGGGGCTTTTGATTAGTGTGGAAGTCTTTGATTTTATATATTCCCACTGTTTCCCACCTAGCAAATGAGCCTGATTGGGCTGCTGTGCAAGACAAATAATAAATTTATGGGGCAAGTGTTGGTAGACATTTCATGGCTAAAGTGTATCATCAGCTGGGAGATTTATATGCGCAGAGAATTGCAAACAGTGAGCTCAAAAGGCCTTGAAATGTCCAAGTACCGGCTGTGTCACTTTATGCAAAGCTCAAATACACAGAAGATAAGCACAGATGCTATTCACAACAGCAGGAACTGGGGATGATAACACAGTCTTCTATGCCTTAAGCCTTCTTTCATTTCTTTTTTCTGTAATGGACTAAACTAGGGTTTGGTTCTACTTTACATTCTAAGTACAGATTAAAGATAAAGAACCATCACTTGGGACAGTTAGTATATGGACAGCAGGCTGAGCAGGCAAGCACAAAGGTCACCCAGTCACAGTCTTTCCCACTGTGGGGAGATGTCTTGTATTTCTATTTAAATTAGCACATGTGAATTGCATGGAAATCTGTGCCCTCTTTTCCATTACTCGTTCCCTCTTTTTCTGGTGATGCGTGCAAAAGTGGCCACCCCAACTCACACTCTTTTAGCGTCATCTTTGCCTCCTTATGTGTCCATTAGGAAGGACATAAATTTTTGATTGGTTTTTTTAAGGTATCTTCCTTAACCAACTTAGCCTCACCTCACCTATTGTGCCCCCAATCCATGGGTTTTCCCCTCTCATCTCAGTCTTGACTAGTTTAGGTAAAGGTAAAGGGACCCCTGACCGTTAGGTCCAGTCGCGGACAACTCTGGGGTTGCAGTGCTCATCTCGCTTTACTAGCCAAGAGAGTCGGCATACAGGTTCCAGGTCATGTGGCTAGCATGACAAAGCCGCTTCTGGCGAACCAGAGCAGCACACGGAAACGCCATTTACCTTCCTGCTGTAGTGGTACCTATTTCTCTACTAGAACTTTGATGTGCTTTCGAACTGCTAGGTGGGAAAGAGTAGGGGTCAAGCAACAGTAGGTCACCCTGTCGTGGGGATTCGAATCGCCGACCTTCCTTGTACATCGCAAGCATTCTGGTCTGGGACTGTGTCCTCTCCATGTTCTGCCCAATACATTGCTGGCTCTACAAAAAGGATCGATATTGGTGGGGAAAGAACTCTCCACCTCCACAAACCTAGCAAGAAAATGTCATGTTTTAAATTTCTTTTGAAGAAATGTATGAACAGCCTAGCATCAAAAATATAAATATTGAACTGGTGTGCAAAAGAGAATAGCAATGACAAGTAGCATAAAACCAGTATGAATTACAATAATTTCAGATATCCTCAATAGCCACCAGAATAATCTGAAAAATTCTGGGTTTTTAACATGTGCTGAAGGCAAGTAAGAACATAAGAAAAGCCTGCTGGATCAGGCCCAAGGCCCATCTAGTCCCACATCCTGTTCTCACTGTGGCCACCCAGATGCCTATGAGAAGCCTACAACAGTACTCCCCCCTTCTGTGGTTTTCACCAACTGGTATTCAGGAACATACTGCCTCTGACAGTGGAGGTACACATACCGTAGTCATTGACACACTCTTTACTTCCAGAGGAGGGGTGTTTCAAATAGCAGGAACCACTACACTACAAGGCCTGTGCCAGGAAACCCCAAGATGAATTTCTAGTGCATGTTGCACCATTAAAAAGGTCTCATTTGATTACTGCAGTTGCCAGGCAAATGTGTAGAAAGAAAAGCAGCCTAATTTAAATTGGATAAAATTTAAAGTAATTACACTCAATAACTTTCAAAGGGATAACTGTGTTTGTGTGTCACCCTAAAGACTAGCAGAGCAGAGCATGAGTCTTATGCCTTAATAAGTCTATTATTCTTCAAGGTGCCAAAAGACTCATTGTTTAGACTCAGTACATTTTCCAATAAAATGAAGTTTTTTTAAAAAATGACAGTCAAGTTTATGTAACTTCTCACCCAAGGTTGTTATACTCATTTCCAAAGTAACTGTCATTGTGATTCCTTCGTTGAGATGAGTCATTCACTCCTACCACATGATTTCAATCTTCAGACACTAATTTGAGTGTAAACAATGCCACAATATTACTCAATTGAGATTCTTCTGAAACAAACAGAACTAACATAAAATAACAATCCATGTTCAGTTCATATTACCACTGAGATATTATGTGCTAGTTGGGCCATTTCCTGAATTCCAGTTTTAGCTTTATGTATTGATCTTAAACACATGTTTAAAAATGTATTATTATTATTATTATTATTATTATTATTATTATTATTATTATTATTGAAGCATTATGCGTCTTATGAGTTCCTAATTGGCCACAGCACTATCCATGCTAGACCTAAAAAAGAAAGCAACTGGTTTTATTTAGCTATGGAGAATAAGGTACTTACAGGGCTTCATATGCAGAGTACATGAGTACCTATCCCCTGCTGAGATCACAATCTAAATTGCAGGGTGTGTGGGTGTAGACTAACAAAGTGGAAGGAAGCGCTCCAGAGAGAGACAAATGATGAATATGAGCAAATGTACTTCATACTTGGTTACTACTAAGGATAAGGATAAAGGGAGTAAGCCTATCAAAGAAGTTTCAAGTTTAGACATTATGGATCAAGTTTAGACATTATGGATCCAAAGTTTCAAGTTTAGACATTATGGATCCAAAGGTTCCCTTCTTCTGGCTGCAAGGAGTGAAGGAAGAAGACTCATTCTGTCCAAGGAAGCCTACCTTTGGATCTTAACCTTACTTCATGCATTGCATAGTTAAACTATGGAATTCACTCCCAAAGAAGGCAATGATGGCCACCAACTTAGATGGCTTTAAAAAACCTTTTTTTTTTTTTTTGCTGTTCTATCCAGACAAGACTCCTGCTATTTCCCCCCTTCTGTCTGCATTCATCTTGTAAATAGTTCCTGCATGAATAAAGCCTTTGAACTCCAGGAACTGTAAGTGATTACTTCAATTTAATTCACCCATGCCAAAAGGTCTGTGAACAGATACACCTATGGAAGAGCAGCTCCCATGGTGATGCAGAAGGATGGGAAGGGCACTTCATTGAAGATGAATTGCAAGAAGGGATCTGAAGGAGAGAGGAAGCAAATGAAAAAGCACTCAAATAATTCCTTGCATAGGGTGGCCAATCATGAATCATGTGAAGAGACTCACATTTAAATCTGAGATAAACAGCTGCATGTGTTCATAATAGTGTGACCTGCAAAGCTGAAAATTAATTACAGGGGAGACAACAAGCCAATATATCAAAGTAACAGCTGTCTGGTTTGCAATGCTTTAAAGGAAGATTGATTTGACAGAACAAATATTTGACATATTTTTCAAAACAAAGAAGAAGAACCCTGCTAATGTTCTCTGCATTTGTTCCTACTATCGAAACAGCCAAAGAAGTTTGGCTCAAACCATAAAGTTTCTTCATGGATCAACTTCATAAAATTTAGTTGCAGCCATATATTCATGAGTCACACTATTATTTATACAATGCTTTATTTTTTCTTGATCACCTTCTTTCTTATGCAGGTACATCAGTATTATAAGCACACAAATGTTACAAAAATACCCATTTCAAATAAGAAAATCCAGCAATACTGAGGAACAGGAATACCCCAAAGAGGAAAAACACCTACCCCCCCCTCACAAAAAAGTACCTTGTCCCCCGTGTTGAGGGGACCATAGACCAGAGAGATGGGTTTTCTAGAAAACTGTGAGTCCAACCATTTCCCACTGCCCTAAATCAATAGAGATCTGGTTTAGTTTCAGTTTCCCTTCCAGGTAAGTTGCAACTGCACCAAAGGATTGTAAAGAAATTCCTGGCTTAGGCTGCAATCATAAGCATGTCTACTTAGAAGGAAGTCCCACTGAATTTGGTGGGTCTTACTCTCAGGTAGGTGGGGTCGGGATCGCAGCCTTAGAGTCAATTCAGAGCCAATTCATTTGCAAGGTGTTCACAGAGTTTACACTGGCCATTTTAAGATTCCTATCATGTCACGGTTCCTATCACTGCATACCATTACCAGCACACAGTGCTTCCATCCCTTTTGCTGAGTGTCCTTTTCAATGGAGAAGGAAGATGAAGTCAAATGTAGTATAAGCTGTACTTTTCTATCAGTAGCATCATGCTAGCAATAGGTAGCACTCACTGCTTTGTAGCCCAAGTCAGAGAGAGAGAAAGTTTAAACACCAATCTGAATCACACCAGCAACAAGAGACTTTGGATTTCAGTCTGATTGTGTGTGTGTGTGTGTGTGTGTGTGTGTGTGAGTGAGTGCGTGCACACACGCATACATTTTAATATTCAAAGCACAATGGAATAATTACATCCTACCAAAAGGCTAGAAGTCTAATAAACAACTTGGAGATGATTGCAGGTAGATTAGTGAAATGTCAAGGAGCAGAGCACTAAGCACCAGTTAAATACATCCCGCCAAATGACTCACTTAACAATGGCAAAACTCTAAAAAGAAAACACTTTGACACCCAAATTGCTTTTCTTCTTCTTCTATATATCTAAAAGCAAGGCATACAATTGAACAATGATTCAGGGAGGTTTGGAGAGATATTTGTGGTTTTTCTAAGCAAATGTTTTCAAAAGTCTTTTTTTCTTTTAAACAAAAAAGAAGAAAAAGAAAAAGAAAGTTTGGGTTTGAATTTACAGCTGTAACAGGTGGGGAGCCAGCATGGAGTTGGTGGGAAACCTAAATAAAAGGCATGGCATTGGCAAAGGGAAAGGGGGGTGCTTTAAATCTTTGTCCTGTTTGCAATTCTCCAATCAGACCTTCCTGAAAACATCTGCTATTCCCAGTAGAATGAAACCTCCCATTGGCACCAATGAGAGATTTCCTCTCATGCAAATAGCAAGCATCTGGAGAGGTCCAACTCTGATTGCAGTGGGGGCAAACGGTTAAAGATGCATTAATATGGTTCTTACTAAGGATGGGGAGAAATTCAATTCAGTTTGCAATTAGAGTTTAATCTATGAAGTTTTCATTTTTCAAAACTAAATGAGAAGCAAAACACAGCCATCCTTCAATATTTGCACTTTTCCTAATTTTGTGGTGCAGTTTTCCAACCAAACAACGTTTACAAAAATGCAAATTTTGATGGCAATATTTACAAAAACGAATCACAGAATTATAGGACCATAGAGATGGAAAAGACCCAAGGGTCATCTAATGCAACTCCCTGCAATGCAGGAATCTCAGCTAAAGCATCCATGACAAATGGCCATCCAACCTCTGCTTAAAAACCTCCAGGGAAGGAGAGTCCACAATCTCCCATGTATTAGTGTAAAATAACATACAAACATGCTATTATATTAGGAAAAAATTGTACATTAGTCAAAACTGCTGACAAATTTTGTTGGCCACATTTTGTTGACGATGACAGTAAATTAAATGACCCCCAAGGCTGGTCATGACTCATTCCTCAGCACACTGTGAGTTTGCTGAATTCCTCACACCTGATTTAGGTGCTCAGGAATGGTCATGACCAACCTTATATCTTAGGGCCAAACTGCATTGAATGTTTGGTCATTTATGCATTCATATTTGCATTCCAAAAATAGCAGCCATGGGAACAACCAATCAAGATCACGGATTTGGGACCATAAATCAGAATGGAAGAGGATAAGACAGAGACAGAAAATTGGGACCTTCGGAATGCAAAACACACACACTACTGCTGGCCTATTGTACTTTTTAAATTACTGTTTCTTTCTCGTTTCATCCATTCCTTTGCCTGGAAATGCAAATATGTTCAGTATCAAGTATCTATAGCCCACTCGCATCTAGCATACACACAGAAAAATGAGGGAGAGGAAAGGATACCAGAACAATCACCACATATACTATTTCTTCTTTTTAGTAAATGCATTAGCAGATTCTCATCTGAATTTTCTTTCTTATCACAAGAACTATCATTTCCCGAGCTGCTACCATATATTTTCGCTACCCACACGTTAACAAAAGTTATGTACTTTTTCTACTTTCTATGGTTATCAGTCCTGATAGCTAAGGAAACCTTGAGATTCAGAGAAATTATTCCTCTGAACAGGGATTCAGTACCCAAACCATACATTTAAGCACCTTTACATCACTGTAACAGCCATGGAATCCTTGGAACTATAGTTTACTCCTGCATAGAACTGCCATTCCCAGCACCCTTTACAAACTACAGCTCCTGCAATTCTTGAGGAGAAGGCATGTGCTTTGAAAGGGAGTCAAGCAACAGGGAAGGGCTATTGGCTTGTTTGTGGGCTCCTGAGGAACATTTGGCTAGGGTTAGGATGTTAGACTAGAGCAGGCATAGGCAAACTCTGGCCTTCCAGATGTTTGGGACTACAATTCCCATCATCCCTAGCAAACAGGACCAGTGGTCAGGGATGATGGGACATCGGGAGGGCTGGAGTTTGCCTATGCCTGGACTAGAGGGACCACAGACAAAATGCCATTCATGCAATTAGTGGAGCTCAACTTACGTTCTTTTCATGGCTGTCACATCAGACTTACACTTTTAAAAAATGCTTCAGCTGGAGTTATGGGAAGCCTATTTTCCCTTTACTTCCCTGCTGGCAAGAGAAGCTTTAGAAGCCATGAGCCAGTCACCCTTGGCCTTTAGCTGCTGCCTCTTGCCTATTTATTAAACTCCAAAAGTTTGCCATTAGTCTTAGGTGGTAGCAGCTGTTCCCTGCCTCACCCTTCTCTTGGCTAGCTTGACTCTGGTGCCACCCTGGCTCCTACAAAGGTGAATTGGGGTCTTCTTGAAAGGTGTCCTGTTAGAAGCCCTTCTTCCTGAAGCGATCCTCTGTGGATCTTCACAGTTGTCGTCGTCCCCATTGACCTTAAGCTCATACCTTCCTTCAGAGATCTGCAATGCGGGTAAACCTAAGGAGGTGGAAATATTCCCCAGCGTATGATTCATGTGCATACACGCACACAAATCCAACTTGTTTTGAAAGTGCTACAACCTGGTGCCTGCAGCTGTTTCAGCATACAATTCTGGTTCTTTTCCATGTGGAAAAAAGATTGGTGGATGAGAATGCTGATAGATCATTAATGAACAGACTGCAAAACATTGCTGCAGTAACCCTCAAGATACAAGGCAAGCAATAGCACTGAAGACATCATTGTAGCGAATGCAGACAGCTCTGCTTAGAGATAAACTGTCTAGAAACAGCTCACTGCCTGAATTCTGTGATCTGATCACACGTAGAAGTCAGTCAGTATCCTGAAAATCTCAGCTTCTGTCAGTGTGCAACTTTCTAGCCTACAAGTCTTCAGTGACAGACTTGTCAGTGTTTGAATAACATTTGGGGCTGGACTACACAAGCCCATGTACCCTGGTGAGGAAATGCACATGGAACATAAGAACAGCCTTGCTGGGTCAGACCAAAGCTCCATTTGGTTCAGCATCCTTCCCCCCCCCCCCCAGCAGACAAACAAATACCTATGGGACCAGAGCACAACAGCATTTTTGTGATTCCCATCAGCTAATATTTAAGGTCAACATATCGCTTGCATTTTTAAAAAAAGAAAGAAAGAAAAGTGAGCAAATGCCAGTCAGCATTGACTTGACTGATTTCTGTTCCTGACCATAAACAAACATGTGAATTGCAGCAATCTCAGGGTGCGCACCCTGACGAAATGTGCTTCACATTCCTATACCAATGCACTTTACACTGGATTTCTCAGCACTGGTTTTTTATCTGCTAATTTATTGCTCAATCACTGAGACTTCAAACCTATTGACACTTTCTTAGGAGTAGCCATCGTTGAATGCAGTGGGACTTATTTTCAAGTAAGCATGCATACACTCAGGTTCCTTTGCATTCTTCTACTGATTGCACTTTCTTCAGTAACTTCTGAACTCTTACTTCTGCCCTGACAATTCAAAATGAATTAATTACTGGTGCAGGTCAACTAGATTGTTTTCATCTCCTCCACCTATTGTGGTTTGTAAGGGCAGAGGCAATGTCGCTTCTGTTTTCTGAACAAAATTCAGCACCATGATGGCTCCAAATGTTAAATATTCATGGCTGTAGCTTATGGCTGCTTCCTCTTAATACCATTTGTTATCCATAATGATTTGTGCCCTTCACTGGCATCATAAAACTCATATGACCCTGCTTTCCTCAGGCTGGAAGTGCAGTTTGAGACTGTTCAGTCCTTCTAAAACCTCTCAGTCACTCCATGATCATTAGCATTCATTATACTTTATATTCTTTTGTAAACGTAATGCATCTGAAATACTTTTCCTATCTACGTTTGTAATGAATAGTCTGCAGCCTTGATAGTTGGTTTTTTTCCCCGATTCACAAGCACAGGCTTACATAAGAACATTAGGAAGAGCTTTCTGACAGTAAGAGCTATTCAAAAGCAGAGGAATTTTTGGAAGTTTTTAAACAGAAGTTGGCTGGCCATCTGTTGGGGATTTTTTAGCTGTGATTCCTGCAGTGCTGTGGGTTGGACACTTGTGGGCTCTTCCAACTCTGAGATGCTCTGAATCGGGTCAAAGGCCCATCCAGTCCAACATTTTGTTACTGCAGTGGCCAGTCAGATGCCTACGAGAAGCCTGCATATAGGATCTTCATCCTTCTGTGATTCCTAGCAACTTTGAGAGGCATAGGCATGATGCCTATGCAGGTTTACGTTGGCCTTTGTTTACATTGTAAAGGCTAGCTGGCAAAGAACTCATGTTATGTTGTATTTGAGCTGGCAGATGTGCAAATGATTCTGTAAGGAGGGTCAAGATGTGTCCCATGAAATAGATACTGAATGTGAACAAGCAGTCTCCTGGGCCAGAGATCCTCAGAAGAGAAATTTTGAGAACACCACCAGAAATGTGCTGAAGAACAATTCAACCATCCATCACTTACCCTTTGAGAGTTTCCTGGCAGGAGTCAGCAGATGTATCTGAGAACAGTGCCATGAACACCTGTCAAGTCTAAGACATGGTGTCACCTACACCACCTTGCAGCCAGCCACATCAAAAGTATGCATTTGGTCCAGGGAGTGGCCTGATGGTACACAAAGTCACAAACAAAGCAGCTCCAGGTCTGCTCAGTGCCTGGATGGAAGACAACTTGGAAAACAAATGTATACTGCCTTGGATTCCATGATGGAAGAAAAGTGAGAGACAAATAGAAGACAGGCAGAAAAACAAACAAACACTCATGTTTTAGATGAGAATTATCTCCCAAAGCTATTCCCATCAAGAAAAAGACAAGAGAGGTGCTGACATCAGACATAAAAAAAGCAAAGGCACTTGGTGTGGTTTGCTGGAGAGTGGTGGAGGCACAGCAGTAGCCTCCCAGTAGCAGTCTGGGAGATATCAGTGAGGCTGGAGCAGCACAGATGCACCAGCAGATCCAGTTCACCACTGCCAGGAGGCTACTGCTGAGGTTCTGCCCCTCTGGGTGAGCCACTCCTGCAAGACACACAAGGGAAAGAGGGTGGAAGGGGAGGAATGGAATGGAAAGGAAAGGGGGAGGAGAGATGCTAGTTCAGGCATCCCCAAACTTCGGCCCTCCAGATGTTTTGAACTACAATTCCCATCTTCCCTGACCACTGGTCCTGTTAGCTAGGGATCATGGGAGTTGTAGGCCAAAACATCTGGAGGGCTGCAGTTTGGGGATGCCTGTGCTAGTTATTCGAGATCAGAGCAAAGTGCTGAGTTATAAGAGGGTGTTCTTGCTTGGGTAGCAATAGGTGCCTCTTGATCTTTTGGCCAATGGAAGGAGCCAGGGTGTTCTTTCCCCAGTCCAATGCCAACTGGCAGTTGCAGCAGAGCTGCTCCTTCTTTGGCTGATGGATTGGGGCCAGGTTGGTTTCTCTCCCCACTGCTTCCTTGGCTCTGATGTTCTTTCTAGGAAACAGGAAGCACTTGGCTCTCATGGCCAACGACAGAGGCCATTGTGTTCTGCTCATGGAGTCCCAAGTATACCTGTAGATTTCAATTTCCATGGCTTCCAATGCAAACTGACCTGATATGCATTTCCCCAGGCTAGTGTGCGGATCTAATGTGGCAACTGGAATGTTGATTTTTGTGGTGCACTTGATTCTTCCCCTTCTCCTCCTCATTTAATTCCCACAACAATCCTGTAGGGCAGGATAGGTTGTGAGGCAGTGATTGCTCTAAGGTCATCCAGTAAGCTTCATGGCCAAGTGGGGATTGAACCTTGGTCTTCTAGCTCCTAGTCTGACACTCTAACCACTACTCCACATGTACATTATCTTTGGATTATGCACATCTCTAGATTGTGCAATACAATTCTGGACTCAAAAATGTGTTGCTAAATGTGTGTTTTACAATGAAATAGCTTTAGAAATTCACACATTGAAGAAAGAATCATGGAAACACATAGGCAAAATTGATGTGGACTGGAAATAGAATTGTCCAAACCACACTAATCAAAGGTCATGGAAATATCTAACATGGCCAAATGGGTGCAGCCCAATTTTCATTTCCCTTTAGGTACAGTTCGTCACAAAAGAGACACCTACAGATTTGAGGCAGCCCTTGGCATCATCCCAGGTGATAGACTCAGTGCCCTTATCTGACAGCACACACCTCTGATCGGAATCAGCTATGCACCCTTCAAATGAGAGCTGGATGGCTTCCATTTCAATCGCTCATTATGCCCTTGAGCACTTGTCATAGCCCCAGAGCGCTTCTGATCAGTGAGCTGCTCTGGGGTACTGTGGGAAATTTTCAGTGGCAGCGTATAACTGCCACAGCAGGGCATATAGGATGGACCTCAGTGCCAACAGGCCAAGCCAAGTGCCCAGCGACTGCCAAGCTGGTTATGGCTACCCATAACCAGAGACATGAAAGTATAAGTCTCTTCGCTTTATCTTCTAGTTTTATTACCATTGTCTGCAGAATATCTTGCGGTATGACTTCTTGCTAATTAAATGAGTGCTCATTTCTCTGGGGACTCTTCTTCTTCAGATGAGCACCACTTAAGTTTTAATTATGTCTCCATCTGACAGCTCTGCTGTTCAACAATATCTGCCAGCCCATTACCGATCGTACTGAAGCTGAATGAAGCTCTTGGTGCAGAATGTTCAAAGACTGGAATAAAAGTTCCTCACCTTGAAGGTATTCATCAGAGGATGCTGACACAGTTTTGGTTTTGCAAAGTGGTACAAAGGACATTTACAGAATACTTTTTACCGTAAATGGAACTTGATTGGAGCACCAGATTGTTCATTGAGCTGCCATGACTTCACCTCTGGATGGTGCTAGCCATTGATTGATTGATTGATTGATTGCCCATCTTTTTCTCCAAGGTACATGGTTCTCCCAGTCAATTAATCCCCACAACAACCTAGGTTAGGTTGAGGAGCAGTGGCTGCTCCAAGGTCGCCCAGTGAGATTCATGGGCAAGTGGGTATTTGAACCCTGGTTTCCCAGGTACACCAAATTACATCAAAGGCAGCAACAGCCCCTTCACTCCCTCCCAAACTTGCTGTGAAGTACAATTAGGTCCTAATATACACAACTGCACTGGCACTCTAAGTATTCATATCACATTTTTTTATTAAAAAAAAATACCAGGAGTGGGTGAAGGAGGGAGATGGCTTTCAAGATTGCTGCATTGCAGGAAAAAGTGGTTTAAGCCTTTCCACCCCAGCCATAATCTCCATGAAAATTGCTCTCCTCCCACTGGTATAGCAGTTACAATTAGCATGAAGAAAGAAAGTTCTCATTGGTACCCATGGGAGCTTTTTCCTCCCCAGTATAGGATGAATTGCCACACACGGGAGGGGCAAATTTCATGGAGACTGTGGCCCAGGAGGAAAGCCTTAAAACCTCCACTCTGTGTGCTCTGCAATCTTGATAGCAATCACAATCATCTGCCCCCCCCTAATGCTTTGTATTTTGTTAGTGATTTGATTGCTTGGATTGTAACACATCGCCTGGTTTTAAATGAAACACACACACAGCTCACTGGTGCGATTTGAGAAGCTTTGATCTTTATTCATTATTATCCACTCAGATTTTGGCTTGTTCCTCAAACACTACCCAACCTGCTTCTTTAGAACCCAGTTTCTTTCTTCTTCATTTCCCCATAATAAATATTTTAAGGAGATATTGATCCCTTGGTATGTCCTTAACTTGCATAGAGACCAGGTTCAATATACCTGACCTGTTAACGCTATTGAGAACCTGATCAGTGTTGCTTGTGGTCCCCATACAGATTTTCCACCCCCACCCCACCCCCAGTTTCTGTGCCTATTATTTGGATCGTGAAGGAAAACACCAATATCAAGGCAAAACCATCACCAAACTGTGTTTGTTGATGCATTATTTATCCACTACTTAATAACACGATGGAGTGGTACAAGCTACAGCCGTGTCACATTTTAGTCAACTAGATTAACTGAAACAAGAATAAACACCTTGCTAATTACGCAGATTGCATTGGCTGCAGTCCAGTTCCGAGCTGCATCTCTCCCGAAAGCTAAACCAAACAGTGAAATTGAACAATTCTAGGAAGGCCAAATTTTAATTACACACCGTAGACAGTCCATTAGCATAATTGTTGAAATTCTAGATCATTTCCTCTAATGCGATACTTTTCCAGTGACATTTATTTTAATTAATGATTCTGATGAGGCAACTGCAATTTCCACAAAACCTGAAGTTTTCAGCGATGATGGCCATGCTGCAGAGGGCTCCGCTTCACTGAAGGTAAACCTTAGCACAACTATCAAGAGGCAACGATATAGCTGTGTACACAGTAAGACCTTATAGAATAAATTCAGCACATCTCTACAACACAGCATTAAAGGTTGGATCTGAACTCCAACCCTAAAATTATCTTAAATGGTATCAGGTTGCAATATCAAAATTTTAATCAAGGTATAGTAAAATGCTTTGGCCATTTGTTCGCTCCTAAGAAAAAGAAAGAGATGTTTTCAGAATGTAAGAAAAACATTATGCAGCTTAATAATGCATCTTGTCTGCTGTCTAGGAGCTGTTCTCCTGCCTAACTTTTGCACCTGGTGCCATTCTGCAGCAAACCAAGTGCTGGTTTTTAGTTACTGGTTCCCTCTCCTACTGCCTAACTGTGGTGGAAATATGGATAACTGAACTAAAGATGCAGGTGAGAAACGGAGAGAATCCAAAATTGACAGATTCATCCATCCCTACCCTCCTGATGTTCTTGGTCTCCAACTTCCATCAGCTCCAAACAGCATGGCCAATGGTCAGGGATAATAGGAACTGTACTCCAGTATCATCCGGAGAGCCACACTGCAGCTAAGGGCCCCAGTGCTATTATTTTGTACCTTTATAGTTCTCCCATTGGCAAATGGGTCCATTCCCTTTCATACCCGTTTGGGTCCTGAGAAGCTCATAGGCCCCTAAAGAAGAGCTATTCCCTTTACCTTCGTAAGAGTCCAAACACAGGGTACACCCACTGGAATCAAACCCAAATGACAAACACTATTCATATTCAGAACAGCCCCAATCAAATTAAAGATATTAACTAATTTAGGTCCACTAACTTGAATGGGTATACTCTAACTAAAGCTTTGTTGGATACAACCCATTGATTTCTGTTCATCTGACTTAGTTGTATATCATCCAATTTGTGACTTAATTCAGACATCTGTGTTGCTTTCCAGAGAAAACAACACAGCTGTTGTTGTCGTTTTAAAAAAATAACAACAGGGAATCCTCATATTTCATTTGAGTAATATGAGCTCAAATGAAAATGCCGTATATACTCAAGTATAAGCCGACTTTTTCAGCAATTTTTTTATGCTGAGAAAGCCCCCCTGGCTTATACTCGAGTGAGGCGGGCAGCCGCGGTGGAGGGATGAGCGGCCCAAAAGGAGCCCTTTCTCACCGCTGGTCCTGCCGCCACCACCCACCTCTCACAAGAGCAGGCACAGGAGCCTCAGTTGGGAGAGGCACTGCACTTCGCTGTGCCTCTCCCAACCACTGCTCCTATGCCTGCTCTTGTGAGCGGCAGAGGCAGCAGCGGACGGACGAGTGGCCCAAAAGGAGCCCTTTCAGGCTGCTCCTTCCTCCACTGGTTTGTGGTGTGGTGAACTGGCTTATACTTGAGTCAATAAGTTTTCCCAGTTTGTGTTTTTTTTTTCTTTTTCTTTTTTAATATCATTATTACTATTGCTATTTTCTTTCTTCTCTCTCTCTTCCTTTTCTGCCTCCCCTCTTCCCTGTCTTCCCCATCCTTTTTCTCACTATACCCCATTATTCTTTGATATTCGAGGATACCAAAAGGACAACTTTACATAACTATGTAAAGTGGTGGCTATTTGGGAAAGTATGTTGCTTATATTCACTCATGTATGTCATGCTATATTATGGGAATGAATGAGTACTTGAATGCATGATTCTTGGTTTGTTTTTTTATGTTCTTTTTCTGTATTCCTAATTTCTCTATGATTATGAGTATTTAAGTTGAATTTAAGTTTAGGTTAATTTTTATGTTACATTCTCACTATTATTTCAGTATATATGATTTTGTATGTTTTGATTTACTTATTATTTATATTATTGTTTTTTGAGTGTGTATGTGTTTAAGAAAGTGTATTTTAATATGAATTCTAATAAAGCTTATTTTAAAACTTTAAAAAAAGTTTTCCCAGTTGGGGGGGGGGGTAAAATTAGGTGCCTCAGCTTATATTTGGGTCGGCTTATACTGTACTCGAGTATATATGGTAATCTCCAGCCCATTTGCTATTCAAGTAATCACTTCAGCACAGAAACAGCCATCCATTATCACTACTGTGAAAACATACCTGAATTCTGTTTTGTTTTTAAAAATTATAGCACTGCAGTGTACTTTTTACATTTCATATCTTAAAATGAAACTAACCTGGGTTAACCTGAATAATCTTATGTACACATTTGCATCCCATCCATATGTATTCTGTGGTTTAGTGGTTTAGATACTCTATACCAGGCATGTCAAACCTGCGGCCCTCCAGCTGTTGGGGTGCTGTTTTTTTAAGAGTTGAAATTATGCAAGGGGTAATAATTGAGATTTGAATTTAGAAACAGAGGTCTTAGATGAGACTAACTTCCTCAGCCTCTCACTCCCACAGAGAACTCATTTATCATATCACTAATTAAAGTGTGGTGAGCCAGTGTGGTGTAGTGGTTAAGAGCGGTAGACTCGTAATCTGGGGAACCGGGTTCGTGTCTCCACTCCTCCACATGCAGCTGCTGGGTGACCTTGGGCTAGTCACACTTCTTTGAAGTCTCTCAGCCCCACTCACCTCACAGTGTGTTTGTTGTGGTGGAGGAAGGGAAAGGAGAATGTTAGCTGCTTTGAGACTCCTTCGGGTAGTGATAAAGCGGGATATCAAATCCAAACTCCTCCTCCTCCTCCTCCTCCTCCTCTTCTTCTTCTTCTTCTTCTTCTTCTTCTTCTTCTTCTTCTTCTTCTTCTTCTGTACATCTAGGCCAGGCATCCCTAAACTGCAGCCCTCCAGATGTTTTGGCCTACAACTCCCATGATCCCTAGCTAGCAGGACCAGTGGTTGGGGAAGATGGGAATTGTAGTCCAAAACATCTGGAGGGCCACAGGTTTGACATGCCTGCTCTATACAAACTCTTAATTGAGTCAATATACAAAATGGATAACATTCATGGAATGTATGCTTATTATTGTAAAACATTTTTCATTCAGTCTGTCCTCCTGTTGGTAATGCACTGCATAAAATACACAAGTTCTTTGCTTATTACAGATTTATTCTGGGATTACACACACACACACACACACACACACACACACACACACACAAGGATGTTGCTATGGCACTTATCCACTTCATAAACTTTAATGGGTTTATCCCACAACAGCCAGTGATTCTCATCTTATCCTTTGGAAATGGGGTGGCTGCTAAGGCAAAATTGCCAAGACTATTCAGCTGCCTGGATCATATGGGTACCATTCAGCATATGTAGTATGTATGAAAACACGAATCACATAATTTGAGAGTGCAGGTGGCAAAAAGGTCATGTGGAAATCTTCACCGAAACACTCAATTACAGTCATACATCGGGTTACAGGTAGGTAGCCGTGTTGGTCTGGATCGAAGTCTGAAGAAGTGTGCATGCACACGAAAGCTCATACCAAAATAAAAACTTAGTTGGTCTTTAAGGTGCTACTGAAGGAATTTTTTTTATTTCAGTCATACATCGGTTTAAGTACGCTTCGGTTTGAGTACTTTCGGTTTAAGTACTCCGCGGACCTGTCTGGAACAGATTAATCCACTTTCCATTACTTTCAATGGGAAGGTTCACTTCAGGTTAAGTACAGACTTACGGAACCAATTGTGTACTTAAACCAAGGTACTACCGTACGTCTCACTTAACAGCAAGTTTACTCAGAAGCTTTCCAACCAGGGCTGGCCAGCCCATGAGGCAGACTGGGCAGTTGAATTGGGCAGTGGAATCACAAGGGACGGCACCCCCCCCCCAGTCACCACAGCTGCCCCTGCTACCACCACTGGAGAAACAAAGAGAAGCGGTAGTGACTTCCAACTCTCACAAGATCTTGGCATGGTTCTCCTCCTGTGCTGGTGGGACACCCTGCCTGCCCTGCCACCACTGCTAGAGAAACAAGTAGAAGCTGCTGCAACTTCCAGGAACCGGCAAGATCTTGTGGACCTCTCACGAGATTTCACTAAAAGTGACAGTCGTGCAACGCCAGTAAGTGAGGCTTCACTGATTCCATTTCTGTCCAACTGGACTTCGACTCAGGTAAATGGGAATAATTGTATATATATGTCCCAATTAGACATAATGGCCATATGCTCCTACCAGGATCAGTGGAAGCATGCCTCTGAATATCAGCTGCTTGAAGAAAATGCCAGGGGAGGCTATTGCCTATTTATGTCTTGCTTGGGGACTTTCCATGGGCAGCTGTTTGGCCATTGTCAAAACAGGATGCTGAACCAGATAAAATGCTGACCCAAAAAGCATTGTCAGCATATGGAATAATGCCTTTCAATTAAAAACATATAGAAAGCATATGAGTTTTCTAGGCTTCCTTAAAAATTGATGCTGATGGAACCAGCCATTTATATCTCTGAATACAGAGAGATTTGCTTGTTTGTTTGTTTGTTTTCTTTTTTGAAAAGGTCCTTTTTTTTTATTCCTCCTACACTAGACACTTTCAAAAGTTTTTGTAAAGTTTTAAAAGTTTTGCAAGGACACTTTTTTGTACTTAGAAGATGCAATGATTATTTTGTAAAAAGCCTTAAAGTAGGTATTTTCTTCTTCTTAAACCCATTTAATAGCTTTTCACACTTTGTACCAACAGATCCACATTGCACATGTTAGCTTAAAATGGTAAGAACATGATATGGAAGGAAATATATTGCAAAAGAGACCTATTACTCTGAGTTTTGAGAATAAGTAATTCTATCTTCCCGTAGTTAACTGTTCACATCTGGATGCAAAAGCAGCCTACCAGTTCTGCATGAGGCTCTTGCACAGCATAAAAATGGTCTGAGTAAACCTCAGCATGCTAATGGAACCCATTTGCACAGGAATGCCATTTCATTCATCTACAAAAACAGAGTATTAGCATCAAAGAAAAGCTTATTAATAGCTGCTTCATAACAAACAAGGTTCCAGAACGTTTGATGTGGTTATACAATTCTTCCCATTACATACACCGTTAGTACGCAACGAGTAGCTGCAATTGGTTCTCATTTTTAAAAAAGAAAAGGGGAGTGCTTAATTCAGTGCAGCAGCAGAAGGACCAAAGGAAGAACAATAGGGCTGGCATTTCCTCTTTTGTGGCCTGGGCCTTTGCTCTTTCACACTAAACCATGGTTTGGCTTAGGGTTACATGCAAACTGGGCCTGTATGGTTTAATGATCAGTCTAGGAAAGAGGCATCAACAGAACAGAGTAGAAATCTGTTCTTGCTGTGATCTGAAAACTGAAATTGCCAACAAAACATGCAGACCACCTCAGGCTGCAAGTCTTGTACACCCATCTGGGACAAAGTCCCAATGAATTCAACAGCATTTGTTTCTGAGTAAAACTTGGGCTGCAAATGTCTTGAGTGGGAACATCCCATGAACTGTGTGTCTATAGATGGTTGTACTGCCATTTCTGATGCAGCCTTTCATTGTGTCTTAATTATTCATGGCAATGCATTATTAATTGTATATTTTATTAAAAGCAACGAGTAATGAATGCTCAGAGCTGATTTAGCCATTCCAAAAGTACCCACAGCCTCCTGAGGTTTCTATGACTTAAAATACCTACCAGTCCGAATAATCATGAATGTGATTACACTTTGCGAAAATAAAACTGAAGGTGGTGATCTTTTCAAAAGAGCAAAGGGCACCAGCAGGTGGTTCAACTCAAATGAAATGAAGATCACCTTTGTGCATCAGTGTTCCTGAAGAGAAGGTTAGTTTCAAGAGGTTGCCATCATTTAAGTTGGGTGTGGGAAAGAGAGGGGGGAGGGTAAAAACACAGCAAGTGAAATGAGACTCGGACTAAACATCAGGAAGAATTTTCTGACCACAAACAGCTGTTTGACAGTGGAATGGACTCCCTCGGAAGGCAGTGGACTATTCTTCCTAGGAGCTTTTTAAGCAGAGGTTGGCTGGCCACCAGTCATTTATGATTTAGTTGAGATTCCTCTGGAACCCTTCCAGCTCTACAGTTCCATGAGTCTATGACCTGTGGACCATGTCCTCAGTGCAAGTGGAAGTTGGTGCCCATTAGACTAACAGTAGATGGAGGCAGAGCCAATTTATTCCAGTTTTCTCCCCAGCCTCCTCCGTACTGCTTACTGCAAGGGGCAATACTAAGAGCCATCCAGACTTGCCCACAGAATCCACATTTTGTCTAATCCATTTGTTCCCTGGCAGCCCATACATGAGCGACTTATATCTGGATGTGATTTTAACCTGGTGCTTCGAATGCCATTCTCCCCATTTTTCAGTCTTTGCTGTTTTGACCAACCCTGGCTCTGCAGAAGCTGCTCCACATCGAAAACACCCACATTAAAACAGCAGAAAAATCTGTGCACAGAAAGCTGGCAGGAGAGCTTTCAAAGCAGAACAGATGTCCTTTTCCTTTTATTAGTTTGGTCTAGTGCTAATAGCATCATTAAAGGATGCAGAAAGGAAACTATTAAGCCTGCCAAATTCTCAGTCGACCTCCATAGTTGTGTAACTAACAGAAGCTCCATCTACAAACTTTCACAGGTTGATAATATTTACATTTCTATACTGCAAAAAGCATCATGTGCTGATTTTTGCAGCTCAGAGTTCCTAAAGGCACAGCAGGCCAGGCCATTGCTTTGATGAACTAGATGACCCTCATGGTCCCTTCCAACTCTACATTTCCATGATGAGTCAGCACCTCTAGCAACATATTGCACAATCCCAAGCCTGGTTCTCCTCTTTCCTTATGCAATTTGTGGGCCCTTTTTCTTCCATGATCCTGCTCTTGGATTGCCAAGTTTCATTTCAAAGTGTCCATTTTTATTCATCCTATTGCTTTCAAATGTGCAATATTAATAACCACAATAGTCTAGGGCACCTATCTGCTTTTAACTTTCCTCCTGTCCCAGAGGATTGCAGTGAGCATGCTAGCAGAGTGTTGTGCATCCAGCATATTATTTAGGAGCATTTCTCTCCTTCCAGTCTCTCTGTGCCTGTTTTGCTGCTGAACAACACAGATTACTTTCCTTCATATTAAGTAAGTGCTGAGGGTGACCTCCTGCAGGCTAAATATTTATGAAGAAGATGTGCCAGTCAGTGTGGGCAATGACCTCTGAAGTGAGAAAACAACAGGCTTTTCTAGATGATTGCTTGGGCTATTAGCAGAGGAGGTGAATATACACTGAAGACTGCTGTTGTGATATAGTTCAAAACTTGAAGTTGTTCTCATTGCTTTCTCTTACAGAGAACTGCAAGACAAAGGTGGCCTTGAAGCTTAAGAGCACATAACTCCATTAGTGGGAGAAGGATCTGGCACATTCCCCCAACACTAGTGCTTATAAACTCCTATAAGCTCTTAACTGAATCTCTTTTGCTTCATCATTCATCATAGGTGAGAGCACATTCACAAAGGTATGTTTGACTGTTTATTGCTGAATTAATTGATTGCAGAGTTACCTTGTGTTTTGTTTGTTTGTATTGTTTCCCACTCCTGGATTATTATTTATCAACTAGAGAAGATGGTGCATGTTTAACTGTCTATTCTCTCTGCAATGGCTGAGAAATAAAGGAGAGCTGAAATGCAAGACCATGGTATTTAAATCTTTTTTCTCTATTCATCCCATCTTTAATTAAAGCTCAATTAAATCAGCTCTGGGAACAGTTCAGACCACAGGGTCATTCAGAGAGGTTCCCATCCTCCTCAATTCTCAAAACGGCATAATCATAACTTTTAATGTTGTGGTAATGTCATAACACTACTTCAACAGGCCAATCCTTTTGATACGGAGATAATAGTGGAATCTAAGTTCAGACTTGCGGCACAATCCTAGGTGAAGCACAATTGCTATGTGGCTGAGATGGAATCAGTTTTACCTAACCATAATACTCAGTGTAGGCAGGTTCACAGAGCTGATCGGGACTCATTCCACATCGTCCTAATGAAGTGATGGGCAACCTTTTGAGCTTGGTGTGTCAAAATTCGCCAAAAAACGAGCATAACTTGGGTGGTGTGTCACTTCGAGAAAAAACACACCATAATTTTGCGATATTTATAGTTTAAATAACAAAAATGTACAATTGTAATATATAACTGTATTTAATAAACCAAAAACTAATTATTTAACCAAACCAAACAAAAAAACCCTTATTTATCACAAAGTGCCCAGAGTAGTTGAGCTTTTGGGGGGGGGCTGCTGACCAAAGTTTTGGAGGTTTTTTTGGGGGGTGCAAAAGTTGCTTTGCTTTGGGGGGGGGGGACAAAGCTGCTGCGCTTTTGGGGGGGGAGAAAACAGAAATAAATGACGAATAATACCTTCGCTGGAACTAACACGCAGCACCAACATAGTCTGCCAAAGCGCCAAAAAACCCAGCACAGAACAGCTTTAAAAAATGAACGCTGTTACACCCAATCATCGTCTGCCAAAGCGCCAGAAAAAACAGCACAGAAAGGGTTAAAAAACCAATCTCTGGCTACCAGCAACAACAACAACAACAACAAAGGACCCGGGTTTCAACAGCGGAGACAAGCTGTATCGTGAGGAGGTGCAGGAGAACAAATGGGAAAACAACAAAAACAGCGTGAATGGGCCGATGGGGCGCATGCCAGCAGTGAGGGCTCTGCGTGTCACATCTGACATGCGTGTCATAGGTTTGCCATCACTGTCCTGATGCTTAAATCCGAGTTATGTAGCCATTTTTTGAAGAGGAGAAGAATGTTCTTTCCTTCTTCAAACAGGGTGAACAAGAGGGACTGTGAAATTTACAGCTATTCAGATTAGAGGGTGAAAACAGTAGGATGAACTTTTTAACTGACAATATGCTGACCTGCTTTTGCCTCTTGCTGCTGGTAAACAGTTAAGAGCTCCTTCCATCTTTCTGACAACCCTGTTCCCAGTTGAATTGCCAGCGAGGAGACTGCTGCCAATTCCAGAGGAGAATGGGAGTTGAAACAGCCATGGCAAATTTACCTGCCTCCCAATACAACCTATTATTATTATTGAGACCAAAGTGATTAGCTTTGTTAATTGATATATGATAATGAAGTTTGTATGTGGAAGACTGTTTAGGATTGCGAGGGGGGGCTGCAGTTTCTTTTCAGTTTGTTTGTTTGTTTGTTTAGTCGCTAATGATTTCTATTGCATTTTTCTGTTCAATTTTTATTCAAAATGCTTTTTATATTTAAGAGACAATTCTGATGTCCTGTTAATTGTGCTGCTTTAAATGTGTGTCTTGTATTTGACCGTCATTTGTAATATTTTATTTTCATATTTTGTAATGCTCTAGCTGACGTTTTCAGAGGTTTTGTTTCTTTGAAAATAAAGCAGTATATAAATGATTTTAATAATAATAATAATAATAATAATAATAATAATAAATAACTTTAAGACAAGCTGCCTAAAACAATAAGCTGCTGCCAGATAATTTACTGGATGTATTTTATTTATATTTATTGCATTTATTTACTTATTTATGAATCTGCCATTAAGCTAAATGGCATCTGCTTGTAGCTGAAACATCTGGCCCTTCATAACATCCCCTTATGAATAGGGACAGGCAATGTTGTTGCGCAATTATTTTGATCTCCCTTCGCAAAGTAAGCCTGCAGATCTGGCTTGAAAAATTCTAATTGAAGTAAAAAAAGCTTTTTCACAGGAATATTGGTTCTAACAGCATTTCCACTTTTGTGAAAATTGGCTTTGCTTTTGGTGAAAGTGTTATTTCTTTCTCATCAGCACCCAAGGCAGAATCATAGAATTACTTTTCTGGGTAATAATACAATGTGGCGGGAATTGACAGAAGGGTTCGGAAAGAAACATCTCAGTCTTTTAGCGATTTTAGCAAGAATAGCTTCATCGCTGATGCAAAGGATACCTGCAAAATGAAGAATTTGCGTGAAGCAGGCATTTCGGTTGTCTTTCTTAGGACGAGGCAATAAATGTTTAAAGAAAACCTAAGAGAAAAAGCAGAACTGTGGAAAGCACAGTGGGGAGCAGGGATTTGTCTCTCGCTCTTTTCTACCTTCAAATAGTTAAGAGGAAGCCAAGTGGTGTGCATTCTTTGTTGTACATGCTTTAAGCATTATCAGATTCACACCAGCTTTTGAGAGGGGGGTGTCCTCCAATAGACATTACAAGGTAAGACTATCCTTAATACTGCCTGTGAAGTGCCGAAGAGCTCTCAGTGATTCCCCCCCCCCAAACAGAGCAGTGGAGGATTAAAAAAAAGATAAATGCAGCTTTTAACTTAAAAACAAAAACAAAAAAACCGCCCCACTCCACCTCCTGCTTTTCCATACAAGTAAAAATCATCTAGAGCTCTTCAGTGCTCTACAGGAAGCATTTAGCCAGACTCACTTCTTGCAAAGCCCATGAGCTAATGGTAGAGGATCACAGAGATATAGAAAAGCAAAGATTTAGTGCACTGAAAAGCAGAGAGTGCATCAAAACAGAGTAACTGAGTAAACACACAGTTTTCTGGGGGTCCTAATCAAACTTGGGGAATGTTGACATCACAGTTTGTCTCAGGGGAGTCACTCCAATTTCCATAGCTGTTTTGCCCCAGCACCGAGCGGCTGCATGTTCCTAGCAAATATTGCATATGACAAGGAATGGATTAACACAGGAGTAGCCAACCTTTTTGTATGGGTTCCTACCTGCCATACAGCTGTAAAGACACAAGAACCCTGTTTGCCAGCCCTTAACTAAAGTCTGGGCCAGGCTTCCTCAACCTTGGCCCTCCAGATGTTTTTTGGCCTACAACTCCCATGATCCCTAGCTAGCAGGACCAGTGGTCAGAGATGATGGGAATTGTAGTCTCAAAACATCTGGAGGGCCGAGGTTGAGGAAGCCTGGCCTAGGCTGTCATTCTGCACCCCTTTGAAAAACAGATCTGCTGCAATTTGCCTATCTAGGGTTGCCATATTTTGAAGAAAAATGAGGACACATTTGCTGACTTCTGCTTTTATCTGTGGAACGCGATGATGACTCTACCCATGAAAAAGAGGGCATGTCCTGGAAAAAGAAGACATATGGCAACCCTTAGTGCCTTGTCTTCAGCTCCTGCACAGCAAGAGTCATGCCTAAACCTCTTTGCAAAGTTTTCACATTTGCCTTTTAGGGAGAGCACGGCACATGCAGAAACGGCCTTCTTGACTGTCGGACCCACTATTGATCTTACCCACTCAATCCACCAGAGCCTGTATTTGCATGCAGGGCAAGTCAAGGCAGCAACTAGGGAGAATAGACTATATATAATTTTAGGCATTGTTAGACAATTACAAGAATCTTCCAGTGCTGGATTTTAGCCTAATAAAGCATGCATTCATACTCCATTGGAGGCTTCAATAAAGACCCACTGTGAAAGGTATGATTTAAGGTATGAGGCATACCATCCTCATGAGCTGCGCTTTGCACTAGGAGCATCACTCAAATCCACCCCCACAAGCTGCTTTTTACCCAAAGCATCAATTGCACCTTGAGCTGATGAGTGCCAGTTCTTTAGACCTCCATACCTTTTCACTTCCTGGAGTACATCATACAGTGAGACAAATTAAAAGGGGAAATAGCATACAGTCAACTTGATGTTGCCCACCTCACCAGCTTCACACAATAATTATTGTCGCACTGGAAGCATAGTGCTTAAAACAATGATCTGGGGCAGTGGTTCCCAACAGGTGGTCCGCGGACCCCCAGGGGTCCGCGAGCTATGCCAGAGGGGTCCGCAAGATGCTATTAGAATAAAAAATATATTAAATATATTTGTATGATAACAGATTTTTTGTTTTGGCTGCTTCCTGCATGAGCAGAGTCTAACGCAAAACTAGAATTAGATACAGGCAGTAGTTCTGCTGTATGACGTTAGGTGGCGCTTTACAAACACTACTGTTTTGCAAAGAGGCAGCGCGCACATTCTACTAACGCTCACCTCCCCAAGATGCTTTGCGCGCGTCGGCTTCATTTATGCGCTACTGCACAGGTACCCTGTCTTCTCCATTCCCCTCCTTCCTCCCTGGCACGCGCTGCCTCTTTGCAAAACAGTAGTGTTTGTAAACAAAGCGTTGTTTTTCGCGGAAGCTACAGTTCACATCCTCACCAGCAGACTCGCTTGATTAAATCGTGTGGATTGCTTTAGAGGATCCTGATGAACATCAACTCCCCTACTCACATATGCACAAAGAATCTATGCAGTGCTTCATGAGTTTATTATAGGTTTATTACAGATGAGTTAGCCCAGGCTTCCTCAACCTCGGCTCTCCAGATGTTTTTGGCCTACAACTCCCATGATCCCTAGCTAGCCGGACCAGTAGTCAGGGATGATGGGAATTGTAGTCTCAAAACATCTGGAGGGCCGAGGTTGAGGAAGCCTGAATTAGCCATTCAAACTGCAAAATAACAAACTGGGGGGAAGCCAGATAATATATTAGAAATCTTATAGTGTGAAGGAGAATGGTTCTATGAAGCTTTTCCAGTTAGTTATTAGCAGAATGAACAGTGGGCTGTTCAAAAGTATAAAATGGCTTTAAGTGGTTGATAGTCTTCTGCTTTACTTGAAATAAAGTGCATACTTTTACTGAGAGTTCTCAAGAAAGAATTCGTTATTAGGAAATAAGGTTGAATCAGATTATTTTCTTGAAAGAACAGCGTGGGGGAGTCTAAGTTAAGTTTGTACAGATCTGGTCTCCTAAATAGATGCCTGGTGCATCATCCTCTCTCCTTCAGCTCCTGGGTTAACAAAAAACAACCTTTGGTATAATACTTTCAAGACAACCTTTGGTATAATACTTTCAAGACAATGGGTGTGAGATTGTCTAGCTGTAATATTGGCAACCCTGTAAAGTAAATCAGTATAATAATTATCCCCTATACTGGAGATGGGGGGGGGGGGGCTGAGGGTGAGCAGTTTGCCTTAGGCCACCTAATAAGTTCATAGCAGAGATGAGCTCCAAACTGGGACCTTCAAATTTGTATCTCCTAACCACTAGATTACACTACCACTGGCTCAGCCTTCTATCCTCCATCCAGATTCTCTTCCACCATATGCTGGTCCTTGCAACATTCATTCCACCTGTGTGCCGCAGCTTTATCCATCCAACATAGCAGCCTGTCCACAACTTGATACTGTCAGTAGTACTTATTTAGTCATGAAAGGCATTACCACTGGACATTTGCAATCACTTAAAAGAGAAAATTATGGTTTATTTGAAATGTCAGAGTTCCAAAATAGCTTGTGGTTCAACTTTAACTGCTTCCAAGTGCATCTTTTGAACACTTTTTGTCAGAAATGGTCAGATGTTTTTCAAGAGCTCTTAATTAAATCATACATGGTGGTTCCACAGCTCCCTCCTTCTACCCATAATCTGCTTGCATCTTTTCTAATCTCCTCATGTTTCTTGAGCAGGAGTCTTTGCAAACTGTACAGCAGATATTAATATCGTGCAGCTTGGAACAATAGGATGCATGAAAACTGACTCTTCTTGGAATAAAAATTGTTCAGGCCGATAAATAGGATTCAAAAATTACCAACCAGAACTTTCTTCATAACAGGTACAAAAGCAATGATACATCCAAATAGTTCCATGAGACATAAGCTTGTTAAAGCATAGGTTCGTCTTTTAAGTAATATTAGATTACTGTACAGTGGTACCTCGGTTTATGAACACAATTGGTTCCGGAAGTCCGTTCATAAACTGAAGCGTTCATAAACTGAAGCGAACTTTCCCATTGAAAGTAATGGAAAGTGGATTAATCCATTCCAGACGGTCCACGGAGTAACCGTTCATAAACTGAAGCGAACTTTCCCATTGAAAGTAATGGAAAGTGGATTAATCCGTTCCAGACGGGTCCGCAAAGTACTTAAACTGAAGCGTTCATAAACTGAAACATGGGTGTAATTGGTTCCGGAAGTCTGTTCATAAACTGAAGCGTTCATAAACTGAAGCGAACTTTCCCATTAAAAGTAATGGAAAGTGAATTAATCCGCGGTGTTCATAAACCGAAAATTCATAAACCGAGGTGTTCATAAACCGAGGTTCCACTGTACTCCAAACAGACCTGAAATCAAAGGTCTTTCTCTCCCTACAGCTTCCATTAGCCTGGAGTTGTTTTCTGTTTTGGAGAGACTCATTAACTTCTCCGACTGTGGCTGGGAACAAAAGTCCAATTTGTTCAAAATGGCAATTTGCAATTGAATACCCTACTTACATGATTTAAAGTTAAACACCACGTGTAAAAGCAGAGAACATCAACTGGTAATCATTAACTCATTTAGGTGAATAATAATAATAATAATAATCACAACAACAAGTAATAGTAATAATAATTTTAATTTCTCAAAACAAAAAATAAATGTTCTTTTTTAGAGAGACAGGGCCACAAGAGCACTCAGAAACTTATGAAGTCTCTGATCCACCTTCATATGCCTCGTTAATAGTGTGCTCTGATTCAGAAACACCACTGTCATCAATCCCCACCCCAATCTGCCTCGTCATTTTAGAGTACAAGAGTTGATGCACGCTCATAATATGTAGTAATCACATACTCATTACTAGCCATGGTTTCCTCACATCTGTGCACAGACACATGTGAAATTGTCACATGCATCTATCTATCCATCATTTTATACAAAACACTATATGTATTCCTATATGAATTCCTAACTCCTTATTATAGATTCTGGCCTAGTTTTCTTACATTCTCATAACAGCAAGAACAGGCAACAGTGACACATTCAGGGACTTATCAGTGGTCCTCAACCTTGGGCCTCCAGATGTTTTGAGACTACAATTCCCATCATCCCTGACCACTGGTCCTGCTAGCTAGGGATCATGGGAGTTGTAGGCCAAAAACATCTGGAGGCCCAAGGTTGAGGACCACTGGACTTATTATCATGTTTGCTGCTGATATTAAGTTTCCTCTCACTCTGAAATAACAGTTTTCATATGAAGCCCTCACCCCAAACTCCTGTGTCTCTCAGGCACTCTGCATTTCAGTTTCTGCTCCCTGCTCTCACCTCTGGTCTCTTAAGCCATCCTGTTTCCACTTGGCCTGTTTTCTTTTACCTTGGAGCTGAGTTCTTGAAAGAAAAAAGAAAAAAAGGCAATAATTTCCTTTTGCTTCCTTGGAATAATATGTCATCTGGATTTGTGAGCTGTGCAAGTGTAGCACTTAGTACCTTAGGCAAAACGGCCAGTCTAGTATGACTGAACATTTCATTTGTTTCTTTTCATTTAAGTATACTTTTACTGCAGCTTTCTCCCCTCTCACTGACCTCAAGGTAGCAAGCATGCTTATGGAACCCAGCTGGTCTCCCATGTAATCTGCCCGGATCCAGACCCACTTAGCTTTTGGCAAGGGTGTCTGCATTATGGTCCCTAGCCATGGTCTGAGAGCATAACTGATACTGTAATTATTCTAGTTGATTGGTATCATATGTTTGGGTAAGTGATAGCATAATAAAAAAATTCCCGGAAATTAACCTACATAAGATAAAATCTTGGAGGCATAATTGGCCAGAATTAATAAGCTTTGGCAAGGAGTTTGAAATTAGTGTGTGTGGGTTTCTCTCCCTCTCCCTCTCTGCCTCCCTCTCATCTATGGGGGTGGGCAGAAATTCAGTACAGTGGGAATTTTATATTGAGAGGATATTAATTAAAGCTGAAAGGCCATGACAGATTATTTACAGAAGATTCCAGGTTCAATTGGTAGCTCTCTTGAGTAAAGAGAAATTCATAGCTGCAACCAGGGCAGTGATATGATATGCTGAAGTACGGTAGCTCCTCAAACACCTATGTTCCTGTTGTGCAAACATAGACTGGTTAATACAGAGCTGTCAGTGCCAATTTGAGGGGGCCTGAGCATGGGCATCCCTTGCTCTGCCCCAACACATAGGCTCTATTGCAGGCATCCCCAAACTGCGGCCCTCCAGATATTTTGGCCTACAACTCCCATGATCCCTAGCTAACAGGACCAGTGGTCAGGGATGGTGGGAATTGTAGTCCAAAACATCTGGAGGGCCAAAGTTTGGGGGTGCCTGCTCTATTGTAAACTCTGAGGTGGTTGACTCTACCGGTACTTCCTTGGAGGTTTTTAAACAGAGGTTGGATGGCCATCTGTCATGGATGCTTTAGCTGAGATTCCTGCATTGCAGTGGGTTGGACTAGATGACCCTTTGTGTCCCTTCCAACTCTGTGATTCTGCCAGAGCCAATCCTATGTTCAGCAGGAGAGTTCTATCTACAAAAGAGCATGCCAAGCTCTCTGGCTTGACCCTGTGCATCCAACAGTTTTATGAACGTTAGATTTGCAACGTTTTTCACTTCCGTTCCAGAATCAACACTTCCTTCTTCAATAGCATCTATAAAACTATTGTCCCTATGGAAACAGAAATAATGGAATGGTGATGCCATGACAAATACCATCTGTGCATGTTATTTTGTACTATTTACTCCAAGTTCCACCAAATCCTAGCTTATGTGACGGGCCATCTTCCTCCACCACAGTTGTTTCCTCAACCAAAGTATGGCTACTTTTCTGTGGCCCCCAGTAGACAGACATATGCTGAAATTTACCTGGAGCAGCATTCAGCTATGTTGTCTAAACTAGAGGTAAACACAACTAATCCTTTGTACCCATCGTATTAAAGCAGCTCAATTTGCTGCATCACACGGGCTAAATTTACTCAACACTTTTAATAATTTTAATAATCCACACTCAGTGCTCATAGTCTCTAGCATTTATTTATGATGGACTCAATACATCTGTTAGTCTTTATGCTACAGGCAGCAGATGGAAGGGGGAGAAAATTCCCAAGCAGTCATATTCATGGCTGGCAATCCAAATTGTTGCAAATGTGTGGTCCTGTCAGTACATGGGTACAAGTATCACATCTGGGGGGGGGGTGCATGAGCTTTTTCTGAGCATCCTCTGAGAAAGCTCAAGCTCCTCAGCTATTGAGCCAATTTTGACTTGGGCTGAGTTCACCCAGCAGTTTTTTGAAAACTTGATCTTGACCTTATCCTTTCAAATGACATTGCATTTCCTACTGTTAAAGGGGAGCAGCCGTGGCTTGAGCGTGACCTTATTAGCATTTTGAAATGCTATAGTGAAAAGATTGTTTTAAATGATCTGTCAAAAGTGTCTCATTTTCAGAAATGGCAAACGAAAATAGTCCTAAGTCCAGGATTCAAGGCTCTTTCTCTGCCTTCCGATGTGCTTGCATGCTAGATAATGAACAGTGCTCCGAAGCCCAATTGCTATGGTTACATCCAAGCAGTCTGCTCAAGTTTTCAAAGTTAATTTTTTTAATGCATTTATTAAATGAATGGGAACTGATCTCCGGGCAAAGCCCTGTATGTTTCTCTTTTCTCTAGGGATGAAAGCATGTCCTTGGTAGTCACAAGTTTGCCTTATTACCAATTTAAAAGGTACAAATCGAGGAAGGAAAGCATATTACACAACATTCTCCTGAATCAAAAGAGCTAAATGGCCTTTTATTCGGGGCTGGGTAAAGGCATTCTGGGGCCCAAGGTGAGAGGAAACTAGCTTTTGGTGAAACCCTGCTCACCAACCTCCTTTATCTCCTCCTTTGTCACCACATCAGTGATGCGGGTGCTTCTCTGGGGACATTTTACCCACCTCTCAATCTGAGAAACATTGGGTGTTTCCTCAGAGTGAGGCATTGCAGGTGTGGGAGCCCAGGAGAATACTTGCGGCAATTGGAATTTGGATATAAAATTTGCAGCATGTTATGGTTTAAGAGGAAATTATATGAAAATGATATATAGTTGGTATCTAATACCAAGTAAACTGGCGAAAATGTATAAATCTAAATCAAACAAAAGTTGGAAATGTAAAGAGAAAGAAGGTTCTTTTTATCATATGTGGAGTAAGGTTAAAGCTTGCAGGGAAATGATATATAATGAATTGAAAAGGATGTTCAAAATATCTTTTATAAAACAAACAAACCCAGAAGCTTTTCTTTTGGGGATTATAGGGCCAGAACTACCTAAATTGTATAGAAATTTATTTATGTATGCTACTACAGCAGCAAGAATGTTACTTGCCCCAAAATGGAAAGAAGCAGAAGTCCCGGTAAAGGAAGAATGGATACAAAAACTTAAGGGATATGCAGAGATGGTGAAACTTACCAGAAGAGTAAGAAATCAAGATAACAAACTTTTTATAAAAGAATGGAAATGGCTTATTGAATATTCACAGATAAATTGAAAACAGATAAAAAATATTAGCAGGATTATTGTAATAAACTGCACTTTTATAAGAGTATATATTTACAGTAGATAATTAAATGAGCAAATTAAATGAATTTGGATATGCAGAAGATATTATAGAATAAATTTAATGAACTACCAAAAGAGGAGGGAGGAAGTCAAATTTTTGAAATGTTAAATAGATTGTAAAACTAATGAAATGTTTGAATTTGAAAAGTATAAATAAAAAACTATTAAAAAGAAATAATAAAGAGAGAGAGAATACTTGCAGCATAACCACTTTGTGGTGGCAAATACTATTTAAAGTTTCACAGTAGTAAACAATGAAACTTTAAAACAGGTACTCTTCTGGGATACCTTGGCCACAATGTCTCACTCTAAAAAAGGCATAGGGTGACCCAAAGAACCTTTTCAAAGCACCACAATTTCACTATAGCAGAAAAGCAGCTTCAGGGCCCTTACAGTCCCTGGCAGGGAAAAAAAATCCTTCTAGTAGCACCTTAGAGACCAACTAAGTTTGTCATTGGTATGAGCTTTCGTGTGCATGCACACTTCTTCAGATAAGTCCCAGGCAATCCCACGCAGGTGAGCTACAGTAACAAGCCTGCCCAATCAAGAAACAGCAGCAGATCATTCCTCAGGCAGATGGCGATAAGGCATGGATCACTAACTATGGCTATGCTAACCCCATTGGAGCCAACTCCTAGGGCCGTGGGGACTTCAGCCCCAACAATAAAATGTTTGAGGAGGCAGGGCCTTCCCATTCAAATAGTGTGGGTGCACTGTGTCATGTGATCCGTTATGTGGGGCGGGGCTGACCTGGGCCCCCACAATATTTTATTCAAGTTGGCATCCCTGGCTAATCCTAACCCACAGCCTGAGATGAGGAGTGTATCTTGGCTAATGGATGGGCCAAAACTGCTTTTATTATGTTTGTGGTTGGTGGAGAGGCAAAGTTATCTGCCCATACCCTGCATTCTAGCAACATGTAGAGTTTCGTGATGCTTATAGAGAATGAAAGAGCTAAGTGATTCATTGGTTCTGTTCCATACACAATGTATCCACCACTTTTAATTTTTAAAAGCTAATTTCAATTTAGATTTTAACTTAAGCTGCCCTGTCAGAGAGTGTTGATAGGCTATGGAATTAGTCATAATCAATCTCAATGCGAGCAAAACCTTTACGTAGTCAGAACAGAATATTTGCTGGTGCCGCTTAGTCAGAAATCTTTTATTTCAGGTCTGCACAAGAGAAATTCCACAAGCAAATTGCAGACCCCTGGGTGAATTCCAAAGTTATTGTTTGGGGCACCGTCCATCAAGAGGTTCTCATTATGCTCTGAATTGTTCATTCTGCCCCTAAATCCAGAAGAATGGGATATAATTGGCACCATCTAGCTATATCTCACATCTTGCTCATAACTGACATTCCTGTAGCATGTGAAGTGTTGGCCTAAAACTTTCTATGTTCCATTGCAGTCTGTTGACAAAACTCAAGGAAGATAAAGAGGAAAAGGGGAGAGCGAAACAAAGCTTGTGGTGCAGAGAGAATGGGGGACGGGCGAGAGAAAGAGCCATAGTGCAGTGGCAGAGGGTTTCAGGTTCAATTTCTGACATCTCCAGGTAGGGCTGGGTGAGATGCCGGTCTGAAATCCTGAAGCGCCACTGCTAGTCAGTGTAGACAATGTTGAGCTAGATGGACCAAGGTAAAGGGGAAAGGGACACGGGTGATGCTGTGGTCTAAACCACTGAGCCTCTTGGGCTTGCCAGTCGGAAGGTCAGCGGTTCAAATCCCCACAATGGGGTGAGCTCTCATTACTCTGTCCCAGCTCCTGGCAACCTAGCAGTTCAAAAGCACACCAGTGCAAATAGGTACCACTGTGACGGGAAGGTAAAGCCACTTCCGCGCCTGCGACGGAGGTGGGGTTGTGGGCTGCCCGACTGTACCATCGCGTAGGGGCTGCAAGCTCAGCCCCTACGCAATGGTAGGTTCCCGCCTGCGTCACCCCCCGACCAGCCAATGAGGTCGGTCGGGGCGGGGCCACCAACTTTAAGCACTCTGCAGGCGGGAAAAGCTCCCTCTTTTGTCCCTCTTCGCCGGAGCGAACAATTCACGCCTCGGATCATCGTTTTCGCTGGCCTCCGTTCCCCCGCTAGCGTTCCTTGCCTTTGTTGGGATCACCGCTGCTGCCACTTGCTCCCGCTTCGCTCTTTGCCACTAATAACGCGGTATCGTATTGTTATGTGGCTGTGCGCTCTCCACTGCCCACCTGGGAAATGGGTTGCAAAGTTTTGGAAAAGGGGCATTTTTGCTGGGTTTTTAAAAGGGCCGCGATTGTTACCCCCAATCAGCTGGGAGGCGGGTCCTCGTTACTGTAGGGGAGCGTGTTCTGCATGGAGCGTGCGTGGGGGGCGAATTTCAGAGCTCTCCCCTCTGTGGGTGTGCAGGCTTGGTGGCTGCCCCCTTTTTTATATTGCAGTGCTCGGGTAAAAGTTCTGTTGTTTACAGGCTCGTTCTCTTATCTAACCTTTCCGATCGGCTGTTAATCCCCTCCGACAGTGCTCCCCTTCCCTTTCCTGCAGAGTGTCTGACTGGGCTGCTGAGATTTCAGCTTCTTTCCCTCCCCCCAAGCTCCCTTTAATTGCATGATTGTGCTTGATTATCTTTAATGCTTGGTTTATATTTTTTCAGCATACTGAGCACTGCAGCTAGCTCCTGCCTGTGCTTGCTGCCCATAGCTTCCCTTCCTAACCCACCTTTCCCCCCAACTCATTCATCCGCTGCTGCCTTTCAGCCTCTTTGGGAGCCCTCTTCTTAATTCCCCCATCGTTTCCTTTAATTCCTGCGTTCAGTTTATTTACTCCCGGGCGCTGGAGCATGGTTCCTGGTGTTTGTATCGTTGTCATGGTTACAACTCCTTGCCGGTCTCCATTTTAAGTGTGGCCACGTGGCCTGGCAGCAGCGGCCATCTTAGGAGAGGCACGCACTGTCCCTCCAGTACTGCAGGGCTGTTTGGGGATTACTAATAACAAATTGCAATTAAAGAAGCTGCAATCTACAAGCGGGCTTTGCCTTCAGTTCATTTGCTTATTGGCAAGTTTTGCATGCCCGTTGGAAGTAAGAAGGGATTTATTTTCATGTTCCCCTTTACTATCTTTACACTTATCTCACAACCCCCACCCCCGCATTTTCTGCAGCTATAACTTTGAGGCAGAGGGGTCGTTAGGACCGGCACTTTCCACTCTGCCTTTCTGGTGGCTTCGTGAGCCTTTAATTGCTCTATTTTCGAGGGCTGCAACCTTGTTGCTGCACCAGAGGATGCCTTTTCTCTCTGGGCATTTTCCGAGCCAGCAGCGGTAGTTGTAACAATGTTACATTGTCCCCGTAACTCAGCAGGCTACTTCATTGCTACTTTGTGTTTCTCTTATCTGTGACTGCTACAAGTGTTATGCTGCTGAAAGTTTGCAAGCTGTGGTTGTGAAACGTAGACAGCAGGCTGCTATAGATTTATAGCTAGCATCCTTACGTATAACCATTCATTATCTTTAGTTGTCCCTTGCATTAAAAAAGGGGGGGATACCTTCAAATTTACTTCATAAGATTTATATATTGCATTTATTGGTGCTGCTTTACCACGGTGACCTGCACATGTAGCCTAGATCTGCCAACCTTAAGATTAAACTAACATAATTTGATCTTACAATAACCAGATTTATAATAGGTGTATTTAATTTATTGGATTGTCTTTATGTGGAAACTAAATAACTGTAACTGTGTCTTTAAGTAGGACACTCTGAAATCATTTCAGTCCTGATTATAGGGAATATAAACAATACTGAACTATGCTGGAGGTCTGTATTGTCCTCTTTGTAATTAAAGAAATATATTTTTGGTGAAAGAATTTAATGGTACAGGGTCAGGGTTTTTAATTTTTAACACTTAAGGGCTAGCCTAGCCAGCGCAGGAGGTGCGTGAGTAAAATATTCTATTCTACTGGTGACCATGCCATTTAATCTTGAGTCATCCTGTTCACCTGCTGCCTATCCGAACTCATGACCTTGGGATAAATACCTTTATTACTTCAATTATGTTTTGGCTAATTGGTGTTGCCTGTTCACACAGTGGGCATTATTCCGTTTGATTTTTCTGCAGTTACTATAAGTTAATAGACATTTTGAAAGGGGCTGGTGGAACCAATTTTCCACAACTTAATTTACATGGAATTCATTACGTTCAGTTGAAGGCTATCTATTTGCTTTTTCAAATAACTGAATTTAAGCTTTCATTGCTTCGGTGGGATACATTTTTCGGATCCACTACTACCTATATTGTTCCTGACATAATAATAATAATAATAACAATAATAACAATAATAATAATAAAATAAAATAAATGAATGAATGAATACTTAAATAAAACTCACTCTAGTTTAAATTGTCCTAATTGCATTAACTGTTTCGGCCTGTTTTAGCATTAAGCCTGACACTCTCATTGCATTCATTAGTGTCGCTTTCTTTAAAATAACTGAATTTATTTAAGCGTTTGTTGCTCCTGTGGGATACATTTTCGGATCCACTACTATCCATATTGATATATAATAATAATAATAAATGAATATTTAAATGAAATTCACTTTAGCTTAATTGTCCTAATGGCATTAATTTTAATCATATGTTCTCTTTTGCTTATATGTACGCTTCCCTATTTTCGGCTGCGGTTCAGTATAAACAATACTGAGTTAGGGCGCCGCCCTTTAATGCATTGCTATTGTGGTAATATTTGCATAATTTATATAATAATAATATTAATAATTTATTATTTATACCCCGCCCATCTGTCCGGGTTTCCCCAGCCACTCTGGGCGGCTTCCGACCAAATATTAAAAACAGTACAGCATCAAACATTACAAACTTCCCTAAACAGGGCCGCCTTCAGTTGTCTTCCAAAAGTATGTTGTTGTTGTTTAGTCGTTTAGTCGTGTCCGACTCTTCGTGACCCCATGGACCATAGCGCGCCAGGCACTCCTGTCTTCCACTCCAAAAGTATAATAATTGCTTATTGCCTTGACATCTGCTGCGAGGGCGTTCCACAGGGCGGGTGCCACTACCGAGAAGGCCCTCAGTCAGGCTTGCCTAGGCCAGTGTACACTGTACTGTACCAGACCCCCCCATCTTGAATGCTCTGTTGCATGGTGCCTATAATGCCAAGGTTGCAATTTGATCCCCATGCGGGGCAGCTGCATATCCTAGGGGGTCTAATGTGTTTTTTTTTGTTTTGTTTTTTTTTTTGTTTTTTGTTTCCAAGCTATGCCTTTTGTTTCTAAGTGCTCTCTAACAGTATATATTTGTAACTGGGACATCATATTTCATGCTGCTTCAAAAGCTAGGTGACCAGAGGTATCAGTTATAAAGGTTCCGGAACCACTAGCAGCTTATTGAGGTATGAAATTTATCTTGTATAGTATATCAGAATGTGCATGATTGTGAGAAGCATTTAGGGAACCATCCGGCGTCCTCTTGTTTCAGGGGTAAGCAGTCCTTTCAAGGTGGCAGGGGGCTTTATTTCCCCCCCACACTAATAATAATAGCAATAATAAGAATAATATATACAACAAGTATAATATCAACTATAATGATAATAACTGCTATAATAATTATAATAATACTTCAACTCTTAGGTATTTTCAATCTCTGGGGTTTCCTGAAAGAGTCAGGTATTGGCCTCGGTTATACTGTACGACCTCTCCAGCTTATCAGTATGAGATCCCTGATTAGGTTAGCATAGTAGGCTATTATGCATCATTCTTATGGCACCCAGTTGATGGCTAGAATGCCTGTATGCCATTTCATGCACATGCATACCAGATTAATCAGGAAACATTTGAGTTCCAAAAAAAAAAAAATAGAGCCTGGCTGCTACTATCATACGATGTTCCAAAACAATGAAGTGTTGATGGCTAGTATGGCTTCCTGGAGCATGTGCTGACGTTTGCCTGTGGACAAACTTAACGGCCTCAAGGAGACTATTAGACAGCTCATCCCCTGTAAAAAACTCACCCTTAGACAAATCCAATCACTCCTGGGTCACCTGAATTTCGCTTGTAGGGTAATATCACTGGGCCGCCCTTTCTGCCTGCGATTAGCCAGACTCATGGTAGGTCTAACTAAACCGTTCCACAGGAAGCGACTCCCTCACGGGGTAAAGGCCGACCTAGAATCCTGGCAAATTACAATGGGGTATCTCTGTGGCAGGACAACGTGGTCTTGCGTTCCGACTTTCAGGTGCAGTCGGACGCGGCAAGTACGTTGGGTTTTGGAGTCTATTTCAAAGAAGAATGGTGTGCACAGCGTTGGCCGGCCAGCTAGGAGGGTACAGACATTACACGCGACTTAACATTCTTAGAATTCTTCCCTATAGTGGTAACCGTGCATTTGTGGTCCGAGGAATTCAGGAATCAACGAGTCTGCTTCAGAACCGACAATCAAGCGGTGGTCAGCGTCCTAACTCTGCAATCTTCAAGATCTGCAAGAGTGTCACCCTCTTACGCCATTTTGTCTTACTGAGCTTGCAATTCAACATGCATTTTTCGACCAAATTTGTGCTGGGGTTTAATAATAACATCGCAGATGCTTTGTCTCGCTTCCAGATGGACCACTTCCGCTTGTTGGCACCAGAGGCGCGCCAGTGGCCAGAGCCGTTCCCGGAACACCTATGGAGCCTTGGGAGCATGAAATCCTAAAGGGAGTATTTGCGTCGGTTGCCCCTTCCACCCTTAGCTCTTATAAACGGGCTTGGTCGGATTTCACTAACTTCAGAAAAAAGGAACTGCTGACTCGTCCCTGGCCTGCCTACTCAGGAAGAGGTCATGCAATACATAGTGCATTTAAGGAATCTTGGGCGAGCCGCAAAGACCCCTAACATCCACCCAGCAGCCATAACTTTTTTCTCTAAATCACTCTATTTCACAGACCCGCGTGATAACTTCCACTTACGCAGTGCTATGGAGGGCTGGCGTCGGCTCCAGCCACCTGCCAGTGATACTAGGCGGCCTATTACGTTTGACATGTTGGTTCAGATACACAAGCAGCTGAGGACCCTTTGCTGGACAAAGTTCAAAGCGCGTTTATTTTCAGCAGCGTTCTCGATAGCCTACTTTAGGGCGCTCAGAGTAGGTGAAGTGGTCTGCGAGGACCACCCTGATGGCATCACACGGGGCATTATAATAGGGGATGTGCCACTGTCCGACTCCCAAGCTATGGTGCACATCCGATGCTCTAAGACTGACCAGAAAGGAAAAGGCATTATTATACGCCTCCCGGCAACAGGCACTGCAGGTCCATGTCCACCAATTCGCCATGGTCCTGCGCAAGGCCATTGCCTCCTGCGGTTATAGCCCCAGCGAATTCTCTGCCCACTCTTTCAGGTTTGGCGCAGCTACTTCAGCCATGCACTTGAGCCTTTCATCCGAGAGAATTCAGGACTTGGGGAGGTGGAAATTGAACGCGTACAAATAAGTACATCCGTGCGTAGCGTCGACCGGGTCACCATCGCTGATCCCCAGTCGTCATTCTTTGTTTTCCAGGTGGCCAGATTGTGCGCGTTTGAATAGCCAGGCACAGCATAGTCCATTGGGCCCGGGAAAGGGCGATAGTGGCGGGCCTGGGGAGCAGTCTGGGGCCTCCCAGAATCTGTGAAAGTGTCTTGGATCGCAAGGAGAGGCATGATGTTGCTGCCGACCATCCGGGCACAGCATAGTCCATTGGGCCCGGGAAAGGGCGATAGTGGCGGGCCTGGGGAGCAGTCTGGGGCCTCCCAGAATCTGTGAAAGTGTCTTGGATTGCAAGGAGAGGCATGATGTTGCTGCCGACCATCCAAAACCGGGCTGCTTCACTCGGCTACCCTGACCTGCTGGTGGTGCAGCTCGGTGAGAATGACCTTGCTTGCCGTAATGCAGTGGATTTAAAATTGAAAATATTCAGTGACTTTGATATCCTCATGGACACCTGCCCGGGGATGACGCTGCTTTGGTCCTCCTTGCTGGAGAGGCGCTCTTGGCGCGATGGATGTTACCCTATCGCTTTGAACGGAACCAGGCGGCTCCTGAATTCCTTTGTGATCCACAGAGTGTTATCTTTGAATGGCCAAGTTATCTCGCATCCCAGTTTGAAACAGAGTGAAGCAGCCCTCTATCGCTATGACGGTGTACATCTGTCGCCTATGGGGAATGATATCTGGCTGGAGAACGTAATTACGGGAATGACAGATTGGTTACGTGTTAGAGAGCTTAACTAGGCGAATAAGAGATTAGGATCACGGCCCCTTAATAATTTAGAAGTGCTTGAATAATTAAATAATTAATTTTCGAATTAGGAAATTAGGGTGGTATTACATGTGAGCGGATTGGCGGCGAGCCTGGGGGGGCTCGAGTGGCGGTTAGGCGTTGGAAATTTGCATAACAATTAGATGGAGGAGGGGCAGGCTACGTCATCAGCTGCCCAAATTTGGAGAAGTAATTCCGTTAAAGGATTCCGGGGGCGAGGCTTGGTCCTGAGCCTGGAGTTGCCTGGGCCGTAAGGCACGCCCCTTCGGTGGCCACAGGAGGAGCTCTAGTAGATCTACGTCGCGGGGCTCCTTTCTGGTGGTTAACCTCTCACAGACTTCAACACACGGGTTGGAGTCGGATATAGTCTGTTAGGTTCCAACGCCTAAGCCAATTCCGCTCAACATGCATAATTAATAAAGTTGTGGCCTTAACCACCCAATTAAATCTTAATCACTGTGTCATGAGTCTTTATTACATGGGAAGGAGGGCTATTGCCACACAAAGCCACTTCCGCGCCTGCGACGGAGGTGGGGTTGTGGGCTGCCCGACTGTACCATCGCGTAGGGGCTGCAAGCTCAGCCCCTACGCAATGGTAGGTTCCCGCCTGCGTCACCCCCCGACCAGCCAATGAGGTCGGTCGGGGCGGGGCCACCAACTTTAAGCACTCTGCAGGCGGGAAAAGCTCCCTCTTTTGTCCCTCTTCGCCGGAGCGAACAATTCACCCGCCCGCCCACCCCTTAAAAAGAGGTAAGGGGACGCTGCTGTGGACGTCAGTTGGTCGCCCTGGTTGGCCAGGGGGCTGGGTAGGATTTTTCCCATACTGGGCTAGCCATGATGGGTTTTTCGCCTACCTCGTAGCATGTCGTCACAACTTAGGTTAGGCGGTTAGGCGTTGGAAATTTGCATAACAATTAGATGGAGGAGGGGCAGGCTACGTCATCAGCTGCCCAAATTTGGAGAAGTAATTCCGTTAAAGGATTCCGGGGGCGAGGCTTGGTCCTGAGCCTGGAGTTGCCTGGGCCGTAAGGCACGCCCCTTCGGTGGCCACAGGAGGAGCTCTAGTAGATCTACGTCGCGGGGCTCCTTTCTGGTGGTTAACTTCTCACAGACTTCAACACACGGGTTGGAGTCGGATATAGTCTGTTAGGTTCCAACGCCTAAGCCAATTCCGCTCAACATGCATAATTAATAAAGTTGTGGCCTTAACCACCCAATTAAATCTTAATCACTGTGTCATGAGTCTTTATTACATGGGAAGGAGGGCTATTGCCACACAAACAGTGTTTCTGTGAGCTCTTGTTTCCGTCACGGTCCTCCGTGCGCCAGAAGCCGTTTAGTCATGCTAGCCACATGACTCAGGCCACATTCGGCCTGAAAAGTGAGATGAGCGGCGCACCCAGAGTAACCTTTGACTGACCTTAACTGTCCAAGGCTGGAGTGCCAACTTGGCCCTGCAACTATCTGGGGGCCATGGGTGCCCTGCAGCGTGCATGGACTTGGCATCGAAAGCTGTAGGTGCCTGGCCCCTTCATGGGGAATTTTGTGGGTGCTTGGGCACCCAGAGCCCCAGTGATTTGGCACCTATGGTTCCGGGGTCCTTTACCTTTAACCTTTAGATGGACCAATGCTCTGACTTAGTCTAATTTTCCTATGTTGGCTGCCATCTTTTGAGTAGTCCCTGGAACTATGCCTTTAAAGACCACCTGGATGTACAGATATTAGCAGGTGATGATGCTTAGCTCTGTGCTTTATCTACTAGGTTCTGCATACCAAGCAGCTGTTAAAGACTGAAGAGCAAGCTAGGCTTTTGAAAATGAAAGGAAAACTGAAAAACCTAAAATACAGGGGGCAGGGTAAGATATGAGGCTGGGGGGGGGGGTAACCTCTGGGTGGGGAGGGAGGAAAAAGCATGCAGATGAAGGCAACCAAGATAATCAACATTCTGGAAACCAAGTCTTAGGAGGAACGGTTGTAGGAGCTGGGTATGTTTAGTCTGGTAAAGAGTAGACTGAGAAGAGGTATGATAACCATCTTCAAATATTGAAAGGGCTGTCACGTGGAAGAGGGAATAAACTTGTTTTCTCCTGTTCCAGCAGGGAGGACCTGAAGCAATGGCTTCTAGTTGCAAGAAATGAGATTCTGACTAAACATCAGGAATAACTTTCTGACAGTAAGAGCTGTTAACCAGGCATAGGCAACCTTGGCTCTCCAGATGTTTTGGAACTACAACTACCATGATCCCAAGCTAACAGGGCCAGTGGTCAGGGATCATGGGAGTTGTAGTTCCAAAACATCTGGAGAGCCAAGGTTGCCTTTGCCTGTCAGTTAAACAGTGGAACGGACTCCTTCAGGAGGCGGTTGGACTCCTTGGAGGTTTTTACACAGAGGTTGGATGACCATCTGTCATTATAATTCCTGCACTGAACTAGATGAATCTTGGGGTCCCTTCCAACTCTACAATTCGATGTTTCTATATCCAGCTGCAAAGATAACAAAATACAGTTCATCATGACAACAAAAACCATCACCAGGACACAACTCGGAAGCAAGCAACAGCCACAAGTGGATCTTGAGGGCTTTCCTACTGGGGCCTGTCAGCATAAAGAGAGTAGAGTGCGCCGTACAATAAAGTGCAGTGAAAAGGGGGAAACAGCACTGATGACGTACAAGAAAAGTGGAGAAAATCTCACATATCTCATGAGGCAGAGGAGTATGCTATAGAGTCAAAAGGGAAGGTCGACAAAAGGGTTCAGAGAAGTGGTGGAGAGAGGAATTCGTCACCACTTCTGTCCCCAGAGAAGTAACCAGGCAATGTCTTCACTCTCACAGCCCATGACAGGGAATTTGCTTTTGCTTTGTGAACTGCATTCATTGGGGGGGGGAGGGGCGGCACTTCAATATTAGACAGACACCATCTCTGTTCTCTTTTCAACACCTCCCTCTTTTCAGACCCTCCCTCTTTCAAGATCTTTTGAAAAATCCCTTTTGAGATCTTTCCCGGTCTTCTGCATCTGCATTGGAATTGCTTAAAAGACATTTTATTGTTTTTTCCACTTGTTTGCTGTCCTGGGCTCCTTCAGGAGGAAGGACAGGGTATAAATTTAATGAGTAATAAATAAATATAAATAAATAAATCCAGCAGAATAAATCTGGCAGTTATCCTTCCTGCTAACCTTCAGGTATCTCTTGAATCCTTTTTTATGCTGACAAAAAGTAAAGTCTTTTATAAGTTAATTGTTGTTGGTTGTTTGGTTTTTTAAGCTGGATTCAGCCAAGCTTGGCTAGAAAAAAGAATTCAGTGTAATAATTAGCAAGGTTATTCAAAACGTGGCAATCGTAGAATCATAGAGTGGAAAGGGATCTCAAGGGTCATCTAGTCCAACCCCCTGCCATACATGACTATATCATTCTGTGGATTTATGGCACAGGCTGAGAAGATCTGCAGTGACTCTGCAGAAATGTCCACTTCACACCGATGAGTTGCTGAAGGTCAGCCTCCTTTGAATAAATGGCTGCTAAAGCAACCAACATTGGCCGCTCGGATGAAACGTTTTGTTTATAATACATGTTTATGGAGCGGTAATTTCATTAGTGCTCTCAAAATAGATACTTGAGAGCACACAGCTGCTCACCGAACAGCACTGAACCTTCAGCAGAACCGAGGCTTCGGTTGATAAGCTGCCCCCTCGCTCTTAACTGCAGTCTTGAACAGTAATTGACATCAGTTCCTGGAAGCAAAGATAGTAGCCTGGGGAAGGCCATTTGAGTTTTCCATAAGGCCTTTCAGTAACAGATTCTTTAAAAGAGAGAGGGGGAAGTGAAGTTGATTTGGCACTAGCAAGTAAATTCAAAGATAAAATGGTTTACACTGGTTATGTGTGTACCACAAATTACAAGGTGAATTGCGGTAGTTTGGGAAAGGTTCTTGCTAGTGCTATTTTTCTAGGGGTACACAAGGGCACTTACTGTAACAACTTCATGATGAGTACCAGCGCAAAAATATTTGTTATTTAACTTAGTTAGAAGACTCAATTACCGGTAGCAAATTAATCACATCATCAATAATTTCTTGGAAATGAAAACAAAGTATAAAGATGAGCATTGCCTTGGAACTTACGATTTCTAAATAATCTCCAGTGTTTGGTTAGAATAATAGAATCTAACCAAATTAGATTCTATTTGGTTAGAATCATAGAATCGTAGAGTTGGAAGAGACCACAAGGGCCATCCAGTCCAACCCCCTGCCGAGCAAGAAACACCAATCAAAGCATTCTTGACATATGCCTGTCAAGCCTCTGCTTAAAGACCTCCAAAGAAGGAGACTCCACCACACTCCTTGGTAGCAAATTCCACTGCCGAACAGCTCTTACTGTCAGGAAGTTCTTCCTAATGTTTAGGTGGAATCTTCTTTCTTGAAGTTTGAATCCATTGCTCCGTGTCCACTTCTCTGGAGCAGCAGAAAACAACCTTTCTCCCTCCTCTATATGACATCCTTTTATATATTTGAACATGGCTATCATATCACCCCTTAACCTTCTCTTCTCCAGGCTAAACATACCCAGCTCCCTAAGCCGTTCCTCATAAGGCATCGTTTCCAGGCCTTTGACCATTTTGGTTGCCCTCTTCTGGACACGTTCCAGCTTGTCAGTATCCTTCTTGAACTGTGGTGCCCAGAACTGGACACAGTACTCCAGGTGAGGTCTGACCAGAGCAGAATACAGTGGTACTATTACTTCCCTTGATCTAGATGCTATACTCCCTTCCTTTCCTATTCCTTCTATACAGTAATTTTTAAGAAATGCTATTTCCCAAACTCTTTTATACCACTATCAGTAGTTTTGAAGATTTCCAGTTGCTAGCAGTGACTTGCCTAGCTGCTCTTATCTAATATTATGTATGTTTGAGATCTGATTCTTCAACCATTTCTTTTAAATTGCCAAAGGGGGTGGTTCTGCTGTCCTTGGGATACCATAACCAGTACTGCAATAGCTTTCATTGTATTCAATATCTCTTCCAATTACTTGAGGACAAGTCCAAAATAAATGTAACAGGCTTGCATTTGACATCTCCAGCAATTATCATCCTGAAGACTGTGTTTTCTGCAAATGAACAAACATCAGATACTAAGTGGCAATTTATATAAATTATATTTTAATGGCACTAGAATAAGATTTATACATTCTTATACCCAATTTTCTGCAATAATTGCTTTACTGAATCTTCTCTCCATATACCTTCAAAACTATATGCGTGATCCTGACTTCAGCAGTTAAAGCCATTAAAGTTTATCACATTGACAGAAACCAAAATAGCACGTTACTTACATCCCTTGAGAACTGATAAGTGTATCAGGCAAAGAAGTCAATGCAGTGGGATTGCAATGCCTGGCAAACTGTACGTTTTGTTATTTTCCAATCAACCCTTGTCAAAGGCAGCAAACCTTCTAGAGGGAACAAGGAACCAGAGGAGTCAACCACACTTGATACAGCAATGTGCCTGCTTATATAACCAAACCCATGCATTTTATCTGAAATTTGTTGACCGACAATGCCATTTACCAGGTGAAGGAAAAGCTCAAGAGGCATTGTTCTGAAGCTTAATCACTTGTGTGTTGCATCACAGATTGGCTTTCTTTTCAAAAATGAATCTGGGGTTAAGGAGAAGCTACACTAATGTCTTCAATCCAATGCCACTCTAATTCCACTTGTTAAAATGCCACTGCTTATGTAGTCTGTAAAGAAGAAATAGAGCCATCTTCTATCTAAAGTAGGCATAGGAAAATTCCGGCCCTCCAGATGTTTGGGACTACAATTCCCATCATACCTGACCACTGGTCCTGCTAGCTAGGTATCATGGGAGTTGTAGTCCCAAACATCTGGGGGGCCGGAGTTTGCCTATGCCTGATCTAAAGGGCTGTCACATGGAGGATAGAGCAAGTTTGTTTTCTCCTGCTCTAGAGGCTAGGACCCAAACCAATGGATTCAAGATAAAAGAAAGGAGATTCCAACTAAACACCAGTAAGAGCTTTCTAACAGTAAGAGTTGTTCAAAAGTGGGGCCGACTCTCTCAAAAGGTGGTGGACTCAGCTAATATAAACAAATTTGCAAAGCAATTTCCCCTAAAATAATGCATTTATGTGGGTGTGGGTGTTTTAAATTACTACAGCGGTACCTTGGTTCTCAAACTTAATCTGTTCCGGAAGTCTGTTCCAAAACCAAAGCATTCCAAAACCAAGGCGCGCTTTCCCATAGAAAGTAATGCAAAATGGATTAATCCATTCCAGTCTTTTAAAAACAACCCTAAAACAGCAATTTAACATGAATTTTACTACCCGGTATCTAATGAGACCATTAATCCATAAAATGAAAGCAATAAACAATGTACTGCAGTCACACAATCAGTAGTTGAACTGGGTTCCAGTGTCACAAAAAGAAAAAAAGAGCAGCAAAAACAAAAATGCAAAATAATTAGCAAAAACATACAGACCTCAGCGCAACACTGAAAACGGAAGTGTGACACTCAAATCGGAAGCATAGCACTCAAAACGGAGCATGTTTGGCTTCCAAAAAAAGTTCACAAACTGGAACACTTCTGGGTGTGGGTTCCAAGTTGTTTGAGTATCAAGGCCAGGTGTCGGCAACCTTTTCTTCCCGTGGGCCGGACATGGGCCACACAGGCGCAGAAGCCATTTCCAGTGGCGCTGCAGACATTTTGGAAATGAGCAGCCAGCACTGGAAATCGCTTCTGCGCAGCCGCGGACATGCACAGAAGCAATTTCTGGCGCTGCAGACATTTTGGAAATGGGCAGTGCAGCACCAGAAATCACTTCTGCGCATGTCCGCAGCTGCACAGAAGCGATTTCCAGCGCTGCTCGGTGAGTCCCGGTAAGTGCATGTAGAAAACGAGGGATGCGGGTGGCACTGTGGGATAAACCACAGAGCCTAGGGCTTGCCAATCAGAAGGTCGGCGGTTCAAATCCCCGTGACGGGGTGAGCTCCCATTGCTCAATCCCTGCTCCTGCCAACCTAGCAGTTCGAAAGCATGTCAAAGTGCAAGTAGATAAATAGGTACCGCTACAGTGGGAAGGTAAATGGTGTTTCCGTGCGCTGCTCTGGTTCGCCAGAAGTGGCTTAGTCATGCTTGCCACATGACCCAGAATCTGTACACCGGCTCCCTCGGCCAATAAAGCGAGATGAGCGCCGCAACCCCAGTCATCCGCGACTGGACCTAATGGTCAGGGGTCCCTTTACTTTTACCAGTCAAACAGACATCTGTTAATGACTGGACTACTAGCTGGGCCTTTCCAAGAGATCTCAATACGTGGACTGGATGGTACTGGGAGAGGCACCTTTCATATATTATATTAGAAGAGATCTCATCTGTTTCTTAATGCCATCATAGACTAATCTTAGAGAAATGAGGCTTTGGCTTCTGTCCCAGTTACCCTTGCCCCACTTATCCAAGATGTGAAAAGTTCCAGGCCACAGCACTTACCTGGAATTAGCTTTCTTTGGAGACTCAGACTAAACATCAGGAAGGACTTTCTGACAGTAAGAGCTTTTCTGACAGTAGAACTGATTCCTGTGACTCTCCTTCCTTGGAGGTTTTTAGACAGAGGTTGGATGGCCACCTGCCACGTATGATCTAGTTGAGATGGCTGCATTGCAGGGGATTAGATTAGATGAACCTCAGGACCCCTTCCTACAGTTCTATGATTCTAAGTCACACACAGCAAACCTGATGTTTGCTAAGAATGGACAGCCCCCTGCCCCCCATACACATACACACCAAACAGACAAGTCAAGCCCTTTGGGAATAGAGCATGCTCACTGGACACAGAATGCTGATAGACTGTTGAGAGGGAGATGCAGAAAAGTGGGTGAGAAAATGAAATTGAGCAACTGGGAAATGATCATCGGGAAAGTGAGGCAAGTAGAGAGATGAAAACTTTTTCACTGTCTGGATAGGTCACTGCCTGCTCCACAAGAGAAAAAGCCATTTTTAGATGCTCCCTGAGATGCCTAGAAAAATGAGAGGAGAAATTCAGGGTTTTCATTCAGCTGCTATTGCCCATTCTCACACTCAAAATGGAGGGGAAGGGAAACCTCACCAGCACCCAAATATGCTCAGTGAGCAAGAAATACTGAGGGTTGGAGATGACAGGAAGGGTAACAGAATGAGGTAACTAGCATTCTGAACTGAAGCTGCATGCAGCACTTTCCCCTTCCAATAGCAATGTGGCTCATTGGCTGGCTCAAATGGGTTGGAAACAAAATGGGGCTACCCATAATACAGGTTTCTGCCTAACTGGGGGACCCTGAGCCACGCAGTTGTATATGGCTTCTAAAAGAAATCTACTCTGTTAGGACTATGTGCATAGTGGCTGGGCAGATAGCTCACTCAGGCAGGTGCTAGCTCAGGTCCTGGTGCTGGGGAGAATACTGGCTGCTCTGAAAGAAACAGGAGATGCTGCTTTTTTGGAAGACAGAGTAGGAGCATGGATTGATAACAACCATGTGTCTGGTGGAATGCATGAAAGTGGTACATAGAGCTTGCAAGAAGGTCCTTGTGGGATAACTTAATGTTTGACAGCCGAAGGAGGGGGGGAAGGATGGCAGGTGGTGAGCGGATGCAAGAGATCCCAATGGACACAGAGAGTGGGGATGGGGGGCAGTCTGAGTTGGTGGGCAGAAAGAAATGGAAGAGGGAAAGTCCTAAGGCTATGTCTGTGTACACACAAAGAGCAGGGGTGTAGTTTGGAGAGCTTCCTGCAGAAGAGCAGTGAGCAAGCGTATCTGAAGGTGTTGGCTGTGGCTTTTATAAGTCTACTATTAAGCTAGAGAAGTAGCCCTCAAGCAGATTCATTTCTCTCCTTGCCAATTGAGGATTTTCAGTTTATCATTTGCTGGGTTGGAAGCAACAGTGATTGACAGTATCAGGCAATTGTTTCTGACCTTTGTGTCCCTCGTGCCTACAAGGGAAGCCTGGCATATATAATGAAGCTTTAAAGTTGGGTTCAGAGTCTGAAAACATTTACTAATAACCACGATCCCGTGGCTTATCTACTAGGAAACAAGTCCCACCTACTCAGGAACAAGGCACATTATGATGATTTGTACTAAGAATTTTACCTCCGCTGACACCCCACCCCACCCCCCACCCCTGCTTTCTCTTCAGCAGCAATTGCACCAATGCCAGTCAACCTGGCAATGAAGATAAACTTTGTGGCTCCCACCAAAAGCCACAGGTAACTCAAGAGGTATCCAAGCCACAGGTATCCAAGAGCTAAGGTAAATCAATATGCATGAGACCCCGCTGCCACACTTTGCCACTTTGTCTGCACCTAATCACATCCTATGTCTGAACACTCCCCTCCATCTCACTCACATGTGTGGATAGGGCCTAATGGAGCCACTGATTTGGTAAAGAAAGGAGTAAAGAAAACTTGGTAGGAATAGTCATCCTCACCCTCCAACCCAGGATATAAAGAAGTGTAAGCAAGCATGCCTGTTTACGAGGAGTGGGAATTGGGATTGTTGTTAGATGTGAAAGTCGTGTATGTACCATGCAAACTCTCCCTGCTCTTTAAGTTTTAAGGGTAAGCAGGAGGTGCAATCACATAATTTACATCACTTGAGCAAATTAGTACGGTAGGTTCCCTTCTTCTTACAATAGTGGTTGTCCAAGGGAACCCACCATGTCCACAATTAATAAGTCCTGGTAAAATGCCACAACTATAGAAATCACTGCAGGCTGGTACCTCTAGGCTAGGGAACTTCATACATGGGACTAATCCCAAAGGGACCCATTATATTTTTTGCTGCTTGCTGATAAGAAATCTCCCAGCACTATGACGGATCCCTCAAGAGCATTGGCCTTCAGCTCTTATGGGTCTGGACTCACTACTGGGTCACAGCATGATCCAAGGTGGTTCACAACAGCACCACTACCACAAAACAATTATTATTATTATTATTATTATTATTATTATTATTATTATTATTCTCTGGGCAGCTTCCAACAGAAATATTAAAATACAATAATTTATTAAACATTAAAAGCTTCCCTAAATACCTATGATAAACGATTAAGAAATGGGCCCCCAAAATCTATCTTTGAGTTAAAGGTGGGTCTCAGATTCGGAAATAGGCGGCTACTAATCTAGAGAATACAGTTCCAAGGTTATCTCATTCCATCAGCAAAAGAGCAATCACTAACATTATATGGAGGATAGCCATCCTAATTGGCCTAGATGAATTTTTTTTAATAAAAAAAAAAGAGTTTCAGAACGAGGGGTTTCTAGCCACACAATCACCCTACTCTAGCAACAAAAATCCGGCTGGCAGCTTTAAAAATTAGAAAGGTTCATCCAGAGTGTGGAAATACAAGCAAACAAGCCACTGAGCAGTGAAGTGGCTAAATCACAACACTTTTTGTGATGTCTTAAATATGAACTGCTGTTCCATTACCAGCAAATGTAAACTGGCATAATTATGTCTGGCAGAGAAAATAGGGATTCGGGAAATGAAGATCAAAAGATCACTATATATGCAAAGCACTTTTCATAGCTCTCCTGCAGCCTTAAAAAAAAAAGAAAAAGCAGTGAGGTACAAGACTGATGCTGAAAATTTGTTCATGTCATTGAATGGGGTGTGAAGAGTTTGAGCAACCTATAACTCCTATGTGTACTCTGCACAGTAATATATTCAACAGCATAATATTGGGAACCTTTGCACAATAGATCCGAGATAGAATTCACAGAGAAAATAATGTCATTACTTCTCTGGCTGATTATTGCAGGAGCACCCTTCAAAAGGCAGACAGAGTTTTCCTTGGGACACGTCTGCACTCATTGTGTAATGCCAGCACTGTTGTTGTTGTTGTTGTTGTTCAGTCGTTTAGTCATGTCCGACTCTTTGTGGACACTCCATGGACAAATACAACAGCCAGCACTGTTACTGGCCATCAAAGTCTCTCTCAGCCAGGCAAACCAATATGGATAAGTGGATGCAAGTTAAAAATGGAAACTTCAGAACCAAAATGTTTGTCTAAAAATATTTTAATAGAGCAACTTTCCCAAGAAACAAATCTGATATATGACACCCGATGCATAAAATTTTGCTATTTAGGTCTCATTTGAGGGGGAGGAAACACACACACACACAAACGTGGCAAGTTGTCTGATTCACAGAAGCACCATAGCTAAGACCATGCTGCTTTGGTTAAGTCATGGCTTTAGAGACCTGACACACTGATTGACCAAGAAAAATGTCTACAGAGTAACCATTGTTTCATATGTTTTGTTGTGTTCTTTCATGCTCAGCTCACAAAGATAAAACCCTTTGAAGATAAGGAAACAAATGATTTCAGCATTAGATGCCAAAACATACAGAAATCTTAATACTAATTTACAACAGAACACAACTTTTTTTTTTTACAAAAAGTTTTCAGTATCCTAGTCAGGCAAGATGCTACATAGGGCTAAAACATTTTCCCCCCAAAGAATGTGTAGAATATTGACATTAGAGGAAGGCTTTGTCCTAATTTTTAGAGAAGGACTGGTTTCAAAAAGGTAATGTCCTAAGACTCAACATTCAATGACACACACAAAAATTATATAACCTGAAACAAAAGTTGCATTCTACATGTTATTTACAAATCACAAATTAGTTACAAGAAAGAAAAAAGAAAAAAAGCAGCCCAACATACATAAACCTGCACACTCTTAGAAATCAAAAAGGTGTTTTATGTTAACATTCTCATCCACTTGATTCTGGTAGCTCTAGTTCTGCCAACAACAAAATATCAAATGAGAATCCCATTCTAATCCATAGCAACATAGACAGAAGCCTATGTGGAATATATTCAGGCTCAAACAGTACCAACACTCCAAATGAAGGGAATTCCATGGCAACAGTATAAGTCACCATGAATACTTTCTGCTTATGTTTCCTTGGTATATCTCATTGGTCAAAGCAAAATGGCAGAAAGGTGGAAGATTAAATTACATGGCCTTTCTGGTTAGACAAGAACCTCAAATCCCAGGCATGATCGCCAACCTCCCACCCTTTTCAGTGGTACCAAATATTTCACTTGTGCTTCAGATGGCTATCCTTCAGATTACTTTACCTCTGGCCACTCTAAACGAAGATAAAGTGGACCAAATGGCAGAGGACCATTGATAGGAAGTATATGGCAGGTTATATTAAGTAATGTGGTGCTTTACCACTCAAAAGGGTGATCTGTAGGGCAGTGGTGACATTAAATGGAGAGGGCAGAATATGGGTTGCACCCAACTAAGTTGCCCCATGAGCACAAGGACTTCCACCTGTGCAATGGAACTTCCCGTCTCTCTCCTCGGTGCCTCTCAAATCTCTTCTGGAGGGTTGGAGGGGAAAGCCAGAACAGATTTGGAGGGGAGAAGGGAAGGGAAGGAAGTCCCACTGTGGAAAACCTTGCATTAATGAGATGACTTCAATGGATAAAACTCTTAGGTTTCCATCTTTTAGAGAAGACCCAGTGCCATGGAATGACTGTAGGCATGGTGTCCCATATGCTTGGCTCCAGTCCTCATTCACTAACCAGAGCAGAGATGAGGAACCTATAGCCTATATGTCAACTGGTGTGAGTGGCATTTGTACAGATACATTCTGCATTAAATCCAGTATTGGATTTACCAGATGATACCCCCCAGATCTTTTCAACATCAGAAGGCCTTATGTGAATTCTGTCCTTGAGGGCAACTGAGGTCTGGTGGGTAGGGTGCCAACCTTGAGCAGACGCCAACTGAGCTAATGTAATTCTAGTGACATGACTATGTACTTGCTGATCACATTCAATGACTGGGAGCTCAGAGTGCAAACTTATGGACACTGAGTGGGATGTCACAATATACTGCTCATGGTATCAATTTGCTGGGGATGAAACCACAAAAAATGTTACACTGGTAAAGGTTCTAGGTAGTCCATTGTTTCTAATGGAAAACAGAGTCTTCCACAGCAGAATCCGCTCTAACAAAATTATACCTTCCTCTCACTTAGTACTTTCCATCCAATTAGTTCTTTTGAAGAAAAATACTGAACAAACCAAGAACATGCAAGGGATTAATTTTTAAAACATTTCAAAAATTAACAATCTGTAATTTCCTAGTGTCCTTCATTTGAATATCAAAAGAAAGGAGGACAGCCTATGTAAAAGTAGAAAGGAATTTTCTTGCCATATCCACTGGCATGGTTTCTTTGAAGTGATGCATAATTTTTGACCATTAACTAAGAGCCCAGTTTTCCCATCAGGTCTAAAAGATTTTTTGATATTGCAAGGGTTTTGTTGTTCTTGTTAAAACAAACCAACACTTTTTCCAAGTACCATTTTGCTATTTAAGATAATGCTCTCACACCATAATGGACAAACATATCTCTCAAGAGTCCTACCCAATGAGATTTCAAAAATGTGCAGGGCACTCTGTGCACCAGGTAAGCCCAGTGACCAGTGCACAAAAGTGGGGAAGGCATGTAATAAGATTATTTTTTTACTAATAAAGAGAGCTGCCATTTATTACTTCTGGAAATGCAAAATGCTTCCTCTCTCCATGGCCTTCCACGGGTACAACACTTATATTAAAGGTTAATTCACAATGAACTTCCCCTGAGCACTAACTTCTCAGCACAACTGCATCCAGTTTGGCGTTGCTGTCTCAGTGGCAATCAATATCTGCACTTACCTTTTATTGCAGGGAACGACCTACTCTTTCTATTAAAAAAACCCTCTTCATTGTGTGATATCCAACTAAATCCTACCCATGACTAACAAGTCTACTCTATGGATCTACTCTGAGTATGACCTAGTTGGTTACCACACATAAGACACAGGGGATCCCTTAGTTCTCTATGCATGCATGGTGCTTCTTCATAGAGAACACGGGGTGGGCAGGACAGCACCTTGTGACTTGCCTCTGATCTGGGACCAGAAGTAGAATACAGGGATCCAGATTCATCCCACATGAGGTACAGATTGCTGCATATATATTCATACCCACAATGCAGTGCAATCTATTGCAGGACGTTCAAGCTTTAACAAAGAGGAAAAAAATCCCTTACGTGCAAATCAAGTACACAATTCACTTACCTTCTGAAAAGGGTACAAAGCTTTTCATGGGGGTGTAAAATTGACCTAGAGTACCTTGCTACCCAGAGGTAAGCTACAAGCAAAGTTTCAGCTATGTTGTTTAAATCTATTACAGCAGTCCAATAACAATGTAATCAAACAAACAGATTACTTAAAACCATAAATAAAAATCTATCTGTACTGCCACAGCACAACACGGTAGATGTGAGCCAATAACCTGACCCACAATGTCTTGTCAAATCCTTCTATCTGTATGTACCAGGGTTTCAACTCTGAATTGAGATCACATGTGGGAACCGCATTCTATCCGGGGTTTAAGCTTTTGCAATCATTACCAAAGCCAACAACAAAATACAATAAATGTTGAGACTTGCATTAATACTTCTCATATGGAAGGAGACAGGGAACATAATTACAATTTTCGTTCACTCTTGTTTTCCTAAGTGATAGGTTGCAAGAAAACCTTGCAAAATTGCAGCATGTTTAATCAAATCACAGCTTAAGAGAGACAAAGCTGCAAAGCACACAAGCTGAAAGCAAGGAGATTGAGGGCACAGAAGGACCTATTAATGGATATCTGAATAAAGGGGGGGCGATAGGGGGCTAAAAAGGTGAACTATATAAATCTGGAATGTCAAGAGCCAGTAACATAAGTCTGACTCTAGGAGGCAAACTTTTTGTGGAACAAAAGAAATACTGCCAAGTGATCAATTTTTATTCTTTCTAAGCAAAACATTTCAGACAAAACCTAATGAGCAGAAGCTCAGCAATGTCCACACATTTTTTTTTAGAAAGTGCAAAGTTTCTTTCAGAGGAAGCTGTTCTCCCCCCCCCTTTTTTTTTTTGGCTACCATGTTTTAGTATGCACTGGTCTTTTTAAAACAAAAACAGGAAGGTATGCTCCTCACAGGATTGCCCAAGACTGGTCACATTGTTCCAAGTTAGGCCCCCAATAGCAGCAAACAGATATTTTATTACATGGCAAGAAACATGTCCAAACTCCTCTTGTAGGTATAGTTTGCATCAAAGAACCTGAGTATCAGTAGAGCCTAACTGGGCCTCTGGATACCCTCCCTTCCTATGTCACTGCAGTGTCCGCTCCTATTGAGAATAAAATACTTGTCGCACAGTCACTATCTGCATCCTCTTGAGCTTGCACACGAAGCGGAACCATCTAAAAGAGTAAAAATAAAAAAAAGTTTAAGGAGAAAAATGATTCAAGGTAGCATCTTTGCTGGTGCCCTCCCACCTGATCCATTATCTCAAAAGACAAGCATGCCACCTATTCTTCTATGTGTACAAATACCCTAAGAAACTTAAAGGACATCTTTCCATATGCCAGAAAAGTACATAGATGGCTGTTAAGCCATAAAGCCCTAAACACCACCATATTATACAACATGCTACAGTAGTTACATCAGTTTGGAACACCAAGGACTGCCGAACAACACTGATAAGGCCTGAGTATTTCTGATCCTGCCAATTCAAGTAGTATCCATTCACTGATATCATGCTGAAGGTAAAGTTAACCTACACATTCACACACACTTCAGCCATCCAATACTAAATTTACAACTTCTTGGATCTTTTTTTGCTCATCTCTACAAACTTTATGAAGAGGGAGTGTATCTGATGCCCAAGAGTGAACTTTATTGTATTATGGGCTCAGGCTACCAATATTTTAGAGATGTAGAGGGAAGTGGAACTAGAGTGAGCCAGTTTTTCCTTACTCCTCAAGGTTACATTCTGAACCTTCTGCACCCTGGCACCTTCTCTTTGACCTGTGCTGCAAGTTGGCCACACCCAGGAACTTAACTTTGCAAATGTTGGTGAGAAGGAGTTGTTTGCTTCACTGTTTCAAACGAAGCTTCTGTTGTTAATCAATTTATAATGGTAATTTAAATTACTTACTGTAGGTTAATTCCTCTCCAGCTCTTTTACGTGACTGGTCACCTCTAAAAAAAAATGGAAGGAATTATAGAAAGTTAGCATGAAGCCTGACGTCAACATAGAGTTCAAAAACAATACAAATAAAATATAATATTTATGTATGCCAGAAGAGCAACAATAACAGAAGGAACAGAAGGAACCAGAATCAATTTATTCTGCATGACAAGTATTATCCCTAATATTTAGGACCAAGTTTTAAATTACCTGTGTGTCAGGGTCTTATTTCTGTATGATCTTGTTCTACACTAGCAGTTATTTGAAATGAGGAGCTGAAAAGGATAAGCAAATGATGTGCTTACTTCCCATGCTGGCAGCATAACACTCTGTGGCTAGTAACGCTGGCATGTGAAGCAGGCACATAATCTACCTATCCAACACAATGGCCACCTTTCTAAATGTTACAGGGACGGATCCAACCATGCAGAAGTAGCAATCCTACCCAAAAGCATAACATGAGATTGACACCTATGTCAACTTTCTTTTGGAGGTGAGCAGCACCTTCAATGAGGGGCTGTTTTCATTAGGATGCCATAACCTTTTCCCATCCATGCTGCTAACAGCCCAGAATGGACTACCTAAAAATAATAATTATAATAGCCAAGCATGTTAGTAAACATACATATATTTAATGAGCCAACTAATTTTGCCTAAAAGATTTGAGGCACAAGGAGCAACCCTGCCATTAGTCACAAGAAAGCAGCTTTATTTAGGAAGCTTATTTAGAAACTGGGAAAGGGCAACAATTACTAACATGGGGAGTTTCATTTTGCATTTGTGCCTCAGCCATCAGACTAGTTAGTGTATTGATGAGATTTCTCAAATTTACTATTTCTCCAAAGATTCAGGTAGGTAGCCGTGTTGGTCTGACGCAGTTGATGTAGCACCTTAGAGACCAACTAAGTTTGTTCCTGGTATAAGCTTTTGTGTGCATGCACACTTCTTCAGATATACTTTTCTCAGGAGGGTTGTAGGAGATGGGTGATTGACACAATGGGTATGGTAAACCTGTTGATGACAGTCATCAACAGGTTTACCATACCCATTGCGTCAATCACCCGTCTCCTACTACCCTCCTGAGAAAAACCCCACCCCACTCTCCCACTATATATAAGGATCTGGTGACTTCTGTTTCAGTGTATCTGAAGAAGTGTGCATGCACACAAAAGCTTATACCAAGAACTTAGTTGGTCTATAAGGTGCTACTGGATATATATATATATATATATATATATATATATATATATATATATAATCTCCAAAGATTTGAACTGAGCAGCTTGGAAACCACACTGATAAGCTACTGAAAGAAATGCTACCAAGCCAACTTTGTTCCATTTAGTGAACAAAAGGGAGGAGTTAACATTCCTCCAACATATGTATGACTCATAGCTAAAACTATTTTGTATTGTAAGTGACCTCTAGCACTACAACTAACTTATCCTCCTGGAACATTGCTAGTGCTAAATCTCAGCCCCAAGGCTAAATATACCCAGTCACTGGGGAACAGCAGTTTAAAATTCAAAATTAAAATGAAACAGAGCACTTAATCATATTTTGGCGGGAAGGTGAACAGCGTTTCCATGCACTGCTCTGGTTTCGCCAGAAGCGGCTTAGTCATGCTGGCCACATGACCCGGAGGTTGTACGCCAGCTCCCTCGGCCAGTAAAGCGAGATGAGCGCCGCAACCCCAGAGTCGTTCACGACTGGACCTAACGGTCAGGGGTCCCTTTACCTAACTGCGCAAGAAATCTATAGCCATTCTGCAAGGGTTCAAGAACCACTTTTTAAGGAGGGTGTTGAGAGAACTCCAGCTTTTCCTGGTAAAAGCTGAAAGTGTGCATACACATACATAACAAGGACATAACAACAAACAAAGTAGAACAGTAATAATTCCCATCCACTCAGCCATTACAACATTCAAAACTCTGGTAGCTGGTTTATCAAGGCTATCATATGGCTTTAAGCAGACAGCTTTAGGTGCTTTTGTAGCAGTTGTTCAAGAGGCAATGTCTTTCTTTAGTCCTGTTTGCAGTCCTTGAAAACTGTAGGACATAATGCTTTTCCCCCATCCCTGATAGCTCCTCAGTGGACAAGCATCCACATTCTCCACGGTCAATGGAAACACCAAGGAAGAGAATAGAGAAACACGTGCTCCTTCCCAAAAACATTTACAACAAACAGACAAGTACAGGGGATCAGTTGTTATTACGTATTGCACTTTAAACTCTACTCTCTGGCCAGTTCATAAAATGTTTGCTTTACACACAAGGTGTTCTGACTTTTCTGGGCAGGTACAAGGACTGCTGGCAGCAATTATTCTGACTGTGCCTGCACTTTATTTCAGCTCAAAAATAATCATAGCCATGACTGACCCCACCCCCAAACCCCAACAACTTCAATTCGAGACACACGCTTAAAAAACTGGGTACTAATTTTTAAATGCCAGTGTTATTACCTGGAAAATCCTTCCTGAATAAGTTCTTGTTGGAGTTTCTGGTCTTGAGCAGCATATTCCTCAAGCTCAGATTCTACAGCAGGAGGGAGGATGTTTGGAATAAATTTAGAAAATAAAGCTGGTGCCATCTGAACCCATTCTGTGTAGAGATGGAAAGTAATAGTGAATGAAACAAAATCACTCACTCTCTCACACACACACATTAATTCATATGGCAGGCCTGTAACATCCTAACACTGAGCTTTCATGCTCAGTTAGTTAGAGCATGGTGCTGTTAATGGTAAGATTGCAGGTTCGATCCCCATATGAGACAGCTGCATATTCTTGGATTGCAGTGGGCTGGACAAGATGATCCTCAGGGTCCCTTCCAACTCTACAACTCTATGATTCTATGAAAGGATTAAATATTATCTTGCTGCATGCTAAATGCATGTACAAGGCACCAGATTGCTTAGCTATACAAGAAAAAGATGTCTGTTAGGGAGCAGCCTGGTGGAGTAGGTGCCCAGTGTTTTGACAGCAATCATAATGACAAACGTACCACAAATGCATCCAATTTCCAATGTGCCAAGCAGTTTAACTGCACACCTTGGCATTAATGGCTCTGATCTAGGACTTCATCTGCAAGACCACAATCTGGCCAAAAAAGATTATAAGAAAGGACTGTAACACACACACACACACACACACACACACACAGTGTGTGTGTGCTATACGTCTTCTTCTTGTTGATCGGGTTATTGAGACTTGTCTAAAAGATACCGCTTTTGAAGGCTTCAAAGCCAAGCCCTTTCATTTTTTGCCATGCATACATAACCCAGGCCATGATGTCACGGAATCATGGAATTGTAGAGTTGGAAAGGACCCTGAGGACCATCTAGCCCAACTCCTTGCTGTGCAGAAAAATGCAGCTATCCCATACAGGGACCAAACCTTCAACAATGGCATTATCAGCACCATGGAGACAAAGAACTTGCTGCTTGATTTTCCAGGGACATCAGCCCTGTAAATTTTAGACTATTCAAAAGAAAAATGATTTAGCTCATTTCCTATGTTTGTATTCCTTCTGTGAAGCGTAAGATACACTACTTATCAATATTCTGTATATCTACTATCCATCAAAATGTGATCACCACTGTTTTATTGCTTTCTAAACATTGTGCAAAATTAATAAAGATTATTTAAAATAAGAATAAAAATAAGAATAATTTACCTGGCCTAAGCATATACAATCCTTTGACAATGTTTGCCATAGTGGAAGGGTCTATCCAAAAAGGCGTGGTTTGAGCTTCTAGGAGTAAAGCTGAAATGATAAAACATTAATTGTATCCCAATTAAGCAGGTAATGGTGGCATCCGAGTAACCTTTTCAGAAGACAAAACTGAATGAACCATGTTATCAATTGTTACTAGTTCAGTATTGAAGAATATTTTATTTTCCAACAACCTTTTCCAAATATAGTGACAACTGCCTTTACCATCTTTATTAACAACAGTATGAAAATACTGGATGCTTCCAATATCTATTGATACCCCCACATGACACAGTAGGAACCTGAAGGAGCGTCTCCACCCCCATCGTTCTGCCTGAGGTCCAGTACCGAGGGCCTTCTGACGGTTCCCTCATTGCGAGAAGCTAAGTTGCAGGGAACCAGGCAGAGGGCCTTCTCGGTGGTGGCGCCTGTCCTGTGGAACGCCCTCCCATCAGATGTCAAAGAGAAAAACAGTTACCAGATTTTTAGAAGACATCTGAAGGCAGCCCTGTTTAGGGATGCTTTTAATGTTTAATTGTTTTATTTCATTTTTCTGTTGTAAGCCGCCCAGAGTGGCTGGGGAAACCCAGCCAGATGGGCGGGATATAAATAATAAATTATTATATTATTATTATTATTTAAGGCCTGTTAAAACTTCACAAGAAAACATTTTAAGCCTCTTAAAAATAAAATCAAGTAAGATAACATACCTAGTTTGTATTAAAAAAAACAGAGGAAAAACTCTGTATGCAATGATAAGAGTTTGAAGGTAACCCTGGGTGGGTTACGGGGACCCCCTGGTGTCCATGGAACACCAACTGGGAACCACTGCTGTAACTTAACAATGAACTGCATGGAAAATGTTGCTGTTGTTTAGTCGTGTCCGACTCTTCGTGACCCCATGGACCATAGCACATACTCACCCATTAATATAACTGGGTGGCCAAGAATACTTTTGTTATGAGAAAATGGGTGAGGAGTTGGCCCATGCACTTTCTCCACACCAGACAATACATTTATAGACCGCTATCATGTTTTGGTTGTCTTTTCTCCATATTAGAAAACCTAGCACTTCAACCTTTTGACTGTTCAAAAAAATCCCTTATAGTTACTGAGGTGACTCAGCCTTTTAATGTCTATTGATTACACCCAATAGCAGCGCAGGAAATTACTTCTTGAATTTTAACAATGCCTTTACATCTAAATGCCTTGACCTTTACACCTAAATAAAAAAACTGCTGCCAATTCTTTCATATGTCAGATGCATGAGTCAGTCTCACTAAAATTATAACGTTAATGATTTAGAAAAAGTATCAGTTGCAAGTAAATGGAACTGGCGCTGAAGCACTAGACAGTAAAAATGTAGAATACGACAAAATGGCATTGGTGATAGAGTTCATTAGCTGCGGACTGGGATGTAGGAAGTGAATAACAGACATCTCCTTTTATTGACTATGATCAGTTGTTTACCTTGATATAAAGGTAAAGGGACCCCTGACCATTAGGTCCAGTCGTGACCGACTCTGGGGTTGCGCACTCATCTCGCATTATTGGCCGAGGGAGCCGGCGTATAGCTTCCAGGTCATGTGGCCAGCATGACAAAGCCGCTTCTGGCAAACCAGAGCAGCACATGGAAACGCCGTTTACCTTCCCGCTGTAGCGGTTCCTATTTATCTACTTGCATTTTGATGTGCTTTCGAACTGCTAGGTTGGCAGGATTACCTTGATATAAGGGAATTTTAAATAAGTGCTATTAAACTACTAGCAGAAAGCATTTACCGTAGATGCGATATTTATGGGACATTAGCGCATATCCCATAATTCTAACCTATACCTCGGTTGGGCTGATACAATGACAGTAACAAATTTACCTTAACGGAAGCCGAGACAGTCAAACCTTGGTTGTCGAACGTAATCTGTTCTGGAAGCCCATTCAGCTTCCGAAACGTTCAACAACAAAGGCACAGCTTCCAACTGGTTGCAAGAGCTTCCTGCACTTAAGCGGAAGCCATATCAGACCTTCGGCGACCAAGAAACGTTCAAAAACCAGGACATTTACTTCTGGGTTTTTAGTGTTCGGGAGCCGAAACATTTCGAAACGGAGCCATTCGGCAAGCAAGGTTTGACTGTATACAGGTTCACAAAAAACAAGTTGTACAGTTCTCCTAAAGACGGGCATGGAAAAGTGCATGTTTCATGCTTCCACACATACAAAAATGAAATATGTAACTCATTATATGCAGAAAACTGGTGACAGTATATGAAAATGTCTGAAGAACAGAATTTCCATGAACGATTTCAATGGAGGACAAAGTAATCACTGAAGTGTTCTCATTTTCTTACTGGGTTGGTTCGAATCCAGAGATAGTTGCTGTTTTGCCAATGTCAACATTGACATCTGAAGAGGACTGTTTCCATTCATAGCAAAAGATTTGTAAAAAAGTAACAAAAACCTGGATGTTGTAGTAAGAACAAATCAACAGTGAACTCTGGCTACAGACTTCCTGGCTTACAATGGTCTTTTGTGAATGACCAACATGCTACTGTATGCTTCCCAAATGTTCCGACTGAACTCCTTTCCAGGCATGAGTAGGACAAACAAACTCAGGAGCCCAGATCTAAACTGTGGATCATGGCTTGTTTCTCCTTAACTACCCCGATGAATGACCTTCACCTCCCATGGTTTAAGGTTAGCTAGAGATCAAGGCTTGCTAGGGAGAAACAAATCACAACCCCCTGTTTCAAGTGGAACAGGAAGTCTAGGCTTTCTGGTTAGTATATCATGCTCATATCAGGGATAGAGTGCAGTGGAAGTGACTTGGCATGCTGCTTGTTCACAAAAAAACACAAGAAGCCTGAAAATCTGTGCATAGAGCCAGTTTTTCCCAGTGACTGTACAACTTAAAACTGTCAAAGACATCTGCTTCAAACCTCTTCAGCAGATAGCTGTATTTATTGAAATAATCAATCATACTGCATTTTCTAATATAGGCCAGGAATCAATGACATCCATCACCTGGTCTTCAAAGCCTATTTTGAAATAAGCTCTTAAAGGTTCCTTGATATAATATTTGGTCTTAGACTTTTTACCTGTTCAATTTCCCCATTACTACTGACACTTCAGCATTTTGTAACTCCACAATACGAAAGAAGCCAATTAACTTAATATTTTAGAAAACGTAAGCCCAAGAACTTTACTTACGCATTAGGCTGTAAATGTGCTTTTCTGCGACGTGTTCCGTAAACAGTTTTATAAGGTCATTTTTTAAGTCTCGATTAAGCTTGGTTTCTATGTAAAACTTATTCTGAAAAACAAAACAGAAGAAACCAGGTTAACTGTTTTGGATTTACAGCAACACAAAGAAAGGCCTGTGAAAATCTTCAGAAAAGCATCATTCATCATCACTCCTTAGAACCTTTGTTGTTGTTGTTATTGAGCACTGCATTTCTTCAGGGATAAATTGTCAGGGACCACATGGTGGTGGTAGACATGGGCTGTACTAGAGACACAAGTGGCCCAACTTCTATTATCATCCATTGTTATTACAAGGTACCAGTATTTATAGGCAGCTTTCCTGCATGATACCCATTTCAAAGGGAGAGATGAAATCAACAAGACAGAAGTTAAAAAACACTAGATCACCCCAAGATTTAGGAATTCTTTTCTCATTCTCTCTCTGCCACTCCCCTTTCCCTTGTTTGCCACATGCATGAAATTAGGCCAAGGGGTGCTCGAAATGAAAATGAGGGCTGCATGTTGCTCATTCTGATATAAAGTAAATACAGCTTTCTTTGAAAGTGATTCTAACAACTTTTGCTATCCCATTACATAGAAAGCGTTCACAGAGTGATAAAACAGTTCAATGTAAAACCACAGTAGAGCTATCTTGCTTATCAGTACTGCAGGTATCACATATTTCTACAGGAGCCGTTTCCTGCTTGTATCGCTGCTATTCTTCAGCATCACACATCAGTAGCCATTATGGTCCTCCAGATAGCAAGCATATAAAATGAATGTAACAATACCTGTCAAACACCAGCTCTGCCCAGCTGTCCCCACTATTACTTATTTATTTAATTGCATTTATATACCACCTTCTCCCCCAATGAGCTCAAGGTGGTGCACATAGCTCTCCTCTTCATTTGATCCTCACAACAACCCTGTTAAGTAGGCAAGACTGAGAGACAGTGACTGGTCTAAGGTCACCCAGTGTGCTTCATGGCTGAGTGGGAATTCAAAACCTGGTCTCCCAGGCCATAGCCCAACATTAACCATTATGCCACACTATATTCTACCACTTTCAAATGCAACCTAGCAAATGTCAGGAGACAAAATGTGCTGGGGCTTCTAAGGTGATGGTGATTTTTTAACATAGAGCAAAGAGAAAAACCCCTCATATTTTGAATCATCCATCGAAATGGCTCCTTAAGCCAAGGTTACATTTACCAAAACGGAATGTCTACTTGTCATTTTGGGGCAAGTCAGCTCGAAAGTCTTATTTTTCAAATGGTGGACTGCCTGTGATTGATTATCTGTTAAACATCTGGCTAGTTCAGATGACAACTTTGAGCTGGATTAAGGAAGAAACATCACTTGATCAGGGACAGTCCACATATATATTTAGCCTATTCCGACGTCTTTTTCTTAATGGTGACAGCTCTTGCTCAGGCTGCACAGAAAAAGCATTTCAGTTCTTGAAATTCATTCCAAGTGGACAGATGAAATATATCTGATAGAATTCTACAGGATGTGGTATTAGGGTGTGAAAACAGTCCAAATCCAATGATCCTCAGGCTTGAGTGCCATTGGGAGATGAGAATACAGAAATTATTACAGTGGTACCTCATGTTGTGAACGGGATCCGTTCCGGCAGCCTGTTCGCAACATGAAAAGGCTGCAACATGAAGTGCTGCATCTGCGCATGCGCAAAGCGTGCTTTAGCGCTTCTGCGCATGCACACAGGTCACGGACGCACTGAACCCGGAAGTAACCCGTTCCAGGACTTCCAGGTTTGGCGTGTCCGTAACCTGAAAAGACACAACATGAAGCGGACGTATCCTGAGGTATGACTGTATATGAATCTAAGCGAGTGAAGTTTATTGGATTCAGCAGAAGCACATGGTTGATTTAGAGACAGAGCAGAATGAGAACCAAGACATTAAATCTGACTAAAGCAACAGTTAACACACTGCCCACCTCATACTCCATTTAGAATCACTACAGACCTGAACATACCACCCAGAGATTTTAGCCAAATACTGTACAGGACACCTCAAAGCACTTCATTTTCTCTTGAGAAAGACACATGCTTCAAAACAACTTCAAAACGTTCCTCACAAAAGGTCAATTGTGAACTACTAGCACATATTCTGATAACACTAAAACCCTTCACTACCGTTCAGAATTTTTACCATTTAGTCAAAAGTCACTTTAAAAAATCAAATCAAGAAAAATTACAACACAAAAGAAAGGCTACATACTGACCAGCTCAGATAGTTTTAAAGGACAACACAATAATCTTTACAACATTCGTTTTAGTTGTTGCCATGGCAAATAATATAACCCTCCTGTATGTGTGTATCATTATTCAATACTATGAAGGATAGCTAATGGAATCCTCTCTAAAAGCAATGCTACCAAGGATACCAGCTAATCAGTTTTCTGGTGACAGTTTGGAGATGCGCCTAGATCCAGTCATGGGAGTTACAAATGGCCTCCATGGAACAAGAGTTTTCTAACAGCTTAGCTTGGTTTGTCAGCTAAGATTAATGGAGATTTAAAGGCTCTTAATGAAACACAAGTTTGCATTGTTCCAGTGTTCTTTTAGGACTACAGTGGTACCTCTGGTTAAGAAGAGGTCCGTTCTTAACCTGAAACTGTTCTTAACCTGAAGCACCACTTTAGCTAATGGGGGCCTCCTGCTGCCGCCGCGCCGCCACAGCACAATTTCTGTTCTTATCCTGAAGCAAAGTTCTTAACCTGAGGTACTATTTCTGGGTTAGCGGAGTTTGTAACCTGAAGCGTTTGTAACCTGAAGCATTTGTAACCCGAGGTACCACTGTACAGATAACATGATCTGAAGTCAAAGGGTTATAAATAGTATCTGTGGTACAATCATTTAAATCAAACAAATACTAAAGCAATAAAAATTATGGCACATATTTGTAAATCTTATCTGTGACTTGCCAATACACTTCTTTTTAAAATCTGAGATCTAGTAACAGTTGGTTCTAGGTGGGTAAAAGAGTTTTGACAAAACTCAAATCATAACTGTGCATAAACAAATCCTATTTTTGAGATGGTGTATTGACAGAGGGTTGTTTTTAATTACAAGCTTATTTTGGTACATTAAAAACACAGCTAGAGCCAAAATGCTCTTTCAATAATAAGCATTACCACAACTTCTGCTTCATGGCATGGGACGAGCAAAGTAGATCAGAACCAGGGTGGATAAAAATCAATGATTTTTTTTTAAAAAAATAAAAAAAACCGGATTTTTTTGATTTAAATCGGATTTTTTTGATTTAAATCGATTTTTTTGATTTAAATTGGATTTTTTTTAATAAAATGCTTTTTGAGGTAAACATATTACCATCCAAAGGTTATTCCATCATGAAATAAAGATTAGTTTTTTAATTATGTAGTATAAGGTTGTATATGTTTAATTTTGGGGGTAAATAAATTCCATTAATCCATTCACCTCTTCCAGAGGTTTTTGTAAGATTATTGGGCAGTTTCTCTGCCTACAAGATATTATCACAGGTGCTTGGTTTACTTTTGCAGTTCTCAAAACTGAATTTGACTCAACAGAGATCACATGCCTCTTCTTCACAGCAAAAATGTTATAACATGAACAGAGTTGAGAAAAAGACCTTAATCCTATTGTTCTACAAACCTATGAATACAGAAGCAACCCCTTCAGTGCTAAGTTTCAAGAAGTTCAGTGAATAGAATAGAAACAATATTTTTCTGATTGTTTGGAGTGGACAGTATTTAAGTTTTTCATGTGTAGGCTGGGCTGACAGTCTAAGTTTCTTAAAATATATATATATTGTTTTTGTTTAGCCAAATTAGTTAACAAACATGGATGTTTGTTTAAGCAAATAACATTTGCTGAAATGTTATTGTTTCAGTTGAATAAATCTATTTAAATTGTTATTATTAAGGTAATGATTATTTTTCTCCTTCCTAAGTACAACAGTAAAGTTGTCCAAATATGAATGATTAACCTATTAAACTGGGGATAAAAAAACTAATATGAAAAGTTGTTATTCTAAAAATCTTCACCTACTTGCATAATAAAGTTATACCAGCAAGAATTAGTCTTTATGATTTAAATCAACTATGATTTAAATCAAGCCTTACTGACTAGTGATTTAAATCGTGATTTAAATCGTGATTTAAATCAGTTTGATTTAAATCAAATCCACCCTGATCAGAACTCTCTTGATGTGCATAGTTATCAAATTTCTCAATCGGTTTGCAATGTTTTAGCTGCAAAACATTTTAGAGCAGAACCCATCTAATACCCCTCCCCATGTAAATGACATTAACATATGCAATGTAAGTGCATGTTTTGAATTAAATAGTCTGAATACAGTATGTAAAAAAAAAAACAAGCAAACCTTACTGATCCAGGGAAGATTATGCAAGATACAAAATGTCTATAAATATGAAAGCCTGGTAACACATCTGCAAGAAAATAAATGTACATCTACTCTTAAGCTTAGCACACCAAGCTAATGGCCAAACTGATTCTTCCAAATGAGTGCTTATATCAATTTTAGAACACTCATGAGCAATGCTTGATGCAGTACAACCATACTCAACCCAAATGGTTGCCATGCAACTCCAGACACTCTTAGATGAGATTAATCTAACTGTAACCTGAGTTATGCAAGCATACCCTCTTTTCTGCACCTTTCTGCAGTCCCTTATAAAGCCTCCCAAGCAGCCCAAGGGGAAAACAGGCAAAAAACAGGTACAGACAGCTTGTACAAGTCAAACCTCATGGTTGCATTGACAGACCGACCAATGCTGCTGGGTTTCAATACCACCAGCCATGGCATGCTTCTGAACAGGCTGTTGGGGTTGAGAACAAAATGCACCGTGTTATGATAGTTCTGTTCCTAACTGGGTGGTTAATTTCAGAAGGTGCTGCTGGGGGATAAAGAGTGCAGCACAGAAGTACCTCAGCACACTAGGCAAGGTTCTCTTACGGCCTGGGCTTTAATTAAACTAGTGAAATAAGTCCAAGTGAGCCCATGAGGGATAGCTCAGTTGGTAGAGCATGAGACTCTGAATCTCAGGTTTGTGGGTTTGAGCCCCACTTTTGAGTGAAAGATTCCTGCATTGCAGAGGGTTGAACTAGATGATCCTCATGGTCCCTTCCAACTCTACAATTCTATGATTCTATTCTATGAGCAGAGAAAGGAAATCTGTGGCTCTAGCAGGTGATCATCGCACTTAACTCCCAACGTAAGTCTTCAGGAGAATCTAGTTGCTGACCACTGCTATACCTCATACCTAATCAGTTCCTTCCTTCCAGACTATGCACAATTTGGAAAAAATATTCTAAAAACTTACCATATATATGAAAAGAGGCACAATGCTCTGTAATGCTCCCATATACTGTCCAAGTGCTATGTTAAACCTTTCAATGTAGATGTCTGGAGGGCTGGCCTGCAAGAAAGAAAACATCTTCTTACTAGAATAAGTAACCAGGCTGGACTTGCAGGTAAAAAAACAAGAATAAATAAGGTGAAATAATACAATATCTCGGATCACATTGGTTAAATGCACTACTAATTTGTCCTAAAGTGGGGGGAAGAGCTTGTTCAAAAAGAGAAAATGTGCAGGGAGAACGAAAAAGAGCACCATTGTATCTGCTGATATAATATCATATTAACCAGTAATGGGTAGCCTGCGGCTTGCAGGCTTCATTAGGCCAGCCAGGGTGTTTTGAGTGACCCAAGGACACTTTTCCACGCTTCATGTCCTATGACGTCAAGTGTGGGAAAGTTCAAGAAAGAATTCAAGTTATGGCAGGAAAGAAAGAAAAAAAATCTTCCTTTACTGCTATGAGTTGAAGTTTCAATTACCTGGTGCCAGGTGATTAGCAGGTGTGATTACGCCCACTTTTCCAAGTGGTCTGTAGTGTGCCACTTTTAGAAACCTGCTATATGCCAACAGTGAATTCACTCCATGAGCGTGGAACCTTATGTAACCAACATGGGAAGTTATCAGCAGGCTTGGGCAAATCCCCAATGTTTGCAGGTAAACAATGTGGTGGGCAGGGAATACTAAGGAAGGGAGAGGACCTGAAACCAAGCCAATGAGGACTGGGCATGCTCAGTAGCCACAGAATGCCAAATGTCTGTTGCAGGGGACAGGGGGATGGTATGGAATAGCCCAGAAAGGGGCATGGTTGGCTGGAACCTGGAACTGAGGCACTGAACCATCGTGGTCCAGGTTCTACTTGCTCCAGGTTCTATAAAGCATGAAGACCATCAGTACACACACATTCTATTAGACTTTTCAGGGGGGAGGGAAATCCGGTTAAATTTTTATTTGTATCCAAGCAAAAGAATGTGTGTTTGTATCCTAATTTTCCTAAAGAACATCTAAGAATTGTTGAAGGAATCATTTTATCTGTACTCTATGCAGCACTAACATTACAATTACTGCAACACTTACTGACCAAGGAATGCTTTTAGAAATTATAATTGGGTCTTGATGACGTCAAGTGTGGGAAAGTTTAAGAACAAATTCAAGTGACGGCAGGAAAGAAGGGAAGAAAAATTTCTGTTGTTGCTATGGGTTGAAGGATCTCTTCTCGAAAGGGACACTTCAGAATATTCCAGGAAGTCGGCATCAATTTAATGTAATTATTTATATTCTGAAAAGGAGCATTTGCTCTTCCACTTGTAACTGAATATGCTGAATACACATCAAAATTCAACAGTAATTCTCTTAAAAAGGTAAAGCCTAAAACGCAGGCCCAACAAATCCCAAGTTGCATATGCAATTCAGGGAGGGAAGCTTGTCTAGCACAAACTGATTTCCACTTGCGCAACAGGACTTCCATCCCTCCAGTCCTGCCCCTGTGTGCACTCTCCTCAAATCTGTTCCAGAGGGTTGGGAGAACCCTTAAATAATGCTTGGAGTGTATAGGGGAAAAAGAGGGGGGGAGTCCCACTTTGCAAGCGGAAATTCTTGCACAGACGGAACCCTGACACTATCTGAAGAACTCCCTAATCAGTTAATGCTGACACGAAAGTTTTTTAAACAAGCTCACAGTGAATTGCTGGGAAATGTTGCAACAGGCTAACCCAGCTATGTTACCCCTCTGAAAATAGGACTGTGAGTTAGTCTAATTTCTTTCAATTTAGTTTTATTTAGAATCCCATCTGCAAAAACCAAAACCCTTTGCTTCACACATACCCTCTGCCCACAAAAATGTTTATCCCATGCCATGTTGTAGAAAAGATTTCCAAAACCTAATATATAGAAGAGACAATCTTTCGGCGTAACAGAAAAAATGTGATTCTCACAGTCTTCCTGTCAGTCTTCCTTAGTATAGAATGAAAAATGATTTTCCGAGACTGCTAAATTAAAAATTCATATAAACTGTTAAGAAGTTCATAAGATACCTAGGGAGTTCTTGTATGCATAATTAAATTCATTATTAGATCAAGTGCATACTGTAACAACTTTCAAACAGACTTGCAGGGGAACAGGTCTTCCGGCATTATACTTATTTTAAAGCACAAACTTTTTCAGCTGATACTTTCTTATTGAAGCATGTTCCTTTTTCTCCATTATATTCATTTTCTTTTCCAGCAACAGTATTTAAGAAATGCAAATCTGTTTGCTTGAAATTTCTCTGTATGAATTATCATTGTTCTTTTTAAAAAGTTATGCTTCACTTCTACAAGCTACTACACAGCAGGATTATATCCAGCACTATGATTAGGGTACAAGGGATGGTTTTGCATTGATGCTGGAAGCCAAATCTAAGTCCTACCTTTCAGTTTCAAGTCTTAACAAGTTAAAATTACCCCTTCAGGTTGAAATTGCTCAATTCTAAACTCAAAATGAAATCCTGAAATGCATTCAACCATTTGAATGGTTGGAAATGGAGAAAAACACCACAACATGAGGTTATCCAGAAGAAGTGATGATTAGCTAACATTTCATTTATATAAAGAAAAGATTAGTATCACCCAGAAAAGAAGGAAACTGAGAAGGGGCGAGGCACAATTTTTACATATGAAGGACTACAGAAACATCTAAAAACCTACAAACCTCTACTAACACTGCTGCTAAGAACATCTTGCTCCAAAAGGCATTTTTGCTTAAGATTTTGCTAAACCGAGATTCAATTCAGCAGGTAACCAACATTGTTTGGTTGGAAAAGCGCATCACAAAATTAGGAAAAGTGTAAATATTGAAGGATGGCTGTGTTTTGGTTCTCGTCCTGGATGCTTTAGCTGGGATTCCTGCATTCCTGGGGGTTGGACTAGATGACCCTTTGGATCCCTTCAACTCAACAATTCTATGATTACTTTCATATTTTCAGGGGAGAATGAAGGTTTGCCTTATGCTGCTTCTTACCATGAAATAATTTAAGAGGTGGCTGATGGTGGGTATTTTTGCTTGTACATTATTTAACACGCTAGAAGCTTCATAAGAGATGCCTTGACTTTCAAGGGCCTGCTTGTGCTTGGAGGGAAGGGACTGCCTTCCAGCAAGCCTTATGAGGTGATGATGGCTGGGTGCAAGGCTGTCTGCAGAGTGCTGGAGAGGTTTTGGACAAATTATTTTCAAGCAGAGCATTTTTGAAGAAGTTAAAGGAAGTTTCCAACCCACCCTTCCACTGTTCTGCTTTAACAAAAACAAGAATAACCATCCATTGATTTCCAATGTTCCACAGGCAGCGTTTCGAAGTCCATGAACCTAAAGAAACATTAACAAACCAGAGATACAGTGTGCACAAAAGTACAGACACAGAGTATCGTTTGGCCAACTTGGGGCACTTGATTGACATTTCATTTCACCATAGTGAGGGGTAAAGACATCCCAAATCACTTGCTATTCAACCCTAGCTAGGGTGCTGCACACCTCTAGTAAAAGGATGTGCTCCTCTTCCTTCCACTGCGTGCAGAGCTGGTGTGGGGATAGAGAGGGGCTTGCCAGGGACCCCCACCCCTGGAAAGCAGAAAGACAAAGACAACCTATCTCCATCTTCCCCTCCACAATTTAGGGTTGGGCAGGACTGGCAGAGGTTGTGCCTTATTTTGATCCACCACTTACACCCAGCAATAAATCTGCTCATCTTTGGGGCTGGTAAAAGGGGAAAAGAAGAATCTCTGTGCCTGCAGTTCCATGGTTTGGAGGAACGCTCAGATTTTGTTACACTTCCCTGAGGATGGCTAAGCAGTCACTATTCAAACCAAGATTGAGCCCTGCGGCTGTTTATGCATATATTTTGACAAAATGTTGGTTACATTTTCTTTTTCTCTTAGAGAAAGGATCCCAAAGGGGAAATTTATTTATGCTGCAGACATATAATCAATGCAAAGTAAATTCAAGAAACCACCCTCATTTCCATTCTTCATAAAATTCTGAATAAAGCAGTCCTTCTATCTGAAGCAGCAGCAAAATGAAAACCTAGCATGTTCTCTTTGACAGAAAAGCCAATATAGCTTTGTTGACTGCACTACCATTCTGATTTTTAAAAGTGAGCCATGTAGACAACCATTTATCAAGCAGTATCTTATCATATGCATATATAACCATTTGGTTAGCCACTATTGAATGTGTCACCACATTGTGCCTGAAGGACATAATACTTCTTTGCCTGATAAAAAAAATATCCAAGAAAAAAGAGAAATTGCAAGATTTTCCCTACCTCTTGACAATACAGTAAAACCAAACAACATGCCATGTGGATATATGCAAATAGTTAAAGTTAGTTACAAAATAACCAGTAATGTGAGTTTATTATGAATGTTCATATATAGCCACCTAGGGCTCAAACTAAAGCCATAGTATTCTGACATAGCTCAATGGAAGACCAAAATAAGAAAAGAAAAAAATCACTCACAGTAGTTCCACTATTCCTGAATTTAACATAAAAACAACAACAGATAAGCCTAAGTATAAACTCTTCAGTGTGTGTTCAACACTTTTAGCATTTGAATTTTTTGTAAAATAGCAATTAATGTATTTTAAATTATTTCCAGTTCTTAGCAAGTGACCCATAGATAGAGGCAACCTAACTGCTGTTGTCTAAACCAGAGCTTTCCAAACTGTGTGTCACAACACATGTGTCGGCAGCAGTGTGTGGGTGTGTCACACAACCGCTCCTCATGCTCCTCCCGGGGCTGGAAGGGGGTTAGTTTCGGTTTTCTAGTAAAACTGAATCACTGTGTTGCAAAATGATGCATGTCTATAAAGTGTGTCACCAACATGGAAAGTTTGGAAAGTTCTGGTCTAAACTCTGGTAATCTCCAGCTAGACAACTGCAATGCATTGGGGCTGCCTTTGAAGACAGTTCAGAAACTGCAGCAGGTGCAGAATTTGGAAGCCAGGTTGCTCACTAGGACAAGATGGTCAGAGTACATAAATTCAGTTCTGGCAGAACTGTACTGGGTCTTGGATGCATCGTACATACAAACCTCTAAAGCGTTTTTCTCAGGCTGTGCTTCAAGTTCCATTAACATCCATTACAATACAGTATGCCAAGTAGACTTATGCAACCTTTATATGATATTTATACAACTGATTGTCATCTGCATCTATCTCCAAGACTTGTTTAATGCTCACTGATGCATAATGAAGGAAGGCTAATTACAGTGTTGTTACTATGCTAGACCAAACCAAGCAGTTACTATGTGACATAAAGGGGGGAGGTAATATATCAGGCATAAATTATATTTAATGTAGTGCATGTGGAGGATAGTAGGGAGGTGGTAGGTGATACAGGGAACAGTCAGTATGGAACAAAGCTTCAGGATCTGCAAATCTATGAGACAATCTAATGCACAGGAAAGCTACGAGGTTTTCAAAAGAGAAAATCTATCTTGTCTTTTCTGCAGTTTAAACAGTATTCAGACAGTGAAAGCATTCTGCTGCCACCTACAGTACAAATTACAAAATGGAAAACCCTTTTTTCTCCTAAGCTGGTGGAGTCCACAGCAAAGGTAAAGGAGCCCCTGACCATTAGGTCCAGTTGTGACTGACTCTGGGGTTGTGGCGCTCATCTCGCGTTATTGGCTGAGGGAGCCGGCGTACAGCTTCCAGGTCATGTGGCCAGCATGACAAAGCCGCTTCTGGTGAAACCAGAGCAGCACACAGAAACGCCGTTTACCTTCCCGCTATTTATCTACTTGCAGTTTGACGTACTTTTGAACTGCTAGGTTGGCAGGGGCTGGGACCGAGCAACGGGAGCTCACCCCGTCACGGGGATTCAAACCGTCGACCTTCTGATCGGCAAGCCCTAGGCTCTGTGGTTTAAACCACAGCACCACCCGCGTCCCTTCAGAGTCCACAGCAGAGATCATCTATTCAGGTTGCTCACTGCAAGTTAAGCTCACTTGTCACTCAAATTGTTTATTAGAGTCACACAAAAAGCAAAATTAGTACTTCACTGCAATATATAGAGGAATGGGATAAGAGCTGAATATTCTGAAGAAATCCACCGAGTGCTAAAATAATGACAATATTTAGGGTAAATGAGAGATAGGCAAGGACTCTCTGAAGGATATGTTACATCCTGCAGAAAGAGAACATTCCTCTGCAGCTGTCACAGATCAAGCATAAGTTTGTGACACCCTATGAGAGGCAAACACATTCAGCTTTAACCTGCTTAACCCTCCCTTTCAAGCAAAACCTTGCTACAGTTTCACCAGTGCAAGATTGCACCAGCAACAACTCTGGCCCCATCTTGGATACTGATCAGCTCCCCCCTATGTTCAAGCAGGCCCCTTCAGAATTCAAGCACCTTCACCAGCACTGGGGACAAGGAAGAGGAATCATCAAAATCCTAATACAAACAGAGGAAAGGAATGAGCTACAGAAATCATAGCATTGTCCACCCAGCTGGCAGCACTTGTGAACATTTTACACACAAACGTTCTCCCGTTTGCTCAGGCCTAGCAATGTGCAGTTAGTTACGTAGTGAGATCTTTAGCTCACTTTTCCAGTCTAGAACGGAGCAATCAAGGCAGCTTCTATCTAGTCAAAAGAAATAAAAACAGGATGACAACTAAAAAAACGTAACAATAGCACAAGAAGGGCAACTCCCATAATCTGACCACTGACTTTGCTAACTGGCACTGATGGAAACTGAACTCCAACTCCAATGGGGAGTCTCACAGAATCCCAAATTGTGCCATAAAAACAAAAACATGTTAAACAAAAGGGGAGGTCAAAAGATTTACAAATAAAAAATGTATCCTGAGACAGGTGAATAATTAATAATAAGAATAAAAATAGCAGAGCTATGTTAGCCACTCTCTGCTATTATTATTATTATTAAGCAAATCTCATGACAGAAGGAGTTGTGCTTTCTGGGCACCACAATGAAACAGGTACTGTCTCATGTTCCTGCCAACCTGCATCAGATATCTGCTGAAAGGAAGGGTATAAATCTCTTAAGTAATAAATAAGCATAGTTGGGAAACCATATATACATGCAGGTTTTTCTGGTTCCCGTGAGTATCTCCATGTAGATCCAGGAAGCATCTTGTTTAGAAATGGCTATGCAATGAACAAGTATAAGGAAGCACTACTTTTAATAACTAATCACAATGTTCAACCTTATTGTATAGCAAAGCAATATGCAAGTATCAGACCATTTGAATTTACTAGAGAATAATGCTTCAGAGGCACAATGTGCTATCCAGCGGCAAGTTTTCTTTTTAGCAAACAACCTTTATACATTGACACTTCACACCAGTGGAATCATTGCCAATAAAATTATGTGATGCTGAAAATAAGATTTACAGATTATAGAGTGTCTAAATAATTATTTCATGAAAAAACATTAGATTACATGTAAATTATGGCATCTTCTTAAAGAAGCTTAGAAGCTGGGAGGGAATCATGTTTACTTTCCCAGCTCTATCAGGACAGAGGAGCAGGAAGAAGACTGGAAGAGGCCAGAAATGCCTAGTAAATGCCTGCATTTTCTTAAAGCGGCTTGCCACACACTTTTCTGTTCCTCTCATTATGGGAATATTCATTCCAAAGACTGACAAATTGAGATACAATACAATCTGATAAGTGGGTCAACATATTTTGGGGGTGAGCAGTCTTCAAGGCTGCAAGACCCATGATCTGAAGGCACGTAAGACCACTACCTTGCTGAAATAAAGCAGGTATTTGTTTGGTTGGTACCTGGATAGATACCTGCCTGAGAATCACATGTTCATCACCTTAAACATGAGCGTACAAAGGTGGGATCCAAGTGTAAAGTTTTTATTCATTTATTTAGCCAGAATGTTAAGGTGCAACAGTAAAGTCAGTCACAAAGCAAAAGCATGGGAGAGGCCAGCCAACTGCAATTGCATGCTGGATACCACAAGCCACACACCAGGATGAGTATAAGAGGCACTACACTTGACCCCAAAATTCTACACAAAAACTACATAAAGACCTACCGTGTTTCTCCTAAAATAAGACGTGCCTATAAAATAAGCCATGGCACGATTTTTTAAAGGCAAAAAAATATAAGACATCCCCCCAAAATAAGACGTGTTGGGGTATTGTTACGGTAGTGGTGGGAGCAGGTCTGCATGGCGCTTCTTCGGCGCGCGGCGCGCTGCTGTCTCTACTGGGTCCCGCTGGGTCGGGACTTGGCGCGGTGCGCGCTGCTCTTTGCCAGGTCCTGCTCAGTCGGGGCTCGGCGCAGCGCGCGCTGCTGTCTTTGCCGGGTCCCGCTCAGTCTGAGCGGGAGCCGGCAAAGACAGCAGCGCGTGCTGCGCCGAGCCCCAACTCAGCGGGACCCGGTAAAGACCCAGTGGAAGAGGCTTCGAGGAAGCTTAGGTCAAGATCCTGGCGAGAAATGTGGATACTTGGAAAAAGGCAGCCTGGATCTGATTCTGCCACCCACCCGCCCGCCCCTCATTCAAAAAAGCAAAGCCCCCTGCAGCCCGACTCTGTGCACGCTTTACACGGAAGCAAGTCCTGCCAAGTTGCACGGAGCTTTCGCCCAGGTAAACGCGCCAGGGATTGCAGCCGTTTTGAATGCGAAGCCTCTTTAGCAGTCGATGCACGCTATACTGCTGGGGGCGGGGGGAGAGAGGGCGCCGGTTAAGCGCTTATTCATTCGGCGTTTGTCCTCCATTTCATCCCGCCGGGCGAAGCGGCTCGACGGAGCTGGGGTTGCTACAACAGGAGGCAGCGGCAGCCACTGCTGCTCTTCGCTTGGGCATCTTGAATGGGCGCGCCGCTGTTCGCTTGCTTGGAGACCCTGCTCTGCAGCCAAGGCTTTGCAGACGCTGCACCCCAAGCAACAGATTTTAGAGGGGCAGTTGGGGGGCGGGGGCTCCGTAATGACGGCTAAATAGCGACTGTCTGTGTTTGAAAAGTCGCTTCTCAGCTTTGATGTTCGATCTGCAAAGACAACACACACCCCGCCCTAAACAAAATATCACGCGAGAGTGTGGAGGGGCGCAGTCCTGCAACCCGGAGGGGAAACTTAATCGCGTGAGGAAGTTTGCTGTTGGGCAGCTGCTTCTCTGCAAGCTTGTAACAAAGGCAGTAGTGATCCGGGCAGCCGGCTGCTGACAAGGGGCGGGGGGGTAGTCGCCGCAGCAGCCGCTCTTTGCTTAGCAAGTAACCCACACACCCCTCCGAGCGCCGAGCCCCGACTGAGCTGGAGCCGGCAAGGACAGCAGCGTGCGCCGCACGGAGCCCCGACCCAGCAAAACTCTCTGAAAGCTTAATACCGGTAAAAAATAAAAAAGCTTAACAAAAAAAATAAGACATCCCCTGAAAATAAGCCGTGGTGTGTTTTTTTGGAGGAAAAATAAATATAAGACGTGTCTTATTTTAGGAGAAACACGGTAGGTATGGTGATTAAATGTATTAAGGCTTGCACATTTAACATAATACAAACTTTATATGCCTATCAATCCCAGCATCCACCTCTGAAATTTATCCATATCAACCTCTGCCTTGACAGGCTCGCAGAAAAGAGAACGCAGACCTAAAAACCCTGTTCCCAACAGGTTGTTGTTGTTGTTTAGTCATTTAGTCGTGTCCGACTCTTCGTGACCCCATGGACCATAGCACGCCAGGCACTCAGGAAGGAAGCCTAAATTCAATGCTGATGCAGAACACTTGCACTGCATTGCATCACTAAGGATTAAATAGTTTAATGAAATCTGATAACAGTTAAATTCAAAGATTAATCCAAGCATCTACTGTATCTGCAATAACAGAGTAGTATTTGGATGATGTTCACAGCAGAAAATGCAGATTCATAGAAGATAACTGGCAGTAGCAGCACAGCAGCAACAACAATGGCAAAAGTAAAAACAAAGCAACACAGATTTTTTAAAGGGATTTGATTTTTTGGAGATTTTTTTTGAAAAACGAAGTCATTTTTGAAAAGCACATTCAAAAGCTAGGAGGAAGAGCAGGCAGAGACCAAGAAGAGGTGACGGCAGAAGCAGAGAGATACAGTGGGTAATGTCTACCCTGAACCAGGTTAGACTTCCATTATGGTGGGGTCTGTAAGCATATGCCTTTCCCTGCTCAGCCAGGACAAGCAAACAAAAGATAGTGGTGGATTAAAGGGAACAGTAGTTGCAGCAGCTGCTCTCAGGAGTCCTCCTCCATTAAAGCCCCACATTCCAGTAAAGAACCGGAAAACATGCATGGGGATAGGAACTTCTAGCCACTTCTCTCATCTTTCTACAAGCCCAGAGTAAGAAATTGACTTAACGATTTTTCTTATTACCACTCACTTTTATACTTGTTCTCATAATGTACTTCTCCTTTCCTTTGCACCTTGTTGCCTAACCTTGAACCACGAGTGTAAACAGCTCTATATGTTTTAATGTAAAGCATAGAGGTATTAGAATATTTGTAGCTCAGTACTGAGAGTGGAACCATCATCAAGGGCAAGCAAGAATGATCAAAAAGAAACTTTTATACTCTAAGAGAAGGGGGAGCTCCTCTTAAGATGGCAATGTCACCCGCAAGTGACATTGGCTAGGTAAAAACAAATGTGTATCAGCAGTATAAGTAAGACTCAATCAAAGCTGAAGTTCTGCGATAGATTTGTGGTCAATCCTAAAACACAAAGGAATTTACCCAGGCAAAAATATAGTAATGTCTGCTCCTTTGGGGACACTGCTGACCAAATAAGAGGAAACAATGCACTTTTGTGCTGACCCGGGATAGGTTATGATGTGCCATAATGGACCACTAAGGAAATGTTTTTAGAAAATTTAAATATACATTAATAATTGCTCTGGTTTTGGCTCACTTTTATGTTATCCCAGAGAAGTCTAGATGTCTAAGAGTCAAGAATGTTCCTCCATTGCATCTATTTCAACTTTTGGTTCATGACAGTTTTATAAAATACAGGACCTAAGCAAATACAGTGAAACCTCATTTTCCTAGAGGAATCATTCAAAGGTTAGTGCTCTACACTCACACATTACACATAAGGTTTAGTTGAGTTCTACATAGGTAACAGCTGTGATAACAATCATTTCAAATGATCAGTGGCACACTACTCCCAGTAAAATGCCAAATCCCAGGAAAACAAAATTGTGCAGCTTCTTACCTGCAGCTCCTTTGAGACTCTCTCTAAGTGGTTAGTTATCTTTTTTATTAGGTCACTATACATCTGTTCCGAATGCTGCTGGCACACACATTTATACACACAACTGCAGAAATAAATACAGGAACAGTGATGAATTGACAACAGTTTGAAGCACAGAGGGGGAAAAACAAGAAATGTCAAGCCAGTAGAAATTCCGCTTCAAATTAAAAGGAAACTTCAGCAATACGCATCCTAAACAAAGACCCTACATATCCATCAGGTTTTGTAGCAGCCTACTACCTGGGCTCCCTACAGACAGCCTTGCAAACATTGAAAAGTTATGGCTGCCTCCTATATAATGTTTGGGATTTTAATAGAATAGCTTGATTGTATCAAATTGTTATGGAAAGCCATCAAATAATTATTCACATGACTGTATTAACATGGGGCACTTTCTCAAGTATATGCACTTTAACCACAGCTTCATCTAATTCCTTCAGAGAGTCTTTACTTCTGAACATAAAGGCATTCCTGTCAACTACTTTGCACTTTCCCTGTTGGGCACAGAATGCTGGTTTAAATCTACAAACCCTCACACAGCGCAGGACCCCTATACCCAGATCTCTCATATGAACCTACGCAGCCCCCGAGGCCATTACAGGCCTCCCTCTCTGTGCCCCCTCCGGAAGTCAGGAGAGTAGTTACAAAAAAGAAGGGTTTTTCGGTGGTGGCCCCCATGCCAACGGATGCTCTCCCTAAGGTGGCTTACTTTGCACAGACTTTGACATTATTTTGGTGCCTGCCGGGCAAAAGTTTGTGTCATCAAGAGGCAGAGGAAGCTTGAAAATATGCAGGAAAGTAGAGAAAAGTACTAGTCTGGACACCCCTTCAATGTCTTTCACTTTAAGCAAGCAATTGTTACTCCTTTACTTTACTCCTAGGCACTTAAGTGCAGATATTTTACTGCTACTTCTTGGGGGCTGATTGAGTTTTAAAGGTTAGGTGATCATACAGTATAACGTTTGTTGGGACGGAGAGATTTTATTGTTTGATTGCTTAAAGAGTTATTGATATCATCGTTGTAGTGAGTTATTTTACTGTGTTTAAACTGTTGGTTTTGGGTGTGGTATTGTTTATAATGTATATTTTGACATTTTGACATCACCTTGAAATGTTCCATATAAGGAGATTCTAAAAATCAAAATAAATAAGGCTTAGATTGAGCTAAGCTAATATTTGTTGGCTTTCCCAGCAATGCGAGCTGCAAACCACAAACAAAATAAGTAGCACAGCAATACCTGCACATTACAAGGAATTAAAGATGCTATTTCTGAACGGAAACTGACAGTTCTGCCACTAGTTGTAACCACATTTCAGCAATCATCTGTGATCAGTGTTCCACGACTTGCTTAAAGTGAAAGACATTGAAGGGGTGTCCAGACATGGGTGTAGGCAGGGGGGGCAGGAGGGGGCAGTTGCCCCCCCTAGAAGCAGGGCCGCTGGCCAGCCTGCCCCGCTGCCTGCCGCCGCCCAGTGCCGTCTCCCTTCTCCCTGGCTGGCTGTGGGGCGGGTGGAGGGAAAGCCAGCCAAACGCTTTGCGTGGCTCTGGGGCTTTCCCTCCACCCGCCCCACAGCCAGCCGGCTAGAAGGGACAGCGATCACAGAGGGGGAGGAGGGGATCGGAACAGCCCGATTTCGGGCTGATCCTGGCGCCCCCTTGCCCCTGCCGATCGCGGAGGGGGAGGAGGGGGTCGGAGCAGCCCGATTTCGGGCTGATCCTGGCGCCCCCTCGCCCCTGCCAGTCGAGGAGGGGGAGGGGGGATCGGAACAGCCAAATTTCGGGCTGATCCTGGCGCCCCCTCGCCCCTGAACGACCATGGCTTTCCTTGCCCCACTGTGGCCCCTCCCCCCGTGCCTTAGCTCCACCCCTTGCCCCTCCCTAATTTTGATCCTGGCTACACCCCTGTGTCCAGACTAGTGCTTTTCTCTACTTTCCTGCAGGGTGGATTTGATTGAAATCAAATCGATTTAAATCTCAATTTTAAAACACTAGTCAGTAACATTTGATTTAAATCAGACTCATTCCTGCTGGTATAATCTTAATATTTACAACCAGATGAAGGTTTCATTTTTGGAATAATAAATTTTCAGAGTAGTTTCACAGTTATATCAAAAATTACTGACTTTATTGGAAGGAGAAAAATAATCATTTCCTTAATAACAATTTAAACAATTTATTTAACTAAAACAATAACATTATAGCATATGTATCCATGTTTAAACAAATCCTTATTTCCTGATTAATAACCTTTGGAATATAATGTAACTTAAATAAAAAACTATCTTTAGAAATATTTTTCCTCCAAAAGCATTTTCTTTTAAAAATCCAATTTAAATTTTAAAAAATCCAATTTAAATCAGGAAAAAAATCAGTTTAAAATTTTAAAAAATCCATTTTAAAAAATCATTGATTTTTATCCACCCTGCTTTCCTGCCTATTTCCAAGTTTCCTCTGCCTCTTGATGACACAAATTTTGCACAACAAAACAAATGGTGTGAAAATATAAGCAGGTCCCACTGCACTCTGATCAGAGTAACTTGCATGAAAAGCTGCTGGTGTAGATTCCACCTAAGACTGCCAACATTTGAAATGGTTCTGTTCTCAGCAATTACGGTATGTAAAGTATGGTTGAAATTCCATCAAAGCCACAAAACCTAGCTGTTCCTTCATCTTGACCTAGAAAATACCACAGATCCAGGGGCATGAAGCCACTTCAGATCAAGCCCAAGTAACAAACCAAAGAATGCTGCTTTAGTATTCAGACCTTCACCAATGTGGCCTGAAACAAAAAGAGGGCTGTCTATGCTTTGTATCCACTTTGGAGCTATATAGGATAGCACCTTCATAACAATCCCTGCTCACAGTGTCATTGTTGGCAGGAACTGCTCTGAAGGCATGCATTGGGGCTCTGACAGCTACCATGATTCTTCATATGCAAGTCAATGGAGACAGGAGGATCCATGTTGGGTGTGGACTTCTTCACTGCTGCCAGCCATTTTCAGGGATGGAATATTTATTTTCTCTCTCTGACAGCTGCCCCACTGTGCACCAGCAGAGAAACTCTTGCTCACATTGACAGTGGCTGTCATGTAGTAAGCAGGTGGATATCAAATTACTCAGAAAATCAAAATCGAGGCTCTATCCTGAGTACAAGGTGAAACAGGTCCTACCCAAAGTACAGAAGTTGGTTCTGAATCAATTTGTGTGTGTCTCCAGATCCCTACTACATATGGCATCAATTTAATCGGGATCAAAAGAGAAATCCATTCAAAGTTATTATCTACATAATTCTTAACATCTAAAGCCTTCATCGCCAAATACTACTGCCTTTAAGAAGTTTCCAAAATTGTAACATCAGCAAAACTATACACGGGGAATATATCTGACAATGCATGCAGTGTTCTCAGATCAAAAGTAAAACAGTAAAATGAAAACAAAATTATATTTAAAAAACAATTATAACACGTGGGACTCCAAAATGCTTCATTTGAACTTTTAAGTACAGTGGAATCTCGGTTTTCAAACATAATCCATTTCGGAAGACTGTTCAACTTTCGAAATGTTCATAAACCGAGGCACAAAGGCCGGCCTGCAAATGTACAGAGAAAATTGAGAAAAATACAGTGGTACCTCAGCGGAAGACTTCCGAAGCACATTCAAAAACAGAAGTATTTACTTCCAGGTTTTCAGTATTCGAGTTCCAAAACGTTCATCAACGGAGACATTCGAAAACCGAGGTACCACTGTATTAATTTCAGAAACACAACTATCACAATTCTCAGATACAATGCCATAACCATTTTTCTACTAGGGTCCTTCCATACCAAACCACCTGATTTTAATACTCGACCGTGCTCTCATGACTCAGATTTTCTTTTTTAAAAAATTGTATGTAGATTATATGAGATAACCTCAAATAATTTTTTAAAAATATTTTTTGGTCTGAAATTGGGTGCAGGAGAAATTTTTAAAATTTTTAATTTTCACACGATTTAGACTAATGCAATTTCTGCGTCAGTTTAGAAAAAAACCTGTTTTGCTTATTTTTCAACCAATTGGGCTTATTTTGGTATCAAAATAAAGCTAATTTTTGTCTCTTTCAAAAGAAGGTAGAAAAATTGTATTACGTGGTTCACCGACCATTCAAAGTGAATTTTAGTCATTCTGTACCTTGGTACGTTCAATAAGCCATAGCACACAAACCACAACTAACACATGCATCATACCTTTTTTTGTAGAATGGGCTAACCATGAACTTGTTATGTTTTAAAAATCAGAAGGGTGTTTATTTGGTGGTAATAAAATATTTAAAAATTAAGTTTTGTTAATTAATAAAAAGCCCCATACGTGTTGGAACCCTTGTTCATTTTATTGTGTAAAACACTTCTGCAATGATATGGTCAAAGCTATTTTGTTTCTCATACATGTAATATGGTCAATGGTGCTGCTTTGGCCACTGTATGCAATATGACGTTTCTGATTCACCAAGAAAAAAAAATGTATTTTTTTCTTTCAGATAAAAAAAAAGTCTAACAAGTTTCTTGTGAATGAAACCAAAGGATTTAGGGAATACAGTGGTGCCTCACAAGACGAATTTAATTCGTCCCGCGAGTCACTTCGTATAGCAAAAAAATCATTTTGTGAAGCGGCTCCCATAGGAATGCATTGAAGTGCGGTTTCCCATAGGGTGCCTCGTAAGACGAATTTTTTAAAATCGTCTTGCAAGGCACCCTATGGGACGAAAAAAATTCATCTTGCGAAGCGCGCCATAGGAAACTTCATGTTGCGAGTCTCCATTGAAATTGCAAAACGCATTCATCTTGCGAAAAATTCATCTTGTGAGGCATTCGTCTAGCGAGGTACCACTGTAAGTCTACATGAGTGTGTCTGTCTTTAACAGGGAAAAAACAAAAACAGCAACTTGCATTGGAATGGATGGCAACATTTTCATGAGTGAGCCTATCTTAACAGGATAAAGTAACATAATGAAATAGCTTCACCAAAATAAATGGGACTACACCACAACTAACTTTATATTGATTGTGTATAACTCTGTATTTCAGCCCCATGTTAGAATTCCCAGCACAACAGAGGAAATGGAAGCACGTGCATTCAATTTCTTTGACACTTGGTACATGGACAGTACCCTGGTCCATATTTTCAAAACCTGAGTGGTCACCTCCTGCTGTCCTTTTCAGAAAGATACTTTTACAGCGGGGCAGATGAAGCACAAGTCAGATGGTGTCAGCTTACAGCAAACAGAATGCTGCTTTTAGTCACCGGGCTGCTTTTAGACAAATATTTGGGTCAGCAATAAAGAAAATTGGTTGGTCATGGACAAGACCCAAACATCTCTTGGCCTCACCCATTTCATGGAGTCATTGCAAAGCTCCATGAGATAAGCACTGCAAAGTGCTGTGTGTACACATAGCAAGTGACTGGAGATGAGGAAAGTAGAGGATAACAAAAAAAATGAAGTTTTAGCGCCAGTGGTATTCTGTCAGCATTACAGCTTCTGTTCATTTCCATGGGGTCCTCCAGTAAACCATGATTCTCAGCCCATTTTATTGAGGGTTCTCAACACCCCCAATGCCAAGCTAGCATTGCCATTAAACCCGTATTTGCTATTAGAGTTGAAGGGACCAACAATCCAATCCCTGCCCAAAATCACTGAGCCCCTTTTAACTAAAAAATGCCACTTCTTATCTCTTGAGGAATTATTGTAATTCATACTGTATTTGGCTGGCCCTTGAATATTCCATAAATTTTCACAATCATAGATGATCCACGAACTATACCTAAGACATTAACACACTCAGTGATTCTGAGCTAAGGAAATAAAGAGACTAGAGTTTCACCGAAACATAATTCTAAATAACCTTAATGCAGTCCTTGGAACATTAAAAACCACCCAGCAATACAAACAGAGAACCCCTGAGGGGAAGTCTGGTGAAGCATTCTGTTTGGGTCAAATCATCCCTAAGTGATGGGTTGAACATATCTATAGATGTGTCCCAATGGGAGAGGGAAGAACTAGGTAACAGAGGTGTAGGGGTACATGATAGCTATTCTAAGAGCTGAAAGCACCATAGTGGAAAACATTATGCCAGAGACATTTGGAGAGAGACACCATTTATAGAAGAGGAGGAGGAGGAGGAGGAGGAGGAGGAGGAGGAGGAGGAGGAGGAGGAGGAGTTTGGATTTGATATCCCGCTTTATTACTACCCTAAGGAGTCTCAAAGTGGCCACCATTCTCCTTTCCCTTCCTCCTCCACAACAAACACTCTGTGAGGTGAGTGGGGCTGAGAGACTTCAAAGAAGTGTGACTAGCCCAAGGTCACCCAGCAGCTGCATGTGGAGGAGCGGAGACGCAAACCTGGTTCCACAGATTACGAGTCTACCGCTCTTAACCACTACACCACACTGGCTCTCTATAGGTGTTTATATGCCAATACTAGAAGATTCCAAGACAAGATGGGAGAGCTGCAGTGTTTGGTTTTAAAGAACAGGATAGATATACCGTTGCTATAGAATAGCAACAGGATAGATATTCCATAATGGAAACCTGGTGGAACAAACCAGCAGCACATACCGGTAGTCATCATTAGATTCAAAGTCTACAGAAAGCACAGGAAGTGCATACTAGGGATGACACAGCACTGTAAGTCAAAGAGGACATAGTCAAAAAAGCTAGAATTCCCAAAAGGGACAGGCTCCTTTACAGAACCACTGTGGGTGACACTAGTAACTTAATTGTTGAGGACATACTGTCATCTCCCACCACCCTAACTAAAATTGTGAACTTGAAATTATGAATCCAAATCAAGGAAGCATTCTAAGGAGGAAGTGCTGTAGTAATAGGAGACAAATTACCCACAGATTAACTGGGTGATTGCAGTCAGGGATGGAAGTTTTCAGGATGCCCCAAAATATCTGCCCTAATGGAACTGATCAGATGGGAAGAGACACAAGACTTAAATTTAAGTGGTAAAGAGGGGATGTAAAGTGCTGTTGAACCGAATACATACTGTATGACAATGCTATCAAGTTCAACATATATGGAAGTGGGGAATCGCCAAGGAAACTGAAAGCAGTCACAAATACACTTCAAAAGAGGAACCTTCTCAAAATTCAACAGAAGTGCAAAAAGGGAAGTTGAAAGGGAAAGTCAAGAAAGTAAAAACTCTTCAAAATGCTTGGGAGTTATTAGATGCTTTGCCAGAATGTATGCAGCATTTCAGGAAAGGTTCCACCTTGGTCAAGAGGACAACAGCACAGGTACAGGTAGGTAGCCGTGTTGGTCCGACATAGTCAAAACAAAATTAAAAAAATCCTTCCAGTAGCACCTTAGAGACCAACTAAGTTTGTCATAGGTATGAGCTTTCGTGTGCATGCACACTTCTTCAGGTACCAAAGGATAAATGGACATAAATCTGACATCAGGAATCACAAGACAGAGAAACCAGTAGGAGAACACTTCAATCTCCCAGGACATTCTATACAAGATCTCAAAGTAGCTGTTTTATTGCAGAAAATTTTCAGAAACAGACTGGAAAGAGAAGTTACTGAATTGCAACTCATTACCAAGCTTAAAACCATGGAGAGACCTGGTCTGAATAAGGACACTGGATTCTTATCTCATTATACATGATAAAGCTGTCTTTAGCACCTCACCCCTTGCTTTTTCCTGCAAGACCAATTGCAGCCATTAACGGTCGTTAACAATCATCAACAGGTTTACCACTCCCATCAGCCAATCACCCATTCCCACCACCCTTCTGAGTAATACCCCTCTCCACCTTCTGACTATACATAGGGTCTGGTGACTTCTGTTTCAGTGTATCTGAAGAAGTGTGCATGCACACGAAAGCTCATACCTATGACAAACTTAGTTGGTCTCTAAGGTGCTACTGGAAGGGTTTTTTAAATTTTGTTTTAACAGCACAGTTAGTGAGTGGAGTCAAAGAAAATGAAAGTCCTGTCCAAATGAAGAGATCAAAATAAATGAAAGCAGACGGGAAGGGGTGCAAAGAAAAAGACATCACACAGCATGTCACTAAAATAAGTAAGACCAACAGCAAACATTCTTTAAACATACCAGCAGCAGGAAACCAGCCAAGGAGGCAGTTCATTTTTTGAATGGCAAGGAAGTCAAATGTGTGCTAAAGGAGGAATAGGAGATTGCAGAGGAGCTGAATGATTTGCTTGTTTCCACAGAAGACAACATAGGGCAAATCCCTATACCTGAACTAACTTTCATAGGAAGAGAGTCCATTGAACTAAAGCAAACAGTGGTGGCAAGCGATGAAATTGTAGGGCTTACCGACAAATTGAAAATAAGCAAATCACCAGGTCCAGATGGCAACAAACTAGAGTTCTTAAAGAACTCAGATGTGACATTCTGGATATTCTGTATTCTGTCTCCAAGATCAGCCTTCATACCCAAGCATTGGAAGGTGACCAACGTAACATCAATTTTAAAGAGAGATCCAGGAAGTGACAGACCAGTTAGCTTAACAGCTACTCCAAGAAAACTGGTAGAAGACATAGTATTACCAAGCTTATAGAAAAACACATATTGATGAAGAACCAACATAGCTTCTGCAAAAGTAAGACCTATCTAACAAGGTAGAGGTTATAGTATTATGCATATCCTGGAAAAACAGCTTTTTCCTCCTTTTGTATGCATAACCCAAGATTAACTGAAAATATTCACCTTACTTTCCAATACCTTCCAATAAATGAAAGCTTCAAAAATGTGTTACCTGGTTCATTTTTTATCATACTTTTATCCTGTCTTTCAACCTTAAGTCTTAAAATCTAATATTAAAATGAATATTGTTACCCAAGAATGCAATACTAGTGCATTAAAAGTAGCTTCTGTGGCATACAATTGATATACAGCAAACCTTAAATGCAAAATAATTTATTCCAGAACCATACAAAGCTTGTAAAATTTTCTTACCTGTATATTTGTTCATAGGAGATGGGGATGTAGTCACCGGGACACTGAGTTAAAAGCTGATCTATGGCACTATCCAACTTTGGCCAGTATGTGCTCTTATAGTCTTCTATTGTTATAACATTCATTACTACAAGAGAAAATAAATTATCTTAATGCACTTATGGAACACAACAGAAAGAATGATAAAATAATTGCACCAACATTCTTAGCAACATCTGTAAAGCTGTCTTAAATTTAAATCACCTCTATAATGCAAAAAAAGTATTTTTTGAGGTGCAAAAACGTATATTTCACTGTGGTACAAGAACAAGAATTTGTTCTCATCAGTGTGCTAGAGTTATTAATATGTTTCTTCCAACACAAAACATGTTTAAAGACAGACATTATACATATGCACCTAACCCCAAGCCAAACCATGGCGAAATGTGAACAAGCATGTGGATACTCAAAAGAAAAATTTGCAGTCATTGTGCCCTACTCTGGACCTGCTGCTACCTGGAACAGAGCCATGGTCTGGCTTAGCATTACATCTCAATCCACATTTATGGTCCTTTTTGCTACAGACAAATCATGAGCTATAACCAAGGTTTGTTCGTGGCTTACTGCTCATTGTTTGTGCAGTGGTGAAAATTCAGATGTAACAGTAAGGCAATCTATGGCTTGGCTCTGAATAGTGTGGCACCAGAGGACACAGGCAAAGAAGCTGATAGATGTTTGCATTCGATTGCTTCCTGAAACACACAGATGTTTACATAGCAATTTTCCCAACTCAAATATTTATACTTTTCTTAGTAAAACAATAGGGCAAACAACATGCACTTCCATAAGCATGTGTGTGCACGCATGCAAAAGTAAATGCACATTGGGTAACTATTTATGCTTTTATGTTGTTGAATTGTTTTTGTTGATTATGTTTTATTGTAAGCTTCTCTGGAAACCTACTGGTACAAGAGCAAGATATTGTTTTATATAACCCAGTTTTTCAAGCGCTCCAAGTGCCTTGCATACTCTATTAAAACAATCCTTCCAACTACCCTGTAAAATAAGCCATATGCAATGCCAAACATAACAAAATGGTTTGGGGATCAGGTTATTTAAAGGACTATGTTATTCTGCATAAATCTGACTGTTGGTGTTTAGAAGAACTGTACAGCCAAAACAATACCCACATATGTAGCCAAACTAGGGAGGGCAGCAATTCATGCACACACTGTGATGCTATCAGGGAAACAGTTTAAGCAGCAAGAAGCACCATCCTCAGCTGGAGACCATATGGTGACTGGCATATGAGAGCAGTCTCTAGTGTGTATAAGCACACAAATTCATGTCACCAGAGATCAGACACATGTCCCATAGTTGGTTATCTCTTAACATTTCCATGTGTAGAGCTTTATAGCTGTGGAGCAACTTGGACAATAATCATGAACCTACAACTGAAGAGAGCGCATCAGCTCCTCACCTGTTAAGACAGGTACAACCAGAATCCCATCACCCCAGGGAGCAACTGTGGTTATTACCCGCCCCTGCCCCCCCAAAAAACCATCCCTTCACTAAGATGCGAGGACAGAGCAATGCTAGAGGATTTACGGCCGTAAACTGAATGTCGGTTTCTGGGAGCCATTATTTGTGGAGGGCCCTGCATGTGGGCATCCTGGGACATCTTTGGGTGGTCACATGAGAACAGGATGTTGGACTAGCTGGGCCCCTGGCCAGATGCAGCAGGGCTCTTCTGACGACCTTAAAAAATGGCAAATGGGCCGGGATGCTCCATGCCTGCCCCCTTTGCTGACACTCCTGGTTCTGCAATGAAAGGGGGAGCACGAACCGAGCTGGCCTCCTCCGCTCTGCCCAGCTCCCCAACAGATCGACCGTGTTGCGGGCAGGATGGAGGTGGCGCAAAACACGGCCGCCTTGGCCTCTCTCTCACTCACAGAACTTGGAGGCCGAGGGGTTGATGTTGAGGTTGATGCTGGCGGCGGGGCCCCCCTTGCCCGGCGTGGCTTCGCATCCCTTCCCTGGCCCGTTGGCGGCCTCGGACATCATGTGGATCTCCAGCTCCTCCTGGGGCGACAGGGAGGCCCTGTGGGGCTCCCCGGGGGACGGAGAGCCCGGCCGGCGCCGCGTCTGCCCATAGGTCCCTCCTCCTCCTGCGGCTTCGGCCGCAGCTTCCCAGTTGTTGTGGTTCTGGTCGTCCATTAAGGCCTCGTAGCTGCTGCTGCTACTACTGACGCTTCCGCCTCCTCCTCCGCCGCCGCCTCCTCCTGCTCCTCCGCCGCCCCCCTCCTCCTCCATGCTCTCCTCCTCCATCCCGACAGGCCTGGAGGGGCCCGCTCTGCCCGGGCAGGGAGGAGGGGGCGGGCAGGGAGAGCGCGGCCTGTCACAATCGCTTCCCGCCCATCGCCGAACGGCGCTGTCGCGTCTCCAGGTTACGCGGAACGGCAGGCGGCTGCGGCTGCTTTCAGGGCGGCTAACTCCGGAAGCGGATCCGGCCTTGGCAGCCGTAAAGCGACCGTCGCCTGCGCACGACTCTTTCCGACGGCTCTCCCCTCCCCTAAGCAGTAGTTTACGGCCCGGCCCAGTTTGCTGCCGCGGGGCATTCTGGGAAATGTCGTTTATGATTGGCCTCCCCGCCATGACACAAGAGGCAAAGGATTCCAGAAAACCTCGAAGCTGCTGTAGCACTGGGGGCGAGGCAGGGTCGGAAGTGGTAGAATAAGCACTCCTCTCCTTTCCCCGCTATGTTATGTGGTGCTAGAGGTTTCCAAGCCCCAAACTGAATATTTTGTTGGAGAGCAATTCTGAAAAGTGAGGAAAGCAGCCTCCGTCTAACAAATCCCTTTACAGGGGGCAGAGAGTTCTTTTTTCTTTTATTTAACCACAAAGCAGGTGATCTCTCGTTACGCCTAGATCAAGCATAGACTAACTCGGCCCTCCAGATGTTTTGGGACTACAACTCCCATCATCCCTAGCTAACAGGACCAGTGGTCAGGGATGATGGGAGTTGTAGTCCCAAAACATCTGGAGGGCCAAGTTTGCCTATGCCTGCCCTAGATGCTCACTACCTGCTACAGACTCCAGTGGGTCGGCTCCCCTCCTCCATTTTACTTTCCTTGGTTGTTGTCCATATTTGAGGGCACCCTGGGCAAGTGGTGGGTTCCTTTCCTAGCAGGCAGGGGCAAAACTAGGCTTTTTTTCACCTGAGTCAAAGTCTCAGTTTGGCGCACACACCCCACACGCATTTGTGTACACAGGCTTAGCATACTTAGGTACCTGCCATTTTGGTAGGTGGGAGCATTGGGGTGCTTCTCACTGGCAAGACATCCCCACTGCCAGTGGATCTCCCCACTAGCAAGAGGCCAGAAGAGCCAGGCCCACAACTGATGTCAACCCTGAGACCCCTTTTATTTTTTTAAAAAGACTAGCACACTGAGCAATGAAAGACAGCTGCACCTAGTCACCCTTTGATTGCCCACAGACTGATCTAGTGTCACTGTTTCTAAGTATATTCAAAGTTCAAGTTTACTTACAAATTGCAAAGGAAGGTCAAGAATACACTTAAAATATGGGCTGTTTATTTCTACCAACTATAATTCGGAATCTGCTCTATTTGTTTTTATGAAAAAGAAAAAGATAGGCAAATATGATAAGCATAAAATGTGGCACCTTGATATCATACCTCCAGATGCAAGCAAAGCGATAAAAGCCACTGCGACTGCTTCCTAATCACCCATAATGTGCCACTCATTTCTGTGGAGGCACAGCACTGGAAAGTTTGGAGGAAGGTAGAGTTAACCAATGTGAGCACAAAGTCTTGCAAAGTATGTATGAATACTCATAAAAGCAGGGACATCACATTCTGCTACATCTTTTCACACAAAAGATTACCTCAGCATGGCACATTAATTTGCTGTCTCTGCTATGGCTAGTTTTTATTGATGTCCTGCTATCCCTGGCTTGCACATGGGGGAAAAGAAACAGAGGGTTAATTTATTGCCTTTGTCTGGTATTAGCTTCACATCACTGCTCTCTTGGTACACCAGGTGGTTTGCTGTTTTTAGCATCACTGGAGCCTATTAGGATGGATATAAAACTCTGGAACCTCGGTCAAGAAGCCATTTCTAACATAATTTCTGGTCCCTGCACAGCTCCATATGCGAATCTGCACATCATTCTCGATAGCTATTGAGAAGCATTTTATATTATTCTCCAGCAGGGAAAAACGATCACCATCCTGCAGACCTGGCTGTCAGTCTCAGTTATACAATTGTCAGGCATTTAGAATTGGTAGACATAAGGAGCACCGCAGAGGGGTTTCTTTTTTTCCTCCCTCTCGCATCCTGCTTTTTAGGAAATTGTTTCATTTGCAGCCCTCAAATACACACTGAACTGCTGTGATTCTTGAAAAAAAGGACATGGAAAACAATGTAGTTTAGAAAAAATAATACATTATCTCTGTACATGTCCCCTGGTAAGGGATATACAGTACTACATCCTGATATTCTCCACTGTCAGAACAGGAGGAGCTAGAGCATGGGGTAGCCAACCCTGGAGTCCAGCAATATTTTGGGAACACCAGGCTGACAACCCCTGAACTGGAGGCTTGCTAAAAATGAAAAATGCATTTTGCTGGATTCTAACAAGGACCAGAGAAATATGATATGCCTTCTGATCCTGTTCTTATTTGCTCATAGGTAAGCCCCCTGAATTCAGTGGGACTTACTTCCAAGTAAGTAGGGGGGGCATCATTGCTTATACAAGAGTAGCTATGCAGGACGGAGCTGCAAGTTGCCTGGAATGTGGTGTTTGTTCTATGCCACACACAAAAATTATCCACACACACCCATGTTACCGGAACCTTAATCCTAAAACTGATTGTTCCATGGAAGGGGGATTTCAAGGGTTCAGAATGCATGGGAAGAGTTGGCCCTTTCCTCCCAGCTGGCACCTCCTTAGAAACATCCACTCCCTTACATGGTAATTAGGCTTATGATGGAAAGCTCTAATTCAAGCAAATGATGGGGCGGGGGGAAGGTCTAGACTTCAGTTCTGTGCAGGATCAAGGGAATAGATAGGGTCAAGGGAATAGATACAGTCAAGGGAATAGAGAACATGGTCCAGGTTCAAAGACAATATGGGCTGCACCCAATCACAGTCTGGCAGTTCTCTACCCTTAGTTTAAATACATCAAATATGTTATATCACTTCAGGGGCTTTGTCAGATAGCAGGAATTGCAAATGTCTAACCTTTTTGTCTGATTGAAGACAAAGTTTCAAGTCTAAATGCACGGGTTCCCCGAAGGTTGGCTGATTCACATCCAAAGAGGCTTATAACAGGGGGAAATGTATTTTCTTTCCTGTTTGCTGCTGACAGCTGTATTCCTGTTACTTTGCCCACTGTGTGGAGAACCTGAAAATATGATTTTGATAAAAGGATGAAGACGAGAAGTGTGAGGCCCCAAAATACATGCAGAAAACACGAGCGGATTATGAATTTGTTAAATGTGATGATTGACAAGGAAATTGTTCCTGAACGCATAATACAATTGAAAGCCTGGCTGTAAAGCAATATGAGTGATCTTGATTTGAAGTTAAGAGGATTAAAAGAGTGTAAATAATTCAAGTCCCAAGGGCTGCATTTAGAGATTATTTTTTTCTTACAATTTATACATGCATCCACTCGGGGGAGTACTTTCAATTTGATATTCCTTTTCATGTGCTTTTCCGCTCAGTGCTTCTTTCCCTGATCAGAATGTCAGCTTTCTATTCAGCAGAGAGAAGGCGATAAGAAGTAGTCAGAAAAGGAAACTTAACAAATAAGAATTATAGGAGCAGTCCTGGGAGCGGCTGCCTCAAGAATTGCTATCAGCAAAAGTGTCTCTCCAGACACCGTTAGGGGGGGAAAGGGGGGGGGAGAAGGCATAAAGGCACAGAAACCATTTAGTACTTGGTTTTAAAGCACATAATTGGAGCTAAATGTGGTATCTGCTTCCACTTGCCAGTGGAGCATGAGGAACCCCTGCACTCCACCATATGAACCATATATACAGATCCACATCCTATTAAAATTATGTTCATTTCATGAACTACGGTTCATATCTCATTGCTGCAAGACAGAGCCATCCATTATTATTATTTTTTAAAAATGGTAAACTTTATCAGTTGAGTGCTTACTGCTTACTAATAATATATTTTAATGTATACCTCTTTGAGGCTTTGACAATTAAAGGTATATAAATCCTGCTAAATAAATTCAAAGAACATTGCAAGAATAGCTGCATATATACTGGGTGCCCATGTGTTACATGATGTAGATAAGTCCAGTTCAGAATGCAATATAAAGAGGGAGCAGAGAGGGGACAGGAGACAGGAGACAACAGGGCTTGATCAAGAGTAGTGAAGTTTGCTGCTACTCATCAATCAGAGGTGCTTGGAGTCACTTGAATTCCAACCTACAATACCTGGTTTTGAAGGTGTTTGGTTACATTGCTAAAGGAATCAGAACCATGGACAGCTCTTCTCACCCTGGAAACATGCAGAGATTACCCTAAAAAGGATGAACTGTTGAAGAAGCTGTCTTGCAATGACTTCAGCAACTAAGAACAAGGTGACTGTAACAGGATTTGTTTTAATGGGTAAGAGTATCCAGTCACACTAAGGCATCAAAAATTAGTTACTTAGATATAAGATTACATTTTCATTTTTTTAAAAAAGCAAAGATAGGTCTACATCTGCTTCCAAAGGATTCACAGGACAGCATCTCATTAAAGATCTGTGTAGCTGTGTCAGCACACACAGAGTACCATGCACTAACAAATGGTTAGCATTTGATACAAATATGATGATGATGATGATGATGATGATGATGATGATGATTTTATTTGTACCCTGCCCATCTGACTGGGTGATTTCCAACAAATATAAAAGCATAATAAAACATCAAACATTAAAAACCTCCCTATATCAGAAGGCAGGACAGATATGTCCCCCTGCACTATAAGCAAGATTCCACATTGTCACTCGACACAGTTAATGGGCTATCGTCCTCTGGTAAGTGCAAAAAGTCCCAGCCTTGGAGCTGCAGAAGGGGTGGGAAACACTCCTGAAGTTACATGGCCAATCCCATCCAATTTCTAGCGCCAAAGTTTGGGGAAAGGCTGTATTGCCAATGCAATCCAAAGGTCACAAGTCCAGACCAACAAACTTCTACCACCCTTTTAAGCTCCAAAGCTGGATGGAATGGCAAAGGTTCTTTTGGCCACTGTGTTACAAAGGTATCTGGACTCTTTCAGCAGCACAGAATCAAAACCCTCCCCCATCATGCTTTCTAACTTCAGACTTGGACCTGGAGAAGGGAGGAGAGACACAAGGTCAAAATCAATCTAGTGGTAGAGTTCTGGTGTCCTTACATCAAAATCCTCAATTCCCCCCCCCCAAGTGATCCTGGTGGAGAGGGACTCGTGCGATCAGCTCTGCACACGTGACTGTGATGTAGCACCTTGAGATGAACCCACACCTTGAGATAAACGTGATGTAGCACCTTGAGATGAACCCACACACAAATAATTTCCACCCTGCTGCTTTAATATCTAAAGAAGATTACTATGAGAGAGATAATTCTATGCCCACTTTTCTGACAGTAAGCACCTTTGAACACAATGCGACTGATTTCTTAGTAGACATGTGTAGGATTGTGCTGCTGATTATTGTGCTTGTAAAGCAAAACTTTTTGAAAGTGGCCCAACTGTTGCAACTGTCACCTCTTACTGCCTGTCACCCCGTGACAGACCTTTATCACGCCAGTTTAAATACAGCTTAACATGCTGAAAATGAGCAAATCAAACATTTCTGTAAACCAGCGAATTCAGAGACACTAAGAGATAAGAAAGACACTCACGATATACGTTGCATTGCCTGCTTTACACTAGGCCTTTATTTTGCAAGCATTTTTACCCAACATTAAAGTGGTTATATTATGCTGCTTGCACTGACACTCAATTTTAATCAGTGGTTCTAAAACCCAGTCTGCTGTAAGTTTCTCATTTAGATTTCCACTCTACAAGGCTAGCTAGCTGCCTGTCAGAAGCTTGGCTTAGACACACTCCTGCCTGAACAAAATGAGTTGGCTGGCTTTCCCTGCATAATGCACACCACCTGTGTTCTGGAGGAAAGAACTGGCATCCATTTGTTTTCATTGAGGCTTACCTACATCTATCTGTCATTTCAGCCCTTGCATCACAAGTTCATGAGAGCTTGGCAAGTTTGCAGTGGTAATGCAAATTCAAAAAATCCCAAATGGTTCTTAGTTACGCCATTATGTTAGGCAAACATCCTTCACTAGAGCAATAGCTGAGTTGTCTACTGATGTAGACACTAGGAATGCATTAACTATTCACCTTTTTTAAAAAAAAAAGAAATTGAGTGGGGGTATCAGAACTAATGCAGAAATGCAGTAGAAATTCATCTTGAAAATCCGCTTTGGGTGCTTCCAGGTGGATGTTTTTATTGTTAGGTCAATGCTTCTCATGTGCCCCCCCCCTTTTTCTTTTTTGCAGTATCTCACCAACATTGTTGGCATTAAAATGCCAGCCCATATTTTTCCCCCATTTAATCCAAATTTACCCTTTTGGGGGGAAATTAAATAAGTTTTAAAAATGCAGCCTGGAATACCTCAACAAACTATTTCAAAGTTCTTATCTGAAGGAAGCCTTAGGGCACAAACTTTACCCCTGGCCAGCTGCAGTGCAGCTTAATGGAGCGATACAACTAGCACTGCACCCACTGTCTCTATGCTCACACCAACCAGAACAGAATGGGTGCAGGGAAAAAATGCCCCTTCACTGTTCCAGATACCAGACTGGTACAGTGAAGAGGACCAGATCAGGGCCATTACTACTGCATGGCAACAGGATGCTCAGCAAAGGAGCCAGCATCCCATCTTAGCCTGTACTAGCTTCTGCCCACCTGCCATTTTGGTAGGTGGGAGCATTGGGGTGCTTCTCACTGGCAAGACATCCCCACTGCCAGTTGATCTCCGCACTAGCAAGAGGCCAGAAGAGCCAGGCAAGGCTGGGAGGAGGGACATCTCAACCCTATCAAAGCCCCCTTCAGCCCATTGGATCAGGGTGGATCCTATAACCCATGACAGTTATGTAGAGGAGGGAATACTATCTAGTCACCCTACTCCTGAAGCTTTTTACCCTCATTGCTGATGCTCCTTTCTAGACTCACGATGTATGTGATCCCAGCCAACCAGTACCATGCCATGAATGGAATGATGGCATTATGCTACATAGCCAATCAGATTTGGATACATGTTGACATCTCTGAGGGCAACTGAGAGTGAGGGCAGGTGGAGGCAAATTAAACAAATACATGGGGAAATTGCAATAAGTAAGAGAGATGTGCACCTTGTATGCTTTACACAAAACATGACAAACAACCTGTTTTGTTACAGCAGACTCTAACCAACATTGGGCATGAGCAAAGACCCCCATATACAGTATCTCTCTTCAACTGTCTTAGGGCCTGTTCTCTAGAACTCCTGAGTTTTGTGTTAATCCTGAACTGGAATTGCTCAAGATGCTTGGGAACTCAAGCATACAAAGCACACACTGACTGGATTCCCTTAACACTGCAGGTTGTATTTTTAGCATGGCTTGAAATATTTGCAAAGAATAGTGCGTAATTTTGGCTCAGTCCTGGGTGGAATCACGACCATGTGAAAAAATAGCACCATGTTTTTATTCTATTGCATGATTTGGAAGCCATGATGGTAGTGGCAGCTATTTTATGCCTGAGAAAAAAGGGCAACCACAACAATATGCACAAATCCTGCTGCTTGGTTGTGCTCCTTTATTTCCTGGCAATCTTTCTTACCATCTCACTAACCCTGCATTTATGTGGCCAGGCCACTGAAAGCTTTCAAAACCTCCTCCATCTCATGCAAGTCTTTCTTAATTAAAAGCATAAAAGGGAACTGAAACTTTCTCAGGGAAGGAAAATAGCCCCCCCTTTATAATCTTTGAATCCTTCATTGTTTTCTTGGTTTGTTTCATATAATAAGGGATGGGAATGAACAAAACCATCCCTGCCAAAAAATTCCAGTGCTGGAGAAATAATCTTTAATCATATGTCAATGAAATTTTGTGTTTCTTATAACAATCTGCCAACAGCGCTTTAAAAGAAACAACCAAAACCTACAATTGCATTCTTTGGAAACAGCACAGTAACTGGAATTATGCCCACAAAAGGGAATAAACCTCTGTAATTTAATTTGGTTTTATTTATTTAAAATGTGTTTATAGGGGCTAGAGTTGGTGCCAAACTCCAGAACAGTGATGGTCGAGATACCAAATTTCGTCTTGGAGACTGGGTGAAATGTTCACATTCCATACTGTCCTGCAAACAGCTGGATTTATTTTGAGCCTATCCCAAGGGCTCTAGGGCTGGTGTGAGAAACCTACGCTTGTTGGTGTTGTTAGACTACAACTCCCATCATCCCTGAACCCTGGCCTTTCTGGCTGTGTGCACACCTACTCATTTGTAGTGCAAAGACGTTTTCCTCAAGACAGGATCATGTGTGCTGGTCCTCAGCAATTCTGCTTTCAATCTAGATTGATTCTACATCCTGCCATCCACAAGGGTCAGTGAGTTTTCATTTGAAAATCACCGCATTGGTTAGCTTCTCCCTGTCAATTCCTCCCCACACATGCCCCAGCTGAATGAAGAAAGAAGTGGTGGTTCCAATCTTGGTATGGTATGGTATGTTGTGGGTTCCACTCTGAAGTTAGTTATTAGTCACCCAGACACCAATGGAACAAATTAATCATGGTTGGCTTAACTCCCATTACTTTCAATGGAGTTAACAGTGGAGTCCTGTACATGTCCACTCAAAAGTAAGCCCCATTAACGTGAAAGGGGCTTACTCTCAGCAAGTAAAGGTACATAGGATTGCAGCTTTAGTCATAACTAACTCTCATTGTATTGGAGCCCATAGTAAAAAAAACATTTCAGTGTTGACAGTGACTGTTTTTGTAAGTAAACCCTGCCTGACAGGGTTTATTATGAGCTTCTTTCTTCCATTTAATTTCCTGTGTCAAAAGAAATGATCTGTGATAATTACATAAATTAGATAACTTCATCTCACTTTCCATGACTGACAGTGCAATTTAGTGCATTCTAAGCACAGCCTGCCTGAAAAACACCACAAAAATATCCTATAGATCTAATAATAATAATAATAATAATAATAATAATAATAATAATAATAATGCATATCAATCATAGCACAGACGGCTAGATTTTAATTAGATGGACTTCTCCCTATAACAAATGGTTGAGTGTCTGCCATCCATTTAAATCTGTGGCCATGTTTGGTGTGATTATATCAAAAATTTGCTTTAACCATGTTCTGGATGTTTTTGTGACTAGAACCCTGTGTGTTTCAGGTTCTTTTTTCTTTGAATTGTAGGTTTGTTTGTTTTTATATTACTCCAAACCTTGCCTCCCACACACCTTCCAGAATCATGGGCTGCCAGTCTGGAGAGCTTCTTTCGCTTTTTACATTTTATTTATTGATATATGAAAATTTTATACTGCTGCATCATAAATGAAGAGTAGCTTGTGAGAGCCATGCAGTCTGAACTGGAGCAACCAGTTGAGACCTTCTCACACGCTGAGTTTCTCAGATAAACAGGAGGGGGGGAAGGCTTGATTACCTAGGCCCTTCCAAGGTGAGCTAAGCCTAACAGGACAGCTTACTCTATGGTTTTAACCCCTTCATGCATTAATTAGACTTAAGCATGTTGGTTATATAAGGCTAGTTATCCCACGAATGCATTTAATATATCTATTAAGAGATAGAAAACTATAACTACATTTGTTTGGAAAACATTTTACTCTTACTCAAAGTGGTCAGAGATAGCTGACATTTTACTCTTATCTTCACTCTCAACAGGAATTTAGCTGCAGTTTCTGTAATAATCTTATTTGTATCAGAGAAAAGAGGAAAAACAATACTCAGACAGTATTCTAGTCTAGGATACAAAGAGATTAGTGGATTACCCACCTCTTTCTGGAGAGCTCAATAAAAGTTACAAAATAATAAATGTATAGCTTACTGTTTCAATTTCATCTGAATCACAGGGGCATACCCTATTAAAATAGGCTACCCCATTAAATCTCTCATCGGCTGACAGTATCACACTGAAACATACAAAAGAAGACCCCCTTCTTGTATTTTAGAATGCTTAAGTTTTGAGAATAATTGGCTTGCAAATTAACAGAATAGAGTAAATGCTGGATGACAAAGGTGAGTACATCTTATTTGCTACTAAAATTTATTTGAAATTCTATATATTTGATGTTCTGAATAATACAAAACCCCAGTCCAATGCAGATCATGGATATATCCCTAGATCAGCCAATTCTCTAATCTTGTCTGAATTAAAATTCATTTTTTGGTCCATATCCAGCAAATCAATGATCTCAGACACCAGTTCAGGGATCTCAATTGCCTTCCTGGGATTTTAACATAAAGAGAAATACAGCTGGGTTCCATATGCATAGTTGATACTGTACTCCAGATCTACAGGTGACCAGGTTCAATGTAGATGTTAAATAGTCTGACAGAAAATATATAACCTTGCAGCCCATTGACTACAAGCATCAATCTTTTACTACCATATTCTGAGAGATTCACTCCAGAAGGGCTGAAGCTACTCCAGAATGGTTTCCCTCAATCTCACATTGACGAGATGATCCTGAAGGATATTCCATTGAATTGTCCAAGAGAATTAAGTATGTCATCCTCCACCTATTGGCCCCTTCATGAATGTCATTGACTAGGATCAGGTAGGTAGCCGTGTTGGTCTGAGTCGAAGCAAAATAAGAAAATTCCTTCAGTAGCACCTTAAAGACCAACTAAGTTTATATTTTGGTATGAGCTTTCGTGTGCATGCACACTTCTTCAGATACACTAGAAACAGAAGTTCTGTTTCTAGTGTATCTGAAGAAGTGTGCATGCACTTCTGTTTCTAGTGTATCTGAAGAAGTGTGCATGCACACGAAAGCTCATACCAAAATATAAACTTAGTTGGTCTTTAAGGTGCTACTGAAGGAATTTTCTTATTTTGCATTGACTAGGATGTACCTGTTCCAGAAAGTCAAAGTCGATTCATCATCTGTTGTGCTGTGATTCTGATAAATTTAGCTAAATTGATGCATATTTTGAAAACATGGCTGTTAGCTGACCTTAAAGCATTTAATTTTGGAATGTTTAGCAAACAAAGACACTAACGAACACTGGCACCCAGCTGCCATTTTTTATTTGTTTGTTTGAAAATCTGACTTTGATAATCTATTTCAACAAGATGTATGGCAACGCATTCAGTGCAAACTCTTATGAAGCAGATACAAAGATAAAGTATACCAATCAGATACCATCGCAGCGGGAAATCAAAATCAAATCTAATTACCTCTAATATGTTTTTCTTAAATTGTTTTCTGCAGAGGTGAAATGTGAAGTATCATACAGTGTGAGCGAGCTTCTACCTGCTGCTTTATTAGATAACTGTCATGCATAAATTGCTATTATGAGTTTAATTTGCTTCACACAGTTCATCCAAACACTGTATAATCAGCCTTGACACAACCAAGAGAACAATTGCTACCTATTTTGCCTTACAATAATGGAGAATTGCTGCCTTCTTGCTTTCCCTCCTTGTTCACCTCCCCTGTGTCCAGTTAGAAGAGAAATGACATACCATGGGGTATCTGCCACAAGATAAGAAATCTGAAGCTCCCTATGCATGAGGAAGCTTCAGTGTGCATTATGGAGAGCCTGCCTACCCAAGTGATTTGCCATTCACTTCCAACAGTGGAGGCACATGCCATGTGTTCTGTGTGGAGCTGGCTGGCATGTGGAGCTACTCTTGATCTACGAAAACGAATAAGGGATTATTATTTTTGCAAAAAGGACATTCATGCCTGAAGGAAGATACATGCACACAAAGCTTGAGTCCAAGCACAATGCTTCCAGCCAGTGGGAATTGGTCCTTCTCTCCATATCCCATTAGACTTGAGAAAGCCACTCACACCACTCAAAAAGAAGCAAAAACAACAACAACAAAACCATTATGTTGCGCTTCCCTTCCAATAAGAATTAAATCATTGCAAAAAAAATGCATATATAAATGTGAATATTATTAATATAAATACTGATAAATATGGGTTTGGGTTTTCTTTCCTCCAAAGAAGGTGAGAGGCAGAGAGGGGAGACTAATATTTGTGGCTCTGGCTTCTCCTTCTCTAATTCAATTAGCAATTGTCTTACAATTAGCTTCATTTTGACAAGTTGGCAAAAAAGAAATCCTGCTGTGAGGAGTCTGATCATGTACAGCTTGAAATAGCAGAGCGGTTTAGAAAGGAGAGAGTTAAATCAAAAAGCCCATTTCAGAGGCCAAGCAGCCTAGCAAGAAAAACAACTGACCTATTTCTCTTTTTTGTTTTATTAAAAAAGAACTTGGGGGGGGGGGTTTCCGCCTCTCCCCTACTGATCTGAATTTGATAAAGCATTAGCTAGATCTAAGGAAGGAAGAGATGAAAAGTGGATATTCCAGAAACTAAGCCAGAATCTAAAAATAGTCACCTCTGGTTTACTGAAAGTAAATTAAACAAAAAAGGGAACTAGCTTTGATTCCAACTGCTTTAAAAATGGCTACATCATGCTATGTTCAAATATATGGGGAATAAACCTTTCTACAATGAACTTTTTAAAAGCTATGCCAGTATGAGAGAGCTTGAAAATGCATACACAAGGAAAGAATTCTTTCTCTATCCCATGGGAATAGTTATGCAACTCATCCCACAAATTGTTATTAGGAATTACGTAGAGTGACATTCTGGTTTTAAGAAAAGCCTGTGGACATCACTAACCATAAAAAAATTCTTTTATTGTCCACTAGCACTCTTCAAACTTTATCTCCTCCAATAGGAAAATCTGACATCAAACAAGGGCAATGTTCCTCACTTGCACAAGCAGTCTTGCTTGTCCCAGCATTGTCACTAGATTCCAGGTATCTGCACCAGAGCTCTGGATCACAGTTCAGCCACTAAAAATCCCAAGGCTAGTCCAGCCTGAGAGGGAGCTGCCTTTCTCACCTTCACCCATTGAGAACCCAGAAGCAGAAAGGAACAACCCATGGCTGTGCTAATGGGACTTGCTGGTAATCCCTTACTCAAAGTGGTCAGAGATAGCTGACCAGGTACCTTGGTTCTCAAATTTAATCTGTTCTGGAAGTCCATTCCAAAACCAAAGTGTTCCAAAACCAAGGCGCGCTTTCCCATAGAAAGTACTGTAATGCAAAAGGGATTAATCCATTCAAGACTTTTAAAAACAATCCCTAAAACAACAATTTAACATGAATTTTATCATCTAATGAGACCATTAATCCATGAAATGAAAACAATAATCAATGTACTGTACTATAAAATAAATAAGACAGTATTGTAGATGACAAAAAAAAAAATCTTGCCTGCACTGGTAACAGTCATTGTTTGGATGGGGGGCTTTTATCCATTTCCACAGTCACAATCTATCAGTCAGTAGCTGAACTGGGTTCCACACAGTCACAAAAACCGAAAAAGCCTCAAAAACAAAAGAACCAAACTTAATCCGTTCTGGAAGTCCGTTTGATTTCCAAAATGTTCGAAAACCAAGGCGCAGCTTCTGATTGGTGCAGGGCCCCCGGAAACAATAGCCCACAACCACATCCAAAAAACATTTGAAAACCGGAACACTTATTTCTGGGTTTTCGTTGTTTGGGAACCAAGGCATTTGAGTACCAAGGCATTTGAAAACCAAGGTACCACTGTACAGTAGATAGATAATAGAGCTGCAGGGATAACAGTGCCTGTCTAAGACATTTTTCTGCCTGAGGTGGAATAGATAAATGGTGCTTCAACCAATATATTTTGCCATTGTAACAGAAAATCTCAAATACTCCTCTCCTCATCCCTGGCTGTAAAAATAATGACGACGCAATAAGAAACAACTAGCAATTTTCTACTCTTTTGTGACTTCCAAAATCAGCTGCCTGAGGCAGCTGCCTCACTCTGCCTAATGGTAGGGCCTGCTCTCGCTGGGGAGAACAATGGACCAGGACTGGGGACAGAATTGGTGCGGCACTGTCCCTATTGATTGCTTACACAGGCATAGGAAGATGAGGCTTGGACAGTCTCCAGGACATTAAAAGACCATGCAAGCCGCCACGTCAAAGGGAGAGCTAGTACAATGGCATCTACTTTATTTTTTCTCTATGTTGGCATTCATCCCAGAATGGTTTGGTTTCTGTACATCCAAAACAAAGGTCAATGCATTTTTGAAACGGTTTTCAAATGGTTGCTTATTTGAATCAGACCGAAAACTGTGCATGCGCGCGCGCGCACACACACACACACACACACACACACACTGGGAGCACAAGAATACCTTGGGGGCTATGAATGGATTGTGGTTTATGTATTTCTCATTCCCATTCTGCTTTACATACCCGCATTCCCCACAACTGACAACATTCATTTTGTTCCATATGTGCAGCAGAGCCGACAGCTTCCAATAAACTCTGGGGGCTTATTCCTTTCGACATAAAAAAAAAAAAAAGAAGGTCCCTCAGGACCTATTCTCACAAACTTCATGGGACGCAGGAGCTATTCTGACTCCCAACCTTAGTGTTCATGGATTCAAGTAGTTACAGAGATGTCAGCTGGCATGTTAAAGTCAAATGGATCAGATTTGGGTGCCCTGTTGCAGGAATAGCCTTTGAACTTTTACATTAATGTGCCAAAAGCTGGACTGAACTGACTTCAGCATGTACATAACCAGCTCTACCAAGGTGAGAAGGTGGCATTTGGTCACTGAAAGCCATGTTCCTGAAGGATCATGAAACCCACTCTCGTTTTCTTTGGGCTCATTCACCCAGAGAGCCCTATTCCTGTCCACTCATCCTCACCCCCCTGATCTCACTGCAGTTGATAAAGCTCACCTTCTCTGGGCAGCAGAAAAGAAGAGGAAGGAATCTACAGCAAGGCAAAGGCAGAGGCAGGGAATCTTTTTCTCAGCCTAAGGGCCACATTCCCTTGTGGGCAACCTTCCAGAGTCAGAGTGGGGCGTAGGGTTGCCAGACTCAATAGAGGACAGGACTTCTGTGCATTTATTTGCCCTGCTCTCTTTTGAGTCTGGAAACCTTAAAGAGAAACCAGCAGACCCTTCGCTTGGAAATTAAACAAAGGGTCTGCTGGTTTCTCTTTAAGGTTTCTAGACTCAAAAGAGAGCAGGGCAATTAAAGGCACAGAAGTCCTGTCCACTATTGAGTCTGGCAACCCTAATGGGGCAGCCACCTCAGACAGCTGGTTTGGGGTGTCACGACAGACCAGCAATCTTCAGTAGTAGTAGTAGTAGTAGTAGTAGTAGTAGTAGTACCGGTAGTAATTTCATGCCATGGTTACACTTGTGGAATTTTCTGCCTCAGGCTCCAAAACAACTTAGCTAGCCTTAGGTAACAGACACCTGATTGAGGCAGCAAAATGTCTGCATTTAGGGCTGATGTTTCAAAAACAACAATGCTGCTAAGAGGAACAGTCTAAAGATCTCTGGGAATCTGTAGCAACTGTGAGCCAACAGCTATTTGGCCAGCCAGGAATTTCTGTACAAATGGGAACTGGTTCATAGCCTCCCACATCGACCAAGTCTGTCATATACATTCAGGTACACTTTACAAAATTTTGCAATTCAGTAAAAATATGAGCTGCATATATTTCAAGCTGTTGTGAGATTTATTTATTAAGCAACAGTATTATACCCCTACCATACCAGTTATGTCACATTGAATTTTTAAGGTGATATGAATGGTCTCTCTGGGAGGTTTGCCTATGAGGGCTGTTTCACTCATTATAGATATCCCTCAAAGTTGCTTTCATTGACTGAGGAACAGGCATGTGTGTGATCTAACATTTTAGAGACTACTATCAGTAAATACGTTCTTTTGTCAAGTGGTTTGGAAAGATTACTTTCTCTTCCTTCCACTACCTTTTCCTTTTACTACAAATGTCAGTTTGGCTGCTTAAATAACAGGTCCCGGGGGATTAAATGAATATTGTTATGTGCTACCCATTTCTCTAAGAGCAGAGGTGTTCACTAAGCAGTTTAGTTTCATGTGGCTGAAAGAGAAAGCATTGCAGGCTTATGTTTTTTGTAGCATTGGTTTGTGTACAAATAGACAGGCAGAGCCTAGCTGAAGCAAATAGATTCCTCAAGCAGACAGCACAACCACTGATCCCGCTTCAGATTCCCAGCTAGCTAGGCTACAACCTACCACCAAAAGCTTCACTCCAGTTTTCTAGCTAATTTTAACTCTGCCATGGTCTGCATCCACATTCCAACTAACAAAATACATCTCCTTTTCCTCTTACTCATTGAATTCAGCAAAGTTGGGTAACATGGGACACAGGCCTAATATGGCTTCACTTAAAAGACTGGTAAAGGGCTCCTACAATGGCATCACAGAGCCAATGCTTACAACCTTCACTCTGAAGTTTAGAGTTTAAATAGTTAAATGTTTTCCACTCTGTTCTTAGTCTTCCCTCTGAACAGTCAAACAATCACCCAAAACAGGGATGCTTTATGCAAGAGGGGAAAGTGTTCACAAAAAGCACCCGAGTTTGGAGCTCATCCATAGTTATTTGAATAATATTATGAGCTTAATCGCATTTTCCAAAATATTTCTAGATAGAATTACTATGATCAAATCTCTCCAAATTATTTGATGATACAGCCTCACATGGCGTTGTCATGCTGGCCACATGACCTAGCTGTTGTTGTTGTTGTTGTTGTTGTTGAGTCGTTTAGTCATATTTTAGGTAGAAGGTAGAAAGTTCCTGGTCGAGGTTCTGCTGGTGTGTTTGTGAGGATCTGTTCTTGGATGTGTAGGGGTAGCTCCTTGACAATCTTGTTCAGTTCTTTTTACAATCCATCGTATACAGCCAGGCCCTACGTTACAACCGTATCTGTTCCAACTCTACAGACAGAGAATCTCACCTAAGAGATCTACAGCAAACCTTTTTAGAACTAAAATATCCACCTGATGAAGTTAAACAACAGATCAACAGAGCCAGACTGATACCTAGGGAGAACCTGCTGCAAGACAGACCCAAAAAAGAAAATAACAGAACACCACTAGTCATCACATACAGCTCCCAAGTTAAAACAGTACAACGCATCATCAGAGATCTACAGCCTCTCCTGGACAATGACAGCTCCCTTTCTCAAGCTCTGGGAGGAAGACCTTTCATTGCCTACAGACAGCCACCCAATCTTAAACAACTCCTCACCCACAATAATACAACCACCAGACTTAACATGGACACTGGTACCAGAGCCTGCAATAAACCCAGATGCCAACTTTGCTGCCACATACACCCGGACAACATCATTACTGGCCCCAACAACATCCAACATACCATCTCAGGACTATTTAATTGCTCATCTTCTAACATTGTGTATGCCATCAAATGCCAACGGTGCCCTTCAGCTCTCTATATTGGACAAACAGGCCAAACCCTACGCCAAAGGATAAATGGACATAAATCTGACATCAGGAACCATAAGACTGAAAAACCAGTAGGAGAACACTTCAATCTCCCAGGACATTCTATACAAGATCTCAAAGCAGCTGTTTTATTACAGAGAAATTTCAGGAACAGACTGGAAAGGGAAGTTGCTGAATTGGAAATCATTACCAAGCTTAAAACCATGGAAGCACCTGGGATGAATAGAGATATCGGATTCTTATCTCATTATGCATGATCAAGCTTTCTTTAGCACCTCAGCCCAGGACTAATTGCAGCCATCAGCAGCCATTAACACCCATCTACAGGTTTACCACTCCCATCAGCCCATCTCCCATTCCCACCCACCCCCACCACCCTCTGTATATATATAGGGTCTGACACTTCTGTTTCTAGTGTATCTGAAGAAGTGTGCATGCACACGAAAGCTCATACCAAAATATAAACTTAGTTGGTCTTTAAGGTGCTACTGAAGGAATTTTTTTATTTTGCTTCGACTCAGACCAACACAGCTACCCACCTGTAACTTGTTTAGGAATGTAAGTCTTTGCATCTGCCATTGTGGATCGATGTCCATTCATTATGTAACTGAGAAAGTGACAGCCACAATTAATCTTCTTGCATATGGAGTTGATTGATACCAAACAAAATTCAAGGGCTGTAATCAATTTAGTCACCACAGATGTATAAAAATGCGACTATAGTTGAGGAGGGAGGTTCAAGCCCATTCTTAGAGCTTGTATTAGAGAAGCAATGATAGCAAAATAGCAGAAGTGCATTAATGTGACACATGATCTAATATATGTACATATGCACACACACACACACACACACACACACACACACACACACACACACCAGAAACAGCCACACTCATCAGTCTTACAGAAAATGACATGATGTGTTAATGTATGGAAATTGTGAGTGGCTCACTCTGCTGGGACATGCAGTGTGTTTCAAAACACTCACACAATGCAAGACTGTTAAGAGTTCAAAAGCTGCAGGCTGCTGAACAGGTATAATGAGGGTGAAATGCAGGTCCAGTTAGGTGTGAAAAGCTGCTGGGGGGGGGGGAGGATATTGAAATGCAAAGCAGGGTTCTGTAAGGACAATTAGCAGCTATGACGAAAGGTCCTCAGTGGCCTGTGTCTACTGCCATCCCAGCAGGAAGAGGAGCAAGATTGTTACATGAATATTTGATAGTTGGCAAAAGTAAGCCTACCTGAAATGTCAGAACAAACCTTTTGGATTATACTTTTGTCCTGTGGAGGAAAGGAATTCTTTTCAATATTGATTTAAGGGGGGGGGCGATATCAAGCAGCATTAAAATCACTTCACATCACTGGCTTGGCTTCATCATGTTCATGGTGCTCAAACCAATGCCCACATGTCTGGAAGTCATTGTGGCCAAAGCAGTTTATTGAGCTAATTCAGGTTTATTATTATTTTTTAACACTTTGTCCCTTCAGGGAACACTTATGACAGGGGTGTCAAACTCAAATTCATCGGGGGCCGCATCAGCAGTTTGGTCACGCTCAAAGGGCCGGTTGTATCTGTAGGACGTGGAGTGTGTTCAAGATAAAGATTGAGAACTGGCTGAGGCGCACCGTTGCCGCCATTTCTCATCCTTACCCTCCCCCCCCCTTGTGAATGAACCCCCTTGAACCCGAAGAAACGGGGCCTGGCACACGCACACACACACGCCAGCAGCTTCGGGGAAGGGGGAAGAAAGAAAAGGGGCTTCCCTTTTTTACCTTGCATGGGCGGTGAAGGCAGTCTCCATGCTGCTGCTGCTTCCTTCCCGCTCTCGGCCACTCAGCGGGAAGGAGGGGGCGGCGCCCAGAGGAGCCTGCAGCTTCTGATTGGCTGCAGGAGATTTCTGTAGCCAATCAGAAGCTGCGGGCGCCGCTGGGCGCCGCCCCTTCCTTCCCGCTGAGCAGTGGCGGCCTCAGAGGAGGATCACCTCCCGCATCGTCCTCCTTCCCCAGCCCGGGCCCAGAGACGGCCCTGCAGGTGGTACCGGGCGGCGGCGGGCGGTGCTGGCCAGTGCTGCTCAGCAGGAAGGAAGGGGAGGCGCCGGCCCTGGCTACACAGGCCACATGACGAGGTCTGGCGGGCCGGATTTGGCCCGCGGACCTTGTGTTTGACACCCATGACTTATGACATCAACTTGACTGTCAGCGATCCCGGACAAACATGCTGGAAGGATTCCAACAGCCAGTCTTTAGCAGTTTACCCCTTGAGCTACTAAAATTCTGGTCCCTTAGCAAACCAGACATGTGGATTAAAGGAACTCTCTAAACTGCAGCTCTGACAATTAAAGTTACATCTGATTTGGCCCTTAGCTTGAGACCCAAGCCTCACAAAGGTTTTACGTATAATCTGTATGATTTTTAATAGTTCATTTAGCCAGGTCTATCCATAAAGTACTCTAAAACAGGAGAATACTTTGAGCACAGCTAAATAAAAACTAAGATGCAAAACTTAAAGGAAGTCATTTTTCTCAGAAGGGTACTGAAGTACAGGTGCATTTAATATTTCCTCACACATAACCTTCTGGTCCTGCCTTTTCTACAATGCCCTGACCAGGAATAATCCATGTCCTGACATTCCATCCTCGCTTAGACTTCCCTTGCACGGCACTGAAGTTTTTGTTGTTGCCTCTGTTGTTAAACAAGTCACCACAGACCACCTTACAGTTTTCTAAAGTTGAGGTGGCTAAACTTCGGGCCTGTCCACACCTCAGTGAAATGTAAATTGCTTACCTCTTGTGTGTCCTTTAATCTCCCATTCTCCATGTGTTCTTCTCTCGCACATTTTTTTCTCGGTAGATCTGATGCTGAGGAAATCTAAAAAGGAATCTGTTCTGGTTTTAAAAGGGCTTTTCAAACCATCTGTGGACATCAGTCTCTAGGTTTTCCAATGTGGGCAGTCTCATCCATCTCTTCCCTCTCTTTCAACACCACCTGCAAATCCCAGCTTTCTTGTTTCTGTTTTGGGTTGCAGTTCTGAAACACTTGCGGTTGGCAGCACCGATTCCACTCCCAGCCCTTGAAACGAAAACAGAAAAGAAAACCCATGAATTTGATGAAAGTGAACAGGGGAAAGCTTTTCTCCCTCTCTCATAATACTAGAACTCATGGACATTCAATGTAGCTGAATGTTGGAAGATTCAGGACAGATGAAATAAAGTACTTCTTCACATAGCTCATAGCTAAAGCATGGAACTCGCTCCCACAGGAGGCAGTGAATTTGGATGGCTTTAAAAGAGGATTAGGGGGAAAAAAAACTTGGAGTATATGACTACTGACATGGATAGATATGTTCTACCCTCACAGTCAGAGAGAGTATGCTTCTGAATACCAGTTGTTGGAAACTGAGGACAGAATGCTTCTGCACTCAGATCCTGCTTGAAGGCTTCTCGTGGGCATCTGGTTGGCCACTGGACTGAATGGACCACTGGTCTGATCCAGCACAGCTCCTCTTATGTTCTTAAGTGATAAGACCTGGATGGCGAGCATAGAATGCCAACTAGGTAATGGTATTTAAGACAGAAAGAGAGGTTTAGGAGTGGGAGGAGATAGACTAATAAGAAGAATATCACAGTAATAAATGAGTGTTTTATTGCATTGGCTGTGAGAAAATAATTGACCCTAGATATACTGATAAACAAGACAGAAAGACTTTGTGACATCATGGACCTATAGAGGAAAAGGTGATGCCATCAGAAAGGAGGCCAGAAATGCAACCCAAATTCCCCAGCAATAATGTTGTTAGAAATGGAGTATCTTATTCATTAATAACTGACTCTTGATGCATGTATGAACCCTAACATGTCTGCACCACAGGCCAACCCACACTGCCAAAGCAATTAATTCGTAGACTCTGCTAAAAGTAATTCACAGCACGTCTATGTGCAAGTTGTAGGAGCCACATGTTTTGCCCTGTCAGTCATGGAATCTGGGCCATGTTCCAACCACAAGCAGTGTTGGTGACCTTATGCACACAGTGACTTTTGGGATGAACTGGAGCAACAGAGAAATGTTGGTACAAAAACCTTTTCAAACAACTGTCTCTCACTCCCCAGTAATTCTGACTCTGTCTTCATATTGAAGACTAGATGCTGAGCCACCAAATTAATTTACTTGGTCAGCTCTATATGGTGGGGGTATATGTGTGTGTGTGTGTGTGTGTGTATGCTTAAAAAACCCCACAAAAAACACCCTGCTGTTCAAACAGCTTCCTTATTTTGAGAAAGCACTTAATCCTCACAGAAGCAATTTCTTGTCGCTTTTATGACATGAGCCCAGGCCAGTCTATTATCGTTCAGTCTAAGTATACAGCCTTCTACCTTCCTAACTCTGGTCTGACTAAAAGAAGCTGGGGGTCAGAATTGCAGTCATGAATAAAATACCACAAGGGAAGTCAAATTGTTCAACCAGCTTTTAAGCAAATTATATACATAAAGAGCCTGATTTGCAAGAGGTCCTTCAATATTTCAAAAGGGTTTCCATGCCACTGCACAGTTTCAGAAATGGAATATGAAACATTAACATAACATTATGGATGTAGCATAGAATGTGGCCCTTCCCCCAACAACTGTGCTGGTTATTACATTTCTATTCTGCCTTTACTCCACCAGTATGGATGACATTTCTCATAGCTGGTCTCCCATCCACACCTAGACCTGCTTAGCTTCAGGAAGATGACTCCACCATATGACCTTAAATCATGCCCTGAAACCCTCTTCTGTTCTAGACTAGGGTTACATTCCTAATACCCACTTACGTGGAAGTAAACCCCATTGAACTGAATGGGACTTACTTCTGAGTAGACATGCACAGATTTGTTCTGTACAGCCATATGAAGAAGAGGATATTTTTGTCTAAGTTCACATGCAACCATGTTGCCAGCTGCATTGCATGGAATCCATTCTGTAGATTCATGCAGTGAGTGTATGTTGTCTAACTCTCCTCTTCCCAACACAGCACTGGGCCATCACTCCAAATTCCACATTAGCTACTGGAATCTCCATTTCTGGATTCCACAAGCAGATAACAGACTTGCCACAACAAGCAACAGCTCCAGATAACTGATTCAAACAAGCAAGCTAAATAGCATGGAATCTGGTATAATGTTAATGATGATGATGATGATGATAATTGTTTAGATCTTGAGGAGTGTCAATTTATCAGTGGAGACACCTGCTAGATGGATTATGTAATGTTCTCATTCCTTTTATATTATTCTCTAGTTCTTTTTCCTCAGCCCAGACAATTTTGTTCTCCTCAACACATTTTTTCTGTTAAAACAAATGTCACAAATTTGGTGGATGTCAACATTCACATGTGAAATGTTGACAGAATGCCAAGCAAATTTTGTGAATGTCTGAAAGCTCAAACATATACTGCAGCGAATGTTGACAGTAATCAAAATGTAATTGTCTACAGTCACTGCTGCGTGTTTGGAAAGTGGGGAAATATATATTCAGACATGAACAAAATTCAATTGAGACTGTCAGCATACATACACAGGTGAATGCCAAACTTTGCTGCAACATATCTACATCCACTTTCACTGCCACCAGCTAGGAATGGAGGAGAAATTAGTTCCATTTGCATTTTAATGTGAACCCTTCCCAAACCAAAACATGAGCTGAAATGCAGATGTCCTTCAAGTGCACATCTCCGAACAAATTAGCAGTGCAGCTCTCCAACCAAAAAATTATATATTAGAGAAAAGGAGCATACAAATATGAAGTTGAGTATCACAAGGTCAAATTATGCTTTAGCATATTACATAGTTTTAAGATGCAGTTTTGCATCTTAAACATACCCTCCAACATTCCACTGATTGAAATCAGGACACGCATCTTGCGGTGCCATGCGCCTATGGGAGCCAGCTGGGGCTTCCCCGCCCCAGCTCCCTGTCTCCGTTACCAATAGCAGCTCCCTCAACAAGCTCTGCATCTGCACCTCCAGCCCTGCTTCCTCTTCCCCATTGGGTTCAGTTGTTGTTTTGTAGGCAGTCCCTGGAATCACAGTTTGGGATATTATACTCTTGGCAGCAAGTGAGATTTCCCCCTGAACTTCTTCTCTTCTTGGGATTGTCAAACCCATCCCCATTTCCCTTCCTCCCACTGTCAGCTGAATGTTCCAAACTGTTTATGAGGCTATTTGTTTTGCCCTGTTGCTGATATAGTATATACCCTGTTTCCCCTTTTTTAATACGTAGTCAGAAAGTAAGCCATGGCAGGGTTTTTAAGCATTTGAGAAATATAAGACATACCCCCAAAATAAGCCATACTTCCGCTCCGCGGAAACCAACCCCCACAGGCACCTCCACTCACAGAGTCAGAGTGCAGGAGCGCGATCAGCTCTGAAGTGGCGCTCCAAGAGCTCCGCTTAACAGCTGATCGCGCTCCCGCCTTGCTGGCTGCATCCCCGCGCTCCGCCTTCTCGTCCATCGCCGCCCTGCCGCTTCTGTGCTTGTCGCCACCGCTGGGCTCACTGCTTCTTCCTTGCCTGGCCTGGCCAAGGAGCTTGGAGCGCCCTGCAGCGGCAGGCGGAGCGCCTGAGCCAGCGGCCTCTGCCTGGCCCGGCCTAGGATGCCTGCTGCCCCGCCACCCGGAACCAGTGGCTGCTGCAGCGCCGAGCACTCAAGAGAACCAAGCAGTGCCCTGAGCCAGCGCCCTGAGCTGTAAAAACTGTACCGGTAATAAAAAAAATAAGACATCCCACCGAAAGTAAGCCACCCTGTGTTTTTTTGAGGGAAAAAAGTTATAAGACGGTGTCTTAAAAAAGGGGAAAGACGGTACCAGAGGCCAGTTCAAAGGCTACCTAAATGATAACTTGTATTAGCAAAGGCAAACTTGTCATTTATATACCAAACCAAAAAGGCTGTAAGTGAATGAAAACATTTATTAGGACAGCATGTTTGTCAGCTCTTTCATAGAGACATCTTTTCCCTTGTAACGGGGGAATGTTTATCTCACTTTGGACGCCAGAAGCTATGTGCTATTGGACGGTTTATCACTACAACACATTCCTGTCAAAATATTGTGGCCTTGCTGACACCTAGAGTGATTTTGATAAGAACGTGTGACCATAAAAGCATTAGCGGCATATCAAAAGATGATTTCTGCAGTTAGAATCATTTCCTTGCCTTTCCGAGATGAGTTTTACCTCATATGCTGCTGTCAAGAAGTGTTACGTTTTACTTATGGGGGCCTTTATCTCACCAGACTGGCATATGATTGCATCTGTGTTATCTGAAGAAATTACACAGCGGAAACAGCAGCCAACCGACACTCAATCAACACGTTGATTATACTTGCTGCCTCATCTCTTGGATCGTCTTCACAGGAGTTTACTGAAAGTTTCAGCAGGGGCTTGGCTGAGGAAGTGGCACGTGCTAATCATATTCTCTGAGTCCTGGCAAGATGGAAGCATTGAGGGCAAGCAGTTCCCAAGTCCACATAATTGGCCACACTCCCCCTGAAGGAGCAAATCATAGTCTGGGGCTGCACCTAAAATTTGGGACGTCCTCCCATTACTGCAGCTCAAGAGTAGAGCATGTGTTTTGCATTCAGAAGGCCCCAGAGTCAATCCTTGGCAACTCCAGGTAGGGCTGGGAGACACCTATGCCTGAAATCTTGCAAAGCCCAGTGCAATAGGCATCCATCTGGCTCCTGTCCCACCATCACCCTTAGGCCAATCCTATCATTAGGCAGGCCTCGGGCAGCTGGTTTTGGGTGCCATGAAAAGGTAGCAAATTGAGATATTACTTTCTTTACTGCTAGGAATGGGTTGGTTTTCTCAGGGCCCAAACAAGTTGGCCAGCCTTGGGGAAAGAGGGTCTGTGCACTTTCAGTAGGGCTGGCCCAAGACATTTGCGAACCACAAAATGGTGCCCCACCACCACTGCCAAGGAACAAGGGGTGAGTGAAGAGCTACATTGGCAACAGGGGGGGTCAAATCAACTTTTCTCAGTGGTTAAGTGGGAATCAGAGGCCATTGTGGGGGGGGGTAGGGACTCACTCTGAATCACATCAAACAGGTGCAGACCCCAGGAGACCCCAGAGGGCAGCTCCTGGCATTTCCTCCCTGGGGTGGAGAAGAACAGCAGTGCCTCCTATTTGCCAAGAGCCTGCTATAGAGGTGGCATTGGGAGGGGCTGCCAAGGAGGTGGCAGATCCGGGTCTCCAAGGAGTATGCTGTGGCCATGCCTGCCACCATGGCAGAGCAGCAGCCATGGGTGATGTGGAGCTTGGATCTGCTGCCCCTGTGGATCCTGCTGCCTGAGGCAGTTGCTTTATATTGCCTCATGGGTGGGCCGGTCCTGATCTTGAGGCAGAGGATTTGCTGCTCTGCTGCATGCAGCAAAACGTCTCTTGGGCTAGCCCTGTGCCACTCTACATTGACAACAGCTCTTGGTGCAACTCCAGTGCAGGAGAAGGCCCTCCTCTTCTCCAAGACCCATAACATCTTAATGTATTTTTATTTTGTTGTTGTTTACTCATGTCCGACTCTTCGTGACCCCATGGACCAGAGCACGCCAGGCACTCCTGTCTTCCACTGCCTTCCGCAGTTTGGTCAAACTCATGTTCGTAACTTTGAGAACACTATCCAACCATCTCGTCCTCTGTCGTCCCCTTCTCCTAGTACCCTCAATCTTTCCCAGCATCAGGGTCTTTTCCAGGGAGTCTTCTCTTCTCATGAGGTGGCCAAAGTATTGGAGCCTCGGCTTCACGATCTGTCCTTCCAGCGAGCACAATTTTTATTTTATTTTTTAGTAAATGGCATTCTTTAGTAGCGGTAAATAAAGCAGTGTTCTTGGGCTAGAATACAAAGATTAGAAAGAAGCACTGAGGCTTACAATAGGCTACCCAAGGAAATTGAGGCCTTCCATTTGGTATCCTAGTAGCAGCATTTCACATCACACACATACACACAGTGCCACTCAAGCTGACCTGAATAGCCAGACCATCTTAACAGCCTCCCTTTCAAAGTACACCATTGTTTTCTTCCGTCACTGGATACATTCGCATTTGAAGGTGAATATGCAGAGAGCCAAGAGTCTGAGCCCCCCAGAGCCACTGTTGTGTGTCCAGCAATAACAACTCTGTTGTGGAGAGGGAAATGGAAGCTGTTGTGCTTTGCTAAGCAGCAGGGGGGTTGGCGCTGCACCAGCCTGAGTATTCTTGGGTGTGGGGGAAAAGGCTGTTCACAAAACCTTTATTTTTTTCGAGAGGATGGTGGGAGGGGTTGGCACAGAGGATATCTACCTTTTTCGTTATACCGCAGCCTGGTCAACAATGGGCATTTCATTCTCCCATATTATCAAAGTTCCATTTGGGAGCCGCAGTCTCAGCCAGGGCTCAATTTTCAAACGGCTCTTGTTTGGGGCTAGCCGGCTCCCTGGATCATGCCCCCTCCAGCTCAGCGCCTAAATAAATACATAAAAAGGGCAGAAATGGAACAATTTTCACCCACTGTTAAAAAGCCATCTGGTTACGTAGCTCTGCAAAGAGAGATAGATAAGGAGCTGCATGATACCCATGTAAGGGAATTTGCTGGCCTGTTCATCATACCTGACTCTTGGGTGCACGGCTTTGTTTACCATTGGCTCAAGAGAGAGGGAGAGAAAGCTGTACAGCTGCAGCACACGCTGCCGAAGCCAACAGATGGGCATCACTGTAAGAAAGCCACATGGCATTTTTTTTCCTGTTGTTGTTGTTAAATTCAGCTCATTAGGTTTTATCTGCAATATGTTGCTGTATTGGCAGAAAACAGTGAGCGAGCTGCTGCGGCGTCCGGCGATTTGTCAACAGCTCCACGCAAGATTTGGTTGAGGAAAAAGTGTATTTGCACAAGTGAAGTTTGATTGCTTTTAAAAGCCCAGAATGGAAACAACGACGACAGGAGGAAAAAAATCCCACCCTAGTCCATTCTTCAAACTTTCTCTTAAGTCACCCGCTATAATGTGTATCGAAATGGCAGTCCTGACCAGCATATTAATTGGATTGCTATTCAGCCTTTACAATTGCTGGTGCACTTTGGATTTGTCAGCACAAAAAAGGAAAGGAGGAAGGGAAAAAAGCAAGAGAGTTTTCTTTCTGCTCTTTCCATGCAAGGAGAAGCAAAAATACCTCACAGATTTAAGGTTGCTAGATGGCCCTGTGTTAAAAGAATATGGTAGCGCTGTTGTTTTCCCTCTAGGCAATGCCTTTGAAACAGCATGGGGAGAAAAGCTGCTGGATGGGGGTGGGGTGATTTGGAGTGAGGGAACGGTAGGGAAAGGGTTGTGCTGCCACCTCCCTGCACCATCACTCTGCTTCCAATTGTCCCTACCCAAAGGAGCTTCTGCTGCTTGCTCAGACCTCCTCCCAGGTCAAATTAAGCACACAGTCAGGAGGCAAGTGAAGTAGGTTGACCTTTGCTTTAACCTGAGAGGCAGCAGCAGGCAGCAGGATGGGGCTGCACCACTCACCTGACCTCCCTCTGACTGAGTCCCTGCTGTACACCAGGATGGAGAGGTGGAGGGCTCAGGCAATGACAAGTTTGGTGAGGTGCAAATGTGCTGGCAGAACCAATCCAGTGCTTCCACCCCACCATGCTGTCTGTTACTGCTGAGAATATGGGTGATTTTTGCCTGGGAATCCAAAAAAACAACTCAGGCCCACCTACAGGTTATTGAAAAGAGATGACATTGCAGAGCTGTTGTACTCCCTTCCCCAGCACCGTCCTCCAAGCTGTAATATAGGTATACAGTGGTACCTCAGGTTACAAACACCTTGAGTTACAGACACTTTGGATTACAGACTCCGCTAACCCGGAAGTAGTACCTTGGGTTAAGAACTTTACCTCAGGTGAGAACAGAAACTGTGCAGTGGCGGCAGCACGGCGGCAGCGGGAGGCCCCATTAGCTAGAGTGGTACCTCAGGTTAAGAATGGTTTCAGCTTAAGAACGGACCTCTGGAACAAATTAAGTTTGTACCCAGAGGTACCACTGTAATAGTGAACTACACTGCAGATGGTTGCATACTGCTCTCTCAGGCCAAGATTTAATAAGGGGGGGAGAGCAATGAGTAACACTGCAAAGTTGTTGTACCCAACCTGCAACATAAATGTCCCAGCTTGCTCCACTGATTTCTATAAACAACTCTCACATCCATCCCTGGGGACATTTTGAGAGTGAAACAGGAGATTACATTTCCAGGCAATGAGATGGTTCTCTTTATTTTAATCTCTGTGTGGTCTCTTCCCACCCCTCCCATTTCATTCACCTCTCTCACCTGTTGTCAATTTCCTCCCTCTCTATCTCTCACCATTCTGCACTATTGAGCCTACTGATCTTTGCCTTTTGTGCGGGCTCTAGCTACATAAGCACAAGCATGGAAAGACTTGAAGCAGCATTAAAAGGAAGCATGAAGGCCATTGAGACTGGGAGGGAGGCAGGGAGGCTCACAACAGGTGGCGGCAGAGCCAATGGCAAGCAATGACAGATGGAGCTAATTAGTTCTGGTTTTGTCCCATCCTACTTCCTGCTGAATTCTGCAAAGGCAACGCTGAGACTATGGGGGAGGCAGGTGACACAGCCAAAATCCCCCACTGGACTAGTAAGTAAGGAGCCAGGCAGGTGGGAACTACGGTAGCTGAGGGCAGACAAAGCTTGGTAGGACAGTGCCCCATTTCCCCTAATGCACCAGTCTCCACTGTCATTTCAGCCTTTTCAGTGTTGAAATGCCCAGACATTTTACAGGGAATGGCAACCAACACAAGGCAGATAATAAAATAAGAGAAACATTTATCCTCTTGAAAAATATTCCCATTTCCTAAAAGTGACTTGTCACTTTTGACAACAGAGCCTTTTCCACCCTCCCTGAAACATACACTCCCCACCTTTGCCTTTTTCTATTTTGAACTGAAACAATATCTGGTCACACATGAAAAAAGCCAAATTCCCCTAGTAATTGAACTCTGGGCACCTTTGTCTCCTGCCAACATTCAAAGTGTATCAAAACATTTCTGCGAATATTGCTAAACAGATGCTTTCAGAGACAGAGGGAGGAATTCCTCCTACCAAAAGGCACTGTATTTACAGATGCAAAAGAAAAGCGAATGTGTGACAAGGGGCTGGGGGAAGCTGGGAGGTTTATCCTCAGGAAGGATTTCAGATTAGATATCAGCTCTAGAGAAAACTCAGAAAGATCTTCTGGAATCCAAAGTGCAATTGTTATTCATGAAGTTGTATGTGATCGACATACTGCACATTCCAGGCTGGCCTTGGCAGTGAGTGCAGTCAAAGCCTAGATGGGAAAGAATGAAGGGCAAGGGAGAGAATATCAAAACACCTCTTGAAGGAAAATAGAATGCAATGGAGAATCAACAGTTACCAGGAGGGGGGAGAGAAAGAGCATATTTCAGCACTCAGTGAGGGTTTTGTCATGGTAACTATGAGTAGCTACAGAGGCTCTGGAAAACATGAGGCTGAGAACTCCATCCACCTCTACAGACTGAGAGCAGAGGGGGTGATATGTAGTGAATAAGCAGCATGAAGAAGGAAGTGCTTAACCCGTTCAGTGGCTCCCAGAACTGGACACAGTATTCTAGGTGTACTGCAGCTGGATACAGCCTTATGTTTGGAGTTTAAATCTGACTGGGGTATTTCACAACCCGTCTGTCTGAAATCTCAAAATGCAAATGTGGATGATTCAGATTTCTAAATGTGAAAGTTTTGAAATTATGAATTTTAAAAATGTTCTGGTTCAATTCATTCACTTTATTGTTCAAACTGAGTTCAGTGATAACAAAACATACTGAATTTTTGGATTTTGATATCTTTAAAGAATCCCATCATCTTTGGCAGGATTATTTCATGGGGAGCAATGCGTGAATTTAACTAGAGCAAAACATAGATGTGAACATCTTCTGATCAGATATACTGAGGAACATGAAAGTTGTGAACTAGGAGATAAAAGCTATGCAGATCTTCAAAGTAGTCAGTCTTAAAGTATGTTCTTGAAAAAGAGAGCATCCATTTTTAACAGAGGCTACATAGTAAAGTCCCATCACCCCTGACCATTGATCATGCTGGCTAGGGCTGATAGGAATTGAAGTACAGCAACATTCGGAAGGTCACAACTTTCCAAGTCCACTCGCCTTCCTTGGCCATGCAAGTGATCCAATGAATGGCAGACCGGATTGCCCAGCTACTGGCTATTGGCCAATGCCAGTAGACTTTGACCGGGCATTCCCCTGGCGGTGGGCTCAACCAACCAATGGGGACGCTTGGGCCTGCTTCCAAGGGTGTTTAAATTGCAGCCTGCCCGGCAACCTTTCCTCTGCCTTTAGATCTCCCACTTACCCTCTCTTAATTTTGACTACTTTTACTTGTGCTATGAGCTTGCTATGGACCAAGTCAACCACAGTATTCAGGACTGGGCAGGAATTTTTCCATTGGGCAGACTGGTACCGGCCATCTAGCTTTCACCTACCTCATAGATCACAACTTTGTAAGGCAGTCAGGCATTGAGTAAGTCTAGATCTTGGCTGGAAGGGAGGTTGTAGCCTCTTCCTGCCTCTCCTTGGATAAGGGTATCCTGTTAAAAGGATGTGAGAGGAGTGGCTTCTGTCCAAAGCCCAGGCAGGGGCTAAGGCCATTCTACTCCTCCAACAGGGACCCAATGGGGGTACTCCTATTTGATGTAGGTCATAAGCCACCACACACACCCATGTGGTTTACCCTTAGATGCACTTCCAGCAGACAGGCTGGAGTGGAATAGCAATGACTTTACCCAAAACCATTCTCTACTGTAACCTATAAATTGTGGCCTTATTCAAGCCAAAACCCAAAACCCAGGACATATGGTTATTCCTTTCCCTGTGGAACTGTGGGGTCACAGGGCCTTGGTACACAATATCTACTGCTGGAAAACTTCATGCCTAGTTTATCTTCTTCATGGGTGTTACTAATAGGTGTGGTTCATAACAATCTATGGTAAGGCTAAGGACATGTGCCTGTGTTACATGTTTATTTAGGGGGGAAAGCCCACTGGATTTTGAGTGCCGTAGTTCAGCTGAAAGGTTGGTAAAGTTTCCCTTAAAATTTCAACATAAATGCACAGAAGCATAACATCACTTTGAACGAAATGGCACCACATGTCCCAAAAATGTACATTTGACCTTTTCTCTCATGACAAAATGACTTTGTGGGGGAAACCATCTTTAAAAATTGGGAAAGAAATGGTTGTATGGAAGAGGTGGGTGAATTTGGGTATATTAATGTTAGACCAGCTGATAAATGAAGAGGATGGATTTTATACATATTCTGTCTTAAGAGACAAATACAGATTACCTACAAATGCTCAATGACAATATCTCCTGATAAAACACCTGCTAACAACCATCTATGGACCAGCAGCTTTTACATCCTTGGAGATCCCAGAGATACTGAAGCACTTGATTAATTCTTATACAACAAAAAAACGGCCATCGACATATATAAATCTTTGTTACTAGCAAACCAATTTGATATTGAAGGAGGAATGGAATAAAGAATTAGAGATCTCAGTTTCGACCACACAGTGGGAAACTGTTTTATGTGCTCTAACAAGGGTGTCTCTGGGTCTTAAATTGAGGCTCATACAATAAAAAATAATATTTAGAATATCCTGGACCCCATTACATTTGTTTTAAAAAGGGCAATCTAAGGTATCTAACTATTGGAGACGGAATAGGGATAATGCCTCTCTAAAAATATGTTTTTTCATTGTCCTATATTGAAAGATTTTTGGCAAAAGGTAACTGAAACTATCAACAGAACTGTGCGGAACAACCTTACATTTACAGAGCAAAATATCCTTTTGAATTATATGCACAGCACGTGGAACCTTACAAAAGATAATGTGAGTGGACTCTCCGTGCCCTTACCACAGCAAATAGACTGATACTGATGAATTGGAAAAATAAAAATGCGGCTCCCTTCTACGATTGGATTGAAGACTTATACAAACTCACAACATATGAACAACTTGGATATAAACGCAGACTTGCTGTGGACAAATTCAATGATATTTTGACTCCATTCTTACAAATACTGTAACAGGTTAAGTAAGATCTGGTGAATTACAATAAAAACTTTGTAAAGTATACAGTTTGGGTTTCCTGTTTCCCCCCTTTACTCTCCCTTCTACACAGGTGCTGTGTTTTTTTCTCTTTCTCTCTTTTATTTACGTCTAACCATGTTTAGTGCACATATAATTAAGTACTTTTTAACTTTCAGTGATGTCGGGGGGGGATGACACGCATAAATGCACAGAGCACATCCCAGTTTTAATCAATAAATGTACTTTTGCGCTCAAAGTTCCATTACAGAAATATAGCAGACAACAGGGAGAGAGAGAAAGAGATGTCACATGAGAAGCAATGATACTTTTGCCCACTGGAGCCTCAAGCCTTCTCATTGTGCTTGTCAGGCCACTGAAAGGAATGTACAGGATTAAATGCCTTCAAAAGTATGATGGGAACTCAGCACCAAGCAGGAAACAATGCAGCCTCTCATCTAAATGAAGCCCCTGCCATTGTCCCTACAATAAATATTTATTTGTACCTCTGAGAAGTAGGTCACAGATAACCTTTGCATCTCCCCTTTTTAAAAAAGAAAAATGCACCATTTTGCTGTTGATGTGGACCAGCAGGAAGCAATTCCCTTTGTTTCATTGTCAAATGAAGATGATTCAAATTGTCCTCCTTGCAATTAATTTCTTTCGGAAGACAAAAAGGCAGCATTTCTGCCTGTCCTCGTCTATAATTTTCATCTGTAAATTCTCAGTGGGTTATTAACACCTCCCTGCCAAAAGCAGCGTGTCACCAAAGCATCCTTTTGTCATTATGAAGTCAACCGACTCCCCCCCCCCCGACACCAAATATCCTGGGAGAAAGCATTTTCTAACCTATTAAGTAGTTTCAGAACAGAAAAGATCGCCTTTTCTATTTTTGTCACAACACTGCTAAGCAAAATTGATAACTCCCTTTAGGAGAAAGGAAGGAAAGGGAGGGTTTTGCTTAATGACTGGCGTAGACCTGCTGAGTTCCCCCTATTATCCAGGCCATTTCTCTTATTCCCAGGTTTGTCTCGCTGTTTGCAGCAGCCACTGTGCTACGCTTCAGATGGTGCACCTAGCTGAGTGAGTGCACAGGGACCACTGTTGTCCAAACTCATCAACACCAAATCAATCCCCCAGGCGGCCTTTTGTGTGTTTGTAGTTTAATTGACTTGCTCTGTCTCCGAGAATTGTATGGGCCAGTTTAGCTTATCTCCAAAGCAACACTGCATGTGTGCAATAAAGGCATTCAGACTCAGCTTTGAGAACTTCTGTGCTAACTTGCTCTCCCTTTTTCGGCATCTGCAACACTGCCATCACCATGGTGTTGTCTATGGTGGGAAGCTCCCTGGGGCCTCTCAAGATGCAAAGTATGATGTACTCTTCCTTTTGATCTTTGGCTTCCCTCCCAGGCAGAGCTCTGTGTCTTCTGTTTCCTTATTCTCACAGCGCATTAAAGAAGCCATAGAATGCCCTGCTTGCTCCAGCTGCCCTGTATCAGGCCCAGTTCACACATGCGTACTTCTCAACTGTCCCGATTTGACCAGGACATCCTGGGATTGCAGATTGGATCCTCAGATGTCCCGTTTTGGCTCCTGTGAGAGTATGAACCCCAAAAGAGTCATCAGCCCAGGCCATGCCAGCTCCTTCATGCCTTTCTTTGTTGCCTCTCCACAGCAGCTATGGCCAGAGCAACGGCGGAGGCACCAGCGGTGCATGGGCACCCCTCCTTGACTGCCCACCTGCCTGTCTCCCTCCCCCTGATGCTCTCCCACCCCAAAGTGGAAGCACACCAAGCACCACTTCCAGCTCTTCCTCTTTCCATATAGAAATATAGAAGAATGTACAGTGGTGCTTCGGTTTACAAATACAATTGGTTCCGGAAGTCTGTACTTAACCTGAAGCATACTTACCCTGAAGTGAACTTTCCCACTGAAAGTAATGGAAAGTGGATTAATCCATTCCAGACGGTCCGTGGAGTACTTAAACTGAAGCGTACTTAACCTGAAGCGAACTTTCCCATTGAAAGTAATGGAAAGTGGATTAATCCGTTCCAGACAGGTCCGCGGAGTACTTAAACTGAAAATACTCAAACCGAGGCATACTTAAACCGAGGTATGACTGTATCGTGAAGGGGTCCTAGCACTTCTGGATTCCAATTTAAAAAATGGCTTTCTGCTCTTTCGGGGCAAAAGTTTGCCTCAGAGAAGAGGGTGAGGGTACATCATTGAGTGGCTAAGAGCCAGAGTAGCACCATTCTGCGCCATAGAGATTCGGAGTCTTCCATTGGTTACCAGAAGTTTAGGTTGCATTGTCACTCTACACCTTTCCCCATATTTATGTCCGTCCTTCTTCTCGCCCATCATCCACCAATGAGCCTGCTGCTATCTGGAGGCCCCACCTTTCCCCCCTCTATGATGAGTTCCTTTGGTGCATTGTTGTGCTAAATGGCTCATTACCCCCACAGACTACACCTCCAAGGAAATTAGTCTGAGTTAACTAGCACCAGCTTGGCCTAATGAGCCCTTAACAAATGCTAATTCCAGAGGGTTTAGAAATCTTCTTCTTCTTTGGCAATCACTCATAGCCTCCATAAACATGGTTTTAACAATGAGTCTGTAGGTGACTGTGGAGGCCAATTCTGGATCCACACATTCCTCCACAGTGGGGACATTGGTTTCTGGGCGGGAGTTGATCATGGTGTGGATTTGCCAAGCGTGCCTTCCTCTTAGCACATTTCTCCCTTGCGTCCTGAGATCGAGTGTCTTCAAAGCCCATGACACCTTTGGTAAAGGCTGTTCTCCAACTGAAGTGCTCGCAGGCCAGTGTTTCCCAGTTGTCGGTGTTTATACTACATTTTTTTTTATTTGACTTGAGACAGTCTTTTAACCTCTTTTGTTGACCACCAGCATTACTCTTTCCATTTTTAAGTTCATAATAGAGTAGTTGCTTTGGAAGACGATCATCAGGCATCCGCACATGACCAGTCCAACAAAGTTGATGTTGAAGAATCATTGCTTCAACACTGGTGATCTTTGCTTCTTCCAGTACACTGATATCAGTTTGTCTGTCTTCCCAAGTGATGTGTAAAAATTTTCGGAGACACTGTTGATGGAATCTGTCAAGTAGTTGGAGATGGCGTTTATAAGTGGTCCATGTTTCACAATCATATAGTAAGGTTGGTAGTACAATAGCTTTGTAAACAAGCATTTTGGTTTCCCTGCGAATGGAAATCCAGCATCACCTGAGCTCTGCGAGTGCGGCTTTCTCCCGATTGAAGTGCAGAGTCTTTAGGAATACACACCTTAAGACGCACAGCTCTGATTTCCCATTTCAACACACAAGCTCTAATTAAATTCTAATGTTTACTGAACCCAGGTTTTAGCACCCACAAGTGTATAACACTGTCAACGCATTGAGCATGAACATCTACAGAGAAGGTGTGTTTGTGGGAAGGGATCCTTACAATCTGGAATCCCCAGTCACACAGGGTTCCAGATTCTGTGGATGCTCTCGGGCCAAGACAGCTCCATGCACAGAGCTCCATGCACAAAATGGTTTCCTCGGTGCAAACATACACATTTCACGTGTGGGCACAAGAGGGCAAGGTGAGCACATTGTCAAGGGAGAGAGCTTCTCAGCGTGACCCCACTGCCCACTCATTATGAATTCAATGCATGAGCCTTTCTTCAGAACAAAACTGGAGCTCTTGGGCAAGAATAAAAGCCTTGATGCTGTCTCCTGTCTTGTCTTTGTTCTTTAGGGCCATTGGAACGAGACCAAGGCACAGGTTCCACAGCCACCTGCACTATCGATTGAGCATGCCCATTCAATGACAAACAATTTTGTTTTCATATTTAAATGGCAAAGATTTTTCAAGATGAACATTGCCTAGAGGGCCTGAGGAGAAAACTTTTGTGCTAGAAATGTGTTGAGTAGAGGAAGGCTGGGGAAAATATGGGAAATGGCATTAAAAAAAAAGTTTCATGCAAATTGGGGGGGGGGACAAAATAGGAAGACTGGCTCTTCAGCCCCAGCTGGCATCCTTAGAATCTGTTTCCTAGGATGCTTATGGCACAATCTCCTGGGATGAGAAATTCTCCTGTGCAGACTCCATGGAAATGAATTGGGGTAGTGGAAGAGCAAAGCAGAATGGAAGCTGTGCAGATGAGTTTACCTGTAGACTTTGTATTCCTGAAAACATAAGAATGTTAATAGTTCATGGCCAAAGTTGATGCCCCATTCTCCCCAGAGCTTCTCTAATTCCCTCCAGATTTAGAATCCCCCCTGTGTTAAAAGGTTGGTTGGGAGATAATGCTATACACATCAGCATGTAATCTCTAGTTTTGCACCAAGAAATCAATGGTGACTGGAATCTGGTGAAATAATCCAGATTAGTTAAGGACAGCTATAATATAATATAATATAATATAATATAATATAATATAATATAATATAATATAATATAATATAATATAATATAATAATATGATTGGGTTGTAGACTTCAGCCTATTCACAATAATAATGGGTGGAATCCATTGGTGCACAAGTGGATTTATGCTTGCACAACAAGGATTTGCCTTCTTCTGTTCCACGGCCCCCTATGCATCCCCCCCCCCTAATCTACTTCAGATGGTCCCGCAACCCTTCCGAGCAAATTTTGAGGGTGTGCAGAAGGTAACAGGAGGAAGAGAAGAAGGTGAAGTCCTGTAGTGGACAGAAGTTCATTCTGCTCAAACATGTAACATGCATTGCATCACTGCCAACTCCCCCCAATTAGTAACCACCTATTCTTCACTTCTTCACTGACAAAAATCCATTATCCCAGGGGACTTCACTGAGCTAAATACTGCTCACTGGAAATTGGGTGAGCTCAGTCAGTTAGTCGCACTTCCTTCTGTTTTTGAACTCCTGATCTAATTGGCTGCGCTAGCATGCAGGGGTCAGCAATTCTTTTCAGCAGGGGGCCGGTCCACAGTCCCTCAGACTGTTGGGGGGGGAATGAACGAATTCCTATGCCCCACAAATCACCCAGAGATGCATTTTAAATAAAAGACACATTCTACTCATGTAAAAACATGCTGATTCCCAGACAATCCACGGGCTGGATTTAGAAGGTGATTGGGCCACATCCGGCCCCCGGGCCTTAGTTTGGGTACCCTGAGCTAGGGGATGAAAGCCAGGGATATAGCAAAGGAGCTCATTCCATTTGTATGAGGCAAGTGCCAGTTGATGAACCATCTCAACCCCAAGGACAAAGTGTTAATGCCCTGCTTGTGGATTTCCTACAGGCAGCTGGTTTGCAATTGTGAGGACAGGATGCTGAACTAGATGGGCCTTTGTCTGATCCAGCAGGGCTCTTATGTTTTGACAAAATAATAATAATTAATAATAAAAATATAGACATAGTCCGAGTTCCCAATACAAATCAGTGTAAGGGAATCCCACATGCAGGGAGGAGCAGAAGCAGCAATGAACTCAACAGACCCTCTGAGATTTATTATTAACTAGCTGGCCCGGCCACGCGTTGCTGTGGCTCATCCCTGTGTTTCCCCCCACCCTGTCCCGATCCATGAGGTATCCCGTCTCCCCCCCACCCCGACTCATCCCTGTGATTTCCTCCACCCTGTCCTGACCCATGACCTATTCCGCCTCAACCCCCCCAGTTCATCCCTGTGATTCCCCCCACCCTGTCCCGATCCATGACCTATTCCATCCCCTCCTCCCCCCAACACCCACCCATGCAAGTCCCCACCTCCATTTGGCCTAGTTCGGCCTAGTCTGTAAAGGTGAGCCGAGGTGCTGTGGAGAGAGAAGGTTTTCTAGCTGCAGTACCAGTGTAGCCGCCGATAGAGGGTGAAGGTTTTCTAGCTGCAAAAGGATATGGTGTCTGTTCCCTTGTTGTCCAGTGGAGGGCGCTATGGGTTTTTTTTTTGAGGAAATTCTGTTTTTACCTGCCAAAGGTTTGGCATGTGTGGAATCTAAGGTTATATTGGCACTCGCGTATTGGTACTGGACGCTGTGTCCAAATTTGTAGAGTATAGACTTTGTGGTGGATGTTGCACCTCTTTTGCAATAATTGCATACTCAAAAAACATCATGAAATATAATCTTTTAACAAAATGTAACTTAAACAGCTCTCTCCCATCATAAAAGAACAAGATGCTTTCCTAATGCAATGGATTATGACTTTGTGAAATACTAGTTTTCCTTATTTGCCTTTGCAGCTAGTTAAATGCCACTTACAGCTTTCTTCTCAGATTTATAATGTAATAAATAGCTTTAGTGGTTTCAATCCCTTCTTCTCTGGAGAGCTGAACTGATTGTTTAAATCACAGAGAAATAAATTCTACTATGGATATTGTAGAATCCATTTATCTGTCCATTTCACTCCTTTCATTTCCTGCTCTACACCTTTGCCAGCTAAGAGACCTCAACTGCAACACCTTGCCTCCAGGAAAGCTCAGGAAGAAAATGAGATGGAGCCTACAGAAACAAATGCTAAAACTCTTCTTGTGCTGGATGTTGGATGTTGATAAGGGCAGGTACGTGAGCAGCATTTTGTACCCTACTCTGTAGCGTGACATGGGAGTAAGAATTGAAGATCAGTGGGATCAAAGTATAAAGAAGATCAAACTCAACACTGTCATTGGAAAAATGAATGAGTCATATTCTAAAAAAGAAAACTTTACTTTTTATCTAACATCAGCCTGTTTCTTTTTTCAATCTCCTGCCCTGGGGAAAGTTTTCAGCTTAAGTAAGTATACGTACCGTGTACTACTCAGAGCAGTCAGGGAAATAACTTGAGTGCCTATGAAATAGGAGGAATAAATCACATACTACCTTTCATCATGGTGCTTGCCTGTTCCAGTCTCAATCAGTTCACTATATGGCACAAGGCTCTGCTGCTCAATAACTGAAAATACACCTGGGTTAATACAAGCCCTTAAACTCACCACAAAGGAGGTCTTTAAATCCAAACTTATGAGCACAACGCACAGAAGGCATACTGGCTGGTGTTTTGTCATTTTAGCTAAATTGTACTTTTAAACTGAATTTTATTGTGACTCCTGCTGAGCAGAATCCAACACAGCACAAGTCGATTTGCACTTATGCAGTTGGACTTCTCATTTCTCTCCTTCTCCTGCCTGCTCCCAAAATCTGCTCCAGAAAGACTCTTCCCTCCTCCCACAAGATGGATAAATATGTCAATTTAGATTTCTCTGAGTTTCTCGTTTTTCCAATCTTAAATTCAGTTCTCCACATTTCTACATTGAGTGGTGGATTATAATCTATCAAAATCCTCATGGAAATTCATCATAATTTTGATGTGCTTTTCTCCTAATGTGCACATTTGTGTATAGAATTTTGCCCAATATACATGTATTTGCAAAGCAATTTCCCCTAAAGAAATGCATTTTGAATGTTATGTTCATGAATATATGCATTTTCTAACAGTTTACCTCAATATATTCTCTTTTTTTATACAATACTCGGCTGGAGAAACGGCATTGCAAAATTGAGAGAAGTAGGAGTTTTTAAGGATGACTGTGTTTCAGTTTTCATATCATTTCAGAAATTGAGAATTAGCTAGGTTCAGCTTTCAATGTGAACTGCATTAAAATTCTCTTGGAATTCTCTTGATTTATTTTTTTATTATTCAAGGGTGATATATAAGCACCATAAAGAAACACCACTAGGAAACGAAAAGACTGACATGCTGAAATCCAAGCACAACCAGGCTTTAACCATTCAGTTATCGAGTTCAATAGGATTAGCCCTGCTATCCTAAGCATCCATATTTGGAATTAACTCTCATTCAGATCAGTGGGACTTACTTTTAAGGAAACTTGTTTTCCTTAGGATTGCACCTATTATTAGTTCCACGGAAAGTGATGAAACTTCATTTCAGACCCTCTGTAGGACTGCGCTGGTGATGCTGCTGCTGTTACAGTCAATAGATACACTTCCCACAGCTTTCTCAGGCAAAGGCCATTTTGAAAGGGAAATGTGTTTTTCTCTCTCCATGGTATTTTGTTCAGGGGACAAAAACGATCCTATTATATTTTGTGACTGTTCTGAAACAGGTAGGCAAGACAGTTCTACACAATTTCCTGCTCAGGACAAATATAGGGCAGCCTTTTTAAATTTTTAAAACAAAACACCTGGGACTCAGCCCTCTCCTCTGTTGTACAATAACAAAAAGGGAGCAAGTTGAACCAAATAGCTGGGTCATTTCTCTATGGAAGTTTATCTTAAAGTTTTTTTATGTGTTTATACACCTATCACATTTTTAAACTTCAAATCCATTGTTGTATATTGTCTTAAATGTTTGTTTTGCTTTTGGGATTGTCATCCCATTTGTGTTTCACAAGCTGGTCTCTGACCGTAATAAATTATTATTATTATTATTATTATTATTATTATTATTATTATATTGTGTGACTGCAGTACATTGTTTATTGCTTTCATTTTATGCATCAATGGTCTTGTTAGATAGTAAAATTCATGTTAAATTGCTGTTTTAGGGGTTGTTTTTAAAAGTCTGGAGTGGATTAATCCATTTTGCATTACTTTCTATGGGAAAGCACGCCTTGGTTTTGGAATGCTTTGGTTTGGGAATGGACTTCCGGAAAGGATTAAGTTTGAGAACCAAGGCACCACTGTATACAAGATTCAGTATGGAGGAGTGATGCAGCAGCGCTTCTGTATCTTTTATATTTAGGGATAATCATTACACACTAACAATATTTAGGACACGGAATGATCACACAGTTGTTTTTCCTCCAGCACCTTATTATTGGTGCACAACACGGTGCTCAGCTAGAGAGAAAGTAAAAAAATAATAATGCATGGCTTTGTTGTTGTTTAGTCGTTTAGTCATGTCCGACTCTTCGTGACCCCATGGACCAGAGCACGCCAGGCACTCTTGTCTTGCACTGCCTCCCGCAGTTTGGTCAAACTCATGTTGGTAGCTTCGAGAACACTGTCCAACCATCTCATCCTCTGTCATCCCTTTCTCCTTGTGCCCTCAATTTTCCCAACATCAGGGTCTTTTCCAGGGAGTCTTCTCTTCTCATGAGGTGGACAAAGTATTGGAGCCTCAGCTTCACGATCTGTCCTTGCAGTGAGCACTCAGGGCTGATTTCCTTCAGAATGGATAGGTTTGATCTTCTTGCAGTCCATGGGACTCTCAAGAGTCTCCTCCAGCACCATAATTCAAAAGCATCAATTCTTCGGCGATCAGCCTTCTTTATGATCCAGCTCTGCATGGCTTTAGCAGGATCAAAATATGACTACTGGGGTCACATGGATACCTTGGCAGGGACATCCGACTCAGAACTGGAAACAAATTATCATAAAGCATCTTAATAGGGCAATATGCATTTCCAATGTTGCATTGAGTTGGAATGGTCTTTTCTGGCTTTTTAAGAGCAAGATGAGACAGCTCATTATTTAACTGTTCACGTGGACTCATCAGCTGGAAAATGTATTTTTTTAAAAAAGAAAGAAAGAAAGAAATGTTTAATCCATTATTCAGTCCCTCAATTTTCCTCTGATGCTGCTAGATCATATTCGAACATACAAGAAGATTCAGTTGACAAAGAAAGAACTACAGCTATTATAGGGTTGAATCCTAAACATACACAGGGTCTTTTCTTGCTCTGTATGGGACAAGAAGGGTTCTCCCCACTTGGTTCAGGTATGTATTTTAAAGATAAGCTTTAACCACAGATTACATGGTGGATCTTTTGCAGCCTCCCACTGCACAGCACAGAGGAGGTTTAGAATATGCGCTGCAAGCCTGTTCTTGCTAGCGATGAAGATGGCTGGCTTAAGCATCATTAGCATATTTTTATTACTTGTCACCCTGATTAGCATTCTCACTGTAGCAACTTTCTCCATTGCTAAAACAGATTTCCCTGGCAAAGAGAGGAAAAAATCTGTAACAGCTGGAAAGACAAAAGGCAGGGAAGGTGGCCATCCTTATTTGGAGTTGGCAACATGAAATATAGCCTGCAAGAGCCACCCAGTGAACCAGATACCCCAAGAGGCCCAGCATTGCCATGGACGGTGGGAAAGAGAAATAATTAAAGAGATACCACGAGGAGCATGACTAACGATGGCTTGGCACTGAAGCGAATATAGAACCAAGAGGTGCTCCTGAAATGGGGGAAGTCAAAATGTTCAAAAATGCATCGGAGTAAGATAAATTGGTCATAACAATGGAGTGAACTGTTAATAATGTTCCTATTACAGAAGCAGGGATGAGTAAGGGCTGTGTTAGATGCATTCCGTGTAATGTGCATTCATAACCTGGAATCTAGACAATGGAGGAACAAAATCCATAGCCATGAGAAAATTATTTAAGGCAGAAGCCGAGCTGTAAAGTTGGAGAAGGGACACACAAACAGCAAGACTGGCAGATTAAAATTGGAGAGTGCAGAAACAACAAAGGACCATCTGGCACCTTAAAGATTAGCACATTTGTTATAGCATGAACTTTTACAGACTAAAACCCACCGATCAAACTCAGGCTGCAACTTGGTTAGTGCTTAAGATGCCATTTCACCTTGTTTTTTTGTTGCTTGCCCTTCTGGACTAGGTAGGAAAGATTAACCTAACCAGCTATGCATATTGTTGAGTTGTAAATTAGTTGGTGTTCATTTTTATTATTTTTATGTAACAAATATATATGCCCACCTTCCCTTTCAGTTCATGGTGGCTCATAAAATACAAAAATTATGACCATTATAAAAAACTAATAAGCACAAAATAATAATAATCTTACAATTAATGAGGATCTTGTGGTCAGTGGCATGTAAGGAGTGTTTTGGTCCTCTGGTGTGTATTTTGGAGGAAGGAACAGGACATACCCTAGAAATCAGGCTAGGCAACAAAAGTTTTGCCAAGCCAGGTATATGCAGAGTTATGCGACTGAATTCTGCAATAACAGGAGAAGAATTGAGGCTGAGTGGGAGCTGCTCTCCACTCTTCAATGATGCCACATATTGGAATGTGAGTCTTTTAATGCAGACATGAGGACTAGAAACTTCAGGTGGAATTCAATGTCACACTCTTCCGTTTGTTCCATCTAAGCAAGCATTTCAGCTCGCCAAACTGAACACTCCCCAATCCTCTCCTCCATGTGCTGCTCTGGGGATTCTCCTACCACAAGCCAAAGGGGGGGGCGGTATGGGGAGAGGGGGGGAGCCCCAGTGAGCAAGCAGAAATCCTTGTGCAGGGTTTTGAAGGTGGGGCTCATTAAATGACTCCCACCCTTTCTCTATTACAGGGATGGCCAACTCCCAAGGGACTGCAGAGTTCAAGACTGGGGTTTCAGGTCACAGTTGTTGAGCTTTTTTAAGACAGGAGGAGAACCCCTAATATGAATATTAGGAAAATTTCTTCCCGAAATGTTGGTGACTTTTCATGAAGGTTTTTGTTTGTTTGTTTGTTTGTTTAGTTGTCATTTTTTGTGGTAACGTGGAGGACTTAATTTAAGACTGGAGAATAAGAAACTGAAATGGACAGATTTGCCCACCCCCACCTAGGAGTAAGTAAAGGTAAAGGTAAAGGGACCCCTGACCATTAGGTCCAGTCGTGACTGACTCTGGGGTTGCATGCTCATCTCGCATTATTGACCGAGGGAGCCGGCGTACAGCATCCAGGTCATGTGGCCAGCATGACAAAGCCGCTTCTGGCAAACCAGAGCAGCACATGGAAACGCCGTTTACCTTCCCGCTATAGCGGTTCTTCCTATTTATCTACTTGCATTTTGACGTGCTTTCGAACTGCTAGGTTGGCAGGAGCTGGGACCAAGCAACGGGAGCTCACCCCGTCACAGGGATTCGAACCGCTGACCTTCTGATCAGCAAGCCCTAGGCTCAGTGGTTTAACCCACAGCACCACCTGGGTCCCCTAGGAGTATTAGAGAGGAAAACAACCTCAAAAATAATGGCTACATTCCTATCAATGAAATAGCCATCATTTGTCCTTTCTGTTACCTGATCATGATTTTGCAGAGATCTGTGGTACACCCCTGAGAAGATTAGGCCAACATGTGACAATCATTTTTACTTCCTTCGAAATGCATACCAAATATTTGCTTCAACAAGACCACCCAGTTAATCTTAAATTTAGGAGAAGTCTCCTGAGAAATTTCTCAGGAATCCCACCAATTATTTATTGCTCCTCTCAAAAATTCTACCAAGGAGCAGAACCTTTCCATTCTCACCCCAACTTTTGCTTCAAGTGGAATTTTGCAGCACCTCTTGTATAATCCCTTGAAGGGTGGGGTTAGCTAGATAGAGAGTGAGTGAGCTAAACAGCCAATTTGTGGGCTTTTTCTGTTGCTGCTTGAGACCTGTAGAACGCATAGTGTTAATGCTGGAAGCAGATTCCAGGCGGCAGCATAATCAAGGCAGCATAATCAAGGCAACAACTGCTAAGCCTCCTGGGCTCCTGTGTGGCAGATTCTCACAGGTATCTAGACTCCTTCATTGGAGGCTGCAGCTGAAAATGGTGTTGCAGAGCTACTTGTTTGGAAAGCTGGTTTCTGTGTCTCCTCTCTCTGCAGGCAGTGACTGAGCTATGGCTTCAGGCTTGAAGTCTGCTTTTCCATATGCGTTTTTATTTTAGTTAGCTGGATCTAAATTTGTTTCCATTAGTCTAGCAAACATGCAGTCCTTTTTATGGCACCTACTAAGCTCTTTGCCACTGATATCAATGGAAATGGTTCCAGCTTATCTTACTACAGTACTGCATTTGTTTGTGAAGGGCTTTGAAGATCAATGGTGCTGTAAGCGCTAAGAGCTATTACTCTGCCAGTGCTTTCAGCTTGGAGACAGTCAGGGGGTTCACCTGAGTACCTCTCACTTATTGGCTCTCGTTTTCAGCATGGGGGCAGAATCGAGGTGCAACTGCAAGTGACAGTGGTTTGTGAAGGGGGGAGCTGCAGTCCCATATCTCAAGATGTGCTGATTGTTGTATTGGCTCTCCTTGTGCATGCATGTTTGGGGCAGCATTCATGTGACATCATTTACATCAAAATGGCAGTCCACTATTCAGTAATTCAAGGGGAGACTGAACTTGATTTGTTTGATAAAGAATTGTATCTCTGTTTTAAATTTATGAATGAAGGGGGCAGATTTAGACAGCCTGCGGTGATTCAGTCATCTTCATGACAGGTTATTCTAAAATATAGCAGTGTAGTTTGGGCTTTTAGATGTACTGTATAGCAAATGTAATATTTTGCATAATCCTGATGTACTCCATTGTACCAAAGTTGTCTATGATTTTTGCCTTTTGTTACTAGTGAAGAGATTTGTAAATCGGGTCCTCCTCCCAGAGGGCATGTGTTGCGGTGAGATCATTAGGACTGACCTCATTGTTGTGGGTGGGAGCAATTGGACATCAACCCGATTGGAGATCCCTCAGTTGCTGGGCAGATCTGGCCAATGGGAATTTTGTGAATTAACCGAGGGATCTTTATATTCCGCTGCACATTGCGTTGAGCTTCCTCTTTTTTGCTTCGTTCACCTGCCCACCCATCCCTATATTTAGGGCCTTGCTATGCCGTTGTGGGTCATCTGCTGTTGGGGCAGGAACCTGGTAGGAATTTTCCCATTTGGCTGATTGGCAGGTGCCACTTGGGTTCCGCCTGCCGCGTAGCAAATCGTCAAAACTTGTAAGGTTTGGTGGTTAGGCATTGGTTAAATTGTGGTTTGGAGGGGTGGTTTATGAACCTGCAACCCCTCCAACGGCAAGAGGTATTCCGATAAAGGAATCCAGGGACTCTCAGTGCTTGTCGTCCCCTTTTCGGGGGAGGTTGGACCATGCAAGCATCCCTGGGAGCAGTATTGGGGTGAAGTTGAGTCATGGAGCCGTACCAATGCTCCCCCATGGTGCTTACCTGCACTGCCGATATGGCGGGACCAGCAGTGCTGCGTGCTGCTGACGTCAGGCACAGCCTAGTCGAACCAATGCCTAAACAAACCACTCACTTTCTGTAATCAATAAAGTTGTGGCCAAAATTATGCCAGTAACCTAAAACTAAATTCCGTGTCATGTGTGAATTTATTTATTATTGGGGTAGCTCCTGGGGGTCTTCATACACAAATACAAAGCCCATCCCCCCATTTAATCTAGGGTGACTCTTTGCAGGGGAAAATCCAATATGTTAAATGTTGCAAGCCAGCCATTTACAATTTCTCAACAAATCATTTACGGTATTAAGCTCTGTCTTAATAGGAAGCATTGAACCTATCTAATAGTGCATCTGATTCTTCTTTACAAGCTTGTATTCCTGTGTTTATTGAAAGTATGAAAAGGAAACTAAAATGATGCTCTAAATATACACACATTTGGCCAGGGGAGGGGGGGAGTTGTCAAGTCTGTTAAGAGCTAGCACATCTTTCCCTAACCCTGCATTTCACAGCATCTAATGCACTCTTGTTCTGACAAGACATCACTGGTGTTTTTTCACACCCCAACATTGTGCCATCAGCCACGAAAGAGTTAAACTTTCCATAGCACAATGGCTTGATGCTATGGAAGTATTTCAAATGACGGTATGTCATTTCAAAAGGAATTGCAATACGCTGGTGTCTTCCAGCTCAAACAGTGTAATTAGATTCCCTCAGCTACAGTCTGAAAAGAACCTGATTGTGGCAATAGCTAAATCTAAAGATGAATCACATATTGCCAGCATATGCTCCAGGTGGTTTATCACAGCGGCAAGCCAATTGGCTTTTTGGACAGGTGGCATTTCTAGGGAGCGAAGGCCTATTTTTCTGGCATTTGCTCAAGCACAAAGTATGAAATCTCAGCCGTTTCAGTCTAACTGAAATAGCTCTCAAAATGCTCGTGAGACAATATTACGCACCCCACCAAAAAAAAAAATCAACCTTCACAAACCCAATATACTTTGCCTTTCTCTACAAAACCACGAACACATTTTCAAAGCAATGTAAAGGTGACTAGTGTTGTAGCCTTGCTGACCTCATTAAAGCAGCTGCTCCACTGATTGTAATATAAAAGTATTTATGAGATAAAGGTCCCAGTCACATCAAATGCTGTTGCAACCATGAAGCAGCAGAATAAGATCCAGCTCTTTAGACAGAATTCCACAAAGCCTGAAAGAAATGTGTGTCACTTTGAAAGCAAAATTTTCTAGATCTTGAGTTGAGTTGCCTCAAAATCTGAATTGTGACTATTGCATCAAATGAATTCATAATAAAGTGAGCTGAAAAATAATGGTTAGGTCCCATATAACCCCCATATTACTTGTGAAAAGACACACACTGATCATTTGGAAAGGGATTGTGGCCACATACATTCCATACATTTATAGCACATGGGTTTTCCCCCAAAGAATCATAGAAACTGTAGTTTGTTAAGGATGCTAGGAACTGTGGCTCTGTTAGGAGTGAACTACAGTTCCCAGTATTCTTCAGCTACCCTATCCTGACACTGCCTCTCACTTCTTTAAACTGGTGTGCACATTTGTCCACCAGGATGGACTGAATTATAGCAGTATATTTGATTGGAGTTGGGCTGCAGTCCTATGCACAATTACCTGGGAGCACACCTCAATGGACTCAGTAGTAGAGTTTACATCCAAATAAACAGCAGCAGAAGAATGAAGGTTCTGCACAGTCAAGGAGAAGCTCAGAGACCTGGCTGATGTTCAAGACAGCAAGATGCAAACACACTGCTTCTTGCATTCTTTTTATTGATTTTTACAGAATTGGCTCTCTGCATACCTGGTAACTGGCTAACGAAAGCCAGAGCTCTCGTTGGTTGGCAGATCATATCCGACATTTGGACACCGAGGATAATGCAATTACATGTTTTATTTAAATAAAACCATTCATTCCTTAATGACATTTCATTTCAAAGCAAATATCTCCAAGCAGCTTACATCAATAAAGTAACACTACCACCACAACACTGCAATAAAACAACACAACAAAACAACTCATCATCAACGTAATCCAGGGATAATAACAGCAGGCAGGAAATACCTGGGCAACGAGATGTAGGCCTATTTGTTATGAACAGCAAAAAAAAAAAAACCAAGAGGGGATGACGTTCTATGATGTCATCATATGACATATGATGTCATCTCACAGAGAAGGCCCATTGCCACCACTTCCTCAGGTCATGACACAAATTTCGCCACATGTGAGTTCCTATATATAGATGATGAGGTGACAATCCTACGTGATTAAAACCTGGGACTCAACTAGATTGGTAAAGAAAAGGCATTTTATATGCGTTATATATGCATATACACTGTGACACCAGATGGCGATGTGGAGTCCTGTTTTTGCCAACGCGGTTTCTCATACAAAGTTTGCAACGCGTTTTCCTGAAGCGCTTCTTTGATGTGTCTCGATCCAGCCCTGCTCTAACTTTACCTCTGTATTGTCCCTGAAATACAGCGTAGTGTCTAGCAGAGCCCACCTGTGTTGAAGATTAAGAGGGCCATAGGTTTGGGTGCAGACCACTGAAATTCTGAGGCCACCCAATGGAATCTCACCCAATCGAGATCCTTTCCCATGTGGACGAGCTCTACTTGCATACATCAATATGCATGGAGAGCCCTTCCCCATGCTGTCCGAATGTGGGAACACTGGGATGTGTTTGTGGCCGCATACAGAGTTCTGTTTCCTTTATGTTCAGTGAGCTCCTATTGCTGGTTTGGGAAGCAGTGTACACATGATGTTAGCCACAATTCGTACCTGTCCTTTTATTTTCTTATGAAATATTGTGTTTCGATGCACACACACACACACCCCAAAAAACCACCCAGTTTTGATCTGAATTTAGAAACAGAATAGCTTTCTGTTTCTTAAAGCATTGCTGTGCTTTAAGCCAGTAATGTGCGCACACTCTGTTGTACACCCCAGCAAAGGGAGGCTGTGTGCCTGTGTTGAACATCACCACCAGGAGGATAGACCTAAGCCCACAGAGGCCCCCAAACCCTTCACCTGCTTATTTCAACATGTGGGGAGATTGATGAACAGCCCACAGCCGGGTGAGATGCATAAGTGGCTAGAATAACAAACCTTACATTCATCAAAATGTCTAAACATGTTAGCATTGTTCGCTAAGTGGAAAGCCTCCATTGAGTTCTGATCTGAAAATAACTCGAGATTTCATCGATTTAATGTTATGACTTTGGAAGTGCCGAAGAGTGACATGAGGCTCCTCGTGCGTGCTACTAAGGCACTTGAAATACCCAGCTCTTTATTTCCACAATCTTTTTGCCATTCCTTAACGACAAAGGCTTCACAATGTGGCTGTGAAGTTGTGAGGCGTTTAGTGTCCTCTTTTCACAATGGGGCCTAGAAAATCTGCAGCAGTACTTATGTCTGAAGTGCTGTTGAATTCAAGAATATCCTGGCAAGATCTATTCATTGTGAATGGGAGCTGCAAAATATGGCCCCTGGTGTGGTGGAAATAGCCATGTTTTTCTCCTTATATGACAAAAGAAACCTTGGCAGCAGAAGAGCGGTTGTTGTCCCCCCCCCCCTATCTTTTCATGTCATTAAAGCATATCATGGTAAGTGAAACAGGTCTCTCTCTCTCTCTCTCTCTCTCTCTCTCTCTCTCTCTCTTCACTGCCTGTGCAAACAGCTGATACAATTAAACACGGGCAAGCTTAAGTCATGCTCAAAATCCATTCTTTTAAAAGACAAAATAATAATAATCATCTTAAAGAAATGGGAAAGGAGAGGAATGCCGCTTTTTTACTTATCTTGCATGCTGGCCTTTGACTAGCTTGCCAGCCATGACCCACTGCAAAAGGGATTCCTGGCATTTTGCATTTTCTTTAGTTCCTTTCCCCTCCTTCCTTTGCATCCCACCACACTGTTTTCCTATTTTGTTTCAGCAGTCTGAGGGCTCGGATATTTCAATCTTCACCCTTCAGACTTAATACATTTTCCAGGCAAAATTTCAAAGCGAATTCCAACGGGATTATGTAAACGCATGCATGTTGTAGATTTACCTCATACAATGCCTGCCTTTGTTATTGTTGTTTTAATTTGCAACAGCTTCTGTATGCTTGGTTTGCTCCTACCAAACAGTAACTTATTGCACCCTGCTGTGGTAAAAAGGTACTTTATTTAATCCTGTGGCAGTTGGGAATTCATTGGCAGTGGTGTCTAGCTTTTATTCATAAAAGGAGATTCACAAAAAAAGGAGGAGTGGGGGAGGGAGGTATAATTTTTTATTGTTGTTATTATTTTTAATCATCTAAATCTTCCTGTTGATTAATGCATGCAATTAGCGGCGAGGAGAGTTAGCAGGTTGATATGTTCCAGTCCATCATGGCTGTAAAATTGAACTGTAAGTGGTACCTAGTGCACTCAAGTGAAACAGGCCCCATGCAGCGAGTTAATAGAAACACAGAAAGCCTTTCTTTTTAACAAAGTACTTCAGCAATTATCTCTGCACACCCATGGTAAAAATGAGATAAAGTTGGCCTGAGCATTACAAAGACTGTTTTAGCGGCAAAATAAATTCTCTGCCACTGCCAGTCACTTGGAACCTGTCGCTCATTGTTCCGTCCTCTGCACCTATTAGCTAAAAGATGACAAGCGGTGCATGTCGGAACAAACAGCCAGCATGCTTCAAAGATGGCATAGCATTTATTAAGGACTCCATGCTAGGAAGACTGCAAAAGGCTCACAATGAGGTCCGTTTTGAATCAGAGGCTCTTCCTATCGCGCAACTAATGAAACAGTAGTGACGCACTGACGCAGGCATCTGGTGTGGTTCTTGCAATATAGAACACAGGGCTGATTGTGTTGCAATGTGTTTTCTCCTCCAGAGGAGACTCCAGGAAAATATGTTGCCCAGGCTGTAGGAAATCGCAGGGTTGTTATCTGTGAGCCTTGTTTTGATTTTTTTTAAAAAAATAATAATAGTTTCTTATTTAGAGCTATGCATTCCGGCTGGTGGGGGAAATGTTGGTCACAACAGGCACTGAGTCCACGACTGAACAAAAGGATTCAATGAACCCAGCTGTGTGCTCAGCAGACAAGATTATTTTATTGTAATCCATTAGTACAGAACCATTTCAGGAGTCTGGACTCCTCTTTTCCTCATGATCAACCACCATCTTTGAAGCCTGAGTGCTAGATGGAGAGGCAGGCCCGGCTCAAGACATTTTGCTGCCCGAGGGCAGGAAATCACACACACATCACAAAGTCAAGGCACATAGGGTTGTATCCCGCAAGTCACTCCATTAGCACAAAGACTCGACTTGTATCATGAAATTTCCCCTCTCTCTCTCCTTTCCCCCTGTGTACCCCCCATTAGCTCTAGGGGATTGTGGGGGGACCCAGAACATATTGGAGGGGCATGGGAAGGGAAGTTCTATTCCACAAGTGGAAGTCCTTGTGCTAACGTAACAGTTTTGCTGGATATAACCCACTGTACTCAAGGGAGAAAATCCCATGACTATCTCTCCCCCTTCCTGGCAATAAAAATAAAATAACACAATAATAAGATGTTAATGTCCTTTGGGGCATCTGAATGGCCACTATGAGAATAGGATGCTGGACTACATAGCTGGGCCACTGGCCTGATGCAGAAGGTCTTTCCTCTGCCCAACCCAGCCCAGCCACCTCTCTGCCTTTGTAACTTTTCCAATCTGGTCCCAAGATCAGATTAATGAGGTTGTGAAGCAGTTATTCACCAAATACATGTTCAAGGTTGGTCTCAAGGTGGGCTAACTATTAGCGAAGCAATCTTAATCTGTCATAATTAAATACCCATATAAATAATCATGATCGTGATCATGGCCAACATTGGGTAGAAGCTGTCATTCGATTGCCACCCACTGTTTCTCAGGCATGGAGATATTCCTATATTTTCACAGCATATACCTGAGTTTTTATTTAGATTTATTGCCCATCATCATTACCAGTGGTAGTGATGACACACTACAATTTTTCTACGTACTGTAATTGTAATGGAGGTTGGTGTGGTGGGGAGAGTTTTCTTCCTTATGCAAATACCCTGAACCAAAGTGAGTGAGTTTCAGTCACTAGAAGAGAAATAATACATTTAGTGATGAATGACTCAGAACTCACTACGGAGAGAACCTTTACCTTTAAATCTGCTGGTAGAGATAAAAGATTTGTTTATGTTTGATCTTCTCTTATTTAATTGCTGGCAAGATGAAGCATGGTTGAAAAGTGACATCTAAGTTTAGGCGGCAGAATACAGTAGTGGGGAAACTTGGTGGCCCAATGGAGATTTCATCAGCCTTTCATCTGTGCTGATCAAAGCTATCTGCCCTAACCCAGATGATGTAGAATCCAGCTGATCAGACTCCCTGAGGAAGGATTTTCTTTTCTTTTATTGTTACCAGGCTTTCTGAGGGAACGTCGTCGCAGCAGGACTCAAAGCTCTCATTGTTCACTACCTTTTACTAAGCTGGGTTTAAACTACCGGTATATCAGAGCATGTTCCACATCTAACTCAAAAATGCCCAGAGGCAACAGTGGAAAGAAAGCTGGTCTGGTGACAAGCGACAGTTGGAAGCGGTCGGAAAGAGGGATTGATGCTCTTAGGGCCTGCAGAACCACATTCCACCTTAACATCTGGCAAACAGATCGTGCAGGGGGCTGGGTGTATTATTTCAAGAATCCCCAAACCTTGCTTGACCAGAGGCCATAGTGGGACAAAATAAAATGTGAGTATACCATGGGAAGCCATGCCTCTCGTGAGATTCTTTCAATAATCTCTTTAAAACAAGGGTCTGTCTCCTGCCCCTATTTACCCTTATACCAACCAGCATTTGCTTCTTGTATTCCAAGTCTATATGAAATTCCTGGAGCAGATTAGTATACTGAAGACCAAATCACATGCACATCACAGGGGAAAAAATCACTTTACCCTGGGTTTTTTTTGGGGGGGGGAGAAGAGGCTGGTGCTTTTCAAAAAAATGCAGCCACGGGAGACAGTTCTGTGTAATGTGTAGTTCAGCCCTCAGGCTCTATCTGGTGCTATGGCCCCCATGCCCCCTTGGTCACATCCCCATCCTGGGTGCCCCATTAGTGACTGTGCAGTCAGACGGTTCAGCGTTCCTAATGTCCAGCTTCTAGCTGTCAGCATATGGAATGTCCTCAGGGGAGATAGAAGGATTTTGCTTTTTCCAAGGGATGCTCTGCACCTGGCTGGAAGCTCCGGAGCCCAGCTGGCAGCCCAGGCAGCTGCTGCAATTACAAAAAGTCGGTATCCCTTGTAATCACATCAGCACAGTGGACATGCTTATAACATAAGCCCAGATTTGGTAGTACTTCCAAGGCATCAAAGGCTGGGGGAAGCCAGCTGACATCGCACCATTGGGCCGCATGAGCAACGCTGCTTTTACAGTGGAGAGCTCAATGTGGGCCATACCAAGAAAGGCCATAAGGATCTCTCCGTAGGTGGAAAATGAAATGGCATCTTGATCAAAAGGCTACCGAGACCTGTGCCCTGCTGAAAAGAATGGTCCCCTTCCTGCCCCTTTCATACCAACAAACCCAAGCCTAATCATAGCATGCCACTAGCTAAGAGCAGGTGCCCAGAGCACCAATACTCTTGTGATGATTCAGTCAAATCAAACCAAGCTGCCCACTACAGGGAAATATGCACAACAATCCATCCAGAATTAAAGTGATATTAAAATGGAAGATATCCCAAAATACGGTTCCCCGGGCAATCTAGGCCCAGTTCTCTGCGGCAGCTTTTTAAGGTTTAAGGTTTAAGTTTTAAGTATTCCCATGCGCATTGCATTTACAAATATAAATTTTATTGTTGTATAAAGTGTCACATACATGTTATGTTCCTTGGAACTGTTCTTCCAAAGGGGTTTTTATAAGAGCTGATCTTTGACCGTAATAAAGTATTCTAAATGGAAGATATTTTTGTGTGTATATATAACTCTATTATTGAAATAAATGTGACCTTGAAATGTTTAATCTTGGTTGGATTGTGCCTCAGGAAACATTAGCCAATCTGGCCTAAGGGGCTTCAGCCAGCTTATTGGTCCAGGAGTGGACCTGAGTCTGTGCTCTCGGGTCAGCTCCCCAAGCCCTGCCCCTAGGCTGCCACGGATAGGCTGAATTTGAATTGATGGCCTTACAGCGCCCCCAATGCTCCATAGTGGCTGGGGAGGTGTGCCAACGGTCCAGGACCAAGATGGTGAGGTGCCGCGGGCTTGGAGGTGTCATGGCGGGGTGCAACTGCCACTCATCATGGAAAGAGGTAAGTGGTTGTTACACTCGGGACTTCTCCTGAGTGAATCCTACTGAGTAGCAAATCCTATTGAGATTAGTTCTCTTGCATAACTCCCATTCATTTCAATGGGGGTTTAAACAGGAGGCCTCCATGGTGGATTCTCTCACAGTGATCAGCCATGTCTTGAACATGAGCAAATTAGCGATAATAATTTGGGAGTTTCAGGGCCAGATTCAACTGAATACTTGTGCTAGTGGGGGCCAGCACAATGAGTCCTGCTAGTGCAACGTGGCTTTTCCTCATTTCTTCTCCCCATGTCCCCCAAATCAGCTCTGTGGGGTTGGGAGAATATGCAAAAGGCCCCAGGTTCCAGGTAGAGCTGGGAAGAGAGAACCCATCTGAAACCCTGAAGAGCCATTGCCAGTCAGTGCAGTCTATGCAGGGCTAGATGGTCTGACTCAGTATAAGAGAGCTTCCTATGTTCCTGTGTACATGAGCATAATTTCCTGCTGGGTTCATGGGACTTGTAGCTTTCTATAACACGCAGCAGCTCAGTGCATTGAATTAGGATGCACATCCCACGCCTCCCATGCAAATCCCATGCCTCCCATGCAAATCCCATGACTCTCAGCAAAAATAATAATAAATGATGTTCCTCAAAATATATAGGAATATTTAGCCAGTTAATGATTTTTCCCCATGGGAAAGAAGCTCAGAAAGATTTAGCTCTTTTCATGTATTCTGCAGTATGCTCAGAAAACCCCAACACATTGTGAGATAAGCTTGAAATAATTTGCCCACCATTAGAACAAAGACCTCTCTCCTTACTGCCAAAGAAAGTGCATTGGAACAGCCATTCTACCACACTGACTCTCTCTCATGGTGGCACCTGCCCTAGAGAGGGGGAAATGGACCACAGGGCATATGTATGAGAAGGAAAGCCCTTCCTGATCTGGTGGTCCACAAGTAAGGCTCTGGAGTTCAAATCAGAAAAGCGATTTCATAAATGATTCCAGGTTCTCTGCCTTGAAAAGCACGTTCTTCCACTTTGACAGCTGCCAACCTATTAGAAGAGTATTCTTTCACCTTGGATAATGCCAAGAAATTCAACTTGGATTTTATCATCAGTGTCAAAAATTTAATAGCTCTTTTCTGAATGATCAAACTCTGAATATCAATGGCATATCAATGACTATATACTTAACTGTTTCCACCAAAAGAGATGACCTCAAAGGAGGTGAGTTACAGTTTTCAAATTAAGCAAACAGTTCCCATTTCACAAATGAGGGTGGAAAGCTGTATTTGCTCCAGCTCCAGCACTAATCTTTGCTTTCATGTGCCTGTAATTGCCACTGAGCTGGTTAAATGCTGCTTCCATAAAGAGCATCAGTGAAGCCAGTGGTTCTCATCATTAGGCAATTTTTGCTAATTGTAGGTTTGTGGCTTCAGTTTGCTCTGTGTGTCTAGCTAGCCTCTTCCTCCAAAGGAAAAAGTCTTGTAAAATAAAGAGAAGGTACCTAAAGGGATACACACATCTATCTATTTCCCAGGCAGCCACCCTGCACAACACCTGCATTGCTTCAAATTGTTCTCTTGGACTTGTTGTTTTAATCTTGTTGCAATATACTGTGCCACTCTAATCAGACTCCCACATTTTTCACAAAATGTCATGTGTGTTTATTATTAGATTAGGCTTAAGAAGGTTTAATTTTAGATCTTGTGATTTAAGTGGTGCAGTGAAGATTAAATGCTAGGCATAATTAAAGATGCTGGTGTAGATGGAGTGAATTATAAACCTCATTAAGTGCAATGTCCTAGACAAGTTCAGGAGATAAGCTACAAAGGAACCAACTCCCTCCCTTGATCCTAAAGTTATTAGAAAGTAGATTTAACACAGAGAGAGAAAGACACACATAAATTGAAACAAAATTGGTCATTTCTATTGAATGGGAGCCAGTTTCTTGTGTAACTGATTCTCTCGCTATTCACAAATTACAACATTTGCTATTTAAGTGAAATATTTTCTTCCAGACACAGAAGACTATGGTTGCAGAAGTTCAGCACAAACCATTGCCCAGATCAGCAGCAGTATTACAGTACTGAGAAGAAGACTTTGAAGAACTTTGGCCCCTCACTTCAGGAAACTTGGACTAAAGTATTCTGCCCAAGCTTTTTTATTGGTATCAGGGGATGGGAGTGAAAATGGACCCCAAAGAATGTAACAATCTCTGGGCCTTGGCTAATAGGTTTAAATGAAGGTTTGGCTTACCACGTATGATGAGGATTATTATTTGCCTGCTATAAAAATGCCTTGATTCCACTTCAAACTTTTCAAAATTGAAGACAATGTCCCAATGGAACCAACACTAGTTCATGATATAGCCTTGTTCCCAAGGGCACGGGGGCACGGAAGATGGCTGCCCCCATTTCCCAGCCTCCTCATCTTCTGAATCATGCCATATAGAAATCTGCACAAGTTCACAACACTGCATGGGCAGGTCTGGGCGTAGTTCTCTAATAATATGTGGGCAAAGGAATAAATGCATAGATTTGATTCTTGACATGAATTAGAATCAGCTTGACTGCAATAAGCTCCTCAAATGAGCTCTGATCCTAACATTACATTAAGCATGTGAGCACAGAGAACAATACCGCCCCCCCAGACAAATTTGTGAAAACAGGTTGGCTCTGGATTCATTTATATTGCATATGAGCTTTTGGTGCTATAAACCTCATGGAAATGCGCATTTATCTCCCTTTTGCAATCAGGTAATGTCAAAGTCAATAAGAAGCAGTAGCTTGATTGGGGGGAGGAATCTAAAAGAACCGCTACACTTGGGAATTATACATGGCAATGACTTGATTCATATCCAAGTGATGCAACTGTCAGATTCTTATATCCACTATCAAGATGTCAGATTAATGTTCATCTGGTGGCCTGAAAACATACTGGGGTTGGGAGTAGGCTGTAATCCCTTCTGATGAACCATCTCGTAACTGCTGGTTGCTGAGATTCTTGCAAAGAGGTCTGAATGAAGTAGGTGGGGTTCGAGTAAGGTGTACCTGGTGTTCTTAAGCAGTAACACAAATTAGTTATGCCTTATGCACTCCCCCCCTCGCCCAAAAAAGGTGCACCGTGCGAGACTTAAATCTGCCTGTCCCTGCCTTGTAGGACAAAATCCACATCCCAGGATTGCATCCTGACTTTCTGCAGTACAAATGGAAACCACCTGTGTAGCCCACACCACGACAGAAGAAACGTCTGTGCAATGTTATTGGGTACAGGAGCAAACGCTTCATTTACACAGGAAAGGGGCGTGGAATTAAAAACATGCAATCCAACCAAGCTTTTACTAACTTGATTGTGCAGATTGTGGCAGACGGGTGTAAAGGGCCTTTCAAACAAACACAGAAGATGTTTTCTAATGATTGGTTGATAGATATCTCGATGTGGGTATCTAACTGGAAAAGCTCTTTGTGGCTACGCAAACAGATTGGGTTTTCTTATCTTTGCTCCCACATTAGATTACTTTTGGAGAAGCCTGAAATTGGGACATTTTCTGGAAGGAGACCCAGAGATCCCACTGCATGCATTGAGTTCACCAAGTCATCCTTCATATACTTTCTTCAATTTAGGGGTGAATTTGAACCAAGTACTTGCTGTTTTTTATTCACGTTTCCAGCAGCCTAGAAAAGTCCTGCTAATATTTTTGGTGACTGCTTTTCAAATGCATGAAAGCATTTGGCTATCCAGCTGTTGTAGTTTTGGGGTGGGAAAGTATTTCCCTTGTACTGAGTTGGCTTTGCCCGCAATGATGTCAGTCAGAAGACCAAGCCAAATCTGACTGGATCTGTAGCATCTTGGCATCATCCCAGCGATCCTCAATTGGAGATCACTTGTGTGACTAACCAGCAATTAGAAGGAGGGAAATGCTGTCAAAGCAACAGAAGATAATGGGAACAATGGGAGCAAAGTAGGAATTTGGGGGTGAGGGGATATTTCTTTTTCCTTTCCATCCCCACATACAAAGGACATTTTTCTATCCAGAAATCAAAATGCGAGAACACTTAAGACAAGCTCTACTTTTAATGAAATAAATCAAATAATGTTCAAAAGCAGGAATAGTTAACCTGGGGGGGGGGCAGAGGTTGTTGGACTCCAACTCCCATCAGCTCTAGCCCAGCATCTTGGAGTTCACAGGTTAGCCACACCTATTCGGGAGTGTGAAAATGTACTAAAACTATTGTTTGAATTTGAATGGGGGGAACTAGCTTTTAATTTGAATGTGCATTTCTGACATTTTGGAATTAATTCCCACTGGCAGCAATAAAGTAATGTTTCATTTATTTTTGATATTTCACCCTTAATATTGCTTTTTAACATTGTGCAAAATGTAAATTTACTGCATTTGAGCAAAGCAGTTCTTCAGTCGTGTGGTTTGTGCTGAGATACGTCCCTCTGGAATTTAGCCTTTAGTCTCTGGGTTTTTCTGGCTTGCAGACTGCTTATCATCACCTTGGTAACCCTTAATGAAACAGAAATCTCTCCAGTTGTTACCACTCTGCTGTTTGTTGTAGCATAAATCATAGTGAATTAGTGTGGTGCATACTAGATTGTGGCTCTATGTTTGGATTTCTCGGGTGTTTTCTCTGTCGTCATGTAACCCCTTTCACCAGGCCCCTTGGGCAACCATAAGGGCAAGATTTCAATGTTTAGGGGTAGTTAAACCTCCTCCAACACACTGCAGATGCTAGTTTCTTCCCAAGGAATGAATGATAGGCAACAATTTTTCTTCATAATTGGGCATGTCCTTCTGAGCTTTCTTTAAAAAAAACAACAACAATCTTTAGAAAACTGGAATTGCATACCTGTCAACTGAATCAGAAAAACTGAGATTTTTCCATTTTCCCCCTACAAGAGCACAGAAGCCAATTTGGGCCTTGTGCTCTTGTGTTCTTGCCCTGAAAAAAAGCATTTTATCTCGGTCTGTGATCTGGTGTGGTGCCCCAAAATGCACGGTTTTGGGCCACGTGCCCCCCCAAAAGTGTGATCTCACACTGATCATGTGACCCACAGGGGATTGTGGACCCAGAAGATGGCATCCCAGTTTGGGGGCCACTTTGCATTGGAAGGTATGAGGTTTGAGACTCAGTGGTAGAGCACGTGCTTTGCATGCAGAAGGTCCCATCTTCAATCCCCAGCATCTCCAGGTATTGCAGGGAAATAGTTTTGTCTGAAATCCTAGAAATCCCCTGCAAGAGAAGATAATGCCTAGCCAGATTGTCCAATGGTCTGATAAGGCAATTTCCAATGTTCCTATGAAAGAGCTCTTCCTGCTAAAAATATTGGTGCCCAATGAACTATGGGGAGCTCCCAGGAAGCCATACCCACCGCTTCTGCCCTGATTTCCCCAAACTTCACTTACCATTATGATGGGGGAGGGTTACTATTAGCAGGAAGACTTGGAAGTAGCAGAGGCTTACAGGGCCGGGTGGCGACAGAGGTCTAAACATCCACACAAAGCATCCATTTATGTGTTGATTCAGCAGAGCATAGGAAATGTATCTCCTAATGCCCCCTGGCCCAATTCTTTGACCCAGCACAGATTGGAAACTAAATTTCCCATGCTCTCCAGCAATTAAAAATTTATCTTTTTGAGTACCTAGAAAAAAAAGAGCCTCTCATCTCTCTGTTGACGATCCCACCCAACCCCTCATAAGGCTAGGTTTGACAGAAAGGTGAGAGGCTGGGATGGGCTTGCAATGGACTGAGCTAATCAAATATGGAAAAAGAATAGCTGGCTGTGGTTAACTTTGACAAACTTAACACAATCAGTGGTGCCCATGTTGTTGGATGCTAACCCAGTAGTTGAAGAACATTTCCCAATGTGCAGGTGTTCCAAACATCCCCTTTGGGTTTCTGTACCAAAATGAAATGTTGCAATTCCTGCATGAAAGCCACAGAACACAGAGGTGTTTTCCAGATGGATACCACACTATTTGGGTCATCTTTTCCTTAGAGAATAGCAGCTATGATGCAGATATCTCTACTCCAGGCAAGGACTAATAGTTTGGGGACCAGCCCTCCTGCTCAGATGAGGTGATAGCAGCAAGGTGCGAAGAAGACGGGCCCATGCCAGAGAGGGCTTTGCAGCTTCAGGAGCCAACCCAGGAAGACAACCTTGCCTCGGGCAGATTAAAGAAGAAGGGTGTCAGGTGTCCCCTGAAGAAAGCTGCTCCCCCTTTGTCCCAGTGCCTGTTCAGACTCCTCTGACAGCTCTGCTTCCAACACACCTCCTCATTAGAGCCCACAGTACCAAGCTTTATCCAAAGACAAGTTACAGGCATGAGATGCTCTGAACAAGAATAAGAAGATAGATTGCCTTTCCTCCTCTGATGGCTGAAGCAAAACTAATAAGGTTACGTTATATCTGACCTTAATCTACTGAACTGCGCCTCCATTTCTTGAATCCCTGCAGCTAGACATAAATGAGCCCTGCTGAGATACTTAGATTACACAAACTTACATGTACATCTAATTATTCAGGCACTGTCTTTTTCCATCAGTAGGTGGCAGCATTTGGGACCAGTTTTTATTATTTTACCGTATTTTGAAAGCTTATGATCATGTTAGGTTAAAAAAGACTTATATACTGAGATTTCTTCGCCACCAGGATGATGATGATAATGATGATGGTTTTATTCACCACCCATAAGTCACAAGTTGTGGTTTTAAAGCTCAATGCATCCCTGTCTCAGTAACCAAGAGTGAGGAGGTAAGAGATTCTTCTCCTTCTTTCCCTCTACAGGTGCACAGATGTGTGTGTGTGTGTCACCTAGGATTTCCCCCTTTCCCTTTAAAAACATGGGACTGGATGTCAAGGCAGTAATGGGCAATTCTGAAATGAGAGTTGCTAAAGATAAATCTTGTTTTACATCCTGTTGGGAATTCACTGCAAGATCCCCACATCTCACACAGTCCTTCACTAGACACACATTCAGATGGGATACGGATGTACCTCGCTTATTAATAGCAGCATTCCAGCTGCCAAGAAAGTTCCCAGGCATTCAAAAGGTCGCTGGTAGAAGTTTCTGTAAAATCTTGTGCTTGTCAAACGACATACAGCAGAGCAACATCACTGGGGAATGTTAAGGTTGTTTCATCTCAGGGAGGGAGGAGGGGACCTCAGAATTTTCAATTAGCATCACCATCACCAAGTCATGTGAAAAATAATACAGTGAGACTCAACTTCCTGCCAAGTTTCCCAGACTTTGCCTTTCTCTTGTCATTGCAACACAGTGCTTGCTTTAAGCAAACCTAATGAACTTGCATTCCTCTGCTGGGCCATTCCCAGCATGGGAGATATGCTTGGGGTTTTGCTGGTGAAGTTTCCTTGCTAAGGAAACTGATTCTGGGAACAATGAACAGACAGGGCTCTCCCTCCCATCCGGATTTTGTTTTTTTAAAAATAAAATAATAATAATAGCTGCCATACTGTTTTACATGTCTGTTTTTACGCCTTCCCACTCACAGTTTTTGGTTTGCTACACAAATGAAAGCTTGCATTATCACTTTAAAAAGAGCAGAAAACTTAGTAAAAGTCACAATTGCATCACAAAATTAAAAAATTCCTTCAGTAGCACCTTAAAGACCAACTAAGTTTTTATTTTAGTATGAGCTTTCGTGTGCATGCACACTTCTTCAGATACACTGAAACAGACGTAACCAGACCCTTATGTATATTCAGAGGGTGGGGGTGGGGTGATGGGAATGGGTGATGGGCTGATAGGAGTGGTAAACCTGTTGGTGACTGTTAACGACTGTTAATGACTGCAATTGGTCTTGGGGGGGGGAGGAGCAAGGCCTGAGGTGCTAAGGAAAGCTTGATCATGTATAATGAGATAAGAATCCTATGTCTCTGTTCATACCAGGTGGCTCCATGGTTCATCACAGACAGACTTGCCTAATGGTGATAATCAAAGTCCAGTTGACACAGGATCAAGGCAAGGCAACTCACTGATCCAATAGCATTTAAAAGCCCAAGGATATGAACTTAAAAAAACAAAAACAAAAACAAAGCTTAAATAGCCTGTGGCAGAATGCGAAAGCTAGCAGTGGCTGCACAAGAACCCAAATCCCATTGATATCAAACTATGCACAGGATAGGCAGCTCTGCCCGGACACTGAGGTCCAGTGCCGAGGGCCTTCTGGCGGTTTCCTCACTGCGAGAAGGAAAGTTACAGGGAACCAGGCAGAGGGCCTTCTCGGTAATGGCACCTGCCCTGTGGAACGCCCTCCCACCAGATGTCAAAAAGAAAAATAACTACCAGACTTTTAGAGGACATCTGAAGGCAGCCCTGTTAAGGGAGGCTTTTAGTGTTTAATCGATTATTTTATTTTATTTTTATTTTGGAAGCCACCCAGAGTGGCTGGGGAAACCCAGCCAGATGGATGGGGTATAAATAATAAATTATTATTATTATTATTATTATTATTATTATTATTATTATTAACCAGAAGTGAACAGTAACATGAACTGAAGTGCAGAGCAGCATTTGAGCAGGATAATAGGGGTCCAGACCAATCCTAGGATTTGTATCTGACTACAGCTAGAAAGTGCATACAAGAAGAAGCCCCAAAACATAATATAGGGATAATAAGTGGAATACACACAGACATGACTGGGATCCAGGAAGAGCAGAGCACAAGGTTTGTTTGCAAAGCAAGAAAATTCAAGCCACATTTGACACACTGGTCTGGAGGCTGTCTAGCTCTAAAGACATTTTCTTCTGGTTGTTAATTTTCCTAAGCATGCTTAGACACACACATGGCAGGTAGGTCAAATGTGCACCTTACATGTGCATTTGTTCCACAGTTGAGGAAGTCTTTAATGCAAACATTCAAAACATAAATAAACTAATATGGACAATGCTGGTGCTGGGGGGGTATGGGAATGAGTTAGATTTCTCATGGGCAGACTACATGAAAATCCCCTTTAACAGATACTCTCCTTTGTCCAAGGCTACATGCATTAAGAAGATGTGATGGGACCCTCAAATTTCACAAATGACCTCATGCCCATTGGGCCATAATTCAGTTCATCATTAGGGTAGTTCACAAACAGATGTAGACCACTTGATTTTACACCACTTGGTTAGTAATCAACAGGACTTCATAGGCGGTTGTGGACTGGCTACACTAAAAAGCAATGTCTTTCAGGTGAGATGCAAGTTCTCTCTGTGTTATTATCCAGTTCTGGGCACCACAATTTTAAAAGGAAGTTGACAAGCTGGAATGTGTGCAGAGGAGGATGTCCAATATAATATAGGGTCTGGAAACCAAGCTTTATGAGGAACAGTCCAGGGAGTTGGGTATGTTTAGCCTGGAAAAGAGGAGACTGAGAGAGATATAATAGCCATCTTCAAGTATCTAAAGAGTTGTCACATAGAAGATGACACAAACTTGTTTTCTCCTGCTCCAGAAGCTAAGACCCGAACCAATGGATCCAAGATACAAAAAAGGAGATTCTTACTAAACATCAGGAAAAACTTTCTGACAGTAAGAGCTGTCATAGCTGCCAAGTTTTCCCTTTTCTCGCGAGGAAGCCTATTCAGCATAATGGAAAATCCCTTTAAAAAAGGGATAACTTGGCAGCTATGAGCTGTTCGACAGTGGAATGGACTCCCTTGGAAGCTGATGATCTCTCCTTCCTTGGAGGTGTTTAAACAGAGGTTGGATGGCCATCTGTCACGTATGAGCTTTTTGAAATTCCTGCATTACAGGTGGTTGTACCAGATGATGCTCAGGGTCCCTTCCAACTCTACAATTCTAAGATTCTGTTGTTGTTGTTGTTGTCCCCATTGTTGTCCTCCTTTTCCCCAGACCAGGACTCAAGACAGCTTTCAGATAAAAGAGAAATAGCTTAAAACAGAAAAGATAATAGAAAAGTTATCTGATCTCTGAAGGCTCATTCACATGGAAAACTTATCATTTGATGCTGCAGTCATCAAGAGAACAACATGCATTTTTTAATGATCATGAGTGACAACAAGGATGCATTTGGGAAGTGGTAGTTTCTTGAATAAATTAACACAAATAAGATATTGTGAGTGTGATGTAAAACAAAGCAGCCCTAGAATATAACCTCTAACTATAAGCAACAGTAGAATTAACAGTGATTAGGAGCATGTTATGATTTAATCAGAGATTAATCTGTAATAAAACATTCTCTTTCAAACATAAATGGTAACCAGGTGGTGAGCTGTGATTACACTCATTACTGCTACTTATTAGCTATGAAATATACTAGGCAATGGCTGTGAAAAGTGCCAAAACATCTCAGTACTTCTGTTGTTGTCCCCCATCCTGCTTCACCACCTGTTTGTTTCATTGACCTCTTAAATTCTACTCTTCCATTTGAAAGCCTGCTGAGCCAAAAACTGGTGCATCATTTTAATCCACTGGAGGGTCATGACATGTGTTGTTTCAATTTAATCTTTTTAAATCTAAACCCAGTTGAGCTCTCCATTTTTGCTGCATAAGAGGCCTTCTTTTCATTATACATTGACACTGGATCCTCCCAATAAACATTTGTTTACTGTTGTTGTTTAGTCATTTAGTCATGTCCGACTCTTCATGACCCCATGGACCAGAGCATGCCAGGCACTCTTGTCTTCCACTGCCTCCCACAGTTTGGTCAAACTCATGCTCGTAGCTAAATTGGGTAATACAGATACTACCAGTGTTCGCTAGCTTTCAGCACGGTCCTTAGGAGAGCCACACACTCTTTGCCATCAAAGGTAGCAATGGATTACCATTTACTGGGTGGTCACCTGTCATCACTTTAAAACTTTCAATATTGTGGCTATAATCCTTCTGAGATTACATGATGAGCTGGGTGTTCCTCCAGTACCACAACCATGGAAGAGTAGAGTTTGGCTCACAACAGACCTCTACATCAGGCATCCCCAAACTTCAGCCCTCCAGATGTTTTGGAGTACAATTCCCATCATCCCTGACCACTAGTCCTGTTAGCTAGGGATCATGGGAGTTGTAGGCCAAAACATCTGGAGGGCCGCAGTTTGGGGATGCCTGCTCTACATGCTTGGAGTGGTGACATTTTGAAGAAGCACGAATGCAGTAAATGGGTTTGCATCTCAAACCTATAAACAAAGCAGGAGAACTTTAAGCTAATACGCTGCCTCCCTCCTAGGCTAGAACTGAGTTATTTCACCAGCTTCTGGCTGTACCCTTTGAGGCTACTGCTGTTGGCTGACTCAATAGCTACAAGGTAAACCACACAGCACTTCCTCCTCCTCAATGGCTCATTGCGTGCAGGAAGCCGAGGCAGAATGCGGGGAAGGCAGCACCCGCTCTGCGCCGGGCCATGCCATCAAGCAAACTAAGCTGAGGGTGGTGGGGAGCAGGCCTGGGGTGGGGGGTTGAGGGGGAGAGGAAAATAGGAAAGTAGTGTGGGGTGAGGTAGCTGAGGCAGCTCTTAGCGGCTGCTGCTCTCGCTCTGGTTGTTGAGTTTACGGGGGCTGCAGGAGGTGAATCAGTCACCAGTGCACAGCCAGGGAAGTGGATTTTCAAGCAGTGTTACCATGTGGCAATGGTTGTTGGAATAAAACACCACACTGCTTCACAGGCCTTTTTCTCTCTTTAAAATCATAATAGCTAGCTATATGATAGATAGATAGATAGATAGATAGATAGATAGATAGATAGATAGATAGATAGATAGATAGATATAGATAGACGACTTGCAAATTTCATAAACATAGACTGATGGATTTTGTTCAGATGAATGCAAACAAGACAGGTACTAATAGAAAGACGAGTCTAGCCTGATAATAATAGAGAGAAATTTAAATCTTCCAGATACTTACTAAAGTGCTCAACTTTATTTATATGAGAACATAAATTTCAGAAATTGAGGTCCATATCTCTAAACACCCTTAAATCTTTTCTAGGTGATGAATTGTATAGAAAATTCAGTTACAGTGGAAGATTTTGAAGGAGAGCTTCATAGCCCTTCTGAGTATTCTTTAGAGGTTATCACTGCAAGGCAGGTGGAAGAGGAAACAGATGAGCTTAACCCTATAAGAATAATTACGAGGTATTATTAGCAACTAATGGCAAACTAATGAAGTCTATTCAGCAGAGTCACCATCGACTGCAATATTTCTCTGTCAGAAGCATGAAGGATACTTGAAATGGAATAATACATCTTCTGGCAATTTCTCAAACTAAACAGGGTTTTGGAAAAGCTCTATATCTTTAAAACTTCCTGGACTTGAAATGATAAAACCATTAAAATGGCCCTGATTCCGTCTTTCTGCTTGGAGCCCCCACCTTCCTGCATTGTCTGACAAGCCATGGTAATATCTTATGTCTGAAGAGAAGTTAATATTACACTCTTCAATGCAATAAAGATTCTCAAATAGGCCTGGAATTCAGTAGCAGGTGGCATCACTCTCCTGACCTCCCATTGCCTGCATCACCACTGCTTCCTCGGAGGTAGAAGGGGAGGAGCAAGGCAGTCTCATGGCTGGCCAAATACAAGGCCAAAACAGTGTGCACTCTTTATTTGATGGATACTGCAAGCTGTCCAGAAAACCTGGTTATTAGATAGCACATGAATTATTGTTATTACTGCCAATATTAATATTATTAATATTTAAGACAGCATCTCAAAAAGCAGAGACATCACCTTGCCGACAAAGATCCGTATAATTAAAGCTATGGTTTTCCCAGTAGTGATGTATGGAAGTGAAACCTGGGCCATAAAGAAGGCTGATCGCCAAAGATTTGATGCTTTTGAATTATGGTGCTGGAGGAGACTCTTGAGAGTCCCATGGACTGCACGAAGGTCAAACCTATCCATTCTGAAGGAAATCAGTCTTGAGTGCTCACTGGAAGGACAGATTGTGAAGCTGAGGCTCCAATACTTTGGCCACTCATGAGAAGAGAAGACTCCCTGGAAAAGACCCTGATGTTGGGAAAGATGGAGGGCACAATGAGAAGGGGATGACAGAGGATGAGATGGTTGGACAGTGTTCTCGAAGCTACCAAAATGAGTTTGACCAAATTGCAGGAGGCAGTGGAAGACAGGAGTGCCTGGCGTGCTCTGGTCCATGGGGTCACGAAGAGTTGGACATGACTAAACAACAAAACAGCAACAACAACATTTTCTCAGCTCAGTACTCCATAGCATTCACAGCCTAGGTAGGTGAATTATTTTGTCTAGTATACTAGCAAGCCTGTACCCTAAACAAAAGGCAGCACAGTTAAACAAATGCCTGCTCACAATGGACCTCGAATGCAGAGAGGGTAGGGAAGTACTAAATTGATAGAGAGGGCAACAACATGTGTGTGAATACATGCTATCAACCATCACCTGTTAATGTGGACAGATAACATCAAGATCCAACTCCAAAATCCAAAAGTGCACACAATAAAATTGCAGCTCACACATGCATTTACACTCTGGTGTAAACACAGTCTCGGATTTGTCTTTGACTCATAACCTAAGTAATAAAACTTGACAAATACAAAAAAAGAGAGTGTTACACTACTTTCAAATTAAAGGAACAAAAGAAGAAGAAGCCTTCAGAAACTAGCTTATTTGAGTCCAACGCATTGGGGGAACTCTTAGTCACAACCAACTTGCAACTTTAGCCTCCAATTTTGCCTGTACTTTTTAATTAAGGCAATGGAGAATGACAACACCTGGGAAGGGTTAGACGAAGTCATTTAACATTTACACAAATTGCAAACATTCTCATCAGGATGAAACTCATTAAACTCATGATTGGAAAGTGCATGTTAAGCATCCATCCGTTTATATGGCCAGTGATTAAAGCACCCTTTTTACTAACAGAAAAGTTATGCAGAGCAGAACATTCAATCAAGTTCATATTGTTTTCAAGCATAACAAGAAGGAATCAAATCCTCCATTCTTTCAGTCATTAAATGCTAGGTTTTGATATGGAATAACCTTCTTACTTGAAATATGGTTTCAAGGATCTCAGAGACCTTTCAGGCAGTGGAGTCCACTTGTGCTCTGAATGGATTAGGTTACACTGGGTTCAAGAGAATGAATTTTCTCTATTAACTAGAGAGCCTTTCCTGTCTTCCTGTACCAAAGAAAAGCTTTGAATAATGATGAGGTAGTTCTCACAAGGGGGAAAGCCATTTCAAATTGCTTTCATGAAAACAAAACAAGTCAGGGGGCTTTTAAGATCTTTCTACATTCCCAACCCCCCAACCCTAGCTCAAGCAAAACAGAGAACGGAGAATTCATGCAAAGGTTTCTCTACTGTGTGTAAATAACAACAACCAAAAGCATGTCTCATCTTATAGATGGTTCTCCTGCCCAGTAGAGTACCAGTTATCTGTACGAAGCAGAAACAGAATCCAAGGCACTGAGGTGTGCATGTGGATGTTTGAACATCTCAAGAAAGAAAGAAAAGAAAGGCATACTCCTATTTGTGATTCAATATATTGTGGGATACATTTGGAAGTTGCAATTCCCTAGGTTTGAACAGTCAGCAATGGCATTTATTTTTCCTTAACCAAGCAATTCTATGGAGGTGGGATGGAGGCAGATGGGGGGAGAGAAGCCTGTGGTAAATGAACCATCTCTTTCAAAGCCCTACCAGCTTTGAAATTGAGTGGATTTTCACATTTCCTCCTCCTTTTTCCTCACCAGTTCCTCTTCTTAATCCCCCCCTTCTGTGAAGGGATTGGACTTTTCTGTCCTGGACTGTTTGTATGGACCTTGTATATGGGTGTGCATATCTTTCTTTCCTGTCATATATCTTTTTTGCTTGGTCATTAGAGAATTATAGGGTGACCTTGTGTAGCCATATAAGAGGAGACAGTGATATAAAGCAAACAGAGAAAAGCTACATCAACAGGTAGCCAGCCTAGAAGTCTTAGACCAAGGTGGATCTCAGCATGGAAAAGAAATGCCTTTGTAGGCCTGGGAGAGAAATACAGCAAAGAAGGACTGTAAGAGAACAACAAAACGGCTTGCATAAGATTCCATCTCTAGGGAATATGCTTAGAGATAGGGACAGAGGATTGCAATTAATCCTTGCTTGTTTGTTTTTTCACGCTATTGGGGAATTTGCTGGTTTTCTGTAAATTTTCCCTTGTAATGCCCTTTCCTTTGAAAAACATAGGTTTCTTTATCTTAACAAACTTTTGTTCCTAAACCTTGCAGTCTCAGATAATTGTAAATATCCTCATCCCTGGAATGAGGTCCCTTCGTGACCCCATGGACCAGAGCACGCCAGGCACTCCTGTCTTCCGCTGCCTCCTGCAGTTTGGTCAGACTCATATTGGTCGCTTCAAGAACACTGTCCAAACATCTCGTCCTCTGTCGTCCCCTTCTCCTTGTGCCCTCCATCTTTCCCAACATCAGGGTCTTTTCCAGGGAGTCTTCTCTCCTCATGAGGTGGCCAAAGTATTGGAGCCTCAGCTTCAGGATCTGTCCTTCCAGTGAGCACTCAGGGCTGGTTTCCTTCAGAATGGATAGGTTTGATCTTCTTGCAGTCCATGGGACTCTCAAGAGTCTCCTCCAGCACCATAATTCAAAAGCATCAATTCTTCGGTGATCAGCCTTCTTTATGGTCCAGGTCTCACTTCCATACATCACTACTGGGAAAACCATAGCTTTAACTATACGGACTTTTGTCGGCAAGGTGATGTCTCTGCTTTTTGAGATGCTGTCTTAAATATTAATAATATTAATATTGGCAGTAATAACAATAATTCATGTGCTATCTAATAACCAAGTTTTCTGGACCATAGCTTTAACTATACGGACCTTTGTCGGCAAGGTGATGTCTCTGCTTTTTAACATGCTGTCTAGGTTTGTCATTGCTTTTCTCCCAGGAAGCAGGCGTCTTTTAATTTCATGACTACTGTCACTATCTGCAGTGATCATGGAACCCAAGAAAGTAAAATCTCTCACTGCCTCCAGTGAGCCCCTTCCAACTTTACAATCCTATTACTTCCTCCCTCCCTGACTTCTGTGCTTGCCAGCAAACACCTTTAACTGTTGCTCTCATTTTGCTGTCCAGTTTGCTCCCAAATGGTCATGGAGAGCCAAGATTTCAGTTTGATTTCTCTGCTTTGTGCATGTCTTTGGGGAACTTGCATTAATTTTATTACATTCGTACCCCACCCTTCCTCCAAGGAGCTCAGAAAAAAATACATGTGGTCCTCTCTCCCACATACATCCTTTAGCCTCACAAGGATAAGTAATGTAAGGTAAAATGAGAAACAGTGGCTGTCCCAGGATTAACCAATGAGTTTCATTGATTTAGCAATCCTGTGCCCACTCAAGATGCTTCCTCAAATTCTACATTTTAATCCCATTTGCTCCAAACGCTTTGTATCCTTTAGCAGCATTTCCATTCACTTTCATCAGTCTAGGACACTCCAGAAGAGCTGGCATGTACTATTTCATTCTCTTGCAACACCTGTCTCCCTACTAAATTTCCTAAAATACTTGTTTGTGGCAGGATCAAGAGAGGCTCCCCCCACCCACCCCCCATTCCTTTCCCCTTTTGCAAAACACTAGTGGAGCAAGAAGCAAGAGAACAGCACAAACAAATATTTAATTTACCCAAGCAGTAAATCTTGCCTAATGACAGCTGATCTTTGCATTCAAGTAGCTAGAACAAGTGATAGATTCATAATGCAAAAAGCTGGAGGCATAGATCTCTGCATTTAGAAAATGGCTTCAGGGTTTGTTTATTTATTTATTTACTTACTTATTTTGTCATAGGGATGAGGGTTGTTTATTCCCTATTCAGCAGAAAACACCAGCACTGGTATTTTATTCAAACTGACAGTTAATTCCCCATCACCACGCCCAAATCTTTTGCTGTCATTTGATGGCAAACGGAAGTGGGAAGGCGAAAGCTTTTCATCAGTGGAAAACATAGCCCAGGAAATGTCACCATGGACCACAACATTTTCCATACTGAGCTGTTAATCTAGAGAGAACACTATCATTACAGCTAACAGCATGGCAGAAAAAATAGCATAGTTTCGTTTACAGGCCTGTATCCTTTGTAGGGGATCTTCCACCTTGCTTGCAGGAATAAGAAAACAACCAGCACCACAGTTATGCATATTTCATCCTCTAATGCCTGTTTTGGCTAGTTAATGAGTCATTGGTTCTATTCTAGTCACAGCACCGGGCTGAACTGAAAGGGATGTGACCTTCTAGGAAAGTGGTGGTCTTGGTGGAGGAAGAAGGGTGGCACTGCAGGCACACTCGGAAGAAGCTGATTATCATGTTCCATTTCAATCTTGGTTCAAACCTGATTTGGGGACAGGATCAGTCATGGACACCCAGATGGATGACCTTATGTTCAGGGAGCTTGTGACTTTGTTGCCCTTGTTTGATCTCTCGGAGCTTTAGACACGATTGGACGTAGTATCTTCCTGGACCATCTCCATGACTTGGGAGTTGGTAGCCTTATGTTGCAGTAGTTCTGCTCCTAGCTAAGGGGCCAGATTAAGAGAATAGCATTGTATCGCTCCACCCCCGACATTCTAGACATCCATGCCCATTTAAATGGCGTGAAATTTCTCCTGTGCTATCCCTTCTTTCTGTGTACATGTGCCTCACACAATGTGGATTTAATTGTACAGGTGAGAAGGAAGAAGGAAGTTAGGGAAGGAAGGAAGAAAAGGCAGGGATGAACTTTAAATGGCCGGAAGAGTGGGTTAGGAAGTTCAGGAAACCCAACAAATCAATGTGGGGATATGAGCTGGAAATAAATATACTTGGTGTTTATGTCTTTTTAAGTCTGTGTAAAACTATCATTCAAGTCTACAAATGAATTCAATACAAATTTTAGGTAGGCAGCATTGGGAAAGGACATGGCAGAATGAATGAATTTTGTATTGCAAAAAAGCATTGTGGATTTATGTATAGCTCCTATTTAAAATGCTTTTAAATTAAAGTACTGTATTTGTGTATGAAGTGCTTCTTAATCAAGGCATTGTGTTTTGTATTTGAAATGGATCTTGAGTTAAGTTTTTATTTCATGGAAACGTTGGAAGCTGCCTTATACCAGGTCAGACTGTTGTAAACAGAATGTTGAGGCCAATTTTGGAGGAAGAACTGGGCAATATAGGAACCAGCATCAGCAGAAGTATCCTGCACAAATGGTGGCTGGAAAGGGTCACAGCCTTTGCAGACCACCCCTTTGGTGAGCCAACTTTCAGGGGCAGACTTTGGTAATCTTTCATAATATGGTGATCTGTGCAAGAATAAAAGAAAGGGCACTCACAAATATTTATCAGCCACTCAAAAATAAGGTAAGTGCACCCCAGCCATGGGAATTTCACCGAAATAGTCTCTCCCCTTGGATAGTTTTCTAATGCAATTTCTTTTCTCATTCATTGATGGAGAATGGGATGGGGAAACTCGGCACTAACCAGCAGCAACATATGAAGTAAAATATGTTCTTGTCTGTTTTTAGGTTCATATACTGAGGTTCACCAAATAATAAATAAGTGCAAGTCAAGTTATTCTGGACATGTTTCTGTTTAGAACAATAATAGGAAAAGCTGAAGCTTCTCTTCCTCATTAGGGATGTTTGATTCCTGTCTTATATTTACAACTGATTCATCTCCGCCAAACATGAGAGTTTCCTAGTGATATGGATAAGCATTAATTGCTTTTTAATTAACAAGTATTTTTTTCCTTTAGGGGTAACCTTAGGGGACACTACTGTAAGAGCGCTAATGTAAAATGAAGATTCATCTTCTGTATACACCTCAAAAAGTCACTTTGTTAATATTTTATGCCTTGGCAAACAGTGTACACAGAGCCAGTTTAGACTCACTTCGCGCTCCATTCTGCTCTTCTTTCCTTAAAGGTCAGGAGTTAGTCATGGGCTTCATCCATCATAAGCTGTTTCACATTAAAAAGTGTTGCACCTACAGCAATGCAATACAATCCCTTATTTGGCTGTGCTTTTGTCTGAAGAACCCTTTTCCTTCCATGATGTCATTTAAGAATGAGGAAAGGAGATGGGAAAACTGCTCATAAGCCCAAGGACAACTTTCTCACAGCCTAAGGCAGCCCCAGTTCAATCACAAATCGGAACCAGCCGGCTTGCACACAGCCAACACAGAGTGCAAAATAGATACCACCTGTGGTCATAAGACTATTCTAACCATGCACTACAGGTACACACAAATGGGCCAGAGCAGTGGTTCTCATTCTTTTCTTTTTGCAGACTACTTGAAAATTTGGTGGGGGGGTTCAGCAGGCTACTTTGTTTCTTCTTCTTTTTTTGAGTACATACATAACTCATTGTTTAATAATGTTGTTTCTTCATCAGTGACATCATCATCGAAATCAGTGCTATATTATGAAAATAACAAGGGCCCCTTTTAATTTTTCCAGGGTGGAATTCACACGTTAGCTAAAGTTTTATGAGTCTCTCCCTGAAGCTGATACAGTTGTCTCCCCACCCTCTTCCCATGGCTCCAAGCCCTTCACCTTCCCACAAGCTCATAGGAGCTTATCATTTAATGCAGGCATCCCCAAACTTCGGCCCTCCAGATGTTTTGGACTACGATTCCCATCTTCATGGGAGTTGTAGGCCAAAACATCTGGAGGGCCGCAGTTTGGGGATGCCTGATTTAATGCAAAAGCCCCACTACCAACAGAAATGAGCCTGCTCCCCACCCCATTTCCCATTGGGGGGGAATCCCACCCCCAGGTTCTGCTTCTTTACCAGCTCATGGCCAGCCAGAGGAATATGACAGAGTTTGGACATAACTGATAATAGAGTGGAGCCATAGTGTTGCTGAGCAAAAGCCTGGCTCCTGGCCACAGCCTTCTGAGAAAAATGCAAAGTGCCTCTTGTGTGCTTGGCATCCTGGATAACATAGGATATTTTGGTTGGAGGCTGAAAGAAATCAGCTAGTTTACTTGTGTGGAAGTTTTTCCATGATAATGAATAGGCAACATTGCATTTTCTGGATATTTAAATTAATTGCCCTGTGCAACTGGTTTCTGGGGGCCTTTTCAGTGATGACACCCCAGGCATGGAATGTCCTTGGGCCCTTTCGGTGCCAGACAAAGATCTTTTTTTTACTTCCCCAGGTGTTTTGAGTACGTATTTTAGTTCTTTCAATGCAGTTTGGTATGGTTTGCTGGTGGTGGTTTTCTTTCTCCTGTTTCTTTTTGTGATTTTTGTTTTGTTTTATTTTGCTTGCCTTTCTATCATTGCATGGTTGGTAAATGGCCTTGTAGATGTTCGGTTACACATGCTGCAAACAAATAAATGAAACCCAGCCCCAAACCACAGATGGTGATCCTGTAGCAAAGTGGTGGAAAGGCTGGGATGTGTGTGGCAAGTGTCACTGGGAAAGAAAGGGGAGGCTGGCACTTGTCAAAGAAGAAAGAGTTGAGGAAACCTCGGTAAAAAGCAGAGATCGGCTCGGTTTCAAAGAGGGCAGCTTCACAGATTAAACCAATAATGTGTCCCTCGGCTTCATATAACAATAGCAGCCTGCTTTGTTTTAAGAACAAGTTAACTTTTCTATGATAGGGTGCTTATTAAGAGGTTTTTGTCCATTCTTCCTTTGTCTGCAGTGCTGAGCGGGCTGGGGGGGGGGGAGAGAAGGTCAAGTGGAGTTCTGGACGGAGCACATACAATGGTGCCTTGCAGAGAAAGCACGCTCACGACATGAATAACCAGGAGATTAACAATTCATTTCGCTCCAGAGGAGAGGTAGCTTGCATTAAAGGCCCAATCATTTCTCATGACTTTCATACGGCACAGCCGCTGAGAGGCACTGAGACGCAACTCCTTTTATTTTGCACAAGATTGTTTCTAAAGCTACTGTGGTGATTGGCAGTCAGCGGAATATAATCGCAGTTGACATTTCAGGTCAATAGGAATGCAGGTCTGGAGCCAGCCATTTTGGAAGCAATCCAGTTTGTCGTTTCAGTTCTAATGAAGACGGTGCTGTGACACATTTTATGCAATAAACCTCATGTATATTTTTTTTATTCTTTTTTTTAAGAATGGATTTTCTCTGCAATGCTTTAAATGGCACTTTAAGTGTTCTGTGTTTAAAGCTCACGTGTTATTGTTTCGCTGAATCAAGCTAATAGCTTTCCTCCCACTCTGCTTAAAAATAATAGAGCAGTGCTGCAGTCGGATTTTCTATCTTTGACTTGTATATACAAACTTTATATACAAGTCCCACTTGTGGTCTGGGTTAGCCAGAAAGGGGAAGGTGAGGCAATTGGAGGGCCTGATCCTGCCTTGTGATGGTAGTTAGACTAGATGATCCTTTGATTCCTTCAGGTTCTGTGATTGTGATGATGGATGTGTCTGCAGAGAAGCAGCAAACGTAATGAAACGGAAAATTATCTAGCTTTGAACACAAAAACAAACATGTCCAACCATGTGATTTCTCAAATTACACACAGGCATATCTCTGTAATTATTGCTCAAATTAGTGCAGAGATACATTTCAAGGACTTCATAGAACCACAGAATTGTTGGGTCAGAAGGGATCCCAAAGGGTCATCTAGTCCAGCCCCCTGCAATGCAGGAATCGCAGCTAATTTGTGCTACTGTGCTTTGCTTCTCATTTGTTTTTAATCAGTATTTTCAATGTATTGATACTCAAAAAATCCTTGCCATCTGGGCAATCTGGGACTTGGGCAATATGGTAATGCTACCTCCCTAACCTCTTCAGAAGAAATGCTTACCTTTTATTTTATTTCATGTGTTTTTTTACTAAATAATAAATGGCGGTCACAAACTCTGTTGCCATTTTGCCTGTGAAGCATGAAGAATAGTATGGCTATCAAGGCATTTAGAGCAGGCATCCCCAAACTTCGGCCCTCCAGATGTTTTGGACTACAATTCCCATCATCCCTGACCACTGGTCCTGTTAGCTAGGGATCATGGGAGTTGTAGGCCAAAACATCTGGAGGGCCGCAGTTTGGGGATGCCTGATTAGAGTAAGGAAGGTATGGATTAATTCTTTTATATATCCAATTATGTCAGCTGTTTGTGCAACCCAAATCTACTATTGCAATGAGATTTCTGGTTCCCCTTCTCCTCCTTTCAGCTCCTCCACCTCCAATCTAGAGCAGATTTTGTGGGACATATCGGAGTTTTGCAGTGAGAAGGAGAGGAAGGAGAAACCATGTTCCACTGGCAGGCACCCACTTGCATGACATTGGATCTTGCTCACTATTTGCAGCAGGTGTTGGCATTTACAAGTCTGTAAGTTTATAAATTACTTTTAACTACAGCATAACTTGATGGGCTAATGACAACATATGTTATTGAAAGGCTGATTAATAAGAATGTTGTTCAACTTTGAAAATGCAGGTTGCAAGAGGACTGAGATACAAGATTGTCTATTATTTATATTGGGAGGGGGGGCGTGATGAGATTGCATGAGTATTGCCTAGAGAGCTGCCAGGATTTGGGCCCATTCTAGATCTCCAGGTGTCTGCAAATAAGGGTACCCATTTGCCCACCTACTTAAAAACGCACCACCAATGCAACGTGACGTCATGAGGTCACAATACAGCATGGGCGCCATTGGGCACCCATAACCTAGGGCCCAACTCAGCACCCCTGTCCTATGACATCTCACATGAAACACACAAACACACACACCCCAAGTGCATCATTCTTCAGCAGCCAAGAAAAGTCTCTATCAAACAGTGTTCTGGGCTACATCAGCATCAAAAAGACCAATCCTCATTTTCTACCTACAGTATTTGCATGTGGGGATTTTTGTTTAAGGTTCAAAAATGGCAATCACGTTAATATTTACCTGTTCTTCTAATAAATGTAATCTCTTGTACAAGCTCGAGGGTCTTCCCTGGGGTGAGAGCTTCCACCTTTTGGTAAATTGATACACTCACGGGACTGAGCAAACATTACCCCTGATGGGGATAGAGTTATTAAAGTAAGGTGACTTTCTTGAAGCTGTATTCCAGAAATGGAGGCAATGAACCATTGAGATTTTTTTGTTTGTTAAATTCTGATTAACACTGTAAATTGTTTTAACTGGTTTTTAATTGTCCTGGGAATGTATGGCGAAGTGAGGTAAGCAGTATCAGTATCAAGGCCATCATCATCATCAAGACTCCCCATGAGAGACTGTGGCCTTTGGGTTGCAAGAGGTTGACAAACACCCCCCCCCATTTATTTTGCATTCAGAGCACCAAAAAAATTACTTCATTCTTATACATTCTATAAAACTACCGATTGCATGCCTCTGGTTTCAAGTCTTATTTGTGTCTTGTACAAAACACTGATATTGATACAGATAGCTGTGCACTCCCTTGAACTCTATTTCCCCCTCTATTTAATTCCACAGGCCAGTTGGGGAGTTGTAATATTTTCAAGAGTTTAGCTTACAAAAGATCTAAAAATAAACCAACTTCCATGAAAGGTTTGGCCTCTCAGTCTCCAATTTCAGAGAGAAGGATACGTCTGGTCTTGGCTTTAAGCTGCCAGGAGGTTCAGAGCTAATATAAAGGAGTCACATTAGATTGGGTTGGGAAAAGACAAGGAGATAAAGTGAATTCAGCTTGAGCTAACAAAGCTTCTATTGAAAGTTTTAGTTTCATCTTTCAAGGCAGTGGGGGAGAAGGAAAGATGTATTTAGATACAAGAACCCATTTTCCCAAACAACAGTTCTACTTTGACATCACTGCAGCTCCAGAATATACTCACAACTTCTCTACAAGTAGGAAAAGACAACCTCTATGATTTCAGCTGGATTTATAGACACACTTTTTGTGGTTAGATTTAAATATACCATGTTAAAATAGCCAGTTTGTTGCAGGCATTCACCATCAATATAAATTTGTTCACATATATAATGCTCAATCTCTAGCTGTGAGAGCAGGCTATCATGTTCAGAAATATAAACATTTAGATACATAAGTCATCCATTCTAATGTCATTGAGAGCAAGAAGGCTGCCTTTGTGGTTTTTTGCATCCTGACAGCTTAAATTGGGTTGCTGAATAACTGGGTATAAAACACAATAGCAAACCTGTCACAAAAGCATGCTAATCACTGTGCAACCGATACTTGACATCCACTGGTGAAAGGCATTTTTTACAGTGTTTCATTAAAACTAAAAGGAGGATTAAGAACCTACTCCTTGATTAATGTCTTCTATGACTGAAAGATGTGAGCTCTAGATATGGCTGGAATATAGCGGATATGAAATTAAGTATCTGCCAGTGGAGCCTTCTAAAAACATACACGAGTAAGCACTAAAATAATTAGTTAATTCATCAAGGTATAAGGATGCTTCTTAAAGCCATACCTGCAGCACCACAATCTAACTTCCTCACCCACTGTTGAACCAAACAATCTTGTTGCATGACACAGAGTACAATTGGTACCCCACCACTACCCTCTCGCTAAGGTCAACACCTTAAAAATAGAAGTGTTCATCCACTTTGAACAAAGCCAGCTACGAAGCTGAAGCATGACACTTTGAAGATATTTGGGTCTCCTCCAAAAAGAAGTGGGTTTTGTCTGAAGCAAAGTAGGCTCTTCCCAAGGTTTCAGAAAAGTGTTGGGGGGGAGGTTTTGGTCAACACCTGAACCTTCCCCAAGCTCTCCATAAAAGGAAAATGCCAAGCAGAAGGAAAGGAGAAGGGTGCTGTTGTTTTGTGGCTAACATCTGTATCTTCCAGCCACAGAATAACCTTATCAGGGCTCTCCAATCACTACATTTGGGAAGAACAGTGAAGAAAAACAACAAAAATTATTCCTGGGTTTCCAATATTCCTTTTCTTTTCTTTTCTTTTAATATATACTTTATTAAATTTTAGATTAAAAATACACACAGCACACCCCAAAATAATACAGATACACCAGATAAACATTAATATATAAATAATGATATACAAAATCATACAAAAAACTAATAACGCAACCCATAATAATATATAAAGAAAAAGAAGGAAGGGAGAAAAAGAAAGGAAAAAGGAAACCAATATTCCTTTTCAAGTTGCGTCTCCCACGAGCAACTACAACATTGTGGCGGCTATGTTTTGGATGTGTGACCTTGTTGCAATCCAGGCCAATTCTCACCTAAAGCCCATCCTTGCATCCAAAGCCTTGTTTGCTCTTGCTACTCTTTGTGTTTGCTTTGAATCAGTTATCAGGTAAGTCATTTCCATTTGCTTGGCCCCCACCCCCCACATTTGAGCCTTACTTGATAACATTTATATTCCACGTTTCCTCCAAGGAGTTAAGAGGTGACAAACCTGGTTCTCCCCCCTCTCATTTTTAATCTCACAACAACCTTGTGGAGTAGGTCAAATTGCAAAATGGTGACCGGCCCAATCTCACCCAGTGAACTTCATGGCTGAGGTAGGATTTGTTCTTAACTGGATAATATTTCCACTTAAGAACACAACTCTGCCACCCTCCAATCCTATGGTCTCTTTAACATATTCTGGAACGTCATTTATGTGATTCCTCCCCCCCCTCCCAATATAATAAACTATAATAATCTGAGGTTAAGGACACATTTATTATTTCACAAAGCTCTTTAAAATGTTAATCACTGTACACACACACACGCACACACACATACACACATACCATTAGCCACTGCAAAAACTACCTGCAAAATACAAGATTCCAGGTTTTATAGAATGGTGGCACTGAAGTGAGAAAATTAATCACTTTGGTACCAGAAATGGAACATCCTAGGTTCATATAGATTAACAGACTGTTTTGAAACGAGAGGGGAGGGAGGGAGGAAGATCCAATGCTCAGTCACAGATTTTTTTCATGCTGTTCCCCCAACTCTGCATTGCAGTGACCTAATGGAAGAAAAGAGAGAGGAGACAAATTGGAAAGAGAGGAGGTCAAGCAGGCTGAACACTGTCAGAAAAAGAAATAGTACGACAAAATAGACTGTTTACCCCCAGCTATTTATTTCCTATCTCCATCGCTACGATTCTTCCCTGGTCGCCACCCAGAAAATAAAACAGGGCTGCAAAAATGTTTTCAAACAGCAAAAGAAAAAGCAGCCTAAACTGGTACAAAATTATCTAGACAAAAACATTATGAATGTTGTAAAGGGTTGGAAAAGAACACCTTGGTCAGCCCTAGGGTGGAAGATCCATTTAATGTTTTAGATGCTCTAAACCTCCATCTGTTGATGCAGTCACTATACTCATACTGATGCAGAGGGGTTAAGGAAGGTCACCACCAGCTATTACAGAAGATAATTGTGCATAACTCCCCCCCCCCTATATATCCTATATATGACTAGTGAATACTCTCCCAGTGCCTATCCTTGTATAGTCAAAATAACTTCTAATATATTTAATTTTTCATGGGTGGTCTTGATTTTTTTAGGAGAGTTGTACAATGTCCCCCGCCCCACTTCACTTCGGAGCACACTCAGTATTGGCCCCCTATTCACTTCTGATCATTTTGGGAGGCCCTTTCATCCAAAGCAAAATTAAGAAGAACATTGATCTGCATTGGGAAACCAAAACAGCCAGACCTTTCTGGTTTCTTCACATAGGTGCATGAAAACTGCAGGTATAGTAGCCCCACAAGAGAGGATTAACCATACCAAATTCCAGACTGGTACATCCAAGGGTTTCTGTCCTCCCTACCTTTACCACTTGTCCCCCCCCCCAAACATAAAATGTCCATAACTTTCAGGTTCAGTGGTACAAAGCTACATGAAACCTGCAGACATAGCAAAGCCTTCTCACAAATATTGGGACAGAGGAGAAGTGACACAGCCTATGTAACTAAGAACTGAAGCCTAATAAGTGTGAGTGACTAAGAGGTATAAGTCAGTATTAAGGCACAGACAAGGGGCAGCACACTATTATTTTTTATAATTTATAAATAGAGACTGTATTGGATTAGGAAGGATGGGAAAAGATAGATAAACAAACAGGTAAGCTGGCTACAGCATGAAGGATAAGTGACCCGGATTGATTGGGAGAGGATACAGCTGTGAATAAAATGTAAAACCCAAGACTATGGCCCAAAAATGGAGGTGAGGAAAGGAAGGTGACACTGCCTAAGTAACTAGTCTAATTAAACACCGATTCAGTCTGAATACACCCACCTCTCCTCAGTATTCAAATACAAAGTAGCTGGACAAAGTGGTTGCCTAGCCCTAGATTTTAGCAATTCAGATTCTTTATAAAAACCTCAAATTCTTCTTTCTTTGCATCCCTTATTGCCTGCTTTCATTTCTTTTGCCAGAGCTCCTTTTTATTTTCCTCTTTTGGACAAGACTTCCATTTTCTGAAAAACATATTCTTGCCTCTAATAGCTTCTTCCTTGAGTCGCTCATTAACCACACTGACATCCTCTTGGCCTGATCGGCAGCCTCCATTCTAGCAGAGCTTCTATTATTGTGATTTTGAATAGCCTCCAAGCATTCTGGAGAGATTTGACCCTCTTGACTGTCCCTTTCAACTTCCTACAGTTCCAGTCTACTACATTTCCTACAGTTACAATCAACTGTAGCCATATTTGGGCATTGTTTACTCCTGTGTACAGCAACTCAAGAGGAAGGAGTGGGACCACAGCAAGTGGGCCAAGGAGAATGGAATGGAGTTTGGAATTGGGTATGCCTGGCTGGCTGGCACCCTTTACAGAAGCTATATATATATATATATATATATATATATATATATATATATATATATATATGCAGGTACTATATATATATATATATATATATATATATATATATATATATATGCAGGTACTATATGTATGATTGTTATCTTTCATTTATTTCATTTATGATTGCTGATTTAGATATAAACCTTGCAAAATCATAGATTTTAAGAAGTGATGTTTCAGACAATTAGCATTATGTGCCCCAAATGGAAACCCAAGTGCAAATAGCATTTAAACAAAAATGTGAGCAGGCTCGTTGTATCACTCCTGTCATGTGGAATTCTTAGTCCACTCTGGTCCAGCACTCACATGCCTTTGTGGTATGGAGAGGTCAAGGCCAGAGTTATGCATTTGCATCCCTTCAAAATGTTACCCAAACAAACCCATCTCATGCTACCTGCTCTTTATTTCCTCTCTTCGTTGTGAGAGAGAGAGACAGAAATAAGCACTGTGAAAGAGAGATGGAAATGGCCTCAACCATGTTGGGCAACTGGCAAGATGTGCATTTAAGAAAAACAAATGTGATCTATGTTCTTAATTGCTGTTTGTGGTCCTTGAGAGTTGTCTTTCTCGCACAAATAAGACCCGGAAACACAAAAATCTCATTTCCTTGTCTATAAAGGAGATGGGCAAGCTGATCTTGCAGGCAACAGTTGCAGCAGCAGCCATTCCTTCAGGGATAGTGCTAACGTCTTAAACATAAACAAAAGTTTCAGAGCTGGTTCCAGGTTTTTGCACATCTTTGGACCAGATGCTTCTGGTAGGGTCTTTTCCTTAAGTGAGCCGCTAACCGCCTCCTTCTCCTTGCCACTGCCCATTTGGCTTGTCTCTGAGCCCAAGCTGCACCACCTCAGAGGGAGAAGACAAGGCATCAGGAGGTTAGAACTCCTTCTCCTCACTCTTTTCATTGCTTTGAGTGAAATGTGAATGCACACCTAAATTTTGCAGCCTTGTTGATCTCTGTATTTAATTGTTTTGGAAATTATATAGCAAAAAACCAACAAACCAAACTAATTCTCTTTCTCTCTTGCATATTCTTCCAAACCAGAGAAAAGATGCTACATTGAAAGTGATCGCAAGTCTTCCTTTGCATCTGAAGTTGAGCAGGAGGAGAGCGGATCTTTAACGTGCTTTTGAAAACTTGGTGAGTTCCATTCATTGTGATTCACTCCAGAACTTCGTCAGCCCAGCTATGCAAACAGCAGCATAGCCAAAACAACCCACAAACTGCAGCACCCAAGTGCATTTCAGCTGGTAATGTTTTCACCTCTCAACCGCTGTAGATGGTTACAGCGTGGGGAATGGGAGGGACTTCCCGTTTTTCTATAGACAGCATACATTTATCATCTGATTAAAAACATTTATTTATCTCTCTAGAAAAACATCCATCTCCTACCGTGTTTCCCCTTTTTTAAGACGTAGTCATAAAGTAAGCCATGGCAGGATTTTTAAGCTTTTGCAAAACATAAGACATACCCCGAAAATAAGACATACACCCATGACATGTGGAGCGAGACCGCCGAGCGCCCCAGCCAGCCAGCGGGACCTAGCACGCCAGCTGTGGCAGCAGCAGGAGGGTGAGGCCTGCATGCTGTCCCGCCGCCCGGAACTGGCTGCTGGAGCGCGGAGCGCCCAGCAACTCAGAGCGCCGGGCGGAGTGCCGGAGCCAGCGGCCTCACCTCCACCCGGCCAAGGAGGCCTGCCATCCCACGGCGCTGAACCAGCTGCTGGAGTGCACAGAGCGCCCAGCAGCTTGGAGGATCCAGCAGTGCCGAGCGGAGCGCCGGAGCCAGCGGACTCGCCTCCACCCGGCCGAGGAAGCCTGCCATCCCGCCACCCTGAACCGGCTGCTGGAGCGCGCGGAGCGCCCAGCAGCTCGGAGAACCCAGCAGCGCCGGGCGGAGCGCCGGAGCCAACGGCCCCGCCTCCGCCCAGCCGAGGACGCCCGCCATCCCGCCGCCCTGAACCGGCTGCTGGAGCGCGCGGAGCGCCCAGCAGCTCGGAGAACCCAGCAGCGCCGGGCGGAGTGCCGGAGCCAACGGCCTCGCCTCCGCCCAGCCGAGGACGCCCGCCATCCCGCCGCCCTGAACCGGCTGCTGGAGTGCGCAGAGCGCCCAGCAGCTCGGAGAACCCAGCAGCGCCGGGCGGAGCGCCGGAGCCAACGGCCCCGCCTCCGCCCAGCCAAGGACGCCCGCCATCCCGCCGCCCTGAACCGGCTGCTGGAGCGCGCGGAGCGCCCAGCAGCTCGGAGAACCCAGCAGCGCCGGGCGGAGCGCCGGAGCCAACGGCCTCGCCTCCACCCAGCCGAGGACGCCTGCCATCCCGCCGCCCAGAGCAAAACAAGCGCATGCTTTCCCTTGGCTTGTAAGGCTCTTGCTGCAGACAAGTGTGCTTCACGGCACTCCAGCCTCTGTTGTTTTCCCCAGCAGAAAGTGCCATGGGGGCACTCATCCATACCACAGCAGAGTGTGTCTGCTTCAAAGGATGAGTTTGCCCCTGACGAGGGCCAAGTGTGGCTTGCTAGCCCAGTATTTCTGTGGTCCCTGCTCAGGCATTCCTGTATTGAGATACCCAGTTCTGGTGACAACTGGGGTGTCTTTTAAAACCTCCAATTTACAGAGCTACCTGACCTTCTGTAGGCAGCTGCATTCTGATCTGGTAGATTCTAAACTTGCTCTTTTTCAGTCAGTGGGATACTTCCAGACTGCTTCTGCTCTATCTGCCCTGGCTCTGTCTTCCAGCCCTGTCTCGAGGGCTATTGTTTTTCAAAACAAAAGTCTGCAATCCCATACAGTATCCCGTAAGTGAACATATCTAACAATTGCTCATAAAATTATGCTGATGCCCTTCTCCTTCCTCAGAACAGGTCTCTAGCCAAATCATTCTGAAGTTGAAATTTAAGACACAAGCTAGCCTAATGGCTGGATTTCCAAAAGATAAAAACACAATTCTGACAACCCTTTGAATAAGCAGCATTTGCCATTTGGGCCAGGGCATGGGAATCTGGTATCTGTGGACAATGGTGAGTGGAACTGGCGGCTGCTGCAGCGCCGAGCACTCAGAGAGCCCAGCAGTGCCCCGAGCCAGCGGCCCGGCCGAGGAGACCGTAAAGTAAAAACCATAATAAAAAATAAGACATCCCACTGAAAATAAGCCACCCTGTGTTTTTTTGAGAGAAAAAAGTTATAAGACGGTGTCTTAAAAAAGGGGAAACACGGTAACAAGCAGAGACATTTATAAATAACTTATGGTGCTCCAGCCGACTACTAAACATAATGATTTAGGATGAAAGAAGAAGCCTCTCTGATCATTGTCCTTTAGAGTTCCAAAGCCCATTTTTCATGTTGATCTGCTGTCGTCGATAAGTGATTGCCTGATGGTATATTGCATTTCCTCTGCCGTGCTAAGTTGTTTGCAAAAGGAACAAAGGACAACTTGTCACATCAAAGAAAGGACTGGAGCCCACTAGGAGGTGAAGCAAGAGTTTATACTCCCTTGCCCTGAGTTTTGACAGTTAATTAGTTCTCATCCAATTTATGTTCTTGTGACAGCTAGGCTAGGGTCAACAGAAAAAAATCTTCAAGGTTAGACCTGTGCAAAGTATACCTAAATGTGGCAGTTTTCTTCCTCCATCAGGATTGATGGAATAAGTACCTTGTTTATTATTACCTGGTATGAAAAGAACATTCAGATCTCCCTCTATACATGACAGAAAGGTTTGTTTACAAAATCAGGTGTGGTTATAAAGGCAGCTACTTGGAGATTGATAATCTCAAGCAAAACAGTTTGCTTCCGACTTGTTTACCTATACAGTTGTACCTTGCTTCTCAAACTTAATCTGTTCCAGAAGTCCGTTCCAAAACCAAAGCGTTCCCATAGAAAGTAATGCAAAATGGATTAATCCGTTCCAGACTTTTAAAAACAACCCCTAAAACAGCAATTTACCATGAATTTTACTATCTAACGAGACCATTGATGCAAAGCAATAACCAATGTACTGTACTATAATATAAATAAGTCAGTATTGTAGATGATGAAGATTAAAATTATTATTTTTTTCTTACCTGTTCTGATGATAGTCATTGTTTGGATGGGAGGCTTTTGTCCATTTCTGCAGTCACACAATCAATCAGTCAGTAGCTGAACTCGGTTCCACACAGTCATAAAAACAAATCAACTGAAAAAGCCTCAAAAACGCAAAATAAATAGCAAAAACAAAAGCACCAGACTAAATCCATTCTAGAAGTCTGTTTGACTTCTGAAATGTTCAAAAACCAAAGTGCAGCTTCTGCACTAATGTGCAGGTGCCCCGGAAACAATAGCCGACAGCCGCATCCGACATTCAGCGTCCGAAAAACATTTGAAAACTTGAACACTTACTTCTGGGTTTTCACTGTTTGGGATCCAAAGTGTTTGAGAACCAAGGTACCACTATATTGTGTGCTGGTGCTTCACATGCCAAGGTGGCAAATTTGGGAGCCTGCAGCACACTTGGGTATCGGTGCCTTGAGAGAAAGTACCACTAGTAGCATGAGACCCATGTGTCTCACACATGTAAACTCGCACAGCCAGTGCAATTTATATGCACATGCACATGCACCACCACTGGAGAGTGTGAATATATGCCATGAGCCCCACAGCATTGTCAGGATCAGATATGGGTTGGCAGGAGGAAGGACCAGGTGGGCTGAATTGGGAGAACCTGAATTGGAGGAGGGAAAGTTCCACCTTTGCATCCCAACTTCAATCATTTTGAAAGGGTGAGCAGGGATGTCAACTCTGACCTCTGACCTTCCTGTGAAGAGGAGAGCCTCAGGGGAGGCTGGAGAGAGTTTTGATCAGCTGAGGGGGAGAAACTGAGCAGGAGCCTGAAAAGGGGGGAGGGTGAAGTCTTGTTGCCTCAAAGCAAGGGCCACCACCAGAGGTGGGAGCAGACCCTCCCATCCCAATTAGCAATCCCAAAACTCCCACAAGGCAAGAGAGTCTTACAAGCCAGTGCATCACTCCTTGTCTGTAAAAGCTTAGTGGGTGAGGCGGGAAATATTTCTGTCCCATTAGGGATTTTCTTGGCCTGCTGTGGAACTCCTGAATCATGACTCTTGAGCACTGAGTCTGCTGACAAGCTTGCACTTTTATTTGCCTGAATAAAGATCAATTCCCTACTTCCAAGTAAGAACCTCTGTGGGTGTCGGGCTGGAGCCAGGAAAATATCACAACTGGGTGGGTAGAGGCCTATCAGGTGCATCTATCACATGCAATTAGCACCACTACCATGACAAGCAGGCTAGCAACCTATGAAGTAGAAAAGACCCAGGCTATTGGCCTCTCCTGAACAGTAGTTTTATTTATTCATTGTATTATTACATTCATATCCCAGCTTTCGTGCAATGAGCTCAAGGTGGTGTATACGGTTCTCACCATCTCATTTTTATCCTCACCAAAAACTCTGTGAGAAAGTGGCTGGTCAAAAGTCACCCAGTGAGCTTCCTGGCTAGGTAGAGATTTGAACCCTGGCCTCCAAGTGAAACAATCTATCCACTACACTACACACACTTCCAGAAATGCACACACACATTTAACAAACCAAAAAACTACCTGAGCCCCTACTCAGCCTAGTGACCTATCTAGGAACAACTGGCCTACACCAAATTTGGGGCTCATCCAGACTTTCTCCCATTTGTCCCATGATTGTCCCAACTAATGTTTGTTCCGATTCAGCAGCAAATCACTGGTTTTCCTGGGGAAAGCAGCATAACGAAAGAAAATCCTCTCGGACCCCCATCATGGGACAAACAAAAGTGTGGAGCTTGGTTGGGATTGCTCCCCTCTCAGATTCCAGTACAATTTCACCTCGATTGATAAGCCTCATTTTATATCCTTTTTTAAATGGGTGGTTTATACAGCCATTGGTTAGCACCTCTTACTTTTATTAAAAACAGAGGTTTTTCTTACAGCAGCTTTGAGAAGCACATCCCCACACGGCGAATGCTCCTTGGTCACATGCTGGGAATTTGATGGAGAGCTGTTTGATGGACTGTTTCTCACTGAAGAAATAAGCTCTTTGCACTCATGATGGGTTAGATTCTACTACGTACTGTTCAGAAGTGGACTTTATGACAACTTGAAATCAACTCCAAAACAAAACATTTCCCCAGTGGCATGATGTATTTCAATGCTTGGCATCCATGTACCAAGATGGCAGCTTGATGATAAATACAGGAAGGCTTCAAGCAAGTGCTGCAACATTCATTGTGACACTTTTGATCTCTATCAGGTGTTAGATTTCATCTCTTTCTTTCATCATCCACATTCTATAATTGGTTAATGGCTTCTGGTCTCTCTGCCTGCTTCTTATTTAAATTGTCTAATGCAGTGCTCTGACCCTCCCTCACTCCCCCCCCCAATACTACTTAGCTTTTTTTGGCTTGTTAATTTCAGTAACCACCTTTCTCTAAAGGCAGTATGTAATGAGATGTGGTTCATTATTATTCAGCTCTTTGTGAGGAAATTTAGGGCACATTCAGGCCACTCTAATTTACGGAATCAGGTGCACTATATCAGATCAGATCATCCCCAGCAAATACACTGGTGGGCTGCTTCAAACTGTACTGGTCCCCAGCCCAATCCAAGATGCCTGTGTTCACTCAGAAGACATTTCATCTTTTTCAGTCAAATCTGGTGGTGACTTGACAATTGTTTCCACTTACACATATGGTTTTCTTCACACTCCCATTTACTCTACATTCAGCCTATGTACACATAATGTTATGTACACACAATGTTAAGCACAATCCATAACTATCCTGTATCTACCTTCTTTGGGTTGTTTTTTAATGCATTTTGATGTGTTTCCCCCCCAAAACTACCTTCCATTAAGAAGAACACTCTGGCTGCATTTTAAGTCTATGTTGCATTTGATAGTGATGTGGTGATTGTTCCCAGTCGACTTGTGGGGACTTTATCATATTTTCTGAGGTAAAGTTTTGTATATTAGGAATGTCTAAGGGGCTCACTATGTGAAATGAAAAGGGTTAAAGGTAAAGGGACCCCTGACCATTAGGTCCAGTCGTGGCCGACTCTGGGGTGGGCTCACTATGTGAAATGAAAAGGGTTAGCTGCATTTAAATTGTCTTGGTTGGTGGTCAGTGCAACTGTCAGCTACATGTTAACAGGGGAACTTTGAAAAATGAGGTCCTGGTCATTTATTCAGAGATAGAGAATTGAGAGTTCCGCTTCCGCCTGCAGGAATGGCTGACCCTTGTTCCATCCCTCCGACCTTCATGAGGAATTCGGCGGTTGCCAGGGGAGTTAAAGGCAACCCCCTTACCTCTCCGGGGGTTACGGAGAGGGCCCGCGGGCCCGCGATGCCCCCAAACCCACTCCGACTGTTCAAGGAATGGGGGGGGCCTGGGCTGAGAGCACTCATGAAATGTTGGATCTCCCGGACGCCAACTTGCAGAGCGGGATCTCCATGATTAAAGAAGATAATTAGGCGTATTCATGGACATGCTTCGGAAGGAGGGGAAGAAGTTCTGTTTACTGCCAAGGAATTTGTGCTGCTGAGGGTGAGAAGTCAAAGCTGTATTTTATCTGGAAGAAAGATTGATGGGGACGTAACGAGAAGGGAAGCGAACTTTTTTATTTTTTTTTCATATATTCTACGAGTTACTCCATACCTTCCCGGACGGGACGTCCTTGTTTGTTTGGAACAAATGAGAGATAAAGAATACCTGAGTGAGTAATGAACTATAAACTATTCTACTGAGCATATCCTTTGAAGTTGTAAAACTACTGAAGAGAGAGGCCCCCCTTTAACTGGACGGTCGGAGTCCCTGGAATGCGTTCGGTGGATTTATGGTTGTGACGCACTTTGAATTTGAACAGCGATCCGAAGCTAAGTTCAGCTACAGGGCAAGGAGAGCCACAAGCTTATCAAGAGTCTATACATAAGGTGACTGCTGTTTCTTTGCCTGAAAAAGCTGTAAATTCTACAAAGATCGGTGGTTTAAAAAATAAAAAGTTTAAGAAAGCGAAAGTGATCTAAGCTTTTTAAGATGGCGCTGCTCCGTGTTGAAAGGCTGACGCAACAGGACATTCCAGACAGAAGATATATGGGGGGGGGGGCAGGACGATTAAAACTCACACAGGAGAAAGAATATATGTGAACTCTCGTTTGATACTTATTTCAGCAGCTGTGAAAAAATCGGATGAAAGAAGAAAATATTTTAGTGACTGGTGGGGAATGATCGGGATTATTTTGGATTTTGAGAGAAGATTTGGACTTTAGAAAAAGACGGCAGTAGACGGGTGCGAGGAATCCCCAAATTTTTGAAGCATGGGAACTCCAGAAAATATTATATGATTTGGCATAATATTCGGTTTAATTGATATGTATTTGTATAATTTGAAATAATGAATGTGATATAATCGTGTTTTAATTGGAAAATTAATAAAAATAGATTATAAAAAAAAGAGAGATAGAGAATTGAAATCTGTTAGCTTTTATTGGTTAAGCAAGTGGACATTCGGCCTCACCCACACAAGACCAGTTGCTATGGCTAATGAGGGCAGAAAATTCTACAGTGGTACCTCTACTTACGAATTTAATGCGTTCCGACATTTGTAAGTCGGAAAAAATTTTAAGTCGAATCCCATAGGAATGCATTGGGAGAAAAAATTCGTAAGTCGAAAAAAATCCTATCTAAACCGCATCCAAGATGGCGGACGGAGCTCCATTTGTAAGTAGAAAAATTTGTAAGTAGAGTTATTTGTAAGTAGAGGTACCACTGTATTCTGATTTTAAATGATTGACAGGAGAGGAGACCCTGGTGGAGCATTAAAAGCAAATCAGTACCTGCAGGAGAGGGAGTCTGCAAGTGCCTGAAGGTGGGCAAAGAAGAGGGAAGAAGATTCAGCTAAATGCAAACCTGGAAGCTGAAGCCAGGTGAGGGGCGTCATAGCCTGATGAAAAGTCAAAGATATGACATCACTGGTTAGAGCAGCAGAACAATGGGAAAGAGGACAATTCTCATGAGAGGCTTTGGGGAGAGCTCAGAAGCCAGAAGCCGGCATAGAGTCCTCAGTTCCCAAGGCAAGGCAGCAGAGAATTGCTGGACCAGAGAGGGAACTTCGGCAGGAGTTCTGAATCTGGGTGTCTCGTAGGGTTGCCACCTGTCCTGTATAGTACAAATTTGTCCTGTATTTCATGTCCTCTCTCTCTCTCCCTCCCAAGTTATGGATGCTCACCAAATGCATGTCTTTGAAAGGCTGTGTGAAAGGTCATGTATTTAAGCTCTGGGTAGCCAAGCACAGACAGATTTACAAATTCATGTGTATGTGTACGTGTGTGCACACGTGTGTGTATGTGTGTGACAAATTCCAGAGGGGCACCAGATGGCAATAAATCTCCCCCAATCACCCTGCCCTATTCTGTATTTTTTCCACAACAAAGGTGGCAACCCCTACTCTAGAAGCAAGGGACCAACTAGAAGATTTTGCGTATAGCCCTCATTGCTTGGATTGGTGGCAGTTAACTGGGGTGGAATGGCGTAAGCTCAGTAATGGGCAATTGGTTCTGGATAGGGGGAAGAATTAAACATTATCAGTGGCTATTAACCCTGATGACTATGTTCTAACCCCACTGTCAGAGGTGGTATCCTCTTTAATGCCACATGCTGGACACCACAGGAGGGAAGAGTGCTCTTGCACTCCAGGGTCCTTCTTGCAAGCTTCCCATAGGCAGCTGGTTGGCCACTGGGGGAACAGGATCGTGGACTAGACAGGCTGCTGGCCAAATGCTCTTCTTATGCCCTTTTAAAGCAACAGTTACCCAGTATAGTAACTATTTCTTTTTAAAGCAACAGTAGCCAAATGAGTTTGATGTAAAGTAACCTTTAAAGCTAGTATTGCCATTTGTTTCATTTATTGTTATTTTAAAACAAAATACATCTTGCTTTATTTTATTCACTCTAAAAATGTGTCTGGATTGTTTTTGTACCACCCGTACAACACCGTTACTGGTGGCTGAATCAAGTTTAATAATTAAATAGTAATTTAAATACAGTCGTACCATTCCGGAAGTCCAGTTTGACTTCCAAAACATTAGAAAACCAAATCACAGCTTCTGATTGGCTGCAGAAAGCTCCTGCAGCCAATCAGAAACCACAGAAGTCCCATCGGACATCCGACTTCCAAAAGAACATTTGCAAACTGGAAAAATCACTTCCGGGTTTACAGCGTTTGGGAGCCAAAACGTTCCAGTTCCAGGGCATTCGACAACCAAGGTACGACTGTACTGAATACATATGTTGGCAGAGGGAAAAGAAGTTGAACATGTAGATAAAAGCAGAGGCTTAAAGAGAAACCTCCACATTTTGGTGGCAGCATTGGTGGGATGATAATAGTAGAGAGGAATCCTCCATATTGAGATGATAAGAGAGAGGAGAAATCCTCCACATGACTTAACAGTTACCTGTCACACCAGGTCCTAAAGTGACATGAATACTGGGTCCCCTCCCCTCTGACTGATTCCACAAGCAGTCATTTGTGGCATCTACTGGCTGACTATTTGCTACCAAGCCAGATTCAAGGTACGTCCTGGCATACAAAGCTCTGAACAGCTTGTAGACAACACACACAGCAGGTCTGCTCCAGTAGACCTGCATGCACCTTAAGATCTGCTGGAGACGCTGCCTTTGCAGTACTGCACTATCCTGAAATTTGGCATACTGCTACTGAAGAGGAGGCAATCTCAGTTCAAGCAGACCAGTTATGGAATAAGGTTGGTGTCAGCCATTACATGTTTACAGCGCTGGGTAGAAACCCACTTAGGTCTTTGGCTAGGGTGGTGTCACTAATTTGCTCTGGTGAAATTTTACTGTTTTTAATACTGTGGTTTGTGTGTGTGTGAGAGAGAGAGAGAGAGAGAGAGAGAGAGAGAGAGAGAGAGAGAGAGAGAAGAGAAAGAGAGAGAAAGAGAGAGAAAGAGAGAGAAAGAGAGAGAAAGAGAGAGAAAGAGAGAGAAAGAGAGAGAGATTTTATGTTTATGTTGTTACCCAGGGGTGGGAAATGGAATCTGGCCAGTGAACTGAATCTGCACCTCCCCCTCCCCCTACTAAGCTAACTTTGACAGGTGAGCAAGGCTACCTACCTGTCATTCACCTGATATTATGACAATCAGGTGATGACTTCAAAGGGGCTCATGCTCAGCTGTTCAAAACTGGGAGCAAGCCCCATCCGCTGCACTAGGGTGGGGAATACTCCAGGCCAAAAAAGCAATACTCCCTCCTAGAGGAGGGAGGAGAGTGTCAGAAATCACCCATCTAGGGAAATGCTGTCCGTTGTAGTCTTGACCAGGCATCCCCAAACTTTGGCCCTCCAGATGTTTTGGACTATAATCCCCATCATCCCTGACCACTGGTCCTGTTAGCTAGGGATCATGGGAGTTGTAGGCCAAAACATCTGGAGGGCCGCAGTTTGGGGGTGCCTGATATAGTTGATATTGAGTCTGCTACTGGTGTCTAACATGTTTTACTCCATAGCAAGTGAGTTTAGAATTGCAGCCTTAATCTGGTCGATTTCAGTGTCTTAAGAACTGGTTCAGCAAGTAACCTGCAGTGCAGGGTCAGAAAAGAAAATATAGAATTAATTTTATATTTGGGATTCTTTACTAAATGTCCGGTTTTTTATACCTTTATTGCTCCATAATTAATACTAGAAGTGCCTTCTTTATTTAAATATTATAAACTGCTCTAGTTCTGCAGACTCAGTAAGTGCCTAGACGCTTAAGGAATGCTGTTGGTTTGAAGACGACAAAGCTGGAAAGATCCTCAGATATTGCTGCCTAACAACAACAACATAGAGGACATCCAAATTTTAGAGGCTTTCTAACAAGCTGGTGTTTCCTGTTGTCAAATGTACTAAAACACAACATTGCTCCAGCAGCATTCTTTTCACATTTCTGATTCATTTGTCTACACGTCCATCAGTGATGGGAGTTGCTGAATAAAAGCAACAACTCTGATCTCCAAGCCTAGCCAGCTAGACAACACTTGACACATATGCCTGCTAAGTGCTGCTGATGGATTTGAAAGGTGGCAGATTGTGTGATGCTTCTTTAAGCTTTGGCTGAGATCCTCTGGGTGGATGAGCATTCTTCAATGAGAAGGGTCTACTTTTTAGAAGCCCAAACAAAAAAACATTACATTAAATTGTGCAACAGATTAAGAGTGCCTTCGGGTGCTGTAAAAAATGAACAGCATCTTACAATTCCATTAGAAGAAAGTCAACTGCACTTACTTACTCTATTCACATTTCCCACCCCAAAAAAGAAAAAAACCTCACCGTTTAACACCACTGTTATCATAAGAGCTTCTTCTCTGGCAAAGCTCAAGCTACCTGCAGAGATTCAACTTTCCTTGTCCTCTCTTATGAGAAACCCTGGGGAAGCCACCTGCATTTGCCCTCTCCTCCTGCACATTCCGGTCTTTCAGCAATACAGCTCCATATAATGTTGCCAGATACTTAGGAAAGTAAATGAGAAGTTAAAACATGCTAGCAGCATCCCTAGCCACCCCCCTGCAGTTCTTTGCGGAGAGCAAGCCATATTAAAACAATGCCTGAGGCATTTAATAACTTTGATCAGTGCTGAGCCTTTACCACCCTTTTGTTCCCAGTGATGACCTGCCTTCTGCTACTAGCTAAACACACTTAAATACTCTCAGCCTTTCTGGTTGCTCCTTTTTTGGGCTTCACATGTTCATCTTGGCCAGTAACTCAGCTCAGGTCCAGGCTGTTATTGAAATAGAAAGAGCCTTGTCACCAATGGTTAATTTCAAAAAAACAAGGTGAATCCAAAGGCCTTTTATTTCAGATGTGTTGGAACCAGGAATGGGGAAATATGTCAATTTCAGTTTCTTCCAGTTTCTCATGTTTCGATTCTCCACATTTCCATGTCAGTTAGAGAGAGAGAGAGAGTTTTTGCAAGGCAATTTCCCCTAATATAATGCTTTTTGTATATTATTTTCATGAATATATGCACACACAGATTTCTTGATACAGGGTGGAATTATTATTATTATTATTATTATTATTATTATTATTATTATTATTATTTCACACTTTGACTTCTGACAACTTTGGAGGTCTGACAGAAACTCTTTTCACCCCTGGGGTATTTATATGGTTTCATCCCTGCATGGAATCCTTGATGTGCAATAAGGTTTGACTTCCAGTTGAAGCTTCTCCCACATCATTCACATTTATGGGGTCGCTCTCTAGTGGGAATTCTGTGTGCCAAGTTCTTCTAGGGTATGCAGTTATGTACACAATACTTGACCAGGGGGCTGCATTGCAAAATTCAGGTACTGTATATTCCGGCATATAAGACGACTGGGCGTATAAGACGACCCCCAACTTTTCCAGTTAAAATATAGAGTTTGGGATATACTCACTGTATAAGAAATACGACCCGGTGTATAAGACAACCCCTGACTTTTGAGAAGATTTTCCTGAGTTAAAAAGTAGTCTTATACGCAGGAATATACTGTAAGTACAAATTTTGAAGGTTGTCTGTGTTTTGGTTTACGTATTGTTTCAGAAAGTGTGAACTAGGTAAGTTTTCCTTTAAATGCAACCTGAACTGACTTTCTCTCCCATACCTGGTAGGAACCAAAGGTGGTTATGCTGCGGTGAAGGAGTAATACTTCACACACGCTTGGATACCTCTTTACTTTATCATCCATTTGTTTGTTCCAGGGCGAGTCCACTGTTCAAGGCAGGTTCAAGGTTTGAGCTTTGGAGAGCTGTGGTTGAAATTCAGTTTGTCTCTGAGCCAGTCTTCAGAGCTGAACGTGCTGCCTGGTTCACTTCAGATACAGCTTAGACAAATTTATAGGCAGCTTCCTTTCTCCCAATTCCTAAAAAAAAGTGATCTGGATTGTAGAATCATTACAGAGTCGTGTTTCTCAGAGAAGTCCAGGAAGTGCCAGAGCATTTCTTTCATGCTACCTAGAAAGCTGGGATCTGATGATGGTGCAAGGTAGCTATTTGTGTCCCTCAGAGGTTTTGGGACTTGCCAGTGAGAACCCCACATTGAAACCCCAACTCATCTATAAAACCCATCAGATAGCCAGTAGACATCATTATCAGCCATCACCAGTCTCACAAGGCTGTTGTGAGGCTGAATTATTGATTTTCCATTGCAGAAGAAAAAGACGACAGACATAACTCATAACAAAATGAATTCATGTTGTGAGGGTTAAAAAGAAATGAGTTGACCTGTGGCATTTATTATCCACATATTTACAAAATACAATGTCAAAGCAATGCAGGGCAATCTAATAACCAAAGCAAAATAAAACTAGTGTGAAGGTAAAGACCCCCAGTTTGCTTTACCCATTTTCAAAAAAATTCAGACCAGCAGCTTCACAAGCCTGTACCTGATTTCCAGACTCAACACACACACACACACACACACACACACACACCCTGCGTTATAAATACAGTCAAGGTCAAGCACTACAAATAGAGCAGATAATTAGGGGGCAACTTTGTGCTCTTGCGCAAACAGATCAGAGCATGGAAGATTTTCTCCTTTAGGGAAAGAAGCTAAATTGCATGTAGAAAATCAACCAGTCATCTTTATTGGATTGTATATGCACACCTTCCAAAGCTCAGGAAACTCCCAGCTGAGGCAGTGCGGTGCAAGCACATTAGCAGTGCACATTTGTGCTTTTGGCAGCAACGTTCCTCTTAATTATTCATTCAGGAAGCACAGATGTGAGTGAGGAGTGCTTTACAAACTTGAATGGCAACATTAGTGTACACAGCCTTCTGTGCCCTCTTCCTGCACCCCCCCCCCCCCGCCTTAAACAGTAGAGAGATAGGATTTCTTCAGGAACTTCATTTTGATGTAAATTTTACCATTGTGCCACTTGCCCTCTCCCAGCATCTTCTGCTAAGCTGTAAGGAAGCTGCATTTACACTCCATTAGATCCTCACTCATAACTTAAAGATATCCCGGCCACATTGCTGCACCAGAATGGATGCTAGTGCCTCTGACAGATTTGTGAGGGGCTAGTGCTCTTCCCTCTACAGCTTATCACAGGCATCCCCAAACTTCAGCCCTCCAGATCTTTTGGACTACAATCCCCATCATCCCTGACCACTGGTCCTGTTAGCTAGGGATCATGGGAGTTGTAGGCCAAAACATCTGGAGGGCGGCAGTTTGGGGATGCCTGGCTTATCATGTATCTCAAAGCAGTGTGGCTGCTGGCAAACCACTTAAAGGTAAAGGGACCCCTGACCATTAGGTCTAGTCGTGACCGACTCTGGGGTTGCGGCGCTCATCTTGCTTTATTGGCCGAGGAAGCTTCCAGGTCATGTGGCCAGCATGACAAAGCCGCTTCTGGTGAACCAGAGCAGTGCACGGAAACGTCGTTTACCTTCCCGCCGGAGCGGTACCTATTTATCTACTTGGACTTTGATATGCTTTCGAATTGCTAGGTTGGCAGGAGCTGGAACCGAGCAACAGGAGCTCTCCCCATCGTGGGGATTCGAACTGCCGACCTTCTGATCGGCAAGCCCTAGGCTCTGTGGTTTAACCCACAGCACTACCCACTGCAATGGCAGCAGTAGTTGAAGAAAATGACTAGCAGTGCAGCCCTGAGAGCAAACCTGTGGCCCTCCTGGTGTTGTTGTCTCCAACTCCCATCAGCCTCTGCCAGCACTGCCAGCAGCCAGGGGTGAGGGGAGCCAACATTATCTAAAGTTCCTCAGGTTCCCCATTCCTACTATCAGTGGCGAAGCTTCATGCTCCAGCACCAGGGGCAGAGAGCAGGAGGGGATGAGGCTGGCACACATTCTGGGGGCGTGGCGCACGTTCTAGGGGCATGGCGTGCCACCCATAGGGGCGGGGCTGCGTTCTGGGGGCGGGGCGCCCAGTGGGGGCGGGGGCAGCCGCAATGGTGCCCTTGGGATCGCGCTGCCCGGGGCAGAGCGCCCCTATCGCCCCCCCCTTCCTACGCTCCTGCCTACTATGCGTGTATAATCAGAAGTGGATAAGCAGGTCTAGGATAGCCTCAGAGTGTAACCCTATGCCCGCTTACCTAGCAGAAATCCCAACTGAACTCAGTCAGGCTTGCTTCTGAGTGTCCTCAAAGGCTGCAAAGAGGGGTGGACTTCAGTAATATGGCGCTCTGAACAAGGACAAAATTTTGTGTACCCCCAATTTTCTTTCTTACTTATTTTTATAAGAATTCCTTTTGGTACCGTTGCATTTTTAATGGAACTTCTCAGTAAATACCCGTATAAATTTGTTGTTGTTGTTGTTGTTGTTTGTTCATTTTAGGTTTTTTAAATTATTTAAATTATTTTGCACTCCCTCAGCTCAGCGTCCTGTGCAGGGGAACTGCCTCCACCACCCTAAATCTGATGCTCCTGTAAACATATATGCAGTTACCTGGGAGTAAGTGTAATTGATCTCAGTGGGACTTAGGTGATTTGAATAGGTAGGCATAGGATTATAGACAATCTGCCTTCTCACCCCACTTTTGCTGTGGTGACTAATTGTGTAAGTGCCTATTGACTCTTAATGGTGGAGCTCAGGAGCATCACTCCCAGGTGTATTGTAACAACGCAATACAACCAAACCATACGAGTGGAAGGTTTTTGCATGTTACGAGCCCTGAGAAAGGACTACAATGGTTAGTAGGAAGACTCAAAGAATCTTGGCACCTTAACTACCAAATGAGGCTAGTATCCAATGCCCACCACTAGCCAGCTTTGTCTGCTAGTCGGAATCCACATTAATTGTCAACTCTCATTGTTCTGGATGCAGATGAATCAGCAAGGGATACACTCTGGACATGCTCAGTGGCAGTGTTACTGCTCTTTGCCCTTGTTTGGATTGGAGAGGTAATGTTTTGATACATCTCTAGCAAAAGGAATTCTACACTTGAGTACAGGCACTCTGGCCAATTTCAGTATTTGAAATCAGATGTCAGACAACTCGGCCGCAGTGCCACAATGTGTTAGTGCATGTTACCAGAAATGGCTGGAGATTATTCCTACATTTGTGGGTGAGTGGAAGCACACAAACACACACACAAAAGCCCAGCAGAAAAGCGTTTTAAAAATGCAAAGCCAGTGTTAAATATGAATGCTCTCTGAATGATCTTCAGCAAGAAGGCAAAGAATCTCACAGAAAACAAGAGTAAAATCTCTTTGTGCTGTTATGAACGACCAATGTTTTTAACATTTTAAAACCCTTTATCTAGCATTAAATGAAATTTAAGCAAATATTCTTCAGTGTTATAATAGCTGGAACAAAACCCATTAGCCAAGCTAAATGAATTCTGCTTCCAGGCATTGTGATACATTATCAGTTACTTCCTTCATCCCAGGGGAAATATTTCACTGTAGCTGTCAGTCAATTGCATGAATGCTTCGACTTCTACCAACTGCATCACATATATTGATTTTTGACGAATGACGTCTCTCTTTCTGGGCTATTATGGTTTTGTTTCCAAACCTTATTTAATTGTTTGACTTTTTTTCCCCCAAGAAAAAGAAAGGCAAAATGTTTATTCTCCAAAGGCTGTAAACAGAGATCTCGGGTCTAGTTACTATGACAACCCCACTTGATACAGCAAGCCTAGATTATCTCTAATGACAGACATGAAGTTTAAATTGCACATTCTGAACAAACAGTGCACTGTTGACCTTTTATTGAAAAATGGAATACAGCATGATTAACATAATGTGGCTGATAAAAAAAAGTTGTAAAATAACGTGCTTTAATCATTACCTGCAATACTAAGCTTTAGCAACCTGTTCATCTGTACATAAAACTCTTTTAAAAAAATCAATTTTAGTACCATTTTCAAAACTTGGTAGTAATGTAATTTTGCAAAATAGACTTCAAGAAGCACTTGTAGCTCCTGCACTTCCACCCTCCGTTGTTTCTTTCAACAGGAGAATAAAAATAGATGCGGAAATATAGCTATTTTGGATCAGAATGATGATAAAGAAGATAAAGAAGAAACCGTGAAAACTTCTTATGTTTTTATCTTTGATGGTTAGAGGAAGTGCAGGTTTTCTTTCTGTCAAGTGCCATCACTTGAAATATGCTTTCTTCAGTATGATGAGAATTTGCATTGTTATTGTGTCAGCTTCATCCATCAAATCTGTAATGGTGTTTGAGTGATTTATTTCAGAAGTCCCTTTCTGAATCAACTCACTGCTGACAAAGTGGAGATTTTAAGATGGCACAGCCAAGAGGTTTTTTTTTTAATGAAAATTTCAGAGGTATTCACAATCTGAAATGTGGCCACGAACCACATGCCACCAAGCTAAGTTGTGGAATGCACCCACCATTAAAATGCTTGCCATCTTTTTACCATTACTGTTTCTCATTCTCATACGCTGCTAGGTGGAGCACTTCATAGCTTTTATTAGCCCATGTGATTTTTTTTTTGTAAAAAAAAACAACCACCAGAAATAATCCCTTGAGTCAAATCTGCTCACTCAATAAGGTTTCACCTAGTCCCACGGTTGCCAGCTGAGAACATCAGAAGTGGAGAGCTAGAAAAACGTACTGAAGTTTATGGCACAGTGGAGAAGGGGGTCTTACTAGACAACATAGTAGCCTTGGGCAAGTGGAGAAAACAGTTGTGGAAATGTCCCATTATCAGAAGGTCATAAAGTGCTTTGGTCCATCCCCAGCCCCACTATTCATGCACAGAGTGGCTCTCTGACAGTACTAATTCCAACAGAAGCCCTTTCACAGACCTAAAGAAGTTTCCTGTTCTGTATAAGCAACTCTTCTTCCCTTGTCTCTTAATCAGAAGATAGTATGCTGTTAAACTACACAGCACCTATCACAGTTGCAAATTTCATCAGGTAAATACATTAGCGGATACATTAGCACTCAGAGTTGCGTCTGCAGTGTGTTTTTTTCCAGAATGTTAATACATAGAAAAACTGGCACACACATGAAGGTTTCTATTACACTAATAAGAGCTACATTGCCTTATGGGGATAACAAAGTGCTGAAGTGTTTTGATTTTCCTAACTCTGTGGCATACCTTTAATTTCATTCCTTCAGCATTCATAAAACAACAACTGGAAACATTTGTGGCACCTAATGAGATGTCATCTGCATTTTGTTTTCATTTTCATTCCATCAGTGTAACTGCCTAGAGGATGTGGGCTCATGCAATGCCAAATTAAAACACAGCTTCAAGAGAATGGCTAAAGCATTTGGAAACCAACATCACATTCTGGTCACAGGCTGTGTACACACTAACCCATTTGTAGCACAAAAGTGTGCAATCCATGAATTGTTCGTGTTCATCCTCAACTTGCTGCTTTCTATCTAGGTCCTGCCATCCACAAATGAAACTGCTTCACTGCCCTTATACTTTCTTCTGACTTTGATGGTCCCTTTAGCCTGCGTAATTTATTAACCTTGCAACAGGCCTTATTGAACGATGGTGATAACATTTTCTTTCTACACCTGATTGTCTCATTACCATGTGAATGCGTTTTTGCTGTCTCACCAGAAAGACCAGGACAATAGGAAAATTCAACAAGGTTATACCTACGGTAGAAACCTAACCTAGAAGCCTAGTTAAGCAAGTTTTTCTCCTTCCAGTAAACTAAAGTGTTGAGGGTTCAAATACACAATAACAATGACACAATATCTTGTCCTTCAGGAAGTCAGGCAGCTGACCCTCTTTGGTTTGAAAAAATGTCTTGGACTCTAGACAAGTGCTCACTTAATTTGCTGTGTGTTTATTCTTAGAGATGTAACTAGGTTTATGAAATGTCAGAAAGTTAAGACAAGATTTAGTTGCCAGAAATTGAAAGCTGTTTTTACCTCGAATGATCAAGACCTATTTAACACTGCCTACACACATCTCAGGTTTTCTGAAAGACTGACAAGCTAATCACAGAACTAATCTAAACAATCAGTGATACCACAGAAGCTGGAGGCTTGTCTAGCCATTACAGAGACTGCCACAATGGTTCATGACAAGGAGTCCATATCAAGTCCCCAAGATAATCGCAATTTTCACTACACAGTTGCATACTTCCCATGCCTTTCTCAGAAGAGTTATTCCCCCTTCTGAGTGTTTTCACAGATTATCACATAGCAAGGCTACTCAAGAACAAAGGGTCTGTGAAGAGACAGTCGCATTCCCTGAAACAACCCCAGGTTCCACACATAGGTTGGCTGTGCAAATCTGTTTGCCGGTCCCTGTACTGATGTAGCCAGCATTACTGGCATAAGGTATGGAGCACACAATACAGTTGTATGACAGGCATGCAGGTGGTTCCATCTCAGTCTACAGTGTTTAAAGACAATCACGACATGGAGCTTGGCTGTCCAGTTTCGATAGTCAAGCTCTTTCTGGCAGGGTTCGTGGATGAAGTGGAAGCATGGTGAATCAATGGCTGATCCCCACAATCTTGTGGGTATCACTTACCGTGGAGAAAACATTTTTGGCAACATTTCCATGACAACTGTAACATCTCTCTGGCACTTGGTTTTACATTGAGTAAGGAGGGTGGGTCATGGAGGGAAGGATTTGGACAGAAGCCGGAGGAACATTTATATTTTTGTTACCTGTGGATTTATCAAAGCAATCAAGCAGTCATTCACCAAACAAACAAACAAACAAAAAACACCCCCCTATGAAATCTTTACCACACATCAGTTGCCATCTCAGCTGTTCATCTCATACCATAAGGCTTGCTTTATGCTTCAGATTTTACTCACAAGGGCATGATCCTTGTATAAGAAATGGAAGCACAAGTGTCCTTTTGGTTACAGGTATGAATGCAGATAATTCAACCAAACACATTCCTCTGACTATTCATAAATCACAAGATAGTAACAGAAGAAAAACTAGTGGGATCAGGCCCATGGCTCATCAGCTGCAGCATCCTCTTCTCACATTGGCAGACCAAATTCCTATGGGATGCCTACAAGTAGGACCTGAGAACAACAGCCTCCCCTCCTGCAGTTTCCAGCAGAATGCATATATCTACTTAACCCACTAAGTGCAGCAGAAGATAGATCAGACTTCAAGAAGACTGAAATCTTATTCCCTCTATAGATTTAGGTGCACTCTGCGCAATTTTATTATTACCCAGCCTGTGAAAAGCAAACGAGACACTCCCAAGCTGCCTGGCATGATAAGAATGTCAGGCAAAGGTGTCTGTAAACTTCTGCTGACCCTCGACATCAGCCAGGTCAAGAGCTCTTTCATTAACTCTAATAGTTTGCATATTAGAACTCCACATAAAAGACTCCTATGGACTACCAGGGTCAGGAAGTTCACAAGATGTCTTGGTTGCTTCAACAATGTGTTGGTGATTCTTTCTGACATGAAGCCTTTGCTAATGAAGCACTGTTAGTACGAGGCTTCAGAATCAAGACAACAGTGTGTATGGATTCAGACAGCCCATTATGTAGTCGAACAACCTGGGATTATTTAAATAATTAGAAGTCTCTTCTATTATTTGTGGAACAACCATAGCGAAATACTAAGCGGAGGAGGCTGGATGGCCACCTATCAGGAATGCTGTAGCTGTAGATGACTTTTTTTAGTTCCTTCCAAATCTCATGACTCTGTAGTTCATCTGATTGGTCAAAAGAGCAAATGCACATAATTAGATATCTGACTTAACATTAGTGTTACTCACCTACAGACCGACCAGCTACAGAAGAGTTTTTGTAGATTTAACCAGTCAGGCAAGACATCCTAGAAGTCACACGAGTTGACAGTGAGTTCAGCATTGTGCCCTGGTAATGCAATAGGGAAGGTAAATGATTAGAGATGGTAAAAAAAAAATCCATTAAACAAATTGTGTAAAGTTTAAAAAAACTGTAGTTGAAAAATGCCCAGTTGATATCACAGGAGGGCAAATGCAGAAACAGGATACAGATCATCAAGGCTTAGCTGCAGTTCTACTGTAAGCATCCAAACCTGGCTGTCTTTGAGCAAAATCTGATCCCTCTGATGGGTGCACAGTTTCCAAGGATGTGCAGCAGCTCTGTGTGTACCCTAAATTATGAGTCAAATTGGAGTGATACAGGAAAGGTTCTCTTAATTATGTTGCACCATTAAAGGGCATCTTGAGACTGATTAAGAACTTCCTAAGATTCTGAGTGGCTCCAGCTCTCTAAAAACACACAATCAGGTTTTTTTGCTTGAAAAACAAAATCTGACTGGGGAATACTCAGACCTCAAGATGGGAGGTGGTACACAACATCTTTCATTTTGACTGACAGATCTAGCTGTTAATCATAGTGAATTATTTCAGCAGGGCACACCAATCACAGTGATTTGGGGGAGGCATTAACAACTGTGTGTGTTTTTCATTGACCTGTGCCTCCCCCTGTGCAAGTCAATAAAGAGATCTTCATTGTATTCCCCAAAATACTTGGGAGGCAGAAGCATTGGGGTAGCAGGACTCCTGCTGTGGAAGTGGCATTTTCTCCACCCCAATCTTCTCTAAGAATTTCAGCTATTTTTCCACCATCACCCTATGCAAATTGGTCAACAAATTTCTCCCCCAGGGAGAAGAGGCTGTATTCTTCAAAACCCATGGAGGGGCATAAGCATTCCCCCCCCCAATCTATATCATACACCTTGGACAACTCTGGATAACAAAACCATGATACTGTATATTCCTGCGTATAAGACTACTTTTTAACCCAGGAAAATCTTCTCAAAAGTCGGGGGTCGTCTTATACGCTGGGTCGTATTTCTTATACAGCGGGTATATCCCAAACGCTATAGTTTAACTCAAAAAGCTGGGGGTCGTCTTATACGCCCAGTCGTCTTATACGCCGGAATATACGGGTAATAGAAGAGAACTGCAGGCACTGAATTGGAAGGAAGAGTGAATGGGAGAATGGGAAGCAGAACAAGAAGCAGCTACCCCCCAAAATATATTTCCTTTCCTGCTGTGAACAAATTCATTCTTGTTTTAATTGAAATTGATGCAGAGGGTTGGTAAGGGCTTGTGTCTTGGTTTAATCCTGGTTGTAGTATAGTTAAAACAGGCATGCAAGCCCTATTTATGAGACATGCATAAGCAATGGGATATATATGTTAAAGTGTTAATTGGTGCCATTTGTGGTAGTAAATGTCGACTCATTTCCTACATGCTAAAATCCAGTCTAAAGCACAAATGACATTAAAAGTCACTTTACAAGCTGATCCACAGTGAAAAGCACAGCAATGAAATGAGCAATCATATAGCCAATTATTGGCATACATCGTGTTGAAAATTACTGCATTGGTATCAAGGGGAGTGTTGCTGTAATTTGTGTTCTATCTCTGGGAAGAAATTACTGAAATGAAAAATTACTTCATTAGTAATAATTTCTCAAAAAAAAAATCTTTAGGCTCACATTTGGCTGCATGGTGACAAGTTCATAACCGATTTCCTCTCTCCTTCCCTCCCTCCCTCTCATCTCACTGTGGCATGACAGATATAATCAACTTAGCCTTAAGTAGACTCTACCCATCCTCATTGCTCTTCTTTTAGCCCATGACCTCTCCCCTCCCCTCCTGTCTTATCAATCTAATATAGACTGTACATTACACTGGACAAAGAGAGCTGGCCTCAATTAATTCTGTATAAAAGGAGTAGGTGCACAATGTGTATGCTGTTCAATGTGTACTTTTGTGTGTGCATTTTAATGAACACAGTGTAAAGAAAAATAGATTTTAATCCCTAGGGGGGGAGTTTTATTTGCATGCAAAACATAGCAATGAAGACTTACATATTAATATTTCAATCATGTGCTGAATGTCCTATTGTTCACTCTTTTCTACCTACCCTTCCTCTGAGCCAGTATAACTGAAGGATTTTTAGTTTACATTGCTTGGTTCTGTATCTCTCATACCGATAGTAGATCATCTGACTGTGCTTTTCTTACAAAATAAAAAAATCTCTTCTTGCATCTCAAGACTTTCCATTGGAGTCATATAGACATGCAGAGATAGGACAATTTCCCATATTGTTTTTCTGTCACTAATGAAAAACAAAATAAATACACTTGCCAAGAACTGTGATCAGCCTAATGAATTATCTCTGCTTGGTTAATTATCCAGCATTATTAATCAGACTAGAAGCATAAACTGTGGACTTCATTAGTAAGATCATAAAAGAGTCATAATGACAACGATCATTTGACTTGTGTTAGGAAGGTCAGTTGCCTGTTCAAGCGAAGTGGGAGAGATTAGTTTGCCTGACATTTTCTCAACTAAAAAAATGTGTCTTAGGTCTAAAATAGACCAAACTATTCTGCTGATAGAGAGTAAATTTGTCATAAGTCTGTGTTGGAGTTTATGCCCATGTAAAGAAACAGTTTTCTCATACACACACACATTTCTGGAGGTTGTGGGTGATTTTTTTATGATCAGGGGAAATAAAGCAGTGTTTCTTATTCTCTGTTGAGGCACAGCCAACACAGAGAAAGCTGTACATTATACATTTCCCCACAATGCTTATCATCTACCTCAAGTCAACAAAGCTCTTTTCTTTAAGTAAAAAAATCTGCAGCCTTTTGCTTCTCATGAGGTGTTTCCTGAGCCAAGAATGTTTTCAATAGAATTCCAGAGTTTTTGAATATCTTTGGGAGGAGATCTGACATAGTTAGTAACTTTCAGTTTATATTAGTCTTTATTTGAATTCTGCTTTTCCTTCAAAGGGAAACCCAAAGTGGCTAACAAACTACTGTACTGAAAATGATTCCAGTGACATCAAAATATTGGCCAAACAATACGGCAAAGTGAACAATTTAAAAATGCTCCAATAAACCTATAGCATTAAAGAGAAACCAATTCAATACAAAATTCATAATCATTGAACCATTAAACAACAAGAGGGCAGCACACAATAAGTTGGCTATTTGAGGTAGATGTTGGCAATCCGGGGTGCCGATTTGAATAAAATATGGGGGGAAGTAAGTCTTGCCCCACATAATCAATCACAAAAAGTGGCACATGCACACCATTTGAATGGCAATGCTCATCAACTTTGGGGGGGGGCAGCTTCCTTGAATGTTTTATTATGGGAGCCGAAGGGACCTCAGTCCCTAGGAGTTGGCCCGTATACTGGCAATGAAACACTGAAAATCCTTATTTTTTCTCTTTTTTCACTATTTTATTCTTTCACATAATACAAATATATATTATATACAATGAGGAAGAAAGGAAAAGGTGAATCAATGAACAAAAATAAAGGAGCAGAATAATTATAATGCATGTTTTCCTTTCTCATTCTATACTAAACCTCTTTATAATTGATTGCATTATACAGTGGTACCTCTACTTACGAATAACTCTACTTACGAATGTTTCTACTTATGAATGGAGCTCCGTCCGCCATCTTGGATGCGGTTTAGATAGGATTTTTTCTACTTACGAATTTTTTCTCCCAATGCATTCCTATGGGATTCGACTTACAATTTTTTTCTACTTACAAATGTGTGTTTGGAACGCATTAAATTCGTAAGTAGAGGTACCACTGTACCTAATAAAGTATATGGTTTTGCATTTTCCTGCACCTTGTTGCATCTGAAGAAGTGTGCATGCACACAAAAGCTCTTTCCCTCTGAAAAAGAGAGAAATGTTTTAAAGAAGGAAAGCAGCTGTGGCAGATAATCCATGTAGCATGCAAGTTCCCCCGGATTCCCTGGAACACCACAGAAGATACCTGGAGGCAATTCCTGCTCCCATGCTCAGCATATTGTCTGTTCTCTGCATGTGTAAAACAGTCTTCAGTGCTTCCCCGGGTAGTTTGAGCTGTGCACCACAGACTTAATACATTAGGCTTGATTTGGCAGCGGTTATGCCACCAATGAGAAAGTCCAGCAAAGTTGTATAAGGCACGGATTTTGTGTCTGTATTTATATATTTCAGCTTGTGTTTATAATATTAGCGGTTGTGCTTTGGCACTGGAGTTTCCTAGGTTGAAATAATTAGTTAGATTCATCCCAATTTGGCTTCTGCCTGGATTTGGAAATGAAACTGTCTGGGTTTCCCTGCTGATAACCAATTCCCTGGCAGGGATGGACCAAGATGGCACTATTGTTCTGGTCTGATCATTCCTGGAGTGTCAATCAGGAATGATAGTGATAGAAAGCCACTTTTCCACTACATGACATGCTTCTCTCATGCTTTTCTATACCTGCTACATCTGAATTGGTATCCCACATCAGTTTTCTGCTGAACATAACTCCCTTGACCACTTTTTGCACCAGAAAGTGTTGCTTGAAAACAGCTCCTTTGCCATCATTCAGAGGAAGTTAACAGCCAGATACAGGTTACAGGTAGGTAGCCGTGTTGGTCTGAGTCGAATCAAAATAAAAAAATTCCTTCAGTAGCACCTTAAAGACCAACTAAGTTTATATTTTCTTCAGTGTATCTGAAGAAGTGTGCATGCACACGAAAGCTCATACCAAAATATAAACTTAGTTGGTCTTTAAGGTGCTACTGAAGGAATTTTTTTAGCCAGATACAGGGTAATTTTCAGCAGAAAATCAACACAGGAACCCCACCCTAATGAGGAAGACATTCTAGATCAGATTATGTGGCAGGAGTTTCTCCAAAATAAAAGTGGGCAGTTTGGCCCTCAGTAATTCAAGTTCGTGATATTTCTTCACAACAGAACATGATAATAATGGGGGGAAAGCAAGAACGTAATAAGAGATTATGATCCATGATGAATCAAAATAATCTGATTAGCACGGTACTTCTGACAAGCAAAAGTTCAGCATTCCAGCAGTTTAATTGACCCAAAAAAATATTCCCACATTTTGTTCAAATGCTCCAACATAGTTGCCAAAAGGAAAAATAAAATGGGAATTCTCACTAAAATTGAATGAATTCATTCAGCTATTCCTGAAAGTACTGTGTTTATTTTCTTATTCATTTATTGGATACATATCAATTGATCCATAACAAATAATTAGATAAGCTGTGATAAGGAATGGCTGAAGGAATGTATAATAAGAAAAAGGCACTGTGTGCTGTATTTCTTTATGATTATCTAACTTCCCTGAAATGCCATCAGGGAAAGGTTTTGATTCAATAATCCTAATAAAAAAGAGAAAGGGGGAGACTTTCAAATTAAACCCTCATAATGCAATAACTTCTTAGATCATTCAAACATGCTGGGGAGTTGCATCAGAAATTGTTTAGAGCACACAATACAGTTTTAATATTTAACTGGGTCCCATGGCTGGGATCTTTATACTTCCTAGATTGACGAAGGCTACACAGCTATTAGCTCTCTATACATTTCATCTTCAATTTCTCTTCACAGTAGGAGGAACATAAAAATGGAGGTCAAAGCCTGGTCATTACATTACCTCTGGCTGAGAAATGTATTTTGTAGAAATGGGAGAAATAGCGTAGAAGTGACAAAAGGCAGAGCCCCAAAGTATGAAGAATTATAATGATATCATAACAGAGATTTCATTAAAAAAAAACAGTAAAATAATACACAGCATACCTCTAGGATTCTTATCAAAGGACCTGTTGAAACTCATTGCTATCGTTCCCCCTCCTCTTTTTTTCTTTTTAAGGGCCATTAGCAAAACTCCTGCAAATGAATTGCTCAAGGTCGCAACAAAACCGAATGAGAAGGCCTGAGCAATAATTCAAAAGCGTTAAACCGTTTACACCTTTTGAGTGGAAAGAAACAGAGGAAATCAAACAACCAAAATCTTTCATGTAGATTCTGTAATAACACCCTGGTCTGGAATAATAGACTTTCTGTCTAAAATAGTTCATCATCCTATAATGCTTGAGCATAACTCCCAAGTATACATCTATGAAATTTGGGGAAGAATTGAAAGAAAGGACTGTTCTCTTCTTTTTGCAGAGGCTGCCTTTCTTCTGTGGATACTTGATGAGCAAGTCGTTTACCATTAGCAGAAACTATACTATTGCGTGCCACCAGGCAACAATGCACACTGAGGAAGTGGTACGCAATTACCTCTTTTATGTCTACTCCTGGCAAATGAATGAGATGACCTGATCACCCATTATCTAGCGGCCTCCTTGGAGACATGGAAAAGATCAGCCCAAGCAGAATAGCCATGGTGTGAGCCAGGGTTGTCAATGAACAGAAGAAATAGTTATTATTTCCCAAGTACTTCATATTCGGTGTGGGTGTGGTGCCATTTTCTTTCACACACACACACACACACACACACACACAAACCCCATAATTGGTATTAGGGATATTTTCATAACCAGTGACAGTTAACAGTGGCAACTAGATATGGATGAACAGTTTATTTCCAGCCCCTGTTAATTTTGCAAGGATTCACTCATAAGTTCATTCCGTACCATTTCCACATTAAGCTGTGAAACTTTGTTTTAAAATGCACAAAAAAATCATATTAAAATAAGCATTTGTGAACACATTTTCCTCAAAAAGTATATACTTCTAAATGTATTTTTAATTCAAAGTTTGCATTTCTAAATATATTTTATCGTGTTGTGGTACATATACCCCACCTAACCCAGCTCAAGAACTGCATCACAACATTCAGAGAACTGAGAGATCTGAAGGGATACTTGCATCTTGATCTGCACATTGGCCTGGGAGGTGGGTCAGGTCAGCTCCCATTGCATCTCACAAAGATAGAATTGCTCAAGCATCCTGGGTGACAAAGGGAAAGCTCTTCCATGCCCTTGATGGATCAAATCAAACTTCATTCTAGTTCAACATTCTGTTTCCAGAACAGGCCATCCAAAATCTCTGGGAACCCACAAACAGGACACTTGCTCAAATCAGCGTGGCTGACTTTGTTGCCAGCTGCACATTAAACTCATTCCAAGTTGGCAATAATAAGCCATTTTACACTCGTTCAAATTTAAATTGAATGAGAAGGTGTGCTGTAAAGCAATGGCTTGTGTTTGGGGGGTTGGGTTTTTTGTTTTTGTTTTAGAGCAAATTGACAAGACACTCTCATGCCCTCAGCATAGAAAATGGAATAGAATACACTGTTTAAAAACTGGTGGTGAACACAGGCCAAAGCAACAGATTCTAGTTGCTCTTGGGATTTTTCAAAATCTCCCACAGATCCATTCCTTTCCTGCCAGTGGTGCTTGAGTATATGATTCTCTATGTATGTTTCTTTCCTCCATAGTACTGCCAACCATTGTAAGAAATCATATGTCTATCCAGCACCACTATCATTTCATCACCACTTCACTCTAACATATGCATTCTAATGAAACAGCTGTAAGTCTTTGCTGCCGTTCCTCTTGTTCCCATGGAAACCACCAGTGTCATTTACATCTGCCTGGGCTTTGCCACAGGAGTGCAGCACTTCTCATTTTAGGCTCGTCAAGGTGCCCAGAAGAAGCATTATCCCAGGAGCCAGCATGGGACGATGTGCCTCATGAACAGGTGCTCAAATCTCACCTCAGCTACGGATTCGTTGGATGACTTTAAGCAAAGTCACCGCCTCTGCCAAACTGGACACCCAAAGCTATCGGCCTGAATCTTTATGGAGTTATTTTGTCTAGAAAATAAACCCACCATTCCACAGTAAAAGCAGTGTTCAGGGCCACTAACGTCATCTAAAAACAAAATAGCAGTACACCATCCAAAACAAAAGTCAGTAGCGGTAAAGAGATGACTGTGGGACATGAAAACCCATGAAAATAGTAGGAAGCGCCATTTCAGAATCCAAACCTGTCAAGCCAAAACCGTGTCTGAATAAAACCAGGTGACTGAAGGAAAAGCAGAAAGAAAGCCTGAAGTGCCACAAAGAAGGTTTTATCGCAGGCCCCAAGAGATCTAGACTCCTTCATTGTCAGGATGCACAGAGAAGCTGCCACCTCAGATTTTAATACAAATACAAGTGTGATTTAGACATGCACTAGAACAGCTTCCACTCCACACCTCCAAAAGCAAAATGAATGTATTTTGCTGCAGCTCTTAGTACTAGGTGGTAGGGGCACTATTTAGTGAGGCAGAGGGCTAGTTTTCACACGAAGGAAGGAAGGAAGGAAGGAAGGAAGGAAGGAAGGAAGGAAGGAAGGAAGGAAGGAAGGAAGGCGGGTGTCAGGCAAATTATTGTTCTTCAGAAGCACCTATGAGAATGTAAAGGAATTAAACCATTGCACCATTTTATGTTCTGTTCAAGGCTGGCTCTGCCATTAGGCAAAGTGTGGCAGCCATCTTGAAGCTAGCTTGCTGCCCTTCCATGCAGTGGAACAAGGGCGTACCCACCACGGGGCAAGTTAGGGCAGCTGCCCTACTCTAGAAGCAGGGCTGGTAGGCAGAGGCGGAGCACAGCCCAGCGCAACGCGAGTTCGCCATTCCCGCCGCGCCGCGCCGCACCCTCCCTCCAGCTCCCCGGCGTGCCCTCTGGCAAGGCCAAGCACGGCGGGGAACCAGGGAGCGCGGCGCGGTGGGCGGGAACGCCGAACTCGCGCTCCGCTGGGCTGGGCTCCGCCTCCGCCCACCAGCCCTGCTTCTAGGGAGGGGCACAGCCCGGCGGAGCGCGAGTTCGTCGTTCCCGCCCACTTTGTGGCCCCTCCCCTTCCGTGCCTTGGCCCCTCCCCTTGCCCTCCCCTAGTTTTGATCCTGGGTACGCCCATGCAGTGGAAGATGTTGTTCTGCAAACAACTGCCAATTTCTCTATGTGGAATAAGGGTGCCATCTTGTCCTCCTCCTCAGGCAGCAAAATGTCTTTGGCCAGCCCCAGTTCTATTCCTTGTTTTCAAATGGGGCAGAGAGCCTGTTCTAACAAGAAAAGGTTAAAAGTTACATTTTCAGTTTGTTAGTTAAGGGGCAAATGAAACCTTTAGGCAAAAAAAAAAAAGTAGGGGAGGGGGGAAATGTAACAAAATAGGAGAACTAGAAACTTTTTTTAGGATTCTCCTTTCAATTACCCATGATGGTGAGTTGGAATATTGTACATAAGGGGAAAGTTAATGTAAAAGCGAGAGAAGGAGCTGAAACGTTGTAAAAGGAGCTGGAACACTCTGGGTGTCAGAAAGCACACTAGAAGCTCTGTCTAAGAAAGAAGCCTAGAGAAAAGGCTGCAAATGGAACCTGAGGGCTGGAAATTGTTAAGTGTTGCTTTGGTTACAGAAGCAGTCTGGTCTAACTAGATGCATTTTCTTCTGTTATTTTTATTTTGCTCTAATGGGGGAAGCTGTTAAAAACTTTTTAAAAAGTAAGTTTAAAATGAAAACTTCTTTTTGAGAACTGTTAACTTGTTACCACAGAAAACTCTTAAATATAAACTGAGTATGAATGGGTTTAAAGTATGTCTGGGGTCTTATTATTCACCCCATTCCTGAACAGTATTACTGCTCTACTCAGTATACAGTAGAGGATTGGCTGGGTCACAGTGAAGGCTGCAGCTCATGCCATCGCAGTGATATTTTTTAAAAAAATCCATGCCACATGCTTCACTGCAGGCCTTCAAAATTTGTGGATTCTCACTGCTACCTCCCCTGGTTCCAGAGGATGGTGTAGTTGGGCATTTACCACAAGATCTTCAAAGCACATATCACCCAACTATGACAAATTTAGTTGGTCTCTAAGGTGCTACTGGAAGGATTATTTTTTTTTATTTTTTGTTCCATCACCCAAATAGTGCAGCTATTCTTGTTGTGCACAGTGTAGCTTTTGGGAAAAACATTTACCCCACATGTTGAAGAGAACTGACCTTGGACAGCCCATTAGTAGAGCTGTTTTGGCTATATGTTGCCAATAAACAGGTCATCTGGAAGTCTTCTGAGGCAGCTTGTGATAATTATTGGCATTCTGCATCATTTTTTCAAGTTAAGGACACCCAATGTGAGGGCCTTGGATAAGGGTCCCAAAATGGTGGTGGTGGTGGTGGAACTATGCCCCCCTACATCTCCTCTTTTCTTCCACCCAAAATAATCCCCAAATGGCACACAAGCCAGTGTGTGTTAACATTAAGACTACTCAACAGACCTTAAGATTGAGTGCCAGGAACTGATGGCCCTTCAATTGTCTATGGCAGGCATCCCCAAACTCTGCCCTCCAGCTGTTTTGGGACTACAACTCCCATCATCCCTAGCTAACAGGACCAGTGGCCAGGGATGATGGGAATTGTAGTCCCAAAACAGCTGGAGGGCAGAGTTTGGGGATGCCTGATTTATGGGTTCCCACCATACTGAAGCAAAAATGTTGATGGCTGCTTCTGTGGTGCAGTGTAAGCAATCAAATCTAAGCACTAGAGTCTTAAACCTGATCCTTATGCTCCATGCAACAGAGTACAAAATTGTGTTTACTGTGATTTAAGTTCCAAGGTTGTGAAGCTGAGAAGGGCAAGTGTTTAAAAGCATCTAGTTGTCCAAAAAGGGGGGGGGGAGGTGAAGTACATTTGGGGAGTTAATTTTATGTTTCACAACCTATGATGAATTAATTCAAAATCTGAAAGCTTTTAAAAAACAACAACAACTCTGTTCTGCTTCCTTGTATGAATGGAGGCAATTGTTGAAATAGCATGGCATTCATGCAACTGCTACACCATGGGGGTAAAGAATGTCAGGATATGACCCTTTGCCTTTTGTCCTTCACTTTCCCTCCCACACACACAGCACATGACAGTAACTGCAATGGTATTTCTGGAGAGATGAAGTCTGTAGCGAGATTGGCAGTGGCAAGGAACCACCAACCATTTTATCTCCATTTTATCTCCACGTTACTAGAGAAAGAGACAAGCATTTAGATTTAAGTACTTCCCATATATGACACTTCGCTGTTTTACCATAAGCAAATGATATAGTCTTCAATACTTCAGAAATATTAATATATAAATTTATTTATTTATTTCTGGAGGAAGCATGCAATTTAGGGCTGTTTCACACTGTATCAGCAGACAGGGTTGCACTATGAGTCTCCAGGTAATTGCTGCAAAATGTAAAGCCAGGGGCATGCTGTGGGCACGTGACACTGTGTGCATCAATTAGCTGTTATTAACCAGGGCTTCCTTCCAGAGGTGCACATCTGCACCTTAAACTTCATGCTACCCATTGTGGCACATCAAATGAACCTGTGCCACATGCAACGTTAATTGACTCTTTTTTTTCCTTGCCCTTTGTTGTTGTTTAGTTGTTTAGTCGTGTCCTACTCTTCATGACGCGGGTGGCGCTGTGGGTTAAACCACAGAGCCTAGGGCTTGACGATCAGAAGGTTGGCGGTTCAAATCCCTGCAACAGGGGTGAGCTCCTGTTGCTCTGTCCCTGGCTCCTGCCAACCTAGCAGTTAGACAGCACCTCAAAGTGCAAGTACGGTAGATAAATAGGTACCGCTCAGGCGGGAAGGTAAACGGCATTTCCGTGTGCTGCTCTGGTTCACCAGAAGCGGCTTTGTCATGTTGGCCACATGACCTGGAAGCTGTACACCGGCTCCCTTGGCCAATAATGCGAGATGAAGAGTCGGTCACAACTGGACCATAGCTGTCAAGTTCTCCCTTTTTTAAGGGAAATTCCCTTATGCTGAATAGGCTTCCTCGCGAGAAAAGGGAAAAATTGACAGCTATGGACTGTCAGGGGTCCCTTTACCTTTACCTTTACTCTTCATGACCCCATGGACCAGAGACACTCCAGAGATGCACAGCAGAAACTCTCTCTCTCTCTCTCTCTCTCTCTCTCTTAAACATTTGGATTTGATTTATTAAAGATGCTTTGAAAACACCTTCAGAAACCACACTGAGTTTTGTGAAGAAGTTTTATATTGGCTCTCATGTCACTTAGGCTATATGGGTGAAAAGTAGCCCAATGTAGACTCAAGTATGGGTGGCTGTGAGCTCCTATAAAGTCCCTGAGATTGCCAAAAAAACATTTTGAACCACCTACAACCTCTGAAGTACCTTCAAGGTCAGCCCTAATTTGGACTCCACAAGATAGCAAAAATAAAGATTGTTGTTTAATCTGCTTCCATTTAGTTGAGTACAGAGCAAATCTCAAAGCAAAAAATCTTAGTTGAATTTGCCCACTGAATCAAATCCTTTCTTTTCTTTTCTTTTTGAAAGGCTATGTATAAAAACAGATTACACATTAAATAACTTGTAAATGGAAGGCATTCACATTGTGTACTGGTAACTGTAGGGCAGCTCACTTGGAACTAGATTTATTGATGCTTGAAATGGATTACCTTTCATTTACTGCCTGAGTGTGGATGTAAGGGTGGGGGGGGGGTAGATTTTTGTTAGCAGTTCCATTAATGTCTTGCACCTGGCTGTGATAGACTGCTGTTTAAAAAAAGAAACAGCACAAAGAACCGAAATTCCTGCAAAACAGAACCACACTTCTCTGAATGTTTGGTTCACCAGGCTTGAATCAGCAGAATATAGGGGGGGGGGAATCATTCTGTTTACAGTTAAGATTACAGCCTATTTTTCAATGCGCTGTATGTAGTCTGCTCAACAGACTGCTTTATTGACTGAACACAAGTAGTTAGAATTAAAACGAGCACTGACGATATGCAACATAGGGAGAGGATACACACAAGCAATCACATTAGAGTGAAAAGGCTTTCATTATTATTGAGAAGTTTATTGATAATATTGAGGCGGAAGTGCTTCTGAAAATCCTAAACAGGGTGGGCTCAAGAGTATCTGCATGAAAGCCTTGTGCCATATGCCCTGAAGTCATCTGCATAAACCATAAACCTGGTGTTTTTCTATAGATTTGTTAATCTGAGGATCACACTAGCCATAATTCATCTTTGCAGGGGGGGGGGGGGGGGTTTAAATTTTTTTTAGCAAATGCCAAAGAGATCTGCATACTGGCACATGGATGCAACTTGGTGTGCAACTGTAGACATAGGATTCCCCAATGTCTTCCCAATGTATGCCCATTGCCCAGGGTTGCGTTTTCATCCCAAGAGCAATTTCCCTTCTGGACAACTTGCTGGGGGACCAACATGCTGTGCTGGGTAAGGCTGGCGGGTGGTACAGTATGTGTGTTTGAAGCCTGTATTTGACTCCTGGAAAGATGGAAGCGCTTTCGGTTGGGTGTTTCCCATGTTTGGGAGATAAGCAGGTTCCCATGGTTCTTTGGGAAAAGCCACATGCTTTGAATGTATATTGTGAATGTGATCTATATGTGGGGCCCTTGGCCTCCCCAGCATGCTACGTCCCTGAGTAGAAATGTATCCTATTCTGTGCAGAAATAAATGGTATTCTTTAGTTCCCGTAAATGTTTTGGGGGTGCTACTTCAGGATTTGATACCACTAATTGATATTAATCTTATGGACACCGATTTTGAGAATTATGAAAAGGCAGATCACAAGATGTTCAAATACTTATAGTTTTTAATATTTAAGCATATGCTGCGCTCTCCTACTGTGTTAACCCTCTTAATGGGTTTAGAAAATATAGTCATATCCTCATTTTTTTTGCCTCTTTTTAAACTAAGTGTTATCTGTATTCCATGTGATCTTCAAAATGTGGGTTGTTTTTTAATCCAGACTTGCACTCTGTGAATATGTACTTTACTCTTTGCATTTACAACCCATTTACATATTTTTGATAAAAGCATGCAGTAATTTAAATTTCCAAATACTAGTGTATTCTATGTGATCTAGTCAGGATGAAAAACTGATATTTTTGCCAGAGCTTCCCAAAATATCACTCGCTGAAATACTTCACTATTGATTTTTTTATATAAAAATCTCTCTTGTTCCCTTAATTACTTAGCTACAAAAAGGCAGTTATTCCATTAAAAAATCCTTTTTATAATGCTAATACAAACATATATCTTGATATGCCATTATGTAAATAGGTTTCCTAACATGCTTTGCAGTTTCTTCAAGATATGTTTCTCTGATAGAAACCCTTCTCTGAAATAATTAGTAATCTATAATAGAATAATAGTATAATGGAGACGGGATTTTTTTAAAGGGGGGGTGTGTGCAATCCTATACACAAGGTATACCAGCTGAAGAACAATAGGGTTTGGTAGAAGCTCTACTACACTGGCAGAGCACCAGATATGCTGCATAACAGATATCCCAGTGGTACACCTCAGATATGCTGGTGATAATGGGGCAGTACATGGGTGGCACAGGAGAGGAGGAACACACTTATGCCACATCTTATGGCCCTTCAGTCTACAGCCTCATCAATGACCCAGCTTTGCCTGGCATTAAAAAAAAGTCATTTTGATTGAGAAGAGAGCTGAAATGGGCAGAGCTACAGCAGGCGCAGTCAATGATTGATTGGGGAAAGCCCTGAAGAGGAGGGGACTTAGCTGTAGGAAGGTGGAGACTTGGCAATTGATTCATGGGGCCAGACCTACTGAGGATCAGCTGGGGGTTAGGCCTAACTCTCAGCCAAGCCTTTGAAGATCTTGTTTTTGCTAATAAAGAGTTCACTGCAACTCTGAACAGTGTGGTTTACTGTTAGCGAGCTCTTTGACAGTATGTAGCTCCGTTTGTGTACCTGGAGCTTTGCAAAGACTCCTGCTCCGTGCATCTTGCAACCTAAAATCCAACGTAGGAAATGAGGGGAAAGAAGTACAGTGGTAGCTCGGGTTACAAACACCTTGGGTTACAAACACTTCGGGTTACAGACTCCGCTAACCTGGAAGTAGTACCTCGGGTTAAGAATTTTGCCCCAGGATGAGAACAGAAATGGTGCGGCGGCAGCAGCAGCAGCAGGAGGCCCCATTAGCTAAAGTGGTACCTCAGGTTAAGAATGGTTTCAGGTTAAGAACGGACCTCCAGAACGAATTATGTATATTCCAGCGTATAAGACGACCCCAACTTTTCCAGTTAAAATATAGAGTTTGGGATATACTCTCCGTATAAGAAATACAACCTGGCGTATAAGACGACCCCTGACTTTTGAAAATATTTTCCTGGGTTAAAAAGTAGTCTTATACGCAGGGATATACAGTAAGTTTGTAACCAGAGGTACCATTGTAGAGGCATTGGTAAACAAAAATGTGTCATTGTTCCACTTGCACATGCTTAGGTTTGACTATGGACGTAATGTTGCAGAAGTGGATAGGAAGCTAAAGGCTGAGTCACAAAAAAACTTCACAGAAAAGGTGGGATTTGAAGAGAGGAAGAGAAGAAGCTCCACCTGGACAAAATTACACAAGACTGTTAGGATGTCTGAATGGCTGAAAGGGAGACAGAATGGACAGACATATTTTTCCCCTCAATAATGCCCCCTGGGAATAACATATTATTAGAAAGCAAACATTTTACTCAGTGTAGCTAATATGCTCTTTACCAAAACTAGCTTTAAAGAAGGAGGAGATGTTTATATAAATGCTCTTAATTTAATAACCATAATAAGATGCAGTTTCTTCCAGGTAATTTCTGTAACACAAACAACGCAGTCTCCCCCCCCCCCATCCCTGCCAGAGGAAGTGAGGCTTATTAAACATTGCGCTGAAAGGCAAAGGAATGTTTCTATTGACATGTGAAAAGATCATGTGGAAATGCCTGGTGCTCCAGTGCACATTTCATGTGCTCCAGATACAAATCTGTGGTACATCCCCCGAATAAGTTGTCTAAGGATTGCTGCCTCTGCATTTTAATTATGAGGAAAGCAGTGCAATTTAGAAAATGCATCTGTGAAGGAAGAAAGGGTTTGCTTCCAAGGAAGATGTGTATGTGCTTTGCCTCAGCCTGGAGGACCAGAATGACTGGAAAGACATCTTGAAAATATTTGCGGCAATGTTTTGCTGGGTCAGTACCAAAAACATACTTGCTTCACATTGATGTGGTTACTAGCTAGCAGGCATAGAGGAAGTAAAGGATTTCCCCCTTAGTTTTATTACTGAATGCTCAAAATGTTTCCTTGAGTAAACAACATGAACGGCATCTGAATTTTTCCAAAACAAAAAAATGGGGAAATAAGAAGGCAACTGGTGAATGGGACAGTACAGGTTTATAGACAGATAATGGGCCCAGCTTTCATCTAAGCAGAATGCATTCATATTCCTGACACACACTCTAAACAGCATTAGAAAAGTTCAAATGTTTGATTTCTTGCCTGGTAGAGTCTGCCTAATGAAGAGAAATAATGACCATGCTGCCAGCCAGCTCATTAAAGTCTAAATTTTTGCCATGAAAAATTGCAATTTCCAAAGTTATTTAACACCACAAGTACAACCTATTGACGTAATAGCGCCAATCAGTTTCTCCCTTGCAAAAAGAAGCAGAGGCAAGGCAACGGGGCCACAAAAATATCACTACTTCAACATATCTGTATGGGACAGCTGCATATTCCTGCAATGCAAGAGGTTGGACTAGATCAAGGGTCAGCAAACTTTTTCAGCACGGGGCCGGTCCACTGTCCCTCAGACCTTGTGGGGGGCCGGACTATATGGGGGGGGATGAACGAATTCATAGGCCCCACAAATAACCCAGAGATGCATTTTAAATAAAAGGACACATTCTACTCATGTAAAAACACACTGATACCCAGACCATCTGTGGCTGGATTTAGAAAGCAATTGGGCCAGATCCTGCCCCCGGGCCTTAGTCTGCCTACCCATGGACTAGATAATCCTCATGGTCCCTTTCAACTCTAAAATTCTATTATTCTAAGTGCACCAAAAATCCTGCCCATACTTTCCCCACACTTTTATTCTTGCTCTAAGGGCCTGTTCATCTGTGGCGTTGTGATTTGGTTCCATCATTATACTTGAACCAAGCTGATCATGTGGGTAGGGCCAATGAAGTGGGTATTCACAGAGAGATAAGCAAATATATTCTTACAGCAAATACAGATGTGGTCGTGAAGTTGTGAAGTGATACATGATATAGAATACATGTTCCAAAACACACAGTGATTGCTGGTGAGTAGCCAGAGTTAGATCACAAATTGGTCCCTCTGAATACACCAAAACACTGATAACATTTTTTAAAAAAATTGAGAAAACCTTGTTTCTCATGAACAGTACTGATTTGTGCCAGGGGGAGGGGTTCAGACAACCATGCCCCAAATGGGACACAAAGTTGTAAGTTATCCTTGCTAAGCCTATCTGGGGTTCTTGGCTGCCAAACCTCTTTCAAAGACACTAATCCTGAATTTTGCTGCTATGATCGGTGGAGGGTAGTACTACCTATGAGGTGTCTTCCCTGTTGACCCATATTAATATAGCCCATGTATTTTATTAAGATATATTCATACAGAGCAGTCTCGGGGTATTCTGTTCTCTCCTTTACTCTCCTCCAGTTTTGTCCTCCACCTCTCTTGTTTCTCCTTCCCTGCCATTGCTTGGTTTTTATTTCTGAGCTCCATGCATATCGCTACATACTTTCATGCTGTTGTCTCACAGCAGAGATAGAGCAGCCTGCACAGTTATGTAAATCTACCCATCAGTGTATGATTACAACTATTCAGCTTCTTTCCATTTCCATTAGATTTCCAGCAAATCTAAAATAAACAAGGCAGATTTCATTTGTATATCTGAGCTTAACAAGAAGCCTTTGCCAGATGGGAAGCAATACTCCAGCAGGAGTATTGTTTAAGAGGACAGAAACACCTGGCCGGCTGTTTCATGCTGACGAAGTTGCCATTCTTAGAAAACCATCACCACTGGCTTTTTCCTTATAATTAGGTAGCATTAATACCCTCAGCTAGCCTGTGAAAAAGTCTGAAACATCACTCTTGTGACCAGCCACGCACAGGAGACATAATGTCAGTATGCCAAGCTGTCAGCCGATTCATCTCTGGCATAAGTCAAACCAGGCCATAAACCAGGAGTTCTTTATCTCGGGGCACCAGACTCAGCTTTGCTTTAATTACTCAGCTATGCTAATAAGCCTAATTTGCGACCTCAGGTGTGTTGTGGTAGTCCTGTTTGGAAACAAGAGAAAGCAGGTCTCCAAATCAGCTTTAAACAAAAACAAAAAACACAGGATTTACTGGCTGCAGAAAAGAATTCTTGCACCAGCCCTTTCAAAGAGGCACATTATCAAAAGGCATCAATTAGCAGCTGCTTCCTGATGGCAATCTACTTGCTTTTAAAGCAAATCCATTTGGAAACATGACCAAATGAATCAGGAACAACGAGAGAGCAAGGAGATACATGCAAATCTACTCTGGGTAACACCAGGTTTTTTTAATTCCTGTTTTGAATACTTTGCTGCTGGTTGATTCACACATAAAAGCTGGACTTCAAGCAATTTATTTTTTAACAGCCATTTTGAGATGCTGTTATTCTCAGGTATCATGGCTATTCTGTGCTGCCCTCGGGGAACTGAGATTCTTTCCTGCTTGAGTTCCTGACCTGGGGAAAGGGAACTTATTTGCTAGGCTGAGATCGTGGCTGGGATCAGCTCCAGGTTTTAGGAAGTCCTTAGCATAAGTGTTCTCTGGTGAGCCATCTCCTCTGCCCATGGGCCCTGGTAGGTTTACTTGGCCGTGATGGCTTAACTACAAGAGGTGATGAGCAGCTGGGTGTAATTACACTTTTAATTTCCCACAATGCCCAAGAGTGTTGCTAAATCAGAAGCATTGTGGGAAATTTAAAGAGTGGCTAGATTCAACTGTCTGGCCCTATTTCCAGTGCTGTGAAATTTAAGGGTGGCAGGTCAGGCATCAGCAATGGACCCTGCCAAGGTGCTAGGGCCCTGGTAGCTGCCCAGGGATGCCAGGTGTTAATGCCGGTTCTGTTTTCCTATATAGATAAGTGAGAACAATAGGGTACAATAACCTTCCTCTAAGTCAGCTCAGCATGTGGGATGTTTGGATAGATGAGGTAATACTAGCAATACTACCAATATTGATGTTTTCATTCCTACTTGAGATGCTTATACCAATCGCTGGAAAAATTAGTGGCGCTCTTGGTCACTCTTACTTTTGAAGCATTAGTCCATTGCCCTCCTGCCTTTTTAATATAACCAGTTTTCTCTTCAAAATACACATAAATTAGCTGCATTTACAGACATACTGGACGGATTAAAAAAATGTTTCCGATCTCAAAGTCCAGGACTGCTTTGAAAGTCATCCTGAATGAGAAGTTGTTCTGCTCATGTTGTTCTCTCCAAATACTGGAACCTGGCAGGGCCACCCAGTGAAGCTGAATGCTGGAGGGTTTGGGTCCGACAAAAGAAAGTACGTCTTCACACAATACATAGCTGAACTATGGAATTTGTTTCCCCATAGGAGGTCATGATAGCCAACCACCTGGATGCCTTTAAAAGAGAACTGGACAAATTCATAAGGGTAATCCTATTGACGGCTACTATCCTATGGTAGTATTGAGGATGCATCACAGAGCAACTAATACAGCAGAATAAATCTACCAGTATCACACTACTATCGTGTCAATAACATGTTGCCGAATTCCTGCCATAAACACCAATCTGGAGGGGCTCTTGGAAAATCAGGGTGGACTGATGAAAGTAGGCATGACTCAGAGCAGGTCTGGGCATGATTCAGGCTCAGGAAATTAATGGGATACAGGATGCAGCATGTCTGTCAAATGAAGCATTCGCTATGTCTGTCAAACCTGTCAAGGGATGCAGCCTAATGTAAGAGACAAGACAGTGCATGGAGAAGGAGAAATGAAGGAAGAAAACAGACAGGGACACAGGGAAGCACAGCAAAGAAAGCAGGTCCAGCTATGAGTTGTTGACTTGTCAGACAGCACTACTTGTCAGACAGCACTACTTGTTTCTCTACTTGTTTTCTTTTAAATGGTCTGATTAACCGGCTGGAGCCATTTTAACCAGGGTTGAGAAATGAGTCCCAGGTGAGCTTAACAGAAAACTAGCAGGGCAAAAGCACAGAGGAATGATTCCTGTGCAAACATTTGCAGTCATCAGATTTAGGCCTCTGGTTTTAGGCAACAAAGGAAAGCACTCCAGTCTGGTCCTGTTTCTTTCACACCAAGTTAGCCAATGTTCAGTTGAACGAAACCATGATTAATGAGCATTAATTCAGGAACATTGCAGATAATGGCATTGATGCAGTTAATAAAACCGAGTAATAGTACTGAGTGGTATTTGCTCCCACCATCCGTTCAGTGTAATAACATTATAGCCCTGTTGGTGTTTAAAATTGAGACTGGACAGATTTGACATTGCAGTCTGAGAATTTTGATCCTCCAGTGCTCTGGCTTTTCTCTTTGTGCTAATGCATGCCACATGAGAACATCCACTGTCATCTTGCTGCTATGAGGAGCAGAAGTAAACCACCTCCTTGTTAAGGGTTCTACAATCCATCACCCGTCTTTTTAAGTTAACCTAGCACATGCTCTTAGACTGTCATGAGCAATTTCTAGGTGAGTTAAAGGCATTGCACGACCAACAAACCCAGCTGGCATTACCAAAGTAGGCAAATGTGGACACAATATATTGTACAGGTGGCACAATATATTCTTGAAGACTAGCTACTTGGTGAATCAACTGGAGATTTGCAGCCTTTAAATAACAAGTATGCTGTAATGCTGTGGCTAGGATAAACAGCATAGTGAAAGTATTTTAATAAGAAATTTTAGTCTTTCCAACTGCTCGAGGTCCTTCAGATGCTTTACCTCTGCAACCCTTACAAAAGTTCTGAAATATTGACCAATGAAATATTGACCCCTATATTGCCGATGTGAAGACTGTGGCTGAAAAACAGCTCTCTGTCTAAAGACATCCAGTGAGTCTTAACTGAGATTTGAACTAGGGATATCCTAGGCGTTTATATTATCCTATATACTGATTGTATGAATATGCATTGCACTGAATGGAGCATAGCTTTATTTTTATAATCATTCATAGGCTATTCAAGGTGTTTAATGGGTTTTTGTGTTGCTATTGTAAGCCATCCTAGGGGTCCACTGGATCATAAGGCAAATTTCCATCTAAACATTATTTAATAACAAACAGAGGGCAGGCTTCAAACAACAAGTCCTGCTAGTGGAAGCCTGTGCTACTGCAATGGGGATTCTCCCCTCCTTCCACCTTGAGCCGCCTACACCCCCCCCCCCCAGAATTGGCTTGGGGGAGTCATGAGAACCCCCAGAACAACATGCAAGGGGAGGGGGGCATCATTCCATCTGGCAAGATGGAATTACTGCACTGCATTTCTCCCATAATTCACACAAGGCACAAACTATGGAATTCATCCCCACAAGAGGTAGTGATAGCCATCCATTTGGATGGTTTTAAAAGTGAATTAGACAAATTCATGGATGAAAGCTGAATGGTGGCTACTATCCACAATGGCTATGGTCTGCTTCCACTGTCAGAGACAGTATGCCTAGGAGTCGCAGGTGGGGAGAGCATTGTTTGCATTCAAGTCCTGTTTGTGGGTTCCCCATGGGCATCTGCTGGCCCCTGTGAGAACAGAATGCTGAACTAAATGGGCCTCTGGCCGGATCCAGAACAGTTCTTAAAATATTCCATCCTAATTGCCATGCTTGCTATATTATCGCTCCTCTCTTGACTCCCATTCAGACCACAATGGCAGTGGCTGTTACTTGGGTTGTTAGTAAGAGATCCTTATTAAGGTCATGAGACACAGAAGCCTTCACACTCAGACTAGCATAGCTGCCAAGTTATCCCTTTTTTAAAGGGATTTTCCCTTATGCTGAATAGGCTTCCTCGCGAGAAAAGGGAAAACTTGGCAGCTATGGACTAGGTGGCAGGAAAGATTAGACTAGCTGGGCTAGAAGCAGCTACGTAGTCCAAGATCAGGGCAAGGAGCTCATAACAGCATGGAAGCAACAGAGCTGTCACCCACCTGCCAAGCTTTTAAAGATGGGCAAGCCAAGTTTACTTGAGAAACCCTTGTGCCTTATGAGATATGGAGACGCTCACTTTGTCAGAACATGGGTGTATTGCCAGTAATGAGACCACTGCCCAGTCTTGGGCAACCAGGCTATGCCCTCCCCTTCTTAATCTGGTTCCTCCACCCCTAGCCATTGGTTGGTGCCCTCCCTGGATTCCATTGCTGTGCTCCTCTACTGAGGTGGGAAGAAGGGTGGTGCTGGTCCTGTTTCCCCACTCAGGGCAACTATATCCTGGGAAATGGAAGTAGCTGCTTCCTCTAGCTCTCTTCCCCAGTTTCAGCTCCCGACCGCACTGTCATTGCCTTGCTCTTCCTCATCTGTCTCAGCCTGACACCCAACACACCTGAGCCCAGTGATGCCTCTGGAATTATTACAGTCCCAGGTGGTCCCTTTTTAAATATGCCATTTCCAGCATAAGGTCTCCCAAGAGCACAGAATAACTATCTGGAGTAATTATGTGAGTTATATGGAAAGATTACATGGGGGATTAGGCACCCATGCAATTTTTCCGGAGCTGAACCAGTGAACAGCATCTAACAGAAATCCAGAATCCTCTTTGTGAATCCATGAGTGAAATGGTACAAACCCACCCATGTAATTCTCCTATTCAGAGTTGCCTGATGTTTCCTTTCCAGAACTATTTGTAGCCTAGTGCTGATTATCCTGAAAGCTGTCTTGTGTGGCTTAGGCTGGAGATGGACAATTATTTTATGAGAGCTGAAGGTGGTATGATAGAGCAATAATTCTCGTGTACATACCCATTCTTTTGTCTGTTTTCAACTCTGGTGAAAAAGGGTTTTGCAGGTCTCCAAAGAAGACCATAAGTTTTGCAACCTATGAACAGAGATGATCACAGGATAAATATGACCACCAGAGATAACCATGGCTCTGTAATACCACCTTCAACTTGCTGGAAAAAAGCTGCCATCTCTCTCCAGCGTTAGAGTTTAGAGCTAGGACGTCACTTGCATAACTGGATAATGTGCAATTGGGCTATGCAGAGCATCTGCTTCTAGGAACTGGAACTGGAATGTGGGAGTGGTGATTAATTTACCTCCATTTTTCTTAAAATATCACAATTTGGTTTTGATCATTTTAGCACTTAAGGCTGTACGTTTCAAATGACATGATGCATATAGGAACTACAGGACTCTACTAGGAAGTAATAATGTCACAAATGTCCTCTCTAATTTTCATTGGTTATTATTACAACATTATTTCACTTTCCTTCTTTCTTTTTTTAAGCAACTGAGAATTATCTGTATCCGTCTTTGCTCTTCAGAAGAAAAATATTGGTCAACATTTCTGCTGTGAAGTTACTGCTGTTGAGTCCCCGTAGAAGACTTTATTTCTGTGCCTAAATATTGTATTATTGCTTAATAGGTTTTGTTGGTGGCAGCTGTGCCCTTGAATTGGTCTCGTTGTGCTTTTTCTTTTGATGAAATAAGCTAAGAATGGTAAAATGAGCCCAACATGAATTTTCAGCTTGATTTGTGACACATAAAAATAAAAACCAAGGACAACTGCACAATCGGTTGGTAGATGGATAGATGTGGTTCTGTTTGGAAAAATAGGACCATCTACACACCATTAAATTGTATCATATTTTTATGGGTCTTTTTAATTGACTTTGCTATGGGATGGTTAGAACTCTCCCATGGAATCCAAATGTTGAATTCAAATGCAGTAGCAGTCCCTTGCTATACAGTCATACCTTGGTTTAAGTATGCTTTGGTTTGAGTACTTTCAGTTTACGTACTCTGTGGACCCGTCTGGAACAGGTTAATCCACATTCCATTACTTTCAATAGGAAAGTTCGCTTCAGGTTAAGTACGCTTCAGGTTAAGTACGGACTTCCAGAACCAATTACACTCGTACTTCGGGTTAAGTACGCTTCAGTTTGAGTACTCTGCGGACCCGTCTGGAATGGATTAATCCACTTTCCATTACTTTCAATGGGAAAGTTCGCTTCAGGTTAAGTACGCTTCAGTTTAAGTACTCCACGGACCACCTGGAACGGATTAATCCTCTTTCCAATAATTTTAATGGGAAAGTTTGCTTCAGGTTAAGTACAGACTTCCGGAACTAATTGTGTACTTAAACTGAGGTACCACTGTAGTTCAGTTTACCCCTCATTGTCCCAGTATTAGTTTTCACACCTTTCATTTGCAGTGAGGTGCCAATACTCATAAGTTGTTGTTGTTGTTGTTGTTGTTGTTGTTGTTGTTGTTGTTGTTGTTGTTGTTGTTGTTATATCTTGATATAATATATCTTTATATCTTGATAAACATGCAATGTGTGCCAACGCATTGCTGTATTCATGCAAACTGTGTTTGTGCACCCATATGCATACTAATCTCTTTGATACAGTCTGACAAAATCATGGGTGAGAGAGAGTAACCAGGATAAGACAGGATGATAAAGTAGTCAGAGCCCACCCCAATACACTAACACCAGAAATCAGCAAGATTTCTATGGTGAATAGGTATCTGTGCAAAATCAACTGTGCTTTTTTCAACATGGGGAAAGTGGGAGGAGGTATGTCAACGCTTCCAGTCATGAAGGGAAGACAATGGCCAGGAAAAGGAACAGCACATGAAGCAAGTGGAAGCATCAGCCCTGCAAAATGTGCACATTGCTTCAGTTGTTGAATTTGAATTTAATTTGCATTTTGCTTCAGCTCTTCAGCGATTTCCCTATTCACCTTTTTCTCTAAGTCTCCATGTGCAATTAATGCACTTAAGACTCAGGGGTCAGCAAACTTTTTCAGCAGGAGGCCAGTCCACTGTCCCTCAGACCTTGTGGGGGGCCGAACTATATTTGGGGGGAGGGGAATGAATGAATTCCTATGCCCCACAAATAACCCAGAGATGCATTTTAAATAAAAGGACACATTCTACTCATGGAAAAACACATTGATTCCTGGACTGCACGTGGGCCGGATTTAGAAGGTGATTGGTCCGGATCTGGCCCCTGGGCCTTAGTTTGCCTACCCATGCCTTAAGTTTATAAACTGGCTTTCGATGCTTGAAAAAAATCCAAGTGTCGGTGTACCTGACTGCGAAACAAGACATATTTGTTCTGCAGTTTGCCATTGCGTAGTCGCTTTTTTCTGTAGCAAATAGCTGACATGCAGTGGAGGAGGGGCATGAGCTGGATTGGGACCATGGTGTGTGAGAGAGGGTATTAACCCTTGGTCTAGATCAGAATTTCTCATCCTCCCTGAGCCATGATCATTTGGACTCGATCAGTATTTGCTTTTAGCTGAGAAAAATCGCAAGTTCCCTTCTAAACAAAAGCACAGGTCAAAAGCAAAACATCTTTTAAAGCGTCATTTTGTTTCCACAATCTCATATTCATATAATATATGACCTCCATCAACCGCTCAAAGGAGAATGCTCCTCTGGAGACCTGTTATCTGCCCAGGTGAAAACCTGCTGTAATAACTCATTAGTACATAAGGAAACATTACATTTGCAGTGATGCTTTTTCTCATTCTGACTGTAATAATATTTTCTAACCAGACAGCATTTTCTAGTGAATGGAAAGACAGAGGAGGGCAACATATCCTCTGCAAATTGCTGATACGATTGTAGGTTTCTTTGTGGGGGGGTGGGGGTGGCAGGATTAAATGGCAAAAGTCAGCCCAATATTACAAAGCAAGAGGAACTAGCATATTTTGTGCCTGGAAGTCTACTGTGTACAGTATTGTTTAAAACTTTCCTCTTTTCCTTTTCACATATTTTTCTTCCTATTTACAGAATTAAAAAAAACCAAACATATCCATATCCATTTGACACAAAAATGTACCCCTCAGTCCCTGTCCAATTGCTGTAATGCTATCAAAATTAAAGCCAGAAAGCATTTTGTTCTGAAATAACATGTAAGTACTAGTAAGTGAAAGGACACAATTCACTAGAGAGGAGCTCCAAAATCAGATGACGGGAAAAGATGTTTTCATAGTGCAGAACCAAATTTCAAACAATTCAAGTTCAATAAGCAAAATTGGTACAAAGTGCTCTCTTTTCTCTCTTTACATATTTCCTCCCGTAAGCATACTACGTTATTTTCAGATGGCATGTTATACTGGGTAAGTGCAAGTGCATGTTTATTAATACAAAAGAAATGGGTGCAATGATTTATCCCTCCTGTGAGGCTGAAAGCTTGCACAACAGCAGCGAATCAAAAGAGCAATATCCATTTAGCAAAATGCACGTTGTTAAGATGTGATTTTTTATTTTATTTTTTTGACAGTTCGGTTATTTTTTCCTCTGTGCCCTGTAATTATAACCCTGGTTACCATATTGCTCCTAGCATTTTGGCTAGGTTTACATATATGTCCCCAATTTTACTCTTTGCAGCCCTTAAATCTACAAAGCTTTTCTATGTATGATTATAACTCTGCACACTGGATCAGGGCTGTAGCCCAGCGGAAGGGCACATGCATGCAGAGAGTCAAAGGTGAAACCTTGGCATCTTCAGCTGGGTGAGGAAGGACTGCTGCCTGAAGAAGACAATACCAGACTATGATGCACTCAAATGTGGCCCGCTACAACATAACAATTCAATGTTGTGCAGTGCAACCCATTTTGCTTTAAAATCGGGAGGAAGGGTGATTGTTCTGCCTGGCAAGCTGAAACGCTTGCAGGTGGATCTAACCTTTGTAATAGCGCAGCAGTGAATTCCATCCATGGTGTTGAAACTTCAAAGCACAGTGGACTGGTACACGTGAACATGCAAAAACCACACAGAAACCTGCAAATCCATTTGCTGGTTGGTTTTAGTCCACTACAGTGGCACAGTCCAAGTCAGCAATGTTGCATCCACAGATATAAAACATTGTGGCCTTCTGCCATAGAACACTGACAGGTGATGAAATCTTTGTCTCTTCCAACAGTGAGCTTTAAAAGCCTGCTACGTTGTTTTGGGAAACAAATTAATTTAATACTTTCATCTTAAAGGCAAAGGGACCCCTGACCATTAGGTCCAGTCGTGACCGACCCTGGGGTTACAGCGCTCATCTCGTGTTATTGGCCAAGGGAGTCGGCGTACAGCTTCCAGGTCATGTGGCCAGCATGACAAAGCCACTTCTGGCAAACCAGAGCAGCACACACAAACGCCGTTTACCTTCCCGCTGGAGTGGTACCTATTTATCTACTTGCACTTGACGTGCTTTCAAACTGCTAGGTGGGCAGGAGCTGGGACCGAACAACGGGAGCTCACCCTGTTGCGGGGATTCGAACCGTCGACCTTCTGATCGGCAAGCCCTAGGCTCTGTGGTTTAACCCACTTTCATCTTAGTTAAGGACTAAAATATTCTATTTCCACCTACTAACAGCCATGGTACACATCATTGCATACAATGAAACAGAGCTGCAGGAAAATATAGCCAGGTGAGGTTCTTAAACACCCTCATTAGCTCCTTGCTTATTCTGTTAAAGAGTAAACATTGATTGTATAGATAAAATACTGATGGCCGGTAAAGTAATAAACATTCTCATTTGCTGAAATCTGGAAGGGGTGTGTGTGTGTGATGACAATGGACTTGTATTTATTCATCGTAAAGAATAAGAAGGATCCTGCTAAGACCAAAACCCATCTAGTCCAGCATCCTCTTCTCACAGTGGCCAACCAGATGCTAATGGAAAGCCCGGGGGAAGAACCTGACTGCAACAATGCTCTGTCTACTTGGGATTCCCAGCAAATAAATGGTCTACAAAGGCATACTGTCTAGTAGCCACTGAGAGCCTTATCCATAAATTTTTCTAATCCACTTTTAAAGCCATTCAAGTTGGTGGCTGCCACTACATCTTGTGGGAATGAGTTCCATAGTTTAAAATGTGGACTGAGCAAAAAAGCACTTTCTTTTGTCTCTCATGAACCTTCCAACATTCACCTCCACAATCTCCTTTTTGAGGTTTGATGGTTTTGCGTGCATGCTCACCCAAGTCCTTTACCAAGTTAAGACTACTGTACTAACGAAAACTTCGTTTAACTGAAGTCAAACAGAATATTTGTCCTAGACTTAGACGAGTTTGTAGCCAGCCAGGTCCTTGTGTAAATAAGAGCCTCCAAAGAATGTTACATTGCCTATCTGAGACGTACAAAGTTTTGGTTACATGCAAATTCTTTCACCATCACAGTGTGGTTATCTAGTTTGAATCAACTCATTATGACAACTGAGTTATTCCACCTCCCATAAGTCAACATTCCACTTCCCAGTGAATAATCACAATGCTTGAAAAATTGGCTTGGCACTTAAATGGGAGCATGTGACTACTTAATGCAATAGGTCTACAAACTGAGGCGTGAAAGCAATGAGTCACACTGGTGGCGGTGTGTGAGGAATTCAAATTCCTCTGAGGGAGGGAGGAGGGTCTTGTGATTAAAGTGTTAGAAATAACTGTTTCTTCAATGCAGTTTTACCAGTTATCTGTGTGGCTTTCAGTGTTTATGCTGTGCTTTCTTCATACCAAACTCCTGGTTAGAAGCAAGTATTGCAGGAATCCAACAGCTAATTTCCAAAGAAAAATACGCTATGGCTCACAACTAAGTTAGGCCATATTCCCTCATTATGGAAGGGTGTATTGTTGAAAGAGTAATGTTGATGAAAGCAAAACAGGCATTATTTTTTGTTTAAGGACTGAGGCCTGGCATTCAAACCAGGGTCGGAGGGAATCAGTGTAAGATACTCAGGGGTGACATAGGTGAAAAAACTTCCTTGGCACATCATTGGCAGTTTCAGCCATAGTTTGCTTTCCCTTCAGCAGAAGACCTCTAATGCTGCTGTGAAATTGAAGGAAGAGGTGTGGTGATAGATGGCAGCCATAGAAACATCAAAAACACACATACAAAAATCAATCCCCCTGCCCACAATGAGCTTCAGTGTGTCCACAGTCAGGTAACATACAATTTTATGCTGGATTTTCTTCCTTTATCAGATAGCCCACAGATTGGAAAATCTGAATTTACTGGGGGCTGCATCCTTGCTCAATTGTCTTGTTATAATAATTTATAATAATAATTTATTATTTCCACCCCGCCCATCTGGCTGGGTTTCCCCAACCACTCTGGGCAGCTCCCGACAAATTAAATGCATAATAAAGCATCAAACATTAAAAACCTCCCTAAACAGGGCTGCCTTCAGATGTCTTCTAAAAGTCAGATAGCTGCTTATTTCCTTGACATCTGATAGGAGGGCATTCCACAGGGCAGGCACCACTACCGAGAAGGACCTCTGCTTGGTTCCCTGCAACCTCACTTCTCACAGTGAGGGAACTGCCAGAAGGCCCTCAGCGCTGGACCTCAGTGTCCGGGCTGAATGATGGGAGTGGAGATGCTCCCACCCAATGCCATCCTCCTCTCCTTAGACCTCACCAACCAACCTCCCATTCAGATTCATCAAACCCTTCAACTACCTTTAAACCTCAGCTCAGCATCATCATACTGGCTGCCTCACACCAAAAATGTTTCAGCCTTGGGGTAAGGGCAAGGAGGAGGGAATTGGCAGGCTGATGCAGAGCAGGGTGGTTTCAGGGGAGTTGCCTCAACCTGTCCTAAAATTGTTCATCCACAGCTCACCTGGACTGCCCACCTGCTTCCACCTCTCTCCTCCACTTCCATTGTGCCAACCCTCAGGCACTGCTGAGGCCAAAGCAGCAGCATCAGTGTGAGGTGGGCAATGGCGGCAGCAGAGCAGGATGGTTGCTGGGGAGCTGCCCCAGTCTGTCCTGACAGCTCCTCCTCATCTTGCCTGGGCTGTCCACTTGCCACCATCTCTTTTGACTGCTTCCCTTCTCACCCTCCAGTGCTAGTGCTACTGTGATTGCCTTGCAGCTCTCAAAAGTCTGTAATCACAGTGCTACCTGTTGGAAGCCAAGTGAACTTCAGCATGATGACAGCATTACGTTTTAACTGTATATTAAGATATATAGTGCTGCATGCCACCCCGATCTCTGAGCGGAGCGAGATTCCAGGGGTTCTAGGCTTTCTCAGCTTTGTCTCTCTACCTACCAGCCTGTTGAGGGAGCAGGGTCCACCCATTTGCAGTATAGCATAAAGCCACTTCCTTTGCTTCCTTTCACCAGGAAGCTAGCCTGGCTATTCCAGGAATTAGAAGGGGGACCAGGCATACCCTAATGCCCCCCAACAGCTCAAATCATAACAATAGGGTGGAATTGATGCAAAAGCCCTGAACAAGGAATTCCACTTGCATAGCAGGGCTTTCCTCCCATGCCCCCTGCATGCACACCCCAAATTGGCCAGGGGGAGAGGGTCAGGAGAATTCCCAGAACACATGTCAGGGAGGGGAATTGTTCCACCTGGCAAGCTGAGATGCTTGTGCAGATAAAATGACTGAAAGCGCAATTTGACCCACAATTTTTACAGAAGTGATTGAGGCCAGAAGAATGCATAGTTCTTAAATGAGCTAACTCAAATCTCCCTGGTTATTAATTTTCAGTCCATCTGTTCTTCTACAGGTACTTCCTTAGCCTTCCCACTTGGTTAACTTTTATTCTCACACCTCAGTGGCTTCATAGTTATCTCCCACTATGAAAGTTGTCCATAGTGTTCCAAAGACAAATTGAAAAGCAAAAACATGCATCTGTGGATTTTCTTCCTATCATCTAACCATTATAGGCACAGAGGCTGCCTTGGGGAAGGATTTCACTAAATTCCAACTTCACTAAACAAAAACTATGATGCTAGGAAAGACCAGTTACTGTATTTAAAACTAAATCCCTTATCCTGTCACTTTGAATAATAGAGACTGACTCTCTTACTGTATTACTTTCTGTTTTTTATGTGCTGGAGTTTTCCCCTTAAGAATGTTAATCATTAGCCATCTTTTTCTTACTCTGTCCTGCAGGGAAGCTTATAATCCAAACCTTGTGATATCTCAAACATGCAACTAATCTAGACCTCAGTTTTGAAATGAAAGTCCAGCTTCACTATAGAATCAAAAGACTATTCAACAAACCCCCTCAGTTATAAACAAGTTTGCATTAAAATCTATCTCATTAAAGATACTTATTATGAGTAAGATATCTAAAGCCACAATTCTAGCTCCTTCAATTATCACTATTTTTGTGAATTTCAGGATTTGGGGAGCGGGTCTGCACCTCATCTTTGGAGCACATGCTCTGTATGCAGAAATGCTCAGTTTCAATTGCTATCATCTCTAGTGAAAAGGGGTGACTGGAAAACCTCTGAGACCCTTGATTGTAGGAGATAAGGAACTAGTGCCTCTCTAGATGTTATTGGACTCCAGCTCGTGGCCAGCAGTCAGGGCTGATGAGAGTTAAGGCTGCAGTCACACTATAGCTTTAACACACATTTGAAAAATGTTTTCTGCATCAAATAATTTTGGGCACTGTAGTCCACTGCACGTAGAGCTACCATTCCCAGTGACTCACAATTGTTTGAGGGAGGAAATGTGCTTTGAATGTACTTTTTGAATGCATTTGTAGTCTACAACATCTGGGTGGCAACAGGTTCCCCATCCCTGCAGCAGAATCACTGCCACTCCCAGAAGGCTGTGGCAAGCTGGACAGACCATTTGCAAGTATGATTAGTAACAGCTTGCCTTTGCTCATGCTTTTAAAACATTATAAAGTATGTAGCTTACTAGCAGGCAGACCGGATGGATAAAATAGTACAGGTGTCAAAGTAAGCAAATGCATTATTCATTTAGCCCAATTTTAGAGTTTGCAACTCACCTAGGGATCCTTCATGGAGCTTAAAACCTGGAGGAGAGGCAGCTGTGACTTTCCCCACTTGTTTTCCCCACTGTTTCCTCAGTCCACCTGCTCTGCAGCACACCTGGAGTCCTGATTGCTATGTCAGCTGAGGAAGTGGCGGGGGAGGGCCAGGTGGAAACGGGATGGGGGCAGTCGGGTGGGAGAAAACTGCTGCCACTGATTCATCTGCTGATTCAGTTCATTCAGAAGCAACCTGACAGCCATAAGCTATATAGTGCTTTAACCAGACTAGAAAGTTTCATGTCTCAGGCCACTGACATTTAGCTGCAGTACTACAGTAGAAGAATGCAGCTTATCCTGAGAACATTTTGATAGGATTCTTACTGACAGAAGAATTTTGGGTGTCAGGCATGCTGGTAGATAGATAGAATAATTTATTGGCCAAGTATAGACCATACTTGGAATTTTGCTTCAACTACATTGCAATGTAAAGAAAAAATGTACTTCATACAAACACTATTCCCCTCACAATACAACAGCACAGCGGAAAAACCCCATACCACCAACTGGCCTCCCTTTCGCCCACAACTACAGATTCAACAATTTGATGGCACAAGGGAAAAAAAGCTATTCCTGTGCTGAGACGTTTTTGTATATAGAGTCCTGTACCGACATCCGGATGGGAGTAAATCAAACAAGTGATGACCAGGATGCGAAGGGTCTACAGCAATTCTCTCCGCTTTCTTCCTGACTCAAGCAGCATAAAGTGTCTCTATTGGAGGCAAACTAACACCAATTAACACCAACACTGATTTGATGCAACCCATGATGGCAATGGCTGTGCTGATGATCCCTGGCAACTGAACTCACTAGTCCTGCGTTCCTTCATTTCCTGGAGCATTGTACAGGCCTCCACTGTAAATATTGGCAAGCAGGGAGAGAAAGACATGTAGCAGCACCAAGAATAGGGCCTCATACCTGCACAGGCATTAGTGCTATCAGCCTTTGTGCTTTGAATGTGCTTTGAGTGTTACTATCACTAACAAAGGAGCCGGCTCCTAGGGGTGAAGGTCCCTTTGGCCCCAATAAAATAATTGAAGGGGTGCGCCCCAGGTTGTTGGGCATTGCCATTCAAATGGTGTGTGTGGTCTTGCGGTCAGCTTTGCAGGGGAAGGGCTTATCTGCCCTCCCCCCCCCATGTTTTATTCAAGTTGGCACCCTTCTTCACTAATTATTACATGTGAAGCCCACCTTTGTTCAAGGATGTAAAAAAAAAAGGATACATGGTTCTTGTCACCCAATTTTATCCTCACAACAGTCCTGAGTGAGAGATAGTGACTGGCCCATAGACACTTCGTGGCCAAGTGGGGATTTGACCCTGGGTCTCCTTCATCCTAGTCTACTGCTTAAGCCACTACATTGACTCTTGATGGTTTATTGTGGCTATAGATATCTTAACAGTGCCATAAACATCTCTGTGATGTACTATGATCATCCCAACTGGCTTAAGCCAATCTCTAGTGTCAAAAGCTAGGATTATCTTCAGTATAAGTCAAAAGCTGTATGACGTCAGCGCCAGAGGCACCTCTGCGGGAAGGGAGTTCCACAACTTCATGTCTGATCAGAGATGCGAAGCCAGACCTCCCCAGCCACAACATCCCAACCACTGCACCACCCTTTACCATCCCGTGCTTCTTCATCTTCATCATCACTCTCCCTGTGGATGTGGCTACAGACTCTCTTTTCGGTGTGCGGAACTGTCATGACGAACTCCTGCCCTTCAAAATTCACCACTACAGCCCTGGGTGCAGGTACCAATGGAACAGAGCCATCCAATACAGAAGGGCTCACATTTATATTAGGGTTAATTTGCCCCATTTATCTCTGGTTTAATTTCCTCCTCCCATCTATTTAGGTAGGAACGTAGCAAGCTGCCTTACACCAGTTCAGATCATATGCCTATTTAACCCAGCATTAGCCAGCGCGGTACCCTCCAGATGTTGTTAGACACCAGTTCCCATCATCCCCAACTAGCACAGCCAATGATGGGGGGGGTGATGGGAGTTGTAGTCCATGAACATGTGGAGGGCACTGCACTGGCTACCCTTAATATGGCCCAACCAGTGACTTGAAGTTGCTTTCCATGGTCTCAGGCACATGGTCTTTTGCATCACCTGCTCCTGGAAATGTCAGGAATTTAACCCCCGAGACCTTCAGCATGCAAAGCCTTAACCCCTTACTAATATGCAGCCTGCTGCTGCCCTGTGCATGGGTAGCAAGAAGTATATGCCAAGTGTAAAGTACTGTGAGAGCAGGCGTTTACTCTGGGAGCTCACTTGTGCTGATGATTCCTCCTGGACCATTTTCCATTTAAAAGATTTAGATGGACCTTTGTTTTCAGACATTAGTGGGTACGTGAAGCAAGGAAAGACCTCTCCAGAGAAACACTAGAGAATGGCCTAGATTATGACAGTCACATGTTTTTGTGCCAGTGTGAATGGCTCAGTTGAACAGTAATTGCAATACACCAGGCACGTCCAACAGGTAGATCGTGATCTACCGGTAGATCACTGGACGTCTGTGGTAGATCAGTGGTAGATCACTGGCTCCCCCAAAGCAGCTCAACAACTTTAGCTCCCCTAAAAAAAAGCTCACATTTTTGCCCTGAATCCCCCCAAAACAGGGCTTTCCTCCTCCCTAAAAAGCTCAACAACTTTGACCTGAACCCCCCAAAACAGGGCTTTCCTTCATATAAAAAGTTCAACAACCTTGACCTGAACCCCAGAAAAGGGGGTAGCTCACTGCCAGTTTTTAACTCTGTGAGTAGATCGCCGTCTCTTGGGAGTTAGCCACCCCTGCAATACACGAACACAGCCTGTAGACCAGGCATCCCCAAACTTCGGCCCTCCAGATGTTTTGGACTACAATTCCCATCTCCCCCGACCACTGGTCCTGTTAGCTAGGGATCATGGGGGTTGTAGGCCAAAACATCTGGAGGGCCGCAGTTTGGGGATGCCTGCTGTAGACCCTCCTTTTAAAAGTGTTTACATTTAAAAAAAAATCCCAGTTTGGTGATCCCTTTGAAGCAGTGATATAATATTTTGGTGCCTTTCTTGTCTCTTCTCTCGTTCAGCAGTTTTTCCCCTTCACTCGCTCTGTTTCTTTCTATAGAACAAAGAGCCAACACGGATTTCCTTTGTTTTACTTTTTTCTGTTTTCATAAGCCGCTTGGGAGCTGTCACAGACCTAGGATTAGGGCTGTGAGTTGACCAGGGTCTTTCTTTTACAGGCCGTTTCTGAGGCAAGAAAACCAAAATGTAATGGTTGGACTGTACAGAAGTTTACAGAGCGCAGCTCTTCTTAGCATTTTGGAGGGTATATTTAGACTACTGGAAAAAAGTATAGAGGATATAAGAACACTTATAAGCATATGGGCTGTGTTATACGGAGGTAAATTTAACACAGCATTGGCCCTACGTACAGACGTTTGCTGGTATAGTGGGGTTCTTCATGTGGAAGAAGAAAATGTGTGCCTTCATCATGCTAAATCATGGAAGCGTTTCAGTGTAGTGAGGAAGGAGAAGGTCATGGGCTCAATTTTAAGATATAATTAGGTTGCTTTGTTAAGTTATAATTTTAAATGGCTATTTTAAAGAACAGGATGCAACTGAATATTAAAACACTGGTGTGAGAAATATCCCATGTTCTGCTGGCATTGGGTTATGAAGCTTACGATACTTTCAGAGCCGCAAAATATTCTGGCATCAGTTGGTCAGGGAAACAGGGGATCCTGAGGAAGAATAGCAAATGGCTTGACTTGAAGCCAGTGGTGCTCTCCCCAAATGACGCACCCTCTGTTTAACTATCCCAATGAAATAAATGGTGCTGGAGGTGTTTGGTTTTGCTTGGATTGAGTTTGAGAATGACAATTCTCCGGACACAAAGAGAGAGTCTATGTACAGTCAGACTCCAGAGGGGCTGTGCAGTTCACAGAGGTCTTCCATATGGGGTGGTTGTGTGTATTCTCCATTTGCATTCAGAATTGGAATGCCTTCAGCTCAGCTCAATTTATTATTACAGTTGACAGAGCAAAGCTGAAAACATTTCAGTCACGGTTTCTAAAAGAACAAAACGCAGAAGCGATACTCTGTATGGATCTATGGTGATGTCATCACCCTACAAGGGCGATTTCCAGGTGAGGAAGTTCTAGCTGTCAGACATGACTTGTAAAACCTGACATAGCAAATGTGTAAGATGGTTGCATGAGAAACAGCCTTGAGAGCTGGGGTGGGAGATTTTTTTCCCCATTTTTGTTCTCTGTGTTTCTTTTGCTCCCTTGCACTCCGGCAATCTTGAATTCAGCTCTCCATATTTCTGCAGCAATTTGTGGATTTTTTTTATAAAAAAAAACTTCATGAAACTTCATGAAATTTTAGGGCAAATTTATCCAGATAAACACATTTTTGTATGCATTTTTTGACTGATCATTGCAAGCAATTTCCCCAGATATAATGCACTTTTGTACATTGTTTTCACTAATATATATGCACATTTTGTAAACATTGGCTGGTTGGGGAACTATTTCCTATATTCAGATAAGTGTGAAGTCTGGAGGGTGGTTCTGTGTTTCAGTGTGAATTTGATAGCTTCAGTTTTAAATGTGAACTGAATTGAATTTCTCCCCCATCCCTCCTTGAGAGGCTCTGAGTCCTTCTGCTTTACAAAAGCACCCAATGTTAATGTATTCTTTCTAAATGACGACCTAAATTACATATTCTTTGAGAAATTTGCCACACATCAGTTTTAGTGAGCCAGGCTTACCAGCTCTATCTCCTTCAATGTAGCCTTGGGACAATTTTTCTTTTCTTCTATATGTGGGTCATTTTAATTACTATTTCTTTTAGCTTAACCTACTTGACAAATGTCCCTAAAGAATCTGCAGTGCTTTCCACTGAGCTTTCATTCTGAAAATGTTCTCTTTGGTAGCATATATTTCTCTCGGGTGGGATTTATGAATTGAGGCCTCCCCAGTCCTGCTCTGGCACTCTGATCACTAGGGCATACTGCCTCTCACTATCAGCTTGCATTGAATTCACCATGTAAACAGCAGCCATAGGAACTAATTCCCCATACTTTTTTATCATAGAGGGAGCTCCAAACTGTTCGCAGTGGCCTGCAGCATGTCCACATTAAATAATCATATAGATTTGTAATTCTATTTTTATAGCTAATTTTATTTCTTATATTGCATTTTATTGTGTCACACTTTAAATTCTATATCGTTCGTATGCTCAGGTATTGATAGCCAACCATTTCCCAGGTAAAGAACATCTTAACAGCACATTCACAGGACAAGATATGATAGTTCATTGTGAAGGCTTTCATTCATTTGGTATATTTCAAGAAGAATTAAATAAATCCCATTTGTTTCCTTTCAGCAATAACTCTGACCTTCAGAGATTATGAGACTTCAAATGATCAGAACGTACTATAAAATAACTTTACATCTTCCATTTTCCTTGCCACACTCTGTTGTGATATTTCCCAAGACTGTGCCTAGATTCATCACTCATGCTCTGTTAATGGCTAAGTTGGCAGCTTTTATTAAGTCTCCACAAAGAGAGCTAACATTGTATGTAGTACAGCAGTATGTCACAATGGTCTTTCAGGTGCTCCTCCAGTATCAACAGCATGGGATATGTTCCAGCTAGTTCCTTTTATGGAGACACAACCATACATCTAGTGTTATGGTGTACAATACGTCATTTAAAATAAATGTGATTTTGATCGTTTGCTGCAACTTCGCAGCATGAACATCGCAACTGTTGTGTTATGGTTGCCTATATGTTATTGCACTGTGATGTTAGGGCATTCAGGATGCTGCATATTGTATGTGCTGGTGGTGCAAGTCTTAAGAATGGCTTTAGCAGCAGACACTAAGGGTCTCCATTAAAACAAATCACACAGGTCAATTCCTAATGCCGCTGAAAAGCCTCCTCTTTGTATGTGTAAATAATATCTGCACGATGCTAATTGTTTTGACAATATATATGTGGGCTGAGCCTTGACCTACCAAATCATCTCAGTCCAGGCATCATGCCAAGCAGTGGTCAGGGAAACATAATTTGCAGTCTCTAGTTGAACACAGGCACCCAAATTTTAAGTATGCACACGCAGCTATATGAGGAGCTGGTCCTCTAAAACAAGGACACTGGTTGAACATGTGGGGACATCTGGAGTCCTTGAAATATTTTTAAAACATTTTCTTCTTCTATTTATATCTCACTCCTTGGTTTCCTTCCAAGGCTGCTTAGCTTCAGCCATGCTGTAGCATTAGATGCTCCCAGACCATTAACTGGGCTCCATGCTTAAATGTTCACTATGTGGGCATGTGTTGCCCTTCCTTCCAAAGAAATATATGACATGCACATTAATAGGTCTTCTGCTTTCTGGAACGCTACTCATTTTTGTTTTCTTTCTTTCTTTTAGAAACTCAACTCAACTCTCCTTACTTCCTGACATTCTTTTAACTTCACTGATTCCGCTTGGAGCACTGCAGGAGCCCCCACCCCCTGCCCCGGGGGGCTTAAAAAGTCAAGCTAAGCTCAGAAAATCTGCGCAATAGTCCCAGCAGGCACAGGAAATGTGCATTAGCATTCACAAAGGTCTGAAACGAGCAGCAGCAATAACTCCCAATTTAAGCATTAATCCTCCCAGAAATTCTCCAAGGGCCTCATTTTCATAGAGGACAGATCAATAAAATGAATTTGGAGTTTATTGCCCAATTTCTTTTTCAACTGCACTTTGGGAAGAACACTTCCAAAGACTTTTAAAAATCACAAACTCCCCCAATATAAACAGCTTAAGTGGAGCCGCACAAAAGGTCAACATGAAGAGCTTGATAACGCTGACCTGCCCGAGTCATTGCAAGGATTGCTGAGAGAAACACAATACAAATTATCTTCTATAAACATTATTATTATTCTAAGTTAGAATGAATCACTGTGATACATAATGGCCGGGAATTTCAGACTCCATACAGAAAACAATTGTTCGTCATTGAATGACCACAGACGAACCCCAGTAAAGTCAGAGTGCATGTGACTTACAGATAAAACCTCTCTATTTAAAGAGGACCTACATCTGGTAGACCTACCGTGTGGCATGCGGCTCAAGTGGCAAGTGCACCCTCAGGTGCGGTGGAACATACTGTCCCTTTGAACTGTCAAATCACCTGTCGTCTGTATTGTGGAATGGGAGAGGGGGCTGCCTTGTCCTTCACTTCTGGCACCAACATTTATTGAGGGTCCCGTCATGCCAGCAATGAAGTATACGAGCACCAGATGTATGGGGTGGAAGAAAAGAGTGATAGTCTAGGACAGGCATCCCCAAACTTGGCCCTCCAACTCCCATCATCCCTATAAAATAGGATCAGTGGAGGGATGATGGGAATTGTAGTCCCCAAAACATCTGGAGGGCCGTGTTTTGGGGTGCCAAACTTGTTCTCCACCTAAAGTTTTAGTGCTAGCTTTCCCCATCCAGCCCCTTAATTTGTTACTCACATTAGCATCCATTACCGGTGGTCTGGAACATTACCAATTCCTTGTGGTACTTGCTGTATCCATTATGGGCACACACCTTTCTAGTATAAAAATAAAATATAGGGCTATCTACATTTCTAGGGGGGTTCCCCATAAAGGCAGAAAAATATGCAGTGCCCATGGCATTCAACCCAGAGGCAGATCTTCCACATGTGAGGTAAACAATGCATACCGGTAGCAATTGACCTTCTCCTTCCCAACCCCTTTACTCAGCATGCAGGCAGTGTTGGATTAGGTCCTGGGAGATCAGGGTTCAAATCCCCACTCAGCCATGAAGCTTACTGGACGAGTCTTGATCTCTCAACCTAAGTTACCATCAAAGGGTTATTTTTTTAAAAAAAACAAAGGGTTGTTGTGAGGGTAAGAAGGGTGAGAACCATGCTTTGATCTCTTTGGAGGGAAGGTGGGATCTCAATGTGTTTTTGAAAACAAATGAGCCACTAGTGAGGAGTTCTTATCACATCTTTGTGTCAGATGCTCTAATCGGTTTTCTTGTAAAAAGGACAGTCCCTTTCCTGATTTGGGGACTGACATCCATATAGAATTTGTCATCTAGCTGCTCTTCTGCTATACTTGCAAAATAGATCCACACAAACTGCCCTTAAATAAAAGATGCCTTTGGATTTTCAATTTCTGAAAGGCTGCTTGGTTTTCATCTAAAAAGAATATATGAATATCTATGACATTTTCACTTTACCCCCCAAGCTATCCGAGTTATAATATCCTCTAGGATTTTTTTTAAAAGTGTTTTCATGACAAACATTAGCTCCTCGGTTGCAGTCATATTCATAGCAATGTAGCTCCATCCATTAAGATGAAATTCTATTACCCTTTCAAAACTTTTGTTTGTGTCTTTCATTTCACAGCAAGCTGAATATACTATAAAATGACACACTAGCTGCTTGTTGACAAAAAAATACATCGTCTTTCTAGGATGTTTGTTGCTACCTAGATTTGCCAGAAAGCTTATTAAAAGTTAACTAAATTTCACATTAGGAACTGGATGGCACAAAGCTTGCCAGCCTAGTTTTCCAGGTTGTTGGAAACAAAGATTGGGAAGTTTTGGAAAGAGCTAGACATTTTTAACAATGTTTTGAAATTCATGGAGAAAACTGAAGTCTAATTGCTGAACATCACCCAAGAAGAAGGTGAAAGGTATGAGGTGATTGGTCACACAACAATAAGCACCCCACTGTGCCACAGGAGCAGTACAGAAGACTTTAATAATGTTGGGATGGGGAAACTGAGTCCTTCCAGACGTTATTGAACTCCAGCTCCCTCCAGTCTCAGCCAATATCAGCAGCAGACACAACATACAATATGGAGGGACAGTGGTTCCCCCCCCATCCCTGTTTTAGTGACTTGCCTCAATGCAGGTTCAGCATAGATGCACTAAACATTTCGTCTTCCCCCTGCTTCCCCTGGTTGGTATTTGATGGTGTTGGCATGAGGTGCACTCCATGGGAGCAGCCAAAAATTGCAGCATGCACCCCCATCTTAATCAAAGCAAGTAAGAGCAGGTAGGCCTTTCTGCGTGGTGGAGTATTTTGCCAAACACAACTGTTGTTAAGTAAGACATCCTTGAGCCGGGAGAGAGACCCTGCCGGTGGCTAGGTCTGACCTCTCTGGTGTGTCCAACTCAACCATGTGTTGTTTGTCTCCATGATTTGCCTTCCATAATCAGAGGCACCGTGCCTCTGAGTACCAGTTGCTAGGGAACAACCATGGGATATGGCTATTGTGCTCATCTTCTGCCTCTGGGTTTCTCTGTATCTGATTGGCCACTGTGGGAGTAAGGGGGTTGGACTAGATAGGCCTATGGTCTGATCCAGCAGGGCTCTTCTCTTCTTACATGTATGCTCTTGAGTGTTTCATTCCCCACTATAGCTTATTAAATTTAAAAAGAGGCAGAGAAAATCAGTGGAATACTATTTCCCCCCCATATACCTGCACTGTCTGTACACTAGCACTCCCACGTCTGTCAGTATGAATGAGCGATATATATTTCTAAAGCAAATATTTTATCATGGTTATGTCTTTATGCTGCTCCCCATATGTTGGCCAAGAGTCAGTGACAGATATCCCCTTTTAGAAATTATTTACTCTTGGGTCTAAAATCACTCACTTCCCCAAACTGACTGTAAATCAATACCTGCACTGACTGTGCAAATGGGAAAAGACAGGGTGAGAATCGTGGCTTTGATACATCCAGGCTTACAAAGGAACGGCAATCAGTCAGTGTGGCTTTTGTTTACATTGGCAATTGTGAGTGATGATCGTCTCCAAACCTCAGAATGTTGAAAGAAGCAACACCTATGCAGCTCCATAAAAGAAGTTATCAATTTAGAGATATAGTTTTCTATAGACATATATGCAATGCCACCTGTTATACCTAATGAGTAAAGGCAGGTTCCCACCCTCAGCTAGTGACGTCCAGCCCACCTCCATAGAGGGAAATACACTCTCTCCCATTGAGAACATAACTTTGGACCCTGGGAAGGAAGCATCTGTTGGCAAAAATGTAAACGTTTTGATTGGACGAGACAATATCACAAATTATGTGATATTGCTGACAGAAAAGAGATGGAGAGGTATCCGGATGGGAAAGAGCTATGGTCCAGTGTTCCACTTGTAGCCTTGAGCTTTTCTTATGTTGCCCTTCTAATTTGAGCATGTTGGTGGGCATTGATTGAAATCATGGCTTAACTTCTTTGAACAACTGGGTTTAGAAACCAGCTTGTTGACTGAAGCACTCCAGAAATGGAGATTGGCTCTGAGACACATGTGAATGTCACACATAAACACACCCATTTATCAAGGAGGATAAGTCTATCAATGGCTACTCACCATGATGGCCATGTTCTGCCCTCTCCATTGGCCTCTGAATGCCAGCTGCTGGGAATCGCAAGTGAGGAGAGCACAGTTGCACTTAGATCCTGTTGGTGGGATTCCCATAGGCATTCTGGCTGGCCACTGAGAGTGAAGGGTGCTGGACTAAGATGGGCCCTTGACCAGATCAAGCAGGGCTCCTTTTACATTCTTGTGTTCTTAGCTTATACAGCAAACGTGGTTGTGGACTAGTTTTAGTGACTTCACTGCAAAACTCTGCTTAGTTTCAGCAGTCATGAAGACTTTAGTTTAATGTTATTCTCTCTCCTCTACACGGTTCTCTTTTTCCTTGACATTGTTTGATATTTCAGCTGATTAAAGCCCCATAATACACAGTAATCTGTATTTAATTACAAGGGCCACTTGTGTCATGCCTAGGAATCAAGGTTGTCCTAGCAACAGTGAAGGAAATCTCACCTCTGAATGAGGAAACCGAGCCCAGCTCCCTCAGCAAGCTTAGCCAACCAGTTGACACGAAAAGCAATACTGTAATTGTGTGTGTGTGTATGTGTGTGTGTTTAGCAAGTGTTTCAAAAATGTGGTAGTGTGTTTCAGAACTGTATTGGTCTTGCAGTATGTATTCTTGGCCACTGCCATGAATCCTGAACTGATAACTAATGGTAAGAGCTGTTTGACAGCAAAACAGACTATCTCAGAATGTGGTGGACTTTCCTTCATTGGAGGTTTTTAAACAGAGGTTAGATGGCTGGATGCCAGAGATTCTTTAGTTGTGACTCCTGCATCGAAGTGAGCTGGACCAGATGGCCCTTGTTGGAAGCCCATTGAATGATTCTGTGATGCTGTAATAACTGGTCATCTTGCGTTATCTTTCATAATTGTACTTATATTGTGTTATTTTACTCTTTATTTTTTATTATACTTTGCATCACTTAAACGATGTAACAGGGCAGTGATTAATAAGCATTATAAATGTGTCTGTATGTGTGTTAAAGTATATATTTGATAACCTTGTAGAAATACTTACAGTATTTACAGTTATAGACCATTTCTAGGAGTCTCTACTGCAAGACCATCTAACACACCCAGCAGTATTCTGTACTTCCTGGTTTATTAAAGTCATTCCATTGATTTGGACCACCACTTTGCAGACTTTCAGAGAAAGGGTTGGTCAACCAGGCAGAAACAATGTCACAACTTCACAAAGCTGTCCCAACCAGAGACTGGATGGTGGGAGGCATGGAACTGCGGCTGATTAAATGTCCCTTGGGGTGATTCTGTAATTTGTTTATGCACCGTTCACTGGATGACTAATTGGTATATTTGGGAGGAACCTTTCTGCTGCTCAGGCTCATGGCCCCCAGGAGATGAAGGACAGGGCAGAATTGCCTTCTCCTTTACTATACCTGACTGCCTGCTTGCATGAGGCTTCTGAAATGCCTGCTTGTGTCTTTCTTTACTGCCCCTGCATTTTGCTTGTGAAGCATGGGGTAGTGGGACTTTTGTAGGCTGACTGGAGAGGAGGTGGAACTACTGGGTAAATAGCCATGCCTATCAGAAGGGGCTAAGGGCTTTCTGGGACAACTCCTCATCCATACGTTCTCACGGGATGCTGGCAAGCCCTGGTTGTCCCTGGGGCTAAGATAGGTGCCATGCCGCAAACCACCTTCACTTGTGATTCAATCCCTGGCATCTCCACTTGGGTTGCAAAAGATCCTGACCTAACATCCTGGAGAGATGCTCCCAGTCAGTACAGGCAATGCCAAGCTAGATGGACCAGTGATGCAACTTGGTATAAGGCACCTTGCTATGTTCCAAAAAGCCATGCTTGTGCCTTTCTTTACCAAGCTCTTAAACTTGCATTTATTCCCGCCTGGGACTGGAGGTTTGCAATTTCCATTTAAAACAGGAATATATAACTATGCTTCCCAATTTGTTTATTCATAGCAATATCTTCCCAGTGGGAGCCTCTGTTTACATTTCCCCTTCCCCTGGCATTTGCTTCCAGTTTATGGATAGGGTGCATGATTCATAAGCGACCTAACTGGGATGGTTATGAGAAAAGCACAACAGGACCTCTTGGTTCATCTGCCCCCTCAGTTTCACCGACCTTAGTCCTCCTTATTGAATATTGAACCATCTCATCCTCCTCGTCTTCTTCATTTGAGGTTAAATTAAGATAGTCTGCATCCATTGAAGCCGGGCAGGAGAGTTGAATAAGTTGAGAAAGGTCATGGTGTATATATGTGAGAAAAAGCACATTGTGCAACTGAAAGTCAGCAGACTGATATGTATAGTGATTTGGGGTTAAGGCTTATTTGGAAATGGGGAACTGGGTTGTTGAACTCCTATCATCATGGAAACTTAGGAAGCTGCCTTAAACGGAGTCAGACCATTGAGCCATCTAGCTGAGCACCGTCTATACCAGGCATCCCCAAACTGCGGCCCTCAGATGTTTTGGCCTACAACTCCCATGATCCCTAGCTAACAGGACCAGTGGTCGGGGAAGATGGGAATTGTAGTCCAAAACATCTGGAGGGCCGAAGTTTGGGGGTGCCTGGTCTATACTGACTGGCTCTAGGATTTTAGCCAGCCCGACCTGGAGATGCCACTGAGGATTGAACCTGGGATGTCCTATACACAGCAGATGTATAGAACTGAGCTATGTGACTGGCCCAGTGTTGGAATCCAGCAATAGCTGGAGGGCCACAGGTTCCCCATATCTGCCTTAACTAAAGTAAGAGGAAACTTAAACATAACCCTATCATTTGACTGTGGTGAGGGGAACAAGGTGGCATCTCTATGTTCAAAAAAATGTAGCGGCGTAATTGTCTGCAGTAAATAACTCCGCATATATTGCCACTATTATATAGTCTGTAAGATGGAGAAAAATAATGCCTTGGGAATATCTTTTTTTTTTTTAAAATATTTTTATTAATTTTCCAATTAAAACCAATTATATCACATTCAATATTTCAAATTATACACATATATATATCAATCAAACCGAATGTTATGCCAAATCATCTAAAGAATTTTTTATTTGGGTTCCCATGCTTCAAGAAATTGGGAATTCCTCGCAACTGTCCACTGCCGTCTTTTTTCTAAAGTTCAAATCGTCCTCCAAGTTCATAATAATCCAGATCTTCCCCTTACAGTCACATAGATGTTTTCCACTTTCATCCGATTGTTTCCCAGCCGCTGAGATAAATATCAAACAACGTTTCACAGATGTTCTTTCTCCTGTGTGAGTTAATCAGTCCAGCCTCCCCATAAATCTTCTTAATGGAGCTCCTTGTTGCGTCGAAGCAGCCCGAAGCAGCGCCATCTCAAAAAGCTCAAATCACTTTCGCTTTCTCTCATAGCCATGAAGATTCACGATCATTATAGAATTTACAGCTTTTTCAGGCAGGAGACCCAAACATCAAACCATAAACTCTTGGTAAATTAATGGATCTCCTTGCCCTATAGCTGAACTTAGCTTCAGGTCGCTGCTCCAATTTAAAGTGCGTCACAACTCATAAATCCTCCGAGCGCGTCCAGAACTCCTTCCGCCCAACTAGGGGGAGGCTTTTCTCATCGGCAACTCCACATCTTTAAAAAAATATGCTCAGTAACAACAGTTATAAAGTTCTGGGAATATCTTTTGAGCTAATGAATTCCCTGTATGCCATTCCATTTGTGGCCAGTGACTCCTGAAGCCACGCATTAGTGATATTGCACAGTGCAGGTGATGGGCAATACAGCCAAAAATGGATCTCTTCATATGCATGCAGGTGAATTTACACTTTATGTGTTGCAATGTTTTTTACCAACTGGATTTCTGTTTTGCCTGTGAAATACAGCTGTTCCCTGGGAGAGCAGGGCCAGCCTCAACATAGAGGCAAGCTATGTGACTGCCTGGGGTGTCTAAATTCCAGAGCTATCCTACCCACACTATGTAAATATCCGAGAGAGAGAGAGAGAGAGAGAGAGAGAGAGAGAGAGAGAGAGAGAGAGAGAGAGAGAGAGAGAGAGAGATGCTGCTTGCAAGAAGAGATGCAGCTGAGTAGCTCATCAGCTGGGTAACATATCCTGCATTCCAGGGGATATGATCAAGAGCCTTCTGATTGTCTTCACCTGCCTAGGGCATAAATGCAGTTATGTGGCACAGATGCTAAAAATGAAAGTGTGCTATTGTTATGCTGCTTAGCATATGAGGAGGAAGGCAGGGGAAAACATTTTAATTCACATTGGATGGAGGGGGGGACAACCCTTGGGCAAACACTGTGCAAGAGCTGACCATTCTGAGCACACCCAATCCCAGCAATTCTCTGCTCAACCCACAGAGGGGGCCCCAACTGCTCACAGGGAGAATCAGCAACAACTTGTGCAGTACACATAGAATACAGAGGGAAGAAACACCCCCTGGTGTGGGGGTGCGCCTTTAATACTAGACGACTGAACCATGAAGATGGAAAGCCCTCATTAGGGCCCATTTCTTTTCTTAATGGGCAGAAGCAATGTGCCTTTAACAGGAGCAGAACAAGCAGAGATGAACAGGTGATGCTTTCTTCCATCCCTGAATATCTATGCTGGGAAGTTTCATTTGTTGATTCCTACCCATAACATAACTGCAGAAATGACATGTCCTGCCATGAAAAAAGGAAAGTGACAATATTAGCCATTTTATTGATATGCCATTAGGGTGTCAACAGGTGGCAACCTCCCATAGAGTGGTAAGTGTGAGCAATACCATATCTAAGAGGTTGGCGCCCAGCTAAGTCATACTCGGAGAAGGCTCACTGAAATCAATGGGCTTAAATTAGCCAATCCCATTTATTTCAGCTCTGAAGCACAATCCAGAGATGGGAAGCTAGTTTGTGGTTCTTCAAGAGCAAGAGGTTGCCGTTCTGCATATGCTCATCTCATTACATCTTCCCTAAAAGCTGAGCTTTTTATATTGGAAGAAGAAGGGTGAAACGTCATTCCAGGACCAAGTACTGTACACAGAACCAGACTAGCTAGTTCGAGCCCCCTGCAATGCAGAAATCTCAACTAGATCATACATCTAGTATGGCCATCCTCCCTCTGCTTAAAAGCCTCCAAGGAAGGAGAGTCCACAACCTCTCGTGGGAGTCTGTTCCACTGCCGAACAGTTCTTACTGTCTGAAAGTTCTTCCTTATCTTTAGTTGGAATCTCTTGTAACTTGAAGTCGTTTGTTCGTGTCCTACCCTCCAGAGCTGGAGAAACCAACCTTGCTCCATCCTCCACGTGACAGCCCTTAAGAGATTTGAAGAGGACCATCCTATCTCCTCTCTACAGTGCTGAACATCAGTGAAAGAGAGAGAGAGTCCGAGCGATCCCTGCATTTGCTGGCCTCGCGACGTTGCTGGACCTCTTATCTGCTCCGGATCAAAAAGCCTAGGAAGCCTCGCCGGCGTCTACGCCCAGCTGCAAGAGATGAAAGGGTGCTCAGAGTAATCAGCCAACGACAAGAGGCGGGGCGGCGGGGCCGCTTTGGCGGCTGGCCAATTAGAAAGCAGCCCCGGGGCTGCGCCTCCTCCTCCTCCTCCTCCTCCGTCAGTCCCTCCCTCCCGAATGTATCTATTTCAGCCGCGCGAGCGCTAAAAGGCTTGCCGAGGAGGAGGAGGGAGGCGTTTGCCCGGCTGCTGCTTAGGTGAGCGGGTGGCTTCTTCGCGCCGCGAGTGCTGCCAGTCCCGAAGAAGGTCGCCTTGGAAGAGAGCGAGAGCGAGCGAGCCGTCTCGTTTCCCATGGAGGCTTTCCACCCCGCCAAGCTGGACCACCACCACCACCACCCGCCCGTGGAGTTTTTGCCCGGGGGCGCCCGCTACGGCGCCAAGAGCCACAGCGCCTACGGGAACGCGTTCAACTCGTGGAACGACTACCTGGGTCTGGCCACGCTGGTCACCAAGGCGGTGAGCCAGCAGGAGAAGGGCTTCCGCAGCGGGTCCTCGTCGGTGGTGGTGGCGGCCACCGTGCAGCAGGTCGAGGAAGGCGAAGAGGACGACGAGGAGGAAGAGGACGAGGACGAGGAAGAAGAGGACGAGGAGGAAGACGGCGGCGCGCCTTATTTCGAGAGCGCCCTGGATTTGCGCGACTTCGACTTGTGCAGCCACCACCACCACCACTTGAGCCCCGCTGAGAGCCTGCTGGAGGAGCGCTTCGCCGACTTCAGCCCCTTCTCGGGCCGAGCCAGCCCGGCCTCGTCGGTCGTCTTCAACTGCTCTTCCGATCCGCTGGAGAAGGATCGCTCGGCGGCGCACTCCTGGGGCGGCCGCCTAGTGATGGACGGCCGGCTGCACCCGGCGGCAGCGCCCAAGACGGGCTCCCGGCTGCTCAAGCCCGAGTTGCAAGTGTGCGTCTTCTGCCGGAATAACAAGGAAGCCGTGGCGCTCTACACAACGCACATCCTCAAGGGCCCCGACGGCCGGGTCCTGTGCCCGGTGCTGCGCAGATACACGTGCCCGCTGTGCGGGGCGAGCGGGGACAACGCGCACACGATCAAGTACTGCCCCTTGTCCAAAATGCACGGAGGCGGCGGCAGCGCCCCCAAACAGCCGCTCAAAAGCGCCCGCCACATCCTGGGCAAGAAGCTCCGCTAAGGGGCGCTGCCCGCGCGGCGGGAGCGGCTGCGGACAACGCGGGGCCCAAACCCAAACAACCCATCTTCTTTCTTTTTCTTGCGCGTGTATGCCCTCTACAGGACAAAGACATTTCTTCGGATTTTTTTTTAAATAATGTTCTTTAATCGAATGATGTCCCCCTTCTTAATATATTTAAACACGGAGACGGTAGAATGTACAAAGAAATGTTCTTGATCTATGTATCAGATAATCGAAGTATAGGTTCTAGTTTGTATACTTAGTAGCCGGGGACGCCGGCCTATGAATTAACTCTCAGAATTATAACATGCCGTTTAGAGGTACTGTATTTGTTTATTGTAAGAATATATCTAATTTTTAAATGGAATTAAGGATATCATTTATAAGTGTGCTCCCAACTGATGTAGCTATCTTTAATATTAATTCTTGGCTGGAAAGGGAGCACTCATTTTTTTATTAAAAAAAAAACTCTTAACAGCTTCAGAGGAGCTAACCAGCATGAACTTTGGTGACAATGACCCCAGTGAAGGTTATTGGGGTTTTCTAGGTGTGCATTTAAACTGGTGGCCCCCACCCTGGTGAAGAAGTGGGGCTGAAATGGTACTGATGAATTCTTTGTATTGGACTGGCAAATTTGTTCCTATTGATGTCTTCACTGTTTTACAAGCAATACTTGGTTGTAGAAGTTGGAGCCAGGGGTTATAGGCTGTGTATGTCTGAGATATTTCTTGTGGTCTAGAACCACTTTGCGTTGGAACTTTCTCCCCTGAGTCAAACTTCATATTTTCAGTGCATGTTCTTGGTTTGCCATTCCAAAATTGAATGCTTAATCCACTTTGGCCCCTTTTTCGTTTCTTTAAATGCGGTTCATTTCCCTGTAGCCCAGCTAGGGTGACTTGGCTGATCTTTATGAAGTGTGGAAGTAAAGGTGTCTGAGAGACTGGATTTCACAGCCTGTTCTTTCCTCTGGACTCTTCTCCTTTGAACCCACTAGGCTAACTTGAGCCTCCCAAATTCAGACCAATGATGCTGGGCCACAACACTGAGCAGAAAGGGTAGCTGATGTGCTTTAATTTTACCATAGAGCCATAAAAGCAAGGAATCATTCTAATCCACTTGAGCTGTCTTTCAGGTGACCAGGCTTCCCCTTATTAAGGTCATGTAGCAAAAAGAAGATGGTCAACAGCAACAGTCATGACACTTTCTAGCCAAAACTTTTTTAAAAAATTACAATAAATAAATTGGGAGAGGAGAAAATGAAGGATGGTTATTGTTCATGCATAAATACTAAAAATTTAAAGACACACTTCCTAGAAAGTTGCATAGACTTTCAAGCACATAAAGCAACCTTGTAACACCCCAAACAAGACTGGGGAAAGAATTGTAATGGTGAGGAATTGGTGTGACTCATGGTCTCTCACTTACCAGCCATCCCTGAAAGGTAAAATGATCCAAATAAAATTTGGAGGGAGTAGGCCTGACTCTGGTTTCCCGATACAGTACTTGCAAATACGAGCAACAAAGATTTTGTTTAAAAACTTCCTAATGTCTAAGACTTCCCTGTTAATATTACAAAGGGGTCAAAAAAAACCCCAGCAGCTTTTAAGTATTAAGTTCATATTTGCAGGTCCTTCATGGGTCTCCTAGTGGGTCTGTTTCATATTATTTTAGTTCTCCCAATGTTTACAGTGTTGTACAGCATCATGTCTAAACAGCACGTGTATTTTAAGAAACTGTGTGCTGCTATTCAGATGAATATAGCAGTTCAGTAAATCCTCAATAGGTTGCTACAAACCCATCAAGGCTATACAGTACAGTATTCTATGGCTGCCTAGCAGCAAAACATGAAGGTACCTTTAAACCACCTATCCAGTACTCTGCCAGCAGTGATGGAGAGAGAGTGGAATTATTGTCTGTGTTCCTCTATTTCTGGGTTTCTTTCTTTTTAAATGCCTTTCATTATTATTACAGAGAGATTGATTTAGATGCAGGCAGAAACATGTCAGTTCCCCCTCCTGCTGGCTTGAGGGCATGAGACATGCAGAGCTTCTAATCTCAGCTGCTTCCTGGCACGCCCCCTTCCTCGTCCTTTTTACATCAGTTGGGCTGGAAGAGCCATCCCTGTTGGATATCCCAATGTCAACTCTCCCTCTCCCAAATTGGCATTCAGTCTCCAAACTGTGTGGGAGGGAGGGGTAGATGCAATCTGTACTATGATCCCTGAAACCCTCTCCCAGAGAGTGTCAGACAGCAGCCTAAAACAGCAACGTCTGAGGGGCAGCATTTGCAGTGGGGCATAGCTACCGGTACGAATCTCATTTGGAATGTCCAAAGACTCTCTGAAAAGTTCTTAAAATTTCTGCAGGAAGTGGCCCCATATATGGGTTGTTTTTACTGACAAGGCCCTGGCTGCAACAGGTGGAGATGAATCTAGGCTCTGCATAAAATGGGATGGAAAGCAGAGCCTCATTGGACAATCTTCTGGAGTGGCAGCGAAACCCCCACAAGAGGATACAGTCCCAGAGATAATTAGGTCCTAAGGCTAAGCTGTTTGCCCTGATTGAATGCGTCTGGAAGCCATGGTGTGCAGAAACTTCTAAAACACATTTTCTGGCAAAAATGGACAGCAACCTAGTTCTTGGTGTATAGATGAATGCCTTTGCAGGCTTAAAATTCTGTGCACACCAAAGTATACTTGCCTGTTTTCTTAAAAGTTCACAGAGTCTGATGAGGATTCTAAAATGTATTGTAGGCCTGCCTTTAAATTGAACAAGCCTAATATTTTCTGTTTTGCAGTGTGGCATGTTTTGTTTTGTTTTTTGTTTTTAAATGGAGAGGTAACAACTAAACATGTTGTTGAGAAAATGCTAGGCTTTGTGTACTTTTTGCAAAAGCAACCAATATTAGGGGATGTTGAAAGCTCACAGTATGAGCTGGACTAAGGAAGTTAAAGGGAGGGCAAATGCAAAAGAAGAGTAATTTGTATCTGGTTGTCTCCTTTTGATGGAAGGCTCTTTGATCCTGTAAAAGTTCTCGAGAGTCAAAGGAAGGGGTGGCAGTTGCCAATTTTCCCTTAGTCCCCTGCTCCACACAAAGGGTCTCACAGTGCTCTTGAGAAGATTGGGAGAGGGGGACTGCAGATGGGTGAATCTCTGGAAATTGCAAGGCTTTGCCCATTTCCACTAGTAGAAGCCACTGGTGGGTCAGTCAGCACCACTGCATCCAATGCAAATTCAATAACTTTCATTTTGTCAAGCTGCTTTCTTGCCTTTTCCCATTTCCCGTATTTTACTAGATGTAAGGTTCCGTTCCACCTTTCAAATCTTGGGGAATGAGGGGTTTTTTTTAAGGACAATCCTACTTTATGCAAATAAGAAATCTCAGAAGCTGTTTAAAATTACACTTGCTGCAGGCATGTGGTTGAGAGTATTTGCACCTCTAAAAAAATACACACTAGCATGGGATTAGAACCTCTAAGGAAAAAGGTGCTTTAAAAAAGGAGGGGGGACTTGTAGCATGGTCCTAAGCTGCCTTTGCAGGGAAGTAAGCCTCTTTAAATTCAATAGGGCTTACTCTCACGTAGCAATGCATAGAATTGTAGCTTTAGTAAAAGTGACATGGGGCTCTGGACTTGCTGACCTGTGGAGGTCAAATACATTTGCCAGGGCTGGGGAAGCTGTTGCCCTTGTATGTTGCCAAACTCCATTGGGTCCAGGCAGCGGAGCCAATGATGCTGGAAGTTATAGTCAAGAGCTGGAGGGTTGGTTTTCTAACCATGCATTAAACAAACCAGCTTACATCCTGTAGAATTGGCATATTAAGACTTGCGTTTTGTGGGGCAAGAAGAGACCAAGAAGGAAGACAGGGACTGAAGGATGTGGCTAGTAGAACTTGCAAGCTGTTTTCTAGTTTGAAGAAATTCCTGATAATTGTATGCTGGGCAGGGGAAATGCCAGCCAGAAATTTGCTTTAAGCAAACTTGTTGCTCCTGCTTTGGGTTGACTCTTGACTATCATTCTGACTTGTATGCAAATACCTAAAGCATCTATTGTCAGAAATAGTTGAATGTGCAGTGTACCATCAGAATAATTTTATTCTGAAGAAAACAAAAAGTGGTTGCTACAACACACCTAGTGGGAAGTTCCACAGGTCTTAAAGGTTTTTTTCCTATAGCTACCATGCTCTGAACAATGACTATGAGGTCAAGTGGCTATTGGATGGTTGTGTTACATTCAGCTGGTACTTCTGAGAACATTTACAGGGAACCAGGCAGAGGGCCTTCTCGGTAGTGGCACCCGCCCTGTGGAACGCCCTCCCACCAGATGTCAAAAAGAAAAATAACTACCAGACTTTTAGAGGACATCTGAAGGCAGCCCTGTTTAGGGAAGCTTTTAATCTTTAAGAAATTAGTGTATTCTAATATTTCTGTTGGAAGCCGCCCAGAGTGGCTGGGGAAACCCAGACAGATGGGCGGGGTATAAATAATAAATTATTATTATAATATTATTATAACATGTTTCTCCCTCTTGCATTCCTTCTGGTTTCTGTGCCTTCTTTGGGGTTTTGTCACTTCACACTGGAACATAAGAAGTACAAAGATTACATCACATTGGAACATTGGAACTGTGCATGAGATGCGATATTTGACCAATCTTTAGGATATGAACAAAACACCAGAGTTCTCACTTGCAAATTAAGATGCTTGAGGAACCGTGCTGGTTGTACTGCTACTACTGATGTGTTTATCTCAGCAAAAGCTATCATTCAGCTACTACACCCTTTCTGTGGTGAGTGTATTAAAAGGTTGTAGAGAGAAGTACTGTAACCCAATATATTGTAGGTTATACACTTCATGGGCCAACTCCAACACTGCTGCTTTGTTAATGGAGTTAATTCTGTGTGCAATTTGAGTGTCACTTCTTTTCCAGCCTCTGTGCCATCAAAACTAGCTCTGGACAGCTGGGGACGCTCCAGAGCAGGGGCACAGGAAAGAAGAAATGCAAGTCCCATTGCACCAGCAACTGTACATGGAGTACTGGATAAAACCCTGAAACTGTTTCAGTGTCTAAATAAATGACAGTATTAAGGACTACGTCTCAAGCTACCATTTTCATTCCTGAGAATTTCACCTGTTCCTCTCTCTGTGTGTGTATAATTGTATGGTTTAAACTACATTAAATGTGCATCAGGTCTGTGTACCTTCAAACAAGGCAAAGCAAGTGGTTCAGGACATGTGAGCAGATCAGGAAGTCCCCAACTTTTTTAGTAGCTTCATTGTCCCGGTCCCCCCCTCCAGAAAATAATTAAATGCATGACTTTTTTGCATTTCTGAGTAGCAAAACCAAGCTGGGTAGGGGAAGGTGATTTTTCATTTTGACAGACAGGTCTAATCTCTCCAGTCTATTTTTTGAGTGTGAAAGCAGAGTAGAACCAGCAAACTAGAGAAATTGTGTGGCCTGCTTTTTTATCAAGTGTTCTTTTCCCTAACAATTAAAAATAAGCTTTTTTTCTTCATGGAGAAGGGGAGGGGAGAATAAAAAAGATTTCTGTTTTTTTGTTTGTTTTTATATTGTAATTTTATGTTGTGAACCGCCCTTAGAGCTAATAAAGTAAATATAGCAAAGGTAAGATCACCTCATACAATAGCCCTTGGAATGATTTGCCTGAGCTTTGGGAGGGTTGTTTGGGAAGTTTCCTACCAAAGGTGAAAAGGAATAGTGTTTTAACCATTTTTAAGGTTTCCCACTTAGTTAACAGGGATGAAACAGAGCTTCAGATTTAACTGCACTATGTCTAAACTTGTTTAGCAATCTAAAAACAAGGGAACAGAAAAATATCTGTGCTTAACACAGGGCAAAGGAACTGTTTGGCTGTTTCAGGCCCACAGAGCCACAACCCTTTCCCAAATTGTTCTTCAATCAATCTATAGCTGGTAACTTTTTGCCTCCTGTCTGATCATTAAAGGCTCATTGTTCTGCCTGTTCCTCTTCCTAATTGTGTGAGAAGTGTGAAGAACATAACATGTAGGGATCTGGCTGAAAGTGGAGGTGGCCAGCAGGAAAAGGCAACAGGAAGAGAGAGCAGACTGAGAAAACATGGAGGGGAATAGCAGAAAATGGCAAAAATGGTTTGAAACTCTTTGTAGTCACTCAGAAACTTAACCACAATCTGTAGAGGGAGAGAAGGAATCAAAAACCAAATAAAAAAGGCAAAGAGAAATGAACTCCTTTCTTCTCTTTGTTGAGGTGGAGGGGAAGTTGAGTAAGGTAGAAGTGTGTGAATGGGATATTCATAAGTCTGCATGTGCCCATCACTGGCATGCAATCCTAGGAAGGGCTTTGGGCTAAAGAATGTTTCTTTGGGCTAAATAATGTTTCCCCACTTCTGGCTTAATCCAATACAAAACTCCTTTCTCAAAACTCATTGTGCAGATGATTCAACTTTTCTTCTACAAAACAAGCAAGTGAACTTATCATTTTAACATATGATTGAAGTTAGGGCATGGAAATTGCCTACATTTTATACTAGAGCATTTTCTTGGAGAGATTCACTCAAGTATTAAAATAGGGATCTTATCCTTTGGATGGAGCCCAAAGGTTTGATATGATGCTTTTACATCTCAGCTTCTGCAAGTCATGTGTGTGGAATCATTTCACCAGTATGGTGAAAGGACCTTGACTCTAGGCAGACTGAGTGCACAAGCTGCAACAATTAAGAAGCCACACAAAAAAGCACCTTATTTTGTTAAGTTTATTTATCACTGAAGTTAACACATAGTAGCAAGTTCTGTGTTGGCTTCAATTAAAAACAATCATAAACATTACTACTTTGCCCTCAAAATTGAAGTCAACCCAGCCCATACTACAAAGCACTTGGTTTAAGGTAAATCACTTACCCCGAAGACAAGAAATTGGGAAGGAAGGAAGGAAGGAAAGAGTGAGCAGTTCCTCCGGACCACATACTTGAAATAGGATACTATATATAAATGCTTCAAAAGGCATGAATTATCCATGAACAGAAAAAGCAGTCTCTATATGCCATGGGTCTGAAACGTCAGCAGTATGATTGTTCTCAAACGCTCTCATTTTAATAGCCTTATTTGTTGTTTTGAGACTGCTGTGCTGGCATTCATTGTGAGAACAAAGACTGCAAAATGGCTTGACAAGTATATGCATTCAAGAAAAATCTACCCAAATAAACCCCCGTGTGGCTAAAAGGTCCATAACATTTATCGTATGCAACTCAAAACATACTGACTTCGTATAATACCATCAGGAAAAAAAAACTCTTGCCATCAAAATACCCAAATAGAAAGTGTTTGCTTATATCTATTTTAGGCAGTAGTCTTACAAAGCCATCACTTCATGTAACTAGAAATGTTGTTTCAAATGTACACTTTGCAGACCATACCTATTTTCAGGTGAAGAGCTACTTAAAATAAAAATTGATTTCTTTCTGATTGAGATATACATGCCACTCAAAGATACCTACTGAGTTCATATTTTTTTATTTCTTACCACCAAGTGATCTGTGACATATACAACATTTGAAATTTCAGGTAACCAGTATTCAATTTCTGACTTTTAGTTGCAAGTTCTGTGCATGATCAGTTTTCACACGTGTAAGAGTTTCATGCTTTCACATTACCTAGAAAATTTTGTTAAAGAATTCCAATTCAGAGTGTTAAAGCACCAATATTATAATTTGTTACCAATCAATGCTAAACACCAACATAAAAACCATGTTTAGGTTTAGAACTTAACGTCGCACAGTGGTCCACCCATCTTCATCAGCTTCAAGTTTAGTGCGGCGAAGGGAGTCCCGGTCTTTTTCTGTTCTCCAGGCCCCCTTCTCTTTCTCACCATCTTTTTCTCGTTCTTTTGACACAGAGGGAGCTGGAACAGCAGGAGCAGCAGCAGGTGGTCTCCGAACAGTTTCCCGTTCTTCATGCTCCTCCTTTTTGTCATCGCCACGTCTCCATGAGCTCACTAAATGGGGGGAAAGACAGTATTATGGCTATGCTTCCTTCGCTGAGCTTTAGTATCATCAAATCCAGAGAAAAAGTTTAATGACATTGGAATCCAGGCCATCCAAAACAGCTTTATAGCAATTCGCAAGAGACACCCATAAACTCATGAGTATGTCCAAAAATAGAACTTTTTTTTAAAATAAAAAAAAGAGGGGGAGGGATCTTGTATGAATCTTTCCACATAGCTTTGAAATGAGAAGTTAACATGATTTATAGAAGGTCTGATTATCTGATAAATTATGGATTTGAAGACCCAGAATAGAAAAATAAATACCTATTGTAACCAACAATGTTAAAAACATAGAACATTTAGTAGGTTCAAAGCTAAGGGGCAAAAACTTTGCAAGTCTTTTAAGTACAAAAACATTTTTTATTTACCTGTTTAAATCATATCTTACTACACCATCAAATTTCATTTCTTTTAAAAATATATTCCTCAAGTGTTCTCAACTGTGACCCTATCTGCACAATTAGGTAAAAGTAAAGGGGTAAAGGTCCAGTCGTGTCCGACTCTGGGGTTGCGGCGCTCATCTCGCTCTATAGGCCGAGGGAGCCGGCGTTTGTCCACAGACAGCTTCCGGGTCATGTGGCCAGCATGACAAAGCTGCTTCTGGCGAACCAGAGCAGTGCACGGAAACGCCGTTTACCTTCCCGCCAGAGCGGTCCCTTTGATGTGCTTTCGAACTGCTAGGTGGGCAGGAGCTGGGACCAAGCAACAGGAGCTCATCCCGTTGCAGGGATTCGAACCGCCGACCTTCTGATCAGCAAGCCCTAGACTCTGTGGTTTAACCCACAGCGCCCCCTGGGTCTGCACAATTATGCAATGATATATACCGTTAAGTGTGCTTCTTTTGTCTTTTCCCGAAAGGGACCTGTATTTAGGGTACCCAACTACAGAAAACAAGTCTACCTTCTTCCCGATCTGTTCTGGGAAGGGGCCCCGGGCCTCTCCTTTCCCTGTCTTCAACACGCCGATCTCGAAGATCACGGCCACCCCGGTCATCTCTAGAATCACGGCCACCTCTGTCCCATTCATCACGACGGCCTGACTCTCTCCAGCTAGAGGTTTCCTCAGCTGGTCCTCTTCTCCAGCCAGCGTCATCTCTTTAGTTATAAAAATATATTTTAGTAATAAGAAAAAGCATTTAACTCCACATTCAAGGGAATGAATTAAAATCAACCGTATGACCCAGAAGCTACTCTTATGCAAACTGTTACTGGAACAAAACAAAACTTTCCCCCCAAAAAATAATAGCACTATTCAAAATCATTTTTTCCAAAAAACAAGCATTTGCAAACATTTGTGGGTAAAAATATTGCAAGCTATTCCACAGTTAATCCTCATAGCACTCAAGTGCACATTTTGGTGACATAAAACCCATCAAATTAACACAAAAAGCCCTGCTTTTGGCTACTTACTACCAATTCAAAATTGTTCAAGTGCCCCCAAATGTGATGTCCAATATCCCAAAGATTTTTGTGGTGGTGCCTGACCCCAGTTCATAAGGGGTGAGGAGGAGAAACCCAATCTACATACATGATTTAAAAGTACCGTAATGAAATCAAACCTAGGACGCCTGAAACGATCTTCCCGATCAAGGTCACGGTCCTTGTCAACTTCACGGTCCTTCTCATTCTCATCACGATCTTTATCCCATTCATTATCTTCTGAAGGTCTGGAATCTCGTGGAGGGCCCCAACTATCTTCACGAGCCTTTTCTCGTTCTCTCCAACCACCTATTTGACAGCAAAATATCTGAACTTTTGTGTACTAATTTCAATAGTGTAAGAATGTAGCGCTTCCATTCATGTATTTTATATAATTGACTTTTTATTTCTATTATTTGTATATTCAGGGCTGTCCCTGAATAAGTCTGGCCCAACTCATAGCCGCGGACATGCCTTGGACTTGGTGTTTACCTCTATGGATGTTGGTGATCTAACATTAAGTAAAAGCGAAACAAAAGAAGTGCCATGGTCAGATCACTTTCTGGTGCAACTGGACTTCTCCGCAACCCTTCCCCTCTGCAGGGAGGTGGGACCGATTCGGATGGTCCGCCCCCGCTACTTAATGGATCCAATTGGCTTCCAGAGAGTGGTAGGGGATGTTTTATCCCATGTCGATGGCCTTTCAGCTAATTCCCTGGTGGCCCGCTGGAATGCAGAGTTAACCAGCGCTATTGACTGTCTGGCTCCGAAGCGCCCTCTCAGATTGCATGGAGCCCGGACAGCCCCGTGGTTTTCCCCGGCGCTGAGGGCAATGAAACAGTCGTTGAGACGGCTAGAGCGCCGGTGGCGGAAAACTCATTTTGAATCAGACCGGACACGGGCTAGAGCTCAACTTCGAGCCTACCAAGTGGCAATGGCGATGCGAAGAGGACCTTCTTCACCGTCTCCATCGCATCTGCAGAAAACAGCAGCAGGAGACTCTTCCAGGTGGTTCGCAATTTAGCGGAACCACCTGCTCCATCCGGGCCCAGTACGGGACACATGATCTCCTGCAATGATTTTGCAAAGTTTTTTGCAGATAAAGTCGCTCAGATTCGGGAAGAGGTAGACTCCACCATGGGAGCAGGGCCGGGGCGGGGGAGTGCTAGAGTCCTGTCTAGTCAAGTTTTGTGGGATCAATTTCAATCTGTTACCTCCGAGGATGTGGACAGGCTGCTTGGACGAGTGAAACCAACCACCTGTCTCCTTGATCCTTGCCCATCCTGGCTTATAAAAGCTAGCCGGGAAGGGCTGGGTGATGGGCTTCGCGGGTTGGTAAATGCTTCTCTCCATGAGGGGGCCTTCCCAGACCCGCTTCTTAAAAAACCATCTTTAGATCCGGCCAATATGGCCAACTATCGCCCAGTCTCAAATTTTCCATTCTTGGGCAAGGTGATTGAGCGAGTGGTTGCTGAACAACTCCAGGCACGCCTGGAAGAAGCGGACCATTTGGATCCCTTCCAGTCAGGATTCAGGCCTCATCATGGGACTGAAACTGCCTTGGTCGCACTGGTTGATGATCTCCGGCGGGCTAGGGACAAAGGTGAGAGCTGTTTCCTTGTTCTGCTGGATCTCTCAGCGGCTTTTGACACCATCGACCATAACATCCTTCTGGACCGTCTAGAGGGCTTGGGAGCTGGGGGCACTGTCATGCAGTGGTTCCGCTCCTTCCTCCTGGGCCGTGTTCAGAAAGTGGTGGTGGGGGATGAGTGTTCAGACCCCTGGGCTCTCACTTCTGGGGTGCCTCAGGGTTCTGTCCTCTCCCCCATGCTTTTTAACATCTATATGCAGCCGCTGGGAGAGATCATCAGGGGGTTTGGGCTGGGTGTCCATCAGTATGCTGATGATACCCAGCTCTACCTCTCTTTTAAATCAGAACCAGTGAAGGCGGTGAAGGTCCTGTGTGAGTGTCTGGAGGCAGTTGGAGGATGGATGGCGGCTAACAGATTGAGATTGAATCCTGACAAGACAGAAGTACTGTTTGTGGGGGACAGGAGGCGGGCGGGTGTGGAGGACTCCCTGGTCCTGAATGGGGTAACTGTGCCCCTGAAAGACCAGGTGCACAGCCTGGGAGTCATTTTAGACTCACAGCTGTCCATGGAGGCACAGGTCAACTCTGTGTCCAGGGCAGCTGTTTATCAGCTCCATCTGGTACGCAGGCTGAGTCCCTACCTGCCCACTGACTGTCTCTCCAGAGTGGTGCATGCTCTAGTTATCTCTCGCTTGGACTACTGCAATGCGCTCTACGTGGGGCTACCTTTGAAGGTGACCCGGAAACTACAACTAATCTAGAATGCGGCAGCTAGACTGGTGACTGGGAGCGGCCGCCGAGACCACATAACACCGGTCCTGAAAGACCTACATTGGCTCCCAGTACGTTTCCGAGCACAATTCAAAGTGTTGGTGCTGACCTTTAAAGCCCTAAACGGCCTCGGTCCGGTATACCTGAAGGAGCGTCTCCACCCCCATCGTTCTGCCCGGACACTGAGGTCCAGCTCCGAGGGCCTTCTGGCGGTTCCCTCGCTACGAGAAGCCAAGTTACAGGGAACCACCCACCCTGTGGAATGCCCTCCCACTAGAGGTCAAAGAGAACAACAATTACCAGACCTTTAGAAGGCATCTCAAGGCAGCCCTGTTTAGGGAAGCTTTTAATGTTTGATGGATTTCTGTATTTTAGTGTTGTGTTGGAAGCCGCCCAGAGTGGCTGGGGGAACCCGGCCAGATGGGCGGGGTATAAATAATATATATTATTATTATTATTATTATTATTATTATTATATTGTTGTTTTATTGCTATGGCCGATGGCTGACACAAATAAAGATTCATTCATGCATGCAAGGAGTTTGTACAGTATTCTATTTCTTACGATTCCACACCACAACTGAGGTTTCCACATGCAAAATCCCATTCTATTATGGATATCTGGGATGGGAACACATCTGGCATAAATGGAATACAATGTGGAATAACTTGTTTCACGCTTACATGTGCTTTATTATGATTTCCTTGAATAAGGAAGAGAATGTGTTTTTTTCCTTTTAATTATCCAGTACACTTGCACTCAACTAATTCTGGAATCTGTGCTACCTATTAGATCATCTCCATTTTTTAGTCATTTGCTTAAATGTGCCTAGCAATCAAAGTACAAAAAATGCACTTTGGGAAACCTTCAATTAATGAGCAAAGAAATCATTTTTTTTATACTGCAGTGCCAGCAATGTACATAGCTGCCAAGTTATCCCTTTTTTAAAGGGATTTTCCCTTATGCTGAATAGGCTTCCTCGCGAGAAAAGGGAAAACTTGGCAGCTATGGCAATGTAAAGAAGTTTGGCGCTTATTGGGTTGTGACTTGCAAATATGTAACCCTTTAGATTCTTCTATTACCGCCATTACTTTTCAGACCATTTTCAATAGAAACATTACGAGGTACTTTTCAGTTTGCTGCAGTCATCTCAGAATGCAAAGCATTTTCTGTGCAAACTTAAAAAAGAATGTATGCCAGCTATTCCTCAGAACACAAAATGAATGGCTACAATTTATATTAGTTTACCTGGTTTACCATATGGTCTCCAAGGTCCAGTTCTGGAATCCTCTCCACGCCTAGAATCATCTCCACGTCTAGGTCCACGATCATCATCACGCCTTGAAATTCTATCTTCATCTGTGTTACGCCATGGTCCCCTATCTTCATCACGCCTTGACATTCTGTCATCATCCAGCCCACGCCGGGGAGGCCTATCTTCATCTGCAGCTCTCCAACTTGGTCTGTCATCATCCAGCCCACGCCTGGGGGCCCTGTCATCATCCAAGCCCCGCCTGGGGCCCCTGTCTTCATCCAGCCCACGCCTGGGACCCCTGTCATCATCCAGCCCACGCCTGGGACCCCTGTCATCATCCAGCCCACGCCTGGGGGTCCTGTCATCATCTGTGTTGCGCCAACTTGGCCTGTCATCATCCAGCCCGCGCCTGGGGGTCCTGTCGTCATCTAAGCCACGCCTGGGGCCCCTGTCGTCATCTAAGCCACGCCTGGGGCCCCTGTCGTCATCCAGCCCGCGCCTGGGGCCCCTGTCGTCATCCAGCCCACGCCTGGGGCCCCTGTCATCATCCAGCCCGCGCCTGGGGCCCCTGTCATCATCCAGCCCGCGCCTGGGGCCCCTGTCATCATCCAGCCCACGCCTGGGGCCCCTGTCGTCATCCAGCCCACGCCTGGGGCCCCTGTCATCATCCAGCCCGCGCCTGGGGCCCCTGTCATCATCCAAGCCACGCATGGGGCCCTTGTCTTCTGCTGAGCGCCAACTTGTTCTGTCATCATCCAGAACTTTCTTAGGACCTTTGTCTTCATCAACATCCGGCTTCGGCACTTTGTCTTCTAGTGTTTCACGAGGAGACTCTACTCTGTCTTCTGAGATACCACGCCGAGGCAAATCATCTCTTCGTAAAGGTTTTTCATCCTCACGTGCTTCTCCACGCCGCCACTCTCTGTTTAAATAGAAAAATCATGCATTTTTAATATAAAAGTTTTGTTTTCAGTTGTCTGGAAAGCCATTTGGTATATTACTTCTACACAGTAGTACTAATTACATCACATCACATGTTATTTCCCATAAAGATATCTGTTCCATGTAAGAACTAACATGCAACCTGTTGAGTAGTCAGCTTGACATTTTGGGGTGGTGAGGATAAATAAAGCATCATATGTAACAAGATCCTAAAGAACAATGGTGTCACAAAGGATGGATAATTATAAAAAGAAAGCATTATCCAGCAAAGTAGTTCTGTTAGCCCAAGTACTTATGGCTGCACAACAGGACTTCCCCTCCCTCTTCTTCCCCTGTGCACCCTACATCTGTTCTGGGTTTCTTGTCAACCCACCATTTGGCAGAGGGGGCTGTTGGGAGGTACAGGGATAGGAAGTCCCTGCACTAACAAAACTACTTCATTGGAGACTGCTCACTGTTGGAAGATTTCAAAGGAAATGTCAGGATGCATGGATGTTGCTGAAATATAAAAAAATAGACAATTCTGTTCGAGTTCTGATCAATATAAAAGATTTATAAATAATCTTTTTTCTTTCCTTGCTATGGCCTATCCAACTATATTTCAGGTGCTCTCTTCCAACTCTGGCTGGGAACTTACAAACTTTTATCCAACAGTCTACATATGCTAGGAAACTTAAGAAATCAGTATACATCACTGAACTTACAAATTCTGTTTTAAAACCAAATGGAATCTTCACCTGGGGTGAGAAACAGCACACCTAAGGTTTTCATTCAAATGGCTGGTTGCTTTCTCAATGTAATACAGGGTTCTTGTATTAATTTGCAAAGCCCTTAACAACTTGGATCCAGGATTTTTAGAACCGCCTAATCCCTGAGGTCTTCAGAAGAATCACTGTTAGTATCCCCTCATGGCTTAGACACACAACTTGCATCCACCCAGAGATGTACATTCAATACTATGGACCCAATTTTATGAAACTTCCATCCAGTTAAGTTCAGACTGGCCCTCTGCCTGCTGAACGTCCAGCATGTACTGAAGACTTTATTCTAGAATTTTGATTTTATCCTTTCAATGAATAGTTATCTTTATTAAATCAACCCTGTAGACTCCTTAAGAGACTACTGCATTAAACGGTGTATAAATTGTCAAAATAAACAATTATGTAATTTTGCTATTCTTATGGAATTTTATTGCATTCTGTGCATGCAATGATTTCGTTGGATACAACCCATTTTATCTGTGTGAAGTCTACAACAATACTCACCCTTGCAGAGGACATCAGGATCACAAAGGAAACATTAACAAGTTGTAGACACTTTAAGCATTATTCCAATCAATACCTTTCTGGTGGTGCTTGTCGCCTCCATTCTGAGTCTGGCTCAGCACTTCTTCTCCAGGTGCTTTCACCAGGTTCTCGGTCACTCCAACGAGAGTCCTACAGTTAAATAAAAAATAAAAAGTACCGTTAGTAAGAACCCAACCAATGTGGTTTTGTATATATCACATGCTTTTATTTCAATACAATAGTATAGGCATGACATTATTTTTACTTACAATAACGTACTGAGAACCTATGAACTAATCTGTCAGTGAAACTTGTTTTTTGACTAGTTATTAAAAACAAAAGTATATATTGCATTCTGTGGCATTACAAATTTAATGAGACCTCATGTGACAAATATATGGGTGGATATTCAGCATGGACAAGTGCAAAGTACTGCATTATACTGGACCTGAACTATTAGTTACAGCTCAAGAAAGGGGATGGGGAATAGGTAGTAAAATAACAGCTCCTTGTCCCAACGTGACCCAAACAAATTGCTCAGTTATTTAGTAAGAATTATTCACATATCCCCGAGTGACCTGTACAGTACTGAATACGAACTTGAGAAACAGCATATCAATGCAAAAGGTAGCCACTAGAGAAACCACCACTACCCATGTTTTGTAGAACATAGCAAATGAACAGCTAAGGTGATGACAGTTCAAATTAGAATAAAATATGGCAGAGGAAGAATGACAGAAGTGAACTGGAAACAATAGTCAATCCATTCAAAAAAGGCAGCAAAGTCTTCTGTCATTTTTCCTACTCCTAAAAAGCAGGAGAAAAGGAACAGATCCCAAATTTCACATACAAATGGACCCTTCAGACATGACAACTACAATATGTAAAGTGAGGATGACCTCTAATTCTCCACTGGAAAAATTACATATAGAGTAAGAATGAGAAATTACTAGGGCTGCAGATGATGCGGATTAATACACACATTTTCACCATTATAAAATTTCATAATGCATGTATTTTCTGGTGCAAAGTTTATCCATTGAAAAGATTAGCAATGATTGAGCCAAAGGTAATATTAATATGAAGCAATACTTAAGACAAGAACAAAGATGACTCCTGGGGCACCTTAAAGGCTGATGAATTGGTTATGACATGAGCTTTTGTAGACCAGAGTTCACTTTGCTGCAACAAACCAACATGCTACAGCTCTGGAAACACTTTATGTGCTTGAGCAGTGGGAAGATTTCAAGCATACAGGCTCTTCTACTTTTTTTTTTTAACTAATACCACAAGTTCCACCAACCAGAGACTGGTGCAGAATAGTGGCTCAACTGAGCAGACATACAAAAAGATTTAAGGAATAGACTGTCTCTGAGCATATGCTTAGCCCAGGATTTTTTTGATAACAGAAGAAAGCTTGGGAATCTCTTCATACAAGAATCCACTCCTGTTATCCACCACACCCTTGGGCATTCTTTTTCAGCCAACTAATTTAGGTAAAATAAATTTTTAAGCTGCCACTATTGTTAAGACAAACAGCGGTCAAAAACTCGATCTATTGCAAACTACTCAAACACCAAGCAACAGATCCTGATCCTTCTTCCCCCTCCTGATTAACTTCATACTGTACTACATTATTTCATACTCATCATATGATCATAAAGATACTAAAAGGCCAGTTGACAGTTAATTTATTGGTGCCCTTGTGCATCAGCTAACAGAAAAGGGAACCAGTTTTTTTTGGATACATTCCCCAACCCTGGTAGCCTCCCAGCACTGGCCGAATTCAGCTGCAGTGAGTCAGGGGACCCTCCAGAACATGCTGGAAGGTGCCATAGAAAGCTGCAAGAAGGTGGAATCACTTTCTCCTCCATAGCACCAAGGCACAAAACTGGAGTCCACTCAAAAGCTATACGTTGAAAGTTTCCCTCTCGACTTAAATATGAATTCTTGAATTTGTAGAGTTCTTTCACATATACTTTTTTATTGATGGTGTAAATTATTGCCTATATAAGTATAGAAGAATTTGGAGGGTTGTATCCAATGCTATCTGTGCGGAAGCAGAGCAAAGCTCTCCTCACGCGACAGACTTCATCTTCCTGTCCTCCTCCCACCCAGGCCTCCACGTTTCAAAATATGCTTCAAAGGATTGAGGGACTCTCCACAGCAGATTTTGGAGACATGTGGTGGTCTGCAGAGGGGAGAAGAGAGAAGTGAAGTCCTGTTGTTTGCACAGGACTTCTGCTCATGCAACACTGGATTCTGCTTAGAAATGTCAGTTTATCGGAAACAGAATTTACCTTCCTTGAAAGCGGATCTTCAAGATTTCTCCTCTCTTCTTCTCGACGACGTTCCCTCTCTTCAATCTCCAGTTCTCTTTGGCGTTTCTTTCTCTCAACCTCTTCTAGTTTTTTGACGCGTTCCTGATATTCACGCATTTCTTCCTCACGTTTTTCACGTTCTGCACGCTCTTTTTCTTCTTGTTCTGCCCAAAATATTAATGCAGATAGTGACTTTCCATCCTATCTTTGAAATGTCTATCATATGTCCTCTCATTTACCAACTTTGTTTGCATAGCATTTCATGTCTGCTTAAAATTTAATGGGCCAATGTTGTGCAAGCAGACTTCTGGTCATGTGATGGGAATTCCTTTTTCTTTCCTGTCCCATAGCCCCCCATGCCGTCCCCAAATCTGCTCTGCAGGGTCTCCAAACTCTCCAGATCATATTGAGTGGGCCTAGTAGAGGGAATCTATTCCACAAACAATGTCCATTCTGCTAGTGGACGGACACCACTGAATATTACCAATTATTATTTTTATGAGTAATGAAATTCAAAATTCAATTAATGGCAGCCATCGTACATCTATATCCAGATAAGTAAAATAAATATTGTTGGAAACACAGCAAAGAACAAGGGTGTTTTTTCAGCAATAGCCTTTTATTTAGTGTTTACCTTTAAGCATCTTCTCTTCTTGCAATCTTTGTTCTTCTTCCTCTTTCTCCTGATAATAAGCAATACGTCTTTCCTCTTTGCGCTGCCTTTTGCGTTCCTCTAAGCGGTTATGCCTTTCCTCTGCTAATCTTTCTTGGAATTGTTTAAGTTTTTCCTAAAATACATATTAATACATTGAACTCCAGACATGTTACAGGCAACCTACAGGATGAATGCTCAAACATGAACTCCAACTATCTGGTGTCTACATGTGTTAATGACTAATTGTAGCTTGGCAGCTAACATAAAGTCAACTCCTGGGCACATTGTTCAACGTCTTTCTAAACAACTTGGATGGAGGAATTGAAGGGATGCTCATCAAATCTGTAGATGACATGAAACTGGGAAGGGTAGATAATGCTGCAGACAGAATCAAAATTCAAAATGACCTTAACAGATTGGACTAACTAGGCACAAGCTAACAAAATGAATTTCAATAGGAACAAATGTAAGGTTCTGCACTTAGGCAGGAAGAACCAGATGCACAAATATAGGATGGGGGGGACACCTGGCTTACTTAACAGTACATGTGAAAAGGATCTAGGGGTCCTGGTGGACCACAAGCTTAACAGGAGTCAACAGTGTATGGTTAACCTGGAAAAGGGACTAAGAGGAGATATGATAGCCATCTTCAAATATCTAAAGGGCTGTCACATGGAAGATGGAGCAAGCTTGTTTTCTGCTGCTCTGGAAGGTAGGACTCAAACCAATGGCTTCAACTTACAAGGAAGGAGATTCAGACTAAACATATGGTAAAACCTTCTGACAGTAAGAGCTGTTCGACAGTGGAACAGTCTCCCTTGGCAGGTTGTGGACTCTCCTTCCTTGGGAGGTTTTTAAGCAGAGGTTGGATGGCCATCTGTCATGGATGCTTTAGCTGAGTTCCATGCATTGCAGGGGGTTGAACTAGATGACCCTTGGGTTCCTTCCAACTCTATGGTTCTAAACAGTTCTGGAATCCACATTAAGAGCAGAGATGTAAAACAACTGTTTTGAAAGTTTAGAAACAACTTATAAAATGGGAGAAATCTCTGATATCTTTGGAGGAAGGTAAGGATACAAATGAAATAAACCAAGAGGAAGACACAAATAAAGCTTTTTATATGAGATCATTTTATCAGAAAGGACACCTCTTTGCTGATGTAAAGCGTAATAAGTGGTGCCTCTCATATCAAAAAGGCACAGACACTAAGATGCTAAAATGACAAAGGAGAGAGGGTGCCAGTGCCATCCCTCACTCCATTTTCTATAAAGTTCTGTTCAGGAGCAATCTCATGTGTGTCAGAACACAAAAATCTGATTTACCTCATACACTGATCTTCTCGCTTCTTTGAGCCTAGTTACAAAGAAATCGCTGTCGTCCAACATCCTTGACATTCTGTTCTTATGTTCAAGGGCTTTCTCACGTTCCAACTGCATAGTTGTGATCTGTGACATACACAAAACCAAATCAGTAGTAGAGTGATGCATACAATTTGTTTCAAATGTCTTTTGTGAATTTATGGGCATCACATGCCTCTCTTTTTTTTAAACAGTCTAGATGCCAATAAAATTTAGCAGACCAGTTAAAGAAAAACACCAGTAGGCCTATTATTGTTAAGCAATGGTATACTGAAAAAGAGCTTGGGAACAAAGTCTATATAAACCCTTTGATCACCTTTAAAATGGTGGTTTTCATGGTTCCCAAATAGATTCTAGCTATTACACCATTGCAAGTTGCAAAGCATTCTAATGATTTACATTAGAACTTGGTGTAGCTACACAATTTATTCCAGTCAGAAGATTTGCATTCTTTTATGGCAAAAATTGGAGTTCTAGAACAGACTGAGATTCCTTAATTGCAATATATCCGAACATCATTCATTCACATTGTCTACTTCATAAATTATATAATCAGCTGAGAATTTCATTTCTAGAAACTAACAGAGAAAAAATATTAAGTAACTATGTCACACCAGAGTACTCTCAGAAACCTCACCCTTTCTTCTTCTTGCTGTTCCCAAAGCTCCATGTCTCGGACTCTTTGCTCTTCATATGCACTCTTAATCAGTGGGATTTCTTCCAAGCGTTTTGCCCTTTCAAAATGGTCAATCTAAAGAAAAGAAATGTGATTGTTCAGGTTTAAGCATAAAAGGAACACACAAATGTTATCAATAGATGCTGTTTCTCCACCTAGTTCTCAGCTATTAACCGTACATCTTTTTCTTATACCTTTTTCTCCTGATTCTTCAGACGCTCTTGCAATTCCTTCTTTTCTTTCTCCAGCTGTTCAACTTGTTTTGCCATAATGAAGTCCGGATCCAATTCTTCAAGATCCTATAGTCAAGACATTAGATGTTAAAGAATAAAAATCAAACTGCCATTTCTGATAAAAACACACATTCTTGTTTTTAATTTTAATGCAGCTTCCCCACTTGATGCATTATCTACTGTTTTATTTTATTTTTTTAATTTTAGTCCTTTAATCCATTTTATTAAAATATTCTAATATTCAGAAATAGACTATATTATTTGTAATCAAGTTGTTTGATTAAGGTTAGGAAACCTAGTCCAGGGAAGTTGGAGATGCTACTGGTAGGGTGCTCAAATGGGATTTGTCTCCCTGAAGGATCAGACTTAACAGTTAGAATGTAGAAATGGGCTAAAAGTCAAACTCAATATACAGTATTTTCTACAATATAAACTTCCCATTAGTGAATAGTCACTAGTGATTACAATGAACAAGTTGTCAGGGGAAAACAACAAGCTTCTTACTTCAATATCAATATCTTTGAAGGCCTTGGCTCCCAGCTCAGTTTTCTTGATCTGCTCCAAACGTTCACGAACAGTTTTCTTTTTAATTTGCTCATGTTCCTGCAGAATGCGCTCCTTTTCTCGCTCTTTTGCCTCCTGACGCAATCTCTCCTCTTCAGCTTTGCGAACCTTTTGGAGTTCCGCTTCACGCTGCTCCAACTCTTCTTTTTCACGCTGAATGTTCAAGCTCTCAAGACGTTCCTTTCTTTCCTCAATAGTCTGACGGCGAGCAAGGATTCGCTGGTGTTCTTTCCTTGAATTTTTTAAATAAGCTGTAACAGCCAGCTGGTGTTGCTCTTCCTTCTCTAGCTGCATAATGGTTAAAGGCAGAACAACAAAAACCCATTTAAATACAAAATACAAATGGGAAAGTAAAAGCACTGTTGAATTCTGCAGAACTATTAATGTGTTCCCCCCCCCCACTGCATCTCAGAACAGATTCTTCAAAAACATATGTATTGGAATAAATATGCCAGCACTAAATATTTTAAAGTAATGCATGTAAGTATAGGCAACTCCCCATGTACACGGGGGAGGGGGGCTTGTGTGTTCCGAGGCACCGAGAGTGAAAACCCACTCTGCACTCTTCCAGGGCTGAAAGCAGTGTGCATCAGCGGTGACATGTGACTTGAACACAGGCAACAGGGGAGTCAAACATGCATTGGAGGGAAGAGAAGAAATATTCAAACCATGATTGAGCATACCAAGTTTCCCATAAAGCGTCAGTATTCTTTTAAAGATATATCAAAAGCTTGCAACTTACCAATATGTGAGGTGGCTTAATCACTTCAAGAGCCTTTGCAAGGGCAGATGACATAGCTGTCAACTGGCTCCTGATCTGCTCAGATGGCATGTTTTGCAGCTGAGGGCCAAGAGGTGCATCTTCCCGAGTGCAATAGTTCAAATCTGACCCAAAACTCAGTGTTCGTGTGGTATGATCAATGCGAACCTAAGAGTAATTCAGAAATTCGATATTAAGGGCATGTTTAGGATAGTTTCTTACAGCTGTTTTTAAATTCTTTCTAACCAACTCTTATTTTTCTTATGTTACTGCCATTTAAAATTGAGATCAGAACAGTATACAACAGACTTCTGAATTGTACTCAAATCAAATGATACTTAAAAACTGAAATTACTTCTTGATTAAATGAATCTTAGCTAAATTATCATATGATTTAGTTCAATAATTAAATGTGCATATGGTGATATGATGAAAAAATCTTTAAAAACACGTTATTAGATTACATACACATTTATCCAAGCAAGCATTTTCTAAGAGGCAGAATCCTCAATTCTTTTACACACAGAGGGAATACCTCTCATAAGAGATAAAAACTGCAGTTGGCAAGCTCAGAGACAATGCTAGCAAACTAGAAACAATGCTACATGATTAGAACCATGATTTAACTGATGCATCTAAACTAATGGTGTCCCAGGGTCTATAGGGCTTTTCAAATCTCCCTCTCCAATGGCAGAAAGAGATGCCTGCCTTCAGAGAGAGAGATCAGATTTTGCATGGCCCCTCCCTGTCACCATAAAAACCCCTGTGCCCCTGTGTTTCCCCAATAAAACCATAAAACAGGGAAAAACTATGTCAGCCCTGGAGCTAGTTTAGTTTATTTCCATAAATTATAAGAGAGAGTAAGTCAGGAAGGGGGGGCAGGGGGAGAAACATTCCTTCTACCCTTCTTTCTGCCTAAACCTGGCAGGGCTTTAGAAGCTTCAGTTCCTTTGTCGTTGTTTCCACACACACACCAGCTGTAACTGCTCTGTAACTGTTGGGGTTTCTAACTATATTTCCAAAAGGGTAGCTTTTGAATTATAAAAGTCAACCATTTTACAAGAAAACATATTGACTGGGAATCAGAGAAGTCTTGCTTGAGAAGCCAAGCACTTTCACTTGCATATGGCAGCCCCGCCTAATTCTTTGGAATGTTGTGTTCTGCACTGTTCTGGGAATGCTGTTCCAGGAGTCAGGAGCAGCTGGACTACTACCAAGCTGTACGGAGAAGTCAGGAAAGCCTGCAGTATGGGCAGAGTTTGGCTCAATCTTTTCTCAATCCAACCATTCAAGGTTGCACAGGTGAAGGAAATTTTGTTGGACTACTTGTGAAAAAGTTCATTCTCTTCACAGGCCAGAGGATATTCTAAAGTGGGTTACCCCACCACTGAAGAATGTGCTGAAATTCATTGTTTGGAATTCAAAAGACAAAAGTGACTGTTATGTTTGACTAAACAAGCTTTAATCAGATTTATCTAACTACAGAAATGTGTATAAACGTTCGATGTTTTTCGCTACTGCACTTACTTGCAAATCACAATGTCTGGCAGCATCTACTATTGCACGTTCCAGTTGGAAAGCATCAACAAAAGGAACCAGAGTAGTCAGGCGAGAAAATTCGATGCTTTGATAAATTTGGGCCACCTGTGTAACACATGAATATTCAACTCTTTCCAATTATTCATCCTAATATTGTACAAGCATTTTTAAGAGCTCAATTAACTTAAGTCAACAGCCTAACCGTCAACAATAGTGAATAATCATTCGCATTTAAGAAACACTTCACATTTTCTGTCAAGCGTTTATTCAAAGGAATTACTCACTCTCCCAAGCAGCAACTATGTGTGAAGGAGACTGGCAGCAGTCTCTCAACGGAGCAAAGCTGCTAATTAGCCTTCAACTGTTCCTTTAGCACATCAGAAATAACACTGCTTACCACTGTAAAGGAAACAGGTCAATGACATGTGCATTTGGAAAACTGAAACATCAAACACTACAAAAGCCTTGTGTTAAGAATATATTATTTAACTAGGTAGATCCATCACCCACGCGTTGTACCTCTGTAACCCAGGCAATGTTTCTGTCTCCTGTAGCTTGTTCAGAGCATAGCAACATTGTCTGTTTTCTGTTAAGCGTCAGAAGCCTGATCCAAACAGCCATCATGCAAAGAGGAAGTGAGGCAATAAGCCCAGCCCCAACTTATGCTCAGTCACCTGTGTAGTCTTTACACATATGTGTACTAATAGTAAACTCCATTAGGAGGCCACATATACATAGCCTGTGCATACTTGTGCATGGGTAGTGACTATACAAACAATATAACTGGAAGTGGGGGTTCTCTACATGGCAATAATCCCACCCCCTACACATGTTCACTTGAGTGAGCAGGGCCATAGGGCATATGAGAAAAAAGTACAGTGGTACCTCAGGTTAAGTACTTAATTGGTTCTGGAAGTCCATACTTAACCTGAAGCGAACTTTCCCATTGAAAGTAATGGAAAGTGGATTAATCCGTTCCAGACGGGTCCACGGAGTACTTAAATTGAAAGTACTCAACCTGAAGCGTACTTAACCCGAGGTATGACTGTAGTTTGCTGCATGTGGTTCTTTGGTGCTGTTTCATGCATTATTCAAAATGGCATCGCACCAACACCACTCTTTGGTAACTACACCTTCTTGTCAAGTTACAGTAGACCACAGGGTTATGTGTCACATTAGTGATGTCTCCTTAATTAAACAAGAATTACAAGTGTAATATATTCCCTATATGATATGCATTAATCACATGGACAGAACTTGAAGATATTACAAAGATAGTGTATGAGAACCATGTGCCTTATTGATACAGATAAGCTCTGAGTCAAAGGCAACTGACAAATATAAGGTCTAATTTAAGAGATTTCAGAGTTCAATCAAGGAACAAGTCCAATATCTACTACATACAGCTGCCAACTAAATTAAGAATGCGCCTTATAACTTTCACTAAGTGATCCTTAAAAGATACATAGGAACAGAACATTCTATTTTTAAAAAACACTACCCTGCCAGTCATATGATACCAGGATAGTTTGCATTACAACAAAACAGTAAAACACACAACTTATAGGGTAGACTTCAACAATGCACTCTGATGAATATACCATCTGCAGAAACATTACAATGATCCTCTCCTCTCCTCCTTCTGTGTGCTGCTCTAGTGGTTCTCCTCACCATCACCACCCCAAGTCAGTTTCAGGGAGCGTGGAGAATGTGTGGGGTGAAGAGAGGGGTGGAAAAAACCATTGACCAAGTAGAAGTCCTTGAGCAAGGCTACTGCGATGGGGCTCTTTAGGTGCCCCACCCATATTGGTCAACAAAACTTATAAAAATATGACATTAGGAATACCCTGAGAGTCACAACCAAGCTCCTCACTTGTGCAGTTGAGTGAATCTTGATGAATTTAGGAATTCTGCAACATTCACTCCAACTGCACATTCCACTTTGAAGATTCTTGTTTTGCAATCATACCTGCTGAAGCAGCCTGAGTATGGTGTTATTTTGAAGATGGGGGATATATAGTTGCAGTTCTGGTTCCTTCTCAGATTGGTCTCTTACCCAGTTCAACACCTGTACAGAATTAGAGATTGTAAGATAGCACAGCTGGTTCAGACAATACCTTTTCCTCACTAAATTGCATCAACCCTCCAATTTTTCACAGTAGTGCACAGTAGTGTTTCCATACCATGTCAGAAACATGCAAATCTTCTCAATATTAAGAGGTATATTTTTCCAATTAGCAAGATTATGGGAATGCCTATAGCCAAAAACTAGGGACTTTGGGGCTCAACATGCACACAGGAGGGTATACTCAAGAATACACAAGGAGTGAAAATTAAGGCAAGTCCTTAAACTTTTTCAACCCAATATATTCTCTAATCCAATATACCTCCTCCTGTTTTAAGGCCACAAAATTATTACTTAGTTCAATCACTAAAGTGTTCCTAACACAATGTGTATTAAGTTGTGTTTGAAGGTGACTGACAGTGGTGACATTGTGTGCCACACTGCTAATTTACCTTCACCTATTATCTAGCACATCAGAAATATCTTTGTTCTTATAAATATTAAGAGAAAGACAATGAAACGTGCTTCACCTGTACAACTCTGGAGAATTACATATATATGTCAACTAAGGCTACAACCTTAAGCACACATGTATTAGGCAAAAAGTCCCCTTGAATACTATGGGATTTACTTCCCTGTAAACATGTACAAGAATACACTGCAAGCAACAGTTAATGCTGTTTTCTGGTTGTACAATGCCATTTCAAATCAGAAGCATCTATTAGTCACTTAAAATACAAACTAGGAACCTGCTCTTGCAAAAGGGCATTTTCCATTTGCATGACCAGGTTTTGCTTTTAAATGTGTAGTATTCATATGAATGGAAATTCAAGCAGCATTTTCATGCAGTTAGAAATTCTAGAAACAGATTGGAATGCTATTAATAGTGACATAAAATAGCCTGGACATAAAAAGCACTTAAAAAATACCACACATCTACTATAAATCAACATTTGTGTGAATTGTGTCAACCACACAGAAATTACATACTTCTGAATGAAATTTCAGGACTTACCTTGCATACACGGCCACATAACTTCAGTGGATGAAAATCTACTTCAAGCCAGTTATAAAGTTCCTTTACTTCTGGGACAACATGTTGTACAACATTAAATCTCACCTATAAGACATTATGAATGTTTTTAACAGTAAATATCAAACAAGCTGTAACACTTAATGCTTCATCTCAAGGATTAGCTAAAATACAATTTTAAAAAAATAATCAAAATGTGATAGATAAGAAACATACTCTTCATGTGCAATTAATGTGACGGAGCATACATCTCCACATGCTGAAACACCTAGAATGTCACATTTACAGATCTTATGGAGAAGCAAGGCCAAAGTCATGAAATATGCCCCACTGTAGATGGACAGCACTAAGGAGTTCCAGTTGCTGCTGTAGTCTACAGCTAGACTGGGACTGGAGGGGGAAAGTAGGTAACAAATGAAACTTTTAATTTTCATTCACATTGTTTACTATTCACATCATTCTGAATTTCTTCTCCAAGTTTTACAAAAGTTCCTTTTAATCAAGGATGCAAACTACATAGAAATGTTTTATGAAATGTTGCTTACCATATCATTAATGAGAGAAATTCGTGTAGGTGGAGCCTGGAGGCCCAACAGAGTTGCCAATCGCCGCTGCTTTTCAACAATGATGCCATCCATGTCTAGAAGACGAGCAATGTCAGTTCGTTCAGGTGTTATAGGAATGGACAGAGTGGCCAAAAGGACTCTCGTTGACATCCTACAGACAGAAGATTTAAGCAGTTGAACTGCATTAGCCTCCATTCTAGATGCCATACCTAAAATGACCTAACTGACCAGCTTTAAATCCAGCTTCCAACCAACCATTTGCAATACACTTCTGATGCTATTTCTAAGTTTAAAAACGCACCCGCAAACAAGTTTTCCTACCTCTGCATCTCCTCCTGCGTGAGGTTCTTTCGCATTTCCCTTGAGAGATGATAAAGACGGTGAAGTGTGGATGCATGAAAGAGCGCATTTCCTGATTTCCAGAAGACAGTAGAAACTTTGTGATAATAGTTTGCCATCAGCTGGGGCTTTGGTGGTTTCTTGGACAAGGAGAATAATCCATGTATGTCTTCCACAGCTTTGAAGGCTTCCTGAAAGTTTTTTTTTTTTAAAAAAAAAAAATCATGTTACACTACAACGGCATGTCAAACAAGTTGGAGGGGAGGGATATATGGAAACCTCATACAATGTAAAGTAACAGGCCTAGTTTGTGTGGTCTGCCTGAATAATGGCATAATAATAAAGGTAAAGGTAAAGGGACCCCTGACAGTTAAGTCCAGTCGCAGACGACTCTGGGGTTGTGACGCTCATCTCGCTTTACTGGCTGAGGGAGCCGGCGTGCAGCTTCCGGGTCATATGGCCAGCATGACTAAGCTGCTTTAGGCGAACCAGAGCAGTGCACGGAAACGCCGTTTATCTTCCTGCTGGAGCGGTACCTATTTATCTCCTTGCTCTTTGACGTGCTTTCGAACATGTTATTAAATAAATAAATAAATCTAAGCACGGAATTTCCAGCCAACAAACCAAGCATTGCCTGCCAGGACATCTTGGGGAAGCCACGCCCACCCATATGATATCAATTGTGGGTCAGGTAACGGTGGGGCTTCAAAGGAACAACTGGGAGCTTGAAATAGTTTCTGTTCAATGGAGCCTTCCCCCTCTCAGCACTGTGCTCAAGCCCTCTGTCTGTAAAGCTTTGAAGCAGCATTATGGGAGCTGTTAGACCACCATTTGTACCCATCCCTGCACTGCTCCTTAAAACCTTCATTTTGTTTAGTTTCAAAGGAACAGGATGGGGGCTCTTTGATTGACCTTTGTAAACAGCAGCACAGGAGTTTTTTTTTTACAAAGGGCTGCTTAAAATACCCCACTGTGCTTTGAAGTCTCATCAACCAGGACTTCAAAACATGGCACCTGATGTCACTATGATGCCAGGTGATTGACAGGCTTCAGCCACCTGTCAAATTTGGCTTGCAGGGGAGATTAAAATCTGGTCCACTGAGCAGAAACAGTTCCCCAGTCCTGGTATGCTCATTATCCCAAGTTCTGAGCCTAAGCACACTTTTACCAGAAAACTTTATTAATTAATAAATTTATGTTGTTATTTATGTACAGCTCTCTATATTACCAGATCCCTTAAAGCATAAAACAGAAGGTAAAGCTTAAAAGAATTTGGCAACAGAAAGAGAGACTGTCAGTACCTCAGTAACTGTGTAATTACATACCTGCCACAGTTCCATGCTTATAGCACTGTCCAACTGTACAAGCCTGGTTTCCAAATGCATTGACTGACTCTCTGGGTTATTGAGATTGATAGCTGTACTCTGATTGTGATGACGCTGGATCTGACCCAAATGCATTCTCAAATTGTCACAGAGTTTGCGAAACTCAGCTTTACGAGTATATTGCAAGCAGAACCTGAAAGCTGCAAGATAAAATTATGGCATTTGGAAGCAGTTAAGTCAGTTTGGCCTTGTTCACACAACAGAATAAACTGAAGTATGGCTTACTGGGACCACGTGCAAGTACGAGCTACTGGAGATGAGCTTGCAGCTGCTTTGCTCCTCACCAGTCATGTTTACTCCTTGCCACATTGAACCATGCAGGTTTGGATTAGCATGCTATCCAAATCTGAGCTCACGGTTAAGCTCTCTACTCACTAACCACTTAACCATGAGCTAGGTGCAGACAACACACTATATCAAACCTTAATGTTGTACAGAATGGCAGAGGTAAAAAACACACACCAGGAAACAGCAAAGCAGTTGCCAACACCTCTCTGGGACCGTGTTTCATGCAGTCCTGGCAAGTCATAGGTTGACTTACTGTGCTGCACTAACCAGACCTGCAGTTCAAACTGACAATATTTTCTAACCTTCAAATTTATCTGTTTGAACCACTTTGTTTTCTTAACTTTTAAAAAGGTTTATTGCTTTTTACTTTCCTTAATAAAAAGTCAGATAATAGTTGAATCATTATTATAAAAAATATTTTAACCCAAGATTTCCAATTTTCTTTTTAAAGAACAAAATGCTCCCTCCTGCACCTGCTGAAAGTAGGCAATCTATAAGAGATCCCAGAACTTTAAAAAGTGACTGCATAGGTCTTACAAAAAAAAACCACCCCAGATTTTACCTTGTTGTGCAATATCATGATAAAGCCGCTCCACTCTAGAATTGTTTCTGAGAAGGTCCAAACATTGCCTGTAGGATTCCCATAGAAATTTAACCCAGGGAGTCAAAAGTAACCGATCAGTACGATCTTGAGTGTCTTCCCCACTCACAGCACTTAGGAGAACACTAAAATTAAGAAACAAAAGGAATATGTTATTCTACACAATCTTTTTATCATGTTCCTCTCGACAAGATGCATATCAAGCAGCAGAATGAAATTCTAATGACACGGCAACAGCATTCTTTGAAAGCATTTTTCAAAGTCACGGGAATGCAATTCTTGTTTTAGTCTTCCACATCAAGGTGAAAGTTGATTTGATTGAGTCAGACATAAGCCCGCCAAAAGAATTCAGCTTGCACCCAAAACCATAAATTAGTTCATCAGTGTTTTTCAATATGTATGCATAATACAAAATTAAGCTTCATACAAAAAGTATCACAGCACTGTTACCTACCTCTCTGGAGTCTGAATATTATCTAAGTCTTCAATATCTAGCACCATCTGCTGAGACTCTTCTTTAGCAGATTCAGTTTTTTCTTCTGCTAGTTTTAAGTAAGCCCGAACTACATCCTCCAAGGATTTGATGTTCACCTGTATCAGAATTAGAACGGCTATAAATAACTTTGCTTAGACATGAAGTGAAGTTATTTATATGCAAATATATATAGATATAAATATAAAACTGTGACAGTATAATGAAGTGTGGCAATGCATCTGAGAACAAATGACTTCTGCAGCTACAATTCATTCAAAAGGTTTCTACTGTTGATATATGCTCCTTATCTCTAACCCTATCAAGCTTTTATAAAGTCCCATATATAGTACAGAACCATCAACATTTTTACTAAACATCTAAAAATATATAGTTTATTATAATGATTGTTTTTAATATCATACTATTAATATGATAACACTTTTCTAAGCCTTTACCTGTTGGCAGATATTCTTGTACTGATATAGGCCTTCTTTAGCCAGGTGGCTCTTCCGGAGGTCCACACAGAGCTCCAAGTACTTTAGCATAATCGGTTCGTGGATCTTTTGCCATGTTCGGTGTTTTTTACTTTTCATAACATCATAGAGAACATCAAGAGCAGGTTGCTTCTTCCCAACCTCAAGAAATTCTGAGAAAAATAAATTATGACTCTTAATACATACTGCAATAAGGTACAGTACTTTCATTTTAATAATACTTTGATTGCTTCAGAGTGAAACAGAGGAAAGTTGCTATAGCGAGCCATTTTCCATAGTATTGTTTAAAGCAGGGGTGGCCAACTCCCAAGAGACTGTGATCTACTCACAGAGTTAAAAACTAGCAGTGATCTACCCCCTTTTGGGGGGTTCAGGTCAAAGTTGTTGAGCTTTGTTTAGGAAGGAGGAAGGCCCATGAGTTTTTTCAGGGGGAAGGTAAAATGTTTGAGCTTTTTTTAGGGGAGCCGCAGTTGTTCAGCTTCTTTGGGGGAGCCAATGATCTACCAGTGATCTACCGCAGACATCCAGTGATCTACCAGTAGATCATGATCTACTTGTTGGACATGCTTGCTTTAAAGTAATAATCACCTCCAGGGAATCAGGTTGAGCAACTTCTGTAAAATGGGGGGAGCAGTCTAATTTTATACTTTGCAGAACACTGACAGTCAAAAATTACTTGGAAAAAAATGTGTATCAGCATGCTAGTAAACATTTTTGTGGACCACAAGCTTCTGTGAATTTCCCCACAAATTCACAAGGCTTCAAAAGGATTTCAGGAAACTAATATAAAGGATTTGAGTCAGCTATTTCTGATAGCTCAAACTGGCTGTTCAAGTCTCCTAGGGAGGAAAAACAGAAATATGGTGAAGTGGCAACAGTTCTTTGTAAAACTGTTTCACTTTAAAAGGAAAAGTTGCAACGGATTGGCTAAACATTTAGTAAGCATTGTTTTGTGTTCTAGAATAATAAGGGAAGTGATACAATTTGTAGTTACAAACTGTTGTCATTTCTGTTCTTTAACTATAAGAGTTCTGCAATATCTTCAGTTTCAAATATGAATATCTATGACTCTACAAACTAAAACGAATGAAATACTTATGTTCCAAAAACTACCATACCTCGCTTCTGGCAAGTTACAAATACTTATTACAGTTTGAATTGAAATACATGTTGAATTAAAAGTCAACCCCAATCTGCTATATGACATTCTGGTTTATCATGAACAATGAGCTGGTGTGTGCTGCCTGATTGCTTCCCTGGCTGTAAATGGCTGAACAAACCAGGAAATCTTGGCTTTGTATTATAGGGATAACCAGGGATAGATAGATAGATAGATATACGAGATCAGGAAGCAACAACAAACCATTGGTTCATGATTGTTGTCAATCATGGCTTGCAATGGAGAAACAAACCATGATCCCTGGTTTGTATGTAGCACAAAGCCAAGACTTGCACTTGTACCAGGGAGGCAAAGTGGAAGCAACTGAGTAGGGTGTGCCGACATGCTGTTCATTCTCAGTAGAACACAGTAAGCCAGAAAGCCTGTGTTATCATGAAGAGCAAGTACAGCCAGTACACAATCTTGCTTACTATTCTTGTATATTTACAGACCAACAGAAATCTGACTCCTCTCCAAGCCAAAATAAATTTGCAGCACAAAAAGCATGTGGGCTGTATGGCCAAAGCTTCTGAATTATGCTCTTTGGTTGTATAAAACCCCTATTTAGTGACAAATGACTATTTATTGCTATAAATACCAATAAATATGGCATGTTTGTTGAAGAAATGTATTATTGTCAACGTAAGAAACCTGATTTCAATCAATAGATTTTAAAATTATTTAAATCACATTTTGACTTTTGAAATTAATACATTTTCAAGTTTCTTGTTTGAGAGATTCTTGGCTCTAAAAAAACATTAAAAATTATGAATCCCAAAACAATGTCAAGATTAATATTCTGGCCACTTATTCTTGAATTCACTATTAGTAACATAAAGCATTCAATGCAATGAAGCTTTTAAAAAATATGTATTCTGTCAATATTTTTAAGTAATTGCCAGATGGTAGATGAAGCATATGTTCCAACATGACAGCAAACTCCATGGTTAGACTGTACATTCCCACTTGATTTGCATGCCATGCTTAGTAGCTTCCTATCCTTGTCCACAGCAAACCATCATTTGTACTTATGTCCAACAGACAAATTATTGTTTCCACATAGCAACAAACCCTGGTTTGCCACAAACAAGGATTAGGCATTTACTGAGCGTGTGAGGGGAGAAAGTGGGCAAGACAGGCATTATAAATCAAACCATAATTTGGTGTAAAGTCTGAATGGCCTGAATGTAGGAAATGGAAAAATCAAGTAAGTAGATTTGAATAATTCACATAATGGTAATATGCATGTTAATGATTTTTTTAATTAAAAAAACTTTTAAAAAATTAACTGAAATTTCAAGACCTAATTCCATTTGACAGTAATGGTTTTTATCAAACTTTTCTTGTATTTATTAGGTACACACCGGTATAACCTGCTTTAATTAAATTATATGTTCACATATACCGTACAGAATTTGGCTTGAGTCTACTCTAACAGGCAGCCCTACTATTTAAAACTGGTTCTTACCAGTATTTTGGTTATTAAATTAGCTTTTAAAGTGGGTGTGTTTGTTTCCCTACATATTAATACAGTGAGCTGTGTTACTGTAATTTTCAGTGCACTACATAAAAGACAAAGAAAAGGATGAGGGGAGGAATGAGATGTATCAAGCACAGTAGCAACAAACTTCCTGAATATTGCTTTAAAACTTTATAATCTAATATGAAATTACATCTTGTTCAGTTGTCTTAAGTTTTCACAATGACATTTCACGGTGTTATAAATAAAAGTAACTACTTTAAGTAACTCCTTTAAATAATGGTTCTTTGTTTACTGCAGCTGCTTAACAGTAGAGACCTTCCAAGTTACATTGGAAAGCAAAGATAGGTCAGAATTCTTGTCCTAATCCTAACCTTTGTACCATATGCTTAGTTCTGCATCATCAGATGCTCTGTGAACTCTGAAAAAGACCAAATATTTACTTTCACATCACACCAGGCAGTGCATGCTCTGGGGACTCAAAATGAACCATATTAATTTAATGATTTTTAAAAATGGGCAACGCGGGGGGAAGATACAGAGGCAGAGAATGAGCGCCCATTTCCTGCAGCGCTGTGGCTAGATTTGTCATCGACGCCACTGAGAAACTGAGCTAAACCAAGATTCTGGCGCAGGCCATAATTCATAGCGAAACGGAGGGAACGTGCGAGTTTTAAGGGCGAGTGGGATTTCGAAACGCAAAGATGCCTACGCGAGATAAAACCCGCCCTTTGTTTATTTATTCGGGGGTGGTGGGATAAACTGTGATGAGCCTGGCCACTGGGAACAGGTATAACGCAACAGCCATTGAAGACAAGCGCTGCCTAGGGAGGCACTTTTTAAAAATGTGTTTTATTTACTGACAAAAGAGGGGGAGAAAAAACCCTCCCCGCTCACACCCCCTCGCGCGCAAGCCTCGGCTCAAACCGGAGGAAGTGAGTCAGAAGAGCCGCCACGAGGAGAAGAGAGGCCTCGTGTCTGCCCTACTAAAGAACGAACAGGGCGGCTCGTCCCATTTCACCACCACCCCTCCTTCCGCCTCGGCTGCGTGCCTGACGGGGCCGGCCGGCCACCCCAAGCGAGAGCGCGGGGAGGAGGGCGAGGCCGTGCTGCGGTCAGCGTGGCGGGTGCCTGGGCCTCCCAAGTGTGGCGGGAGCCTAGGCCACGGCCTCCATTACTAAGCATAATGGGGGCACGGGCGGGGCGCGGAGGCGAAGGCGGGCCCTCCCCCGCCCCGCTGGCGAGCGGCCCCGAGCCCCGCACTCACCGTTCGCCCGCTTTAGGGCGTTCTCGGGCCGCTGGAAGTAGACCGGCATGATGGCGACGGCTTCTCCTCACACGGCAACGAGCCTCAAGGAGAGCCCAGCCAGGCAGCAAAGCGAGGCCGGAAATGGAGCGCGTCACGTGACGCGCCCCGCGCACGGACGTGTCCGGAAGCGAAGGTGCCCGTCGCGGAGGCGGGTGGAGGGGGCGGGGTCAGTCCCGAGCTTTCGAGGCGCTGAACGTTCGAAGGGCGCGTGCGCGAGGAGGCTCTGCTTAGAGTGGGTCTGGTGGTGAGGAGTTCAAGTCCAGCGCTGCTCAGCGCGTTAGGCGGCGGTTTGATCCTGCGCTTGTTTGTGGGCTACGAAGCGGGTTCCGCGGCGACGTGATAGAAGCTTATAAAATTGTGCGCGGAACGGATAAGAATATTTTCTCCCCATCGCGGGATGCTAGAGCTCGAGGGCATCCGATGAAGCTGAATAGTGGAAGGTTCAGGACAGATTAAAAGAAAGGGTTTCTGTGGAACTCACTTCCGCTGGACGCAGGGATTGCCACCAACCTGAATGGCTTTAAAAGAGGATTATGTTTTTGTGGCCTGTTGTGTTTAGGATTAGAGCACTCCTTGCTGAATTCTTTGGCATTTGAGAGCCATTGTGTGTCCTGCATGGTGTGTTGTCCTGCATTAATGTGCTTAGACTTAAAAGACCCAGGTTCAGATCCCCATTCCAGCCATGGAGCTCACACAATGACTTTAAGCCAGTCACTGTTATAGCATACCTTACGTTGTTGTGACATTCTCATTATAATATCTTGAGTCCCTTGGAGGGGGAAAGCAGGGGATATACATTTAATTCATAACCAGTTTTCTCCTACACCGTTCCATTCCTATACTTCATTAAGTGAGACTGAGAAACTGCCTTTGGTTAGGGTTAAAAGTCTACTGGCAGCCAGTGCAGCTGTTTCAGAACATGTGACACACTGGCAAGCCAACTCAAATATCTCAATAGGCAAGAAACAACATCTGCACTAGCTGAAGTGTCCAAACCACTCTTCAAGGCAGCTTCACAGAGAGCTCATTGTAATAATCCAGCCTGGAATTCACCATAGCACTAATGAAGGCCATGCATGTGGTTGGAACTGAGATCACTGGAAATGAATTTTTCTAAGATTTCTAGCTGCATGACAGATTTCCATTTTGGATTACAATGGGAGGGTGAAGAGATAAACCTCCTTGACTTAAACACTTCCTTTCCAGTAAGAATTCCCTCTGCCCTGCACATACTTGCAGGGCCTGAGCCAAGTGATAATGTTTTATGACAATCCTACAATGTAGTATTGTTACTGCCACATTGCTAATTAGCTGAAGCTATGCAAACCTACACATTTTAGACAAGAGTTGAAGTTGATTGTGGTGTGGTTAAAAGAGGTAGACCAGGACTGGGGAGACCAGGGCTCAAACCCCTACCTAGTCCTGCAGCCCTGTCACTCAATGTCAGTTTATCCCACTTTACAGGGTTGTGAGGATAAAAAAGTGAATTAAGTATGGCTCCCTTCAGGGTCCTGGGAGAAGTGGATATAAATGCAAATAACAACAACAATAAAACGGTGTTTATAATGACTACATTGCTGTCTTTTTTGGTGTGTCACACATTGCACTACCATGCAGCACATCCCGCAACAGTATTGTCACTAGACTACAATACAACATAGTACAGTACATACATTATCATAGTGCAGATGGAAAGTAGAAGGATATAATACATCAATATTGCAAATACTGTAAAATCGTTTCAGTAACAGTGGCAATCTCTTAAAATCAGCTGAAATAATGGGAGTTCGTTTAAAAAAAAGTGATGCTTATTGAGAAAATCCATTTCACCAGCAATGGATGACTAAGAGTCCTTAGCAAAAACTTTGATGATAACGGCCCTTTTTAGAAGACTTGGATAACAGACATTTATGGCCAGCAAAAAAAAAACCCTCTCCCAAAAAAGCTTTCCAGCAAATTTATATCTAGTGAAATTGCCATCTCCACCGCTCCTTTGGACTGATAGATCGAGAGGCAGAGAGGTTTCAAGCCCAAAGCTAAATGGAAAGCAGACGCTTCCCCTCGTTTGGACGCGGGCACTTTCTCCTCCTCCCGCTCTTTGCACGTAAAATGGAGTTCCCTAATGGAACCGGAAGCCAGGAGGCGTGGAGGACTGGCTTTCTCTCGCTCTAGGAGGCCCAGGATGGGGCCGGGGAAGGCTCTCAGGAAATAGGCGGGGTCCTGGAGAAGGGAGGAGGAAGATGGCAGAGACCGAGGCTCAGCTGCTGCTGAGTGTGGGGCTGATTGGTAAGCGCGCCCGCGTCCCCCGTGTCCCTGCTGCGCATTGCAGGGAAACAGCTGGGAGGGAGCAGGATCTCTCTCTCTCTCTCTCCCCGGCCCCCGCTTTCCCCCCCCCCGGGGAGAATAGGCGGTAGTTCGTGCGCTGATGGAGATGGGAGGCAGTTTCCTCTTCCTTTCCTGCCTGCTTAGTACCACTGGATCGACAAGCCTTTAGAATAACCCCCGTGTGCAAAATCGGGAGTATGGGCGAATGGTCAGAGGGTGGGTGTTTCGCTTCTTCAGTGCACGGCTGTGGGTGAAGGCGGAGTGGGTAGGCAGCTATTCCGGATTAATGTAAGGCTGGGGAGTTCGTGTTTGTTCCCTTAGCGTGTAAGGAGTTCGTAGACCCTATCAGGACCTGCTTTCCATCCGCCTTGCCTGTAATGTCGCCTGTCACCTCCCCCTGTGCTGATGTACAAAAGAAGACCTTAAAGATCTAGGCATGCGAATTTGCGGTCTTATCCATACTCCTGTGATTATGAAGATCCAGCAGCTGACACATATCTTTCTAAATGACCCATATGTGCATATTCCTTGACCTGTCAACATAAGTGTGGTTTATTAAAGTCACTGTGTGTAATGGTGCAGTCCATATTTTTTAAGAGTCTTCTGCTTGAGAGTGCTTCTGAAACTTAGGAAATGATTCAGTAGTTTCATTTGCTTTTTTTTCTTTCTTTTAGTGCCATCAGTGTGTCTGGTGCTCTTCAGAGTTCAAGAGGGCAGGTCCCTGCCCTGAGGAGCATACAATCTAAAATTCAGTACAAGGGATGCACAGAGGAAGGGAAAAACAAGGCAGTGGTGTACAACTGTTTTAGTTGCAAGAGCTTAGACTACAATTACAGGCTTAGGCTACAATCCAAAAGTCATTTGTGCCAGTCTGGGAGTGGGTGGGTTTAGAATTTGGCAGCGGTGTCCTTTTGCCTATACTTGCCAGCAGGATCAAGACAAGGGACATTTGGTGGGGGAATAGCTAAAACACCCCAGGATCCATTGGACCCTGAGCCAGCCCCACTGCTATCACTTGATGGCATTTGATCCAATTTTACACACACACCCCACCACTTTCCATTGCAGCCAGCATGAGCAACAGGGCTGTGGGTGTGGCACTGACTCTTGTCATATTTGACCACTGGCCTGGCTGGGGTTTAGATTGCCCTATTACGGTAGTTGCAGCAGAGTGTGGGAATGGTTCATAGTTTTCAGTAATACTACTGCAGAATCTCTACCCTAGGTCATGACTTCATATTTTAATGTAAATAAGAAGAAGTGAATTAAGTTCGTAATAGATGTGAGCGGAAACCAATAGCTTTTGTGTGTATAAAATGCAGGTGTTAAAGGTGATTGCAGCCAACAGATCTGATTAACCAATCAATTTACTTCCTTGCTGCTGTTGGCATTCTCACAGTGAACATCTTTCCACCATAGAAAAAGATACCAATGGAGATACTCTGTGGGTCTGGTGCTATCCTTCTACAACAATTGAATTAAGGGACCTCTTGTTGAGAAAATGCTGCCTTACAGATGAAAGCAAACAGCTTCGCTCGTTCACATTTGGTCAATACAGGCTGACGTGGTTTTATGTTACAACCATGGAAGTACCAGATTCTTCAGCCTTGAAAAAGGTAGGATGGAAATATTGGAGAAATAAGTTTGATACAGAAATATCTTACCCTGCACATCCATTGTTCAACACTTGCTATAAACGTACTATGGTAATACTGGGTTTGGAATCCTTGCCAGACATGGCCTGTATTATATGCCTTAATGTCTACATTGTTTTACATATAAATAAATATTATATTGCTCTTAATTTTATGTGACCCTGGAGACTTTTCAAATACATTGCCTAATTGCATGGCCGTGCATATGTTTACAGTTTCCTCCCTCCATCCCAATCCATTTTCTTTTTGACTCATGTCTTTTTAGTCAGTAAGCCTGGCTGTTAGGTTTTTTTAGTGATCTGAGAGCCTTTTTTTGGCTGAAGAACAGAATAAAAATTCTTTAAATAAATAAATACGGTAGTGAAAACTAAGAGCCATATTATCTCACTAATACACATTTCCACTGAAACCTACATGAGAAATCTGTCTAGAATTCATGGTTATTAGGGTAGGGAACAAATAGTAGGTTTTCAGTATTATAACACAACTAGTTTTGGCACAGATATCAACCTGCCCTTTCCAGCTGCCCATTCTTGTGCCATTTATAGCAGTGTTCCTATGTAGGGTTTGTGGCCCGAACGACTGAGCTGGATGTTGAGGCCTTGGGTGATCAACAAAGGCTGAGGCGGGGTTTACTTTAGAGCAAGCATGTGTAGTGTTGCACTGTAGATCATAAATCGGTGGATTCAAAACCAGATGACAATTTCAAGGTGGCTTGTAAACAAATCTTGTAAACAAATCTATCGCCATTGTTGTGTTGCAGCTCAGTAATACCTGAGAAAGCTGCAAAACAACAACCCAAACCAACTCCCAAACTCTGAGCATATTATTCCATACGCAAGAAAGGAATAAAGTAGCAGTTAGGCGAGTGTTCTGGAAGCAACAAAAATAAGCATTCAAATGAATGGGAATAATGAGGAATATAGAAAAGAGTTCTTCTATATAAAAACCTCTATTTGCGTTTTTTAAAAATGTGCAAAATTGTTTTACACTTAATGTATATTTGTTTAGCTTCTGTTTAGCAACTGCATTCCCTGCTTCATCTGAAGGTGGAGTATAAATAACATGAGTGATCTACAGCACCTTTACATGGTTGAACGTGCTTTGGATGCTGTGCAAGTGCTGTTTCAAATGTCTAACACTTTGCTCTGAAAAAAGGTGGAAAAAGAAAAAAGAGATAAGACAGTAAAATCTTGAACACACTTTTGCAGCCAAGTGAAGCATCCTCCTCACTGCTCCATCTTTGGAAATGCAACAAAACTCTTAGGGTTGTGAACTCCAAAAACAGTGTTCAACTTGCTTATTTGTTTCCAAGGGGCAAATGGACATGCTTCCCCATCTATTGGGCGATTCTTTGAGTTATCCCCCACAACCCTCACGGGATTTGAAGTAGAATGGTAGAAGGCATTTTTTAGCACTTGGCAGATCATATGAGCAACTGAACTGATTAAATTTTGTCTCGCTTTACTGTCTTTCGATGAGATCTGGTGAGCTGGTCCTCCTGGTGTTGCTATAATGTCCATGTTTACAGTATGGTGTTTATAATGGAGTATCAAGCAACCTTTTCTTTTTCCTGTGTATTGGATAGGTGACCCATTTTTCCATTGTCCTGACTACCAAAGACTTTAACCCAGAGAAATATGCAGCCTTCACAAGGATCCTCTGTCGGTGTGTATAACTGCTGTGTTTTATACTACAGGTTTGGTAGATAAGTTTTTTAAAAAAACTTTTGGTTAACTATAAAAGTGTTCCTCCCATTAATTAGGCAGTAGATTTTTAATTGTGTATTTGCTTGTTAAAAGTGCAAACCATTTATAAAAATGTCAGGTGGCATCTTAGAAGATGCTGTCCGGCTTGCAATCTCACACGGAAGGGGCAGCCTCTTTTAAGGCTGTGCGTGCAGTGTGTTCTTGCAGACACCAGCTTAAATCAAAGAATCATTTTTGCATCAGAGCTGATGTTCTGTGGTAGGCATCTATTTGGGATTTACCAACTGAAAGACTGCACAGAACTGCCTTTGAAGAGCCTTCAGAAGCTTCACAGCACAGCTGGTCAGACTATCGGGAAGTGTCCCAATCACAACCCTGTTTCAGCAGCACTGGCTCCCACTATGCTTCCAGGCTCAGTTCAAAGTGCTGGTTTGGGTCCAGCTGCCAACTGAAGCCCCCCATTCAACAATTGAAGACTTGCTGATTTCCTCCCCCCCCCCCCCGCCCTATGAGATCCATCAGACTGGTTTGCATAGTACAGTGGAACCTCGGTTTACACCTACCTTTGTTTATGAATGCCTCCGTTTACGAACGCTGCGGACCCGGAAGTGTTTGCATCCGGGTTCCGCAGCGTCGAGTGCGCAGATCGCTTCTGGCAGCTCACGCATGAGCAGAAGAGATCTGTGCAGCTCACATGTGCACAGAAGCGCTCTATTGGTGCTTCACGCACGTGCAGAAGCGTGCCTTCGGGGAGCAAATGCCTCCGTTTACTAACGCCTCCGTGGAACGGATTGCATTCGTAAACCGAGGTTCCACTGTAGCCCTGAACAAGTTGTTTGACACTATTTCATATCAATCTGAGGTAGTGTGTCAAATGGTCAAGGATGATGGGAGTTGTGATCCGACAATAGGTGAACAGCTGCAGAGTCCCCATCCCTGGGCTAATATGACTTCCAGATAGGCCTTTGGACTACCTCAGTATTTGCCTTTTAGCAGCTAAAACATGGCTTTTTAAGATAACATTCATTTTTATTAATTGCTGTAATTTCATTTTGGCTGTTTTCTTGCAGCTGTTGTCAATATCTCTTTAATTGTTTTTAAATTTTGTGTTGTAAGCTGCCTTGAGGGTCTCTGGCGGAAAGGTGGGCTATAAACATTTTAATAAATAGTGTATTAAGCCAACCATAGATTGAGAAAGACAAACCTGTGTGTGAGTCTCAAAATGCTTTAATCTTGATTAACAGTGAACGTATCTTAGGGCTGTTGTCCTAGAGAGTGCTGGCATGATTTTTCAATTCTCTTTGGGAGTTTTTGAGAAGACATAAAGAACTTGTTTTGTTATGTTTATTTTTCAAGAATATACCTGAAATACGGGAGTCCCGCGAAAATGATGGAGAGCTATATTTCTGTCCTTACAAAGGGGATCTGCCAGAGTGAAGAAAATGGATCTTTCCTGAGCAAAGATTTTGATGTCAGAAAAGCTTACCTTGCAGGCTCCGTCAAAGGTGGGAATAATTTTTTTCTAAAGCTTTGGGGTTGATTTTGCCCCAGTTCCAAACATGTACTCTTGGAAGTGTCATGAATGCAACCTGGGAGCAGTACTAGTTTTCAAAAGTTATTTATTAGTTTCATCTGTTGAAGAGCACATTCACATTCACGCTCTCCAGGATTCTAGTTACCCAATAATGTTGCGGCTAAAACCACATTCACACTATAAAGCATTATGATACAATTTTAAATAGTCATGGCTTCCCCCAACAATTCTGAGAGCTGTAGTTTGTTAAGGATGCTGAATTGTTAGGAGATGCCTAGTCCCCCTCCACCAGAGCTACAATTCCCAGAGTTCCCAGTGAAGAGGGATTGATTGTTAAACCACTTTGGAAAGTATAGCTCTGGGAGGAGTATAGGTGTCTTGGCACCCTTAAAAAATTTCAGCTTCCAGAATTCTTTTTGGAGAAGACATGACTGTTTAAAGCGGTGTCATAGTGCTTTAAATGTATGGTGTGGATGTGGCCTAAGTGGACCTGAAGATTTCACAGTTTTTGCCTCCACAGTTCTTATATCCTCAGCTCAGTCTTTGAATTGCATAGCTTAGTCTTGATGACAGATATTCTCTGCACTGCAAGGCCAACTTGGAAAGTTTTGGGGATTGCAAGATCATTGCATTATTTTTCCGTACCCCCCCCCCCTCCTCCAGAATTGCAAGGCTTTTTCCAGCGATGTGACTCGAAGGTCATAATCATAGAATCATAGAGTTGGAAGAGACCACAAGGGCCATCCAGTCCAACCCCCTGCCAAGCAGGAAACACCATCAAAGCATTCTTGACATATGCCTGTCAAGCCTCTGCTTAAAGACCTCCAAAGAAGGAGACTCCACCACACTCCTTGGTAGCAAATTCCACTGCCGAACACCTCTTACTGTCAGGAAGGTCTTCCTAATGTTTAGGTGGAATCTTCTTTCTTGAAGTTTGAATCCATTGCTCCGTGTCCGCTTCTCTGGAGCAGCAGAAAACAATCTTTCTCCCTCCTCCATATGACATCCTTTCATATATTTGAACATGGCTATCATATCACCCCTTAACCTTCTCTTCTCCAGGTTAAACATACCCAGCTCCCTAAGCCGTTCCTCATAAGGCATTGTTTCCAGGCCTTTGACCATTTTGGTTGCCCTCTTCTGGACACGTTCCAGCTTGTCAGTATCCTTCTTGAACTGTGGTGCCCAGAACTGGACACAGTACTCCAGGTGAGGTCTGACCAGAGCAGAATACAGTGGTACTATTACTTCCCTAGATCTAGATGCTATACTCCTATTGATGCAGCCCAGAATCGCATTGGCTTTTTTTAGCTGCTGCATCACACTGCTGACTCATGTCAAGTCTGTGGTCTACCAAGACTCCTAGATCCTTTTCACATGTACTGCTCTCAAGCCAGGTGTCACCCATCCTGTATTTGTGCCTTTCATTTTTTCTGCCCAAGTGTAGTACCTTACATTTCTCCCTGTTAAAATTCATCTTGTTTGCTTTGGCCCAGTTGTCTAATCTGTTAAGGTCATTTTGAAGTGTGATCCTGTCCTCTGGGGTATTAGCCACCGCTCCCAATTTGGTGTCGTCTGCAAACTTGCTCAGGATGCCCTCAAGCCCATCATCCAAGTCATTGATAAAGATGTTGAATAAGACTGGGCCCAAGACAGAACCCTGTGGCACCCCACTAGTCACTTCTCTCCAGGATGAAGAGGAGCCATTGATGAGCACCCTTTGGGTTCGGTCAGTCAGCCAGTTACAAATCCACTGAATGGTAGCATTGTCTAGTCCGCATTTTACCAGCTTCTTTACAAGAATATCATGGGGCACCTTGTCAAAGGCCTTGCTGAAATCAAGATAGGCTACATCCACAGCGTTCCCTTCATCTACCAGGCTTGTAATTCTGTCAAAAAATGAGATCAGATTAGTCTGACATGACTTATTTTTCAGAAACCCATGCTGACTTTTAGTGATCACAGAGTTTCTTTCTAGGTGCTCACAGACTGTTTGCTTAATGATCTGCTCTGTGCTTATCTCTCTGTCCTTATCACAGTGCCTTTAGGGTCTCTAGGCAATTGAACACAGCTGTCCCGGAACATGCAGTTTCATCTCCCAAGGAATGTTGTTTTTCTTCAACCTGATGTTTCACTTAAAACAATGCCCTGTTTATTTCCATCAGCCACTGGAGCTTGCTTTTCCTGACTTTGGCCACCTTTCCAAACATTCACTCGTCCTCTACTTCATACAAGTTATAACTGCATTATATACATTAAAAATAGCAAGAATAACTGTACGCACAACCATATTCACAACATCAGACTCACTATGCAAAATAACATTAAATGTAGTGCCTGACAGAAGTAAGCTCCATTTCCTGTTATAAAACCATTTTCTCATGATCTCTCATCCAATCCCTAATACTTAGGTTGTTGCTAGTTGTATAGAAGTCTGCTGCCTTTCAGTACTAAAATCCTATTTTTCCATCTCCTGTTCTAGATATAGTATCTCAGTTTGGAATGGAAATAGTCATCCTGTATACTGCACTCATGTTAAAGAAAAGAATTGTAGTATATCACCCCAGATTAGAAGCCATCCAGGAATTTACAAGGTACAGCACCCAGGTGAACTAAAAAAGTTCACCAAACATGCTTCATTTTGTTTTCATTGATCATGAGTATTGTCATATTCATTAATACAGGTAACTTGCACATTACACTTATTTAACTTAAATGATGGCAGCTTTGTGCAGGCAGGGGGTGGGATAAATAAATAAATGGAGAACAAATGAAACCCACTCTCCATTTACAGTGGTACCTCACAAGACAAATTTAATTCGTTCCGCGGGTCAATTCGTTTTACAAAAAAATAATCTTGCGAGGCACAGTTTCCGTTCCTCCGCTTCTCCCCCCCCCCTTCCGCCTCACACACAGCCAACATCGGACTGGGCTTCGGAGAAGCGCTGCACCTTTCAGAATCCCCATCCAATGCCGGCTCTGTGCGATCCGTTCCTCCGCTTCTCCCCCCCTTCTTCCCGCGCTACAGCTAGTTCCCCTTTTGTTGCCGCTCGCCGTCGCTTCGTCTTTCTATGGCCACACTTCGCAAGACGAAGCGGCAGCCACAGAAAACCTCGTCTTGCGAGTCTCCTCGCGCAATGCAAAACGCTTTCGTCTTGCAAGGCATTCATCTTGCGAGGTACCACTGTATTTCCCCTCAACCACCTGAGCAGATTTGCAAGATTACTTGCTTTGGATGAAGACGCAAGGGCTCTGGTCCTAGAGCCCTCCCTTCTCCTTTCCAAAGGAAGGCAAACACTTACAGGACTTTGGGAAGAAGGAAGAAGGGCTCTAGGACCCTGCCAGAGCCCTCACATCCCCCTTTCCAGTTAGGTAAGCAGCTATACAACCTTTGGTAGGGCTGGTTCCACAGGTTCCTGGCTTTACACATTTTTGCTTATATGCGTGGAACCCCCAAAACTGAACCCTGACATAGGATGCAAGCTACCTGTAATGTTTTAGTGTCAATTCCTACATATCCAAAACAGCACCATTCACACAAATGAGGGAGATACCAATGGGCTTGGAACAGCAGCAATGTGTGTAGAACTTCAAATAAGTTCTTTTGGAGGGGGGAACCTTTGTCAGGGGATGGGGAGACTCAAAAACATCCTAATGAGGACTGAGCATGCTCCCTAGCCCTGGAATGCTGACTGGCTTTTGGAGCTGGGTGATAATGGAAAAAGATGGGTGAAGAATGGAATAGACGCAGGGGTGGCCAACTCCCAAGACACTGATCTACCTCATAGAGTTAAAAACTGGCAGTGATCTAGCCGCTTTTTGGGGGTTCAAAGTTGTTGAGATTTTTTTTAGGAAAGCCCTGTTTTTTGGGGGTGCAAGCCAACACTGTTGAGCTTGTTTGGGGGGAGCCAAAGTTGAGCTTGTTTGGGGGGAGCCAGTGATCTACCACAGACATCAAGTGATCTACAGGTAGATCACGATCTACCTGTTGGATGCGCCTGGAACAGAGTATCTTGGTCGTGGGCAGAGTTTCAGCTAGCCAGCCACAAGCTAGAGCACTCCAGCTGCAACATTTTTTGTTGCAGGTCCAACTTATGATTTCAATGCAGCATTTTCTCTTTCTCTGTTTGTATCCAAAACATTAAACAACCTATAACTTTCAATGGTGTGCTTGGGTCTTCATGGTTACAAAAGACTTGGAGGCACAGGCTAAGCAGTCTTCCTTGAAAGCCACTGTTGTATTGAGATATAATTTCAATTGTGACTTGGTTGTTTTCTTAAGGACTCTACCAGCCTTAGTGTGGCATCGCCAAGACTGGTCAATCCTTCATTCACACGTACATCTGAATGATGATGAACTGGAAGCGTTAAAGACTTGCCCAGGTATTGATAATGAAGGGTGGGTTCTATAAGCTGCTGTACACAGTAACTAAATTCTCCTTTGCTGAACTCGATAGGACCAAAAGATGGAATACTATTAATCTTGTAATAATCCTCTCTCAGAACTGTGGTTTGCAGATATTCTACTTTTCAAATATAGTTGTTTCTTTTTTTGGTTGGCAAATCACACAAAGTCGCACGTTGGTAGCACAAATGATATACTACTCATTCTTTGTCCCATAATGCCACATTGACAAATATCGACTGAGTTACTTTTCTGCGATCCAATAATAGGTCCCAATCCAGCATCTCAAAATTGCTGTTCTGAAGCAGTCCTTAATTCCCTTTCTGAAGAGTAATCAATTGGTTCCTTTTTTTACAACCCCCTCTTTAAGAATTGATCAAAGAAATTGCCTCTAAATATATCGTGTTGTATGTAGAGCTTTTCTATTTTATTTTGAAGTAAAATAATTTAATGCTTGTTACATATCATGTTGCTGGCCTCCCTGCTGGGATTTTTCCGTAGATTCAATGAATAGCAGATGGAATTCTGCACATGCCTTTTTTAAAAAAGCAATTTGCCATGAAATTGGTAGCAATTCCACACTGGCATGCAAGTTTGAGATGGTTGAAAGGCAAGGAAATAACTGTAGTGAAAACATTTTTAAAAAATTATTATTAAGGCACTTCACATTGGAATGTACTTGCTCAGTAATCATGGTAAAATCTTTCCTAACCAGGTTATGTTGCTGGATTTATAGACTCAGAAGTGAGCAACAGGCCAGACCTCTATGATGTATATGTGAATCTGGCCGAAAGTGAAATCACCATTTCACCGCAAGCGAAAGGTTTGTTGCCTGAATCACGCGCCTCCCCCATCCCTTGCAAGTTGCAGTTTGCACTTTGATAGATGCACATTTTGGGAGAATTTGGTGTAACTTCGCAACGTTGAAAAAAAAATATTGCACAAACTCACTCTTGCCACAGTCTAGGTCCCATGATATGCTCTGTTGTTTTCTTTGTCCCAAATGCTTTGATTGGAATGCATTAAAGTAAACATCAAAGGCAGATGCTGTGGTTGCCAAAGCTAATATCGAACAGAAGTGAAAATTGCAAAAGGTATGCCAAGGCAGGCACCTATGAAATTGTTGTTGTTGTTTAGTCGTTTAGTCGTGTCCGACTCTTCGTGACCCCATGGGCCAGAGCACACTAGGCACTCCTGTCTTCCACTGCCTCCCGCAGCTTGCTCAGACTCATGTTGGTAGCTTCGAGAACATTGTCCACAGAACCTATGAAACTGAACACAGAACCTATGAAATAATAATGATAAAAAAGAAAGTTTAAAAGAAAACTGGGGATTTTTTTTTTTAATGAGTATGACAAGCCTGCGATTTTCATTCATAATGAATGGAAACTGGATAAAATGGATGGTAATACTCCCAAGGACGTGCCTTGACTGGAAAGGGAAATTTACAGCATTATTGAAGCAAAAAAAAAAAAATCTAGATTCTAAAAGTGGGTAGTAAGAAGGGTTCTGTCAGTGCAATGTTACTACAGTGCATGCTCTGGTTATCTCCCGCTTGGACTACTGTAATGCGCTCTACGTGGGGCTACCTTTGAAGGTGACCCGGAAACTGCAATTAATCCAGAATGCGGCAGCTAGACTGGTGACTGGGAGTGGCCGCCGAGACCACATAACACCGGTCCTGAAAGACCTACATTGGCTCCCAGTACGTTTCTGAGCACAATTCAAAGTGTTGGTGCTGACCTTTAAAGCCCTAAACGGCCTCAGTCCAGTATACCTGAAGGAGCGTCTCCTCCCCCATCGTTCTGCCTGGACACTGAGATCCAGCACCGAGGGCCTTCTGGTGGTTCCCTCACTACGAGAAGCCAAGTTACAGGGAACCAGGCAGAGGGCCTTCTCGGTAGTGGCACTCACCCTGTGGAATGCCCTCCCACCAGAGGTCAAAGAGAATAACAATTACCAGACCTTTAGAAGGCATCTTAAGGCAGCCCTGTTTAGGGAAGCTTTTAATGTTTGATGGATTTCTGTATTTTAATATTTTGTTGGAAGCCGCCCAGAGTGGCTGGGGGAACCCGGCCAGATGGGCGGGGTATAAATAATAAATCATTATTGTTGTTATTGTTGTTGTTGTTATTATTATTATTATTATTATTACTACGATATACACAGCAAAAATGTTAACTCAGTACTGGTATGAAGAATCTGTGATACCGGAGGTGAGAGTTCATTTGTTTTTACACTGTCTCACTGTCAGGAAACTTTTGGCATCCACTGATCTCCGTACTTGTGACCAGGGCTATAACTTAGTCTGGAACTGCATATTGCAGTATTTTCGCTGAACTAGATGATGGGGAATGAATGACAAAGCTTTTTCTCTCTCCCCAGAGGCAATGACAATGGGGAAACTCCACAAAGAAATTGGTCAGCTCATCGTTCAGTCCGCAGAAGATCCTGACAAATCCAACAGCCAAGTTGTTAAGGTTAAGTTCCTTATCTTTGGACTGTTCAAACCTTTCATACATTTCTGTTGCCCAGGATGTTGTGCCGTTGCCTTTCTTCCTGAGATCAGAAAACACTGGTTCAGACGATCTGCTAAAAGCAGAGTTTAGATGACAGGGAATGAGCTGGGCAATGAACCTTGGACCAAAACACTCCTCCTCTGTTTTGGAGTGAAAGCATAATTTTGGAGCAAACTGCCATTGCACATTCCCACACTAGGAACAGCAGTTTGTGCTAACAAAAACTTCTTTAAAAAACTTTTTTAAAGCTTGTGACAAACTTCCTCACAAGACTCCTAAGTTATCGGAAATGGAAAAAAGGAGCTCCTCTTGTGGATCAAGAATTGATTAAGTAGCAGGAAATGGAGAGCCGGAATAAATGGGCAGTACAGGGATGCAGAGAGTGGGAGTCCCCCAAGGATTAGTATTGTGACCTCTGCTTTTAAACTTTTTTCATAAATGATCTAGAGTCAGGGGTGAGCAGTGAGGTGTCCCAAGTTTGCTGTTCTCACAAAGAAAAGTAGGAAGTGTTGTTGCCACCCTCATTTCCTGTTTGCTCTCTCTGATTTTGAACTGCTTCTGTCTCTAGGATATTTCACTGAAGACGAAAGAAATATTGACGAACCTGGCCTCATTCACAGAGGTCTTGCATGATGGAGAGAAGCCGTCACTTAACTTTGAAGCACTGAAGCAGAAGAGATTTCCGCCAGCTACTGAAAATTTCCTCTATCATTTGGCGGCTGCTGAACAAATGCTTAAGATCTGATGGGTGGACTTCATACAGTGATTCAAAGTTCTCTCTGCCACCATGTTTTCTGAGCATCCCATACCTACGTAGAGCATTCCGCAAAGGAAAGAGCATTTCTATCTGGAGGGGGGAGCAAGGATGGTACAGGCTTGAGATAAAACACTGCAGAGTGTAGCAGAAAACACTTCTTTCCCCATTTTTTAATTTAAGGTTTTCTACGAAATGGCAGAGATTTTTTCTTTTTAAGACAAAATGAATAGACAGCTTATAGAAAGGACGCAAGGCTACAAGTTGTTCTGTATTGAAGTGGAAAATTTGATCAACTCTATCAGCATCCTAGTGTAAAGAAACAGGATACTGCAAAAGTGATAATGAAAATATGAAAGCCATTAAAATAGACAAGATAAATCATCTGTCTTACGTAAACCATTTATAGTCGCTAATCAAGCAGAGCCCAAAAAGCTGCACAAGAGTGGGGCCCTCTCTTTACTTGTTGCAGAAGTGTTTGCACAGGGTATCCGCTGAATCCCACCCTATATATTTCTGTTATTTTTTAAAGTTTGTACTTATTATTTCTACTGCTACCATATTTTGAAATACTATTCAATTTAAGTCATGACTGTGTTCTAGCAATATCAATTTCAGAGTCATTTGTCTTCTACTTATACTATGACCTCTAAGGAACTTGAATCAGGTGTTGTAGTATGAAGAATACAAAAAGAAAATAAGACAGCTATGTATATGTATCAGTCCTAGAAAGTATGTAAGCATGACTACCACTCTTCTGTTTTCAGGGGGCCCGTCATTCACTTTTGTATAGAAATGTTTGAGCTAACAATGTGTATATCAAAGAGCCCGCTTAACGAAAGTTTACCTCTCCAGTTTTGGTGCGACTCCATTCCTCCCATAAATTTCAAGACTGTAAATGTCATTTTGCTAATACGGATGAAGTACTGCGCATTTCTTTTTGCACATAGTGTATACATTTTCTATTAATACAAAACCACAGCCATAAAACTTGGGCCCAATTTAAATGTGATTCTGGACATGTAAAAATAATGTAGCTTTGTGATTTTTCAAGTTATGTATTATTTAAAACTAGCCTTCCAGTTTGCATGTATATAAAACAGTTCTGGGACCAGCAGTGTCTGCATAGGTAAGAGAGGCCTTTGTGTGTGTGTACACGTACACACACACACACACACACGTATGTATATATATCACACACACTAAAGCCCAATCAGAACGCAATCAGGATCCTGTTGATAATCATACTAATGAACTGGAGTAGACCCTACAGGGAGAGCAAAGTACAACCTCAGCAGAGTACACACTGATTCTTCAAGTACTGTACTAGTTCCAGATTATTAAGCAGAAAATCATTTTCTTGCATCTGTATTACTGGATTAAACCGGACTCCTGTTTGGGCAGATACAGCGATAAAGCCAGTCCTGTGAGTAGCATGAAATAGGCTACCTTGGCAGCGATAAAACTTCACTACACATAATTTTCTCTTCCCACCTCTTTAAAAAATGCTCAGTACAACTTTACCATATTGACAGCGATTGAAATTTCTGAATGAAACATTTGCACAAGTGCACATGTATGAATATTTAATAGATAAGGACAGGGGGGAACCTGTTGCCCTCCCAAGTGTTTCTCCGTATGCCAGCTCCCTTCAGCTGCAGCCAGCAGAATAGGGGTTAGGGTGATGGGTGTTGTAGTCCAGCAACAGATGGTGGGTGCCATATTGGCTACTTCTGCTCTAGTTCCTCTACCCCAAACATCTCTTACAGCACTTTGAGCACCTTCCTTCTATATAGAAAATATTTCCCTTATTGAAAGCTGCTCCCAAGCAGCAAGCTATGAACTGTTTAGTGGCGAGGTAGGGAAGTTTTTAGGGCCCATGCCACAAGCTACAACATTCTTGCCATAGTACAATTTGCATAGCCTTTCTGAAGCTTTAACCAGGATCCAGCTTGACCAGGGAAGCAGCTTAAATTTCACCAGAAGGTAGTGATCACATAATGCTCTCTTTAGTGAAGTCCTCTGAAGTTGGCAGTCACTGAAAACATCACTGGGTGGCTGGGGGAACTTTAAATTGTCCTTTTGTTCTCTGCCACAGGCTTGCAATGGATACACACAGGTATTTCATACAATTAAACTTTTTCTCTATTGAAGGGCATTAGTAATATGTTGGAGGGGTTTTCTCAACAAAATGTAGTTTGTTCTTTTCATACATGATTGCATCAAAAGGAAGAGATTTTGCATTAAGCAGATGTACAGAAGATGGGTCTGTTCAAATGTTGATTCATATGTTTCAACATAACCAACAGCTTCCTAGGTGAAATATACCAAAATGTCCACTTCCGTAAGTTTGAATATGCAACTTCAATATACCAGGAACAGCAGTCCTGGTCATTACAAAGTGCCCACATTAAAGTCCTTTGTAGTAGAAGACTTCTGTTTCTTCCGTGGAAGCAGCTATTTCAGGTTCAAGGTCACTTGTTTTTATCTGGAAAACAGACATGAAGTTCTCACAATTTCAAACTTATTATCTTATGTACACCACATGAGTTCAGCTCTGTGCACAAGGATAAGTCAATATATTTCCATTAGGATCATCACACAAAGTAAGTGTGTTACAGAAATCATATAACACAAATCTTATGATAGTATCTCTGAAGCATAGCACTGAAGACAACAGAACTACTCAGAAGTCTGTCCCTCTTGAAAATAAATATGAAATATAAATGTGCTTAGGAAAGGGTTTCAGTTTGATGTGCCACATTTCAATGCTGTTTCTAGTTATAGGTAAGCAAATACAGTCTCTAGAACGGGAGACAAACCCCTGTGTTACCTTGAGAGGTAGGCCCCATCTAAGTGGTTTAACAATCCCTCTTCCCAGGGAACTCTGGGAATTGTAGCTCTGTGAGGAAATGGGGGACTCCTAGCAGCTCTAAGCACCCTAAACAAACGTTGTTGTTGTTGGCATCTGTCTGTCTCTGGAGGCAATGAAGTGTGAGGAATCACAGCGCCTGCAGAGACCAGAAACTCATAACTGTTGCCCTCCCACGTTGTTTTTGCTGCGTTAGCAATACCGCAGTGACATCGCTGGGGAGCAAGCCTGCATAGTGTCTATGGAGGTCCTGGGATGCCCAGACGACATGTCCCCCATCTAGGCTTTGTTGAAGTGGTCCAAAGGAAAGCAGAGCAATACATTTGGCTTGGGTGCAGGAGTTGCCGGAAGGAGGGGTGCAAGACACCATCCAAATGACTTAGGGACTCCACTCCACCTTTAACAAACTCCCCGATTCTTTGAGGGAAGCCATGAGTGTTTGAAGTGGTATAATAGTGCTTTTTTTTTTTATAAAAAAAGTTTAGGGGTACTCTCTCTTTCCTACTCATATTGAAATACTGCCCCTCAATGCGACCAAACTTAGATTCACAAAATGTTTAGGGGTATGTGTACCCCTGTGTCCCCCAGAAAAAAGCACTGGTGCTTTGAATGTGTAGTGCAGGTGGGACCTTATTTCAAAGGTATCTGACTTTTAGGGGACACAACACCCCCTATGCCAAATGTGCACCTTTGATGTGGAAGTATTTGAAAACCTAATCATCATACCAGGCCCTGTGTTCCATCCAGGTTTTCTTCTCTCTTTTCCCCATAGAAACTCATATTTAAAACACAGCCATTCTAGTGACACTGGGAGCTGCTACAAGGAAAATTCCAAGGAGACACATGCAAACCCAGCTTGGGTAGATTTCTGCCTTTCTGATTCTTTCAATGCCTTTTGCCCTTAAGACCACCAGCAGAGATTTGCAAAGAGAACAGAACGCAAGAACTACCTTGCCAATCGGGGGCATCCAACTGAGCGAAACGGGTATCATTCCTCCAAGGACTGCAACTATCAAAAGAGATCTCAGCGGATTCAAAACCAATGGATTTCGAAGTAAACTGCTTGTGCTGCAAAAGAGATTGCATGGGTAGATTATTATATGGCAAGGTACCATATAGGCATCTGTATAACCAGTCACAGAATTGTAGAGTTGGAAGGAAAGACGAATATCATCTGGTCCAACCCCCTGCAATGCAGGAATCTTTTCCCCAACATGGAGCTCGAACCCACAACCCTGTGATTAAGATACTCATGCTCTTTTGGAAGAACAGCTCAGGAAGACAGCTATGAGCTGCTGCTAATCCAACACTGTAGGGACAGTTGTCTCATCCCTCACGGCATTTAAGTTGAAGGGAACCTTTCGGTCTTTCTCCTGGGTCAAAGTACAAAGTGTGCTATTGTTTCAGACTTTTCCCACTAGGGCTTTTACCACCTGTGAGTTTACATCTCCATGGTCATGCTCAAGGTAAAAGCATTCAGGTTAGAGAGCCATGATACCTTTTGCAGAGCGTGAGAAAATCCCTGAGGTTAGCCTACTGCTGTGACAAGATGCAAAGACTCCTAAAAGTCAGTGGCTTGCTTCTGTCTCCGAATCTGTGGCCCTCCGAGTGTTGCTGGACTACAACTCCCATCATCCCCGACCTCTGGTCATAATGTCTGGGGATGATGGGGAAGACAGTATCCGGAGGGTGACAGGTCAGGGGCAGGAATCATGTGACGCCACATTCTCTCTGATCCAAGAAACGTGGAGAAACTTGCAAGAGGCAGAAAGAAGAATTGCTGCGGACCACTCCAGGAGCAAGGTAATGGAGTTTTGTTTAAGGGACCTATGCTGAAGATGACTTACCGCTTTAAGAGCTGCAGAGCAACCTCTGGAAAGAATATTGCTGTACCAAACATTACTCCTCGGGTTAGCGCTGTTTGTTCCACAGCCTAGGGAGAGTGAGAAAATACATACACACAGAGAGAGGAAAGTAAATGTCACAATAAAGATTTGTGTACTTGTGCTGCAATCTGTCTAACAATCCTGCTTTTTTCTATCACACAGAAATATAAGGAAGGTACATTTGTTTAAAAAGAAGCTCAAAGTGGCACAGTGGGGGAGGGGAGGGGAAACGGGAGAGAAAAGGAAAGTCAATGAAGTGAGTTAAGGTGGCAGAACTTACTTGAACTCTCTCTCTCTCATTACTTTACTAAATTTATCCTAAATGCGTTCATCTCTCTTTCAGGCCGAGGGAGCCGGCATTTGCCCACAGACAGCTTTCCGGGTCATGTGGCCAGCATGACTAAACCACTACTGGTGCAACAGAACATCACCACGACGGAAACCAGAGCACGCGGAAATGCTGCTTACCTTCCCGCCATAGCGGTACCTATTTATCTACTTGCACTGGTGTGCTTTCAAACTGCTAGGTTAGCAGGAGCTGGGTCAGAGCAATGGGAGCTCACCCCATCCTGGGGATTCGAAGCACCAACCTTCTGATCAGCTCAGTGGTTTAGACCACAGCACCATCTGCTAAGGCACCCCCTTAGCTTCCCTCGTCACAATGAGGTGCACCAGAATATGGAAAACCTTGTCAAGATTGGGGAACTTGCAGCCCTCCAGATGGATTACGACCCTTATCGACCGTGATCATTGGCTATACTGACTGGGGCTGATGGAGTTGGGATCCAAAGCATCAGTTTCCCCATTGGCACTAGGGGTTTCCATTATACGAACAACATGTCATGAACGTTTGGTGGGGTAGGGGATTATTGGGCTGTGCAAAAGTCACAATATGGGACACCTAACTCAGTACTGTCTGTCCGGAAAGGCAGTTGCTCTCCAGCATTTCAGGCAGGGGTCTCCCTACCTGGAGACGCTGGGTATTGAACCGGGGACCTTCTGCATGCAAAGCAGATGCTCTACCACCAAGCCATCTCTAAGGACAGTCTTGCCAGCAGCAGAGTCAGCTATGGAGCAAGCAGCCAAGTCCTTTTTGGTTCTACCACAAATAGCCATGTCCCAGGTGTCCCACAGAGAAAGAGACAAACGAGATTTCACTAGGGATGCATACTGAAAAAGGCAGTTGGGAAAATGGATGAAATATGAGAAAAGTGAGCAGACAGCCACAGGAGGCATCGGTGGTGGGGAATCCCTAAGTGTTACCAGAGGAATCCCTAAGTGTTACCAGACAGGAGAAGGAGAAGGAAGGACTGAGTCAGTGCAAGCTTCTTTATGTCAAAGTGGTCAGCGGCATCTGATGAACACAGGTGCCAGATTTGGGGACATTCCTTTCCACCCCACGAGAGGTTGAGACGGGGGAGAACAAAATACCTGTTGCTTTACTTACCTTTTCTCCAGCTTTTACAGACATTCCAATGACCTGGCCTTGGCTGTCCATGACCTCAATCCCGTTCTCATACTCACTGCTTCTAGTTACCATCACATTCAGCGCACACAAGAGGGCTGCAAAAGAAAAGGAACACAAACATTTGTCTAAAAGTAGGTCACTGGTGATTTTTACGTTCACACTGAATGCACGTTGTATCGGGTATTCAGGCAATTCTGGCTGCTGTTGCCAAGTCCAGTTATCTCACAAGAAGCTAGACTTCCCAAAGGATTACTTTCAGGCTTGATGGCAATACAGCGGTACCTCGGAAGTCGAATGGAATCCATTCCGGAAGTCCATTCGACTTCCAAAACGTTCGAAAACCAAAGCACAGCTTCCGATGCTTCCAAAGCCACAGAAGTCACGTCGGACGTTCGGGTTCCAAAGAACAGTCGCAAACCAGAACACTCACTTCCAGTATTTGATCATTCGGGAGCCAAAACATTAGACTCGCAGGGCATTCTAGACCCAAGGTACGACTGTATCCTAAAGCTTGAGGCCACCTGAGCCTCAAGAGATAGCAAAGAACCCAGGAGTACCCACAAGCCATGTACCTGCTCCTTCAGAGGGAGTGTAACCCCATGAAGAGCACAACAACCTCCCACCCATCCGGTCTAGGGAACTGCCCACTAACAGTGCCTCAGTCTTGTCAGGATTGAGCCTCAGGTTTTTGGCTCTCATCCAGTCCATTATCGAGGCAGGACAACCATGTGCAGGCTTTCCATGTCAGGGAAACTTGAAAATTTATGGTTACTCATCGACAGCACACTTCCTGGAACACTTAACATCCTACTTCTGCCACCAGCTCAAGGGGACAGGGACCAGTTTCCAACCAAACCCCTGCCCTGCAAGGACGTAAACTGCCACCACTCCAGTTTGCCATCCAACCACTCAGGCCCAGCAGAAAGCTGAGTGTGTGGTTTAGATCCTTTATCCTATTTGGATGCAAGTAAAACCAATCAGTGGGACGCAGGTGGCGCTGTAGTCTAAACCACAGACCCTAGGGCTTGCCGATCGGAAGGTCGGCGGTTCGAATCCCTGCGACGGGGTGAGCTCCCATTGCTCGGTCCCTGCTCCTTCCAACCTAGCAGTTCAAAAGCACGTCAAAGTGCAAGTAGATAAATAGGCAGGAAGGTAAATGACGTTTCCATGCACTGCTCTGGTTTTGCCAGAAGCGGCTTAATCATGATGGCCACATGACCCGGAAAAACTGTCTGCGGACAAACGTTGGTTCCCTCGGCCAGTAAAGCGAGATGAGCGCCAGAGTCGTTCACGACTGAACTTAACTGTCAGGGGTCCTTTACCTTTACCTTTTTAAAACCAATCAAACCAAACAAGTGCCCATTCCCAGTCTTAACCATGGAAAGTTTGAAAGAACAACTTTCCACCTGAAAGGTCCTTGAATGATTTTCTTGTTTACTTACCTGTAAGTGGACCAGGTATGATGTTCTTGAAGACGCGCTGCCCGGAAGGACTCAGTTGATAACGAGTTACAAAGTAGACAGGAAGAGCCTAATAATAATAATTTATTATTATATTATTATTCTGGGCGGCTTCCAACAGAAAAATAAAATACAATAATCTATTAAACATTAAAAGCCTTCCTAAACAGGGCTGCCTTCAGATGTCTTCTAAAAATCTGGTAGCTGTTTTTCTCTTTGACATCTGATGGGAGGGCGTTCCACAGGGCGGGCGCCACTACCGAGAAGGCCCTCTGCCTGGTTCCCTGCAACTTCACTTCTTGCAACGAGGGAACCACCAGAAGGCCCTCGGTGCTGGATCTCAGTGTCCGGGCAGAACGATGGAGTGGAGACGCTCCTTCAGGTATACTGGACCGAGGCCATTTAGGGCTTTAAAGGTCAGCACCAACACTTCGAATTGTGCTCGGAAACGTACTGGGAGCCAATGTAGATCTTTCAAGACCAGTGTTATGTGGTCTTGGCAGCCGCTCCCAGTCACCAGTCTAGCTGCTACATTCTGGGTTAGTTGTAGTTTCCAGGTCACCTTCAAAGGTAGCCCCACGTAGAGCGCATTCCAGTAGTCCAAGCGAGAGATAACTAGAGCATGCACCACTCTGGCGAGACAGTCTGCTGGCAGGTAGGGTCTCAGTCTGCATACCAGATGGTGCTGGTAGACAGCCGCCCTGGACACAGAATTAACCTGTGCCTCCATGTACAGCTGTGAGTCCAAAATGACTCCCAGGCTGCACACTTGGTCCTTCAGGGGCACAGTTACCCTATTCAGGACCAGGGAGTCCTCCACACCTGCCCGCCTCCTGTCCCCCACAAACAGTACTTCTGTCTTGTCAGGATTCAACCTCAATCTGTTAGCCGCCATCCATCCTCCAACCTAGAGACAAAAAGCTGTATTCTTTTATTTATTACAACATACATATCCCACCTTTCCTACAAGGGAGATTAGGCTGAGAGAATGTGACTGGCCCATGGTCTCACAGTGAGCTTCATGGCTGAGTGGAGATTTGAACGCTGGTCTCCAAGGTCCTGGATTAACACCACTCTCTCTGTGAAGAAGGACTGACTGTTGAACCACTCTGGGAATTGTAGCTTGACATGTGGGTCGTGTGGGGCAGGGAATAGAGCTTTCCTAGCAACTCTCAGCACCCTTAGCAAATCACAGCTTCCAGAATTCTTTGGGGGAAGCCGTGACTGTTTAAAGTGATATTGTGGTGCTTTAAATGTGTGGTGTGGATATGGCGTTGCATTTCCTGCTGTATAGCAGCAAGTCAAATTCAAAACATGAGACGGAGTCGTAGAGTTGGAAGGGACCATGAGGGCCACCTTGTGCAATCGCTTACAATGCAGGAATCTTTTGCCCATCATAGGGCAAATGGGAGGCAAAGGCAGCCTCCCCAGGCCATACACCACCCCCAGACACACCTACTCTCCCTAGGCCAAACCCCTTACCAACTCTGAGGCCCTCAGATGTTTTTGCCTGGCTGGAATGTGATAACGCTACTTTTGCTTGCTTCAATGGAGGAAAGAAGGGGGTGCAAGTGTGTGCAGAAAGCAGTCTACTGTAAAAAGGCACATGCCCCCCCCCAAGAAGGGAATGTGGTATAAAATTGTAATACATACCCCCATGCAGGAGGCATATGTGATTGCCCCAACGGAGAGAAGTAATTGCTTTTGTGAAAACACCTATTAAAAAAAACCACACAATCAGAGGAAATTCATTATCCACAATGCAGGCATAATTCACCTCATACACCCTTTAAAAAATACATAGCTATGTTTTACCATTTCTGTAGTTTTCTTCTCGACTTGTTTCGGAGGATTCCCATTTGCCAAGGTGACTCCAGCGATATAGGAATGGAAAAGGAACTGCAACATTCGAGACGACAAGCACACAACCTCAACGTTAGTTAATACGTCCACTAATAAATATATGACAAATTAACAGAAAATTGATTGCTCGTTACCTGGCAAATAAAAGCTGACGCTGCTTTTCTGTGTGGTAATAAAGTAACGATGACCTGTGAATAAAATGTCATGAAGGGGGGAAAGCCTTGACAATCTCACAAGGACACACTTCAGCAATACCAATTCAGATAGCATAGGTGATAATTTTATGTTGTCTGCTGGCTAGAGCTAATGCGAGACGCTGAAGTCCAACATCTGGAGGACCACAAGTTAGCCACTCTTAACCTAAAGCAGGGATGAGGAACCTGTGGTCCTGCCAGATGTTGCTGGACTACAACTCCCATAATGCTGATGGGAGATGAGAGTCCAACAATGCGGAGTCAGCCAGCCTTTCCTTGAGGACTCCTCCAGCTCTGTTGATGAATTAAGCTGATCTCCTGATTCGTGATGCATTTTGTTTTTTTTAAACATTGCAATTTTATTTTGGACTTCGTGCTTTTCACAGCCACTTCCTTCCCCCTTATTGTTGATGGTTTACAATTTCTGCAAATAAACTAACATTTGGAAGGCCACAGGTTTACCACTCCTGATTTAAAAAGACTGATCCAGAAGCAATACACACTGGCCAATATCTCTCCCAGCTCCAATGCTATCTATCAGCAGCCATATGGAAGCCACAGAAATGTGGTTGCTCCCAGGCCACATCAGCAACATCTGAATGAATTAAGATAACATTGGCGGGGTGGGGGGAGCTAACAACACAGCTGCTGCTTATGCAAGCAATCTTCCCACCCTGAGGCCCACATCACCCATGGCTGTTGAATACTGCCTGAATAGTAGGGCAGCCCACACCATACAGCATAATGTAGCTGGGCTTCAATTATGGCCATTCACACATTACAAAAAGCCCTATACACAAAGCTGCATGAATCCAGCATATACAGGAATCCTCTTGTGTGACAATTCACACACAAGGTTCATGTACGCTTACCAAATTCAATGCGCTTACAGTACGTGTGCAAGGATGAATTTCCATGGAATGGACTCCACAGAAAACCTCTCTCCATCTACTGCAATATTCAGAAATAAAGGGTGCCCTTTAGTGGAAGGATTGCCATAAAGCACATCTTAAGTCCACATGCTGTTTGGAGCTACAATACAATGTTGTTGTGCAGAATGCTTCTGCTCAGTGCCCCAACCAATACGCTTTTAAAGACCTCCTATCTGGTGACCATCACTACCTCTTGCAGGAATAAAAATTGTTTTCCTTTAAATGACTCTCTCTCTCACTCACTCACACACACACACACACACACACACACTGATTTGTAGCACATCATAACCATAGACTACACAAGTTAATCAGTCAATTTGGGTGAAGCAAGCGTCTGGTGGCTGAAGAGTCCTCCCTTTCTGGGGAAGGCAGAGAGCCAGACTTCTCCTTCAGTAGCTCTTTTAATGTGGAATCCACTCAATCTGTGAGATTCTGGACTACAGCAAGGGGAAACTGGCATATTTACTGCTCACAGACACTCTGGAAATGACTTTCATTACTCACCAGTGGAGCATAAATAGGCAGGAAAGCTGAGAGAGAGAAAGAGAGAGAGAAGGAATGAGATTTTTTTTAATTCAGCAAAATCAACTGTTATGTAGGTTGTCTCAGTGGTCTAACTGAGGACTCTATACATTTAAAGCAGTATTATACCACTTTAGAAAGTCCTGGGAGCTGTAATTTGTTAAGGATGCTAAGAGTGGTTAGAAGACCTCCCCCTCCCCAAATTCCCCTCGCAGAGCCACAATTCCCAGATTAAATTCATAGAATCATAGAGTTGGAAGAGACCACAAGGGCCATTACTGTTCCTAGGATTCTTTGGGGAATATTTATGAGCTTAGTGGAGTCATTTATGGAACTAAGGGAGCACAATAAGAAAAGGAAGTCAGTTATTGGAGAAAAAAATGCAAAAATTATGACACCTTATGAACCAATTGTTTATGTGGGGGGAAAGGCAACAAACCTTCCACACATTCCTTGGAACCAGCACCTTGCAAGCGACAAGAAGGCAAGTACATTTCAATGAAATGAAAACTGAGGTCTCCATATCTAACACATATCCATCAACTGCACAAAAATGATTACAGGTTGCATGTTGCCTACTACTCCAGCAGAGGTAATAAAGGCATTTATGAAGCAACTAGCACAAGTTCCACTGATACAATTTGCTAGTAAGTTGAACAGTATTTATATTACCCAGGATAACAAGCCACAAATGTCGTACAGTCGTACCTCGGGTTACAAACACCTCGGTTTGCGAACAGTTCGGGTTACGAACTGCACAAACCCGGAAGTGTTTTCGCCGCACGCGCATGTGTAGAAGCGGCGCGCGCGCGGTCTGCGCATGCGCAAAACACGAAAATCGCGCTTTGCGCATGCGCAAAATGGCGCCGCGCATCACGTTCGGGTTACGAACTATTCGGGTTACGAACTGCGATCCGGAACGGATCGCGTTCGTAACCCGAGGTATTACTGTATAAGCATATATCCGGTTTTTAGTAAAAACTATAAATGGAAACTGACCTGGAGGCCTAAATAAGAGAGGAATTGTTTCGCCAGTGCAAGGATGTACAGAGGCCTTCAAGGAGAAAAGCAAACAAGAAACCCCAAAGAATTAGGATATGTTTTTTAAAAAATATCAGCTAAAAGAATACCTAGACATGTTATAAAAACTCACCAAACTTAGCTTCCAGGCTTCTCTTATCTAAGCATTAAAACAAAGGGATTTAAAAAATCATTTAGAGTAAGTTTTGTTGCATATCATGCCCCATGTCCCATTATGTTTTGAGTTTTCAGGAATATGCTTCCAGCATTTTACCACAGCAGTAGAAATTTAACCAATAAAATTTTTGCCCAAGCAGCCCCTGGAAGACCTCTCAGCTAGATCCTGTAGGAACATGGAAGACAGACTTTCCAGGGATGCTGTAATATACTCAAAACGATTTTGAACAAGGAGCAGACATTCCTAGCCTTTTGTCGGTTCCCTGACAAAACTGAGGTCCTATTTACTGTCTCTAGCTGTGATTTCAGGGATGGTCAGGTCACACACGGCACATGGCAATTTACACACACCTTAACCAGCCCTGAAATCCCCTCCTGCTGTAAAGTACTGAAACACACTAACTACAAGAGCAGTTCTTCCATACCCAGAAAACAAGAGACAGCCCCTAGTGCAAAATGAAGACACATGGGCCACACTGCATCCCCAGTTACCCCACCACCACCACCACCACCTCTCACACAGCTGTTGGGAAGATATATGAGATGGGTGAAAAATATTCCTGTCACCCTGTCACTTTGCATACTGCAAATGGTAATTAATTGCAATATACTGCATACGTAAGGTTGTTAGTGGAAGAAGGAGGTCAGATACCTTTTTGTCCTGTAAGGACTCTGCGATGTTTTCTTTACTAGTTGGCAAAAGAGCTCTGGATAAGGGGATATCCTTCTGTTTTACAAGAAAAAGCAGAGAGGTAGGATCACACACAGATTCTAACCCTACTTCATCATCTACCTGTATTCGAACTGTACTTTTGGCAGAGGGGGTTGGGTTCAAAGCAGCTGCCTCTCATTTAGATCAGGAGAACAGCAGCTCATGCCGACAGGGTTAACCCTCCTTTTTCATCCCAGAGCCGCTGCTCTAATCAGAAGTGACAGCCCTCCATATCCTCCTTGGGGAAATCAGAGGTCAGGAGATCAGATCACAAATATTCCACACCACATATAATCCATCACTGGGGTGGGGGTGGGGAATAATAATTATATAAGCTCCACACACAAAACAGGTAATTTGCAGATCCAGTTTTAGAGGCTGAGAATTTAAAATTGGGAGTCCTATGCATGCTCACCGGAAATAAAGTTCCACTTAAATCAATGGAAATAATAATCAGCAGGGCACACTTGGGAGTAAACATGCATAGGTGTGCCCTGCAAAGAGATGTGGCAGCCTGGAGGGGAGGTGGAAGAGAAACAATGGGGGGGGACCATGGGGGGGGGACTGGAGGGGTGGGGTGGAGCAGAAGAAAACCAGGCCTTCACACTTCTAGCCTGGCGTGACATTCAAAACGCAGACTGAGAAACATAGTTGATCTAGCATTAGCTCTTTATCAATGTCAAGGTGCAAAAATTAAATAGATAAGCTACTTACATTAGGTATAAACAGGAGCGTAGCGTCCAAAATATCTACCCAATGAAGAAACCTTTGAAAAAAGGTCTAAAGAAAGAGATATGCTTTTTGAGTATTCAGGTATTTTGTGAGGCTGTTATTTCTAAACCAAGCATAGGTAGCCAATAATCTGTGCCCGATACCTAATTCTATTCGCTTCTTAAACATTTCTTTTATTTCAACTTCCTAAACTGCCCTCTGTCTCTTTCTTGTGCTAAAGCAACACGAAAATAAAAAATAAAATACATTTTTTTAATAAAAAAAATTAAAAATTGTGCAGTAGCACCTTAGAGACCAACTGTTTGTTCTGGGTATAAGCTTTTGTGTGCACAGAACAAACTTAGTTGGTCTCTAAGGTGCTACTGGGGAAAAAAATAATTTTAAAATTTATTTCGACTGCTTCAGACCAACACAGCTACCTACATAAATCTAGCAACACGAAAATGTCTTTTGAAATCAAAATGGCTCCCAAGCAAACGTGTTTAGGTGAATATGCATCAATGACAGGCAAAATGCTACACAACACCATCTCTGAAATACTGCATCTCTTACTTCCTATGTAAAAAAATTCTGCATGGTGTGGAGAAAGTGATAATACTAAAATTCAAGTCCACCCAACAAAGCTAAATATTGGAAGGTTCAGGACAGACAAAACAAAGTACATAGTTAAACTATGGAATTTGTTCTCACAAGATGTAGTGAAGGCTGCCAAGTTGGATGGCTTTAAAGGAGGGTTAGACAAATTCGTGGAGGCTATAGGCTACTAGCCACAATGGCTCTGGGCCCCTCCATATGACCTGTTTGTTGAGCATTTGTCCTGATGTGAGGACATCATACAACAATGGGCATTCATCCTGATACACTTGCAGGGTGTTTATGTGTCTTCCCATTAATCATTTGTTCATTCTACACTTTCCCCCCAGTACTTTCCAAACTGCAAAAAGTCAGATTAATTTTAGTCATTCATTGCACTAGGGTGCCAGAATCCTTTAATACAAGCTCCAGTATGTGCTTGAGAGGCACCCTATGTCCTATTTCCACTTTCAGAGGCAGTACACCTCCAAATACCAGTTGCCGAGTAGTGCAAGTTGCTTTTGCACCCGGGTCCTGGTGGCAGGCTTCCTGCAGGCATCCTGTTGGCCATTGTAGGAACAGAATGTTGCACTAGATGGGTCTACTTATATTCTTGTGGCCAGTTTATGTAATCCAAATAAAGCATCATATCCTGCATGGCATAATTCACTGAGTAAAGGCTGTATCTGAAGAAGAGTTCATGCACACAAAAGCTCATACCAATAACAAACTTAGTTGGTCTCTAAGGTGCTACTGGAAGGAATTTTTTTTCATTTTGTTTTGAGTAAAGGCTGTAATCCTACACACACTTACCTGGTAAAAAAAACTACACTGGACACGGTTGGGGCAGCGGGAAATACATGGGATTGTGTTGCACAAAGCACCATTCACAACTATTAGTGCACACTGGAGTTTTGTTTTTTAAATGTGCATCCAAATAAAAATCCATGTCTACCAAGCCATTAATCCAAGCTGTGAATTAACGAACTTGCCCCCAAATCGTTTGGAGAGTGCTCACAGGGTGGATCATATTAAAACTGCAGAGTGGCTATTTCCAGTTGCAAAGAGAATCTATCTGTTTCTATCTCTTTGGCAGCTAAGTGAACCGGTCAATACATTTTAAGATGTTACAACAGATTTTCCAACAACCCCAACACGTGGAGTGTTAATTGCACTTGGGAATATTCACATTCAACAAACCACTAACCTAGTTTCTGCTTTCTGGAGTATCCCAGAGCAGATATCAGCAGGACATGGTGAGTACTGTCCTACAATCCAATATCCATTTATCAGGAGCAAGCCCTATTTAAATCAACAGGACATACTTTTGAGTGGGCATGTATTGGACTGCACTTTTGGAAGCAGTTTAAGATATTTCTTTGGGAGCTGGGTTCGAGAGATAATTGTTACGAATGGGACTGTAAGTACACAGTGTCAATTTACACTTTGCAGCCTTTCACTGCCATTCGAACCGGGCCACAGAAATTCGGGTTTCACAATCCCCTGCAGGCAATGGGAGCAAGGCTCTCTCTGAACGCAGGAAGGCTCCCCTCTGAATAGACGTGCATGGTCGAGACATGCATAGGATCGCAAGAGCGAGAAGTGTCGGCAAATCAATGCAAAGGGAGGAGCGATCGGCGATCGTCGCCGCCCGCTTGCAAACGCCATTCAGTCCTCCCTTGCCCTTTGCGGGTGAAACCCTCCTTCCACTGCAGCAAAGGAAGGGCGTCCTCCTCCCTTCCACCGCATGCTTCCCTCCGACCTTCTACTCGCCGCGATCTGCAGCAACCCCCCGCCGCCCCATAACCCCTGCGCTTCAAAGTCATACTTGGCCCTCGCTTCTCCAGAACTGCCAGTTCAAATCCATGAGGCTCAGCGCGCAACGCCGGAAAGCGTCTGCTCCGGAAAAGCTCCGGCGGCGCACGAGCGGAGCTCACTTCCCTTCTCTGCTCAGGCCCAGCCTCTCGCGCGAGGTGCCTGTCCTCTGCGCGGCTGGATCGAGAGACTGCTGCCTTTACCGTACCTATGAATGGCTATGGGGGATAGTTTTTGCTTTTTTCATCCTGCTGGTCAAAGGCGCATGGAACAGCGGCCCTGCTCTTGCGCATTTGAGAAACAAAACAAAAACGCAACCCCTTTATCGATCTCCAAACAGGAGCGCGTTTTTATGCTGCTTGCTTTGGAGTAAGTTTCGAGTAAGCATGCCTAGGATCCGGCTGCCGCGCCTCCCCCCTCTACCGGGAAGGGGACGCATGGTTTTAGCAATTGCACAAGCAGAAATTCGACGGGGAAAGCTTTTCCCGATGTGAAGATTTCGGGGTGGAGAGCGCAGCAGCTCACGAAGCTCTGCCAGGCAAAGCAGCTGCCTCTCACGTAAAGGCCTGACCTTAATTCCCCCCTGAACTGTTTTAAAATAAATAGGGGCTTTCTACTCAAGTGTAGAACTAGGGAATTACGAAAATGAATGGCACCCCCTCATTCATTTATGCAGATTCGATTTTTCCCTTTAACTTATGTATTTGAAAGAGAGAATCCACCTCTTTATTTACCACTCAACGTCTAGGCTTGCCAGGTCTAGATGCTGAGAGGGCTCCTCCTGTACATTTTATTACATTTGTATCCCACCTCTTTCCTGAAGCTCAAACAGGCATCCATTCATTCATGTATGCAATTTGTATTCCACTTACACCCATTGAAAGATTCAGCCATGAGGAGGCAGGGGACAGCAACCATGTAGTGTAACATAGCTTGCTCTGTCAATAATATGGACTGGCAAAAGCACAGAGGAATGCACTAACTGGGCAGTTCTTTTACACTGCCAGCCCACTCCAAACAGAATAAGGCTGATTCAAACATGCTTAATGTATTAGCATTCAGCTCACAAAGGACCACAGGATTGCCTTTCTAAAAGGCATTGAGAGTTGTACGGTAAACACCGTAATTCAGTGGGGGCTGAGCAATAGTTTTGCCTTCAGAAGGTCTCAAGTTTATTCCCCAGGTATCTCCAGATAAGAGTTGTGAATGTTCCATCTGAAACCTTGAAGAACCACTGACAGTTAGTGTAGGCACTACTGAGCTGGATAGACCATTGGTCGATAACTCGTCAAAGCTGCAACACTAAGTAAGCCATTGCAACTGTATTTCCCTCCCCCACCCCAAAAATTTGCTTCAACTACAGTTTAGCCCAGTGCAGCCTTCTCTTGAGAGCCCAGAGGTATCTTTCCCTACCCAAAACTGAACAATCCTACAGTAACTGAATGTGTGCTCATTATAAACTTCCCTATGCAGCCCAGTTGTATGAGTGTGTATTCACAAGTCCCACTGTGTTAAATTTAATTATTAATTTAAGTAATTGTGCGTAACTTTGTGCACCAGGCAGAACAAATTCTCTGAGGACTGCCTGCTATTGCCGCTGCGACTACATTAGGGGTGAATGAGTAATTTCTTGTAAGAACATATGGCCTAAGGCTTACCTAGCCCAGAGTCCTGCTTCCCAGTAGTCAGCCAAATTGCAATCCCATTGGTAGAACATGAACACAATAGCCTTCCTCTGCTATTTCCTAACGAATGGTATTCAGAGGGGCGCTGTCTCTTATTCGAGGTAGCATACAGCCATCGTGACGTCTCCTAAACATGTGGTGGTTGCCACAAACTTGGCTTCAAAAAGGGGAAAGAGTTTCCTTCATAAATTGTCATCATGTTTCCAGAAGATGAGAGTCATAGTTCGAACCTCTATAGTTCTGTTTTTCAGAAGTGCCTTTAATTCATAGCTGCATATTTTGATACAGATGTTCAAGATCATTCTAGAAACATGTTGTAGTAATTCGCAGACCCATTAATGGATCGACTCCATAATTACAAACATACCATGAAATACATGTGAAAGCGGGAATAGACAAAGTCAACTATTCAACAATTTCATAGAAGGCATGAGTCTGTCGAGCAACACCAACAACAAAGATTTTTGGTTCATAGCTTCACCTTGGGTTTATTTATAAAAGAAAAGCATTAATCCTTCACTTTACTTCATCCTATAGGTGTTCCATATTGCAGTAGTCTAAAGTTCAATTACTTCAATTCTCAGTTCACCATTCACATGTTGTTGGCTTTCCTTGCAGTTATCTGTGCACAAAACCCCTTTGCAGAACAAGTTTGATCCAAAATCTGTGAATATACATCTGTAATACGTCCCATCAATGGCCAAAGGAAAAGTATGGGCTGTTTAGGTGGAAAAGGCAGAACCTATTGGGGGTTTGTTTTGTTTTGTGGTTTGTTTTTTGGTTTGTTTTGTTTTAAAAATCTAACCAGCTCCTTAAAGAAAGGAATGCCTGTAGTTTACCTTGTAAGCAATTCAAAAGCATGGATATATCCCAGATTTAATATGGGTAGGTAGGCATTATTTTGCTTCATAGTTTCTGAGTATGCTGCATGTAAGAAACACCATGACTTGGGGACTTGGGGACAAAGTCACTCATCCTTATAGTAAAAACCTTGCAAAATATAACAACTTTTCCATCACAACAAATATTAAAATAATTTTGAAGTTTTATTACAATCATAGTTGCTGTTTCTGGAAGTCAGCTCTTTGCTCGGAGGAAATGTAGTCTACTTCTACCTCATTATTACTCATGATCTTATTTATTTACTTTCTCAAAATACTCCTTTGATTCTTCTGGATTTGGCTTGATCTGCAAAGCAAAAGCATTAAAACAGAAGATCACTACCAAATTATATTCATTCCAAACAGCACTTAAATAAATGGTGCCCTCTATGCTGTTAGCACTAACAAAAATGTTAAAAAGAACAGTTGGAAGAAATATTAAATCCTTGTCTTCCTTATTCATGCTAACCAAGCACATATCCAGACAAAAAATAAAAAATAAAACATTCAACATTATTTAATTACACAGAAGTTAAATGGTATTTTATGGAGAAAGTGTGAATATAGTAGGAGGAGAATCAACTCCTACATTCAAAACATAAGCTCTTATACAAGCAACTATGCTTAGCTTGGTTCCACTAATACCAGATGGAACTTGCATTTGTGGAATTATTGTTAAGACAAGAGTTGTCAGCTCGCTTTGCATTCCCGGTCAACATCCTTTCGTCTTACATGGTTTACAGTTTTCAATGTGAGCTGGTTGCTCAGAACCGTTCTTTGTGTGTTCTCTAGCCACAGATGATAAATAGAAAGGCTCTAAGGGAGTGTTTGTTCACGCATCAAGTGTGCTGAATGGCTGGTGTGTAGCAAAGCACTTGTGAATTTGCAGGGTTTCCCTGGATGATGGGTCTTAGAATTTATCTGAAAAAATGAATACCTTCTTGTAATGTTCTGAAAGTTCAAGGGTAAACCCTGATTTGAAAGCCTGTTGATATGTGTACATAGGATGCAATGGACATGGGTGGCACTGTGGTCTAAACCACTGAGCCTTTTGGGCTTGTTGATTGGAAGGTTGGTGGTTTGAATCCCCACAACAGAGTGAGCTCCCGTTGCTCTGTCCCACCTCCTGCCAACCTAGCAGTTTGAAAGCATGCCAGTGCAAGTAGATAAATAGGTACTGCTGTGGCAGGAAAGTAAACAGTGTTTCCATGCGCTCTGGTTTCTGTCACGGTGTTCTGTTGTGCCAGAAGCGGTTTCGTCATTCTGCCCACGTGACCTGGAAAGTTGTCTGTGGACAACGCCAGCTCCCTTGGCCTAAAGTGAGATGAGCGCCGCCAACTCCACAGTTACCATTGACTGGACTTAACCGCCCAGGCGTCCTATATCTTTACCTGGGATGCAATGTCCTGCTTTAACACACCCCACCCAACAAATAACTCAATTGAGTGCTAGCACACTGAATTTGCTGCAACACAACTGCATGATACAAAAGGCATTACACCAATGTAGCATGACAGATTGCTCTACCAGCAGAAGACATTTCTCATTCTGTTCAGTTAAAAGGGTAGCAACTTACCTTAATATAATGCTCAGACAGAAAAATGCAATATTTTAGAACAAGATTTCAGAAGTCTAGATTAGCCCCAAAGCACATTTATGTCTTAATTTAATTAACAGTCATTAATCAGTTAATCTCTTTTCAATTTCAAGAAGCTCAGATATGAACCCCCTCTCGTATAGATGATAGGAGGCTTGCCAACAATTACATTAATGTTTGTGAATGTTACGTTTGCCAACGCACCGTGGGGGAATGTGGAGTCCAATCTGCTGGACAAACTTCTCCATGCGTTTCTACAAACTGGAACGCCTTCACCAAGCGAAGTGTTTCCTCTACGCTTCGACCAACAGGGAGGTCATTGATGCTCAAGTGCTTGATAATTCCATTAGGATCAATTAAAAAAAGACCCCTTCAAAGAAATAAAGCAGAATTTATAGTTTAGCACTCCAAAGGGCACTTGCTGTAGTTGTTTTTCAGTTTAAATGCATACCGGCTGCACACACAGATATTCCCCATCGCATTGGAGAGAAGCTATAATGGTAATGGAACTTAGTATTTCATAGTTTTGTAGAACTTAAATATATCAGAGGGATTCTAATGTTTCCTGTATTTCATGGTGTTGGTTGCACTTTTAAAGTGATTGCTTTCTATCATATAGTCTCCTTTCAGCTCCTCAAGACAGGCAGGATGTAAGTGTAATAAACCTGGCAAAAAGACATATTTTACAGCTCAACAACAGATGCCAACCTATACACCAGAGCTTTTCAAACTGTGTGTCACAACACATATCTGTGTCGCACGAACACTCCCTGTGTTCCTCCTGGGGCTGGAAAGGGGTTAGTTTAACCTCCAGTTTGCTAATAAAACTGAATTACTGGGTCGCAAAATGATGCATGTCCAAAAAGTGTCACCAACATGAAAAGTTTGGAAAGCTCTGCTATACATTTTGGCAAGCAGATATCTGAAAAAGGCTTTCAACTGACTGACATTAGCAGAGGGATTTTTCTGGGTTCCAACTCTTACCAGGCATGCATTGTATGTATCTTGTCTCTGATACCAAATACAAACCAAGCCTTGCACAACCTCTAGCAAGGATTCCGCCAAAACATTTTAAAAGAGGACTCTCTGTCTGTCTCTTTCTAGCACACACATAGCTGAAACACATGATCAACAGACTTGTTTGATTGGTCTACACCAGCAAAGAAAGAGGGGTGTTTGAATACTCCTTATTAAAAATGGGTGGTATTGAAGCAAATAAATGTGTGAGCAGAGCCAAGTTCTACTTGTACAACAGGACTTCTCCCCTTCCCCTTGGCCCCATGCATACTCTGCAACATACCCAAATCTTCTCTGGAGGGTTTGGGAATCCCTCAGAACAGTTTTAGGGGGCACATGGAGGAGGAGGAGGAGGAGGAGGAGGACGTCCCACTGCTCATGCGGAAATCATTCTAATGCAATGACTCACTTAGTGCTATTTTGGATACAACCCATTTCCTGTGCACACAAGGCTCTACCATGTCAGGTAGGAGATCAGGTTGGTGCATCATGGAAAGTTTACTAAAAGCATGCTTAGCCAGCATAGTTTATCTTTAAAGTATGTGGAGTTTATAGCTAGCAGACCACCCACTGCCCCTCTGAGCTTAAGCACCTTTAGGCAACTCCTGTCACTAAAAAGGAAGCTTCAGCTTTAGTACAGTCCAAATACAGAAACGCTAAAGGTAGATTATAGATAAATCTCTCTCACCTTAATGCAAGACCAGGCCCTTCCAAAAGCACACCATAATCTCGAGAGATCTGTTTCGTTAAGTCTGACAGAAGTGGGATATTCATGTGCCCCAAGCCGCCATTCTAAGAAAGAGAAGAAGGGGGAGGGCATCAGTTTTCTTCAACTGGAGACGGCCCATATCGAAACCTTGCTTCAAAGCATGGATAGAGAACCTGTGGTCCAACAGCACCTGTGTGCCTACAAATCCCATCAGCCCCAGCCAGCACGGCCAACAGCAAGGAATGATGTTACCTGCAGTCTAGCGACATCTGGAGTGCCACAGATTCCCTATCCCAGGGTTAAAGAGACTCTGTGATGAGAAGCTGCAGATACATTAACTGCAAGTCGTCTGGGGAGAGGGAATCAACCATGGGTGGCAGGTGGGTTTTCAGGAAATGCTCTATTGTTGCTTGATGTAGGTTTAAAAGCAGAAAAGCAATCAGCATAATACAGTCATACCTCGGTTTGCGATCACTGCGGTTTGCGATCGATTGGTTTACGACTGCTGCGGACCCGGAAGTGCTTACATCCGGGTTCCACAGCATGCGGACACGCAGAAGCGATCTGCGCAGCTTGCGCAGAAGCACTCTATCGGCGCTTCGCACACGCGCAGAAGAGGCGCTCCGTTTACGACCTGCTCGGGGAGCGACCGGCTCCCCGGAACCAATTGTGGTTGTAAACGGAGGTATGAATAAAGGTATATTCCATTCATGAAAGAGGCTCAAAAGTAAAGTGGAGCGCCTTCACAAAATGCAAATTTCTACCTACTGTTTATCTACTTACTGTTTTTATATACAGGGAATAAGACCAATTAAAAGCCATACAGTTGGTGTGCGATTATTGAATCGCTAAATAAATGGGCAATAATAAAAAGCCCCTTTCCTTCTTGTGTTAATGAATCAAATATACCAACTGAAGTATTAAATGTTTCAATTATTTGCTTTTATATCTCAATGCTGCAATAGTGCTGTTACTTATCATATACAGACATGTAAGCCTTTCACTCTGCACTCGTAGTTATTAGTATTGATGGGTGCATCTATTGAATTTCACAACATTTCCAGAGCTACGAAGGTAAACAACATATCCTTGAAACAAGGCCGACAAACTTCATTAGTGTTCAGGGACCATCCCGGGTCCTTCTCTTGTTGACCTTGGGTGATCCACTAACACTTTAGTTTTGCAAACACTTATGCATAAATTTCTTCACATGAATACACTGGCTTCAAGGCTGTGGGACACATAAGAAAAGTGAGGCTATTTATAAATGCATGCAGCCGGTCCCGTCTGTGCTAAGGAAATGTTTTGCACAGTAACACAGCATCATACAGCATGAGGATAGACTTGTGTTCTGAAAACCTCTGGTTACAATTGTTATAAGGAAAAAAGCAATCCTTGAACAAGAGGGCTGTGCAAAAGGACTTTATTTCTGCTAAGGAAAATATTCATAGACACCCACCCACTTTAGGAAGACATGGGGGGGGGGAATTCTCATAGTTCAAACCTATCTATTTATTCCACAGAAAGAAAACGTAAAACATGGTAGAAGGATAGTAGTTATATGTTTCAAGTGAGCTACATCATTTTTAATAACTTCAGGCCCAAACTGAATGACTCCTTCCTAAGGATTCTGAAATCATAGAAGCAAACTGTCTCTGTAGCCTAACTATCCGGCAACTCTCCAGCTCCTCAAAAATTAGGGAGGAAAGCACCCTCCCACTGAAGTAAATGGCAAAGCTCATTGATTGGGGTGTTTATGAATGGTCCAAAAGTTTTGTAACCATAGTCTGTCCAGGTTCTGACAGTGGTGAATCATGGCTGGTTAAAAATGGAAACAAACTTGTGGACATGTATGAGTCCAGGTCTTGTGTACAGAGCACCAAACTATAGCTGAACATTACATCTGAACCAGGTCTACCCTCAATCTTATTATTCCCCAGATGCATTTCAAGGTGATGTACAGTATAAAATAAATTAAAAAGGATTTTAGAAAAGCTAAAAAAAATAAATGAAAACAACACACAAAAAGCCAATATACTGTAGGTAGTGGACCTACAAGTTCATCGGATTCACGAGATATGTGAGCATGTAACCAGTCATTTTGTTAGGGCTCCACCTGGAAGCTTCTTGCTTGCCTAGATGGGAGGATCCAGGGGTGTGCATATGTAGAAACTAGCCCTCTACACAAAGATAAAAGTCACACCCGTTGCTCCACCCGCTTTTACCTCTGGCCCTATTCCCCCTTGGCATGTGGCCTTCAGAAGGGAATTTGGACCTCAGCCTCGGGAAGAAGTTTTATCACCCTTGCTTTAAATGAAAAAGCAGCAAAGTGTCCAGTCTGTACCTTTCGTGGTGTATTTATCCAGGCGAGGTGAGTAAAGTGAGAATCCACTGATACAGCAACTACATCGCAGTTCACCTGATGGAATTCGTTAGCTTTGTCACTGAAAGCGACAATCTCTGTTGGGCACACGAACGTACTAAGGGAAAGAAACACAGCAAGAACATGTAGGGGGAATGAGCCAGCCCTGATTCAAGAATGCACCTATTTTCCCACCCACTGCAAATTCAAACAGAGAAGAGGAAAAGGTATTTGCTCATCCCGGGCATAAAGCCTGCAGAAGGGGGGTAGGGAATTTACAAGCCCTCAAGGTCACAGACTTCTAGTTCAAAGGGAAAAGCTCAGAGGAATACTGACATTCTGCCATGTTGATAAATTTAGCGTCAAGACTGGAGCTCTATTCCCTGTCAATAGGTTTAACAGATCCTTAGACACCTTTATCTGACAATCCTAAGGATCCCAAGATGAGCTGTAGGCGACACCATTCTTCCAAAGTTTGGTGGCATCATCATCATCATTAAGATGAGCCACAGCACGACTCCAATGAGGAGGAAGCTGGTGACTTACATCTAGCAAGATCGTATGGCTACCCAAACTATGTATGCATGCTGGCAGTAATCTGCTAGTCAGAGGCATGCTTTTATCATATTTATCCACCAAAAATAAGTAACATTCCTGCCCTCTAACCACTAGAAGTACTGATTCCATGTTTGCCTGAAATGCTCAGATGGTGGACATTAATGTTCTGCTATTTTATGCAGAAGCACAGGATCCTCCAAAAGTTTAATTTCCCTTCATTACAATCCACCATACGTGGATGTTTCTGTGATTCTGACTGTTCCATTTTCTGTTGTAAAAGGTACAGCAAAAAAGTTTCTATACAAAGAATTTTTTTAAAAAACGTGAATACATTAGTCTTCTATGTGAACCCCCACCCCACCCCCAAGCAACACTCCCACTGCCTTCAACAGGCACTGGTAAGACAGCTTCTAGTTCACTTCTTATCATTCACACCTTACATAAAAGGCTCACGCTACCCTGCACAAAGATAGGCAGGATTCAAACGAGAACAAGTTAACTGTTTTGCAGATAAAGGGACCCACTAGTTAAAGGAGTATAGGCGAAGTCTGTATAAAAGAGATAGAACGTATAAGCATTACTTACAAGTCCAAAGGGTAGAAGAAAAGAACCAGATATTTTCCTTTAAAGTCGTCTAAACTCAGCTCTTTGAAATCCCCATCAACCACAGCTGTACCCTTGAAATAGGGAGCATGCTGGGTGACAGCAGGAACAAACTTTGAAGAACCTAGGAAAAGTTAGATAAAGCATGTGATAGAGGCATTATAGATGAAACAAGCGTAACCTGCAAAAAACTTAAGTACTCCTGTTCAGGGTGCCAGCCAGCCACAGATTCTTCCAAGACACACCATTGCATTGCTAAGCATGCTCAGTATTCATTGGTCTATTTTCCAGCCCTCAACCTTATATTTTGCCTTCATTCTTCCACTGCCCCTCCACAAAAAAACCTTGGGGATCCCTGAAACCCGCTGATTCTCTCTCTCTCATATGTGGATGCCATTTTGAACCCATAAGGACCCATACTGAGAAAATTATTATTTTATTAACATATTATTATTTATTATTAACATATGAAAAGCCTATTTCTTGGTGTCAGTTTTTATCCCAACACTATTTCAAAACCAAGGCTTTACAGATAGCCTGGAATGTTTATGCTCTGTAATTAGGCAGTGGAAGGAGAGAATTTGGTAAAGAATTCAGTATTGTAGGGTGTGGGTTTAACTCAACTTATTTCCAGGTTTCTGTCGCCAGTAAACTGTTCTCTATCTTACCCACTTTGCCTTTTGAGAATATTTCGAGGATACCTATTAAGGATTTGTCCGTTCAAGCTCCTAGAACTGCAACTCCTTACAACTCCCTTTCTCTCACACACAGTTCTGAAGTCAGATGTCTAAAATGTGTGCATGGGGGGGCATTCACACTGATGCACGTTCCTGAACATCGAGGCACATGTATGTTATTTTCACATGTTCCAGCTGGCAAAAACTCATACTAAGCTGCCAGTAACGCATTCTGGGACAATGAATTTTAAATCACTGCAGAACCAACTGGACAGCAGGCCAAATAAATAACATCACACGCAGAGCAGGCGAGGAAAGATCTTCGGCATTATCTTGGGAAGGAGACCATTCAATGGAGCGTTAGTACAAACAAGCTCCTATACGTGCATAGTCAGAGAGTGCAAGATCACGCTGTCATCCCCACCGCAGCGTCCTCCAACCGGTTGCACACTTACTAGTGCTGAAATGCCGCCGAGGAAAAGCGGGCGCCGCACCGTCCGCGCACTTCCGCCCTCCTGCAGCCGCGGCGGCTGTAAGGCACCTTCCGGCAGCGGCGCACGCCCTCCAGGGGAAGATCTGAAAAGAGACGGCGGGGAAACGTTAAGGGCAAAGGTGGCGTCCAGGAGCCTCGCTGGACCCAGATCAAGGGGTTGCACGAGATGTGCCCCCCCCAAAAAAGTTGCGCACCTAAGCAGAACTCCTGCAACTGGGAAATATCCACCCGCGCCCCCAAATTCCCCAACACGCACTCGCAGGCTGCAGAGGGAGAGAGGTTCTTTCCCCGACCCAAACACTTCTAGGGGGCAGAAGGGAAAAGGGCTTCCGATCTGGAAAAGGCAGGGAACTTCTGGCTTGACTTGGTAAACAAGTGTCGGGAGCAATAATAATAAGCACGATCCGTCCGCGCCAGCCTTCGAGGTGGAGCGAGTTGCCAGCGAACCCATTTTCAGAGGGCAAGTTCGGGTCCCCGGGGCAGAATCGGTTTAGCCTTCGGAACGGGGCCGGTGGAAATAGGCGGTGGTGCGGATCTTTCCCTCGTGCAGACTGCGCTACGCCTGCAAAAGTCAAGATATTCTAGAGGGAGGGGAGCAGGCCTTGGAAACGGGAAAATGCGGACCTGGAGACGCAACACGCGCGCGCAAAGAAGGCTCCGCAGGCCTGCCCGGGCGCCCGGGATCATCGCTTCGCCGGGGCTTGCGGAACTGCGACGGAGCAAAGCTGGGCTCGCACTTACCGAGGGCCTCAATAACCTTCCTAGCGCCCCCGCGACAGCAGCCATTTTCAGCTCCAGGGAGGGACTGGCCGCGGGAGGCGGAACCGGCCTCACGCTCCGCACATGGAGCGCCAGGGGTGGGGCTACGGAATCCTGTCGCCCGGGGCCGCGGCTTTTTGATAGGCGCAGCAGCGGGAGGGGCGAGCCTGACGGAGGCGAATGGGGCGCCCAAATAGCGAAGGGCCCCGCAATAACTTGAAGCTAAGCCCCGTTGCTCAGAGTAAGAAGCAGGCTTGCAGCGTGACGTACCTACCGTGTGTGCGTTTCAGGCAGACTTGAAACTGCTTCATTTTGCATGCAATCCTGTGCATACTTCACCTCATGCCGTCCCCTTTTAAATGTTTATTTATATACATATATATACATTTTCCATTCATCAGCTTATCGTATTTTTATATAGACTTCCCGACTTATCTTTCATTGGCATCCTATTTCATATTCTTTGGTTTCCTACACCTTATGTTTCTTCATCCTTTTTTCATTCTTTCTGATCCCTTGTCTACTGCTGATCACAGGCTTAACCCAATCGCTAGTTAACCTTGACACCACCCTTTTAAAAGTATTCTTCAAGATACTCCCACTCACTTCTTCTTCTTGTCGTCGTCCCCCGCCCCCATCATAATTTCTTATTTTGGCCACCAATATTGCTAACTCAGCAGACTCTATTAATTTCTGCAACCATTGATCCTTTGTCAGAACAATCTTTTTTTTTCTTTCCAGTTCTTCACCTAAGTTATTCTTCTGGCCACTGTTGCATATAAAAATAAATCCCTTACTTTCATTGGTATCTCTTCCCCTATTATTGCCAGCAAGAAGGTTTCCCAGTCTTTTCGGGAAGGTGAATTTAAGCATCCTTTTAAGTTCCTCATATAGCCTACCATTTCCCAATTATTATTTTTGCATGCTTGCATAGCCACCACATATGGGATAAAGAACCTTCTTTTTCTGAACATTTCCAACAAACATTGAATCCTCTCATACATTCTGCTGAGTTTACCTGGCATCAGATACCATCTATAAACCATTTTTTGGATATTCTCTTGAATTGCATAGCAAGCCAAAATTTCCATCGTCTTGTTCCACCATTTTTCCCATGCCGAGAGTTAAATGTTATATCTGATATGTGGGGGGGAGGGGGGGAGTTCTAGACCCTGCCTCCATGTAGTCTTCCTTGCTCCATTCTGAACACCCCCAGCTTCTTGTCAAGCTAACCACCCCCACTACTACTCCTCAGTTGGAAGACGGCCTCAAGGAGGATGTTTTCAGACTCCAGAAAGGAGGTCAGCCATCCCATGAGATCCTATGCCTCAAAGGAAAGAGGAGAAATGTCAGTTCCCTGTGGACATTAAGAGGGCTGCTCCAGGCCCAGGGTTTGATTTCAGTAGGAATTAGGAATTCCATGCCAAATGCCTACACAATCCCCCTCTCAGCCAGACTCTCAGGCCTTCCACCCAATGTCCCCCAAATCCCATCCCAGTCTCTCCTTCCCATCTCACCACTGGGTATCTCATGAAGCTTCTCACCACACTCAGATTTTTCATGTAGTCTCCTGTCTGCTGCCTCTGAGCAGATGCCCAGAACTCAGACCAGGAACATCTGATCCCTGTCCAGTTGCTGAAATGGCAAAAGTCAAGCTGCCAGTTAAGGGGAGGATGGCCAACTCTGTATCTGAGACTGTAAGAACTGGGGGCAAACTCTGCATGGGTGGGACATCGGAGGGATTTAGCACCTGCTATTCCATTTTCTCAAAGGCTAACCCCAGGTCATGGGAAGACCTGCCTCCATGGCGAAAGTGCAATGAGATAAGCAAAGGAGGACATGGGGAACAGGCCTGTTAATCTCTTAGTACTTTCCACAAACGGGTATGACAACATTCTTCCTTATTTCCTTGCTTCTGCTTTTATTGAAATCCTATAACGAGGTTGAGGGTGAAAGAGGAGAGCGCAAAATATGGTCTGAAGCTCAACATCAAAAAAACCAAGATCATGGTCACTGGTCCCATCACCTCCTGGCAAATAGAAGGGGGAGAAATGGAGGCAGTGAGAGATTTTACCTTCTTGGGCTCCTTGATCACTGCAGATGGTGACAGCGGTCACGAAATTAAAAGACGCCTGCTTCTTGGGAGAAAAGCAATGACAAACCTAGACAGCATCTTAAAAAGCAGAGACATCACCTTGCCGACAAAGGTCCGTATAGTTAAAGCTATGGTTTTCCCAGTAGTGATGTATGGAAGTGAGAGCTGGACCATAAAGAAGGCTGATCGCCGAAGAATTGATGCTTTTGAATTATGGTGCTGGAGGAGACTCTTGAGAGTCCCATGGACTGCAAGAAGATCAAACCTATCCATTCTTAAGGAAATCAGCCCTGAGTGCTCCCTGGAAGGACAGATCGTGAAGCTGAGGCTCCAATACTTTGGCCACCTCATGAGAAGAGAAGAATCCTTGGAAAAGACCCTGATGTTGGGAAAGATTGAGGGCACTAGGAGAAGGGGACGTCAGAGGACAAGGTGGTTGGACAGTGTTCTCGAAGCTACGAACATGAGTTTGACCAAACTGCGGGAGGCAGTGCAAGACAGGAGTGCCTGGCGTGCTATGGTCCATGGGGTCACGAAGAGTCGGACACGACTAAACGACTAAACAACAACAACAACAACAACATAACGAGGTGGGGCACCTCAAGCCTGGGAGACAAAGTGCAGCTCCCCAGGCCTCGCTGGCTGGCCCCGGGACAATCTCCAGGTCATATGCCTTGTAGGCCACCTGAAATATACTCAGAGTCCTGTAGTGACTTCATGCTCTTTATTGCAGCTTGTAAAACAGTGGATGAATTGCCCCCAAACCTCAGGCTTTTATATACATTATTTACACAATAAGTCCCGTCTGATTAGCTGATTCTGCTTCCCTCCTGGGGCCTGATTGGTCTTTTCCTGCAGGCCAATCAGTTGTTGCATTCTACGATCCTACCAGCCTAATTGGCTAATTAACTTCTTCCTGGAACCTGATTGGTCTTCTCCTGCAAGCCAATCAGTTCCTGCATTCTATTGCATTCTACGATCCTACTTGCCTATTGTTCTAGGATCCAAGCTTAGTACATAACACAACCTCTTATTTGTTCCCCCTCCAGGCCAAACCTATGCCCCCCCCCCCGGTCCTCTCACTCCTTGACTGCTTTCACTTGCCTGGAATGTGTTCTTCACCTGGGATCATGTTTCTTGCTTGCCTGGATGGAAGTGTGTGTGCATTTGCAAACTGGTGACTTCTGCGAGGCTAGAATATACGCTTGTGTAGACAGGAAAGAGTCATATCCATTGTTCTTCCCACTCCTGCCTCTGGTCCCAGGCGCCACTAGCACCTAGTCTCCAGAATATGGTTCACTAGAGAATGTGGCTTTCCATATTAAAATCACACACACCCCACGTGTCCTATCAGCTGTTTCATCGGACCCCACAAATTTATGGAGAATGAGGCTACCGAGAGTGGTGAATTGGCATGTAGCTCTGTGTTCAGGTCCGGCTCTAGGTGCAGTCCCGGTGGCGGGGGGGGGCGCTGCGCGACGAAGCCACGCAGAAGCCGCGCTGCGAGGGCGGGGGTGCCGGAGCGATCTCCGCGCCTCAGCGCCAGGGCGCCCGACCTGCTCGAGACGGCCCTGTCTGTGTTAGCCTCTAAATGATGCTAGCTCTGGGGATTCACAACCAGAAACCTGGGTTCATGTCCTGTTATAGGCTTCCTCACAGAGTATTTGTTGTGGGGGAGGAAGGGAAACAGAGATTGTTAGCCGCTTTGAGACTCCTTAGCGTAGTGATAAAGCGGGATATCAAATCCAAACTACTCTTCTTCTTCTTCTTCTTCTTCTTCTTCTTCTTCTTCTTCTTCTTCTTCTTCTTCTTCTTCTTCTTCTTCTTCTTCTTCTTCTCACACTCCTTCAGATACCTGGTTGGCCACTGTGGTGGGCTTCCAGCCCCGTCCGTCATTTGATGCATTACCTGTTCAGTTTGCTTGATTGTATGACATCGTGACAGCTACGAAAGAAGCAGCCAAGATGATCAAAGGCTTGGAGAACAGATAGATAGGGAGTTTCCCCTCCATCTACTATTACATCTTTGATGGGGATTTCTGCACATAATGTTGAATTGGTTTATGAAATTGACAGGAATATTTATAGGGATAGCGTTGCTTATGACAAATATGCTTAAAAGAGTTCTGAGAGCAACAAATGAGTTGCTTTTTTCACTTCCCAATGTCAACTGGGAAATTTGCCAAACACACAAAAGATGCACCCACCGCTTATTATATTATATCATAAATTTATAGACTGCTTAATATAAAAAAACCTCAAAGCATTTTACAAATATTCTCCTCTGCTCCTCCACCCTTCCTCTTCCCTCTGCATCTGGTTGGAGGTTGAAATTATACTTTGGAACATATAAGGGGCAGCTAGGATCTCTATTTTGGCAGCCAGTGGCAATCCTACTCCCCTCCCCCACTCCAAATTGCATTTCTGGAAACAATTTGAAGGGTTGTGTGTTGTTGTTGCTTTAAAAAATACTAGTGGGATCATTTGGCAGTGGCTGCTTTGAATTAAGTAATGACTTCACGAGAGATTTTGGAAACGGGCATTGTGGATGTAGCACTAACATGCTGCAAGCCTCACAGTTTAACAACTATAAAATGCTACGCTCCAGAGCCTGTGGAATGTTTTGAAATAAGAGGCACTGCCCTATTGCTATTGCTAGGTGACTGCAGATGCATTCCATACACAGGGAGAGTGTGTAAGAATTCTATGATATGCAGGCTGCCTGCCAGATGTTTTGGATGAGGTCAGCGTACTCCTAACCCGCTGTTATGACACACCATCGAATGTTGAGACAATATGCCGATTTGTAGGGTCATAACCTCATTGTAGCCCTCACAATTAACTGAAGGCAGGCAAATTGTTAATCATTTGGAGGGAGACACTAAAAAGACATCATGAGGTGGTGGCCAGCAGCTATGCTTGCAGATTTTACACTACAGAGAGGAAAATCCAGTTCTCCAGCCATTTGAATGAATATGGTGCTGATCCATTTGCATTGACTCAAACTGCTAAGCATGCTTCCACTCTGGTGGTGTCATTTGTTTGCAATTTCTGCTACGTCACGGCTAGCAGTAATAAATCTTGAGATGCTGTGGATGCGATCATTTCACTTCTGGTGGCATTAATTAAGATTCAGCTTGGAAAATATTTGCAGACAAATATAAATGTACCCAACTTAGTAAATTAAAAGGCCTTCTGTACCACATTTTTCAAATATCACGTATTCTCTGAAGCTGGGGCACTTAAACTTGATTTAAAAATAATAATAAAAACAAGAGCAGCTGCGTTCCAACAAGAGCTCTGAACTACACAGATGTATTTGGAGGAGCCCAAGCAGCCGAAAAGGGCTGTGGACCATCGACTCCCATAATTACATGGATGCAACAGTTAAATATGCAAAGAGGAATGGAGAACAAGTTATTGGAAGGCTACTCCCATGAATAATCCTTATAAAAAAGTATTTGTTTCTCATTGGAAATTTTGTCTTGGGGAAAAAACAACCCAAGATTTTTCGCCTTCTCCTGTAGAGACAGGAGACAGTCTGTTACTGCAGTATTCACAGCTGCAGACCTGCAAGCCCACTCAGTTGGTGACTCATCCGCTGCAACAGCTCATAACACAGCCCTTCATTTACCAGTCCTCTTTTCTTATTACAGTGAGGCCAAATTTCAGCTTTTGTACTGAGGGGGGGAATAAATGTGTTAGCGTTTCACTCCCAGGCCCCTGAAAGATGGCTGCTCGACCATTTTCCCCCTCTGACAGCCTGTGTTTATCAAAAGGTGTTTTATGAAGTGTCCCTGCTTAGCTGTGAATGAAAAATACCTTCCTTCTTAAAAGAGACTGTGAAGCAAAATTTAAAGGTTTACTTGGGACTGCCCACCCCCCTTCTCTTTATACCTTTATAATTCTAGGCTTAGAGATTTTCCTTAGCCAGTTCCAAAGGAAAACTACACTGGGTTATGTGTATTTTAGAAAAATATTTCTTCTCCAGGGGAGAAAAAGTACATGGGAGACTAAGCTACGGAAAACCATGAATTAAAGGCAGAGTATAAAGGGTGCAGTGCTGGGTCAACCCAGTAGGGCTGATGTGTAAGTGAATGCACATAGGATCAGGCTGCAACGTTGGCATCTTTTGCATGCTTAATTTGGAGTAGGTTATGCCAATCTCAGTTTAGTTACCCCCAAGTAAACACGTGTAAGATCATGCGCAGCAAAGACCTATCACAAATTTTATTTAAACGTCTACCTTGCCTTACCCAAAGCACCCTGGGTAGGTAATAAGTCTGCAACTGCTAGCAGGAAACGACAAAGTTTTCTTTTAAAGAAGCTGTTGACCCAGTTATCATTCAGTAAAAGCCAATAACATTTAGTAAGGTAAAGGTAAAGGGACCCCTGACCATTAGGTCCAGTTGTTACCGACCCTGGGGTTGCGGCACTCATCTCGCGTTATTGGCCGAGGGAGCCGGCGTCCAGCTTCCAGGTCATGTGGCCAGCATGACAAAGCCTCTTCTGGCGAACCAGAGCAGCACACGGAAACGCCGTTTACCTATTTATTTTACCTACGCCGGTACCTATTTATCTACTTGCACTTTTATGTGCTTTTGAACTGCTAGGTTGGCAAGAGCTGGGACCGAGCAACAGGAGCTCACCCCGTCGCAGGGATTCAAAGCACCGACCTTCTGATCGGCAAGCTCTGTGGTTTAACCCACAGCACCACTCGTGCCCCTTTTAATAACATTTAGTACATCACTGTAAATCCGCATCCCTCTCCCAGTTCAACCTTGTCAACGCCCCACCACCACCACCAAGAGCAATTATTTGGTCAACAGCTCCTTCAATACCTAGCCTTTGTCAAGCGTGGGGGAGTGAGGGGTGGGGGGGGGAGAAATTCTATACTTGTGGGACAGCCGCTTATAATGCAGGTCTGCAAACTCTGGCTCTCGTGAACCATAGCTGCCAAGTTTTCCCTTTTCTCGTGAGGAAGCCTATTCAGCATAAGGGAAAATCCCTTTAAAAAAGGGATAACTTGGCAGCTATGTCGTGAACTGGCAAACAGGTGGTAATGCTAAGAGACCAGGTCCTCTAGCCCAGCAGCCATGACTGGCCTGGCCAATGTTCCAGGACATGAAGCACGTGAAGCTGCCTTAATCTGTGCCAGACCATTGGCCCATCAAGCTCAACCCTGTTCTTCAAGGTCTTCCCCATCTTGCCACCCGAGATCCTTTTAGCCAGTGGCTGAATGTGGTGTTCTGCTACAAATCATACGCACAAAGCCGTACCTCCTCCCAGTGCAGAACCTGAAACAGTTATCGGATCCAAGTAAACATTTTATTTCAGATCATTTATGCAAATATTGAAACTGAATATTTAAATATTTGGCTACAGAGGCATTCATCTGCATGCATGATCAGTGCTAGCGCTTCTGTTACTGAGGAAGAGCTCATTTGGGCAGAGCCAGCGTCATCAAAGAGTTACTTCGCCGCCATCCACAAGGAGGCTTCATCAAAGCATTTATCGCTGCCTCCGCTTCCTCTGCTGGTTCCCTGGTGAGGAATATTAGATTGTAAGGTCATCGGGGCAGGGGACTGTCCTCTGGTAGCCTGTAAGCTGCTGTGCATACTGCTACCGCTATATTAAGAATAATGAAAAAAACAACTTATTCTTTAATCAGAACAGTTACTCTGTGCCACAGTAGTAGTGGGAAATCGGGTGGAGGCAACGTGCACATCCTGTTCAGAAGAGGTCTCTTAGAGGGCACAGTGGAATGCAGTGGGCAGAAAGGGGCACAAAATTCCCTTTGCATGAACATCCTTGTGCGAGTACAGCATTGGATATTTCCAAGTAAGTATATGCAGGATCAAGTTGTTCTGTAGATTACTGAGCTATTGCAGTTACCCCAGGCTTAACTGTGATATGCAAATCACACTCTCAAGTGGCTATTATGTAGCTCCTAGTTAACAGACTCCAGGCTATTATTCCCATTTCATTTTGAAGGTTGTGGCCTCTTTCCTGACATTGTCAGGCACACAAAACTCCCCGTTCCTTCTGCAAGACAGATGAAATTCAGCTGATGTAAATTTCCTGTTACAGAGCTGCAGTAATGGGGAAATAAAAAATTCATATGAAACCAAATTTAAATCCTCATTTAGATATGTATTTAATCTCAATGTATGCCACTCGTAAACGATTTTATCCTATAATAGGGGCACACACACACACACGGTACTTTTTTGAGCCAAGAATACCGCAGAATTCAGAGGTGTGCAGAATCTGAAGGCTCATTCTGTTCTGATCCATGCTTCAGCCCCAGAGGTGCAAATTGGGTCCGTTCACTTAAAAATGCAAATCCATCAAAAATTCTCTTCCATCCCCATCTGCCTTGTGGGTGTTTTATGAGGACAACTGAAACGGATTGTAAAATGCTCCATAAACATTAAAATGCTACACAAATACTTAGCAATTAACTCCCCTGACAGATGACTACAATCCAAGCCTCAAAATGCAGTTTGTGGTGTCATGCCTGTGGTCTTCCATTAACGTAACGGAAAGCTAGTATTCTTCTGAAATCACGCGAGCTACTGCTATGCAATTTCATGAGAGAAAAAGTCTTAAGGAGAATGCATTGGGAGCTGTGGTTAAAAAGGCCAACCCCAGATAATAACCAATAAGCCTCCTTGAGAGAAATACACTGTGCATCTTCTAAAGAGATAAGGACTAGTATTCTCTGGATTACACTAGTGGCTTCAATATTGATGTATCATTAAAAATAGTGATCCCACAATGAGGGTGGATTCTTCCCCCTCTCTCTGTTTCACACACACACAGAGAGAGAGAGAGAGAGAGAGAGAGGAGAGAGAGGTTGGCAGACCCAAAATGCTTGTTGGAAAAATACGTCAAAAAAGAGAGACAGCACTCAATGCTTTTTGGTGGAATGTAAAATGGGCATTTGGATTGTAAAATGGGCACTTGCTGTTGAACTGTTTGAGATCGGGCAGCTCTGCCAAACCCAGTTACAGCATGCTGGTCCACACTAGCTAAAACATCTATTTGATTTTAGCTGTTTATAAAGATGCATTTTCGATATGTTTGTATACACTGAGGGCTCCATAGGGCCATGGAGAGGGACAGAACTTGTAAAATAAATAGACAAAACATGAAAAACCTGGAGAAAGTGGCATCATTTGGGGTTAAGGCACAAGTGGAGCAGGCAATAGTTTTTCTGTAGCATATCTGCCCAAGAGCAGACAGACCTGCCATAGTCAGGGCAGCACACCAATCTCTCACCTCTGCTCCCCTGACCAGAGCAAGAACCATACCAGGCAACAGGTTGCTGCATATTCTCCATCATTTGCACTCAAGTGGCACTGCCTGATGCTCATGACTAGACTTGGAGGCCGCTTGCCACAGAGGTTGGGCGCAGCCTGTCTTCATCATCCCAAATATAAGAAAGCCACTAGGTGGCACCATGGCACAACTCAAGGTCTACCAAGGGGATTGCTGTGGTCAATTATCTGGACTTCTAGCACAGCTGTTGCTGAAGGGATGTTATTAATCACCCCGGAGAAGAGACAGAAGTTCTGGATACGCTTGTCTCTAAACAGTAAGCATCTGAACTGCGTTTCTCGTGAGATCTCATAATGGTCTCTCATGTCTTACTGTAAACAAGTTTTAAATTTCTACAGGAAAGAGCCAATCAGCAAGGGGAAACAACTATGGGCTTATTCAAATATTGCAGCTCCTATCTGCGTGGAGGCCACTGAAAATTGCTTCCGTGTGATCCGTGCAGAAGCGAAAACAAAGCAGTTTTCCATGTGATTCACCCTACTTAGTAGGGAGCCTCCATGTCGGGACAGTCCAAGAGGAAAGCTACTTACAGAACGACCAGTTAGGAGCAGTAAACACTTTGCTCTTAACCCACTAATTGCTGCCTAAGCCTAACCCTTGTCATAGTCCATGGAAGTGTTCTGAAGTAAGTGGGTTCTGACTGCATACCTATTGCTGCCCAGGTTGCAATGCCACTGCTTCATTTCAGTAAGATCATAATTTCTCAATCACTCCACCTGAGAACGAGGGCAGCTTCACATGTTTTAGCAAATGAAAAGTCTCTGCATTTCGATCAAGGCCTGTTTGTCCATGTTTCAAACACACCAATGCCCTGCGGCTATCACAGAAAATGCATAGGCATCCATATTGGAAATACAGGGATTTCTCCTATTCAGTAGAAGTGTATATGGCTGTGGAAGTACGTGTGGGTCCAGAATTGGCCTCCACAGTCACTTACGGACTCATTGTTAAAACCGTGTTTATGGATGACAATCTTACTCGGCTATGAGTGATCGCCAAAGAAGAAGAAGATAAGGCAGCTCCAATTTGGGCTGTAGTTTTCAAATTACCTGTTTAATATGCAACCTTGATCCTATGCACACTGACTTGGAAAGAACTCCCTCTGAAGTCAAAGGGGCTTTATCTCAATTAACAGAGCAATCCTAGCCCTTTATCTGTGTTCCTGGCAAGCGTTAGGATGTGGCAAAGGTTTCTCTCTTCCATCAAGCTCAAGTCCCTGTGCACCCCTGCACTCCACCCCTAAATGCAGGCTGCTGTCAAGCTACCACCAGCAGAAATTCTGTCAGCCCTAGCTGACGTAAGGCCCTAAAATGGGGCATTTTGTGGGGTAAGAACAAAGCCAAGTATGGATCTGCAACCAGTCTATTTCCCTCAGAGGCATCCAATCCAGCAAAAGGGAGGACTGCAGCCTCTTTAAACCACAATTCATTGTTGGCATGCGTATCACACAGTACAATCCAATCCATGTTCATTAACTCACAAGTACAGTAAGATCCACTGTTCACTGGGGCTTACTAGCCCCTAGCAAATCAGTTTAGGAAGAGGCCACAGGTTTTCAGTGTCTTCTCAATTCATTTATCCTCTCCAGTAGAAAACAGTAACAGAGAGTTATAGTTTTATATAGAGCTAAAGTATCAGTAAGCACATCAAAGTGCAAGTAGATAAATAGATACCGTTCTGGCGGGAAGGTAAACGGCGTTTCTATGCGCTGTTCTGGTTCGCCAGAAGCGGCTTAGTCATGCTGGCCATATGACCCGGAAAAACTACGGACAAACGTTGGCTCCCTCGGCCAATAAAGTGAGATGAGCACTGCAACCCCAGTTGTTCGCATCTGGACTTAACTGTCAGGGGTCCTTTATCTTTTTTATCAGTCATAAACTCAGAATTATTAGGACTGGCCATATGAAACGCTTGTTAACTTTGTTGTTACGTTTATCCCGATTTGATCTCCTATCCAAACAGCAAACCTGGAGACAGGATTGTCACTCAAATGGTACTTGGATTCACAGCTGTGTTTCCTTGAAGACTGGGACGCAAACATGATAAAATGCACAGCAGGAGCAGAATCTATTTAACAATTGCAACTAAATTGTATGGAAGAAGGAGACGCAGTCTGCATCTTAAGCAGTTTATATCTCTTTCTTCCACTCAATCCTGTTGCCGTTCAGCCAAAGGAAAGCAGGTTCGCAGCAGACATCCGAGCTCGCAATATTTTCACCAGCAACTTATGTCGCTAATGCGAGGGAGCTGATAGACAACCTGCAGAAAAACCGTTACGGTCCACCCTCCCTGGCGCAGCATGCAGCACAGTTTGCAAGTCCAGACCATTTCCGCTCGCTCTGCCGCTTCCCGTCTCCTTTCCCAACTGCACAAGGCAGCTGCAAAACGCATACACACGCGGCCGCCCGCCCGCTCTCCCTGCTCTCCCTTCGGTCAGTTGCGTGCGCGCGCGCGCGGGAAACGCACGGCCCGGGGAAGCGCCCCAAGACTACATCTCCCAGCATGCCCGGCTCGGCGTGCGCCGAGCTGCGAGCCAGCTGTGGAGCACGGCGCCTGCGCTATGCTGCGGAACTGGCTCGGCCGTGCCACACCCCCGCGAAGGGAGGCAGCAAGCGTCTGTAACCTGACACCGTCAGAGGAGGGGAGGCAGTCGGGAGGGCGGGCTTTGCCTGTCGGCGCGGAGAATGGAGTAAGGGAGAGACGTAAGGAGGGAGGTGCGCGGACCGGACTCGAGGGCTGGACGGCGGAGAGCGAGCGAGCCAGCCAGGGAGCCAGCGATCAGGCAGCGGCGCTTCGCCGAGGGAGGCAGCTCGACGGAGGGATCGAGAGGAGGAAGAGAAAGAATGCCCTAGGGACGGACGGCGGGACCGGGCTGCTTGCTTGCTTGCTGCTGCTGCTCCTTCCACGAGCGGAGCGGAGAGAGAGAGAGAGAGATCCGGGCGCGCCTCCTGCCATTGACATCCTCGCCGCAGCGCCCTGACGGAGCTTGTCAATGGAGCTAGAAAACATCGTGGCCAACACGGTCCTGCTCAAAGCCCGCGAAGGTAAGCGAGCATCCATCTCTCTCGCTCTCGCTCTCTTTTCCGCCTGCCGCATTCCACCCTCCCTCGAAGCGACGGCTCGCCCTGCGCGGTGGGGGAATGGGGCAAAGGGGGGATGGCGAGGCTTAGGGGCGCGTGGTGGCGGGGCGTCCCTCCGGAGCCGCGCGTAGGCTGGCAGCCCTCTCTGCGCGACGCGCACCTTTCGAAGGAATTCGCCTGCTCGCGGAGTCTCCGCGGAGGTGGGCAGCTCGGCGGCATTGAGACGCCACGAAACTTCCCCTCCGGGCTCGCCCCTCCAGACGTGCGGGTGTGATTTCGGCGTGTATTGTTTGGAAAAGGACAGCTGCGAACGCATCCGCTCCCGGGGAGCGCAGAAGCGAGAACTTCTGGCTCCGGAGCCGGGAGGGGTTTCTATTTGTCTGGATTAAGAGGGCTGACGTAAGGGGGGGGGAGTGTGCAGAAACTAGTCGCCAAAGGGCTTTCTTGGGGTGTTCTCCACGGAGAAGAAGAGGAGAGAAATGGATGCAAGTAGACTTCTGTGAGGGGCAAATTTGCTGGCATGGGGAAAGCCCCCCCCCAGCTGATGCAAAAGAAGGCATGGCATTAAAAGGAAGGAATGGGGGGTGGGTGCTTTGATTTTTCTTTGCAGAAGCTGCTGTTATGTATAATACGTCTGTGCGTGTGTAATTTAAATTTACAAAATAAAAGGCGGGGTCTGGTTGCTTGTAGGGGAGGTATGATATCCATCTCTGCTCCAAATGGTTCCTGGGTTTATGACCATCGCCAGCTTCATCACTGGGAACACACACACACACCCAATCTATTTTACTGTCTGGCAACATCTGGGTAGGAGAAGTGGCTTTCTCTTCTTGAATGACAGCATGTTTTCTTTTTTCTTTTTATCCCTTTTGGCTCAGCCTAACCCCAACCTTTCAGAAAGGGATATCCTCTGAGAGAGGCAGTTACATCTGAAGGGCTTGCCTTTCGAAGACAGGCTTGCAGTATCTGAAGCTTTCATTCACACCATTTGATGAATGAAGAGCCCCCCCCCAGTCAAAACCAGAGGGGGTCCTGTGTGCTACCTTTGACCATTCCCAGGCTGATGCACACCTCCTAATATACAGAGAAGGTGGAGGAGAGTGTTCTTTATCTGGGAGAGCAGCGGGGGAACAATTGCAGCTGCTCAAAGCGACCCAAGGCATTCATTTTCCACTTGTGCCACATCCCTGGTGCTCTTTAATCAGGTAGTGGGTGGGGTGCTTTAATCTCAGTCTTTTGTTTCCTTACCTCTGAGCCCACCAGCACACTGTGATTATTTAAATGTCCCACCCTCAACACTAGATGATCCATTTAGAAATGCATCTAATGGCCCCTAACTAATTTTCAGACTGTGGTCTGGATTGCATAAGCGGTTGGGGAGGACCTATAGAGAGATGGTCCCTGTATTACTGCGCAGGCTGCATTAGGCGGTCTTTCAAATTTTATGAATGTGGTCGTCATGTCTCGTCTAACTTCTCATATTGAACCTTGTGAAACTCTTACGAGGATGCCTCCCATCGTATCCAGAGAACAATGTGCATTTGCGCAATTGATTACCCAGTAAATATAAACATTATGTAAGAATATAGGAGATAAATGTTGAGCTAAGTATTGAGCTATGTCCCTAATTCTCTTTGGTAATGAAATGTGGACAGAATAACATGCCTGATCTGAGAGGAGAAACAGACATTGTTCACAACAGACACTTGGCAAAAATCCTTGCATATCACTAAGAGCTTTTCTAAAGGCACTGTTAGTATTAATGAAAGAAGCAGCACGCACACGCACACATACACACACACACTCTTTCTCTCTCTCTCCAGCAAACGCTAAAGGGAGAAATGGTCCCAGAACATCTGTGATGAGCCATCTAGTGGCTGAACATTAGCATGCATTTAATGGCTAGGGGAAAACTTTCGAACCTTTTTGCAGGTTTCAGAAAAAGTACTTGTGATCAATTTGTTGCTGGTTCTACTGTCGAGGTGGAAATGCAGTTGTTTTCTTTGCTTGAAGGTATTGGTTCATCTACAAGGGCAGGTTAAATGCCCACACAATCCTCACATGGATGCTTTATTTATGAGGATTCTCCCCCCCTCCCCCGAAAGAGCATGAAGCAATGTTTGCACATTTTAAACTGCTGCAGACATGTGCCTCTGTTTATTAGAGGCTCAAGGCGGATTCACACATGACTGGTTTTGTTCTCTATGCAGCAGCTTTCTAACCTGTAATCGCAACAAGCCAGACACTTGAACAATCTTCAGACGTATTACTACTGTGTGACTGTTTCTTTCCTGCTTCCCCCCCCCTTCCAATGAGTTTTGGTGATGGATTTAGATTCTCCTGTTGCTCTTCCAACCGGCTTCAGTTATTGCGTGTATTTATTTTATTTTACCGTCTTTCATATTGTGGAATGTTTCTGCGACTCGTAATATTTTACTTTATAATTTTTAATGTGGAACGTAACAACGGTGCACTGCTGTGAGTGCACGAAATGATATGTCTAAATACTGGGCTGTAACGGAGTACTTTAAATTGGTCTATTTGTTGTCGTTTCGCATTCATACAAAATTGTCCGCTCAAGACGTTTTCAATCCACATCAGTTGTTCAGCGAACAGAACCCGACGTTGATGAAATGTTCGATTTGGAATACAGTAGGTTCCTCTTGTGCAATCCATCACTTATCAGCTTCTCATTTTTATTTTTATTTTTTAAAAAGGAAGCCTATTTCTGTCTGTAATTCATGGCTCTTCAGAGGTTACACTGGTTTTCCACTACTTATTCCAACAAATGGGCACAATTTAGGGCAACACATGTTAGTCTTGGCTATTTATTTTTTTAAAAAAAATAGTGAATGTTCAGATCACATTTCAATAAAACATAACCATAAACCCAAAGACAACATGCACTAGTCATTTCAGAATAAGACATACTCCAGCTGCAACATAGGACAGGTGAAGAAACACTATACAGTATAATAATGTCAGCCTAAATAGACCCCAAGTATAGACAGAGTTGAGGCAAGAGGGGGGAGTTTAGTAGAAATGAGTGTCCATATAGCTATTGGATGTTTACCTTCCAACTGAACATGGGAGGTGCTTTAATGCAGATCCTCCCTGAATCCTGCCTTAATATTCCAAAAATTCAAGCCAATATTTTCCTTTCCAAATTAGCTTTGCCTGTAATTCTGCATATAATCTGGGACTGGTCACTCCTTTGTGAATGTTCTTCCTGACTAGTGCAGAAATGTACCCCTTGAGCCAGCCGTTTTAAAATCTGTTCAGAGAGCTGTACTGTCACCAGAAAGCAAAGCAATGCACAAATCATCTTTGGCGACAGGAGCAGTGCTGAGTTCCCCACTGTTCTTCTGATCCTGTGACCAAACATTCAGCCACAACTTGCAAGCTGCAATTTTTTAAAAAAATAAAAAACAACATTGCTGGCAAAATACACCGGCACAAAAATAACAAGCAAGAGAGTTGTAGATTGGTGATTGATAGCATGCTTTCCATGCAAAAAAGTATCGCATCTCTAGGGGTGGGGGATATATTGAACCCCTGGAAATCTGTTGCCATTCAGTATACAGTACTGAACTAGATGGAGCAATGATGTGACTCCATATAATGCGTTTTTCCTGTACAGTATTCCAGTCGTGGCCTTTTGCAGAATATTCATAATTAAATTACTTTTGCAAAAATATTGGTTGCAAATCATTTAATTTTGGAAAGTCTCTTTCCTTAACCATGGTTATTTTTCAGCACCTGGACCTTCAGCCATCTACGTTTTAGAGAACACACATCTACTGCAAACTTCAGCTGCTTGATCTTTTTGCTATATGCACACTCCCTGAGCTACATAATTAGGTTTAAAATAATCATTCAGCTCGTCCAGCGGTGGGATACACTTAAACAATTCTGGAAAAGCTTAATCACAGAGGTCAAATACGTAGGTTAAGAATAAACCAAGTGATGTCATGACATTTTGGAAACCTTTACATTCTAAGAGACTTTCGTCCAGACACTTCAGATAACAGCTTGGTGTGGAGGCCTTGATGTTTCAGAAATGAGAGATAGCAGCTAAAAGCAATGTCAGTACAGCAACCAGGAAGTGGGCCAGAAGATTAATGTAGTAATAGAGTAAAATCTGCCACCATTTCAGCCATGGCTTCTGCTTCCTAGGTGAAGTATTATATAGTTCAAAAGAATCCAGATAACGGAAGGAAAATGCTTCATATATTTGTCCATTAAAGTTAGCTGGCCTGCCTAGTTTGATGATGTGGCATGCACAATATTTTTGTGGGGGGTATTCTATTGACATTGCATAAAATTTTTATATATTATGCCATAAACTGCTATGTGATTACTATGGAATAAAGGGAGGTTTAAAAATTTGCTTAATAAATAAATATGATGTTTATTATTATACCAAAATCAACAGGGATAATTCATACCAGACAAAATGTTGTTCAAGCATTGCTATAACTAACAAATTCCAAGTTTCTCTGCTACATTGCCAAAACCATATGTGAGTATAATTTTTTTGGTTTTGAGAATAAAGAACTGGTGTTCTCTATTTTTTTTGGGGGGGGGCACATTTCTCTGTTTTGCATCTCTTGATTTTAAACGATTCTCTGTGATCTGATGTGCACACAAAAGGAGTTTTGGAAATCCTCCCACAAGCATTCCCAAGTGAAGTGTTATAAACAGCTCGTAGGATTGGTCCTGGGAAGTTTACCCAGGCAAGGTGTTCAGCTGTAACCTTTTAATGTGTTTGCTGGTGGCTTAGCCTCAAAAAGTTATTGCAGGAATGACTCTGCCCGCAGTTTAAGAAGGACTTGGAGCCAGTTCACAGCCTACCTTTTTGTGTAGGAGCATCACGCCATCACCAGAACTGGAATCTTCACTTGATAAAGTGACGTATTTAAGGCATCTCCATAGCTGCCAAGTTTTCCTTTTTCTCGCGAGGAAGCCTATTCAGCATAAGGGAAAATCCCTGTAAAAAAGGGATAACTTGGCAGCTATGCATCTCCCAAAATACAAATCTCAACGTATTTTACACCAAAATTGCTTTGTTGTTTTTCTTGCAGCTTAATCGCTGGTGTGCATGAAGGGGAAATGATGCAGCTCAGTGGTAAAGCAGAAGCCAAAGGTCCAAATTTCAATCCATGGCATCTTTAGCTAGGGCTAGGAAAGATCTCATGCCAACTGGCAGAGCCTCTCCCATATTTCAGTCTCCAACCTGGTGCTGTCCAGCTGTATTGGACAATAGCTCCTGTGCTAGCTGGAGCTGATGGGAGTTGTAGTACCAAATGTCTGGTTAGGAAGATGCATTAACATTTAAGTTAGGTAACAGACAAGGCTTAATTGTTTCTATTGATGGGAAGTCCGCCCCCAACCCCCACTGCAACTTTGCATGCCCTCGAAACACAATGTATTTAAAATTACACTTCTCCTTCTTAATCCTTCTGGGTACTTGGTTTACCTAAATATGTAGCATTGTTTCAATTGCAAATACATTCTTAATACTCAAACTGGACAGGGTCATCAAGCCAATGTTTTTTATTTTGGAAATAACAAAGTGACCTGTTTTGTTCCAAGACATTATTTGCTATTTATGAACTGAAATTAACAACTCTAGAATTGAAATAAACAGGCTCTAGAATACCACAGGCCCTGCTTAGCAAAGGTGAATACCGCTGAAATTGATGCCTTATTTGCCATCAATGGTTTGGTTAAGCTTGATGTAATGGAACAATAATTTGCATGCTGCTATCGTTTTGAGTGTAGCACCAGTACATTGTTAAAGTGATACGGAGCATGAGATGTCTCGTTCTGCAAAGAAGTTTACATTCTTGTTTTAACTAATGAAACTCCATGCAATGTATGGAAAATGAAATTGGAAAGAAACTTTTCAATGTGGATAAATTTTGGTATCATGCAATAGACCCTGTCTTCTTTTTTCCTGCTCCTCAAATATCCATATATTTGATGTGTGCCTTGGGCCACACATCTGAACTGAAAAGCAAAGAACTGGAATCCCATAAAACATTTTAATTAAAATGATGTTCACTTGTTAAATAAAAGCAACTATGTAGTAAATATAAATGGAAGAGCCTGAAAAAAGTCTAGGAATACAGTTCCTACCTTGTGCCTTTGCTGTGCCGTCATACATCTTAAAGTAGAAAACGGGTTATAGGAAAGGAAACTATTGGTTTCTGGGCAATTGACTCTCTGTGCAATGAATCTCCAGGCTTTGTGACATTAGCTCAGCTTTCCCCAACCTGATAATCCTCCAGATTGCTGATGGCAGTTGTAGTGCAACATATTTGAAGGGCACCAGGTTGGGGACAGCTGCACCAGCAGATTTATTTCCAAGCTGAAATTAGCCCAGGTTACACCAGGCTTTGCCTTTTGATGAGTCAGTTTCATCTCTTAAGTCTCTTCTCTGTAACAGGAGTGTGTCTTCCCACCTTAAAGTCTGCATGTCCTATAGTGAGGGTTAGAGCAAATGCTTTGCATGCAGATGTTCCAAAGTTCAACCCCCCACTATCTCTAGTTAAACTTGGGTGACATATATTGCTGCTGGGAGGGATCTGCCTGATACTTTGAAAGGTTGCTGCTGGTCAGAGTAGATAATACTAGATGGACCGCTGATCTGACTCTGGGAAAGGCAACTCCTTCTGCTCCTCTTGTTTCCCGAGGAGCAAAGATGGGAGCCTCCATTCCACCACTACAAATTGATGCTCCTCCTCCCATTACAAGTGGGTTGGATATCATACGTCGAATTGGGTTTTGCGGGGCTATTTCCCCAATGGCTAATTTGACAAGGGACAAACTGTTAGTCCAGTCTTTGCCAACCCGGACCCCTCCTGATGTTTTGAACTACAACTCCTGTAATCCCTAGCATTGACCAGGCTGGCTGGGGCTGATGGGAGTTGGAGTACAACCGCATCTGATAGGCACCAGGTTGGTGAAAGCTGTGTTAGCCTGATAATGTGCATGTATTCCATGCCAGCAGTCAACTTTTCTTGCAAGAGCCCTTGGGCATGAGTTGGTTTTGAAGATGGCGGGTTTGATCTTGATAAAACTGTCTTGTGTGGCTGCAGTGAGTGGGAAAGTGTCTTGAGTTCACGTGCAGGTAGTTACAGAGGCTGGGATGATGACCTGTTGTTCATTTTACACATCAGGTTCTGAAAGGGGAAAGGGCTCCCTTTGTTGGTGTGAGTGGCGCCTTTCGCAACTTGTAGATTGCCCTTTCTTCAGTGTGGCATTGTGTCCAGCCATCAGAACAGCTCTGCATTATTCCAAGGCCACGCCTTCCCGACGTAATGCAAGATGGTGCAATATTTAGTAGATGCCAAAAGACCAGTTCTAGTCGAATGGCATTAAATGTTATCTAATAAAATAGAGTGCAACAGGCATGCTTCTGCTTACCTCACTGTGCCGATGTGTCTTTCTTTTGTGCTGGAAGCTGATGTGCCGTCTGTCGGTGCGCCAGCTTCTCTCCCTCTTCACAAGCAAGCTTACACATACTGTGCTGAGAACAGAAATTGCTCCCACAAATTGGTGTTTGGAAAAATGTATATATTCATGTGTATGCAGCTGCTGTGACTGCATAAACACAATATGTTTAAAGCACTCTCCTGGTGAATCCTGGGAATTGTGGTTTAAGGATGCAGAGAACCGTAGCTCTGTGAAGGTGAAACTACAGTTCCCATGATTCTTTTTTTTATTGAGGAAGGTGCTTTAAATGTATGATGTGTTGTGCAGTGTTATGCCCATTAATACCACAGTAAGTAGATCCAAATCTCTTACCTGGGGAAGTGGCAGTGAGAACAAAGGGGATAAAGAATGAAATTTGGGTCTGGATGAATCAATATCTGCCCATCTCTGTCTAGCATTTAGTTTTCCAGTGTAAAGGTGTCCCCAATGTGCCCGCTTTCCCTCTTTTCAAAACTTCACTCTTTGAAGAAGCTGTTTTAAATCTGCAAGTACTGAATGAAGTAATAACGTCCGTATTCTGTTGTAATAAAAAAAACCACCAACGGTGTCCTATGGCATTTTAAAGACTTGCAAATTAATCATGGCATCATCGCATCATGAAGTGGGCTGTAGTCTATGAAAGCTTATGCCATCATAAATCTGTTAGCCTTTAAGCTGCCACAAGAGCTGAAACGAATATAATAATAAAAATCGGGCCCTTTTCCCATCAGAGATGATGACTGACTTTGAGGCTCAGCTGACAGGGGATGCATGTACATGCAGAGTCCCACCCCAAAATCCTGAGCCTCTTTGTCATCTAGCACTACAAATTGCTTGCCAGATGTGATGTCTACCCCACCCTGGCCAACGTCTTGTGTGAGGGCAGGTTACTGTCAATTGTGTGAGCCTCCTGCAAGTCCTTCGCAGTGGAGTACTGTTGGCATACATTTTGCAGGCTTGGGCACAAAGCCTGCTGTTCTCCAAAGCCATTCGTGTGCATGCAAGGGACAATCACGCATCAAGCCAAAAATAAAGGGGGGGGGAGGATATTCCTCCTGCAGTTGCTTGCAAGGCTGAAGAGGTAAGCCAATTTTAATCCGAAAGCAGCTTGCCCATTCAAGCTATGCAGCAGAATCACCAGGTGCCTGCAGATCCATGCTGTTTGCTGCACTTCGTAGGACTGTAGCCTTGATGCTTCACAGCTGGCAAAACACCTGGAATTCCATCAAAAAATGGAAGGATTTGCCTACAGTAGAGAAATATTTTCTGGTTATAATTGCTTCCTGAAATAGGGATTTACACATCCCTTGGAGATTAGATAGTGTTAGGACAAATTCCAAAGAAGATAGCTTAAACGCTTTACCGTATCACAGGTGGCATTGTATTTCAAACAGCATTATGTTCACCGTACTATTCTGCTCATACAGAAGCAGGATTGAGTGACAACTCCCTTTTTAGCCAGCAGGGGCAGCGTAGAGCTGTAGTGTTACTGAATTCACACAGTGGAGATGCAACAAATAAGCTTATATACTGTATAAGGAAATAGGAACGTTTGGGGCTTTATAGCATGCTGTCACTCCATTTTTTAAGCCAATGGAATGATACATAATGGGAAGCTTGGAACTGTGCAACGGAGGAAGAGGCTATCAAAATTCGCTTTCTTCCGTCCTGTAGTGAAAATGGGTCCAGTCTTTACTTAATTGATTGAATGGATCCCAACATTTTGCTTACAGAGTGGCAGCTGTACTATCTGAGAGTGGTTGCAGCAGAAACCTCCAAGGAACCTCCAGCTCTTCAGAAGCAGCTTCCCCTCCTTTCATTGTGGTATCATGGGCCACTGGCTGTCCATTGCACCATGGCAGAAAAATCTCTCTGGCTAGAGCATCCTCTGTAACAAGCACAAATCAATTGGCACTTCAGCTTGTTAGGAATTGACTGCATCCCAATGATTGTCATTTCCCCCGAGTTACAGGAGTTGTGCTTGTTGCGGGGTTTGAGCTTGGAACTCTCTGGCACCACCCAGCCTTAACTTTATCACAGTTCAGTTCAGCACAAAAACAGGGTCGTTTTTTATTCAGCATGGCAGTGGCTGCAGGTTCGTACCCTGGGATAACAATCTAGGAATTTCATGGGCTTAGCACTTCGTTCCGAGAAGGCTAAACAGGAACAGCGTTTGATTCGCAAATGTGTGTCTCCTTAATAGATGTGGTGGTAACCCTTGTTGGATTTTGCTTTATCTGTTTTGCTCACAAACAGAAAACAAGCAATTATTCAATGAGCCTCACAGCTGCATAGCATCCCCCCCCTTCACGTATAAGAGTCTAGTGGTGCATACACAACTGGAACTAATCAAATTCAAATTCTTCTCATTACGGAACAGTCTTACGGAATGTAGTAAGAATGAGAGCAGTCTGGGCCAACAGATATTCAAGTCTTATGGAATTTCTCGCAGCTTAAGTTTCCCTGCAGGAAAACACTGGAACCACAATCCCGACGCAGTGATGTGACTCAGGCTGGATCTAGACAATCTATTGTCCTGACTCTTCCAAAAATTGGGAGGCAACGTGCCTCCCTTACAAAATGTGACCCTGTGGATCATTCCGGTCTCGTGCAGGAGCGGAACTGGTGTCACGTGAGGTTACCTTCTAGGTCAGGCCTGAAGGACCTGTAGCCCTTCCAGATGTCGGAATCAAGCTCACATTTGCCCTATCCAAGAAACCACAAAAGCAAATCACAGGCTGTAGCTCATTTGGCTGAAGAAGGGGAAGAATAGTGAGAAGAAGCACCCGAGACCAAGTATCATGTGAACTGTGATAATAGCTTTTTGTTCCAGCCTTGCGCAACGCGGAGACAGGATTGGTAAGCAACGTCACCCCTAGTCAGCTGAAATCCTGATGCCAAAGGCATTGAGAATCCTTCTGATTTCAGTGTCCCTTGGCTAGTGGGGTTTGTGTTCAGCACCATTAAAATTTGACACCAAATGCAAGCCCTACTGGGATCGGTTCAATGATCAGCAGCTGAAATCCTTGGAAAGAGCATTTAACTTTGGTTTGATCCAGCAATGCATTTCTCAAATAGGAGTGCATGCTAGGAATCACTTCACCACTAAGGCAGACTTTCCCAATCTGGTGTCCTCCACATTTTGGCTTACAACTCCCAAGAGCCCAAGCCAACATGACTGCGCTACTCTGAATTAGGATTTTCAAAGTGCTGCAACATTTGAGACCGGGTTTCTTTGCAGTCCATATATTATCTTACTATTCCAGGTCTTGAGACTTTGAGGTGAGGCCCTTCTTTTTTCCCTGACCTACACCAGAAGCACTTTTGGCAGGAACTTAGAAAGGAGCCTTCTCAGTGGCTGCTCTGGATCTCCTTCACAAGGGGTGGGTGGGATCTGTCATCTCTGAAGACCTCTTCTCAGCAGGTGGAAATGGTTTTATTTAGACAGGCCTTTGTCTGCAGAAGCTGAGTTGTTATAGCTACTATAAAGGTGCTGCAGTTGGTTCTACCAGCCTCAATGGTCTGAGGAACTCTGTGCTTGTTGCCAGTCAGGGGGCAACCAGAGACCTCCAAAAACACACACAAAAACCCATTTGCTATGGTATGAACTTTGGCTACACTGAATCAGATGCATCAGCTGACAATTATATCTTTGTTTCAGAATGCTCCCATAGAACAAACAATAAAGTCTCAGAAATACCTTGTAAAATTTGATTTGATCTGCAAACAGTAAGAACTATTAATAATGATATTTCTACATATAGCCCCACTACTGCTGCTGCTGCTGTTCTTTTGGCTGCTAGTTGCAGAATGTAAGATAAAAGGTTAGTGTCTCGGAACCGCTCTGTCCTTACTTGGTAAAATCAACCTTGTACAGTGGTACCTCTACTTACGAATTTAATGCGTTCCGAATGCACATTCGTAAGTGGGAAAAAATTGTAAGTCGAATCCCATAGGAATGCATTGGGAGAAAAAATCCGTAAGTCGAAGCAACCCTATCTAAAAATTCATAAGTAGAAAAAATCCTATCTAAACTACATCCAAGATGGCGGACTGAGCTTCATTCATAAGTAGAAACATTCGTAAGTAGAGTTATTCGTAAGTAGAGGTACCACTGTACTTGAAGTTAAGATTTAACAGTGAAATAGTGAAGAAAAGGCTAACAGCTCCGATGTCTCTATCCCTAGCTGCAAGGCACGATTACTTACCAAGCAATTCCCCACAAGTAATCCAGATGGCGGCCTGGAAGCTCAGCAGAGCAGGGTGCATACAAATGTTCCGAAAAACTACTGCATAATAAAATTTTATGATTTACCTTTTGATTATGAAGAGATGTCGCTGGTTTAGAGGACTGTTATCCCACACCACAAACATTTCCTCCACAATTCTGGTCAACCAGCAATAGAGATATCTCAGTCAACTTATTAGAACTTACCTGGAGCCTGAATTTTGCCACCAATGCACTCTATTTTTCTTTTCTTTTCTTGCTCCTTCCCTTCTTCTGCACTTAATACGGGCCCAGTAGAACCACCATTAACTGTGAGGTATGTGTTTGGAATGAGATGGCTTCTACCCCATTTCCTGATCTCCTTGTTGAAGGCTTGTCTTGGCATACTATAGGGTAGGGAGTTATGCTCTTAAGTTAACTGCGGGCCCAACCTATGGCCAAAATGAAAGGGGGGGGGAACGTGTTTCATTTGCTGCTTTAAAAAAAAAAACCACCCACAAAAACTTTGGTGGGTCTTGTTCAGTTAGTATTTTTCATTTATCTGCAAAAGGGCGCCTTGCCAGAAATAACGGATGACATATTTGCCAAGACAAAATGTATGCCAAGAGCCTGCTACAGTTGTTAAAACAAAAACTTGTGAATCATATGTGTAAAAGCACAGCCCCGGCAGTTAAAGAAATAAGGAGCCGTTTTCATTAGCATTAGCAATTTTACTATTTTAACAGTGCATTTTAGAATGATCAGGAGTGGGAATGGTAAAAAGAGAGCAAGAGAAAGGGGGGGGAAAGGTTAAATGTGAGCCAAAGTTAACTCTACCTAACGCTTCTGGCCTAGCCACCAGACGTGGAAGGCTAGCATCCTAGCTAAATGTTGTTTTATTACATATTTCTCTCAAATATAAAGGCTTTTATATGAGAAACATTCAGGCTCTTGTCCTTGGCTGCTGCATAGTAATAACATTGCGTGGTGCCAGTAACTGCTGCTTGTGAAAGTCTGGCCTAACATTCTTTTGTGAAGAAGGAAAATGAGCCATTTTAGAGCTAATACAATGAAGCAGTAGGCCAAAGAATAGCCCCTCTGTGAAGTGGGCTGGGGGGCTCATGTGCCCAACTTTGCAGAGCACAGTCCTCTGTTGGAAGGGCTGTCCTGCTCAAGCCAAGTTTAAAGATAAAGAACCATAAGGAGAGAGAGCCAGGGACCCTTGAAATTGACAGGAGACTAAACAAGCACACAGGTCACCTGGTCACAGTAGTGAGATACAGAAATTATTTTTGAATTTGCATATAAATCAGCATGTGTACCTTCTTTACACCTTTTGTCCTCTTTCTTCTCTTGGTGATGAATAATTGTCTACCTTACCATGGTTGAAGTACTAACAACCGTCATGTAGTTTAACTTGTCCTTTTCTTAAAAAACATATTCAGTGTTGGACATAATTTGACTGTTGTACTGTACTGTATAACAAAACAGCCTACCTATCTTCTGGAAGATCAAGTTTATCCAGTAACAAATGCAAAGTAGCTTGCTTCCCCCGCCCCCCTTTGTGTTGCATACAGATGTATCCGACTTGAGGTATATTTCATTTTTGCAAAGCTCTAAGAACAATATACTGATGTTTGGGAGCCCTAATAAATATTCTAAATTACTAGGACCCAAATGATCTTTTAAGTTGTTCTCATTATCATAATTGCTGTTTTAATCATCATAAAATCATAGAATCATGGAGTTGGAAGGGACCCCAAGGGTCACCTAGCCCAATTCCCTGCAATGCAAGAATATTTTGCCCAACATGGGACTCAAACCCACAACCTTGAGATTAAGAGTCTCAGGACAATACCTCAAAGACCGCCTCTTTCCATATGAACCTACTTGGACCCTGAGATCATCTGAGGCCTCTTCCTCGAGAGGTTTGGAGGGTGGCAACACAAGAACGGGCCTTTTCTGCAGTGGCTCCCCGTCTGTGGACTGCTCTCCCCAGGGAAGTTTGCCTGGCACCTTCATTATACACCTTTAGGTGCCAGGCAAAATAAATGATCCCTTTTAACCAGGCCTTTGGTTGATATGATTTTCATCCTATGCCCTTTTAAAATGTGGGGTTTTTTGGGGGGGGCTAATGGGTGGTTGTTTTTATTTGTATTAGGTATTTTGTGGTTTTATATCTTGATTTTATCCTGTGAACTGCCCTGAGACCCTTGGGTGTAGGGCAGTATATAAATTCAATCAATAATAATAATAATATCCCAGATTACCCATTTCAAAATGATTTACCATATGAATGCATTGCATGTATATGTGTTTGTGTGTGTTTAAGCACCAAATTAAAGACCCACAGACAGTGGGCAAATATATCATATCTCCACGTAATTGATGATGTGGACGCCTCACTGCTACGAGAATGGTTTTGTTGTGCCAGGACAGCAAATATGCAGTATCTTCATTCGGGGCTGTAATCTTACACACATTTACCTGCCAGCAAGCCCTGTTGAACTTTTTGGTGTTGTTTCCAAGTATACATGCAAAGGAACGAACTGGAAAGGCCTGTTAATTCAAGGCAGATTTGCTTATGTTATCCTTCGCCAACCTGGTGATAGCTGGGAGGTGGTAGCCCGAAACACATGGGGGGGGGGCACCAGGTTAGTGAAACCTGACTTACGTTGGTGTAAGCAGCGCAACAGTGGAAGATGAAACTCGTGGAAGATTGCTGCTGTGCGTCTCTGAACTGGGAGTGCTCAAATAGAAATCTCTAGATTGTATCCGACATAGCACTAAGGTCAACGTTCTGTCAGTGCAAGGGAATGTTTTCCCCTTCTAGTCCACATGCTCCCTAAATTTGTTAGAGGGTTTTCCTCTGTAGCAGATTTGAGGACATGAGGTGGGAAGAAAGCAGGAGAATCCTTGCGGTAGTGCAAAAATTGGGTTGAATACTGCCCTCTGAGTTTTCTCTTTGCATTTTATGCTGCTCAAATGAGTAGTTGTTGTTTAGTCGTTTAGTCGTGTCCGACTCTTCGTGACCCCATGGACCAGAGCACGCCAGGCACTCCTGTCTTGCACTGCCTCCCGCAGTTTGGTCAAACTCATGTTCGTAGCTTCGAGAACACTGTCCAACCATCTTGTCCTCTGTCGTCCCCTTCTCCTAGTGCCCTCAATCTTTCCCAACATCAGGGTCTTTTCCAAGGATTCTTCTCTTCTCATGAGGTGGCCAAAGTATTGGAGCCTCAGCTTCACGATCTGTCCTTCCAGGGAGCACTCAGGGCTGATTTCCTTAAGAATGGATAGGTTTGATCTTCTTGCAGTCCATGGGACTCTCAAGAGTCTCCTCCAACACCATAATTCAAAAGCATCAATGATGCTATTGATGCTCACATGAGTAGACCTTCTCAAATAAGCCCTGAAATGTTTGAGAGATGGTTAGTGCAAAAACTGATGTTTCGAGCCTTAAGGATTAGAAAGGGTTGGATTTCTAAGCTACAACGCTAGTCTAGATAGGACAAAAATACCCAGCTGTCTTAAATTTACTAAGTAACTATATCTAGAACACGACTGCTCAAGCTTTGGGTTTATTTAACTTGGGATACACAGATTGCCTTTTAAATTTTCCAATTAAACTTGGTATTTGTGGGCTATTTGGGTAACCACACCTTCATCCCTTATACCACAGTTATTATTAATGCTTTCTGGGGTTATACCAACCAACAGGAAATTTTTTTTTATATATAATGCTATTACTTTCTGTGTACAATCCTTGTAATAAGAGATTTCTGACTCTTACAAGTATAAAAAGGGCTGCCTATGACTACAACCTTTGCATTCAGACATCTCTGAAACCTTGCAAATTTCACCTATTGAAAATTACTTTTAGGTGCTTTGAAATACGAGAGTTTGGGTGAGTTGTGGATTTGTTTTTGGCACTGCAAGATTTGCTAAATTCTGCACATTGTTTTCTAAACAGTTTGGAATTGTTTTCACTCTCAGAAGTATGACAGGTTTTCTAGCATTTCAGTCCTCATTTAACCCTTCCTTCTGTAGCAGACGCATAGCAGTTTTCAATAAACAGGCCAGAGTCGAGAAAGCTGCAAAATGTATGTCAGTTGAGGAGCAGGCTGATTTTTAAAGTGCACGATTGATAGGTGTGTTTGCTTTCATGCATTTATGACTCAATACTATGCACATGAATTTAGAAGTAAGTCCCACTGACTTCTGTGGGAGCCACACCTGGTACATCTGTAGAGGATAACAACACAAACTTTTCCAACCTACTTATTTTGATAAAACGTCTCTTCTTGGATTTACATTCCATCTTTGACATTCAAGAAGCTGAAAAATGTGAGTTAATGGCAAAAGCAAGAATTAATACTCAAGCAGTGCATTTATAAAACGAGAGTGGTAGACCTCCGTAGAGACACATTCCAGGCATAGCTTTGATTTTGCATTTGAAGTGGGAATAACTTTGAAATAATTTCCTGCTATGTAATTCCAAGCCACCTGAGAAGGAACAGAAGGGGATGATCAGTCGGATTAATCTTCCCCTGAAGCACTTTGCATTATCCTCCTTGTATCTTGCTATTTAAAAAGATAACTGCAAGTCTAACCGCCCCCAACTAGTGCACTCCAGATGTTTTGAACTCCCATCATCCCCAGCCAGTCTAGCTAAAAGTCAGGAATGATGGGAGTTGTAGTTTCAAACATCTGGAAGGCACCAGGATGGAGAAGGCTGGGTTAGGTGCATGAGAATAAAAGCAAGTCTTAAAAGTAATATATTGTTTCACTTTGGTGACTTGCATGTATGTCATTAATTATCACGGGTTTATAGCCTGAAGGTTGGCATCTATCAGAATGTTCAATATTTCTGAAGTACTGTATGTTGATTACTAGCTCATTGAAAGCCAGCCTTTACTATGCAGAACAGTATGTTAACAGAGCAGCTGAAATTCAGGACTCTCGTAAGTGTACCTCCCAATATAACAAATCCTATTATTAATCTTAAAACAATATTTAAGGAATAATACATAGAACATCAGTACTGTACCACCACCCTTAAAAAGCAAACAAACCCCAAACATTTAATTTGCCTTAGCCTTTGTTATATAACTTCAGGATTTTTTGGACGAAATAACAAACCAAAAGCCCAAACAGCATGTAAGGGTTGTTATCCCATTGCTCTTCAGTCTGCCCCCCAGAGGCCCATCACAATAGCAGCGATGTGTCACTCTGCCAGTCCAAATCATAGATGAGCTCTTGTGCCCATGAGATGATTCCAGAAATAGCCTTTCAGTCCTTCCATCTCCAGAAAGTCTTCTCTAATGGCATATTGAGAATCTCCAAAATAGTCACAGTTTATAGTTTGGCTGGGGTCTGTAGAAGTTGCTGCTAGAATAACCCATACAGACACCTCTATAGAATAAGCAAAATACTGTATATCCAAAGGAGCTTGATCCATGTCTACATCTACAGGCTGTTTTCATACAAAATCCATCATGTCTGATTTTATTAGTGGACACTAAATAGCAACATAATGGTACCATGAAACTGTATTGATACTTGTGCTCTCTTCGCTTGAGCTTTCTGCAATGAGAGGCCAAGCATAAAACTGAAGCCAAAGAGTAAATTTTATATCCTTTAGGGTTTTTCTGGTGCCTGTAGGCAGGTTTAACGTCACAAAATGTCCCGAGCACCTCTCTCAATCAGTGATTCTCAAGTGCTCTCTACCTTCCTTTCTCTGTAATTGTAAGCATATAACATTTGAACTATTTGCCTACTAATTTAGGATCTGTCTAATTGGCTATTGTAATCGCTCTTCACGTTGATATCAAACAGGCTGCCCAAGTGCTTCGTAAAACAGAGATGGCTAACCTGTGGCCCTCTAGGTGTTGTACGACTCCCATCAGCTGCATCAGGCATGGCCAATGGTCAGGGAAGTTGCAGTCCAGCAAGATCTGGAAGACTGTCCCTGATAAAAGACAGTTCTCCTTATTTCGGAGCATTGCTCTAGTTAGGTCCATTAATGCAGGATCACTGGATTCAAATTCCACTGAACTCAGTCATAAGTAAATGGACAATGGGCAACCTGCTGTCATTGTGACCAGTGCCTTTCCACAATGGTCTTACGTAGATCCTCTTTCTTTGCCTGCCTTCTGCTAAATTGCCCCACAGGGGATGATTTTCCACCTTCACTCCGCATGATACCTTGATGGTCACACATGAGGTTGATTGATGTGCTTCTTGAGCTGTTGTGAATATGTCCAAGGAATATACCCACAACATCTAATTGAAATTGAAGGGAGTGAAGAGGCTGTTCAGCTCAGTTGTGTACATGCATGTCCACTCTCCCCTCATACATACACGCTGCCATGAGCGTATGTAGTCCAGACCACACCGTGTGTGTAAGCAGATTGCAGGCGAAACGCAGGAGGCATCTTTGGCGCAAGTAAGTCCAGGTAACGCAAGCTTCTCTCAGGGATAGGATTCTGGTTCCTATGTCCCACAAATCTCCATCAAGGGGATAATGTGTCAGTTGCTATTATATGAATGAGACATGGTGTCTCATCTAATCGTTTTTCTTTATTCGATGGCTTTTGGCGATGAGTCAGATTTCTTAGGTCCAATGGATGCTTGACGGGCCTTGAAAAGGAGAGCAAAATGATCTGGCATGCATCTGCTGATTTACCACCAGCATTATCTACTGTTGCAGAACGCATGTTTGTGGAGAACCTTTATTGATAGCCTCAACATACAAAACCTCACCCTGTCTTTGCCTTACATAATTAGAAATGGGGTGTTCTGAGAATACAACAGCCTCCCTCTGAGCTCCATTACCAAAGTAGGCCTCTGCTGATTTCCGTACTGCTACCACAATTTTTGCATTTCAAGCTCAGAAACATGACACCCTCCATCCATTATTTTTTTTACAGCGTGGGATTATTTCTAGTGGACATTAATCAGAGTCGACAGCTCCAACCATTTACTGTGTCAACGTAGTTTCTGATGGTGTGTGTGAGATGAAACTGCTAACTAGGCTTTTGGAAAATGCAGGCACAGAGTAGGTACATTTCAGCGATGACTCACTGTAGCTCCATGTCTGATGCTACTGGGAAGGTCACCAAGGACTCTGCAAGTCCTAGGGCACACAAATGTATGGCTGCTCAAAACATTGATTACTGAAGTGGGATTCCTGCTGATTATGGGAAGGAAAACAGACGGCAAATGTGTCTCCTGAAAAGCCTGGGCGATGCGGTTAAAAATCCTGCATCTGGGAGAAATACTGATGAACTGGTATCATTTGAGGTGGTGGTGGTGGTGAAGCAGTAATGTATTATTTAATGGCCGAGGCAAAGCTTTTCCCAAGCCTTGTGAAATTGTACCCTGCTTCTAAACTTGATAGATCTTCAGCCCCTCCCTGCAACCTAGAAATCTCCTTGCAACCTGGCTTTTACATCTCCTGTATAGCTTTCCTTCTGCCTATCTGACTGGTCCCGATTTTGGCCAACACAACCCACAAACACAGAGCAGAACCCAAAAGCTGAGCAGGTGGATCCAGGTGATTAAAAATAAAAAACCACCGTGAGGCAAGGCACATGTTTCAAGAGATGTCAAATACAGTATATTCATGTTGCACTCATTGGCTGTCTCACTGCTTGTTGATAGATGGTTTGATTTTTATGGTGGGGGTTTTTAAAAATCAGTATTGTGCCCTGCTTTGGGATGTATTTTTAGTGAAAAGCAGTCAGCTAATTTCAATAAATGTATGCATTTAGATGACACGTGCCACATTTTAGAGCTGTGCAACACTAAGGAGCAGCAACAAGTGCTTCGTCCAAGATCAGTCATGGCAGGATTAAAGGATGGGAGCATATGCTTTGAGTATGTGCAGAATGCTCTTCCCATACCAAAAAGCAGTTCCGGAAAGTTCCAGCTGAAAAAAGGAGCTCTGATTATAGTACAATTTCTACTTTGTTTATATTTTATTTTAACTATTGTCATGTACACTGTCTAGAGAATTTTGGTTATGGGGCAGCTTAATAAATAATCTTTAAATACCAGGGCCAAGCCCTAGAACAGGCATGTCAAACCTGCGGCCCTCCAGATGTTTTGGACTACAATTCCCATCTTCCCCAACCACTGGTCCTGCTAGCTAGGGAGCATGGGAGTTGTAGGCCAAAACATCTGGAGGGCCGCAGGTTTGACATGCCTGCCCTAGAACATCAAGGAGACAGTATTACCCTTCCCTTTTATCCCTCTCCAATATCCCCATAAAAAAAGAGTTAAACTGCATGTTTACATTAAACAAGCTAGTTTTAAAATGTGATCATGGCCACCCACTTTACAAAAAGCAGCTCTGGGAGGGTTCCGTCTAGATGGGAACAAGGCACAAGGGATTTAATCCCCCCCCCCAATGCCATTTCCCCGTCAAAATAACACCGTTTTTCTCTCAGAGGTACTATTTGTATCTGGGCTTCAGCTTTAGCTAGAAGAGGAGCATATAGTACAAAAAAAGGGAAGGGAGAGATTGAAATCTGGTTCCAACCTCAAAAGTAGACTTATTGGAGAATAATTCCCCAAACAATTGTAAAAACTGTGACTGTTCTGGCTGAACTGAGATTTCTCTAATCAGTCTTTTAAATGCCCACATTAAAGCCCCCACTTTGCAGGCTGCTATCTATTTGTCTATGCATGAAGCTACCATTGAAAGCCGGCAGTTTTCTGAAGGTTGATTCTCTTAAACTGCTGGAGCATTTACAGAGAATACTTTCCTTTGATTATTTGTCTGTTCATGAGCAATAATTTCTAGTTTCTGCATTCAGTTGATAGTAGGATTTCAACACCACCAGGAAACGTTTCCGACTGAGGGTAATGCTACAATGATTTGCCTAAACCTGTTAAGCCAGGGTTGTAGTTTTAAATTTATTTAACTGCTGTGGTGTTAAAATATTTCATATTCCAGTCTAAGTTTTCAGATCATTTTTTAAAAATTAACATCCTATATATTATCCTAAATATATATCCTATATATTTAACTGTTTTCCATTTCCCTTAGCAACCCCTTTCCACTTATTTTTTTAAAAATACACTTTTATGTCATCTTTAAGAGAGAGATACTCTCCCAAGGTGGCATCCATTTAAAAAACAATATTGTACAAAAATAAGATATTTGGAAGTCAGTAAAAATACTGTTCCCCCAAAATGCCAAAACACAGTATAATCAGTGCTTTTTTCTAAAAAAAATGTTTAGGGGTACTCTAATTTCTCTACTCATATTGAAATATTGCCCCTCAATGAGGCCAAACTTAGATTCCTCTCCAACTATTGCTGCCCCACACTTCCTCCTCCCCAAATCCAGAGATTCCCTATGCTTTGAAAATCCAAAGAGGAGAGCTACAGCGATTGCACAAGGAATCTTGGGATTTAAGGAGGAGAACATGTGGAACATTTTGTGGGAGGGAATTAAAGGTGGCATGGAGGGGTTCACGATCCACATTAGGCCTGAGGTATGGACAGGCCCTCAGTCGTCTTAACCTCAAGCACAGTCTGCATTACATACAGCTGTCCGTATCTGTGTCTCCTGAGTCGTCTCCCATCATTTGCTAACTGGGTTAAATAAACATGTGAGGGGTGGGTGGGTGTTTGCAGGGATGTGTGTGTCAGCTCCACCTCGCATCATCATGCTAGTCACTTCCAAAAGCTGGACAGGAACCATCTGCAACAGGGAACCTGCTGTATTAATGGCACCTCCCTGTATGTTTTTCAGAACCATGAAAAATCAGGGTTCTTAAATGTCTCAGTGAGCAGAGCAGGCTCCCCACTCCACTTGCTGAAGTGTAGGTGGGTTCCCATGAGGGAACACAGTTATACCAGCAAGAACTTATTGAACTAACAGAACTGGACAACAGGGGCAAACCAACAGCTTTTTATACATTTCTGAAGGCCCGGGCCACTCCCACTCCCAACGTGATTGGCTATTTAAACTTCCAAGCTGCGAATCATAACTAAGAGTTGAAGGGCCAATGGCAGAGGCCCAAATCCTGAATTGTTCTGTGATTGGATATCATGTATTGAATCAGAACATGGGCTCAGAATCCTCAGTCCAGACTCAAGCTCAGGCAAACACACACCACTGAATACTTAACACTACCCTTCCAACTCTTGGAGGTCAACTGAAACAGCAGTGGGGGTGGAGCTAGTACACTCATCCCTGCAGCTCCTCCTCCCCCTCTTCTTCTTCTTCTTCTTCTTCTTCTTCTTCTTCTTCTTCTTCTTCTTCTTCTTCTTCTTCTTCTTCTTCTTCTCTGTACCCAGATAATGTACACCTGAAGATGGCTGTTATTCTTACCTGGTGGTGTTCTTTCTTTCACACTTGGGCTTTTAGGTGCTGTGCCCACCCTTTCTCCCTCCCTCCCTCCCTCCCTCCCTCCCTCTCAATGAAAGTTATGGTTTATTTTATTTATTTTTTTAAAGCGTTTCAACCAGAATGCCACACTTCATTCAGCAGTTGTAGAGAGAGGGAGCTCTTTCATTTTTAGCACTTCTGTTCATGCAAAGGAACTGCCAGTTTAACCAAAAAAGCTTCTACTTCAAAGGGCAGGCCTCCAACCAATTTCAGAAGGGGCACGTTGCCATTTTAACAGATGGGCATCGGAACGAATAACAAGTTCTGCTGGAGCAGCTCGTGACGTCTGCTTGCTGTGGAAAAACTTCCCACTTCGGAGATTCAGCCATATACCTCAGGTCTTGGAAAAAAAAGTGTAGCTTGTGATTTATCTCTTTGAACTCAACTATAATCCAGAAGTGTTGTAAGGGAAATCATGATTATTCTCCCTCACCCACCCACTGCCACCTAACCAACACCTTCTGAGTTCCTTAAGAACATCTGTTGCATACTCTTCTCTGGGCTCATTGTAAACTGCCCTGTGATCTTCAGATGAAGGGAGGTATAGAAATTTAATAAATGATGATGATGATTTTTAGAAATAAGAGTTGCTCGAATCCAGCTAATGAAATGTGGTTTGGCAAATTTTATATGAACTGGTTAGATTATGGAAAACCACTTCATGATCCAGAGCGCTTGGCCTCCTCCAGAGGATGCAATGATGTGACACGTGTTGGGTGCATGGCGCCACATGTGTGTGACGCACGCTGGGCCCTCTCAATCTTGGGGGCAACCCGGCACCTCTGAACTTGACTGCAGGCAAGGAAATAGGAAGGAGGTGGTCTCTTCTTTCTTTGAGGAGGCCTCTCCTTGCTTGATATATTGGAAAGCCACTCTTAGTCAGGGTAGACAGTATTGGTCTAGAACAGGGGTCAGCAAAGTTTACCTTGCCTGGACCGGTTCACTCCAGCAAAGATCCCTCTGTGGGCCGGATAGCTCATGTGCCCGCGATTTCCGGCATCTGCATCTGCGCAGACGTGATTTCTGGTGCCGCGGAAGCGAGTCCCTGCACTGCGCTGTGCCGGTTTAGCGCAGCATGCAGGGACTCACCGAGCGGGTGGCTTGGTTCGGGGGCGGCTTGTGGGCCGGTTAAACTACCCCTGTGGGCCACTTGTGGCCCATGGGCCTTAGGTTGCCGACCCCTAGTCTAGAAGGACAAATAGTCTGACCTAGTAATAGACAGCCTCTAATTTTTCAGGAGTAATGCCCAAGTTGCCCATGAGGTAATATAGCCTGAGAGTGAGTGACCGTCTCAAGTTCACCTGGCGAGCTTCATGGCTGGGGATTTGGGTCTCCCTCGTCCTAGTCCAAAGTATGATGACGGACAACATTGTATACTATCCTGACCCTGCACCGTTGGAATTCAGATATGCTGGCTTATATAAGTTGCAACGAGGGCTCTTATTAACTAATAGTGTGGAATGAATGCCCCAAATGTGTATGCAGTTGTGTCCGCTTGCATACTTGCTGTATCACCCTTGCTTTTTGCTCTTCTCTTCTTTTGAGAATTATTCACACATTGCAGTGAATGCATGCGAAAAAGGTGGTCCTCTCCCCATGCCTAGAAACACTTGGCAAAATCTGTGGAAAAGCCTACATGTGACAATTCTGTACATGTTGATCAGGGACCCTTGAATATGCGCATCCATGCCCTCAGAAACGATGCTCTCTATGCATATACTACATAGGCTGCCAACCAACTGCATAGTTATAGGTTCTTTCACAGGTTGTGTCAAACATCTATGAGGGCTGAGGCCAGGAGGTATCATTCTGTTCCCTTCAAGATACATTCCATGTACCATGTGAAGGATCCTTCTGCTGATATTTTCCCAGCTGTTTCCAGGAACCCTTTGTATCTAAACCATATTTAGAGTCCATTGATAAGACACTCAGTAATAGTAGAGAGCCATACATGGGAGAGGATGGCTTGTTTAGTCTTACTAAGCTTCGCCTGTGCTGTGTATTTGCCAAGGGATGCTGGCCATGCGCACTCTCGTGGTGTAGCAGGAAAAAGCAACCCCCTGTGTGAAACCAAATGAGTGTGTAGCACAGAACACCGAGAAACAAACACACAAATACCCTGCCGTGTGGACGAGTTGTTAGATTAGACAAATCAATGTCGAAAGGGGTTAACGGAGAGTTTGACAAGTAATGGTCTACATTTTGGGCTTCTTAGATAGAGCATGCATTTCATTCTATTGTTCTAAATAGCACATTGCATGATGCTGATGTGCAATGATTTATTTATATATTTTTTAAAGCTTTTAGGTCAGCTTTGTGTGTGGGGAAAGCCATGCCAGCAGATGGAGCCTGGCCTTGAATTCTTAAATATTAGAACTGTCTGTGTTTATTTTCTTTCGGTGTTTAATATGATGGCAAGAGATGTTATCGCTGCTAATCCATGTGGGTTTGGGAGGAATTTCTTGGTCTGTGAGGATTAGTGGTTCACTGGTGCATTCCTTTAACTGGCTGCAGTCTCTGCTGCAGAAGCTTTCCAAGGGCATCCCAACCATACAAAAGCCCTGTCATTGACAGAAACCACAGACACAGGCCTTAAGGAAGCTTTGGGCAGCGCTGAATTTAATAGCTTATTTCCTCTGCCACTGAGACTGAGATCAATTGCCTGAAATTTCTACAAAACGAGGTGAATATGAGTTTCCCTGCTTTTCTTCTTTCTTGTACACCTCTCTCGACCATCTCCCCCCTCCAACATATACCCTTTTTTTGATGAATGAGTTCAGTTTAACTTAATAACAATCTCTGGTTTTGAAGCAGAAGAGCCTCGCAAGAAGTTGCCATCTGTTTTGTTGTGTCCAAAAATGGCCAGTGTTCTTTTGGCTTGCCAGTCTAGTACCTGAATGCGGCTCAGAATGACACAGGCTGCACAGTAGTCCATCTATTGTTCAGGAAATTTCCATTCGAAACACCTGCGCAACGTTGGCTTGTTTGTTGGCTAATAGCTCCAGCTGACCTTGGTTTTTGTGTTCAAAGTCAACTTGATGAAGGAGGATAAAGCTCCATCTTTTAAACCTGGGATGTGGAAGCTGTGACTCCAACTCCCTTCAGCCTCAGCCAGCATGCCTAATGGCCAGAAATTATATACATAAGTCCAAACAGCAAGTGGAGATCCACGGGCTCCCTTTTCCATTCTGTAACTTGGTTTTCGCAGTCTTTGTCAGCCTTCCCATACTTGCTGAAACCTTTGCCTTGGCTGGAGCAGCTGGTGAGGTAGTCTAATTTGCAGGTGGCACTAAATGATTTAGGATGGTAAAAAGGGACTGTGAGGAGCTCCAAAAGGATCTCTCCATACCAGGCGAATATTTTTTATTTATGAATCAAATTTTACATGATGTTTGCTTAATGGTGTGATGCAACACTTCTCACAGCATCTTATTGTATGGTGTGGATAATACCATAAACAACACCTGCATTGCCCTGCTTTCCTAGGAGAAAAGTTGTCAGCTTGGGAAGAACTCCTTTTGCTTAACCTCAAGGTTTCAGATACAGTGGAACCTTGGTTTATGAACACCTTGATTTACGAATTTTCGGTTTACGAACGCCGCGGACCCATCTGGAACGGATTAATTCACTTTCCATTACTTTCAGTGGGAAAGTTCGCTTCAGTTTATGAACGCTTCAGTTTATGAACAGACTTCCGGAACCAATTGTGTTCATAAACCGAGGTACCACTGTACTACCCTCACAGCATGGGGAAGGAGCCCCTGTTTTAGTGGCCTCTATACTTTGAAAATAATACCAGAATGTGTGCCAGGTTAAGCAAAATGAGATGGTAGATTTGTAGGTCTTAATCTGCATTCTCTGTCAAAAGAAACAAGTACCCTATCAGCAATAATGGTTCTTTAGTCCATGGGAAATAATGTTTTTTTTATCATACAAGCTTTGATTCTGGGTGTCTGTCTCCATCTGATAGTGTGGAAAGCTTTTCAAGGTTCCAGAAGGAGACTGTGTCAGGGCCAAATTGGCCAGCCCCAGTAATAGCGTTCTGTGTCTTGTTTATAAAATAAATCTCAGTGGTGTTGTGGATCAGGTACGTGAACAAAGATTTAATAAGTTCTTAAATAGGTGCTTTCTCTTCCAAAATAAATGGAAATCTTTAATAGCAGGACATTGCTGCACACCTCAGATAGGCAGGAGCCAGCAGTCATGTTTGTGTGATATTTCTTTCTGAATTAATCAGGAGATAGCTAAATCAGCTAACCTTCCAGAGGCTTGTAAATTCCTAGAGCAAATTCCCCCCTTGGATCCACATGGCAGATCTCGTCTCTGATATGCCAATCTCGCTACGTGTGCAGAGCTCCTATTGACGTCAGCAAGAGATACAGACTTTCAGGGATAAGAGAAGTTTGGAGTATCATTTGAGCTTCTCAAGGGAGTTTTATTTTTAGACTGAGGAAGGGGGATTTTTCTTGAATTGATGATATGGTTGATTTTCTCAGTGGAAATCATACTAAAGCTTACGTTGTGTGTATATCTGAGTGCTTGATGAGAAGGTCAAAATTAAATGAACAGGAGGATTAAAACGTCTTTTTTTTTTTGCTAGAGACAGCTAATTAGTTCTATCATCAACCTTTGAAAGGATGTGTCCACTTTCTATTTCAGTGAGAATGTTCTCTCTTTTTGCAATTGAGAACTGTACAGAAACATTCCATTCATTCCAGCCTACTGTTTTTTTTTAAAGGCACATCTGTCAGCATTAAAGCTCTAGACAGCAGTCGATAGTTGAATCATAGTGTGTTCATAACCCTTGGCATTTAAATCTGAGCCCTAAAGGTCAAGTTGTGTTCAAATCAAACATCTGAGATCTGGAAAGTTATTTATAGAATGTATTACGCTTGAAACCATTTAAATGAATGCAAGTATCTTTCAAATACTGTAGTCAATTGCTCTGTAAAGCGTATATGTACTATACCAGGCATCCCCAAAATGCGGCCCTCCAGATGTTTTGGCCTACAACTCCCATGATCCCTAGCTAACAGGACCAGTGGTCGGGGAAGATGGGAATTGTAGTCCAAAACATCTGGAGGGCCGAAGTTTGGGGATGCCTGTACTATACCATCTGCCTAAACTTCATACTTCCATTTGTAAATCCAAATATGCTTGGATTGAACGTGAAAATATAGAATATACACATTAGAATTGTTTGTGATCAAATCATACTTTGCAAGAAGAAGAAGAAGAAGAAGAAGAAGAAGAAAGGCCTTACAGGAAGATCAGAAATTTATTCCTCCCTTTTTTCAGATGGTTACTAAAACTGAGAGGTCAGAGTATTGTGTGGGATGATTCCCCTATGTTTTAAATGGAATGCAAGCATTTTGGTGTGAAGAGCAACAAGCAACATACACAGCCAATTCTGCATGCTCTCTTTGGGCATTTAGACCATGCAATTATCATCATGGCCCAGAGACAGGGGCTGCAGGTGTTCATTCTGTGCCCACCCCAGTCCATAGCTGTCCATGCATTTGGAGGCAGGAGCAGGGCAGCCTACCAAATGCCCGAGGGTTTCAGCTCCCAGAGACGGCCTATGTCCTTATGGCAGGCTGCCTTATTGCTGACATGCTCCAAGTTCCATGAATGATGTTGGGGAGGGGCCAGCACAAGGCCCAATGGTGGAGGGTGGGATGAACAACCACATCCCTACTTTCCTACCCTGCATGATGTCAACTACAGGGCTACAGTCTCAGTCAGAACCAAGACCCGTCAAACCCTTTTGAAGAGTGGGAGGCAAATGTGCATATTATCAATTCTGGAAAGACCTTTTGCACAGCCAAGTGGCTCCCTAGTTAAGCAGAGACTTGGTTCAATGTCTCCCAAGACCCAAAGTGATTGCTGTTTCAATTGTGGACATTTTAAACGCTGGAAACAAAGGTTCCTTCCCGTGATCTGAAAGGTTTGGTAACCCTGCCTATTGCAGTCTTCTTTGGAGGGCTTTCCACAGTTGTGCAACATTCCTAATTATTCTGAAATCCTATCAAGTTAAAAAGATTGATGGCCACATCGCAAGTTGTCTTACAGAAGGCTGAAGAAGTAGAAAAACTGTACTATTGGGGGGAGTGTATGTGGAATTCAGAGAGGATTTTGAAGATCTTTGAAAATAGCCAGCAATTAATGCTTGTGCATCCAATAATTTTACTCCCAGCATCTTTTGTTCTGCAGGTATAATATCAATTTTTATTCTATTTTTATCTTTTTTTAATGCTTTCAATCATGAAATACAAATCCCCCCCCACAAATGTGCAGAACATCCTTGCAGTTATTGTCTATTTTGTTCCATAACTATGGAATGATTGGTAACTTAATCTTTGGTCTAGTTGGATGTCTGCCAGCATTGACCAATGGAGCTTTGTCTCAGCACCGGTTCTGCATTAGATGTGTGACTTAGCTCAAAAGGTCTATCCATAAAGAGCCATGACCCTCAACGTCATAAATACTGGGCAAGGGGGAGAAGCTTATTTCTGAGTTTTTCAGCTGATTAGAGTATTTGTTAATGCATGAGAACGTGATGAACTTTGTTATTTATACCCTAATGTTGATGCAGATGCTATTCTTGCTAGCTATTTTTAACTGCTTTTTGCTTCATGGAAACTTTTGTGAGAAGGAAACATTTCCGGCGCACATATTTGTAAGGTTCTAATTTACTGGATCCATGCATGCTTGTTTGGGGTTAACTGGAACAGGAATTCTGGTATTCTAAGCACACCAATGGGTGCAATAGACATTGGGGCTCTGGAATGCGTTCAGCCTGTTCCACGTTGATGGTTGTGGCTTTTATTAGCTTTCGCAAGCAAAGCAGAACTCATTATCGGGTTGGAAAATGTATTGATTTATTTAAATATTTATACATTGCACTTTCATATAAAATATAGCAGGGCAGTATACAACCTCAAAACACCATGTTACATTAAGAGCATCAAACATGCCAGTAAAAACTGATTGGCAAAGGATCTCAGGTCTGAAAGGTCTATCTGAAGAATACAGTTTTTAAGAGACATCTGAAGTGGTGCAGGGTTTATACCTGCCCAATCTCTATTGGCAAGGAGTTCCACAGCGCAGGGTCTTCCGCACTAAAGATTTGGTCCCTGGTAAAGGCCAGCCAAACCTCAGGGGCTTGTGGGACTGCCCAAAGTTCCTCATCAAAAGACTACTGAAGTACGCAGGGCCCAAAATGTTTAGGGCACTGCAGATTCATGCAAGAACCTGGAACCTGGTCCAGTAGCAAATTGGTAACCGGCGGAGCTCTCTAAGCAGCTGGGATCTAAACAGAGTAACATGCTGCTAGTAACCTGCTTCTCCGAGCAGTTGACCCACTGTATTCTGTATTAGCTGCAGCTTGCAGACCAGATACAAGGGCAGCCCCACGTACAACACATTACAGTAATCCAGTTTTGAGGTCACCAATGTCTGTGGCTGAAATAAAACCAAGAAAATGGTTGCTCCTTTGAAACCTAGCAGCTCCCTCCGCTGAAACTCCGCAACATGCCCGTTGCCCTAGAGACGCGCAGCAGAACTATCAAACCTTGGAGGAAACTAACCTCCTATGTTTCTGCCTGAAGCATTGTTCTCCTTGTGACTCATCCAAAGAAGCAACAGGTAGAGTCTCCTAACTGCGGCTAATTATGCTGTCTCTCTGCACTAGGAGTGATGGAGTGATCCACCCACATCCAATGCAGAGACCTAGCAGAGTTGGCAACCTCCAACAACAGGGGACTGGAAGGTGAAAACGATGAATCATGCAGACACAACAAGACAGCAACCTTGGTGACTGAGGACTTGGGGATTAATGGGTACTTGGGATGGGGGGGTCAGTTATTTGGGATGAAGCACATGCCATGCATGCAGAAGATATTGGGTTCAATTCCTGGCATCACCCCTTAAAATTGGGTTAGAGCAGGTGATGGGAGGGGCCTCTTTTAGAGAGCTTGCACAGCCACTGCCAGTGAGAGTAAACAGCCCTAGATGCCCCAACAGTCTGACTTGCTTTAAGCTAGCTTTCTATGTTCCCATCCACTTAATTTGCCTTGGCATACACCTGCTGCTCACTCGTAGCATATTAGTGTGTCCTGGTGGAAAGACAGATAACCATTATGGTTATCTAATGGTATGAAGATGTTTTGCAGAAGTGATTGCACTATGCTTTGTGGAAAGCGAAGCAGAACCTAGGTGCTCTGTTTTAGTGGAGGGCATGAAGGAATATTGGGGAGATGGTTTACATGGAAGCTTGGTCATGTCGAAAAGGATGTCCCCTGCAAATCCTCTCCTTAAAATGAAACAATAAAACCCTTGCACGAGGGCTTATTTTGTCTGATGAGCTTGTAAATGGTGTGTTCGCCAAGAGATGATAAGTAGGACAGATTCTCAAACTACAGGGCAGTTGCCAAAGTAGTCCTTAGCTCAAGTCCACACTTGACAGATGAACACATACAAATGTAGCGCAGACCAGAAATAGGCTGATCCATATAGATTATGAATTATGGATCCTGCTTGCCAGTCTTGCCTGGGGAGAAATAGCCGATCCACTCCCCTGGAGTTCTTATTCCTGTTTAGCAGTCTTTACAGCCACTCCTAAAATGCCCCTATCCTGTTAATTCTTTACGGCCATCCTTGCCTTGCCTCCCCTGCTGCTTCTACGTTGCAGGCGAGAAGCTTCATGGGTCAGGGATTAGGAGAAAGTGAAGGAAAACGGAGCTATTCCCAGGACAGGCTGTTCTTGTTGGTGAGACCTCAAAGCTTCTCTTGGCAGTGGACCTAGTGCACTTGCATTGTGTGCTTAATCGCCAGGCCACCTTTGCCTCTACAGTTGCTCGTTCACAATGAGTTTTTCCATTCAGCTTTTTTTCTAAAAACACACACAAGCAGATGTGGAAACTACTAAGGCTCTGAAACATCAGGGCATCAAAGGGAGAGCGCTCTTTTTAAGCACATGTCACTGTGGCTGCAATTTAGGTTGTGAAATATCTCATTAGATTGAAATGTCGTAACAGGCCATCTCTGGCCCTTTTGTGCAAGGGTCCTTTAGAAGTGCTGAGACATTGCTCTTGTGAAATATGCTGGAAGCAGTTGCATCTGTGGTTCCCCCCTGGCATTTAGTATAGCACTCTGTTCCCATTGCCTTCACCGCCCCTTTACCTGGTAGCTGGCCCTTTACCTGGTAGCTGGGCACAGTACCACAGATGGTGAATGAACCTGAATGAGGGTCTCTGGTGGGGATTTTAATGTACTGTATAGCACATGTGGAGACAAGCATACCTTTCAACTGTGCCAATTTAAGCGAGACATCCCATTTTTGCCATGCTCTCATGCAAGTTACCTGGCTCCTGTGACATCACGGCCCTGAAAGACACACATCCTGGTTTTGCTCTGGGGCATGTTGGAGGGTATGGACATGTGATCTTTCACATGTTCTGGTCCCAAGCCACCTCAGAAGGTCAAAATCAGCACTGTGATTCAAATCTGGAAACAGAAAGGGAGTCAGTGCAATTGGCAAAGCACTGGTGGGACAGTAAGAAAAGCTGGTCCAATGTACACAAGTTAGAGTAGACCAGATGGGTGGGTAAGCAGGTTACTTTCCATTCTTCAGTCCTCTGAGCTCTTTGGGGGTGGAAATTCACATTTTAGGCAGCAAAGGGGAGGCTTCTTCAAAAACATAGTGAATGACTTGGTTTAAAGCAAGCAGAGGTAATCAATGTGTAAAATTGGAACTATGAAGGAAGAGCAAGGGAATTATTTACCTCTTCCCTCATTATTTGCATCTGATATACATTATCTGCAAAATTGTCATGGGTCAAGGAAATGCTAAAAGAGATCTGAGGATAGTGATAATTGTCTGCAGGTTCCCATAGCCCTGCTGGATGAGAGACAGATGGATGGAGCTTAATAGGTTGACCCAGATACTCTTGTCAGCTACTGTTGTTCGGCCACAACACTATGGTGTGCTAACCAAAGATCACAGTCCTATTTGAAAGTAAATCCTATTGAAATAAATGGGACTTACTTTTGAGTAAAGATGTTTGCACCGTGCTATGGGAAATTCATCAGGTTGTGCACATATAAGACTGTTTCGACAATATTTGATTAGTGATTATGGAACCACAATAGTAATTGCTTGTTGAAGTGCAATGAGAATTAATTGATGTTTAGTATGCAACAAAATGTGAAGTGCTCTGGAACTGTTAAGTACCTTTAAGACAAACACTCAGTGGATAAAACAGCTGGAAAACTGCTGTTTGGATCCACAGTGCTGCGTTCTTCCTACACTTAAGGAGCGCCTTCACAATAAGGACATAAATAAGATCAGGCATAGGGAAACTTGGCCCTTCAGATGTTTGGGGACTACAACATCCCTCGCTAACAGGACCAGTGGTCAGGGATGATGGGAATTGTAGTCCCAAAACATCTGGCGGGCCGAGTTTGCCTATGCCTGAATAAGATGAACATTCCTTCCCTCCCCTTCCCCTCTCTGAGGCCACCAAATACCATGACAAACCTTGCTGCTACTTATTTCACTGTCCACTCTGCTTCAGTGTATATATAATAGTCTCTTCTCAGCTGACTTGGGATCTTTAAAGAAGGAAAAAACAGAGCTATTTATTTAATAGAGTGATCATTTACATGGTTCTTACAGGGCTGCTTGTAAGGACCTTCCTTAACTCCATATCCTTGGTGGTGCTGTTCAGCCTTTGGTGTGGAAAACATTGGAAGAAGTGGGAACTTTACGTGTGTGTGTGTGTGTGTGTTTCACAGTTGCTGCTTGTCCTGCAGTACTACATTGCACTGTGATTTCAAAACAACCACCGTAACTCCAGCCTGTTTGAATTTTTGTTCCGGCCTTCCTTTGCCCCCAAGCTTATGATCATCAGCATGTTACTTCAGGGAACCACCTCCTTGGCTGCCTGATTAGTCTGTAATCCTTTTCCTTTTCCTCAGAAGCAGAATAGCCTAATTTTATCGGTCATTGGCCATTTGTTTCCTCTTAATTCTCACTGATAAAAATACAGCTTGACCAGGAAGTCCGTGCTACTGACCCCTGGAAACTGTCTGCAAATGTTACTTTAAACTGGAGGACATCTGGAGTTGGTGGGAATAGGCTTCATAAATCTTTGGTTTCCAAAAGTAGATATTGTAATATGGTGGGGTGGCCACATATCCTGCTTTACAAAGGCCAGTGTGGTGTTGTGCTTCAAGTCTCAAACTAAGAGTCCAGACTCTGGTACGTTCTAATCACAACTGGACCATGAATGAAGCCCACTGGATGACTTTGGGCCAGTCATGGTCTCTCAGCCCAGGGTTGTTGTGAGGTTAAAATGGAGAGGAGGAGAACAATGTATGCCATCTTGGAGGAAAGGTGGGGTATAAATATTGTGATGTGATGATGTCCTGCTGAGAGAGATTGCGTGGAAGGAGAGCAGGGGGCTTTGAAGTTGAACCCGGAGAGCAAGACTGAGCAGGCATATGGGTTGCCTAGAGCTTCAGGGAATCTGACCCTCCTGCCTCACGGCAGGCTGCCAGTAACGGAAAAAACAAGAAGCTCTTACCAAGGCATTTTATTCAATATTTACATAGAGGGACGTAGGATGCAGTCCCTCAGATAATGGCGTTGCTCTGGGTAAAGTCCCACCCCCTCCGTCTCTCCTATTATACATCATCCTTGTGCTGGTTGATCTGTGTTTCGGCCTCTTAGTTTTCTGTTCTCCTACTCTCAATGCCCGCTAGGTTCTGGGAGAGGGGCGGAGGGATCTGGAATACTTTCTAAAGACACTGAGTCTGTCAGCTGTCTCTCCCCTGGTTCTTCTTCTTCCTCCTGCTCCTCTCCCAATATTTCCCAGCTTCTCCCCTCTTCAGCCTCTGAACTATGACCTTCTGCAAACCACTGTTGTAAATCTATACTGTCTCCCTCTTCTCTGGGAAGTGCAGGAGATTGGGGGGCCGGGCGGTCCGCACCATTCCTCCTCAGTCCTGTCCCTGACACCTAGTCCTGGTCTTATTCAGTATAAGGAGATGTATTTCTGTTTAAATTATAATAATTCTGTCTAAATTTGCATTTATAGATATGAAGCAAATTTTATTTAAAAATCTTTTTTTTTTTTTTTTTGAGAGGAGCCTTTTTTGGTTGTGGATTTCCTCCCTCCCCACCATTTGTAAAGCGAGTTGTGGAAGAAAATGTTGCCGTGTTGCCCCTTTAAACGAGTGCTCCTATTTTTTAAAAGGTCCTTTTTTATTAATACTTGCTGTTGATCCTTATATCCAAGATTTATTTCAAGGCATATTTCTATCCTGTGTCTTAGTATCAATAATGCTTCTCAGCACATCCAATGTCACTAATTCATCTGACCCACATGGATTCCAATATGGGAGGACTCCTGTTCAAAGCTCTAGCCTGCCTGAAACAGAAGCTGTGTGATGTCATTCTGGCCTTGTGGGGAGGGAAGAGGAGGGTTGAGGACGGAGAAAGGTGCCATAAACACAGCTGCTGCTGCTTTTGGACCATATGCTTCTCTCCCTCCATGGGAGAAGCAGAGTACCAATGGCATCCAATTGGCACTACAAGGTTTTGAAGAGGAAATGGCATCTAAAAAGAGTACCTTTCTGTTTTAGTATTATTCTGAAAGTGATATTTCATGGGTGTGGTTTCCACCAGGCTAAAAATAAATGTCAAGCCACAAAACGGACAGAAGATGGTAAGCAGTCTGTATTAATAAAAAAATACTACAATTGGTACCATTTTCCTCCAGGAGAGGAACGCTGCATAGGAAGTCAGTATAATGATCTAGTAGTGTAACAATAGGTGCATTCAAGTCTCTGCCAACAATTTCAAGTAGTCTCAAACTGATTATTTTAATTAATGGACCATGATGTTGTCATTGTCCATAAATATGTCTGTTCACTGCTGTTTACTACGTAGTTTGCTTTTGCCCAACCCATGACAGTAAATCTCACATCAGTGACTAGAGGAAAGCTTAATCTTCTGTTACGGTAGTATTGGTAAGATGATCAGAGTGGAGCAAGGGCTTAAATTGGACTTTTGAATGTGGTAAATCTTATCAAGTCCTCAAATGATCAACCTCAGCTCCAAAATGCAGCTCCACTGCAACATGCGAGACCCAAAACAAAATGTGGCCGTGTAGAGTGCTTCCTGTTCAGGATTCCTGCTATTCTCTTCTATTTCCCCTTCTTAATTTCTTATCCCCAACAGTCAGTCAGGATACCAGACCCACTGTGCAAGTTCAGTCCTCATTGAGCTAATTTGTTTTTCTCTTTTTGGCAGCGGCGGGGTGTGTGTGTGTGTGTGTGTGTGTGTGTGTGTGTGTGTGTGGTGTGTCGTGTCTCCTTAAGATTCCCCCCACTTGTAATTTTTTTTTTGGTACTTTTATGTTCCCCACATACCTGCCAACTTCTTCCTGAGCATGAGTGATGCTTTGGCAACAAAAGCATCGGCACTCACGGCCTGAACATAGAAAATAAAAGGAGCAATGTATGTGGTGTAGCTGAGAACTGACTCAGTATGAAATGCCTACGTATTTCTACAAGCTGCTTGGTACCGTTGTCAGAGGAGAGACTCGTAACAGAAGCACCTTCAATGGAAAAGCAGAGAGTAAAATCAAGGCAGGTTTGTCAAATGCAGAAGTGGAGACATGGCAGCCTGGAGCTGGAGCCAAAAGCATATTTTTATTTTTTCAGGGAAGTTGGGACTCTTTCAAGCTTTAGAAAATCTGTACAAGGAAAGTGGTTGTGTAAATAATGTGGATCTTTTTCTTTTTGGTCTTGCATACAGAGTTGAAATGTTCATATTCCCCATATTAAGAACAAACATTTGTATCATTTGAATCACGGGCATCGCATGGGAAATTGACTATGGGGCCGTGACATCTTGGGGGGAGTGAGTGGTGAAATTACATCGTTCAAAAATCTATCTTCAAGAAACATAAGAATTTTTAAAAGTAATGAATCATTCATAATAATAATAATAATAATAATTTATTATTTATACCCCGCCCATCTGGCCGGGTTCCCCCAGCCACTCTGGGCGGCTTCCAACAAAACAGAAATTCTAAAATACAGAAATCCATCAAACATTAAAATACAGAGATCCATCAAACATTAAAAGCTTCCCTAAACAGGGCTGCCTTGAGATGCCTTCTAAAGGTCTGGTAATTGTTGTTCTCTTTGACCTCTAGTGGGAGGGCATTCCACAGGGTGGGAGCCACTACCGAAAAGGCCCTCTGCCTGGTTCCCTGTAACTTGGCTTCTCGTAGTGAGGGAACCGCCAGAAGGCCCTCGGAGCTGGACCTCAGTGTCCGGGCAGAACGATGGGGGTGGAGACGCTCCTTCAGGTATACATTTGCAGGCTGCCTTGTCACGTTATGTTCAGAATTAAAACCTGGTTGAAGTAAGTCTTAGTTTCTGTCGTAAAGAGTCCAGACAATGGCAGTTGCTGGCGGCATTCCCCGTATGTTAGCAAGATAATATGTGCCACTAGAATTTCCCCCTCTTTTGTTGCTCTTTCATGATGACGTTTCCTGTTTAGACTTAAGATGCTGCAGGACAAAAGCTCCACCCAAATTGTGAAAAAGAAGCTTTTTCCCCTATGAAGGAAGGGTTTCTACTTTTAAAAATGCTTTGTTGTTTCCTCCTTGCAGAGTAATATAACACTGGGTTTGTTTGGGGTTTCCCCCTCCCACCACCAACTCTCTGTGTATATTTGTGAACTGTCAGAAGGTTAATTCCACATAAACTGAATACTGCCTTCATTTAAAAAGAAAGGTGACTGTAGTCTGCTGCCTACAGATTCCTCCTGCAATCCCACCTCATCTCAAGTTCCTCACCCCTACTCCCTTTTTCTTTAAATGACGCCCCTAATGTAATGGACTGACCTAATGGGAACTCACTGATCTTTTAAGCACCCTTGTAAGAAGCTACACAATTCCCCTCTGCCCACCTGATGTTGCACCATTTTTGTTCCAACCCTGCTGTCATACTCCTTCCTGCCACCATTGTGCAAGAAGCCAAACCAGAGGTATACCTGATTATCTGTGACAATGCATAATCCAGCATTGTTACAAGCATACTGTGTTACAAGCATACTGATAATACTCTGCCCCATATCTCTGGGATTTTCGAATGTGATATAAAGGACGAGAGGAACAAGTCAACCTAATGTAGGGCATGTGTTGGGAATCTTTTCTCCTTTTTCTAGGGCTGAATTCCCTCTTTTTGCATGGCTTAATGTCCTCTCCGCGCGCTGAGAAAGGGCAGCCTGCAGCAAGTGAAGTAGTGAGGCAGAAAGTGATACCTTCCCGCATGGCTGGTTTTCTCAGAATGGGACAGATGTTTGGGGAGGAGCATGGCTTAGGGAGAGTGCCAGGGGCTGGATTTAAAAGCCTGGTAAATCAGATTGCACCCAGGGGCTAGAGGTTTCCCATGCCTGATGTAGTGCTATTTCCGCAAAGAACAGCATCAGTACCATAGCATCACCTCCTGGGATCAGCCATCCAGGAAGGAGCAGAACTACTGTGGAAAGGTGTCCCTACTCCCATCTGGGAGGTGGCCCAGCAGGGTACCATGGTCAATACTGCCAAAAGTCACAACAAAGTCCACAAGAATCCATAGGATCATAGTCCAAATCTCTCTAGAGCAGGGTCCCCAAACTAAGGCCCGGGGGCTAGATGCAGCCCAATCGCCTTCTAAATCCAGCCCACGTACAGTCCGGGAATCAGCATGCTTTTACATGAGTAGAATGTGTCCTTTTATTTAAAATGCATCTCTGGGTTATTTGTGGGGCCTGCCTGGTGTTTTTACATGAGTAGAATGTGTCCTTTTATTTAAAATGCATCTCTGGGTTATTTGTGGGGCCTGCCTGGTGTTTTTACATGAGTAGAATGTGTCCTTTTATTTAAAATGCATCTCTGGGGTTATTTGTGGGGCATAGGAATTCGTTCATATTATTTTTCAAAATATAGTCCAGCCCCCCACAAGGTCTGAGGGACAGTGGACCGGCCCCCTGCTGAAAAAGTTTGCTGGCCCCTGCTCTAGAGCATACAACTACATTTCTAAGATAGGTTTGGGTGATCACAGCAATATCTGTGTGAAACCTATGCCTAAAACCAGACTAACTAATCTGTTTCATCTGGGAACACCTGGAATTGTCCAGACACCATCTTTTCAAATCCTTTATCCCTAAATTTGAGACCAACCTATAATAAAATGTCTCCCCACCCCTTCACCCTAGAAAATGGCATGACTTTTTTCACTTGATATAGCCGTAATTGTGGTGCGGATGTTTTTAATTTCGTTTAATCAATTAATTGTGGGTTATAATAGGATATTGAAGGGGTGGGGGAGAATTGACCCCAAGGAATTTATTCAGAAACCAATGGAGTTAATACAGTCTCAGCGTGGATCCCGGTTTCCATTAGCAATAACGGAGTCCCTCTTGACTTCGTGGAACCAAGATATTGTCCCTTGTTTGCCTCTGGGGACTGGATTCTTCTCCAGTGTGTTTATTTTCCACCATAAAAGCATCCTTTTGTAAACACATGGTATCATGGTTGATGTGAACAACATTACAAGAGAGGAACAGCCATTAATCAACATTAATTCATTGGGTAATTAAGCCTGTGACCTCTGACATCGCATCATTAAGTGCTGGGTAGGATTCCACCAGAACATCTGTTCACTGTCAATCTCCCAAGCTGCCTTTATTTACAAAGAGACTTAGCCTTTATCTACTCCCAGACAAACACATAGACTCTGTAATGAGAACTGTTAATAAGCCGTCTGAGCTAGTGCTGTCTTAACCTGAGGACCAGGCACGAGAGCAAACAAAAGGCTCTGTGTGTGTGTGTCTCTCTCTCTGAGAAAATGTTGACATTGAGGCATTTGAAAAGCCTTCCAGTTTGTTTTCTATCTTTCGAGATTTCATTTAAATGGACACGTTTGAAATTCAGTTGTAGTTGTGATTGCAACTGCACCTGAAAACCATCTCTTTGGGGGAGTTGGGTTTTGGGTCCTGGAAAGGATGTCCGTTGGACCCGCCAAGTTGATGAACGTTGCTGGAGTTGTGTGAGAACCTGTGCTCAGTGGTCTGCTCCCAAGGCAGAGAACTCTGGGCCAGCTGCGGTTCTTTCCCACAGACATGTCACCAGCCACTGAGAGAGGAAGAGCTCTCTGTGTTTGTCTGCATCGTCGGAAATTGTGTAGATGTGAAAAACAAACCTGTGCTGAACTTTGTGTGCACTGAACGTTCAAGGCCAAACTTGGAGGGGATGACAGTGGATCTGGTTGATTTAAATATGGGTCTGCCTAATCACCTAAAAAGCAAGAACTAGGAGGGTGTGATCTGGGGGGGGGGGGCACACAGGTGGTAGGATGCTAACCTGCCCAAAGTAATCTTCCTGCCATCTCCCCCTCAATGCTTTTGTTCTCAGCTGAGCTCCTATGCTGAAAGCAAGGGCAAAAGTACTGGGAGAAGAGAGGCTGCGGGGAGATCGTTTATTTTTATACCACCTTTCATCAATAAAAAGATATTAGGGAAGTGTACAACATGGGTGAAAACATAATACAGCGCAATAAGTCAAACATCGTAAAAAATTTATAAGCGTAGAATATTTTTAAAATGGCAAAAAGACTACTTCAGCAGCATATTCAATAACACCTTCAAGTAAAAGCCAGGGGAAACGGGTGGAGTTATAGCAAGTGATGGAGTCAGCCATATATCTGTCAGAAGGGGAGCCACTATAGATAAGGTTCTCTTTCCAGTGCTTTCTAGGCTGAGCATGGGGAAAAAATTGGCCCCATTAGTATGTTGTCAGGGAATACTAGGGTTTACACAAATGGGGTTTCACTGTTGTGTTTGTTAGGATTCAGCTGTTTTGATGCAGTTTTGGACCGAACAAGAGCATATTTTAACCCTTCAAGCACTACCAGCCTTTCCAGCTGAATAACCTCAGCCCAATCCACTTATCTGAGATTAGAGTTTTCTTAACATAGACAGCTTTCAACCTAGTTTTGACTGCTCTCACCACTGGAAATTAGCCACTGGGATAGTCCTCTTCCAACTACTTGGTGGTAATCGATTCAGTTCAGGTACATTGCAGCTCCTTCACACACGTGTGCTAGGTTGGACTTTCCCTGCCTTCTGCTGTTGCTTCAAAATCCACTGATTGCCATGGCCAGCCCCACTTCCATACCCATAATGAGGCATTAAAAAGTCAGATCTCTTCATCCATTCAGTGAATTCCCACATATCTACTAATGACAACCCAATTTCATGCGGATCACAGCTGAGCAGTAAAACTTGCTTATTGATCCTTTTAGCACTGTTGCACAGTAAGAGTATCTGAGTGGCTTATCTCAGTACAAAGAGCTCTGTCCAAATGCTGAGTCTTTAATGAAAATCACAGATCTCTCTCCCTCCCTCTCCCTCCAGTGGCATATTCCCCCCCACCCCACCCCACAATGGTGCAAGCTAGAATCCTGATGTGTCAGACCCATTCAGTTAACTTCAAGCCCAAATGGTAAAACTGAGGCATATAATATGGTTCTTCTGCCTAGTTTTTTTGCGGCAGAAGCTGCGATGGAAACCTAGTGAGCCTCTGAACATGGCAGCAGGAATCAAAGTGAGAGGTGAACAGCCTTCATTTTCACACCTCTGCAATTACCATTGTATCCAACGAGATTCCTCCTTTTAGCTTTTCGCTCAGCCAGACAATTTTACCTTGTCTCAGCTGTCTCGGTGCATTATGTCCTTCAAGTCCTCACAAACCCGCACAAACATACACACACACGTACACTCGTCCTCGAGCGAGCCAAGCGAGGATGGTTTTCAAGAGACAGGCTGCAAGCTGGAAAGGTCAGACAGATTAAAGCAGTTGATTGGAATCTTTAACGTAAAGACGTCACAGGCTCAAGAGTGCCGCTATATTACGCTCGGATACAAGCAAATGAGTCATCAACTGATGCTGCTGTTTTTGTAGGACGAGGAACAGAAGGGGAGAAGCCATTGGCTATACTGTGCACCAATCATGCTTGTAACTAGGGAACTCCAGCCTCTTCCCACCCCGATCTTGGCAGACATTCATGTTTTAAAAAACCACACATCGTTTTGGTATGCCTGTGCATACCTTTTTCACCCAGAGTAATTTACATCCTATCTTGCTCACATAGTAACAACTTTTGCTTCTGCTTAATTTGCACCATAATTGCTTTTCATTGCTTTTGTTCTTCAGTATTTAATACTTGTAATAGCTATTTCATCTTCTCCTTACTGCTGTGAGTAAAGGAGTCTACAGATTGCCAAGTCTGATAAGGATACTCTAGCCAACTGTTTTGTATTCTGTTCAGTAATTAGTGTTTATGTAGCTCTGTGAATTCCCCAGGGTGATTTTTAAAACCAGAGAGTAGGGTTCTTTCTAAAACTGTGAAAGGTACAGCAAGATAAGACTCCAAGACAGAGAAGAGGAGGAGAAATGTGTGTTGTGTTTGTTTGTTTGTGTGTGTGTGTGTGTGTGTGTGTGCGTGCATATGTATCTAAAATTGAAGAAGCAGGGATGTGTGTATTAGAAGATAGAAATGCAGAGTTTTGGAAAGGCGTGTGATGGCATTTCATGGAAGATGCATCTGTAATCAATTCCAGAAACATAGAGTGATTCAGAATGATATGTTTCTTGAATAAAAAGTGCACAGGAGATGAATGCAATGACTGAGGAATAAAGGAACCTGAAGATGGAACAGTCAATGGGACCTGTAAATAGCTTTCAGGTGGAATGAGACTGGAAGTGTCAGAAATTTGCTAGATAATTTTCGAAGCAAATTATCCACGCCAAAACTGGAAGTGTCCATGTACATGTGAACATGCCAGCTCTGAGGGTGCATCTGACAGTATTTTCCAAAAATTGACAACTCTGTCTGATTTTTAATGCATTAATTTGGTAATGCATTGATAGGTAGGAATTCATATTACCTCTATGTTATTAATGCACGATACAAGTATGTGACTTCTCCAAGTACTTTGTTTATATGTCACTTGTAAAGCTGTTCTTTCCTAATGACCTCATCCAGCTGGACACAAGACTAACTCTTTCTACCACAATTGTGATGAGCAGAAGAGCTACCTTTTCTGTGCATTGACTGGCCAAATATTTTCTAATATAAATTTTCAAAAGAGAAAGTCAAAAGTCTGGGGTGGAGGCAGAGTGGAGAACTTGGCAGGGCCCTAATGTTTTTGCTGGTTTTGTGTATGTATGATTACACATATGTTTGGAATACTGCAGGCACCTTTAGGACCAGACCTAGTAATTACATTCGTTTTGCTATTTCCCATAATATTATTTAGACAAAGGGGTTTGATGAGGCAGGTTCATATGGCTCCTTTTGGGGTTGTACTGTGGCAAATAATCTCTTGGATGGACTAGGCATGTGTCCTGTTTTCTGACCGTTGTGGCCTCCTTTTTATGGGTCTTTGAATTTGTTGGGGGGGGATGTATCGCTGTTTTGCCTGTTTCGGGGTGGGTTTCTGAGCATCGTCAGTTTTTCATCTGCAAAAGGGGTGTTTTGTGTTGCCCACAGCAGTTTATTCATGCAAGGCCAAGAAGATGTGCTCACGATTCCCCATCAACTACAGTGGTACCTCGCAAGACGAATGCCCTGCAAGACTATTTTTCGCAAGACGAATGCGTCTTGCAATTCTATGGGTGACTCGCAAGACGAATTTGTTTTGCGAAAAATTCAACTTGCGAAACGCGGTTTCCCAGAGGAATGCATTGAAATTTAATTAATGCGTTCCTATGGGCAAAAAAAACAAATTTCAATGCATTCCTATGGGAAACCGCGATTCGCAAGACGAATTTTTCACAAAACGAATTGACTCACAGAACGAATTAAATTCATCTTGCGAGTCACCACTGTACTGTGCATTGACACATAACACAAAACCTTGAACACTCTGCATGTATGTGCGTCCCACAGCTGAGATATGTGGAAAAATAGGAAAGATGTGAACAGAATACAATAAAGAACTTAATCTCACTCTCTTTTCTACTCCTGCAGGGGGTGGAGGAAAGCGCAAAGGGAAAAGCAAAAAGTGGAAGGAAATTTTGAAGTTTCCACATATTAGTCAGTGTGATGATCTTCGAAGAACAATAGGTAAGAACCGTTTTCTTTGCTTTGTTTTTCTAATGTCTTTTATCAACACCCTTTCATGTAGGACGTTGCAGGAGGCTTGGCTTAATATGAATCCTAGGGAATTGTGATTAAATCAGCTCATCATTGTGCCTCCAAGGTAACATTTTAGACTTCTTAACATCTTTTAATTAAGGTCTGATTTATACCCGAAAATGCAAGAAAATGATTGAGGCTTATTCATGGAAGGCTTTATGAATCTCACCCACCCATGTTTACAAGTACCTAAGATGCTTGATGCCTCATTAATTTTAGCAAGGCAGCAATCAATGGCCTGGACTGTTCGCTTGCTAGCAGGTTGGCCTTACATATGAATGGTTCAGTGCGCATGGATTTGCATTCACATGGCTGCATGCGGATATCTTGCATAAGTATCTTGCCCTTGTGGCTTGTATAAATTATGGGCTAGAATAAGGTGGGTTTTAGGTGACGTGGGACATTCTATCTGTTACTGCAGGCATCCCTGTATAGGGAAGTTTTTAATGTTTGATACCTTACTGTGTTTTAATGTGTTGCAAACTGCCCAGTCAGGCGAGCAACATATAAATAATAAATTGTTGTTCTTGTTGTTATCCCATTTTCTTTTTTGGGAACTGTGAGCTGAAAAGTGAAAGGTTTATATACACAAGGCACAAACCACTGAAGACATGCCTTCATCCCATCTGCATTTCTTTTTTAGGAGTTTTGAAGGGGTTGCTCATGCCTAATGGATGTCACACTTTATTTGATTTTTGAGTTGCAGCCTGCCCAGCCCTATTGCAAACTACTGTCCTTGAGTTTAAAAGCAGTTTTGCACTTATTCGTATCCAGTTGTCTTCCCAGAAGCACATACAGAGGGTTATTTTGATCGCCAAGTGGCACTGAGATACTAGACCATCAGAGAGAGTGACTGATTAAAGGCCTACCCAATGAGCCGAAGGAAGTTCTGAACCCAGGTCTTCCCGGTAAAAGACAAATACCATCCCAACCTCTCTCAACCTGGTACCTTGCAGTACCAGTTGGACGTGATTCCTCTCCTTCCTGGCCATTGCTGGCTGGGCCTGATGGAAATTGTCATCCAAAAACATCTAGAGGGCATCATGTTGGGGAAGGCTTCTCTGTCCGTTACACCACTGGTGGGTACACCATTGATCATGGTACACCAGACTATCACATACCAAGGGCACTACGAGCTTCTTCTCATCGCTAGCCTTGATTGCAAGTGGAGGCTGAGGTCCCCGGCTCTTTTCTGTCCTGGGACTGTTTTGGTGGCAGCAGCACACAATCCTGGAACAGAACACAGCTATGGGACCCATGGCTTTGCTAAAGCCAAGACCAAGGAGGGAATTTCTGTGTCCTAGCACCTGCCTAGAATGCTGTGCCACTAGTCTAAATTAGACTGTTCTGTGTCATTGCGGGACTTGCTAATAAAGGACTGATCCCTGTGCTGCAGTCTCAGTTCCTCAGCTGCGTGGTTGGGATTTGGAATGAAATCTGCAAAATTCTGTTGCTGTTCCTTTAGTGAAATGGTTGGAATCTTCATTTATGTTGCAGGTGTACTTTACTTACTTTAAATAAAATTGAATAGGCAAAAGCTGGTGGTTGTTATTTTTGATTAACATTGATTACTTTAAAAAGAAACGTCTAATAAACCAAGATCCACCCCCTGCCACACACACATCAAAACAGTGAAGGTGACAAAAAGGCTGATGAGTTGTGTTACCCTGAATTAGTTAAAGAAATGTAGCTGATTTAGTCTTAAATAGCACTATCCGTATTGAAATAAAGATTTTCTTAACTATTTAAAGTTGAAGCCTTCCTGTTTAATCTCTGTCTATGTATTTATAATAATATACTGATTAACCTCTGGTTATGTACAGTCGTACCTTGGTTTTTGAACAGAATGCATTCCAGAAGTCTGTTCAACTTCCAAAACATTCAGAAACCAAGGCACGGCTTCTGATTCGCTTCCAGTTGTTTCCAGGCATGCTGGAAACAATAGCAGAAGCTGCATTGGATGTTCGGCTTCCAAAAACCATCCAAAAACTGGAACACTCACTTCTGGGTTTCAGTCGCTCGGGAGCCAAAACGTACGAGTACCAAGGCATTTGACCACCAAGGTACGACTGTATTGATAATAATTTCACAAGGAAGATGAAAGCAATTGTGAACTCATAACTGTTCAAGTGTAACTCTAACCTCTCGGAAGTTAACTCTAGATTTCTGATTGCGAAAACCAGTGTCAGCAAGAGCTGTGCTACAGTATCATTATTAATCATTCATTTCCAGGCAAAACGGTGAATGATAAGTTGAGAAACAAAGCAGGGGTCCCCCTTTGAGGCTTGCAGCCATTTCTTATTGTGCTGACAAGAAGCGTGGCCTGTACAAAAGCAAGGGTATTTCCCCACGTTTATCAAAGGGAGCTCAGATCAGCTCCAAATGAAGTTCCTGTGGCTGGTTTCCCAGCATGTTAACTCAGTAAACATGGGGAGAGATGCTGATTTTGTGGCAGTGAGATGATCACATGCAAACAGTATTTTGTTAGATGGTTACATGAGTCAACCACTGCAAAATGCTATAAAGCATTCTTGTTGGCTAATTCTGGGTGGTGGCGGGGGGGGGGGAGTGGAGGGACTCAAAAGGACTCCTATCTGCAGCAAAAAAAACCAACACATACACCCCAAAACCAAATAAAATCCAGCACGGATTCAATTGCTAAATTAGCCAGGCACGGGCCCTGATGGCCTCCAAACTATGGGTCATTAAGGTAACAAAGGAAGTGGCTCTTCTGGATAAAAGGGAACAGATAGCACTGAGAAACTCTTGCAGGCAACGAGAGAGGCAGCAGGTGGTCACAACTCCCAGGTTAGATTGTGTGTAAGGCAGGCATCCCCAAACTGTGGCCCTCCAGATATTTTGTTCTACAACTCCCATGATCCCTAGCTAAAAGGACCAGTGGTCAGGGATGATGGGAATTGTAGTCCAAAACATCTGGAGGGCCAAAGTTTGGGGGTGCCTGGTGTAAGGCATTCTTCAGCAACCTGGTTTGATTGTGGTTAGGAAGAAATTAAGTAAGCCTGTGTGCGTTTATTGTAGGCACAAGGAAAACCTAAATAACGAAGACCTGCTTTTCAGATCTTCTATAGGCACTCTCTGTACATTTCCATACCCCCAGCTATCTAGAAATTCAAAAATGATCCAAAAGTTGCAATAAGACACAGCGTGCTGGTTTCGCCACACCACAGGAAACTGCAAACATGCCCAGATGGGCTATCTCACACCCATTGTCTTTGTAATTGCAGCGTACTTCCTTCCAGATGCGTAACTTGCCCGTTAAGTGGTGACTGTTAACAAAAAACAAAAAACCTCACTATCTTAGGGGTGGTAGTTTCTTTTCCTGCCGTGTGTGCATTCGTTAATTTAACACAGCACACGGGAGCGCCAGGTTTAAGACTATTGTCTTAGTTGGCTGATCCTAAAGTTGGTGGGTTCAATATAGCCCCTGACGGGCCAAGTAATCCAATAGGAAGTTCTGGTTTTTTCACTTAACAGTGATTAGAAATCACCCACCTGGGGAAGACGCTGTATGTCATGGTTCTTCCAGTTCTTGCGATTCTAACAAATGTCCTGGGCACCCTGGTGAATCCTTTGAAAGAGCTATGTCATTCAATAACAACTTCAATACTACATGAACTAGGGCTTTGCTATGACTAAACGCTATTGTTTCGCCATTCTTGGATCTCTTCTCTTCAAATACTTGAAGCTCAAATATATTTTCTTTGAACACCATCCCAGTATTGGACTGTTTTCCATCATTGCGAGCTTTATTGCAGTGCATGGAATCAAGTGAAAAATGTCATTTTTCATAATACCATCAGAGAAAGTATGTGAAAAACAAGCCGTTTTCTGCATCTGGGGAGACTGAAAACCTAACACTGAACAAACAGGCTGACTGTACTTGACAGGTTCCAGGACTTCAAGGGGTCACAGGGGAAATGAGTTTTAAATGATCTCAGCCCACATTCTATTTGCAGCATTTATTTCACAAAACTTAATCCATTAAGGATTACTTTGGCAGTGGACAACTAGAGAGGAACCAAGAAAGCTATTGCTCTTTTCCCATAAGGGGCAGGCAACAAATAAACCCATCTCCTTCCCTACGTAAAACTAGAGAACCCATATTTGACAACTTTGCACAAACGAAGCTTAGAACTAATACCACTAAGTAGCTCATTTTATTTTATTTGTGGTCAAGAGTAGTAAATTTCCTACAGTGAATTCCCATGTGTGTGGTGCTCAATGTTACAACATACACTGAATGTGCTCCAAAATCCTAATACAATCACGGGCAGGGGAAAATGGCCTTTTGTTTATCACTGAAAACAAGAGGGGCGTTTGTGGGGAGTTCCTGGGCCTTATTGGGTAATACGAGTTATTGACTCTTAATTAGTATTTACAGTATGCAGCATGCTTGAAATTAGAAGGTGGTGCCTTCGTGCACTGTATTCATGCTGAGAGATATCAGCTGACTGTTAAGCGAACTGTCTTCGAAAGGAATTTAAGGGACCTGACGTGCAAGATCTGTGCAGGGGGGGGGAGAATCAGGATAGAATTCAAGTGCAGTGGCACCTGGGGAGTGGAGGCTGGTCCATTTGGGTGAATGGGGCGCTGTCTGACTCACCTCAAGACTGCTCACAGCCAGCCCCACTTGGCTTGCCCTACAACCAGTCCAGGGATTAGCACTGGCTGACAGCCTTCTTCCTCCTTAGTTTCAGGCCACATTCACACCACATATTTAAAGCACTGTGATCCCACCTGAGACAGCCATGGCTTTCCCCATAGTTTGTTAAGAGTGCTGTCAGTTGTTAAAGGTAAAGGTAAAGGGACCCCATGAACATTAGGTCTAGTCGTGACCGACTCTGGGGTTGCGGCCCTCATCTCGCATTATTGGCCGAGGGAGCCGGCGTACAGCTTTCGGGTCATGTGGCCAGCATGACAAAGCCGCTTCTGGTGAACCAGAGCAGCGCATGGAAATGCCGTTTACCTTCCCACTGTACCTATTTATCTACTTGCACTTTGACGTGCTTTCAAACTGCTAGGTTGGCAGGAGCTGAGACCGAGCAACGGGAGCTCACCCCGCCGCAGGGATTCGAACCGCCGACCGGAGACCTCTATTCCACTCCCAGAGCTACAATTCCTTGAGAGGTTTTGCTATCGCTCCCTCTTCTCAGGGAACTCTAGAAACTGTAGCTCTGTGAGGAAATGGAGGTCTGTTGACAACTTTTAGCGCCCTCAATATACTTCAACTCCCAGAATTCTTTGGAGGAAACTGTGAGTGTCCAAAGTGGTATTGTATTGCTTTACCTGTATGGTGGGAATGTGGCATCAGTGTTTCCTTTGCAGAGATCACCAGGGAAGAGGTTGGGGACAACACTAGAATTAGTTGGCTGCCTGACATTAAATCATGCTCTGCTTGTCATTCAGTCTGACTCCAACTTGGTGGACTGCCTTCGGACCTCCCAGTCCCAGTCAATACTACCCACCACTGCTGGTATGTGGGAGGGACAGTGGTGGGGGTGGGCAGATTTGCACCTCAGAATCAGTATTGGGGGAGGGTCACAACTGTCCCGCCCCAGCATTGTGGCACTGATCCAAATCAGCCCTGTCTTGATTTTTAGGAAAAGACATTGGGAGCCACAACGACAAGTCTCCTGCCTCCCTAATATTTATTGCTTGAGGGAGAAAGAGAGCACAAAGTTGAGCTTTGTGGAAACATGGAATCCATATTCAGTTCTGGAGCATTTACCACAAGTGGCTGAGGGACAATGTTTCACCCTTTCAGTCCTTGCTGTGCGAAGTGAAATTTCACATTGTGCTCAGTTTCTATATTGAATAGTGACCCCTAGTCCTCTCATTTTTTTGTGGGTTAGTGCCACGAGACCCTGGGGGATTTAATACTTCCTGTACAGCAGGCTTTCTTTGGTTTTGCTGCTGTTACTATCTCCTTGGCTATCTGTTTCTGCAAACACTGAAATACTGTTGAGTCACACACTCAGGAATGATACAATATCCTTGCATGTGTCACCACTGAACAGCAATGGTCGTCAAACTTTCTTTCTGGCATGGTGAGTTTGTGTGTGTGTGTGTGTGTGTGTGTGTGTGTGTGTGTGATGCATACACAGGGTCATGCTAATCAAACACAAGTGTTATTTCAGAGGGAAATACAAAAGGTACTTAGGACAGATTTTACCACTTGGAAAAGCATGTATGAATAATTGTCCCTGTTTTACACAATGACATTTGATTATATGTCACCCTGATAATACCTTTGAAGGGTGTGGTATAACCTAAATAATAAATGATTATACACACACTCACACACATATACACGTGTACAAAAAGTCCCATGCATTAGTTCTTTCTGTTAGGAAAGCAAATGGGCCATAAAAATTGACACTAGAATTATATGGCAAACTATGCCACAACAGCTTTTACAAACTGCAGCACTATTGATTAGTTCTGTGCCTATAAAGCACTCCTTCTCTGTTCATTTGATTGCCTGCTTTTGGGGGGCTTATCTGTGTTCTCTCATATCTTGAAAGAACCACACCTAGAGGAATGACTCTAGCCCGGATACTCTGAGGGGGGCATCATCCTGCCTGTCACTGTATTGAGGTTTTTCTGTTTTGTCCAATTTGAGGCTGGGTTGTTAGTTTAATTTATCAAATGGCTTCACAATTTGCTCCACAAGGGACAAAACATGCTGTAAATTAAATTTTTCATGGTCTTAGGGGTCCAGATTAATTTAAAATTGCATACTTTAATAATACATTTCCTTTTTTCCCCTTTGGATGGGAAATCATACTCCACTTAAAATAGAAAAATAATACAGTGTAATAAGAGTTTATGGTGCAAACACCAAGGATACATGCACTAGATTTGCACATTGCAAAACGGGTCCAAAACAGCCTTAATCTAGCTGTTCAGGATGTTTGCAACAGCTGTGAGTATGTCAGTTGAAGCATTTGTTTGCAAAATACATAGCATTTGCTGCTCTTGGAGAACCTGTGCTCTTTTAAACACAATTTCTAGGAGAATGGAGGTGAGGAAGAATTCATGCCAGCTAAAATCATGAGTTGTAAAGATTATGCTTTAATCAAAAACATGCATTCCTGACAAGCTTAGATGAATATAGGACATCAGTTATGTGGCAGCTCCTCATCAGAGTTCTTGAGCTGCAGTCCTGTGTGCGTGAGTCAACCCCATAAAACTAAACAGGACTTAGGTTTAAGGAAACATGTACAGTGGTACCTCGACTTACGAACGACTCGACAACTGAATTTTTCGACTTACGAATGGGGCAAATGGCCGCACGCTTACAAATTTCTCGACATCCGAACGGAAACCGCAGCGGTTTTAGATAGGGCTTTTTCGACTTACGAATTTTTAGATGGGGTTGCTTCGACTTACGAATTTTTAGATGGGGTTGCTTCGACTTACGAATTTGTTCGTTTCCAATGCATTCCTATGGGAAATTGCGTCTCCCAATGGCGCTTTTCGACCTACGAAGGTGCCTTCGGAATGGATTAAATTCATAAGTCGAGGCACCACTTTATAGGATTGCACAGTTGGAACATGACAGTACCAGGTGAGAGGCAATTCTGCAGCCAGGATGCCACTCTTCAGGATGTCCTCTTCCCAGTAGCACCTTGTAACAGGTGACTTTCTGCCACAGAGTCCATCCTCTCCTTCACCCTAGACCAGCACAGCCCATAAATACCTTCTCCTTTTGAGGCACCCCTGATGCTGGAAAGCAATGGGGATTATCTATTTGTACCAATACCTAACACAGGGGGGGGGGTGTTAGCAGCAGTACCGTTTAGTATATGGTGGATGAAATTGATTATTTCTAAGTTAAACAAGAGATTTCCTTTAAGAGATTACAATGCTGATTGTGTAATATTGAAGAAGAAGAAGAGGAGGAGGAGGAGGAGTTTGGATTTGATATCCCGCTTTATCACTACCCGAAGGAGTCTCAAAGCGGCTAACAATCTCCTTTCCCTTCCTCCCCCACAACAGACACCCTGTGAGGTGGGGGGGGGGGGCTGAGAGACTTCAAAGAAGTGTGACTAGCCCAAGGTCACCCAGCAGCTGCATGTGGAGGAGCGGAGACGCGAACCCGGTTCCCCAGATTACGAGTCTACCGCTCTTAACCACTACACCACACTGATGTTAAATGACAAAACCCAAGCACTGTACTGCATAAGAATTAAGAAGGGGGGGGGGGCTAACTCCTAAAGAGAAGTCAACCCTCTGAACCTCCTGATAATCTCAGCACCTTGATCAGCAGCAGAACTTGGGGTCTTCTCTTTAAACCATGATTTTGTTTATTCTGTTAACTGGCAATTTACACTAAAGTGGGAGGGAGGAACATTTTATCTGTTTAGGGTCTTGTGGATGATTCCCCCCCTCCGCCTTTTCTTGTGAGTATGGATATTCAAGTGATCTTTGGGTGGTTGCATTCTGAGGAATACATTCCAGCCAAGAGCAGACCTCCAGCTACAGTCAATGACATGCAAACAGCTTTCCTAGTTGACAGATAAGGCATTGATGTGAGTGGAAACAGATGCTCAAGTGGCGTGTCTTCACAGGTTCCATGTGCCAATGTGTCACTGTCAAAAATAGCAGAGCACACATGAAAAACCTGAGCCATCACAACTCTTCAAGTTGAAAGGGCTGTAAATTCATTGATTTCATTGGAGATAGGCCAAACAGATCTTGAGGTATGAGTTCCTCAGCCCTTCATCAATATTTTGCCTCTAACACAGGCACCCCCAAACTCCGGCCCTCCAGATGTTTTGGCCTACAACTCCCATGATCCCTAGCTAGCAGGACCAGTGGTCAGGGATGATGGGAATTGTAGTCCAAAACATCTGGAGGGCCAAAGTTTGGGGATGCCTGCTCCAACATGTCAGAAGACCCCCACCAGGTGGGAAACTAAAAAAGCACTTACTGAACAGTATAACCAGTAGGCTACCTTTTGTTTCTGATGTTCTGATATCGCACAGAGAGAGCTACCAGAGATGGGGCAGGATCAGTGAAAATCAGGTGCCTCACCTTACGCAAGAGGGAGACCTTTTCAGTAATGCAAAGCCATCAGTGGATGCAACCCACTGAAAATATGTAGTCCTCCTTACACTTCTTTAAAGACTTTTGATTTTGCTATTTTCAGATTTAAAACTGTAGATCCAGGAGTGGAGAGCCAGTGACCTTTCGTTGCTGGATACTCCAAGTCCATTCAACCCCAGCTAGCTTGGCCAATGGGAGTCCAGCAGTGTTTGGAGGGGAATAGGTTCGCCATCCATGCTTTAGATGTTTTGATTTCAGATTTTATTTATATCCCCCACCCCCCAAAAAATTTATTGTTCCTGTTTGCAGCCTGTTTGACTAAAAATAGGGATGATAAGAACAGCCAGGCCAGAATGAAAGAAACTGGTTTTTAAGAAATATGATCAGGCTTTTCATCTTGTGTGGCTAAAGAGAGGGAGGGAATAGGGAAAGGCAGGAATGGTCTTAAGACCAAAAACTTATATATATATGGCAACCTCTGGAGTGGAGGGGGGAAAGGGCATAGCACAGATGCCAATATGTCCCCTTGAAAAGTGGAGTGAGAGCTAATGCAAAAGTCAGAACGTCTGAAATTGGTGTGATGAATATTGTTTTACAGAAGGTTTTTTTGCATTTGACATTTTGAGCATGTGATTTAATAGTGGTTTGGCTGCTTCAAGAAAATAGGAAGAAAATGTTCCTGGCCTTTGGCAGGAGTGGAAGCGACAACCTTCCCAACACCCTCATTTCCTTTAGTTTAAGGTCTGGCTTCCAGGGGGTGGGAGGCTGTCGTCACACCATCAGTGAGTTCAAATGAGAACACTGTAGCGCCAAAGAGCCGAAAATTCAGGGAGAGGGAACTGAAAGCAGGCAACTTTGTTTCTTTCTTGTGGAGCATGTCCCAGGTATCGCCAGGAAGAAAATCCACGGCATAGTTTTGCTTTCCTCCATAACAAGTGTCACTCAACAGTCTGTACCACATTTCGGGATGGCTGGGGTCAGTTCATCATCTTACAATCCCAAGTCATATAAACTGTGGTCTCTTCAGTTTGCTTTCTGTGCATCTTTCGGAGGAGGCCAAAACACTAGCTTACTGTCTGCCCTCCTTCTGCGCTGGCGTTTTCTTGCTCATGTGTTTAAAACAAGTATTTCAGATGAACCTCTTCTTGGGTGTTTGCATGTAGCACAACTTTTAAGATTTTCCTTCGGAGCAGGGGTGCCCAATTTTTTTCCAAAGAGGGCCAGATTTGATGAAGTGAACATGTGTGAGGGCCAGTCGGAGTAGTTGAGGTTTTTTTTTTAAGGATTGATGTTGCTGAGCTTTTTTTAGGGTTTTGCCCAAGGACTTATACTGCCACGGGGGCTGTATTAAATCAATTAGGCCCCCAAAGTGGACTTTGGACATGCCTGCTTTGGAGGATATTGACTTCAATACGCAATTAAAAAATGTAGAAAGCTGCTTCCTAAATACAATTGAGCTCTATGCTTGTGGTCAGCAATGGGGAATCTGTGACCCCCACTCAGATGATGTAAGAAACCCGAGGACTAGCAGATGCTCTGGAAAGTCTTGGGCTTTAAGACCTGGTTTGTATTTACAACTTAAAGGTAAAGGTAAAGGGGCCCCTGACCATCAGGTCCAGTCGTGTCCGACTCGGGTTGCGGCGCTCATCTCGCTCTATAGGCCGAGGGAGCCGGCGCTTGTCCGCAGACAGCTTCCGGGTCATGTGGCCAGCATGACAAAGCTGCTTCTGGCGAACCAGAGCAGCACACAGAAACGCCGTCTACCTTCCCGCCGGAGCGGTCCCTATTTATCTACTTGCACTTTGATGTGCTTTCGAACTGCTAGGTGGGCAGGAGCTGGGACCGAGCGACGGGAGCTCACCCCGTTGCAGGGATTCGAACCGCCAACCTTCTGATCAGCAAGCCCTAGGCTCAGTGGTTTATCCCACAGCGCCACCTGGGTCCCCTTTACAACTTACATGCATCTTAAAGACAATTGTGTTAATCCTTCACTGCAATATGCCTTGATCAGGAACCCATAGTGAGGTTTTGCTTTTTACCATTCATGTGTTATTTGTCTGTGTTTTTCTCTATGAGATGGAAATCTGTATCCCACTACTTACTGCAAAACGGGTTCTTGCATGGTGTGGCTTCTTGCATGGTGATCTTATTCTTCGTGCGATTTCTTGGATCAATGAATGCAACAGAGGGAGGGCATTGGGGGCGGGGGTGTTTCCATTCAATGTTACGATTACACCATTTTTGTCTGTAATGAGCATCTATATCTATAGTCTCATGTCCAAGTTTTCCCAGCCCTTCAATCTAGGATCTTTTTTGTAACTTGAAATGTCCAAGTATGAGTCCCCACCCACCCCAACCACAATAAACTTTAGATTCAGCTGTACAATTTTATAAAACAATTGCATTTCCCCCTGCGCAACATAAAAATGAGGGGGGAGAGAGAGATGTTGATGAAAATATTGGTTCAGTTATTCTGATTTTCACTATTTGTTGCTGTTTAGAAACAATAAGCAAAAAAGAAGGCAGGGCATGCGGAAAGGTTGGTCTTTTTGACAAGCAGACCCTGAAACTTGGCATGATAGTTAAGGTCAATATTTGATAGTTGAGCGACCAGCGTAAGTCCTAGTATCTGTTAACATTGCTCAATGTTTCCAGTTTATTTTTAGTCAGACATAATTAACTTGAATAACTGGTTGCACTTGTAGTATTTTTAGAGAGAGCACGTGCTTGTTTAACTGAACCATTATTTGTTGCTTCCTTGTACTTTGCTTTAAAATTCCTAATAAACTGAACAAGAACAATAGTCAATTGGGCTGGATGTCAACACAAAATGAGAGATACTGTAAATCAAGGATACTCCAACTTTGCCATAGGGTTCATGCAAACCTAGAAAAAGTGTATGAAAGAAGTGTTTCAAGCTGCAGACAAGCAGACAAACTTCTTGATGGTTCCCCAGTGTTAAAAAGTGTCATGAAATGGACACATGCTGAATCATTTGCAAGATAAATTGAAGGCGAACTAATCCTGGGTGGGTGAGGTATAAGCTCTTGTTGACTTGCAACAAAATGGTAATCTTATCTGGTCCTTTCTGTCAGTCCCCGCCTTCTTTCATTTAAGCATTTTAAGGAGGGGATCCTGTTAGCTCAGTGGAAGACCATGTGGCTTTTACCCAGAAGACTAATGCAGCCTTCACCAGCCTGGCACCCTCCAGATGTACATATTGGCCAAAGCTGTATTTTATACTTTTTCTTCTAAAATGGCCCCTTCAGTTCTACTTCTTATTGAATGTGGCTAGTTCTGCCTATGATGGATGTCCCAGGTTGTTCTTAGCCTCACTTCAGCTGGTGATTCTCGGCTCACCAATTGGCGTAACAATGCCTTTTATCTCCCCAAATGCAGTATTCTAATTTATTTTAAAGAGATGCTTTCTAATATTGAAATGAGTGCAAAACTATATTTGATTTGTTTTGTTTTAAGCCACAAGTGTCTCTAACAATTCCACAAGTAGGGTGGGGGGGGGTATTTGAGGTGGAAAGAGGACTTCATCTCTTACCCCGATCCTGTTCACTCTGTCCCTCTCATCTCCACCCTGGACTCCAGAACTGACTTGCTTGATAGAAACAAAGATGTCTTTCTGCTTGCTTACTCATCATGGCCATCTGTTGCATGGGTGGGGAACGTGCAGCCCATGGGCCAAACTTGCCCCACTGGAGTTCCCAATTTCCAACCCCACCTGTCAAAATTTGACCCACCAGGGTTGGAGAGATAAGAGCCCAGGCCATTAGCTAGGGAAGGTTCTCCACCCCTGATTTTCCTGTCATGCGCCACACACTGGCGGACCACAATTTTCACTGGCCTGTGAATGCACTCGAATGCTAACTTCTGCAGGAAGGGCAACTCTTTTGAGGAAGTTCAAAGCGGGTGCTTAAATGAGCAACCTTTTCATTTTCATTACAGCAGTTGCCGCTGGCAGGCTGGCAGCAATAGTGCCTGAACAGTTCCTGCTTATGGACTATTTCTGGTTATTTTTACTGTTGTTTTCACTCTTGAACGAGCCCCCGAAAAAGGGAAACAATGCGGCGTTGTCTATTTGCGAGAGGCCTTCGCAATTTTCAGCACACTTGAACTTTTTCCTTTCTATTGAGCTGTTCAAAATGAGACGCCTTCCTCAAGTAACCCAGGATTCACTGTGGGGAGCAAAGTGCCGGGCGTGTTCTGCTCGCTGCCTTCTCCCCCCTCCCTCCCCACTTCTCCTTCTACTTGCTTTACAAATGAGATCAGTGGAAAGCGCAACGGGAAGGGCACAGAGACGGCAAAATCTATTGGAGGAAATGTACTTTTCCATGCCTGTCTGGCTTGCTGGCCCGCACATTCCTCTCTACCTGATGACAGTATTATATGCTCGGTTGTGGTGGTAGTTCGGCAGTTGCCCAAAGCAGCAGATCCCAGGTGCCAATGAAACTTTCCATTGACAGGGGCGGGTTCAGGGCTAGCTGTAACAATAACTTCAAACACTTTATTGCTGTCGTAGCGCAAGGCTTTACCGGGAGGGATATTTTCAGCAGGCATCATTCCCCCCCCCCCAAACCTCAAATTTCTGTAGCTGTATCTTTACTACATACCTGAACACAGGAACTCATTACTTAGAAAGAAATACATTGAGGTTTATTGGTGTTTCATATTTTTGCTGTTGCTGGCTTTTTACAGGCCTGGTCGGTGACTCAACCTTGAATTTTTTGAAGTTGGGCTGTCCTGGGAGCTGTAACCTCAGAAGCCCTTGCCATGTGAGAAAAAGTGTTGAGTGCAAAGAGATCTCAGGGAAGCTGTTAGAATCAGCTCAGCGCTGGTGTGTAAGAGCCATCGTTCTTGGGCATATGTGGGAGTACATGCACGTGTGCAAATGCAGATATATACGCACACAGTCTTAAAATAGACAACTCCTACATTGTACAAATTAAGTTTAGTCTAATGAGGGGTGGAGGAGCTGCACAGTAAACAAAGATGAACGTGTTTTTTATAGGCTACAAGTTTAGTTTATTTTTTTTCAGTTGGGAAGCTTCTTATTCCCAAACAGCTTTGGAGCAAGCAGTGTGGAAGGTTATCTCCCTTTATGTCAACCTGTCCATCCTTTAAGATATTGTGCCCCCTCTTCCGTGTGCCATTGTCTTCAGAGGCAAGGCTGGTGGCAAATCATGAGAAGGTGTTTTCTTCTTCTTCCTGTGTCACCTATGGAATTCCCTGCCCCAAGAGGTTGTTGTTGTTGTTGTTGTTTAGTCATTTTGTTGTGTCCGACTCTTCGTGACCCCATGGACCAGAGCACGCCAGGCCCTCCTGTTTTCCACTGCCTCCCGCAGTTCGGTCAAACTCATGTTGGTAGTTTCGAGAGATTAGGTGGGGTTATCTCCATCTTTATTTTGTATCCCAGCAATTGGCAATGTTCCTTTTAAAACAGGAATTTGAAGGTGTTGCTGTTTTAATGTATGTATTGCTTGATGCTGCCCTTTGTATTCGTGCCTTTTTAATTCATCAATAATTTGTAAACTACAGTGGTACTTCAAGTTCATACACAAATGGGCACACGCACATACGCACATAATAAACCAACAGGATCCCGTGGTTCTACATTGCCTTGAGATGTGTTGTTTCAAAACAATAGGAACATAGCCTATTCATAGCTTATTGCTGCCTTCTTTCTAGTTTACCAGTTGCTGGAAACTGTAGGAGGGGAAGGTGCTCTTGATTTTAGGTTCTGCTTGCAAGCTTCCTATTGGCCACTAAGAGAGCAGGATGCTTGGCTAGATGGGCCATTGGCTTAATCCAGCAGGCTCTTCTAATGTTCTTACATAGTTCAGTGATTTGTGTTTTGATGTTTAGATTGTTGTGGCGTTTATATTTACATTTATGTTTACAAGCCATTTCGAACAGTTCATTTATGGAAGAGCAGTAAAAAGAATTTAAATAAATATTCAGGAGCAAATCAGGGTTTGCACCATTCGTACAATTATTTGAATGTTTGTTATCATGGCCACATGTCTCTTGATCCGGGTTCTCATGTGTGCCAATGGAAGCTTTCCTTCCACTGCAGCTAGGAGGTGCAGGAAATCCCATCCAGATTGGGACTGTAGCAGAGGGCTTATTCCTCCCCTAACCTGGGAACTACAGCTCCCATCATGCCTTCCCTCTGGCTGTTTCCAGCTGGGGTTTATGGGCATTGGTCCAGTGAAACATGAGAAGGGCACCGGGTTGGGGAAGGCTGCCTGTCACAGATGGGGTGTTGGCTACTCCCGAGTAAGCACTCCACACATCCTCTGGATTTTCATAGTTTTATTGTGCATGCTATATACAGTGGTGAGATGTCTCAAATCATGTCTGCTCTGCATGGGGCAGAAGCCCACAATGGCGTCTCGTGGGCTCTGACCCCCCTTTTAAGACTCCAAACGCCCCTCCTCCTTGCTCTATGGGTCCTCCGTGGTCCCAAACCAGGCTCCTGAGGTGCCGTTCTCTCTCCTCCCTCCTTTCCAGCCCCTGCTGAAGCTAGCTCCTCCCCTGCTTCCCTGCTACCAACCTGGAGCTGAGCCACCAGGACTCTGCAGAGCCCTGGACCCGTCTTAACCCTTCCTGTTCCTGATTTGAACTCCCAGACTTGCTGCTGCTCTCCCATCTGGTGGAAGTAAGCAGAGTGGGCTGCTCTCTGCAAGCCCTCTCTCTTACATCCACCCCCCCTCCAGGCTCCCCCCCCCTTCCTGAGGCCTGGTTTGCCTGGTCTGATGTCTGTAAAGAGGGCTGGAAGCCTGACAGGTCTTCCTCCTCTGTAGTGTGTGTAAAATCCTGTTCCCCGTCGGTGCTGGGTGGCTGGTCCGTGTAGTTCCTTCCGTTGTCATCCTCCTCCTCCCTCTGGAAAATTGCTTCCGATTCCCGGAGGGCTCCTTGGGTCTGCGTCTCCCCTGCTCCCCACCTGGGATCGCCCTCCCCCTCTGTGTTCCCTGTGCTACTGACGTGTGGTGGTTTGGGTCTGTGGGAGAAAGGAGCGTGCAGTTCCAGTGTGCGGTCCTCCCCTTGCATGGTGTGCGTGGTTGCCTCCGCGTTTTGGGAAGCAGGAGTGCCCTGCCTGGCCATCAGACATTTTAACCCCCCCTCCCCCCACCGGGAGCCCGGGCTCGCTGTGGCACTGTAGACCTCCTCCTCTTCCTTTCTTTCTGGAACCTCTTGGCTGCCTTCTCCCTCCACCCTTCTGTCTAGTGTCTTTTGTGTGATTTCCTCCCCCTCCCTCCTGTCAGCGTCTTGTGTTGGATGTGTGTCACGTCCTCTGAACCTTGGGCTTTCCCTAAAGTGTGAGAGCAAAGACCTGTGACCCACGGGATGGACCTTTCTCGCTGTAGGTGCTTCCCCCCTGAAGGTGACAGGGTTGATCTGTGTCAGAACCTTGAAGGGCCCCAGCCTTCTGGGTGCCAGCTTCTTCCCCCTTCCCCCCATGGGAAGGCCTTCTGACCACAGCCAGACCCTGTCCCCTCCGTGGAAGACCTTCTCCAGTCCCCTGTGATGGTCTGCCCCCTCCTTGTAAGCCTCATTGCCCCTTGCCACGTCTCCATCCAGTTGTTGGTGTACTGTCTCCCTCCTCTCACCCCATGCCTCAATAGGAGGTCCCCCAATCTCCCCCTCCCCCTGCTCTGGGAAGGCTCTGGGGTTTCGCCCAAGACTGGCCTTACTGGGTGTGAGCCTCGTGAAGACATGTACTGCATGCCCCTCCGTGGGGTTGTCATGATATTGCTTGAGAATCTTCCCTCTGAGGGAGTCCTGGGGCATATACCGGGCATCATTGCTAAAGAGTAACCCCTCTTTCTCGGCAAGCCCTTCCCCTGCCCCCTTTTTCTCCCTCAAGTCCCTCCGTATGTTCTGGGTAAAAGTGTCCTCTTTGGTGAGTTGGCTCAGTTTCTCTTCCTGCATCCCCGCCTCTGCGTCGTTCCATCCGCCTGGGGAGCTGATGTGGTGCGATCCTGAGGATTCTCCTTCTTTCCTGCAGTGCTCCTTGCCGTCTGCATCTCCAAAGGTGAGATCTCCCCGGCGCTGGCTGCCCACAGGGTCATTGTCCATTAAGTCCAAAGCTAGCACTTCTGCGTGCTTGTTCACTGTCATCTTCCGAGAGGGGGTCTGTTGCGTGACCTCACCCTCCTGCAATTCCCGGCCGCCTACGGTCAAGACGCTCATGGGCAGCTCCCTTGGGAAAATGGGAATCTGATCCTGCTTAGCCAAGTCCACCGATAGGAAATCGTCGCTGCTGCCCCTGCGGAGAAGCCCGACTGTCTCCTGGGTCTGGCCTCTTGGCAGCTGCAGACTCACTTCCATCTCTTTGTCGTGCTGTGGGGTGTTACAGGAGGGCTCAGTTGTTGGTGCTCTGCCTGGCCCCTCCCCTCCTGATCTGGCATCCAGGCTTGTGTCTGTGCCTGCCTGCTCTCGCCATTCCTTCCTCTGGGGGCAGTGTTCCACCCAGTGGCTGGGTGCATTGTAAAGGCATCTCCCGCCTTTCTCTTCCCTCTGTTTTCCCGCGTCAGCGTTTGAAAGTACCCGCGCGCGGGCTTTGTCCCTCTGCATCACATCTGGCTGGAGGGGGCTGTGCTGTGCTGCAGCTGCCTCCCCGGGACTGTATGGGAACTTGTGGCCGCTGCCTTTCCCCTCCGTCTGTCCCCTCTGCCCGGACTCGCCTCTCAGCCTCCTGCACTTCCACGCCACCATGCCTCTCAGTCTTAGAGCCAGCTTGTGCTGAGGGTCGCCCTACGAAGTGCTGGCCCGTCCCGAGTGTCCTCTCTGCTTGTCCAGCCTCCGCTCCCCCGGCTTGGCTGTGTTCAGAGCTGCTCGGTTCACTAAGCTTGGCTTCCCCTGTGCCCGGGTGCCTACCTGGTGCTTGAGCCGTTCCATAGTTGCAGGGTGCTGGCAACTCATGCCAATCCTCCCTCGGCATCTCTCTCTTCTGCTTTAGATGCTGCCAACTTCATGCCGGCTGCTCCATTTGCAGCCCTCTTCCCTCGGGGTAGCCATCAAAAGATTGTGGGCTTGCTGTCACAGATGGGGTGTTGGCTACTCCCGAGTAAGCACTCCACACATCCTCTGGATTTTCATAGTTTTATTGTGCATGCTATATACAGTGGTGAGATGTCTCAAATCATGTCTGCTCTGCATGGGGCAGAAGCCCACAATGGCGTCTCGTGGGCTCTGACCCCCCTTTTAAGACTCCAAACGCCCCTCCTCCTTGCTCTATGGGTCCTCCGTGGTCCCAAACCAGGCTCCTGAGGTGCCGTTCTCTCTCCTCCCTCCTTTCCAGCCCCTGCTGAAGCTAGCTCCTCCCCTGCTTCCCTGCTACCAACCTGGAGCTGAGCCACCAGGACTCTGCAGAGCCCTGGACCCGTCTTAACCCTTCCTGTTCCTGATTTGAACTCCCAGACTTGCTGCTGCTCTCCCATCTGGTGGAAGTAAGCAGAGTGGGCTGCTCTCTGCAAGCCCTCTCTCTTACACTGCCACATACCAACAAAATGACATTCTTGTATATTCTGTGTTGCCATATTGGAAGGTCCAATAAGACTGCCAGATATAAATCAGTGGGAACGACATCATTGTTTCCCAACTCTGATGGGTGTCTTCCTCATCCCACCCCCAGCCAAGTTGACTGCATGCATCCATTTAGCATGATCCCCCCTCAGCCCCCACTTTACAGGGGAATCTCATATCCTAGGAGGTCATGTGACCTCTGTTGGAATTCTTGTGATTCCCCCCGCCCTTCCTTGACGTCCCCCACCTTCTCCCACCAAGTACCTCTACATATGGTACCTCGTGTTACGTTACGTCCCCCTTACGAATGCTGTGGGTTACGCACTCCACTAACCCGGAAGTAGATGCCCCTTGTTGTGACCTTGTTGTGATGCGAGCAGAAGTTGCACTTTGACAGCATGGCAGCAGCGGGAGGCGCCATTAGCAAAAGCGCACCTCATGTTACGAGCGGCTTCCTGTTACGAATGGACCTCCAGCATGGATTAAGTACATAACACGAGGTACCACGGTACCACTGTCTTGCAGGCTCCTTTTTTTCAACAAGGTTGAAAATGAGTTGCAATATGTTTCCTTCAGTTTCCTGGAACTGGAAATGTTTGCTTTGTGCCCCATGTAACAACAGTCCCAGAAACATTTTAAGCATTCAGAGTAGAGCCTTGCCCTGAAATACTCTGTAAGCGGATATCATCAAGCAGAAGATTAAACAAAAACACAAGAGATGAAATAAGTCATGCATTTCAGTCAAAGGACCTATAAATGGATTGTCCGGAGGTAGAAGAGCTATTTTACTAGTTCCCTTCTTTGACGACAGAGTACTTAACACAGCAGATTTCTGCCAAAACCGCTACAAACATAGACTATAAAACCTTTATTCACACAACTCCAAGGAACGCCTCAGAACTCAGAGGTGACCTTTAATATTCAACCTTCCCCACTCCACACACCCGTCAACTCCCAAGACTGTCAAATCTCACCAAGATAAAAACTAAATTACTATTTTACAAGCAAAATACAATTTAGGAAGGTACTGCATGATCACAGCGAAGCATCTAATCATGTCAGGGATGAGCAACAAACACTAAAAAGAGAAAAAATATTCAGAGGCAGGTAAATGACATGAATTTATACGGGGTCCTGTCTCATTTGGCACACATAGCATGCGGAAGTCCTGTTCAGAGGTTACAGGTTTTAGCCTACGGAAGGGAAACAGGGTGTGCCTTTGCTTCCAACATCCCTACACACATTGGCCCCACCCTTAATGCAAAGGTCTGAAGGGTTTTTAAAGCATGTTCAAGATAAACTTTATTATTATTTTATTAATTGCATTCCACACAGAAGAGACCTACTAATCCAGCTGGGAAAACCTGTGGGAGCCAAAATGCTTCCATCCTGTTTCTAGAAAGTGCAGATAGTAGCCTCTTTGACATATCATCTCAACAAGAATGATGATACTCTTATCATTAAAGCCCTAAACTGCTCGGGAGCCTCCCTATTACAGTATCAAGCTACTCCTGCCCTGACCAGGTGGCTTCTAAGCATATTGAATTGAGTGCTGACGCTCTGTTCCATTCGGTGAGGCATCGCCATTGGGGATTCTTTCTTTCTACCCTTATCACACTCTTCATGAGTCTCGCTTGAAGTGGGGTTGAGGAGATGCAGCTGATTTAGAACAAAGCAGTCATCTGGGATGTTAATCCCAAATCCTTATTCTACTTAAGTTCCATGTTCTGGTAGCTTTATCCTTAAAGCGCTGTACAGACCAAGAATCTGGTATTCTTGAGGTAGTATCTTCTCCCCCCAGACAGCCCAATTTATCATGTCACTAACATAATAAAAATGGACCTTTCTCAGTGATGGCCCTCTAGTTTTAGCAATCATTTCCTTTTGAGGTTCTCCAGATTGGAGACTTCAGTAATTTTCAGCAGGCTTTAAAATCCTGTTTTGTTTCAACAATCCCTTTTTGTATATAGTTAATGTGCCTATTTGGTGTTTTTTTCTGATCTTTAGCTTTTTCTGCTTATCGGCTTCCACAAATAGTCTTACCGATGTGTTGATTCCTTCCCTCCTTCCCACTTGAGAACTTACCCTGAAAGGTAGGCAGTAAAATTTTCTGAACAAGTAAATAATGGAAGCTTTAAAGCGCTTAAAGCAGCTTACTTTCTTCTTTGCCGCTGCTGGGCATGACTTGAAAAGTTATGTGCTAAACCTTCCTACCGCTTTCCAAAATCTGCAGAGATGGTCCTCGTAAACATTTCTGGTGCAAATATTTGTACAAAGACATTTGTGCAAGTGCGTGTGGGATTCCGCTTTCCAGCAGCATTATAAGAAGGAAAACATCCCTCCAAATGTTTGTAGAAAACAAATTTTAAAAAGGGTTTTGTGGACAACACTGAAGCACCTTTAATTTGGAAGCCATTGAAATACTCTCCAAATGCTGTTTGCAATTCTCGCCTGGTTTTTGTCTTGGAACATTTCCATCTTGAACGTAATGTTTCTGCAATGCATGATGTATATCCCTGTAGCATAATACCATGACTGAAAGGGAAGGATATAAAAAGAAACTAAGAGATGATACACAAAGCAAACATTGTCTGAATCTAAATAATTAAATTTCATAGATAAAGATGGGAAATGGGCTTTGCTTGTTTTTAAGATACACAACTGACAAGCAGAAGAAATTAAGCTGGCAGGCCTTAAATACCATTTAAAAGAATTCCATTGTCGAATCCTGATTGCATCTATATTTTTAATTAATCAGACCAGCGTCATGTGCATCAAAGCTGTACCCACTCTGGGGGCTAAGTTAAGGATCTGTCAGAGTTTCCATTATAAAAAATCCTGCATTCGGTGGGGAAATAACTCGGGCATAAAAATATGCTCCAGGCTGAAGCTGTACCATAGTAGGTCTAGACAGCTCTGAATTATGCAAGTGTTAACGGACCTCCCCCCAAGAAGCCCTTTCTTTTACTATGCTGCTAACTGAAAATGGTTGCAGTTTAATATAAGAAATTTGACAGACGATTACCTCTTCAAGTGACCTAATAGACTTCATCATGCAGCCCAAATAAAAGTGAAAGTGGATGAAAGATTTACTTGCAGATATGGCAGCAGCATGTATTATGGATAGCTTTTTCACAGAGGCTGCTTTCGGAATTAGCTTTCTGCACCTGTGCAATGCTAATGGCATATCCCCTTAGTGTGCAGGCTTGTCTTCAAGACAATGCTCGTGGCTTTCCTTTCCACCTCTGTAGAATGGACAGACACTCCACTCCCAAAGTAAAACAAGAGGGTTAGTTGTGTTGGACGTTTGCAGCATGATCCTGCAGAGCTAGCAAGGAGCAAAGACTACAGGCTTACTGCTGGGTTAATGGAAGATACACATTTCAGCTGCACAGGGGTTCTGATTAGTTGAATGGCCATCACATGCTTTTATAATAGGATTGGGAGGACTTCTACCTGTCACCCACGGAACAGATTGCACAGGGAGAGAGTCACACAACCTGGGACCCTGTGGGGAATAAGCATACGGCTTATGCATGAAGTCACCCTTACTACAGATAGTATTGTTTGCCTGTCATGGGCTGGCTGGATGCAGAGGACTGGTGGGAGGCACCAGCTGGGGAACCCCTAGCGGAAGAAGGCTCATAGCCAGGGCATCGCTAGTGGGACATTGACGTGTGGTGTTCTGCCAAGGGCAGGGTTCTTTCTGGATCTGGAGCCAATAAGCACGCTGGTGGGTGAAGAAAAAGCAATGCTTTATTTGCATAAGGTCAAGAAATAACAGCAGGCGTACAAAACACAAACTATGGCATACTAGGCAGGAGTTACACACAATCTCCCCTTCAGCTGCCCGGAGCCCCAGGTGGAGCAGCGAGAGAGACCCCGGCCAACAGTCTCACAGCATCAGGTACCTCAATCTGTGAAGAAGCTCACTGAGCCTCTTTGATGTAATTGAGTGTACCTGGCTAGCAGGTATCACTCATGGTCAGCCCAGGGCACCGGGTGCGACTAATGCGGAGCAGCTGGGAGTCTCCAACCCCACTCACTGCAACTGGGTATCCTCCCCACTACCCAATCAGCACTTAGAACACAGGAGACCCAGGAAACTCCTGACACAGGTGTGTGAAAAACAAATTATACTATCCTAAATCAGCAAACCTTAAACTGGGGATGTAAAAGGGAAAGAGACATGTCACCTAACTCCTTGAAATTACAATGGTCTTCCGCGTTTCCTCTACATGTGGTCACAGGGAGAAGAGGGAGCAGACTGGGAGGAGGAGGTGTTAGAATAGGCATCCCCAAACTTCGGCCCTCCAGATGTTTTGGACTACAATTCCCATCATCCCTAACCACTGGTCCTCTTAGCTAGGGATCATGGGAGTTGTAGGCCAAAACATCTGGAGGGCCGCAGTTTGGGGATGCCTGTGTTAGAAGCTGAAGAGACAACAAGGTTTAGTGAGCAGGAGGAGGCTGTGGCAGAGAGCAGTTCAGAATCAGAGGCTGAAGTGGTGACTGGAGAGGAGAGGGGCCAAGATGCAGAGATGAGGCAGGCTGCTGAAGAATCCAGGGAGTCACCCCCTCCTGCTGCAACCAGCTCCCCTCCCTCCTGGTCTCCCAGAACATGCAGAGAAATGAAGGGGGGGCAGCGAGACGCCTTAGGTTGCTGGGGAAAGAACCAGGGGAGGAACAGTGAGAAGACAGGGACATTCTGTCCTTGTGGCTGCTTCATTGGGGTGACCTGCTGGGAAGGGTTGCTGTGACCACTAGGACTTAACTGTTTTTATTTTATTTTTAATAAATAGTTAACTTCACTGACACCAGAGGGTTTTTTTTTATTACTAATCTACTCCTGACTCTGGCTCCTGAAAGTGCCCAAATGTCAGGGCACCAGGTGGAGTATGTGACACTGGGAAGGGAGGGCTAGTTAGCACTGTTCACTCATTGCAAAGTACGTTTTTATTTAGTCAGTTTCACATCTGAAAATTTCATGGGATGTGGGGAGCGGCAGAAATTAGGAAAAGGAAGTGAAGAGGTTTTCTTCTCCCACTTCCTCCATTGCGTTTGTGCAGATGTCCATCTGCTGGTGCTGAATCAAGACTGGTATTGTGGTAGCTTTAAGTCATCTTTTAATGTTTGATGGATTTCTGTATTTTAGTATTTTGTTGGAAGCTGCCCAGAGTGGCTGGGGGAACACGACCAGATGGGCGGGTTAAAAATAAATTATTATTATTATTATTATTATTATTATTATTATTATTATCCCTGTTGCTTCTCAGTCATTATTGTTGTTGGCTTCTGTCTGTCCCGAGAGACAATGGAATGCGCCTCCAGGGGTGAAGTCAAACTGCTAGGGAATCGCAGCACCTGCTGTGGCTGTTAACTCGTAACTGCTACCTCCTGCATTGATTTTTCTTGTGTTAGCAGCACCAAAGTGACCTCCCTGGGGCGCAAGCCTGGGCAGTGTGCATGGAGGTCCTTTCAGCCTTGCTGATGTGGTCCAGAGGAAAGCAGAGCAATATGTTTGGCACCAGTTTTACTGCAGGAGTTGCCAGAAGGAGGCATTCAAGGCGTCTTTGGGACTCTTCTCCGGATTTGTGTAGGGCTTCACTCCTTAGCCTTTTCTTCTCCTGTAGATGTCTCACAAGGATATGTATTTTTCCTTAGGGTTTACTTCCAAAGCCTTTCTCACAAATAAGTATAGCCACAAGGCAGCGGAGGGCTAGGATAAGAGTTGTGTATACACAGCCTTAAATTCAGTGGTGTATTTAGACCTCACCTTGAAGAAATTCACTGATTTTTCCCATGGTGGTTACTGACCCAGTTTAGAGGCATTGGGTGTTAAGTGCTGCCAAGTACCTGTATTTGCCTAATACTAATTACATACCATTTCTTTTGAATGGTTTGTAAAATGTAGTCCTCTTGTTAGGCCAGTTTCCATGGCTTTAAATTGAATACCGAGGCCAGCTCACCATTGACTTGACTTACCCAGGGAGATGGTAGGGTTCACTGTTGACTTAATTGTTTTTGCAAGCAGTCATTTATTTGAAGCAATGAGAATTATTTTCTTTCTAGCTTTCTATGCACTTTTGAGGAGTGAAGTCACTCAGCTTTTTTACACAACGAAGCAATACCTTGCAGTTTAAAGATATTTAAAATGCACTCACTACATTTCATGGATCTGAGATGGGATGGACAAGATTGTATATCTTATCAGCAGTGGTGAAACAGATACTGCTGAGGAAGTTGAGAGCCAGTGTGGTCTAATATGGTTGAAGTGTCTGACTAGGACCTGGGATACCGGGGTTCAAATCCCCACTCAAGCCATGAAGCTCCCTGGTTGACCCAGGGCAAGTCACTATATCTCTCAGCTTAACCTACTTCTCAGGGTTTTTGTGGGGTTCAAATGAGGATAGGGAGAACTGTACACCATCTTGAGCTCCATGGAGAATATAATAAATATTCTCTGCTGTCATAGGGGTGGGTTGCACTTACCCATTACATTCAAACTGGATATTATTATGGCTTCCATAAGCCCAGGCTCGCAAAGAACTTCACAGCCAGTTCTCTGCACCCAAATCAAATCTGAGCTCAAATAAAGCATCCTTTGTTCCTCATGGTAACTGTCCCTTGATGTGGATGGGACTTATCAAAAGAGGTTGGTTTCATGCCATTAGGGTTTACTGTTCAAAGCAGGGGGAAAGTTGACATTCCACTGGGTTTGCGGAAGCCCTTTAACATCCCTAAAGTAGCTCTTTGGATTCTGGCCATAGCATCTTTGCATGTGAGGGGGAAGCTTCTGTAGGTAGAGGGAAATTAACTAGACTTTAGGCCTTTTCTGAACTGAATGCAGGATAATCTTTTGTGCTTAAACCCTATTATTATAGGAGAAATTAAACTCCCTCCCACCCTTACGCACAGACTGTTGCCACAAGCAATAACACATCTACTCACTTTGCATTTTTACCTAATTCAGTGGTAACAGAGGCAGTGTTTACTGATGCAACCAACACAATGCATAAGCGCTCTTTCTCTCTCTCTCTTTAAAAAAAAGAAAAAGGTCCATTAAGAAACTTAAAGCTGGGAAGCAGCTTTCATCTTTTAAAAGTCTGGGTGGATTAGTGTATGTTCTTTCTTGGATTTACATGGAGACAATTTCAGTTGGATTTGTAATTTGCGTTTGCATGGGAAAAGTTGCTCTAAATTCGAGTCTGGCCTTCGAAAATAGAGGGGGGAGTGAGGCCTAGCAACAGTATGTTGCTTGGGAAAAGGGGAAGCGTTGAGGGCATGGATTGGGGGTAGCTAACAGCCAATCCAAACCATGCCTTCAAGGACTTTGGGACATCCCTATGGCTTGGAAAGGAAGAGCTTTGAAGGGAGTAGTAGTGCAGAGAGAGGAAGGCAAAAGCAAGGAGCAAATGTGGTGGTTGGTCTGTGGCTGTATCCTGAGCTCAAGTTATGACCTGACCGGACTTTTGGTCCACACTCGTTCTGCTACTCTGCACATAAGTGTGCAGAGTTTGTGCAGTCTTGCTTTTCTTTGTTGGGGTGAGTTTTGGTTCCCTTTATTTATTTTGCACAAGAAACATATGCTTTTGCAAACTTTGGGGCTCTCCTGAGGTTGTTAAAGCCTAGCTCTTTTGCAGGGGTGGTGCTTCATTTGCTACATCAGCAGTGGCACTCATGCCTGAACATCAAAAATAGAAGGAATGACTGGTGCTAGCCTTGAGGCCAGAAAGAGAAGGAAATTAGAAGGGGGGTGGTGGAACCATATGCTGTCTTAAACTCAACACAAAATGCTCCTTATAATGCACAATCATGAATTGGTTACTTGGCCCGTGACTGAAGATGTGGCTTGAGGATTCCAGCCATAAAGCCCTCAGTCCTCATAGGATGTGTCCTTGCATTAAATATGGATACATTTTGATCTCATTTTTTCCTGCTTTCAAAGTCCTTAAGTTTGCCAAAACTGAATGGCTGGTTCCTCCTTTGGCACAAGCATTGGGGACAGAGTTAAAGCGAATGCCCAGAACTGGTAGCCTTCAAAATTGCCTACGAAGTGCCACTTAATGGTTTAGACTAATCTGGATATACCAGGCCAATTTTGTTTTGGGCTCTTAGCATAACTAGGTTCTTTCTGAAGTAACTTTTTTTTTGGTCTGTTCCAGATATATTTATTTGATGCTTTATATTTCACTTTTCAATGGAGTGATCTTCAAGGAGGCTTGCAACAGATTGCAATAATGCAAAGGCAAAGCCCAGCCCAGCCCAGCCCAGCCCAGCATTCCTTTAGTCCTTTGGCGGATGTGGCCAGAGTGTTCTTCCTCCCCTGGCTCTGCAGCTCCTGGGCAGTTGAGCAAAGTGTTTTTCTGTCTGCCAGGAAGATGTAGTAGGCTGAGTGTCGGAGGTGAGGGGGGGGGGACACAAAGCATACAGAGCAGTCAGCTATAATCCAGCGATGCGTTGCTTTGTGAAAAGTGAGGGTAAAAAAAGTAAAGTTAAGGTGCTAAAGAAATAATATTCAGAAAAACATTTATGCCTCACAGTGCAACTCTGTACATATCTACTCATAAGTAAGTTTGACTGTACTCCTTGGAACTTACTACCAGATAAGTGTGTCTAGAATTGCAAGCTTGTATGCATTGCAAGTGGCAATAGATTTGTTATCTTTGGCTACATATGCACTATATACCTTCAATGCACATTTGAAGCACATTCTTTCCCTCAGATAATTCTGGGCACAGCAGTTTGTTAAAAGCAGCTGGGAAATTTAACTCTGTGAGATGTAAACTACAGTGCTCAGAATTCTTTGAGAGAAAGAATGTGTTTTGAATGTGCTTTAAAAGTATAGTGTGTACACAGCCTCTATATGGCTTAGATGCACCTGTGTTGTTGCATGAGCAGAAGGCAAAGTTCCCAGTTTTTGCCAGTCTCGCTTCTCCCTTTCCCCACTGCATCCCTGCCCTCCATTTCATGCCATACTGGAGGATCCCCCAATCTTAAGGCGTGGAATAGGAAGCTGCGGTGGAAAGGGGAGATATGAAAGCCTCATTCAGCAGGCAGCATGATCCAAGCCTATGCTCCTTTTCTAAAATGAGGAAAGTTGAGTTTATACGGGGTCCTGTCTCTGTATAAAGTTTCTCCAATCCGGCAGGATGTGTCCTCTTCTCTAGCAGTTGTCCCTGCAACCGTTATGTCCACTACATCATTTGCAAACATATGGTTTCACTTCCAACTATTTAACATTTCCATTTCCTCAGGAAATCATTCTCCACATTTGTTAAACTTTTGAATCAGAACTGCTGTTTTTATTGGCATCTATACAGAGAACGATATAATTGACTCTTAAGGCAGGTTTCTGACTCTCCGGTTGTCCAGTTGTGCTCTCGCTTCCCCCCCCCCTTTTCCTTTGAGATTGGTAAAATGGGAGAGGAAGAGTGTGAATAATTTGGTCATAGTAGTTCATGACGCCTTGGATTGTGATGTAAAAATTCTCCCCCAAAAGGAAGGTACCAAATACAAGTGCTGGGGGGGTATGCTTTCTGGTGCACAGAAATATTTCCTCCAAGTGTTTTCATTGTCTTCAAAGAACTGAAGTTGGGGGGACAAAGTTTTGAGTTAGCTATGCCTAAGAGTTCCCCAAGGAAAATACTTGAAATGCACTGGACTCAAATAAATAAATAAAATATGCACTTGGAGACTCCCCCCCCTTTCTTCTTCATCTTGGATTATGACGTGCCACTAAAAAAATTGTCTGTGAATTTGTGTTTACTTAACACACAAAAATGTGCTTTCAGTTAATCAATAAGGGATGTGTATCTACACGAATGCAGTTCCTCAGTCCTGCAGGACTGGATCTTAGAAGCTATTTCATGCCACTTAAAGGGGAATAATAATTTCATTTATTATTTTAGCAGCAAGTTCATCCTGTTCTCATAGACTAAAGTTGCCAAGGACTTGATGACTTAGAGCTATTGTACATGTTCTTGCATTCATCCTGGTTTAATTTTTGGCCTGACACTTTCTTATAGGAACAAAAAAGGGGGGGTTTCTGTTTTGGCCATAATTTGAGTTATTTATCAAAAAAATGGGCAATCATAGCAGAGGGAGATGGAAAGATTATCCTCCCACTTTTATATGTGGGATGTGAATGGAGCCAGTACATGGAGACTTCTATCCATGGGGTTATCTTGATTTAGCTTGAGCCAAGCATTCTATCCCAAACATGTCGTCTTTATCCAATTGTATTCTGCAGCAAAAAACCCAGTATGACAATGAAGCACAGCTGATGGGATGAAGAGTGTTGTGCACACACCAGGAGCTGAGTATACATTAGGACCACAATCTAATGACCCCCTTATGATTTCTTTTTCTTCTTCTTTTTTAATCACGCACCTACAGGGAGGGAGATTTGGGCAGTTTAATTTTGATTCTTCATTTTCAGAAAAAGGTTACGCAACATTCTGCAAAACACAGTGTTTTTTAATTTTTAAAAAAATCATTTTCAAAAAATGGTTATAGATTCTGCAGTGTTTTCAAACAGGAGCTGATGGCAAGATACGGAATCCATATATGATTATAGATCACCGCTGAACAAATAGAGAGATTTGCATGGGTGTAGACAGGGGGGGCAGGAGGGGGCAGCTGCCCCCCCCTAGAAGCAAAAAATTATTGTATTTTACAGACCATAACCAATACTTTGCCCCTCCAAAAACTGAAGTGGAAAGGGCTTTGCTTTAGCAAGAGCAGCTCTCCACTTGCTGGGGGCGGGAACACAGCTGTAACAAAAACACATCAAATAAATAAAGCAAAGTGGCTACCAGTACTTAAGCAGTTAAGACAATGGAGCAGAAAATCCCTTCAGGCAAGGTCCACCCTATTCACCCTATTGTAATTCAGTGGGAGTTGTTAATGGGCATTCAGGGATCGCATTAACAGTTCTATTGGCGATTTAATGAGGGTGCAGAGGATTCAATTTGACTAAGGTGGCCCTGCAAGGCTAAAAGGAAGTGAATAAGAAGGGGGGGGGGCTGTAGCTAGCTTTGATAGACACAGTGATGTTTATAAAAAGCATTGGTGTTCCAGTCTGCCCCTCCTCCTGCATCTGTATACTGTAAATCAGGGGTGGCCACCTCCCAAGAGACTCTGATCTACTCACAGAGTTAAAAACTGGGAGTGATCTACCCGCTTTTGGGGGGTTCAGGTCAAAGCTGTTGAGTTTTTTTAAGGAAGGGAAGCCCTGTTTTGGGGGGTTTAGGTCAAACTTGTTGAGCTTCTTTTAGGAGGGAGGGAGGCCCATTTTTGTTTAGGGCTTCAGGTCATAGTTCAGCTTTTTTTAGGGAGGAGGAAAAATTTGGGTGAGCTTTTTTAGGGGTGCCAGTGATCTAGCAGTGATCTACCACAGACATCCAGTGATCTACTGGTAGATCACAATCTACCTGTTGGACGTGCCTGCTGTAAATCAAGCAGAGAGAAAGCTGCTTACAAGGCTCCTGTACAGGTGTATCTTCCTCTTGCTGCAGAGTTCTAGCATCACAGCGTCACCCAGAGGCACCCACAAATGTGAGTTATCCCTCTCTCTATTTCTTCCTTCCTTTCCTCCCTCTTCCATCCTCAATAAAATACTGGGGGGGGGCAGATAAGCCCCACATAGAAAGCCCATCAACATGGGGGGGATGACTCTTTAAAATACAGTATTTACCAGTAATTTCTTTTGGGGGGGGGAGGCACCTAGGCCTCTAGGAGTTGGCTGCTATGCCTAGGACAATTCAAGAAAGCAGAATCATGCATATGCTATGGTAATATATCAATAGAATCATGGAATTGTAGTCGGAAGGGACCACAAGGGTCATCTAGTCCAACCCCCTGCAATGCAGGAATTTTTCCCCAATGTGGGGCTTGAACCCACAACATGGTTGAAATATTATGCTGATATGCAGCAACGCCTCGGAGCCATCGAGACTGCGGCCCTGTCTTGCCTCGCCCTCGCCCGCCCTGCCAACCCCTCTCCCCTGCCCGACCCTCCCATCCTCTTGCTGCAGAGTTCCAGCTTCACAGCATCACCCAGAGGCACCCACAAATATGAGGTATCCCTCTCTCTATTATTCCTTCCTTCCCTCCCTCTTCCATCCTTAATAAAATACTGGGGGGGGGCAGATAAGCCCCACATAGAAAGCCCATCAAAATGGGGGGGTGACTCTTTCAAATACGGTATTTACCAGTAATTGGGGGGGGGGAGAGGCACCTAGGCCTCTAGGAGTTGGCTGCTATGCCTAGGAGTAGGACAATTCAAGAAATCAGAATGATGCATATGCTATGGTAATATATCAATGGAATCATAGAATTGTAGTCGGAAGGGACCACAAGGGTCATCTAGTCCAACCCCCTGCAATGCAGGATTTCCCCCCCAAGGTGGGGCTTGAACCCACAACATGGTTGAAATATTATGCTGATATGCAGCAACGCCTCGGAGCTGTCGTGACTGCGGCCGTGCCTTCCCTCGCCCGCCCTGCCAACCCCTCTCGCCTGCCCGACCCTCCCGTCCTCTTGCTGCAGAGTTCCAGCATCACAGCGTCACCCAGAGGCACCCACAAATATGAGTTATCCCTCTCTCTATTTCTTCCTTCCTTCCCTCCCTCTTCCATTCTTAATAAAATACGGGGGGGGGGCAGATAAGCCCCACATAGAAAGCCCATCAACATGGGGGGGATGACTCTTTCACATACGGTATTTACTAGTAATTGGGGGGGGAGGCACCTAGGCCTCTAGGAGTTGGCTGCTATGCCTAGGAGTAGGACAATTCAAGAAAGCAGAATGATGCATATGCTATGGCAATATATCAATAGAATCATAGAATTGTAGTCGGAAGGGACCACAAGGGTCATCTAGTCCAACCCCCTGCAATGCAGGAATTTTTTCCTAAGGTGGGGCTTGAACCCACAACATGGTTGAAATATTCTGCTGATATGCAGCAACGCCTTGGAGCCGTCATGACTGCGGCCGTGCCTTGCCTTGCCCTCGCCCACCCTGTCACCCCCTCTTGCCTGCCCGACCCTCCCGTCCTCTCCAGCCAAGCAGGGTAGCCGCCGCCGTTGCCAGCCCCAGAAGCACAAGGTGGCCGCTGCCGCCGCTGCCGCCACCACGATGTTGTCAGGCCAGCTGGCCCTGTAGCCCCGCCCACGTTCCCACTTTGTGGCCCCGCCCCTGAATGATCATGGCTTGCCCCCCCCCCCTAGTTTTGATCCTGGCTACGCCCTTGGAGATTTGTGATGCAGCAAGTGGGGATTGCTGGCTGCTGCTAGGCTGAAATAGGAAATGCCCACTGGGTATATAGAGCTAGACTATTTTCTTGAGTCTGTATGCAGCAGTAGTGTGTTTGGAATTCCTTTGGATTCCTTCAGTCTTTGAGTAATTTCCCATTTCTCCCAGAGCACCTGGGATTGCACCCTGAATTCTGTGGTCCATGGAACCTCACGAGAGTGATACATACCTGCCTGTTATTTGCTATACTCCATACCGATCCCTCTAAAGGGCTAGGAGTTGGCAGCAGTACTGCTTTAGGGCAGGCATTCTCTGTACTATCGTGGAAGCGGAATAAAATGTGTGAGTGCCTACCTCTTTATGCTCAGGCTGCGCCAATCAAAAGCAATACTGCATAGGTTTTGTGTATTTTGTCTATTTGGGTGTTGTTGTTTAGTCGTTTAGTCGTGTCCGACTCTTCGTGACCCCATGGACCAGAGCACGCCAGGCACTCCTGTCTTGCACTGCCTCCCGCAGTTTGGTCAAACTCATGTTCGTAGCTTCGAGAACACTGTCCAACCATCTCGTCCTCTGTCGTCCCCTTCTCCTAGTGCCCTCCATCTTTCCCAACATCAGGGTCTTTCCCTTGGATTCTTCTCTTCTCATGAGGTGGCCAAAGTATTGGAGCCTCAGCTTCACGATCTGTCCTTCCAGTGAGCAATATGATAGTCATCCAAACTGAATTCCCTTCCATTTTAGTGGGTAGTCAAAAGCAAATGTGCTCTGTCATTTTTCTGGGCTCCTCCTAAGGCTACATGCCTGGCTAGCAAAAATAAAAAAATAAATATCAGAAGATGACTGAAGATGATGGATTATGATGGTGATTATGATATCACAATGGTCAGATGAGAGTACGGGATAAGATCTGTACCGTCAAGACGCCTGCAGAGTTCACACATATCATGTTCATACCCTGACCATTTTTATAATATAATAGTTTGTGTCTTTGATTACTTTCTGGATACTTGTTTTGTATGGAGAAATGGTAGGCAGTTTAATAAATATTCATGAGCCTTGGCATCTTATTACCCTATTTATTCCAGGCATCTGATAGTTCATGGTTCAGAGAGAAGAATCTTATTTGCTGGATCACATACAGATGAATAGAAGCCACTTGGATATCCTCTCTGAGTACCCCTCCCTCAATTTTTGCACAACACACAGGAGCCGAAGCGAGCCGAAGGCTGATGATATGGAAAGCCCTGTATGATTATGTCGGGGGCCAGGCAGGGCTCAGTATGGGAATAGGATTACTCCATAACCAATGGGAGAATTCTGTTCCCAAATTTATTTTCTTAGAAGCGGAGAACAAATTTTTGTTGGATCAACGAAGCCTTTGACTGAATTCTTAGATCTGGCACATTTCCCTACAATGTCCTGTGAAGCTGTTGTGTAATCAGAAGTATATAATGCAAAGATATGAGGTGGTTTTGTGGGGAAATTTTACAAGGACTTCCACCCAGGGAATGTGGACTGGGGAAGGGGTGCTTTTGCCCTCATTCCCTTTAGGAGAATGGGTCATGAAGTTGTAACCAGGTCCATCTGAGGTGTCTAAAATTACCAATGAGATATGGGTTAATTCATGCAGGGTTTAGGGCACGTTGTATTTTTTTTTTTTTTGGTTGCTGTTTCTATTTTAGAATTGGCTTGATGGAGAAGAGTCTTTCTTCTTTCCCTTCTTGCCTACTTTACATTATAGGGATGCTAAATAATATATTTATTTGGATTTGAGTCTTTGATAATTCATCACAACTGGGAGAGTAGAAGGAGGCAGCCTCACAGGCCACACTGGTGAGGCATCCAGAGGCTTACTCTAACCAATCCTCCTTGGTTTACCAACTTGAGGCGACTTTGTTTGCCTGGTGGTTTCACTGACCTCTGGAGTCACAACTGTGGGGGCTTGGTAACATACCCTCCAATATTTCCATAATGATAATTTTACTGTTTATACCCCACACATCTTACTGGGTTGCCCCAGACACTCTGGCCAGCTTCCAACATATAGTGGTACCTCTGGTTAAGAACTTAATTCGTTCTGGAGGTCTGTTCTTAACCTGAAACTCTTCATAACCTGAGGTACCACTTTAGCCAATGGGGCCTCCTGCTGCTGCTGTGCCGCTGCTGCACAATTTGTGTTCTCATCCTGAAGCAAAGTTCTTAACACAAGGTACTATTTCTGGGTTAGCGGAGTCTGTAACCTGAAGCGTCTGTAACCCGAGGTACCGCTGTATATAAAAACATAATAAAACATTAAACATTAAAAAACCCTTCCCTATACAGAATTGCCCTCCATACCCTCCAATATTTTTTCCAATGAAAATAGGGACACCCAAAGGAAAAGTGGGACATTCCAAGATCAAATCAGAAACCAGGACAGTTTCTCTAAATCAGGGATGTCTCTGGAAAATAGGGACACTTGGAAGGTCTGTGGTAATTCTTCTAAAGTCATCTCAGCACCTCCTTTAGGTGAGGGCGGGCAGAAGATAGAGCCAGATCTACTGGTAGATCTCTAAATGATTCGCAGTATATCATCAAGGAGTTTGACGCCCAATTGTTTAACAGTAGCAAGGGGGGGGGAGGTTTTTCCTTCTAATTTAGATTGCTGAGCTGAAGAAACCTTGGGGGCAACTGTGAGCTCAATTCTGGTAGTGAGAACAAATTCCTGTGCTGTATTCAGAGGCATCCTACTCCTTAATTCTGAGAGTAGTCTCCACTCCACCATTTTTGCATCCCACAAGGCTGAAGTCTGCTCACTCTTGCCTCAGGTGTGTGGGTAATGATAAATAAAGAGCAACATCATTACGACACCAATGTTTCGATCCAGGAAGTGTCCATCTAAACAAGGCAGGCAGCAGCAGGAGATGCGGTTTCCTAATCCTTGGCTCTGTAGCAGGACACCCACACCAAACAAAATTGTGGGGAGGAAGTTTGACAATCATTAGTTATGGGCATTGCAGACCAACGAATGTAAACAAGTAAACTAGTAGCCATTCGTTCAGCTAATGTGTCTTGTGCCGTTATTCCTGGGTAAAGGGAGTGATGGAGGGTGAGCTTCGCTGCAACATGAAAAAGGTCTGAAAAGAATGTGGGGAATTAGTGGAGCCTCTCAGATGGAGGAACATTGAGGATTTTTTTTGTAAGGCTGCCAAACTTTGGGGTAACGATCAAGCTTCTTGGAACCTCTGTATTAGCCTGGACTGTGCTATTTTTCAAATTTCGCAGGTAGCCCAGCTTGATCAGGTATTGCAGAAAAGGGAAGGTACCCCAGCAATCTGGACAGGCAACAGCTTGCCACTTAAATAGACCTGTGTAGGAATAAGCAAGAGCCAGCAAACGTCACGGTCTTAATCTTGAGCAATTCAAGACATGCCATAAATTTTCCTAAAATTGGAAAAGAATAGGATTTTAATCTGGACGAGCTGTTGTGCTTCTCTGTAATAGGTTAAATGAAGGCAGCTTGTCTGCTTCACAGCACCATCCTGCCTTAAGATAAGGAGTGGGTTGTTGCAGCAGCAATAGAAATTGTCATACGGCGCTGAGAAAAGTCAGGGCAAGAATGTTGAAGAAAACACAGCCTGTGGTTTCATACTTTGTGAGCTGTTTTGCTGTTTTTAAGCCATAAATATTTCTTTAGCAAGGCCAGTGCTACGGCACGTGCTGCGGTATCCTACTCCTGAATTTACAGTCATAACAGCCTCATGCACCAGCTGGTTTTATATTTGTGCCAAGCTAATTCCAGATTTTTTTCTGTATCTTAACACACACACACACACACACACACACACACACACACACACCAAGTTTGAGTTTATTTTAAGTGAATAATAGCTATGTTTCTGTTCAGAAAATGATCCTAGCTGAGGGAGATGGAACAAATAGCCTTCCACCTTTATATGGGGATATGAGTGACCTCAATGTGATATCTCATTAAGTGAACATGGAACGGGCATTCTGGCAGATATGTGTACCCAGGGCCAGCCCTACGGCAAGGCTGGGTGGCGCAGGGCGCCAGGGGGGCGCCGCGCTGCTGTGCCCACGGCAGCCGCGCTACGCCTGCCAGACAGCCGCACTGCAAAACGGGGTGGGAGGCGCCGGAAGGATCTCCGCGCCAGGGCGCCAGATATGCTTAAGAGAGCCCTGCGTGTGCCCTTTGTGCCCTTGTCTTCTATGGCAGTATCCCAGTCTGGCAGTGGAGCAAAGATGGCGGGATGTGGAGTGTTAGGGACTGGGCCAGCAGCCCCTGCACTCAGGGAACAAGAGCACCACAGATATGCCCCATATCTGGTTTCCAGCTTGGTAGTCTGGACTCACATGGGCAGTCCCAACAGTCAACTCTCTGAGCAGAAGTAAGAGCAGTGGGGTGGGGAGTAATTTCTTCTACATTTACAAGTCGTGGGAAGGGCAGGGGGGCTCTGAAAGGCACTGGAGGTCCCCGACAGGGTGTTATCTTGCTCACATTCCCCCATCTTGTTTCGGGGATTTCAGCAGACCTTGCCTCTCTGATCTCAAGCCTCGGTTTGCAGCGATTAGAAGTCAGAAACATGCATCCTTGAAAGCGAGAGAAAACTCTTGACTTCATAACGATGCTGGTACAATCAATTTCTCTGCTTCCACGTCACAACTGCAAAATGCACATAGCTTTCTTTGGCTACAGCCTTTTGTCCCTGTGAATTGTTTGTGTGTGTCATTTTGTATTGCTTGTGCAGAATGTGTGTGTGTGTGTGTTTTACGATCCTTAAGGAAAAGAAAGCATGGACACGATGTAACCAGACCAAAATGCATTAAAAAGTACCTCAGTTTTTCACCTTACCCCCTCCTCTTTATTTCCTCTAGAGAGAGATTACTGCAGTTTATGTGACAAGCAGCCAATAGGAAGACTTCTCTTTCGGCAGTTCTGCGAGACTCGCCCGGAGCTTGAGTGCTGTATTAGATTTCTTGACTCTGTGGTAAGTTGCTTCTTATGACTGTTGCAAAAGTTTATTGCGCCTTCTTCCACGGTAAAATAAAAATAGAAATGGGTCCCTGCATGTACCCTGGACGTGTCCCTGGGCTTTTAAAATTTTTTGTTGCAGACTATGTCTCTTGCAGTTCATGGCCTTTATGGCCCCTTGTTCACATCCATGCCCCAGGCCGTGTGTGTGTGTGTGCGTGTGTGTGTGTGTGTGCATTTGTGTGTCCAGGGGTCAGCAGTCAGTAGTAGAATATATGCTTTGCATGAAGAAGCTGCAGGGTTCAATCCCTGGCACATCTTGTTAAAATGATGTTTCAGGCTGCCTGGATCCCTGAGCAAGAGCATTCCGCTTTGGGAGTGGGGATATGCTGCAACATTGTGTTGCAGGCCCTACTTGTTTGTACAAAATTTGCAGTCACCTGAGAAACTGATTACCTACCTTCCTTACCTTTAAAAGAAAAGAAAAAAAAGGCAACAAGAAAAAAACTGTGTGTGTTCAAAGTTTGGATTTGTTTATGCCCGCCATGTCTAGACCCTGTAACAGATTTCTGCTGCTTCAAGTAGAATTTACGAGCCATAAAAAGGGCCATGTTGTTTTTCAGATGCTAGTCGACAGAAGCCTAGCAGGATCAACTTTAATAGCTAAAGCCAAAACAGTGATTACAGCCACACCATACCTTTAAAGCACATGGCTTCCTCTTCCCCCAAATTCTGGGAACTGGTTTAGCTTTGCAGAGCTACAATTGCTAGCACCTTTAACAAACTGCTGTTCCCAGGATTTTTTTGGGGGAAGGGAAGGCATGTGCTCTTAACTGTATGGTGTGGATGTGACCAGCAACTGTGGTGCAAAACCACGATTCCACTTTAGTGCCCCCCTCCCCCCATTCCAGGTTACTCCATGCAACATAGAACACCATGGGGGAAAGCCGCTGCCTGGAAAAGCTGCTAAAACTCTGGGGCAATCCTAACTTTGTTTATTGTAGACGTGGTTCTTTCACATTTTAAGTCACAGAGATTTTGGGGGAGACTGTTAGGGAGTTTGGGGAGATTGTTATGTGAAATGTGTTAGCTCATTGCACTTTTCTCCAAAATACCGCATTTTTTCCGTTTATAACACGACCCCTATTTTGGGGGACTCAAATTTGAGGAAATGGGGGACGATTGCTCACCCGCCACTGCCAATCACACGCATCCACGAAGCCACCAATCGTCTGCCTGCTTGCCGCCAGCATCCGACAATCGCACGCCTGATTGCCGCAGTAGCCAATCACACGCAGACCTTGCCTTCAACCCCTGCAATGCCGCTGACAATCTCCTGCTCACGGCAGCCACCAATCGTCCGTCCCATCTCAGCACTATCTGTGTACAAGACCCCAAATTTTTAGCATTTTTTTTAAATAAAAAGACTTTGTCTTATACACGGGGAAAGAATTGGTACTTGCTGCTCAACCAAGAAAGTTTCTTTGCTGCAGGAACTGCCCTGTTATTATTGTTGCCTCTGAGAATCAGATCCACCCGTGTATGTCTGTGCATGAGAGAAACTTGCATTTGCAAAAGACAACTGCAAATTTCTGAGCTCTTGCAGATCACTGGATTAGGGTGCCAATCAACTGAATTCAGCAAAACCAGTGCCATAATTTAAACAATATGTCCTTCACGATTTAGTTGTTTTTATGACACATGTCATGGGTAGAGGATAAAAGATCTGATGGGGGGGGTAGGGGAGGCACAATTGTCTGCAGGAAAATCAAATGTAGTCTAATTGTAAAGGTTCCAGTCCACAGAATTTACATTCCAATACTGTAGTGTAAAACAGCCAGGTGCCAGCATCTGTCCTGAATAAGCTCTGAAAAGCTGTTTTGACAGGTTTGTAGGTTAGTTGGGCTGTTTCCATGTTGAATTTCAGAAGCTGACTGTGGTTTTTTACATTGGATATTCATGGAGCAAAATGAATGCAAATAAAATATTCTTTCTGATTAATTCCATGAGTGCATTCTTCCAGATAAAATGTTTTCGTCTTCCAATGTGGCCTAGCTTGATTACCCCCCCCCCTCCCCGGGCAATAAAACACGTAATATGAAAATGTCTCGGTTTTCCTGCATTTGCCATACACACCATCCTTCCTTCCTAACCCATGAATAATGTTCGTAGCATATTTCCCCTTTTAGTTACTTTTGCAGTGGCTAAATTGCAGGTTTGTGAGGAGGCAGGTAGTACTCTGAATTTTGTTACCCATTCGATTTGCTGAATATTCTCCTGGAATCTCTATCCTGGCTTGAACAAGGACCTCATTTGTGGCTATATGAGTGTCATCTTTTTTTTCTAGAAAATTCTCAGCATCAGCGTAGTGAATTGAACTATTCCATTGGTAGAGCTTGGCACATCTGGTACTGATGCCCTCACTAACCGAGGGAAGGGGTCACAGCTCAGTGGTAAAGCCATCGAAAGAAGCTTCCAGTATACAGTGGTACCTCGACTTACAAATGCCTCGACTTCTGAAGGTTTCAACTTCCGAAGTCCGCTAACTCGGAAGTATTTTCGCCCCGCGCACGTTCTGCGCATGCGCAGAAGCGGGGGGGGGCGGTCTGCGCATGTGCAAAGCACAAAATTGCAGTCTGCGCATGCACAAAATGGACGCTTTGACTTCCGAAGGTTTCGACTTCTGAAGAGCGCCACGGAACGGATCGCCTTCGTAAGTCGAGGTACACACTGTATCTGCTGGAACTAGCAGCTTGAGTGAATCTTCAAAACTTTCAGAAATTCTACTCAGCAACTGTGAAATCCTTATTATAAAGATGGAGCAATGCCAAATTGATTGATTTACATTTTGGATACATTTTGTATCCAAAAATATCATGGGGGCTGTAGTTTGTTAAGGGCCTTGGGAATTGTAGCCCTGCGAGGGGAAAGTACAGCTGCCAGCATTCTGTAGCGGAAGTCATGGGCTTTCAATGTGTATTGGAAGTGCTGTTATTCTAAGGTGCAGTTCTGTACCTTATGAAAGAGAAAGCAATGTGGCTTGTGTTGTCTGTTCCAAAGGATTTAAAGGATGTTCCAACTACAGTATACGTAGAGAAAACTGGACCAGTCTTGAAGCTCAAGGCAATAATTGGTCCTGGCAATAAACCTTTGCCTAGAACAAATTCCCCACCTATGGAGAGCTAGCAGCTGTGACATTAATTCTCTTCTAGCCTGAGGGCACATATGTGGAGACACCATTATAAAGCGGTCCAAGGGGGTGGTAAAAAATGAAACAACTGTGCTTATAAGTTAAAAGCCACCACTGGCCCAAACAAATATATCAAATCTTTTTTCTGCAGTCATGCTCTTCTCCCTACATCCTTTGTTTTCTGCATTCATCCTTGCCAGTCTGGGCTGTCGTTGCCTGATTCTTGCAGATACAGTAGTTTAGAGTTGCATCGCTAGTCATTCTTGCACCTCAGGTTAAAAACATACCTCTTTATGTACGTGCTGTTTTACACGTTCGGGATGTTGATGCTGCAGCGATGGCAGTGGCAGAGGGGCGGCTGCTGTCTTGACCTCAACTGCCACGTTTCCCCTTCCTCTGAGGCTCTCCTTTCTCCATGAGCCTGGGCAGCCCCGGAGTTGTTGGTTCTTTGGTGGTGGTGGTGGGGAAGCGGTGCATGGTGGGTCAGGCATGGAAGGCAGAGAAGGAAGGCCGAGAGCGGCGGTGAAGCTCAGGCAGCGCGATGCCTCCCTTCCCATCGGAGCAGCCCCAATCCCATTCCTACTTGCATGCAAGCAGGAGGGGTGGGCATCCCTCAGCTGGGAAGGGAGGCTTCCCATTGCCTAACTGAGAGATCCCTGCCCCCTCCTGCTTGCACACAAGCTCTGGGAAGCAGCATGAAGCCTCCCTTCACAGCTTAGTTTCTGGGATCAGGGAATATGGAGGCAGCCCGGAAGCTGCATCTTAGAGCCCCTGCACCACCATCATATGGGCAGCTCCTGAAGCCACCCAGAGCCAACTGCTCCGGGCTGCTGAGGCTGCTGCTGCTGCTGCATTTCCCGGGGACATTAGATGAAATCCGGGGCATTCCGGGGATGGAATTTGCCCAGGGATTTATTCGCAAATCCGGGGACTGTCCCCGAGAAATGGGGACGTCTGGTAACCCTAGCTTAAAGCACCTCAATGAAGGAACATATCATCTTTAACACTTTAGGAAATTGAAAGAAAAACCAATAGTAAGTGGATTTTCTTTTGCCCCTAAGTGGCATGGTAGTTTTTTACTCTGGCAGTATAATCCTATACATATTTGCTCAGAAGCAAGTCCCATTATGTTCACTGGGGCTTACTTCCAGGTGAGTGAACATTGGGCTGCAGCCTAAATGTCGTGGAACAGAAGCCATGAGCAGTCCTTTAGAGACAATTGAGACAACGCCTCAGTCAGCAGTGATTTGATTTCTGGACCATTGACTCTGACCTACTTTTTAGTTGTCCTTTTTCTGGGGTGGGGAATAGAGGAATCACCTTCATACCCAATTTAACCCCCCCCCCCATTGCTCTTACCTAAAAGTCAGCATTGATTTGTGTTGCATAGCAATAAACAGTGTCCTCTTGCGGCTGCCGCCACTGATGTAATTTAAATTGGCTTTAGGAGAAAGCTCTTAGATAGAAAATCTAATTTTTGTTATTTAAATCCCCTACTCAAATTAGAAAACTAGTCAGTGCTCCCCCCCTTCAATCTACTTTTGGAAGGTTGGTTGAACAGTTGACACACAAACCTTAAATGGCAATCGCTGAATTAAACCTTTTGCCCATTTCGCATGCTAGAAGCCTAAGATAAGAGTTATGGCCAGTTGACCTTGTCGGGAGGCCAAGCATTGCGTTTTGACCTGTTCATCCCTGCTGTTCCCCTGGGCTGCCTAATCACTTGCAACTGACAGTCACTTCCCCCTTCCTCTCCGAAAGTGGAAGAACTATTAGCATTTTAAGGGGAGCCTTTCAGTTTTCCACCAAAGTTCTCAGCTAGGTTGATCTTTATCGTCCTTGGCTCTCCCATCTTAGTGATGCAGGAATCCAGAGAAGATGCTACTCTTCCCTGATGGTTAAGGGCAGGCTTCCTCAGCCTCAGCCCTCCATAAGGTTTTGGCCTACAAATCCCATGATCCCAAGCTAGCAGGACCAGTGGTCAGGGATGATGGGAATTGTAGTCTCAAAACATCTGGAGGGTTGAGGAAGCCTGGTTAAGGGCTATTGTTGCCCAGCAGGCATCTGTAACACCCAGTTCTTGATACAAGGTACCCACAAATTTGGATAGACCCAGTGCTTTTTTCTGGGGGTACACAGGGGTATGCATACCCCTAAACATTTTGTACTTTGTACTTTTGTCCGTTTACTGTATTTATTTCCCCCCGATTTGATCTATAAAATGGTGGTTTTCTTGAGTCAAAATGAGAGCATCCCTAAACATTTTTAAGGGGGGGGGAGCACTGGATCGACCCAACAAGCTTTCCTTCCGTCCTTAACATTTTAAGACCATTATGTTTTTCCTGATTAGTGTCCATGAACAAAATAGCTGAGGGGGAAGGGCTGCCAATCACAGATTTCCTGCCAGTTTCTGCTGCCAGTCTCCAAAATTGCCCAACCAGTTCTCTGCAAATAGGATGGTGAAACTGAGACTGGGCTGAGGGGGTGAGGGGAAGAATTTCAGCTCAACCCTAGTCGTTGTTTATCTGTGAAATGGGTAGATGCTTTCCATTTATTTAGAAAATTTCTAGACTGCGTGACACTAAAAAACAACAACCAAGCCATGTACAATATACAGTTAAGCACAGCAAAAGAACATGATATAAAATCATGATTTCAGATCAGGCATCCCCAAACTGCAGCCCTCCAGATGTTTTGGCCTACAACTCCCATGATCCCTAGCTAACAGGACCAGTGGTCGGGGAAGATGGGAATTGTAGTCCAAAACATCTGGAGGGCCGAAGTTTGGGGGTGCCTGTTTTAGATCATTAAACACGAGAAAAGTTTGTATATGCTTATCCACCATTACTGAATATTAATTATTTTGGCACTGCTGTAGTTTGGGCTGTCTCATGGCATATGGGAATATGGTACCAAGTATGGATGGTATCGCTTGCTGGCGGGGAACTTATGCAAACATACCGCAGCTGTGCATATTAGGTGAACAGAATAAAAACTGTTTTCTGGTTTTATTTCTGTACAAACTGTGGTAAATGCAGGAAACCACAGGCCTATCACTTTTGTGCTATAGAATTTCTTCTACCTTTCCGAGCTCATATCGCATTATCTTTTCAACTCCACCCATCTTATCTGTTCATAGGCCTCACACTCATCAACTCTGTGTTTACCTGCATGCCACTTATTAGCTTTAAAAGCTGTGTATTCAGATCTTGTTTTAGTAAGGATTTTTTTAGTGTGCTGAGGTAAAAAGTACCATGTGTGTATTTTTTTTTTTTTTTGTAAATTTTTTATTAAAGGTTTTCTCAGTTTACAAAGACTTGGGCAATGTCTCTCATAGCTTTTTTACAGATCAGTTTCAATTGTTGAGACATTGGGGAGGAAAAGGGGGAGAGCGGTAGATAAGGGGAGGGGGTGGGGGTGGTGTGACAATGTTTCTAGTTTACTTAAAGTGTGTGGGGGGGGGGTTGTCAGCATCGGTTGTGCAGGTTCTTTGTTGTGCATTTGTTTTCCGTTGATGGTGAGAGTTGGTGGGGTTGGCCTAGGATATAGTTTTCTTTTGTGATTGGCTGTGGTGGTCTGTTTTATGTGAGTAGGGTGGGCGGGTGTTCTGGGTCAGGTTAGCCATATTGATTTGTATGCTGTTGGTGGATTTCTGTCGTTGTCTTGTTGGGCTATGTATGTGATAAAGGGGAGCCATACTGGGGTGAAGCCGTCTTCTTCTATTTGACCCCGTGTCAATTTCAACTTATTGGTTAATTTTTCTAGTAGGGCTGTTTCCCATACCGTCTGGTACCACTGATCCATGTTTACTCCTGCCAGGTCTTTCCAGTGTCTGGTTATGGTGTTTCTGGTAGCTGAGAGTAAGTGGGTTATGAGTTCTTTGTGATGTAGGTGGGCATTATTGTCCTGGAAGATGTTTAGCAGGGCCAGTTCTGGGGTAGGTTCCAATGTTTGTTGGGTTATTTTGCCTATTTCTCTTACGGTTGTTCTCCAGAATTGTTGGGCTTTGGGGCATTCCCACCACATGTGGAAATATGTGCCTGTTGAGGTGCATCCTCTGCAGCATTTTGATGAGGTTCCTGGGCGTATTAGTGCTAGTTTTCGTGGTGTTAGGTACCACCTGTAGATGGTTTTCAGAGTGAGTTCTTTCCTTTTTGCTGATATGGATTTAAAGGGGGGTTTGGACCACATTCTGGTCCATTGAGTGGGGTTGATCTCATAGCCTATGTCTTCTTCCCATTGTTTTTTTATTGTGTCTGGGGAGTTTGTGGTATTTTGGAGCAGTATTTTATATATTGCAGATACCATCCCTTTGCCGAGACCCTTTGTCGTTAGGAGGTTTTCAAAAGGTGTCAGGGGTCTTGTTGCTGCTAATTTTATTGCTGGCTTGTTTAAGAGCCATGTGTGTATTTTTAATTGGCTTTACGAGTCATCTTTAGCCTTTTTAGCTCAGCTTACAACCCAACTTTTATTTTTATTTTACATTTTAAATGTAAATATTTAAATATTTTACGTTTTTAATGTAAAATAAACCCAGCCCTGTCAGCTTTAGCTCTCAGGGCAGTTTACGGTCAAGTCTTGAAAACATGTTAAGAATGTTTATTCAGAAGGAAAGTCTCACAGAGTTTAGCAGGATTTACTTCCTGGTAAGCAGGATTGCAATCCAAGAACTTAATCTCCAATCACACTTCAGCCTTTATGCTTGAATGAAAATGAAATTGGCAAAAATAAAATTAGTAGTTTAAGCTGAGCTCAAATTTAATTAGGCTTAAGAGCTTCAAAGTAGAGCTCCAACGCTAGTTCTCTTAGGACTCCTAAATCTCTTTTCAAAAAACCTAGAAGAAGAAAAAAAAACCTCCTTCATTGTTGGCTACCAACAATAATGGCGGGCTCAAAACTTTCAGTTTTTTTGTGTGGGCTCCCCATTTTTGCCACCTGTGAGAATGGTGATGAAAATGGGGAGAAGGGTAAGTTATAGCAGCACCTTATCTCAGTTATATCTTTCTTTTAATAATAATACCTGCAGTTTAACTTTCATAGTACAAAGGAATTAATTGTAAAATAAATGTAGTTACGTTGGCTCCCAGTATGTTTCTGAGCACAATTCAGAGTGTTGATGCTGACCTTTAAAGCCCTAAACGGCCATGGCCCTGTATATCTGAAGGAGCATCTCCACCCCCATCGCTCAGCCCAGACACTAAGGTCCTCCTCCGAGGGTCTTTTGCTGATTCCCTCACTGAGAAAAGCAAAGCTACAGGGAACTAGGCAGCCTTCAGGTGTCAGGGAGATAAAAGAACTATGCCCAGAGTGGCTGGGAGAACCCAGCCAGATGGCTGGGGTATAAATAATAAAATTATTATTATTATCATCATCTTTCCTCCTCTCATAGAAGTCTAAGAACTGGGCTACACGTTCTGGCTCTCTTGCGAGAGTCTCTTTAAGGCATCTTATAAAATATTGTGTGGATTGTCTCCATTAGCTCAGTATATTTATTTATTTATTTTCATTTAAATATTTGTGTATCACACTTTCATATAAACTAGAAAACCTAGAAATGCAACTTTGTAGTGAAAACAGATTTAAAACATCACAGTTTGCGTGTGAGTGCAGAGAACACTCCTGCTTCGCTGCTTCCCTAGCACAACCTTGGTGTCGCATTGTGGTTTGTTTGGAGCAAAAGATAATGCAAGCCATATTGGATGCAACACTGAGCCAGGATTGTGGTTTGTTGGGCTCACTTATACTAGGGGTGGAGCAAAGTGAAAGCGTTCTCCTATACTCATAGTAAACCATAGTTTACTGTGACGTGTTAAATCAGTCGCTCGTTTTTGATGTTGCTGCCACATATGCAAAGGGGATGAGGTCTACTGTATTTGTATCAGCTACTGTGCAGATATAGTTTTGTATTACCTCCATGTTAAGGATCCTAATCAGCATACTGGTTTTAATTCTCCTGTTACGTTTATGATCAGTCATCACTATTTTTGCAAACCACTTAGGTTTTCTTAAAACCAAGCAGTAAATACATTTTGTTAAATTCAGCGCGCGCGCACACACACACACACTATATATATATATATATATATATATATATATATATATATATATATATAATGTGTTTAAAAACACAAAACTTGGCATTGTTCAGAAACAGAATGAACAGGTTTCTGCCTGTGGCTTCAGTCATTTTAAAATAAATTTAAAAAATAAAAGAAAGGGGGGAAACATTTATACTAGATGGATAAGAGTATATAAAGAAAACACAGATGGTTCATATAATTTGCACAAGACTAGAAAAATAACCAAGATACTTAAACAGAACTTCAATGAAGAAATGGAAGAGAAATGGAAGCCGAGTTCCGCTTCCGCCTGCAGGAATGGCTGACCCTTGTTCCATCTCTCCGACCTTCATGAGGAATTCGGCGGTTGCCAGGGGAGTTAAAGGCAACCCCCCTACCTCTCCGGGGGTTACGGAGAGGGCCCGCGGGCCCGCGATGCCCCCAAACCCACTCCGACTGTTTAAGGAGTGGGGGGGGGGCTTGGGCTGAGAGCACTCATGAAATGTCGGCACTCCCGGACGCTAACCTGCATGGCGGGATCTCCATGATTAAAGAAGATAATTAGGCGTATTCATGGACATGCTTCGGAAGGAGGGGAAGAAGCTCTGTTTACTGCCAAGGAATTTGTGCTGCTGAGGGTGAGAAGTCAAAGCTGTATGTTATCTGGAAGAAAGATTGATGGGGACGTAACGAGAAGGGAAGCGAACTTTTTTATTTTTTTTCATATACTCTACGAGTTACTCCATACCTTCCCAGACGGGACGTCCTTGTTTGTTTGGAACAAATGGGAGATAAAGAATACCTGAGTGAGTAATGAACTTTATAAACTATTTTATTGAGCATATCCTTTGAAGTTGGAAAACTACTGAAGAGAGAAGCCCCCCTTTAACTGGATGGTCGGAGTCCCTGGAATGCGCTCGATGGATTTATGGTTGTGACGCACTATGAATTTGAACAGCGATCTGAAGCTAAGTTCAGCTACAGGGCAAGGAGAGCTACAAACTTATCAAGAGTCTATGCATAAAGTGACTGCTGTTTCTTTGCCTGAAAAAGCTGTAAATTTTACAAAGATCGGTGGTTTAAAAAATAAAAAGCTTAAGAAAACGAAAGTGATCTAAGCTTTTTAAGATGGCGCTGCTCCGTGTTGAAAGACTGGCGCAACAGGACATTCCAGACAGAAGATATATGGGGGGGGGCAGGACGATTAAAACTCACACAGGAGAAAGAATATATGTGAACTCTCGTTTGATACTTATTTCAGCAGCTGTGGAAAAATCGGATGAATGAAGAAAATATATTTTAGTGACTGGTGGGGAATGATCGGGCTTATTTTGGATTTTGAGAGAAGATTTGGACTTTAGAAAAAGACGGCAGTAGACGGGTGCGAGGAATCCCCAAATTTTTGAAGCATGGGAACTCCAGAAAATATTATATGATTTGGCATAATATTCGGTTTAATTGATATGTATCTGTATAATTCGAAATAATGAATGTGATATAATCGTGTTTTAATTGGAAAATTAATAAAAAATAGATTATAAAAAAGAGAGAGAGAGAAATGGAAGCCTACAGCTTGTGGTTATCAAGGAGAAAGCTTAACCACAGGCCCAATTTCGAAAACATGTTAAGCCAAACCTTGGCTTAGCTCAGTGTGGCACAAGAGTACCAAAGACCGGGGAGGTAAAAAAATGGCTATGAGCTCCTGTCCAAGAGCCATATGCTTGTGCAAGCAAGGCTACTGTTTGATGTGCAAACAAGGCCACTGTGTTATAGGGTTTCTCAACCAAGAAATGGTTGACCACTGATCTAAAGAGAAGTTGCAGTGGAGTGTCTCACCCTCTGGGATTGCTCATGCCTATGCATTCAGAAAGCCTTACTGAGCTTTTCTGCATTCTAGCTCCAGTGGATGATATACTGTATTCCCATTTCCCGAAGCACAGAAATCGGGGTCCAATGAAACCCATGTAGGACTTTTCTACATGTATGAACTTTCCTTTCCATTAGTACTCCCTATACCAGATGGATTGCTGCTCCGAAAAGTCTCTCAATTTGGGGGCAGCTTTTCAGGATGTGGGAGAAATACTATTAGGATGCTTTACGGCCTCTCGGTCACATGATGTCCCTTGGATCCCAGCTAACATTTTATGCATGCCTCTTCCTCTTAGCTTTCCGAAAGCGCCAGCATTGGTTAATCAGCTGAGAAGCCACGGGCATGCTGCCAGATATTACAATCTCGGAACATGATACAAACAGATTTGTCCACTTGGGATGTGAATGCAATTAATGTGAAAATTGTTTTAGTGATTTGTAAGCCAAATCCTGTATGAGATTATCCGATTTTATAGTGATAAACACAGGGCTTGAAAGGTAGTGAGGGGAGAAGCTGTGCCATTATTATTAGCTTGTGAATTGTGTGGGGTCAGGACATGATTGCATTTTGAACTGTTTTGCTGTTCGGTACTTTTGGGGTCTTTGTGCAGCTGTACAAGGCATAGAAGCTGAAATGCAAATGCCTTCCTGTTAGAAATGCTGCTTTGTATCTCAATAATTATTTAATCTTACTGAAGCCTCCTATCTTCCCTTTGCCGTGATCGTAAATTATGACAACCGAGATAAGACTTCAGGTCTCCTAACCTTTTAAACGTAGCTCTTTTTATCTGTGCGATTTTATTCTTCAGAATAGGTTCGGAAGGGTGGCGGGGAAGAAATGTTGTTAAGATGCTATAAACATTCTTGGCTGTTCATAGTTTCAAGAGGCAAAATGACCTGTAGTCAGATAGTATCTAAATGGACAGGAAATTGGATGAAAGGGCTCTGCAAACCCCTTTGTATTCTGCTTTATGAGCATATAATTAGTTCATCCCTGTACAGTTAGGGTATTGGAAGAGCTGCAGTCATGCTTTTTCACAGTCCACAGATTTCTCATCTGAAGTATTGTTATCTTAAAAGTTTGTTTCACAGTTGCCGTTTAACGACATGAATCCAATTGCGTTGCTGTATTCTTAAAGCATTCTGAGATAGTCAAATAGCAGCCGCTGAGTACCTGCTCATATCCCACAAGCCCTTCTGAGCGACACAATAAGTGCATACTGTCTCGCTGTCCTTGGGTTGAAAATGCTTGTGGGAATTCCACAGAATTTGCCACATCAGGGAGGGAGTCAGTTTTCATGCTCTGAGTTGAAGATGGTATTACTTCAATAAGGACACTGTGCAGGCCAAGGCAAACATTTGTCATGTGATATAGGCCCCGTCATGACGGAATCTGGCCAAAAGCGATGACTTAGTTAATGTAAAATTTTCACGTTTGGATGTACAGACGGTGGTCATTTTAGGAGCATCCAAATGACAAACGATTCCTAATGTGCGGTCCTTTTGGACCCGGAAAAGGGAAGAACAGGGGTGGGGCAGAATGGGCCAGGGCACATCCCACTGACAGCTGGGTCCAGAAATGGTCATTGCCTATAATATGTAAAGGCTAGCTGTGGTGGAGTGGATCCACTTCCTTTTTGACATAATAATTTCTGGTTCATTTCTGAAAGCACTGCAATGCTCCTGTGCAACATTCAGTTCACGATGGGGACATAAGCTACCATTAGAGTCAAACCATGAGTCCATTTGGTTTAGTGCTGTCTACACTGGCTAACAACGGGACTCTCGGGATGTCGGATGCGAGTCTTTCTCACCTCTTACATGAAGATGCCAGAGACTGAACTGGAACCTTGCATGTAAGGCATGTGTTCTATCTCTGAGGTGGGGGTCATTTCCTGCAAACCTTCTGTGTGAGACAATTGGGGAGGTGGGCATGCCTCAAAACGCGCATCAGTATTAACAAACAATAAATTGAGAAGAAAGGGAAGTGAGGCCCTGGGGATTCTTCAAAAGATGTTACAGACAATTAGTAATCCTCATGAAAGGGTTGACTTACCCCAGTGGGCGGAATCACTCAGAGAAGACTTAGGCTGCATTCAGACAGGGTTTTATTCAATTTTCTCAACATTTCCTTACCTGAAATTTTCTGTGTTTTGTGTGATCATTCACACAATGTAGAAGGCATTTCTGGAAATCTAGCTGATTGCAGTGGTATTTTAGTGCTCATTTCCATGCTAATTTCTTTCAGAGAAATATTTGTTAGAAACTCATTTAACCGATATGGGAGAAGCATGTAATTGTTGTAGTAGTTGGGGCCTGCTCCAGGATAGTAGGCCAATTCAGGATGGGCAGATCCTGCACCACAATGTTCACCAAAGCTGGGTAAAAGCACACCTTTGCCAGGTAACAACTGTGTTTCGGGAAGGACAGGATTTCTGCCTGACACCTCTCCAAGGTAATCTGACCAGTACCACCCAGTTGTTGTCTAGGTGACAGACAAAACAATAGACACAACCAGGACAGCTTTGCTGACTGCCAAAATTCAGCTCTGCCCTTTTAAAATGGAAACCAGAAATGTCAGGCTGTCTGAAACTGTGGCCAGAATAGGCCAGGTGCAAGGTGAAGGCATAAGGAAATGTGAAAATAACACAAAGATAATTTCTACAGCCCAGATAAAGTAGGTGAAACATTCCTTAGGTCAATGGAACCCACTTAAAAAATAAATGTGCATCTTTAATAATGAAAGGTCCATCAGTTTTGGCTATTCATCAGACGTGTCTTCTGAAGAATTTTTGTTGCACAACCTAGACAAATGATCGCCAAAGAATTGATGCTTTTGAATTATGGTGCTGGAGGAGACTCTTGATGAGAGTCCCATGGACTGCAAGAAGATCAAACCTATCCATTCTTAAGGAAACCAGCCCTGAGTGCTCACTGGAAGGACAGAACGTGAAGCTGAGGGTCCAATACTTTGGCCACCTCATGAGAAGAGAAGACTCCCTGGAAAAGACCCTGATGTTGGGAAAGATTGAGGGCACTAGGAGAAGGGGACGACAGAGGACGAGATGGTTGGACAGTGTTCTCGAAGCTACGAACATGAGTTTGACCAAACTGCGGGAGGCAGTGCAAGACAGGAGTGCCTGGCGTGCTATGGTCCATGGGGTCACGAAGAGTCGGACACGACTAAATGACTAAACAACAACAAAGACAAATGGTATTATTTTCACTAAGGATATCCCTTTCAAATGTAAGCTCAGCCTTTTGGCCAACTATTCTCACCAAGTCCTAGACTGAATGGAAGAAGAACCCACAAACATTTGAAACTACCCTGTAAATTTCTTAACAAAAGATGTGCAAGCATTTCATAGCTAAAGCTGAAAGACAATTCTTCTCAAACGCTGATTGGGCCAGTTTTAAGTGAACACTGTACATGCACAATCTTGCTGTTCCTGTCTTCAGGTTATCAAACATGGTCAAAACCATTGAGAATAATGAACTTGAATGTAGAAGCAACAGCATCAACTTGAAACCATTGGGCCGGGGGGGGGGGAGAGAGATGCATTATTTCCATGTAGTGAGGATAAAGTTGGCAGGGGTCTTGTTTCATTTGATGGAGGTGTCCACAAGGTAAAAAGGTGAATGACCCCTGGACGGTTAAGTCCAGTCAAAGGCGACTATGGGGTGTGGCTCTCATCTCGCTTCAGGCCAAGGGAGCTGGCATTTGTCCATAGACAGCTTTCCAGGTTGTGTGGCCAGCATGACTAAGCCACTTCTGGTGCAACGGAAGACCGTGATGAATGCCAGAGTGAACAGCTACGCCATATCCACAAACGCTGTACAGGATGCCTGTGGGTGTAACACAACCCTTCTGTCAGCAGACTTGCACCGTTGGATACAAAGCAGTGCTATCCATGATGGGATTTGACTAGCCTACGCAGTGAAGATTTTTTGGGGATATGTTGGGTGAATAGCCAACAATATCCCCCCGAAGGAGCAAGTATGCATTATGGGAGTGCTTCCAGCTCTGTCACTGGAAGCCCAGGCAGGTCGAGTGGCCACAGGAACATTTTGCCAGCTGTGACTGCTGCAACAGCTACAACTATTCCTGGACTGGGAAAGCTTGGCCACAATAGTCCAGGCATCGGTGACTTCAGGGTTGCATTACAGCAATGCACTTCATGTTGGGCTTCTCTTGTGCTTGATCTGGAAAGTTCAGTTAGTGCCAAATATTGCAATACGTTTGTTGACAGGAGTGAGACTCCGCCAGTATGTAGCACCTTTGCTCAGAGATCTGCACTGGTTGAACCCAGAGCCGGATTTAGGTTTGATGAGGCCCTAAGCTACTGAAGGTAATGGGGCCCTTTATATGTGATATTTTAGGGAGCAGACTAGCAGGCGGGCCCCATTACTTACATCATAGGAGCCTACACAACACAAAACACTGTTGCTGTATGTAGGTTTTATTTTTGGTGCCTGCTTAAAACATTTTGATTGGGGCAAGCCTGTTGAGACATGTAGAATTTACATGTGTTTTATTCCTATTTAGCTGCTGTCTATTCTAATCGTCTTTTGAATATTTTTTAATTCTTGCTTTTAATTGTTTTGGTATTGATAATTTTAATGTATAATTTTATATTTTTTGTAAACCACTAAGAGGTTTTCTTAAAATCAAGTGTACATAAATATTATATTATTATATTATTATTATATTATATTATTATTATATATTCCTGGAGTACCTTGATGTATGTAGGGGCAATGCCTTGTCCTTCAATTTGTGTGTGTGAGAGAGGGAGAGAGAGGGGGGAGGGAGGGAGGGAGAGAGGGGGGGAGAGTGTGTATTTGTATTAAACATTTGTTTAATAACCTAATAAAATGTTAATCTCTATCATTATCAGGCTCTGTTTGGAAATCTTCCAATTGTTCCCTTGGTTGTTAGAATGCAACAATCCTGCTCTAAACATTTTCCAACTAGAAAACAGAGCAGCTAATCCTTTCTGGTTTTCCTTTCCAGGCAGAATATGAAGTTGCTCCGGATGAAAAACTAGGAGAGAAAGGCAAAGAAATTGTGATGAAATACCTCATCCCAGAGGTAAGGAACACCTGAAAAGGTAGTGCTTAAAAAATGCAGCAGGACAGCTGCAAGCAAGGTTTTTGTTCTATTGTCTAGCAGTTACTGTCAAAATAGCAAAATAGCATGCAAAGAACAAGATCAAGGCCTAAATTCTCCAAATTCAGGGAAATTGCGGGGTAAACCCTTCTGGAATTGCATCAACTCAAATGGAATCTCATGGCTGAACAAATACTGGTACACCAAACCAACATTTCTTGCAAAAACCAGCATGTACCGACCATCGAAAAGGAGTTGGGGGAAATCAAACATAGTGACAAGACTAATATTTATTAGAAGATCCCAATGAATTTCAAGCATATGACTTCACAGCAGTCATGGTTGTCAATGAATAAACCCTGTTTTCTAGGCATGTGGATTCTGGTAAGAGTAAAGAGGGCTTGTTTCTACACACAATTTAGGGTTTTCCGTCATCTCCTCTGGTGGCGTTTTGACCTGCTGTCTCCGTACTGTTATTCTGTGCAGCCAGGTTGTATTCTGTACCACGCACATTGGAAGGTATAAAACGTATCTTCTGTTTTCCGAGAACACAGTTAAAGATACCCTGCCTACGAAAAGCAAACACACAAGAAGAAACAGCCCCAGTAAATGCACCCTGAGAGACTGACATTAAAACAAGTGGGGAGCCAGGTATTCAGACTTGTCTTTAAAGAACAGTAATTCCTGTTTTTGAACTACTGGCTTATGTCAAAATTACATTCCCTTCACATGAAGAGTTATACTGAGCACTGTTGCCTCCTACTGACAGTAAAGCCATCTTCATAGAATCATAGAATTGTAGAGTTGGAAGGGACCATGAGGGTCATCTAGTCCAACCCCCTGCAATGCAGAAATATTTTGCTCAAGGTGGGACTCAAGCCCATGACCCTAAGGTTAAGAGTCTCCACTGAGCTCATAGTCATAGATTCTGACAGTTACTTTCCCTCAAGACTGAGGCAATTTCTTATTATTCTTGCGTGGGGAGGTACTTGGCCAAAATCCTTTTATTTTCCCCGCATTCAGCGGTTACTAACTTCCTTTCACTCTGGATTAGGGGTCATTAAACTTGAGTTGGCTTGAACAATTGGAGTTGTTTGTTGGAATATGACAGCGTTTGTTAATCTTTGATGCTTGTATTGGACTGCTTGTGCTGTGTGGTGTATCCACTAGATGGCAACCCTAGCAGGACACAGAAACTTATAGATATGGTTAGGTTGCAGCTGGATGGATTTTTTGTACATCCACTGCCTTCCCTCAGCCCCCCTGCGAGATTATCTGCCACTAAGCAGTAAGTGCTCAGCCTTGAGTACGTGAATTATCCTACGTTTCCAAAAAGAGTTACGGGGCCCGGCATCATTGCTTAGATTCTTTCACTGCGGAAACATGTTTGACCCTGGGAACAACATGTTACGCTTTTTAAAAAGTGTCCCATTTAAATTTTAAGTGATACAGCATGCTTTGGCAGGAGAAAAGGCAGATTTTTGCTTTGTTTTGTTTAGTCAACAGTTTTCCTACCATAAATCTTTCATTGGTTTACGTTTTCTCTCGGGGAGCTCTTTGGAACCTGTTTTTACTTATTTAGTCTGGTTAATGTCAAGTACATGAGGATGTGATGCCACTGTTGCTGCTACCCATTCAAAATCAGTTCTAAACCCGGTCAGGTTTTTTGTCTTGCCAAGGTGGCATTCTACTCCACAGCAGAAGCTTGTAAACTAATGAGGGACACAGAGCTAATAGTTGGTTCGGATCTGCTCCCACGTATTAATAGCTTCAGTGCTGTCATCTTAAACTGTAGCCCAGCTGCTGTGTGTAGCAGAAGTTGCTTTGGAGAGAAAGTTCACTGCAAAAAAAAAAAAAATTAACCCCACAAGTCTCATTTTGTCCCCCTCACACAACCATGCACTTGGCAGAAAGCAAAGAAACTGTATTTCTGAAATACACCATCTGATTGAAATATAACAAGCTTTGGAAAACTACACCCAATAATTTAAAGAAGTGAGTGCTCTCAGACAAATTTTGGAAGCTCATATCCTTGTAATAGCCGTAGTAGTGAAAAATTCTTAAGTCCCAGCTCTACAGAGTTTTCTAAGCAGCTGCTATAGAACCATTGGTTCAAATAATTCTGATCAGGCTCTAACATAACTCAAACTGTAGGTAAAAGAAGGATATGGAGAAAGTAGCCTACTGTACAAAAGTAGTTTGTACAATAATTGCTGTTATTTGTTCCATCCAGTTTTTCCTCTCACCTGGCCCACCAATACCATGTGGCCCTCGGAAGATGGCTCAAAGGATATGTGGCCGTTGGCTGCAAAGGGTTTCTTATCTCTTTTCAGGGCTTGAGATTCCTCCAAGTTCCTTCTAATAGCATTATCAAAATGGAGGGTTTTTTTTTGTCTGGCTAAAGCAGATGGTTCCCCCCTCTCCACTGCTACTGTGGATAAAGGGTAGGGATTTTTTGAGGGTGACAGTTCATACTGCTCAGGATGAGAGCCTGGGTGGATTGGAAAGCAGGGAGACAAAGGTGTTAAGTTGCCCAAAAGCCACAGGGTGAGTTAAGTTGGCACAGAGTGGGGCCTTCTTTGAAAGGGAGACAGATGTGGAGAGAATGGGTTGCCATAAGTGAAAAACAGGATGGGAACTGTTGCTAAAGCCAGTGGTTGTTTATTCTGTTTAAATCTGTTTCAGTACCTTGTGTTTGTTTTTACCTAGTTATTCGGCTATATTGAAAATTTCAACATGTTGTTATTGTAGTTTTATTGTTAATTTATTGTTTATTGGACCTGTTTATGTGATTTTGTGTGTTTCGCATATTGTGTTTCTATGCCTGTTTCTTCTTCTTCTTCTTCTTCTTCTTCTTCTTCTTCTTCTTCTTCTTCTTCTTCTTCTTCTTCTTCTTCTTCTTCTTCCTTTGTTCCTTGCTCTGGGATTCCATAAAGAATGGGCTATAGGTTTATATGCAAATAAAGCAAACAAGCAAACATTCCTTTAGGAAAGCAACAAAATTCTGAGATGGATGAAAAAGTGATTTAATTCACAGATCATTTGGAGGTAATAATCCACATGTGAGCCCAGACCAAACCTGGGTTCCTCTGAGACAAAGAGGCCATGAAGTTAACTTGTTAAATCAATGTTGCCCTTCTGCCTATTTTTCATTGTCCATCTTTCATTATCCTGGCAGAAAAGGTGATGCACATACTCAAGTGAGCCTTTCTTTCTGTATGGTTTCCAGAGAGGGGTTCTAATAATTCTTCATGCAAAGGCCACTTTTGCACTTGCATTGTTCCATTGTGAAAGGTAAAGGTAAAGGGACCCCTGACCATTAGGTCCAGTCGCGGACGACTCTGGGGTTGCAGCGCTCATCTCGCTTTACTGGACGAGGGAGCCGGCGTACAGCTTCCAGGTCATGTGACCAGCATGACTTAGCCGCTTCTGGCGAACCAGAGCAGCGCACGGAAACGCCATTTCCCTTCCCTTATCTACTTGCACTTGGACATGCTTTTGAACTGCTTGGTTGGCAGGAGCTGGGACCGAGCAATGGGAGCTCACCCCGTCGCGGGGATTCGAACCGCCAACCTCCTGATCGGGAAGCCCTAGGCTCTGTGGTTTAGACCACAGCGCCACCTGCGTACCCACCATCGTGGTGGGACTCTGCAATTGTTCATTTCTGCTTTGAGAGTTAAAACAAAAAGAACTCTCCTTGGAGGAGGGCAGAAAACACAATCTCTCCCACAATGTTCCCAGCGATTCACACCTGCTCAGAAGTAAATTCCAATTGAGTTCAAGGGGGCATGCTCCCAGGTAAGTGGGTATAGAATTTCAGCCTCAGTTGTTTTGACTTGGCCTTGAGGTCCATGGACTCTTGTCAGAAAAAGACATTTTGGAGCACACTTGCGGAAACATGAACAATATTAGAAAGCAAATGTGCAGCAAGTACTGAGGGAGACAAGCCACATTTGGATGATCACGTCTCATATTGATTATCCAAAATACAAGTGTTCTGTTTCACCCACGCATGCACCCCTTCACCCCTTCCTTTGCAGAAGTCAAACCAGGAAGCCTCTAATTATTGATGTTTCCCTCTTTTGTCCAAGCCAGAAAAGTGTGGTTGCCAGCTTGGGATCAGCCAGGTTATTAAACTGTGGTTTGAAATAACTTTGTAGCCAGGATGGGGCAAATGGCACATATCCACCCACCAGGACGTACGTGTGTGTGTGAGAGAGAGAGGGGGGGGTTGTCTTTTTAATTTGTGACATGGTAGATGTCCATGTTTAAATGGTGGCCTCCATTTAAAGAATGACAATTTGTTTTAATAACAAGAGCAATTGCAAAATAGGACCCTCTGAAAAATTCAGTAAATAAGACAGGGCAAGTGCACAACAAAAGGCTTATCAGGAAGTGCCCCACACCCCAAAATCTGTGTACTCAAGAGTTTCCCTGACTGAAGATGACTTTTTCATTATTACAATCACCCTATAATTGCTTCAGTAGGCCGGGGGGGGGGGGAGTCTGTATGGTGGCATAACTATGAGCTAGACTTAGGCTCTGTTTTTCAGTTTCCGTTTCAGTTGTGTTCTCTGCCCAGCTAACATAAATAAAAAAGCATGTTCGTTTGCTTCTTCTGTGGAGTTTGTTTATTCTGCAGTTGTTAACAGTGAATCGAGCAGAATTGGGTGCTTATTTATTGCTAAAGGGTGAAATAAAATGCTTTGGGGAAAATAGCTACCCTAAATTATCCTTTACTAAGTTCTATCGCTGCCTGCTAGGGATCCCTTCTTGTGTGTCTAACATAGCTGTCCGCCTGGAGGTCGGGCAAATCCCTGTTGGTGCTCGGATATGGATTCTGAAGATCCATTATTGGTTAAAACTTAGCTTTTTCCCTTAACCCTACTGGATTCCTACCAATCCAAATGGAAAGCTACACTGCATGAAAAGCTAAGAGGCTTCGGGTTTTCCCCAGGGCCCTGATAGCTGTAGGTTATAAGAGAGCTAGAGCAATAATCCGCCAGCGAATTTGGGATGTGGAACTGCAATGCCACGTGAGCGAGATGAATAAACACCCAGCAATAAAAGACAATGGGAGAGGATTTACCCCAGCAAATTATTTGTCAAAATTGCAAATTCCTAAATACAGGCGGTCATTTACCCTTGCTAGATTCAATGTGCTGCCATCTGCCTTATTGCAGGGCAGATTCGAGGGTAAACCATACGTGGAATGAGTCTGCCCCTGTGGCTTGATGGAGGTAGAAACTGTCTCTCTTTACTCTTTTTAAAGCACTCACTTTACTGTGGCTAGCAGTCTGAGTGTCCACTGTAACTCAGGACTAATTTCTAACTTTCCCAATGTGTACAGCTCAGCATGAGGTCTTTTCAAGATTTCTGGGCATAAAAATCAACCCAGGAATCGGTTTTTTAAAAAATCCAATTGCTTGCCATAATTAGTTTCCAGTCACTTAGTTAGTCATTTATATAGTAATGAGTTAAACATTTTCCCCTTGATTGTCCACCAGGAAGGAAAATCTAAAGGTCAGAAACACAACAAACACACCTGAAAGCACTTTCTCTCTGCCCTTCCCTAAACTTGTAGCTTGTACAAGTCTGTTTTTCTGCTGGAATCTAAAACCGAGATACCTAAATCCAGCATCAAAGCCAAGCTGATACTCAATTTCCTGTTAACTTGACCTTTACAGAGTCCATTGTGTAAGTTAACACTCACGGCATGAAGGAGAAGTGAAGAAGAAGATTACTGTATTTCCTTCCCACCGGCCCTCACACCCTTCCCCCCGGTGAGAACGGACGATTGATTGGCTGGCACTGTGCACCTTCCCCTCAAAAATGCCCCACCCAGAACAGAGGTGCCAGTTTGCCCCCAAGATTGACGGGGCCCCCGGCATGTGTGTGACGTCATGCATGTGACGCACACCGTCTGAAGGAGGCTGAGCACTCTGGAGAGCCGGCTACTGAAGCTGTGGCGCATGCTGCATGCCAGGCCCCTTCAAGACTTAGGGGGCCCCGGTCCCCTGCCAACAAATATTGAGGGGGTCGAGGGATTTTCACTCCCCTAGAGTTGGTGTGCCTGCCTAGAAATGTGGCTGCCATATCTAACATAGTTAGGTTTTATTTTTTATTGAATCCCGGCTTGTTCTGAAGTCTGTGATCAGACAAAATGGGGATATATGTCCACTTCAGAAGAAAAATGGGAAACAGAGGCTTAATAGTTGGATCTTGTGCTCCATAAATGGAGGAGCAAAGGGGCTGCGTATGCAGGTAAAAAGCTTTTTCATACGTCAGTTTATTATTGCCCAAACCAGGCCAGAACAAGAGCACCACTGGAAGGAATGCTGTGTGTTCACCCGCCGTGTAGACTTACTCAAGAAGCTTGGCTTGCGCACAGGCTTGTGAGAGGGGGAATTCAAGGTAGAAAATGTCAAAAGCAACGCTTTCCTGCTCTTGTATTCTCACCGTTTCAGCGGATCCACTTTGGGTTTCAGATTTAGCTTCTGTTGTGGAATCAAATCTGGGAGGCCGTGGGAGAGAGTTGGTTGAACTGACTGCACTGCCATTTCCCCCTTCTGCTCTCCATTTCCCCCTTGGCTGTAATAGACCAGGAGAAATGCCTGCATTCGTCCCGCATGCAATGCCACTATGTGCTGCTTCCGCGCACCACCCCCGTTAGCCCGTCTGGATGAAAGCTACCATCCCTGGTTCACCTAAATCATTAGCTCATTATCTCCTCTCTCTTTCCCCCACCATAACTGCTTGTGATCCATTGTCTGAAAGATGCTACACAAAAGCAAATTGATTGGAAATTGCTGTTAAAGACACTCTATGTGCCATTAGGGCTTATATTTGGACTCAGCTGGGTACTAAAAACATTGCTGAATAGCAGGGCTAATGTGCACTGTTATTGCCATTAATGTACTTTACAGATTCTGAGGAATAACAACTGCAGCAGCTTTATGATCTGAATTCCTGTTTGTTATCCTTCTCCTCAGGAAATGCACATAATAATGGAAAGGTTTGCAGGAGGTGAGCAGGACGATGTATCATTGGAATCTACCCAGAAGAAAGAGGGCGGGGGGGGGGGGGGAGAAACAAGCAGTTTGTTCAGTAAAATGGTTCCCTTTGTTTTTCAAAACAATGATACGGTGACGAAGGAAGGACCTACTCTTAGGAAGGGGAAATTACCTTATGCTTTCAACTGGTACGGCAGCTGAGGAGTGCATAAAGGCTTTGTTTCTCTCGAGGGCTGTAGAGAGAGGGGAGAACATTACAGCCATACTAATCAAAAGGTTGCCTTTCTTTCGTGTTTCTTGCCAACACACAGAAATGTACTGTTGGTTATGTCAGTGGTAATGGTGGGTTATAGGCAACTATGTCTGCGCACAATCAGAACAGATGCCCGCTTGTGCAAAAGAACTTGATAATCTCTCCCTTCGCCAAATCTGCTTTGGAGGGTTGAGGGATGCATACACCCAGAAAAGTTTGTGGCGGCGCTTCAGGTGGAGCAGAGGAAAGGGAAGTTCCATTGCACCAGCAGGAATCTGCTCACACAACATTGAATGCAGCCCCTTAATTTTGATCAGGCAAAAAAAAGAGTTAATTGCAGCAATGGTGTACTGGGGAGGAAAGCGAACCTAGGTTTTGAGAGCTTCTGGGTGTGCGGCTCTGAATGCCACCCAACCTCTTTAGCACACCTGTGTCACTGCTCAGTGCCGACGTAGCTGCCACATCTGTCCTGACATCTCTGCTTCTGCTTGTGAGCAGCACCCTGCAAAACATCAGCTGCTGCTTCAAATATCACTGTAAACTGCCTTGATGTGGATTAAGTAGTGATGTTCAGAAAGCGCATGCTCTGCTTATGGACAGACCCGGAGTCTAGGCATCTGCTCTTAATTACCCCCCCCCCAAAGTAGTAGTTCTAATAATTGCTGTGTTGCACATCCTGATGTTTGTGTGAATTGGTCCATCCTGCTTCCTGTTTGGGGTCATCATATCACATGATTTTTAGCAATAGGTGCAATTTCATATTATACCAGTCCATTTCCAGCGAACCCTTCAGGTCTTACTGCTGTTTCAAATGGTGCTCACGCCTTGGAGCCTCATCTCCTCCCTATTCACCTCTTGCTAGGTAAGAACTCTTTAATTTCAGTTTAGAAAAACCAAGAAGCCACAAGGGTGTTTGCCACAATGCATTTCTGAGGGGCAAAAGAACAGCTCAAGGCGTTTCACATTAATGACTTTTTCTCTTGAGAGCCAGTGTGGTGTAGTGGTTAAGAGTGGTAGACTCGTAATCTGGGGAACCGGGTTCGCGTCTCCGCTCCTCCACATGCAGCTGCTGGGTGACCTTGGGCTAGTCACACTTCTTTGAAGTCTCTCAGCCCCACCCACCTCACAGGGTGTCTGTTGTGGAGGAGGAGGGGAAAGGAAATTGTTAGCCGCTTTGAGACTCCTTCGGGTAGTGATAAAGCGGGATATCAAATCCAAACTCTTCTCTTCTTCTTCTTCTCTCCCTGATAAGACTTCCATGGATTGTCCCCCCCCCCCCAGCGTGCTCACTTCCTCAAGCAAAATTCAGCAAACGGGTCAAATATCCAACCTGCTCATTTTCCATCTATAGGACTACCTCCAAGCAACAGAACATCCCTACCCCCTTGATTGCAAATGTCCCTTGAATTTTTTATTTTAGATTATTCAGTATATATTGCTGTAGCTTTAAGACCAACTCTCAGAGGGCCTCTAAGAGGCAAAAACTAGTCACATGACTAGACAGGGGGGGTGGATTTGAGTGCCACCCAATTCCTGCGATTGTTATAAATCAATAAAGTCGAGCCCAAGGTCTCAGATGGAAGATAAATGAACATTATGAGTGTCTTGAGGACCCGGTGGTTCTCTTTTGTCCCCCTGTACAAGTTCTGCCTTTTGCTAGGTTCTTACGGGTTCAGCTTTTTGGGTGATATCCAACTAAAAACATTTATTTCTGTGGGTCTGCTCTGAATCTGGCTTAGCTGAATATCAGCCTATGTAGCATAGTCCAGAAATAAACTTGATGTCCCTGAGAAATCAGTAATTTCAACAAGTTTCAGTTTGCCCAATTATTTCAATAGCTTCTTGCTCTGCATAGGTTCGGACACTATCCTAATGAACAGCCTTTCAAGGAACTTTCTTCAGGCTTAGATATAAAGAGTACTCCCACTCCCTGCAAAAAAAAAATCAGTCTTGTGTTGCTAGATTTACCCAATGGAAGGATTGTAGCTTAGTGCTTCAGGTACATGCTTTCCATTCAGAAGATCAGAAGTTCAGTCCTTCGCATCTCTAGGGTAGGGCTGGGAGAAAACTGTGTCTGAACCGCTGGAGAGCAGCTGCTGGTTAATGTCAGCCAATGGTGGAGAATCAATTTCACTAGGCCTCTCCTGTCCCTAACTTTCTGTGCTCTTGTGATCATTCCCAATTCACATTGGCGGCCTTCTTTTCGACAATAGTTGCATTAGCAGTGCTGTTAACCTTACTCCTCCATGTCAGTTTTCCGTCGCCAGGATTTATTATTAATAAGCATTTTTCCCATCAACAGAGCTGTGCTACAATATAGGATCTCAGTGGGACCTAAAAATACCCCTTGGAAGACCAGCTTGATTAGGGCTCCTTTTGCTTAGAATTGGTGGCTTTCTCACGGTCTCCCCCGGCCCTATCTTCTAATCCCTTACCACTGTTTATAAGCCAAATGCTACTTTAACTAAATATTTTTGAGAATTTCTCTCCTGATTTACTATTGGCAACAGTATGCAGTCTGTTCTGTTCCACATATCATTGTCATAGGAAAATAAATATCAGTAACCCAAGTGTAGGCGTGTGTGTGTGTGTGGTGTGTGTGTGTGTGTGTGTTTTGAGTTGAACATGAGGGCAAAGTTCTACGACCCAGGGTTTCACATTAAGGACACTAGATCTGCTTATTCAAAATAATTTTGTCAGAGGCCCAACAATGATCTAGAAAACACATGGAGCAGTTACGTGGATGGAACTAAGCAAGCTTCCTCTCATTAGTGCCCTATGAATGTTCCTGTGAGTTCCTATGGAGAAAAGGCAATGCAAGACGAACATTGTATTTAAATAACACACATCCACATTCTTTCTACAAAAGGCTCTGATGAATGCTGACTGGAATTACCGTGTTTCTCATATTATAAGACACGTCTTATATTTATTTTTTCCTCAAAAAAACACACTATGGCTTATTTTCAAGGGATGCCTTATTTTTTTCCTCCTCCTCCTGCCGCAGCCGGCAATGCTGCTGCGCCTATCACTATGTCTTATTTTCGGGGTATGGCTTATATTCCTTGAATGCTTAAAAATCCTGCTATGGCTTATTTTATGGGTATGTCTTAAAATATGAGAAACAGGGTATTTAATTGGGGATCCATAAGTTTCACAGCAAAGTATATGCCGCCTCAGGTTGTTTAAATGTGAAAGTTCCGTCTTCTCCCAATTTTTGCAAAGCGAAACCGACCACCTCACAGGTGGGAATGCATTTTTACTCTTTCAAAACTGATATATAAGTGAGACCTTGATGGTTATGAAGCAGTTTTTTTTAAAAAAAATATCTATGTCATATTTTGAATCCTGCACTACTTTAAAACACACACACACACACACACACACACACACACACACACAAAATTTATATGCCACACCTTCAGTATATGCTGTTCTTCTGGGTAGTATAATAACAAATAGAAAACAATAAAATAAGGCAGATAAGACAAGAAAATTAAAAAGAAACTGCTAGAAGAAGAAGAAATTACTGCATTAGTAGCTTTTTAAAAACATAGGTAACTAGAAGTATTTCTGTCAGGGATGTAAATGATATGAATGAGGATTCCAGGCAGACCTCCCTAGTGAGCCAAGAGGAAGCATTTCAAAGAATGAGGAGCCATCATTAAGATAGCTGCCCCTCCAGTTACCACAAATGAAAGACTCAACTCCAGCCTCTCAGTGCTCAACGGTGTCTCTTCTATAAATTATGTGGGATGGAGAAGCTTATTTCTACAAGAGTTTTCTTCCTTTTCTTCCTTCTGGTTTACATACAATAGATCTGAGATTTTTATTTCCCCGTATCAACTTACAGGGGAAGCTCCACCTGCTCCTTTACTCCTTTAACAAACTCTGACCTGAAGCTGTGGTAGAAAGGCAGATGGAAGGAATTGCTGGGACATCAGTGACATTTTCCAGACTTGATTGCTCAGCACACACTTTTCAATGAACCTTACCCTAGTTGTAAGGGAGAGCATAACAGCAGGTGCACAGAGGGACAGTGGCAAGCTATCTGGACAGTTTAGTTAGGGGCTCAACAGAGATGATACTATAAAGGTGATGCATACAATTTATTATTACAGTGGTACCTCGACCTACGAATGACTTGACAACCGAATTTTTCGACTTATGAATGGGGCAAATGGCCGCACACTTACGAATTTCTCGACATCCAAACGGAAACTGCGGCGGTTTTAGATAGGGTTTTTTCGACTTACGAATTTTTAGATGGGGTTGCTTTGACTTACGAATTTTTCCATTTCCAATGCATTCCTATGGGAAATCGCGTTTCCAATGGCGCTTTTTGACTTACGAATTTTTCAACCTACAAAGGTGCCTTCGGAACGGATTAAATTCGTAAGTCGAGGCACCACTGTACTCTCATTTAAAAACTTTGGAGTGTTTCCTCTGGGTTAGCTTTTAGTTGACTTTTCCATCCTGCTGTCAACCCCCTTTCCAATTCCTAAGTTTATGTCATTTGATGATGGTGATGGTAACAACACCTTCTTAACATTTAGTGTCATTCTCACTGAACCCATTTCTGGACATGTTTGACAGTCACTTTCAACTCACTGCTCTCAAAACGGCTTTGTTCAAAGTTACTGCTTTACATCCATCACTTTAGTAATCTGAGTCGTTTCCATTTCCTTTCTGCTGTTTTCCTCTCTGCCATGAAAGGTTGAAAGGCTTTGTTATATAGGTACCAATTTGTGTTTTTTTTAAAAAAATCAATCAATATATAAGAGGGTGATGAAAACAACAACAACAACAACAGCAGCAGCAACAACAACAACAACAACAGAGGCAAAATCTCAAAATTTGCTGTGGAGCTGGGACCGAACAACGGGAGCGCACCCCGTCGCGGGGATTTGAACCGCCGACCTTCTGGTCGGCAAGCCCTATGCTCTGTGGTTTACCTCACAGCGCCACCCACGTCCCACGTACTCCTGATGTAGCAACATTTTAAATGGGGAATGTTAAATCACAGCTAGATGCAGCTGCTTAGCGTGACTTGGTGTGCTAGGCAGGTGAGAAATGTGAAGGTAGGGGAGGGGTGGTGCAGGGTTACATGTGCATCAGTGGTGGGCCCTACCAGGACATGATGCCCTGGCACCCACCTCAATATGCCAGGTACAAATTCTCATCCTGATTGTCCACAACTCTGAAATGTGCCTGGATCATCTCCCAGCCACTCACACGTTGTTTTCACTGAAAGTCGTCTACCAACCCGCCTGCCTTCCCACTAGCGCTGTCTTCTTCATCTCCTTCTAACATTTAGCATGCACTGCAATTATGTCTTAAAAAAAGAAAAAAGATCCAGCTCCCTTACTGCTGTCTCCTTTGAAGTGGAGTGAGAGTGCTGGCTGAAGATGAGCCTCTTGTCTCTTTCCAAGATGCAAAAGGTTGATCTACTGGCGGCAAAAATAATGATTTTGAGTACGGTTATGACAAGTCTTTTAACTATTCATTTCCTGCTTTGACGTTCTGTATGCACGAACAATACTGTCGAATGCAGACATTTTGCACTCCAAGAACAGCAATGTTGATGCCGTTGAATAACGGATAATAGAAACTTGCTTGCTTGTTGGGTTACAGCAATTTGTATCTCGCCTTTCTATAGAAGCAGTGTTTGAGGCGGTTCACAATTTTAAAAATAAAAGCAACAAAACTACAAATAAAACAGTGAATTCTAAGAATAGCAGCAGCTTATAACAGCATATTAGTGCTCCTAGGGGCAGAAATAGTTTGTATTTTCTTTAACAAGATTTAAATGCCACTTACTTTTTTTAAATAAAAAAAAAACTTAAGTAGTTTGCATAAAACCATAAGAGTTTTGTGACATGTGACAGTTCAGATGTTACAAAAGAACCACATGACAACAGTAGTGGACTTGGGTACTATGGTACCCTGTGCGAGGGCAACATTTGGCGAGCATACCCTCAGCCCTCATGCTGCCTTCCCAAAGGCAGGTAAGACGCTCTCTGCTTTGGGAAGGAAGCACAAAAGCTCTGGCAGGGCCCTAGAGCCCTCGAACCTCCTAGCCAAAGCTGGGAAAGTGCTAACTAGGCTTTGGGAAGGAGGTAGGAGGATTCTAGGACCCTGTCAGAGCCTCACGCCTCCTTCCCAAAGCCCAGCACCTCACTTACCGAGCTTCGGTTCAGTGTGCATAGCCCTGCCCCAGTGACAACCCTGTGGCTGCCTTGTAATATTCTCCAGTAGTGGTCAGTGTCATCAACAATGGTATCCTTCTCGAGAACTTGACAGGAGTGGTTATAATAAGTGCTGTGTTGTGTTGATACCACTCATGTCTAGGGAAAAGGACCCAGAAGGTGATGCTGGGGTACTACAGCTCTCCCCTGCTTGACCTGTTGTCAGCGGGATTCCAAGGGGTAGCATCTTAATTGCTTGATACTATTTTAAATCTTCACGAAACCGTTGTGCAAAGTCATACAGAAATGTGCCCTGCAGAGTTGTTAGTATGCAGGTGCTGCCCAGATCATATCTCTCCTGTATATGTAGCTCTAGGGAGGCAGCGGAAAGCCTGAGCAGCTGTTTGGTGGCTGTGAAGGACTGGGTGAGACGGAGTAGGTTGAAACTTAATCAAGGCAAGACAGAATTACTGCTTGTGGATGGACGAGGATGGCTTACAGAGAAGAATCAGCCGGTGCGGAAAAGGTTAGTTTACACCCCTTCTCCATCCCTCAAATTCCACAGCAAATGCAGGATTGGACCACACATCTTGCTGAGATTGTGTCTTGTTTCATATGCTCATGTGCTTGGAATTCCACCGTCGAGGTCACTTGGGGAGTACAGTTTGAAGATCAGGAAAGGGTTAAGCATTGTTGTTTCTCTGCTCTCCTTCATGGTTTAGTGGAAGTGGCTTTTTGGTTCAAAACAAAACGCTTGGCTACCATTGCACATTTGCAACATGCAGTTTGGCCAGATATCTGTAGATGTGCCTTGGCAGACGGATCCGGTGGTTTTCTTGCCTAGATTCATGTGGGTTCCACACTTTTGCTTCCTGGGGGAAGTGGTTCCCTTTCGGAGGTCTTAAGGAGCATGACGTTTCTTTGTGGCTCAGAATGCTTGTTTTCCAAGTCCTAGATAGCTCTAAATGAGGAGGAATGTTGCTGCAGTGTTGAGAAAACGACATGCAGGAAAGCACTTGACCTGCCAGCCGAGCCTCTCCATGTAAATTAAGCTAATATCATTTAATCAGGCTCACGCTGGACCCTGTTCAAAATCCAGAGCATCACAGTTTAAATATTCTACTGCAGCTGTTGTTTGTCCCAGCAGTCAGAGCTGAGGAAAAACAGATTGTGCCACTGTAATTGTGTATCGTCTCCCATAGAAAACATGTTCATGGTCCCCTTCCATGTCCCAAGAGCTGTTAGCGAAGGCTCTCACTTGGATGGTTCAGATCAGCCTTTAACTTTTGGAGCATTTTCCGGGCCTGGGGGATTGTAATGTCACTTTCTTCCTCAAAAGCCCTTTCTTCGGCCGTGTCCATTCTCAGTGAGCCCAAACCTTGGAATTCATTTTCAAACGGAAGGACAAAATAAGAGCCGATGAGGGCCCAAGCACATTGGCTTCCAGCTTGTACATTCAGAACCTGCGCAGGTACAGTTGGGTGCACCTGACTTTATGGTGAGCATGAGGAGTTTGTGGAGAAGGACCTGTTCACAGGACATGGTTTTATGGTATGAAAGATGCTAGTGCTGATGATCACGTTCAGAATATTTTCCACGCATTAATACCTGGAGCCTTTTGGCTCTGAAATATGACTGCTGTGTTCAACCAGCAGTGGGAGGCTCGTGGACTTTGGTAGAAGCTACTGAATGCGCACGAGGGAACTGTTTCTTCTTCTTCTAAGGATCAAGCTGAATGTGGGCATTTCTCATGAAGTTTGCCCTTGCAAAATAAATGGGTGTGGGTATGTGTGGGTGTGTGATCCTATCACCATGGCATATGGGGAGGGTGATCCTATCTCTGTGTCCCTGCAATGGCCTCAGTCAGTACTGTATAAGAGTCTCGTGTCTGCATCCCAAAGTGGGAAGAAGCCTCCCTGGTTATGTTAAATCATTTAAGCTTGGAATACTGTTTCAGAAGCCTTTTTAAAAAAAGCAGACGTTTTTCACGCCATCTGTTCACTTGCATTACTCAATTTTTGCTAAGAACATGTTAACTCTTATACATACGCTCCCTTATATCTGTACCTTTTTGAAACCAAGAAACAGTGTTCAATGCAACAACCAGTAAGGACAGGTAGGAGCCAGTTTAGGGGGGAAAGTGAAGGCTTTGGTTTGCCTTTGGCAAGATGTAAAGAAAGATCAGTGGCAAACCTTTATGACAATGCAGACTTTCCATAAAGTAGCTAATCAGTTCCGTGGTTTGTGCCAGAACAGGGCCAAAATTTGACGTGAGTTGGAAAAGTTGAGATTAGTTCAAATCCCCCCCCCCACTCCACCCTAAACTGCATCATTTCCATTCCTTAGCTTTTGTCTTCTGTTCCACAGAGGTACGTTTTAAAAGCTGGTGTAGTATATAGGTTTTGCTTTTTGTTTTTACAAAATGGTATGCTTTGATTTTGCAAAAAAAAGAAAGAAAGAAAGAAAGAAATGTACATTTAAGGCACACACTTTAAAACAATAAAGTACAAAAAAAGGAGCAACTGGAACAAAACACAACATCAAAATGAAATGGAGTGTAAAACAGACCACTGCTCTTTAAAAAGTTCTAGCTCTATAACAAGGCCTCAGAGGATGCAAACATTTGGAGGACCAACAATTCAGTAATGTGACGATTTGAGTGGCTATTGAGTAACAGGACAGTGACAGCCCACAGTGACAGCCAGCTAGCCCCTGCTGAATCTCTCCTCTGAAAAGAAGGAGTCAGACACAGCTTCCTCTGAAGACTGTAAAGAAATAATGCGTCTCACATGGGAAGAAACATTCCTGCAGATGCAGTGGGACCTGGCCATGTAGGAACAAACACAATAAGTAGTGCTTGCTGCCAACATTTGCAATTAGTTGGCCTGTTCACAATTCCCATCAGTGTAACAAACCACCAACTTTGGCTTTGATATTTGCTTTGATATTGCTTATTGTTGATCGCTTAGATAACTGATGCTTGCAGATACTCAAAATAATTTTGCTTTACCTCTTTAGCGCCTCTTTACTGTAACGCATTTCGAAGGTGCACTTTGACATGCATTCATATGTTTCAAAATACAGTGGTACCTTGGTTTAAGTACACAATTGGTTATGGAAGTCTGTACTTAACCTGAAGCATATTTAACCTGAAGCAAACTTTCGCACTGAAAGTAATGGAAAGTGGATTAATCCATTCCAGACGGGTCCGCGGAGTACTTAAACTGAAAGTACTCAAACCGAAGCATACTTAAACTGAGGTATGACTGTATAAAAATGTAGGAGAGTTTTTGTCTGATTTTATCATATTTTATAACATTGGCCTTGGGATTCAGAATCAAACAACTGATTCACACCTGGATTAGTTTGTCCTGTACTATTTATAGCCAGCATTTTAAATTGGTTTCATAAATACACTGGCAGCCAATATTGATGATCAAGGAATGGATTAATATATTCTTTGTATGCAGCCCCGTCCCCATTAGGAGGTATGTGGCAATATACTGCATAAGTGGAAATTTCTGAACTATTTTTATGGGCAGTCTTTCATACGATGGCAGGCCTGGTGAACAATTTGGGTGAAGGTACCATTCCAGCTGCTTTTCTTGAAGGTTGCAAATTGGGTTAATAGTATTTATTATGATAAATATGAAAATTGTGTGAATATTGACATCTGCCTGGAAGTCTTAAGATTTTTAGGAGGCCTGGTAACATTTACTGCAAAAATCACAAGTGCCATTTGAAATACATCACTTTCCCCATTTACCATATTTTTCCGTGTATAAGACTAGGAGTTTTTTAACCAAAAAATAGGTTTAAAATTATACACGGGTAGTGCTAAGGGGTGTTTTCTTAATTTGGAATCCCCAAAAATAAGGGGCGTCTTATACATGGGTGCGTCTTATACACTGAAAAACATGGTATTTGTGCCCAAGCCTTGATTTTCAGAGGACCTGGCCTATGTGCTCCCATCAAATGAAGTAAGGCAGGTGCTACCAGGTAGAGGAGTTTTGGGTGGTGCACCTTGGTTATAGAGTAGGTTTTGGGTGGTGCACCTTGGTTATAGAGTAGGTCATCTTGCATATTTTATTGTCATTTCAGCACATGCTGAAAACCCTTTTATTACCCCAGCCCTTTTAAAAATCAGAGATCTTAAGATAAGCAGGGGACTTAAAATTATGTATTTTTAGTTACACTGTAAAGTTAGTTCATTGACCATTTTTTTTGCTGCAATTTGTTTTACAGTTTCTGTGTTTTGTTATTTTGTTAGCAGGTTACGAGTTTCCCAGGGAACATTGTCAGAGGCTAGCTTACATAAATGCTGCAAACGGATGCATAAATATTAATTTTTATACTAGTGTCTATCATTTGCAAAGACATGATGGCAAATATCCTGAAACAAGCCTTGTAACGCAATCAAGGCAAATGCCATACTTCGCTGGTAAACAATATAAAATAAAGGATGAAATGTAGTCATTAGCCAAAGGTCTTGATTTGTCTTTTACTGGGCAACATAGACATTTTCTGACATTTTCCAGCAAGCTCCTGAAATAGTAAGAAATCCTTGTAAATTTCAGTTCTGCCAGGGTTTCTGACATTTGCTACTTTGCTTGGCTTTATGCATACACCACAAGACTCCCGGGGTTGGTTAGAAGCCGCTTCCCGTGTGTATACTGGAACGTGCATTGGGCACCATTGAAAAGTGGAGGGAAGGGGTATTGTGTGTTTTGAGGGGATGCTTTATGGAATTTTATAATTACATTAAACAGAGAAACTCTCAGCATGAGGCAGAACTAAAATCCATTAAACAGTAGTATGCACTATGTAGATAATAAGGTGAACCTTAGTCTGACTGAAAACCCATTGGAACCAGTGCAATTTTCCCTCTTTTGTTTAACTAGGCTTTAGTTGAGGCCTATCCAAGGCATGTCCCTGGGGCAGGAAAGGCATATTTCTGTGCCAGGCAAATCTCCCTTTAATGACATATGAATAATGTGCGATATTTCCAGGGGACAGCTGCAAATTATACTGGAATTGAGAACAAGAGCTCTGGTTAGATACAAATGCCTTGTCAAAGGTCATAGGCATTTAAATCTTATGTTTCAGGGTGTGGAATGCAACGTTTAGGCATTATGACTTAACCACAATGCTGCCATTAGAACCAGTCCAGACAGAACAAATGTGTTCATTCTACTTTCCTTTTTTTCCTTAAAGGGGAGGAAACATTTGGAACAGATGCAATAATAAGGCAGAGTTAGGGTTTCTGTTTTGTTTTTCTTCCAAATGATCCGTTTCTACCCTAGCTTAGCTGCCTGGTTGCAAAGAAAACCTTCGCCGTTGGTTCTTCAGGTTTGCATTGTTAAGCCGTCAGTTCCACATTGCTGCTAATGCCTAAGAAGAGATGTCCAACCTATGGCAGTGACACAAAGGGGAACGCAAACAAAGTTATCCACCTAGATGTGGCAGGCCTGCCCCAAACATAGCCATTTGGAAAACCAGGATTATCCTATGCTCTGTTGTGTGGTGGCAGCGAAGTAGGGGAGGGGTCCAGAGCTGGCAGCCCTAAGTGCTCCAGTGCAACCCACCCCAGACCTCCGTAGATCCACTGAAATTAATGAATGTGGCTAATTTAGGGCCATTAGTTCCCATGAGTCTTCCCTGAGTAAAATTTAGTTGAATGCTTGCTATATACCAGGCATGTCCAACAGATAGATCGTGATCTACTGGTAGATCATGGGGTGTTCCTGGTACCGTAGATCCTGGTTGATCTCTGGCCCCCCAGCGATCTCCTTAGAAAAAAGCAAAACAAAAAAACCCCCACAACTTTGCCTTTCTCCAAAAAGCTCCACAACTTTGGCTTCCTAAGAAAGCTCAACAACTTTGGCTTCCCAAAAAAAGCTCAAAAACTTTGGGTAGATCACTGCCAGTTTTTTTAATACTGTGAGTAGATCACAGTCTATTGGGAGTTGGACGTCCCTGCTATATACCAAGGAGTTGTAGACAAACAAATAGAGAGCAAATATGGCTGCAGAAGACAAGCTGGTGTTTGGGCGACATTCCACCCTGACTTTCCTGTTTTGCATTTTAAAGAGATTCTTCTAGACATCCCTATAGTGCGAATAGTAGTTTGAGCACACAGCATTTCCCAAGCATTTTCTCCCCCAGAGACCCTTACAAATTGCTTTTATTTGGATGTCAGCTGCCCACACATATGCTACACTGTTTGTATTAGATGTAGAAGCAGTTTTGAAAGAGTTACTAGCTTAACCTTTTGTTTGGCAAATGAACTACTTTAAATTTGAGGGTGTGTTTGGATAGTTTTTCACTAGGACACTTTTTGAAACTGAACCATAACATGCTGGACTCCATTTGTTTAATGCAAATGACATTTAAAGCTACATACCATATGTTAACTTCACCTGATTTGCTACACATTAAAACCCGGGCAGTATCACAAGCTCATTTGTGGTGGAATATTTTGTATAAGGCTAGGAGTGCTGCTGCTGCTGCTGCTATAATTATAATTTTATTTTCCTTTTAAAAAATCCAAGTTTTCCTAGTCAAGATTAAAGTTGTAATTGGATCTGAAGGCCCATGCTCTGCTTCTGAGGAGTATTGCCTAGTGTTGGGGGGATGAAGACAAACTGCGTTTTGAACACTGCATTTTCTGCCCTGAAAACAAATGCTTTGGGATGTAGCAGATGGGCATTTAACCCTTTTCTTTCTGGGTGGAATTACTTGCTAAAGAGATGTAATACTGTCACCCAAAATAGTAGCCCATATTAAGTTCTCTCCCCAGACCAGAGTAGGCTCTGTCCCCTCCCCTTCATGACATGTAGAAAAACAGAGCTGTGACCTGCTGTTAAAATGTTATGAATTTCCCCATCTGTGCCATCAGATCCAATGATGAGAGGGAAGGTACCGAAGCATAGAATATAACCATTCTTTTTATAACATGGTTCTGACCTGACTTATCAATCTTCCTGAGGTCTTGCCCACTTGTGTTTGCTTCACTCTTTGAATAGCCGCTGGACATACTGTGGATTCTTCTTGAGTTTGTGGATCTGGTTGAATCATGTGCCTGTGTCATGGACTGCCTGGGTGCAGAAGAGTGGAGGAAGGCACCAGCTGGGGAACCCACAATGGAAGAAGGTTCAGAGCCAGGGGATTGGTGGTGGACAACAATGAGTGGTCAGAGGGAGAAGAGGGAGCAGACTGGGAGGAGGAGGTGATGGAACCTGGAGAGGTAACAGGGTTTAATGAGCAGGAAGAGGCTGTAGCAGAGAGCAGTCCAGAATCAGAGGCAGAAGAGAAGGCTGGAGTGGAGAGGGGCCAAGATGCAGAGATGAGGTTGGCTGCTTAAGAATCCAGGGGGTCTCTCCCTTCTGCTCTGACCAGATTCTCTCCCCCTGGTCTCCCAGAACCCACAGAGGTATGAAGAGGGTGGAGCACAGACAGACAAGGCGTTGGAGCCCCTCAGATTGCTTGGGAAGGACCCAGGGAGAAGGAGCCCTAGAGAATGGTGGAAAGGCAGGGACCTTCAGACCTTGCAATTGCCTCATTGGGGCAAGATCTATTAGGAAGAGTTGCTGTGCTCACTAGGCCTGAGTTGTTTTGTTTCTCTGAATAAAGAGTAAACTTCACTGACACCTTGCAAGTTTTTGCTGCCCTGCTGTGAACACCTGCCCTGACAGCCTGTTGGAAACCTTGACTTTATTCCATTTTTCTCATGTTTCTTTACTTGTTAATTTCCACATTTTGTGTGATCAGTCACATAAGTGATCAGTCACATGACATAAAACCACTTTTTAGAAATCTGAGGGAACCTAGTGGAATTTAGCACTTATTTTCATGTTAATTGTTTCCAGCAAGAAATCTGTTTGCAGCCCCATTAACCCAGAAAATTGTGGGAGTTTTGCAGTGTAGTTTCCCCACTGTTTGCATGGCTCACACCATGTGAGGGAATCTGGGGCAGTATTCCCGCATATCGTTCTTTCCTGCCATTTTTATCCGGGGTGAATCCTAGGAAACAGAAGCACTCAATGGCAACATGTCAAATGGCATCCAGTGTGGTGTCGCTTCAGGCCCACTGATGTGTTGAAATTTAGGGTGACATGGCGGTGTTATTGATCTAAAAACCACCGTTTCTAAAAGAAACAGATAATGCAGTGTAAGAGGAACATTAGAAACTAGGACAGAAGGACAAACAATATAACCAGGAAAACTAACATAATAATCCCATCTCCTTATCATTAGGTTTACTTGGTTGGAAGGGCGAGGAAGCACAATTATGGAGAATAGTGTTTAGAGAGCCCTTGATTGACCAAAAGATGTTGCACAGGGTTTATATTCTGCCTCAGTTCCATGGAACTCAAGGTGGTTTATAGGGTTCTTAAGTTGTTTCCCATCCAATAACTGACCATACATGGACCTGCTTAACTACCGTACAGCAAGGAGATTGCACCATGTACCTTCAACTCATGGCTTGAAACAAGGCTGGCTTCAAATTAGCAATAATAGTAATTGTAGAAGCAAATGATGCTAAATGCCCACCACAGGTAGGTTGATGCAAAATGTGTTGTGGCCAAATCAAGTTCAGCGATCAAGGTTATTTGTTTCCCATTATTTTTAGGAGGGGGGAGATGGGCATTAAAGCAGGTCTTGTGGAGTTACTATAAAACAAGAGTTCACACATCAAAGAGAAGTGCTTTTTGTGACTCTAAAAATGAGTAATGTTGGCAGTAAATTAAAGGGTTCTATATTTTCCCTTGCTGCTTTAGCTGATAAATCACATCTATGAGTCACCGACAAACCACAAGATTACAGAATCTTGGTACTAGAGGGACATGGTGATGTATTTTCTCCTCCTAAACCTGAATATAGTCCTAATAAAATGCAAGCAATCCTATCTCCTAATAAGACTTTCTTCTAGCTCACATTCCTTCCATAAATTGCCGACCCAAGGGATTTGTGTTACTCTCTCCAACTATGCAAGAATATTCAAGTGGTTAGGACTAGAACTCCATATAACCACTTGATTTTATTTGCAAATGCAGAACACCCTTTCTAAGACTCGAGCTTATGGAAGACTTTAAAGAGAGAACAACTGTTTGCAGTCCAGTAGTGACCATAGGACAAGACCATTTGTTAGGCACATTTTGCAGGCAAGCTAATCACAGCACTTGTCATGTCATACCTTCCACAGGGTCCATGTCTGATGAAACAGAGCAAATGACCTGATTTAGGTTTGATTTCAGTGTGATGCTGGGTGATTTTTATTACATTAAGAACCAACAGTTTCAAGTGAGAGGGTAGGCCCATAAGGTGTTTCTCAACCTAGACATATGACTTAACATCTTCATGCCTAAATTTCTGGGTTTCTCCTCAGGCCCAAATGAAAATTTTAGATAACTCTCACTGTGTATATTTATGAATGGAAATATTAGTTGATTAATTGAGTCTCAACTAGTTGATTAATTGGGTCAACCAATTCAAGTTCTCATCACAGATTAAAAGCAGGAGCTTCAGTTAGTTGAGCTCAAGATTTTACCCTTTTCGCACTGAATCATAAGCATCCATATGGCGGAAGGAATAGTTAATCTGTGGTACCGGGGAACCCCCATGTCTTGTTGTCCAGAATTCCCATGTACCTGTTTGATGTGCCCACCCCCTGTTGAATATATTCCACCGACACTGTTCTAACTATTTGAACATCTAATAGTTCCATAACACAGTGGGATTTTTGGACTGTTATTTGCTAAGGAGCCTCGTTGGCATTTCACTAAAGCTGCCTTGTCTTTTCTCTTTCTACCTAACCCCATTTGGCAAGACCCAAGGCTGTGGTTAAGGCCCAGACCTTGTTTGATTGGATTGGAATAGACCTTTGGGCAACTTAAGTTGACTTGAACTTCTTAATTATGCTGTTTGTTGTTTTTATTTGAGACTGATTGGGAATCATTTCCTTTTGAAGCAGTATCATTACTAGTCGAATGTCAGGGGGATCAATGTGGGTAATTAGAACATGTTGTCGTCGTCCCCCTGGTCTTTCGGCAATTTCAAAAGAGTATTTCTTTTATCACGCCAGTCTCTGAAGTGCACACACATGGTAGCCATAGGTTCCAAAACACTGGGATGTAATGTAGGCCATTTGGCTAAATAACTATATTTGATCCTGCAGAGTTCTGTTAGGTTTGGCTAGCCATGGAAACACAAACATGTGGAAGCCATTTCTCAGAAGCACATGATAGTGGAAATACTTGGAACAGGAACTGGAATATATGCCAATTGTTTTGCTAGTGTTATAACTAGGGATGGAGGAACAATTTGTTTGGTCCATTTTTTGCAGCAGACTGCAATCTGGCGCACCTTGAATTTACTTGCATGAAAAGGACACAGCTCTCTGTTTGATGATGCACTTACCTACATTTTGTGGTGCAATTTTGTGGTGCAAAAAGAATGCATTCACATGTGTATTTTATGTTTTTTTAAAAACGTGGAAATGTGTATTTTGCATTAAAGTGCATATTTTATGTAAAAGCTGTGCGCAGAATGCATAGAATTTTAATGAGGACTTTTCATTAATTCTTTCAACAATAACAACATCCACAAAAAACACGATGGGACAGACCTGTTATTGAGTGCCAGCAAAACTGAAATGGGAGGGAATTTGGCTGCCTGGCCACCCCTAGCTATGACATGTCCATTTAGTAGAGTCCTTATGGAATGCTGGGGGGATGCAGGGGTATGCATACCCCTAAACATTTTGTGAATCTAAGTTTGGCCTCATTGAGGGGCAATATTTCAATATGAGTAGGAAAATAAGAGCACCCCTAAACATTTTTTTTAAGGAAAGAAAAGCACCGCTGGATATATCTAATTTTCTAGCTTTTGTGTCTATCTGGGGCATGGCTGGTGCTCCCCGGGGGGCGTGACGCGCATCCCAGGGGCATGGTACGCCGCCCGCGAGGGCGTGGCATGCGTTCTGGGGCCATGATGCGCCGCCTGTGGGGGCATGGTGCCCAGCGTGTGGGGGGTGCGCGGCAGGCCTCGCAGATTCCCCCCCCCTTCACTGCCTCCACACCTGAAGTGTGTTCCTCTAGACTCTGCACACCTGGGTTTTCACGGTATTAGTATTTTCAGTGGCAGGTAAATCCAGATTTCACAAAATATAGAAATAAAAAAGTGCCTTCAGTTGTTTTAATTAATTACGTTTGAACACATGTCAAGCAGCTTTGAAAAAGAAAAAGTGTCCCAGCCTGCAGTTTAAGAACTCTCTGGCAATGTGTCTCAAGCAAAAGTGAAAAGAGTGAGTAATGTTGATGTATTTAATGTGCTCAGAACTCCCATTGGGACTATAAAATATCTACAAGGTTAGTTAATGCTGATTGCGCCACTTGGAATGGCTCCTCTGGCTTGAGGCTGATACTTCTGAATGGTTTCAAGGTCTACACAATTACACAGCTTGTTTTCATAGATATGCAATAGAGGTTGGTAGGGACAGTGTCATCATTTAGTTTAATCACTAGGTGGCACTGGATTTCGTTGTCGGGAGGGAAGGTCAGAGGTTTTCCTGTTGCTGGTCTGTTTAAATTTGAGAGAGGCAATAAAGTTATTGTCTAGCTTCCTGGCTGGGGTGTCTTCTAACCTTTCCACAACATGAGCTAAAAGGAAGGGGAGATTATTTCTGTTAAAAATAAACTGTTTTCAGCATCCCATGATGGGATCAAGTCCATCCATATGTTTCTTCTTATGCGTTAGGTAATGAATGATAGCATTCTAAAGAGACTTGACTCACGTGGATAAACATGTTCTAAATACAGATTGGCTCGCAAAGAGGAAAAGTGAGAGATTAGATCAGTTCTGAAAAATGAACCTCCGTATGCATCATGAAATTGCAGTGGGAAAGAGCAGTGAGAAGGATGCATGGAAGCGCTCGTTCCTTTGTTTTATCCTGAATTTTCTAGAAAGCTGAACTGAAAACCCTGCATGATGCGAAGACATTTTTATGTTAATTGGCTCATGGAGCTGATTTAAAAAGAACTTCAAAACACAGGGCATCATCACAGAATTGTATGGTTGGAAGGGTCCCTGAGAGCCATCTAGTCCAACCCCCTTATTGTTGTTGGAATCTATCTGTCTTGACAGACAACTAAAGAGTGCACCATCAAGAGTAAAGTCAAACTGTTGGAAAGTTATAGAGCCTGCTGAGGCTGTAGAGACCAATACATCAGAGAGATGTTTTATTGCAGCCGGGGCAGATGAAGACGTCCGATTTTGCTGTTATAGGTGCACCACGGCGTTTCTTCTCTCTGTTCTCCCTTCTGCGGCCATTTCTCCTCTGGTCACTGCTGTGGATACATGACCTGTCTATCTCCAGGCACTGCAATCATCTGCAAGAGATTTGCTCACAGCAGGGTTAATGTTGCCAACCTTCGTGGATGATAGAAGCTGGAATCCAACAACACTTGGAGAGCCGCAGTTTGCCCATTCCTCCTTTGCAGTGTCACTTTAGTCTTGGTTAACTGGTTGAGAAAAGTGTGTGTCGGTGTGTAAGAGAGAGAGGTGATGGAGAATATATTTTACTCTGCTCTACCACTGCTGGATATTTAATTTTGCTTCCACCTTTCTTCCCTGATGGGTTGTCCATGCAATTTTTAGCCATGTCTTGCAGGAATTTATTGTGAGACTTCCCATGATTTTGCATCCTTTTCAAAACAACAGATCAAGGACCTGTCAACATTAAGCATTCCATCCCCCCTCCCTTCGTATTAGCCCAGAGAAGTCCACACCACTCAAATCTGTATTTGAGGGACAACTTTGGTGTTTTGTGTTCATACCAGTATGCCTCTTGTGTTTGTCCTTGCCTTTTGATTTGTTGATTCTGGTACCTCAGGTTACAAACACGATCCGTTCCGGGACGCAGTTCGTAACCTGAAATGGTCGTAACCCGAAGCGCCATTTTGCACATGCGCAAAGCGCAATTTCCGCGCTTTGCGCATGCGCAGAACACACACACAACAAAAATACTTCCGGGTTTGCGGAGGTCGTAACCCGAGGTGTTCGTAACCCGAGGTACGACTGTATTAGGCAGGGCATGCACAATAAATAGTTGTGTGTGCATGTTTCTTAAAAAAAACCAAAGCTGTCCAGGAAATGCATCACAAAAGAACACAGTAAGGCAATTGCAAATTCTCAGCACATACTTTTCAGATTGCTGTGAAATATCTTGTGTAAAAAATGTAAGGTGGTTTTCTTGTCCAGTTTTCTGCAAATTTGAGGGATGAAAAGAAAAACTATATATATAAAACTACTAGTATGTTCCTCTGTTCGGGGGTGGGGGTGCTGTAAATAAGTGCACACACAGCTGTAAAAGAAATGAAAGCATTGAGGAAGTAGTGGGCATGAAAAGGGGAGTAGCAGAAAGCAATTATTGATCCAACCACCTCAAAAAACCAAAACAAATTGTCTGCTACTCTAAGTGGTTTGGAGCCCTCTTCCTCCCAGTTTATCAGATTATCCTTTTATCAGAATTTCTCAAGTAAGTATATGCAGCTTCGACTATGGGATTTGTCAACAAATGATAGTATCTGATTGTAAGATTGTATCTGACACTGGACTGCTCCTACTTAATGTGAATGTAGCAGAGAGATGCAAGGATCCCCTCCCATCTTGCACACATTCTGTTGCCACATCTGCAATGTTTCTGTGCATGTTGTGGTGGGATGTGTGCATATCCAGAGGAGAGCTCAAACATCGAAAGAGAGGTTATATGTTACATAAAATTATAAATCTTTACTCTTTGGAATTTACATAGGCGAGTATACATCCACGAGCAACTATTCATACAACCAATGCTATAAATTATAAAAGTATACTATAAATTAATCACTTTATTTGCATTTTTAAAAATACTCTATTCGAACTGTTACATTTTAGGTTTTGAATTTAGTAACACCAATTATCATACAAACCAAAAGTTGGTTTGGGTGGTTGCGTAATACTATTTCTGTCTGCTACCTTGCATGGTAAGAAGTTTTTATGACTGCGTTCCTCAGCATGAATTTCCTTGTGAGGAAAAAGAACTGGAGTCTTATGAAGTGATTTGTAATATCTGATTGCTTATTAATAATACAACATTGAACAGAGGAAGCAGCGAAGCACCAGGCACCCTGGCTTTTAAATCAGGATTGTTTCCAGAGACACAAGGCTCTGCATTTGATCCTTCTTGTTAGCTGGCTGCAAAACGCTCTTTCATTTTGCTGGTTATATTTTGGCTGCCATGTTCCATCTCTCTTGAGAATACACTCAAGGAGGAAGGGAGACAGAGCACTGATTTTAGCTCCCATTCTTTCTCATGCCAGATGTGTCACAACTTTAAATAGCCATTAGCCAACAACGCCATTAAAAAGGCAACCATACTATATGAAACCCTCAAGGTAGTCATCGTTGCTAGACTTAAAACAAATTCCACAAAAACAGGACCAGCACTCCCTCTGGGAGCAAACTCAGGTGGCGATTGCCAATGGGATTGTCACAAAAATGGAGCCACTTGAGAAACAAGAGGGAAGGTATCGGTATGCTTGGTGGAATCTCAGTGTTTCAGAAGTGCAAAACAAAGAAAAACTGAAGGGGCAATCCCCTCTCCCCAACAAAAATCCAGTCCAGTGAGAAGAACTAAGCATGCTAAGTAACTATAGAGTGTTAACTGTTAGAGAAGAAAACTGCTGGAAGTTGGAATGGCTGCTGGAAGAGGGTAGGGCTGGCCGATGGGCTAACTCCTATTAGGAAGTGGGAAAGAACAATAATGCTTTGTCGAGAGTCCCACAATATTCATTCATTTGCAGCTAACTGGCAGATATCAACAACACAACACTTTTAGGGAGATTTTGCGGAAGGTTCTAGAATATCTCTAAACAGGGTCTCTGTATTTAAGAAGGAAAAGAAGGTGAACTGGCTACATCTTGGCTTACTTTAGCGGGCTGTCATTTGTGCTGCAAATAAGTCCCAGATTCTTTCGTGTGATGAAATGTGTGTTTCCGTTTAAAATATTGCATTCACGAGCCACGGGGAGATAAATTCTGGCGTTGTTTTCTTAAGACTGCAAATATTTGTCTATACATGAACCTGGTTGTCAGTGGAATGCTTTCCCCTGTCACAAAGCTAATGTGTTGCTTAATCTCTTTGCTTTTTTTTGTAGTCTCCAGTTTGTGTAGCAGAAGTCAGTCAAGAACTGGTCCAGCAGACAGAAGAAAAACTTGAAAACAGTCCCTGTAAAGAGTTATTCTCGTCTTGTGTGAAGTAAGTTAGGGTTATTTCACTGTTGCTGTCCAAAATAATCTTTTCCAATTAGGTACCAGTTAAAGGCTGAGAGTTTTAATTCATCTCAGCTTCTTATTTGTTGCTCAAAATGAACATTTGTGATCTTAAGGGCTTTGTACAGGCAATGGTGGGGGTTTTTTTGGTGGGGGGGAATTTAGAGTGTCCAGTGCTAAACACAACTGGTTCTGATTGATTCGATATTTGTCCTGTATTTGTGGCCCCTTAATGTAATGGGAATAACAAGAAGGTAATACTCAATAAGCCAAAACTGAAAAGGAATCAGTACTAGGTCCAACTCTTCTATTTGCATCCTTTACTTGTTTCCTTAAAAGAAAAAAATATCCAGGAACACCCGCACCCCCTGCAACATACACTTAGCATTTTAAAAACTTCCTTTGAACTCCCAATAGTTTGCAGTGGGGTTGCATATTTGGCTGAATGCTGCTGGCTGTGCCACTCATGTCTCTTTAAAGCCATATAGTAAGAAACGCCGGAAAACAGCAAGTCAATCCCCTCCCCTGAACCTTGCCATTTTTCATTTTGTTAGCTAAGTGGTATAACATCTGCTTTGCATCCAAAAGGTCCCTGACTCAGTCCCTGGCATCTCCAGGGTAGGACTTGAACAGATCTCCACTTAAATCTTGGAGAGTTGTTGATAGTCATCATAAAAAAAATACCGAACTAAATGAACCAATGGACCATATAAACTGACATCTTCCTTTCTTCTTACGCTCATAAAACTTCCTATTTGATCTTCCTGTACTTCCCTCTCCTAAAGGCATGAGTGAACATTATAATAATAGCAGTAACAAGGGGTGGGGGGATGTGTCTGTTTCTTGCTAGGGAAAAGAATTTTCCTTTACAATGAAGAGGGAAGTGCCAGCCTTGATTGGTGTAGAACACGGGTGTCAAACACAAGGCCCGGGGGCCAAATCCGGCCCGCCAGACCTCGTCATGTGGCCCGTGTAGCCAGGGCCGGAGCGTCCACAAAGGCAGACTAGGCGAAAATGGAGGGGGCACTGCCACCGCTGCCCGCCCACCCACCCACCCACCCACCGCGCCCAGAAGGGAGAGCGAGGGCTCCGACAGCGCCTTCCCTCTCCGCCAGCAAGCGCGTGACAAAACGTCGCCGGGGCTGCAGGCAGGCAGGCAGGCAGGAGAGCGCCTGCCGCGGCGCCCGGGAGCTCTGGGCTACAACAGGCGCTCGCGGAGGCTGGGAGCACCACGCCCCACCACCCGCGCCACCCCATCCAGGGCTGGGGAAGGGACCTGGCAGGCAGGGCCCTCGGCACGGCGCTGGAGCGGCACGGGACTCTGCGCACCCTTACAGCGCTCCGTTTCTAGGCTCCTCGCGCCTAGAAACGGAGCGCTGGAAGGGTGCGCAGAGTCCCGTGCCGCTCCAGCGCCGCACCCAGGGCCCTGCCTGCCAGATCCCTTCCCCAGCCCTAGCGGTGGCGGGCTGCAGCCTTCTACCCTTAAGAGCACTTGAGAGAGGCGAGTTCGCTGCTTCTGACGGGAGGCAAGTCACAGCCTCGTCTCCCGCGCGGCTTCTGACGCCCCATGGCTTCCGTGAGTGAAGGTCTTTCTGCAGACTCACCACAATCCCCTCCCCCTCCCCCTCCCGGGCTGCCTGAATGCTGCATTTCCCGGTGCCTCGGCTTTCTAATCTGTCTACACCAGCTCCCTGCACACCTTCCCTGGTTGCCATGTATGCTCCCTCGACCCCGGGAAGGTCGAGATAATGAAGGCGCCTTTGTGCAAGGCGCGCCCAGGAAGAGGTGCACGGTTGGGACCAATAGGTGTGAGCAATGCAGATTTGTTTTCCTTGGTGTGCACATATATATTAGAATAAGATATTTTTTTGTTTGCAACGCGTGCTACTCGGTGTGTGCGCGTGTGTGTAAACAGAGCTTCAAGCCACACACGCCTTGCCCCATTGTTCTCCCCCCTCAGCGGCCGAACCTACCCTTTATTGATGGGAGGGAGAGCTTTGTCCAGTGGTAAGTGGGCAGGGCAGTGGAGCCCATGAGAAATAGGCCTAGGCTGGGGGTTAGGGGTGGGGGTGGGGTTAAATGCAGCTCCTCAGTCGATCCCGCGCCACAGCGATCCTCCTCTGTAGAAAGCAAGAGATCTGGGAAGACCTTGCCTTGAAATCTGCCAATGATTGCGGGTGTTTGAGCGCCTTGGTTGCCTTCCATATGGTTGCTCTAGGCGGGTTGCAAGGATCTGAAGGGTCACCTGAATCCGGGTCATCAAAAGTGGGGAACTGTGCTCGATCCTCCTCCCCACCCCCCTCCCAAAAGCGTCCCTGTCGGTAACACCTGGCTTAAGATATCTCTGCTGCTGCAGTAGGTAGAGCACGTCATCTTAGGGGGGTTGAACTAAAGTTTTGCAGATTTCTCCTATGAGGAAGTCTTTAAAATACGTTTTTGAGGTGGGAGGAATTCGAATCTGCTCTTATTTTTGTGACCGGACTACATTTGGCTTGGTAGATCTGCGTTCCATTTTTTTTATTAAAAAAAGCACATAAATTAGTTTTGCAGAACTAAAATCAGTTATTACTTACATTATTACAAAAAAACAGTAATAATTGAATGCAGTGACAATAATTTATGATAATAAAGAGTGGACACATAGTTCTACAGATACAACCGGCCCTTTGAGGGTGACCAAACTGCTGATGTGGCCCCCAATGAATTTGAGTTTGACACCCCTGGTGTAGAACTAACAGAGAAATGTAGGGTTTCTTTTTCTCTGCCAGGGTCCCTAGTGAAATACGTAGCATTGGCCACAACTTGGCAATGTGCATACATGTGACAAAGAAGGTTTTTCACTCCTGATGGTGAACATGGTTTTTACATGCTTTTTCCTGTGTATGTATGTGGTGTTGGGAGGTCCCGTACGAAACCCAACCTTCATGTTGTAGACAGTCTACATCAATATATTCTAGCCAAAACAGCAAAACAAAAAGCTTCAAATCCTTGTGCTTCCAAGGGAGGTGTAGGGAATCCACATCCCTTTCAGACTGAATTGCTTCCCATTCAAATTGGAGAGGGAGGGGGGATGAATTAATTGGCTGTTAGCCTATGTGGACAAAAGACTGTGCAAATGCTGCTGTGCACCGTGGCATTGAAATGCACGTGTGTTGTGTCATCCTATTGTCTGTGAAAAGGCTTATCGATTTTCGCAAAGTCGCAGCAATTTTTCTATTGTACCGAAAAGGTCTGCATAAAAAGATTTGCGTTGCAAACCCTAGTTCCCGTGTTTGTCAGGACAGCAGGACCTTAAAACAACAAAAAATATCAAAAGCGAGGGATCATTGAAAGCCGTCACCATGTAGTCTCTGTTGGCTGGGCAGCTTTTGTTGCTCCCGGATGGTTTAAGTGGGTATTTGCAAAAATAGACCAGTAGTTCTGCTTATGTGTTTGAATGACTTTGTCCTGCTTTTATTTTGCTCTTTGCTGGGGAAGAAAATGAGAATCGTTCACAGTGTTAACAACGAGCTGGTTTTGTCCCCTTGGCTTTGTTTGTATCATGTAGAGATACTGCCATGCAGATGGAAAACTTACAGTTATGAAAAAGGCAGAGCTGAGCTTGATGTTCAAAGCTGTGCCTTGCTCCTCTGATTTCAAAGCATGGGATTTAGTGGTAAATCTGGCCTTTTAAGACCAGAAGAAGAGTCTGCAGGATCACACCAATAGCCCATCTAGTCCAACATCCTGTTCTCACAGTGACTGGCAAACCAACAATCAGGTTTCGAACATGAGCAGCCTCTGTTCCTGTGGTTTCCAGCAACTGGTATTCAGTGTCAAAGTACAAAACTAAAACTCAAAGAGATATATGAAAGGCAGCCATTGTTCCTTTTTAAAAAGAGAGAGAGAGAATTGTTCTTAATTATCTAGCTCAGGCATGTCCAACAGGTAGATCGCAATCTACTGGTAGATCACAGGGTGTTCCTGGTAGATCATGGTTGATCTCTGGCCCCTCAGTGATCTCCTTACAAAAAAAGGGGGGGACCCAACTTTGGCTTCCTAAATAAAAGCTCAACAACTTTGGCTTATTAAAAAAAGCTCAAGCTCCACAACATTTGCTTATTACAAAAAGCTCAAGCTCCACATCTTTGGGGAGATCACTGCCAGTCTTTTTACGACAATGAGTAGATCACTGCCAGTTTTTATATTCTGTGAGTAGATCACAGACTATTGGGAGTTGGACGTCCCTGATCTAGTTGAAATAAACCAGCTTTGCATAGCATTTAATTAGCTATGTATATTCAGGTGTGCATGAAGAAACCCTGCATTTTTTGCTCAGTCAATCAAACTGTTGCAATACCTTTAATAAAGGGTTTACTGGCAAGGGGAGAAACTATAAACACTGGTTGGTAGAACATGTTTTGGTTTGTCAGCAAATATCATAAAACCCAGGTGTTTGAGAACTGCTAACCTCCTAAAATATTAACAATTACTCATACCATCAACATCCGCAGAGTTTGACATTAACAATAACATGCTATATATTTTTAATGTATTTACATTTGAACTTGTGGAAATTCACCTAAGCATCCTCGCTTCAAAGAGACTACAGTACGTCTTCATAATGAGACTCGGGATTGTAAAATGTTTGTCTTGTCTTTTTCATCTGAGACAGATCTGTTCAAGACTACCTAAGTGGAGAACCTTTTCGAGAATATTCAGCCAGCATGTACTTTGATCGATTTCTCCAGTGGAAATGGCTGGAAAGGTAAGTGGTCCAGGTGGGCGTTGTATGTCTTTATTCTATGACGGGACTTAGGAAAGGATGGTTGAGTAATAATGTGAATAGTACTTCTAGCACCTGCAAATGAATTGAAGTTCACTGTTTTTGACTGCCCTTAGACAATGGGGAGACTTTGTCCAAACTTTTCATGCTAATCATAAATGTAAGCCCATGTTCTTTATTTTTAATATTAAGAAGCTAAATACTCAGTTAAGAATATTCAGTTACTAGAATAAACAAAAGCACGGATAAAGGACAGCCCTGGTTCGTACTTTACTTCAATGGAACTTGGTCCATTGGGTGTGTATGCTAGGCAGGTGCAACAACTTCATGAGGCTGAGGTGTCTCCAGCCCCCTCAATAGGGTTGCCAGACTCAATAGAGGACAGGACTTCTGTGCCTTTAATTGCCCTGCTCTCTTTTGAGTCTGGAAACCTTAAAGAGAAACCAGCAGACCGTTTGTTTAATTACCAAGCAAAGGGTCTGCTGGTTTCTCTTTAAGGTTTCCAGACTCAAAAGAGATCAGGGCAATTAAAGGCACAGAAGTCCTGTCCTCTATTGAGTATGGCAACCCTACCCCTAAGTATCTTTGGGCAGGGGGCCGGGGCCACCTCAATGTTGAAGGAAGATCTGAGTACAGCACAGCGCCAGTGGCTGAGTCCTCCTGACTGTGAGAGGGGAGGTTGTCAAAGCCACATTGTGCCGAGTTCCGTCCCAAGGTTGCAATGCATTATATCAAATGTGTGCGATGGGCCGCCTCAATCTTGGGTGCAAGTCGGCGTCTCTGATACTAGGATGGCAGCCTAACTCTCCCAGATCGCACATACAGCTAATGGAGGAATTTTACACTTTAGCATACTCCCAGTTTTGGCAACAATGCATCTATTACTGGCATACTTTTGCTTTTACTCGGATTTTCTTTGGTTTGTCTGTTTTTTAGTATCCTTTCAGACTTTTTTTTTTTAAGTTGCCAACTGTTGATTCAAGGTATTTGTTGTATTGTTTTGAAGTGGGTTTTTTTAAGCGCATCTCCCAGTTGCTGCCTGCCACACAAATACTTCCTTTTGACTATTGAGTAACTGCAAGCAAGACAACACCCACACATCTAGGATTAGAGAAAAGGGCCAGGAGGGCAGATGGGTGTGGAGCCTAGCCTAGCTGCTGGTACGTCTCACTTTCGAAATTTAGCATGAATGTTTTAAGGCAAGGCTTCTGTGTGCCTTCGCCAGAAGCTTGGGGGCTGCAAGTTCCACTATCTTAACGTTGCTATCTTTGATAGCTCTAAGCTCACCCTTAATGTAATAGCACGCCGCCCCCTGGTGGCTCGATTGGTTGTGGCAGGAAAGCAAGAGTAATGATACTCCTTTGAGTATCAGCTGTGGATGTTCATTTAATTGCTCCCTGAAGAACAAATGACAGCGATGTTCTTCTTTTTTAAAAAAAATAAAAAAGTGAGGTGCTGGAAGAAAAAGCACCCATTTTCTCCACGGATTTCAGAAATCCAGTTACAAGTGAGAGTTCGATAGTCCAAGCTTGACTTTTCTTCAAAATATCCCCCGAACCTGGATGGGATAGACGGAGTCAGCTCCACAGTTGAAATGTCTTCAGCAAGGAGGTGGTGAGGCAGCAGTGGAGGAAGCTGCAACTGTGGCTATTAGTCAGCCCACCTCTGTGCCGAGTTGCTCCTTCACAGCCATGTAGCAGTGACAAAGTGGAATAGGCCCAGATTAGGTCAACATAATATTTTGATAATCAGGTTGGCCCTTAATATTTCCTTGAGGGAGAATTGATGTTATCAGCACCCTAACCGCTACCCAAAGGGTGCTTCTGGGCTGTCGCTATTTTGGGGTGGAATTTAATCACATTCCAGCGGATTGAGTACAGGGGGTACAAGCCTCTCTCTCTCTCCTGACGGGCAACAGAGGTGTCCATGTACTCAAGTTACTTGCCCTAGAACAGAGCTGGAGAAGCTTTGACCCTCCAGAGCTTTGTGGACCACAAACCTCACCTTTCCCGACCGTTGGCTGTGCTGGGTGAGGCAGGTGGGAATTGGGAGTTGAGCACCATATGGAGGGTCAGGTTGGTCTGCCCTGCCCTGCAGAAACAGGAAGCAAATTGCTTGTGTCTAATAGCTCTATAGGCTACAATGAACAGTGTCATTTGAGAAATGGGGAAAACCTGCAGAATTTCAAAACAGCTGGCAATACTATCATTGTGCCTTGCTGTAGGAATGGCTGACTTAACTTTTCTTTTGTTGAGCTAATAGCCTGGGATGGTGAGCTAATGGTTAGGGGGTGATTTTCTTCGAATTACCTTTAAAGCAACCTTCTTCTTCTTCTTCTTCTTCTTCTTCTTCTTCTTCTTCTTCTTCTTCTTCTTCTTCTTCTTCTTCTTCTTCTTTCCTTTCTTTCTTTCTTTCTTTCTTTCTTTCTTTCTTTCTTTCTTTCTTTCTTTCTTTCTTTCTTCAAAAATAGCATTAAGAGTTTTATCTCTTTTCTCTCTCCCCTTCCCAATCTTTTTTTCAGGCAACCAGTAACGAAAAACACATTTAGGCAGTACAGGGTATTAGGAAAAGGTGGTTTCGGGGAGGTAAGTAGTTCTGAAAACTTCTGTTGAAAACAATGTGCTCCTCGGAAGAACAGTAAGCCAGACCCACAAAAATCTGATGGACTGAGCGTGAAAATGCTACGAACTGCATGATTTTCATGATTTAAGGTTTAAGAATCTTTAAGCTTGAGCCACAGATGGTGTGCCTCAGGCAGTGTTTTTGAGATAGTAAGTGTTTACCTGCATGTAAATATAAAACACTAGTAAACCATATTGCTTGAGAGAAAAGCAACATCTCAGTAGTAGAGTAAAAGTAAGTAAGTACTAATAATAGTCTTCGGTATGGGAAAAGGAGCAAAGTTTGAAGGAAAATTCAGAGCGCATTGAGCTACAGAACTCATTGAACACCCTAAACTGAGAGACATGTAAAAGGTCTCAGATCAAAAGGCCAGATCTCCTGGCATCTCCAGGTATGTCTGGGAGAGGTGTCTGCCTGAAACTCTGAAGAGCTGCTTTCCATCAGTGTAGCCAATACTGGGCTATATAGACCAATGGCCTGAGTTGGGATATGGCAACTTCCTATGTTCCTTTGTTGAAGAGGCTTCCAAGACTCCTTTATTGCATCATGTTTCTGTGGTTGCTCTTTTGACAAGTGAGGGTTGCATCTCAACCCCTTGGTTGGCTGCAGCAAGGTCTTCTTCTTGCTCAACCCTCCAGAATGGGAATTTGCATTTTCTGTAGGGCCCGGAACCTCTTTCAGCCCAAGGACCACAGCCCCTTCTACACAGCCTTCCTGGGGCCACAGCCCAGTGGTGGGCTGCACTCGAGACAAAAGCGGGAGAAGTGAATGCAAATTGTACCTTTGTACCTTTTGCTGGTCTTTGACCATATTAAAGTTTACTTACTTACTTACCTTTGTACAGTAGGCTAGTGTCTAAGTACATCCCCATGCGCCTCTATCCAGGCAAACAAGAAATATTAACAGAGCTCAAGGACACATTCTAACCAGGCAAAGCATTCAAAGAATGTGCAAAGCAGGTCTGGGAAGGGTGTGGCTGAGGTATGGAGAGTCTCAAGGGTTAGATGGAGAGGCCAGGAGGGCCCAATTTTGGGTGCCAGGCCTGAAGTGCCCCCCATCCATTGGTAGAGGTTATTCTGGTTAGTGTCTCTCAGTTTAGGGTGTTCAATGAGTTCTGTAGCTCAATGCGCTCTGAATTTTCCTTCAAACTTTGCTCCTTTTCCCATACCGAAGACTATTATTAGTACTTACTTACTATTAATAAGTCTGTTTAGTTAGTTCTGAATTTCCTTTAAAAGTAAGATGGGGGGGGGATTCAGATAATACAGTTTTATCAAGAAGCTATTTTGGTAACTTAGGCATCAATCCTAACCCAGCCGACCTTGGAGCAAGCCTTGTTGAATGCAATAAGACTTCCTTCTGGATTGGCACGGTCAGGATTACCAGTTTTAAATGACTAATTCCTCCTACACAACCCTCCCTTCCACAATTTGTTGATGTTGTTGTTTTCCTTCTAGGTGTGTGCTTGCCAAGTACGAGCAACTGGGAAAATGTATGCATGCAAAAGATTAGAGAAAAAAAGGATAAAGAAGAGGAAAGGTGAATCCATGGCCCTAAATGAAAAGCAGATTCTAGAAAAAGTCAATAGTCAATTTGTAGTAAGTATTGCCAAATTTGCAATGGGCACAGGCTTTCCATTGGGCGGCACACCCATCAAGGAATGGCATTAGTCACAGGAAGTGTATATTGCTTCCAGAAAACATCTCGGCTCAAGCCAACATTCTGAAGTTGGCTGTATGTGATATGTTTTGTCACTCCCAGTACAGCCTTTTCTGTGCATCATTCTTTGATAGTCCAAAACGCCAGGGCGTCTCGTGCTTCATTTGTCAGGCCTTGAGCTGCTTGAGATGCAGGAGTAAAATGAGAAGATCAAACCTGGAGCAGCACAGGAAGCCAAACCACCACCACCAATGATAATTGTGTAAAAAGTGATTGATAGTTAAACCAAACATGGCTGCGTGTAAAAAAATCTAAGGGGGAGGGAGGTCTACTTTTGCCATCTGCAATAAATTATCTGTTTTGTTCTGATGAAGTATGAAATGGGGTGCAGTCTAGGGGATCTCGTCATAATAACGTAATAATCTGAGCTGTTTGTAGAAATTGGTGTGATTGTTACAGAATAACGGCTACCACGGCTCTGTGTTTACTGTACATGCTATCTTGTGTTGTTCAACTATAGTCACTTTTTACATGATTGTTATTGTTTTCAGGGGACACCTATAACTTGGTCTGTTGTTTCTCATTCTTTTGGGGACTGTCTCCTTTGTTTTGGTTGTCATCAGATCTCTACGATTGCTGAAAAAATATTCATAGCAGCATGACACTACGGACCTGCAAGTGAAAATGAAAATGACCTAGTACCATGTTGCTTCAAAATTCTCAAGAGTTTTATTTTTTAACCCTTGACGATTTGCCTATCTCCCCTTTGGCTCCATTCAGTCATATAATACTTTGTGTCATTCCAAATGCAGAACATTAGCAATGAATGAATATGTGTGCATCAAGCACCTGTCTCTGTGCTTTAAACTATCCCAACTGTTCTTCTAGGTCAACTTAGCCTATGCCTATGAAACAAAGGATGCGCTCTGTCTAGTTCTAACCATAATGAATGGGGGTGACCTGAAGTTCCACATCTATAATATGGGGAACCCAGGCTTTGAGGAAGAAAGAGCTTTGTTTCATGCAGCAGAGATTCTTTGTGGCTTAGAAGACCTGCACAAAGAGAACACTGTGTACAGGTAAATATCATTCCGGTGTGTTCAGAAACTTATTGCAGAGTCTGTTTTATTTTCCTGAGACTATACATAGATATTTATGATACGCGGAACCACCTCCATGTTTTGTGCTTGTGAGTGGGCTTTTCAGGAGTATCACATAAGGACCCATACATTGAAATTTTATGTAGAAGCTGCTCATCCATTAAATAATGAAAGCCATCTACTTAGAAATCGAAGATCCTGTTTGCAGATTTGTCTGGAAAATGTTACAATCCTTATCTAGTTTTCCCGCCTGCGACAGCCGTAAGATTCCTATATTCAGTCCCCAGCCGCTCTGTTGAAAAGGCTCTTGAGTAACAAGGCTGGGACCTCTGCTTAAGACTTTGGGAAGCTGTGTTATAATGATTACATAGTTATCTGACTTTATGTCAGCCAGATTCATATGTTCAATAGATTTTCAGCCCTAGGATTACAAGAGAAAGGGCCATAGCTCTGTGACAGAACAGATAGTCTGTATGCAACATGGACTTCATTTTACTGGTGGACAAATAGGAGGCAGGACTATTTTGTGATGCACCCGGGGTCAACTTGTCCTTGATCTCGAAGAGGATAATTTATCAAAACCTGGGATTCTTTTTTCAAAGGGACCAGAGCCTGGTGTCAAATATCAAAATGGTTGGGCACCTCCAGCAGGGGTCCCCTGGCAAACCTCCTGGATGGACTCTCACCGCTGCAACCTGCTTGTTCACCTGCATGGTGCTTGGACTCAGAGGCGGATGAGCAAGTAAAAGTAAAAAAAAGGTGAAAAGCAGTTTGTAGCAATGATGAGCTGGAGGAGCAGAAACAGCTGGCAAAATGACCATGAGTGGTGGAGTCACTAAGGGAGGGAGACCATCGAGGACATCTTGCTCAAGAACCCCTACAAAACATGGAAGTGGTACTTGATAGGACACTCACAAGTGCTATTTCTCTGTCCTGCCAAGTACATGTTTGAACTTCCATGAACATTGTAAGAATTTTCCCCTATTTTATTTTATTTTATTATTTTGCAATAGTGGGGGTATTGCCCCTTAGCTACCGATCAACAGCCAACATGTAGAATGCAAGAGAATTAAAACATTTTGGCCTCGTCAAGGAAACATTTAAAATTGGAACGAAGAAATTTGTTGCGAATGACCTTTCATCCCACCTCTCCAAAGCGAATCTTTTTGTTAGCACTGAGAATAAGCATACAGTAGTATTTAAAATAAAGCCATCTATTTTCTTCTGCCTTCTCTCGCCCTTCACATATTTTCTCAGAGTTGTTTGTTTGAAAAGTAGGCCTGGTCCCATTGGTTTATTTTGTGAAGTTTATCTTGTGAGGTCAATAGGGATTTAAACCAACAAAAGGAAGGGAACAAAAATGTTCTTCGTACATGTGCCTTGGCTTATAATAATAAATAACGTGCATGATATGTTTTGAATAAACAAAAAAAAGTTCCCACTTGATTAGTAGGGAAAAACCACTAAGTTTTCTGTCTGGTGATCGCAAAACCTAAAATCATTTAAAAGGGAGTAAATTAAAGCACTGTATAATGGGTGGTCCTCTCACAGTGCAAATTGCTCTAACAATCAACTTGAAGAATTATAGTCTAGCCAATTCACATGGTTGTTTCTGTGGTGACAAAGATCTGTGTACCAAATTGCCCACCTTATTGTCACATGGGGAGGTGTTTGAAACAGCCCCTCCCAAATACAATTATCTGTGAAGCAATATTTTAACAAGTTTTCTCCAATGCATGAATTTAATAAAGCAAATGGTTATCTTTATAAAAATGGGGCTTTTCTACCTCAGAAGTAAATATGTATAAATTGGAATTGTCTAAAAATAGGTTGCGAAATAATAGAGTGGCCTTAATTAAAAAAATTAAAATAGTGCAGTGGTTTTTTGAAATCCATAAAGCCAAGTTGAGTGTGGGTTTTGGTTGTTTTTTAGATGGTCACCACCTCTTTGTTCACTTCCATACACTGGGGCAAGCTGGCCAGATGGGTGGCATATAAATAATAAAATGGTTATAAAATTATTATTATTATTCTAATATTATGATGGCGGGTTAGACTATATCACCTACGTGATTCTCAGAGTTCTCTGTCAACACAAATCTCATTGAACTGAATGACCTTGTGCCAGCAGAGCGGAATATTATTTGATGGACTGGGACCTTCCATCTTGCAATAGTATTTTTTAAATAAATAAATAAATGATGTTTTGAAATCTGTTTTCCGAGAATTGGCTCCCTGCTGTGTTATGGCTGGAAGGAAACAGCATTCTGGTGCCTTGCTTATTCCTCCAATATCAAAGCTGCTTTCATACAAATAATTGCAATCTTTCCTCTTTCTTTCTCCCTCTATCTCTTTTTTTAATAGGGATTTGAAGCCAGAAAATATCCTGTTAGATGATTATGGTAAGTCTGAGAGCTTTAGGCAAGGCCTTTTCTTCCACAGTAAAGTAGCTTACATTTAGTTGTATGACATGGTATTGTGCAGAGCCAAATCGTTCTCTGAAGTGGGTAAGACATGGAGGAGCAGCTTCCACTGCTTTTCTTGGGATATAGAAAAGGATAGACTTCCCAGAAAAGAGAGAGAAAAGAAAGTGCCATTATGAAAAGCAGTGGGTGTTCAGGGTTCAGGGCAACATTTCTGTAATAAGTAAAGTTGTTTGTTCTTCTCATTACTCTGGAAATTTTCCTTAATAAATAATTACGGTGCTCAGATGCACTCTATCCTACTTTTTCGAGCCATTTCCAAGATGAAACCCTGCGTTACTGCTTTTGATCAGCTGTGTAGAAACTAGTAAATAACATAGGCACCGAGTTGGCTACAGTGAGAACAGGAATGCTGTACCAAATGGGTCATTGGCCTGATCCAGCAGGACTCTTTTTGTGTTATGTTTCCTGCTTTCAAGGGGGGCGGGAGAGAGAGAACTGGTTTTGGGTTGTGCTTGGTTGTTCTGTATTCCTGTTCCTATTCCAGAAATTAAAATCTCCAAACCCAGAAATGAACGATGCTTTAGCCTGCTCTTGCCCACTAAGATGATGCAGGCCAGCATAGGCCAACCAATCAGCTTCCTGCGGGGGGAAATGAAATCTTGATAGTTTGGTAAAAACCATGGAGGGTTTGAGTCACTTTGAGCACACAGGTGTCAGGAAAATTACTAGAAAGAACATGCAGTACTGGGGTCGGGCTACCTAGTGTGTGTCTGCTCCTTGTTTCCATTCTGCTGTACACAAGAGCTGATCATGCCCAAAGTGGGATTATATGGAGCTTGATGAACAAATGCCCTGACCTGGAAAATAATAATAATAATAATAATAATAATAATAATAATAATAATAATAATAATAATAATACTCTGCCCATCTGGCTGGGTTTCCCCAGCCACTCTGGGCGGCTTCCAACAGAATATTAAAATACAATAATCTATTAAACATTAAAAGCTTCCCTAAACAGGGCTGCCTTCAGATGTCTTCTAAACATCAGATAGTTGTTTATTTCCTTGACATCTGGTGGGAGGGCATTCCACAGGGCGGGTGCCACTACCGAGAAGGCCCTCTGCCTGGTTCCCTGTAACTTGGCTTCTCGCAGCGAGGGAACCGCCGGAAGGCCCTCGGCGCTGTACCTAAGTGTCTGGGCAGAACAATGGGGGTGGAGACGCTCCTTCAGGTATACTGGACCGAGGCCGTTTAGGGCTTTAAAGGTCAGCACCAACACTTTGAATTATGTTGAAAGGCAGTTTCATTTGTTCCTTGATTGGAACCAGTACCATTTTATTCTTTCAACGTGCTTAGATTTATTTTTCATGATGTGAATTTTTAGAAAAAAATGATGGGTTGTATCAGCTGATAGCAGGCCTTCCATCCGCTGAACAGTATGGGGACCAGTTTGGGGCAATTCTCCCTAACTCTCTCTTCTGCACTGCCCTGGGCACCTCTTTCAATCTCTTATGGAGGGGGATTCCCCAACTCTCTGGAGCAGATTAGGGAGGTGTGGAGCTGAGTGATGCCTTATCACCAGCTGAATGATACAACCCATTGTTTTGTAGAGGTATATAGCTATGCTAGAACATTTGTGTTTTCCCCCTCCACCTCCTTTTAGGCCACATCAGAATATCTGATTTGGGTCTAGCTGTTAAAATCCCTGATGGTGAATCAATCCGTGGACGGGTAGGAACAGTCGGTTACATGGGTAAGTGTTTTGGTACCTTATGTGTGTTGCTATCAAAACTGTCTTCTCAAACTTGGTCAAAGCAATACCAAAAGGAAAAAGAAAGGAAAAGAAAATCATGCACAGCAAAACAGTCATGGGCAAAAGGCTCTCTTTGTTTTGATAAGTTTGAGAAAGATGTCATCACATGAAGAAAAGTGTCAAATCCAGTGTCACTAAGTTTCTTTGTTAATAATTTCCTATTAATTTTTCTGTTTTAAAATTTAGAATATTCATTTAAACAACTTTAAAATATCAATGACTTCCCTTCTTCTCTTTCCATGGTTCATTTTACATATCATAAATCCCTGCAGCGCCGTCTTAAGCGCCCCTGTCGCCATGGTGCGCCCTTCCGCCCCGTTTCCCAGCGCGGTGGGCGCGGGGCTGCTGCGCTGCTGCGCGGCGGGCGGGCGGGCAGGCACAGTGCGATCTCTCCGGCGCCCTCCCGCCCCGTTTCCCAGCGCGGTGGGCAGGTGGGCGCCGCGCACAGCTGCGCAGCGGACCGGCGGACCGGCCGGCCAGCGGGCGGGCGGGCGCAGCTCGCGGCACCCTCCTGGCAGGCCGGCGCCATGGTGCCCTGCGCCACCGGGGGTCTACGACGAGCCGGCCCTGAATCCCTGCATATTTTACATTCAGTATTCCATTATTACAGCCATCAAAACTTGTTTACAGTGTTGAATTTATCCTAATGCTGCCGACGTTTTCAAGTGTACACAAGTTTCAGTCCACATATTAGTCAAAGAGTTACATATCAGGGGTTGCATCCAACATACTGCAAGGTCAGTGCAAGGATTCATTCATTCATTCATTCATTCATTCATTCATTCATAGTAGAACTTCCTCTAATTGTACTCCCCCAAATCCGTTCTGGGGGCTCCCAGTAGTAGATGTAACATGTGAACCGGTCCTTTTGCCAAATCAAAGCTTAGATGGAATCTTTTCTTTCATTCTTGATTTATGGCTGGTTATTTAGCCATGGGTGTGATGATGTCAGTTCAGAAATGGATCCCATCTTACCTCTCTTTCTTTCCCAGCTCCAGAAGTCTTGAATAACCAACGATACACCCTCAGCCCTGACTACTGGGGGTTAGGTTGCCTGATCTATGAGATGATTGCAGGACAATCTCCCTTTCGTGGAAGGAAAGAGAAGGTGAAGCGAGAAGAGGTAGACAGGAGAGTCTTGGAGACCGAGGAGGTGTATTCCCATAAATTCTCTGAGGAGGCAAAGTCTATCTGCAAAATGGTAAGGGGGCTGTTCTCTCTCTCTCTCTCTTTTTTTTTTTTTGGAGACTTGAAGCCCAAATTTGTTAGCAGCCTGTATTGAATAGGTAATTACAGTTGAAAAAGATTAATCCAATGTTAACGCTGTGCTTCAGGAGCATGGAAATTAACCAGAGGCATAGAAGTTGCACTGAATAATCATTTAGGCTTTTTCGTTTGCTCCCTCCCAAGTGACGTTTCTGTCTCATTACACAACAGAAGAGTATGAGCCATCCTGTGGCTCTGGAAAAACTTTTTAGGAGCTTCGAGTGTGTTGTCCATGCCCTTGAGAGGTAAGGGTAGCTTAATTAACTCTCCATACCGGTACTAGTTCCAGAATTTTGAAGGCCCTCAATCAAGACACTTTCAGTTACCCCCACCCCAATAATCTGGGAGAGTGGGGGCTCTCTTCAAAATGAATATTGAGGCAGTGGGTCCTTTGCTGATTTTGGCCCAAGAAAATGCCCAGTCTTGCCACACTTAAGAGCCTGCCTAGACTCACATTCACATGTCCGAACTGGCACATGCTTTAATTCACTTGCACAACAAATTCAAATAGCCACGTTATTTTCAGTAAGGTGTGTGTACATACAAGTGTACATATTGAAATGTATCCATTTCTCACTACAGTCCTTTACATGTCTTCATCTTGAGTCCTAAACTTTTAGGAGACACAGGAACATGCTGTTGGAATCCATCTGTCTCAAGAGACAATGGAGTGTGCCCCTGGGGGTGAAGTTAAGCATAAGCATTAAGCTGCACCAAAGTGACCTCCCTTGGGCAATGTGTATGGAGGTCCTGGGCTGCCCAGATGAAAAGAACCCCCCTCACAGCCTCACTGATGTGGTCCAAAGGAAAGCAGAGCAATATATTTGGCAACAGCTTGCCTGCAGGAGTTGCTGGAGATGCCATCCAGCCGTCTTAGGGACTCCGCTCTGGATTTATGTAACGTTTACTCCTTAGCCTTTTCTTCTCCTTTCAAGGCTATGTTTCGTTCAAATTAGCTAAAACTCAGTTTGAACACACTGGGATGCTCTGTGAGGAGACGAGAAGAGGGTTCTCCACACAGTCCCTTAATAGCATAAGTGATGAATAGCTTCTTAGTGATGCTTTCAACAATTTCTAAAAGGATATGGGCCGCAGGAAAATGTCCGGGCTTTTCTCTTCGTTACTGCAGTATGGCCCTATAGTAAGGTTTCTTGGCTTCATTTTTCAAAGTAATTTTTCTCTTGTCTTCCATTTCTGACATGGATCAGCCATCTCCCATCATCCCTGATTGTTGACTGTGCTGACTGGGGCAGATGGGAATTGTCCTCCACAATGTTTAGAGGACAACCACGTTGGCTACCTTTGATCAGAATGATCTCCGGTTGTGACTGTGGCAGCCATAATGTCAATAACAGACACTTGAAGGAAGATTTCACCATTTATTCCATTTACTATTTGTGCTCTTCCTGTTCCCACCTGTCAGGGAACTGTGAGACTTTTTTTTGTATACAGTATAATCTTTATTGATTTTACATATTACATACTTCATATACATATTTTACATATTATACATATCAGATTATATTTCACCATCCTCATGACTTCCCTTCTTCCTTCTACCACCTATTTTATTTAAATCCATTATATTTCACATTTTCTCTTCCATTTTTTATAATTTGAGAACTGTGAGACTTAACAGGTTCACAGATCTTCTTACATATTGTGATCTACTAAAGCTGTGCAAGACCCAGTCCCCATCTCCTAACAACTTCCCTCAGTGATGCTTGTATTTTCCACTGCCTTTCTGTCTATATTTTTCTAGCTTTGGGAACAGTTTAGTTGGAGAATTTTTCCAGAAACAGTAGCCTAATCATTGACAGGACACAAGCAGGAGCTGTTCCTTTCCACTGAAGCTGATTGATTAGATAGATAGATAGATGATAGATAGATAGATAGATAGATAGATAGATAGATAGATAGATAGATATAGTATTGAACTTTCTGTTGCTTGTATAGCTGAGACCTGATTATGTCCATTCATTTTTAAAAATAATTTTCTAATTACAAGCCTATACAAACATTTTTTGTTTACAGGGTCTGTGTTAACTTTTCCATTGCTGCCCTCTAATGGACAAAGAGAAGACAGCTGTATCACAACCAGTGCCGGATTCATGTACAGTGGTACCTTGACTTACGAAGGCGATCCATTCTGCGGCGCTCTTCGGAAGTCAAAAACTTCAGGAGTCGGAGCATCCATTTTGTGCACGCGCAAAGCGCAATTTTGCGTTTTGCGCATGCACAGACCGCGTGTGCTGCTTCTGCGCATACACAGAACGCACGCATGGCGAAAATACTTCTGGGTTAGCGGACTTCGGAAGTTGAAACCTTCGGAAGTCGAGGCATTCGGAAGTCGAGGTACCACTGTATAGGCTAAGTAGGCTGAAGCCTAGGGCCTCTAAATCTAGGGGGCCTCGCCAGCCCACCCGCTCCCTAGCAGGCAGTCTCCCCTCATCCAAAATTGCAAACCGAAGACTTCATGCGAGGGCAGGGCAACTAAGGCCCAGCAACTATGAGACTCAGAGCTAGCCAGTGGGGCCCAGTTTGAAGCAGTGGGGCGCAACTTGATTTATTTATTTATTAGTGCCACAGTTCACAGCCAAAGTCTGCAAAATCTTATAGATATAAATAAAATCCACCTAGATTGCCCTGGTGCGGGGGTCCCCTTAGGAGCAGCACGCGGGGCCCAATTTGGCCAAATTGCTCCAATTGCCTTAAGGTCAGCCCTGCATGGGCGTCACAATGGGGAGGCGATGGGGGCGGTCCACCCCGGGTTCCACTCTGGTGGGGTGCCACTTGGCACCCCCACCCCCGTGACTCCCAAGCCGAGCCTCCAGCCTCCCAGTAAAAAGTCCGCTTTTTACATAGCGACACCGCCCTGCCCCCTGGGTGCATGGCAATTTGCCGCCCCGGGTGTCGTGGCGCCTCGCTACGCCCCTGCAGCCCTGATGAGACTGTGCAGGGGTTGGACAAGCCCTGCACCTTCTAGGTCCCTGGTGTCACTATTCAGAGTTCACCCTGGCATTTAACAATAATATCTCATGTCCTTTAGAGGAGAAATTGTGAATTGCAGAATTTTAAATACCCGTCATCATCCTTGGATTCACTCAATTTTGTTTATAACACTCTTCCATTTTCTTCTAGTTGTGAGGGTGGGGGGTGGGGAGGGGCTTCACAAGTGGAGTAGCCTAGGGCCTCTCTTCATCTAAATCCGGCTCTGATCGCAGCTTGTGTTTTACAAAAATCCCTTTTACCTCTACCTATTGAAAACATACACAAGAAGAGTTTCATATCCAATGCAGATGCAGAGTGATAGGTATGTCACATGTCACATAGGAATGTCATGCATGAACTTGGGGGGGGAGGGGAAAGCCCCTATCTTCACTCCCTAAGGTCCTGGTTCTCCTTAGACATTTTTGTACCTGAACTGAAAAGATAAGTGACAAACACTTTTCTCTTGACTGTAGCCCATTTCTGACACACTTGGAGAGAGACAGATGACATTAGTTGTCCATTTAAAAAAATTAAATTGAAAAGTACCAGCTTATCTATATACTTATTTTATTGTATAATTTGATTATATACATGCTATATTTAATGCTTGAATTGGATTTTTTATTGTGCATTTTAAATTAAGGATGTTTATATTTTAATGCTTGTGCAATGAATCTTATTTGTAAACCACTTATGAGCCTATTCTGGCATTGAGCTGCATGTGGATGTAATTTATTCCTCAGAAGCCTTTGGGCTGAGATACACTCCCTGTTTTCTTTTTGTTAAAATGTGTAGTACAGCTTGGTTGTGTGAATGAAATTATAAAGGCCCTATTTATGGGTAGGCAGGGCTGTGAAGGTTTAACAAATGTACCCATGTGTGTGTTAAAGTAATTAAACAACCGCCATCTTGCCATCCCATTTGTCTGTTTCCCCAGCTACTGACCAAAGATGTGAAGCAGAGGCTGGGTTGTCAGGAGGATGGTGCAGCCGAAGTAAAGAGGCACCCATTTTTCAAGAGCATGAATTTCAAACGCTTAGAAGCAGGAATGTTGGACCCTCCTTTTGTCCCTGATGTAAGTGATGCTTGAAAGAGAATCTCAATACTTGAAGTGGATCTTGAAAGCAACCCATGGCATACACCACTTGAGACTGTTCTCTCACATAAATCGCAGCTGCTTGCTTTCTCTTCCCTGTTACATTCTGTTTTCCCTGAGAGCTAGCATGGTTAAGTGGCCATATGTTGACCTTGGATGCCAGGGTCCGATAATTCTTCATTCAGTCACATACTTTTATTTCAGGGTACTATTTTTGAAAGGGGCAAAGTCGCTGGAGGGTATAAATGGATTTGACAGTAATTACAAAGAAATCTTAGGACCTGTAATCCTGTGAGGGTAGCTAACGATCTCTTAGCAAATACTTCTCAGAACATTCATTTCAAAAACAGTTCCCAGGATTTTTTTGAGGAAGCCATGACAGTTGCATTGGTGTATAGAGGTGAAATACAATATTTTTCGCTCCATAAGATGCACCTGACCATAAGACACACTTAGTTTTCAGATGAAGAAAGGGGGAAAGCCCTGTTTTTTGGGGGAGATCAGCTCACAGTTGTGCAGCTTCTTTTGTAAAGAGGAAAAGCCCCATTTTTAAAGGATCAGCTCAAAGTTGTTGAGTTTACTTTGCAAAGGGGGAAAATCCTGTTCAACTCACAGTTCTGCAGCTTCTGATAATCTAATCAGCCAGATAATCCAATCAGCCAGTCACATGTTGCTGGGAAAACAAGCAGCCTACCTCTGCAGAACATTCAACAATGGAGGCCTAGACAAGGGGGTGGACCAGAAGGGAGCTAGCACCCTTTATCTCCCTCCCCGATCTCTTGCAATCAGCTGCTGAGCAGCTTCTTTTCAACACCCCACTTCCCCTCTTGTTAGCCTTTAGCTAAAAAAACAAAAAAGCACGATCTGCTTTTCGCCCCTGGGCAATTTGGCTCCAGGGACCACGCATTCGCGCCATAAGACACACAGACATTTCCACTTACTTTTTAGGAGGGAAAAAGTGCTTCTTATGGAGCGAAAAATATGGTAAGCTTGTAGTGTAGATTACTTTTCCTTGTAACTTTGCCATGGTGAAATCGGGCTAGTATGTAGTTAGCAGGCCTGGCCCAAAATGTTTTTTCTGCTTGAGGGGATGAACAAGATGGTGGTTCCCTCCCCTCCCCCCCTCCAATTAGACAGACAGAAGCAAACCATACTGACAGTTGAATCTTACTCCCAACAGTGGTGGGAGAAGAACATTCTCCATACTCTCTTAGAAAGGAAAGGCCAGGCTGTGTGACATTCACATCTGTACCTTCCAACACCTTGTCAGGACTACCTGGGAGTATGGTGGCCAGTCTATCTCTGTACAAAACACACTGGAGCTGGGGAACAAGCTATAGCTCAGTGGTGTCCAAACTTTTTTCAAAGAGGGCCAGATTTGATGAATTGAAGTGCCGTGAGGGCTGACCAAAGTTGTTGGCCATTTTTTAGGATTGAAGTTGAGCTTTTTTATGATTTTGCCCCAAAGTTGTTGAGCTTCTTTTAAGGTTGAAGTTGTGGAGGCTTTTTTAGGATTTTACCCCAGGAAATAAACTGCCACAGGGGCCAGATTAAACTGACCAGCGGACCAGATTAGGCCCCTGAAATGGACTTTGGACATGCTTGCTATAGCTGAAAGTGGGCTCTCCGTGAGTCTCCAGTGACAGTGTTCCATCCAGAATAACCCCCAGGCTTCAACAGAAAGTATACTAAGAATAATATTTCATCAAAACAAACCAAGCTGTTTTACCATTTTCCTCCATAGCTGCCAAGTTATCCCTTTTTTAAAGGGATTTTCCGTTATGCTGAACAGGCTTCCTCACGAGAAAAGGGAAAACTTGGCAGCTATGTTTTCCTCATGAAACAGATTTGAAGTTACAGGTAGGTAGCCGTGTTGGTCTGAGTCGAAGCAAAATAAAAAAATTCCTTCAGTAGCACCTTAAAGACCAACTAAGTTTATATTTTGGTATGAGCTTTCGTGTGCATGCAGGTAGGTAGGTAGCCGTGTTGGTCTGAGTCGAAGCAAAATAAAAAAATTCCTTGAAGTGTCACCTTCAAAGCGCTTGGCAATGAAACTGCACATTTTCTGCTACATTCCTGTCTTGTAATTGGCATCCATTTAATTTCTTTTTCAACCAGCTCTCTAGAGTTTGGCTTGTAGGCCAAGATCGAAAAAGTTGCTTTCGATGCATCCCACTGGGGTTTTCCAGTTATAGCTATGCCTAGAGTGGGTGCAGTTCACGAGAGACAAAATCCATGCCTGGTTGGATAAGCAGAGCAAACTTTGTGGTTCTGTGAGCCCTGGCCTAAATGCCAAGTGAACTGAAATTTTCATTCAGTTAGTTCTCCCCTTTTAAGTTGTTTCTGTTTAAATGGGGGGGGGGAGTTTGTTTATCACTATAAAACATTGACACTCCACTTAATATTTTTAAAAACTCTATAATTTTTTTTTCCATTTTAAACATTGGTGCTGCAATTTTCTATAATGGAAACGCTTTAATGGGGAGGGGAGGGCACTAGGTCATGTTCCCTTGCTCAATCCCCAGCACCCCCAGGGGAGAGACTCCTTGTCTGACACCATGAAGAGCTACTACCAGTCAATGCTGATAAATCTTGAGGCCCATGGGTCGATGGTTTGAATCTGTATAAGGCAGCACCTTACGTTCTTTCCTAGGTACTGATAGTAACCATGCCTATGAGGCCCAGCATGACAATGTTTGTATTACAATGCAGTGCTGCTGTTAAGCATTCTCATTCAGCGCTTCATCCACACATTCTGGACTCTTTCACTCTTCTCTTCTCTTCTCTTCTCTTCTGCTGCGGCAGCCCAGAGCAGTGTACTGCAAAGACGTGTTGGACATAGAACAGTTTTCAACTGTCAAGGGAGTGAACCTGGACCAAACAGATGACGATTTCTATTCCAAGTTCTCCACAGGCTCCGTTTCTATTCCATGGCAAAACGAGGTAAATAAATACTTCTTTTTTTCCTCTGCCAGGTGATTCTAATGCTTCCCGCCAGCAGCCTTCAAAAATTCCATAAATGCCCATATATTCATGGGAAAATTTGACACATTAATATTCCTTTCAGGGGGGAACAATTGTTTTGATAATGTTGGTAATTATGTTTATGTCCATTTTCTTTTTCTAAAAAAATTAATAAAATATTAAAATACTAAAAATTCCATGAGTGCCAAATGAGACCTTCGAAGTTCTCCAATGGACCGCAGAGTACTCTTCTTTATTAGATTTTGAAATACGTTTCATTGCACAGAGATAAAATCCAACAACGTCCACAAGATTTGAATAGATCTTGGGTATAGATTTGAAGGGGGGGTACCCTTCAGTTGGGCCCTATTAGAAAAATGAGGCAAGATTAACCTTCTTTTGCTTCCTTGTTTTATTTTTAACTCACCCTGAGGTCTCAAGCACGGCCATGTCAGGGAGTGGACCCCAACAAGCTTGCAATAAAGCGCCAAGGCAGCCTTTCATTTCGTTGAAATGGGTTGCTTTTGTCTGCAGGGTTTTTATTTATTTATTTATTTCCAAATTTGTTCTATTTAAGGGCTTATAAACCACTTCCAAACGAGTGCTGCCCTGGGCTGTTTTGGTAGAAATGGTGGGGTATAGATTTAACACATAAATAAGTGTTTCCTAAGTAGCATACAGCAGAGGGAGAAACCCAGCAACATACCGTACTTTCCCATGTATAAGACTAGTTTTTTTCCCCCTTTAAAATCATGCTAAAAAATGGGGGTCGTTGTGATGGATTGGGCTTAGTTTAAGGGCTTGGGAATATCTCCAGGGTGTTAAGAGTTAAGTTGCACTCACTCCATTAGAGTGACAGTTGGCTGCTGAAAGGCGGGACATTCCACACTTTAAAAAGAGGGAGCAGCCCTTGGTCGAGAGAAGAGGGCGGGAGAGAGTGGGGACTGGAAGTTAGAGGGTGTGGGGCCAGGATAGTGGTGACCAGGAGAGACTGGGTTGGAATTATTGTTATTCCACTGAATGAAGATATGATATTGTAAACAAAGGAAATACTGAAAACGATGTGTTATATTAAAAATAAAGTCTTGTTCTTGTTGTGCAAAGGAATGTCGTCGACTGTTTGATCCAGCAAGGCAGGCGGGCTCAAAAGGTGGTGAACTTGAAGAAAGGGACACTAGGACTTACAAGGTGATAAGTCAGGTCCTCGAGTTACACGAAAGAGGGGTGAAGGGAGGAGAAGCTCAGGAGTGCCACATTGCTGCCCTGTGTGCTGAGGTGACAGTAACAGGGAGGGACCCTAAGTGAGGGAAGTCTTGGACTTAAGGCAAAAAGGAGCTTTATTCCCAGTAACCCAGAGCCAAGCCTGTAACTGGCCACGGTAGCTGGATAGGTGTACCCTTGTTGTTAAAAGTAGAAGGGAAGATTGCTATTTTAGGCGGACCTCGAAGTACTGGTGGGGCGGGAGTTTAAGAGAGTCCTGTTCTTCGACACAGAGAAATAAAAAGCAACAGGGGGAATCTGAGAGTCAGAGGAGGGGTCGTCTTATACAGTCGTCTTATACATGGGTAGTTGGTTGCTGCCGCGGCTGTCAGCAGCTATTGTGCGTGTTATTGGTTGCTGTATCAATGGGTGGTGTTGACTGGCCAATGCTGCGTCAATTGGGCGGGCGATTGACAGTTTCTGCCAGCGAGGGGACAGGCGGGAGGCAGATTTTGCTCAACAACTCTGGGCAATCCTTCCCCCCAAAAAAAGCTCAGCAACTTTTTGCCACCTCCCCTCATTTTCTGAAATTTCACTCCCCCAAAATAGGAGGCGTCTTATACATAAGGGCGTCTTATAAACGGAAAAGTATGGTATACATAGCTGCCAAGTACCCCGTTTTCCCCGGGAAACCCCCGTTTTTACTTACCTTTTCCCGGTGGTCCCCCGTATCACTTCGTCTCCCGTTTTTCTCCATTATTTTCTCCTGCCGGCGGCCATTTTTTCCTCTTTCTGATTTGCCCTTCTATGGGCACAAAAAATGGCCGTCGGCGGCTTCAAAAGTCGCATCTAGGCATTACCGGAAGTGCGTAGACACGACTTCCGGTGTCGGCGGCGGCCATTTTTGGTGCCCATAGATGGGCGGGGCGACACCGGAAGTTGTGTCGACGCACTTCCGGTCATGCATAGAAGCTACTTTTGAAGCCGGCGGCGGCTATTTTTGGTGCCCATAGAAGGGCAAAGCGACACCGGAAGTTACGTCGACGCAACTTCCGGTGTCACACGGCTGCCGGTCCCGGATTCTGCAGTCTGGGACTTGGAAGGTAAGGCGGTATATGGTAAAAATGAGCAGCATTGGAGCTGAGTTGCAACACTGGCTTTGTAGCTACAGCGTTGCTGCCACTGACCAGGAGGAAAGAGGCAGTGGGGATGTCAGGGTTGTGTGGGCACACCAGCTAGAGCATCAGTTTGACTCTGCTGCTTCCCTGTGTCCCCATCCCTTGCCCTTCTCCCTCCCAGTAAGCAGCAGTGAGCAGGGGAAGCTGGTGCTTCCACCCCGAGAGGCAAGCCATGAATGAAAACGAAATAAACCAAGTTGTCTTACAAACAGATCTTCAATAAAGAATGGGGAAATTTTATAATTTATCTTAGAAAACCATTGTAAATACCGTAGTTAAAATTGTTAGTAGGATTGGAATAACACTTGTAGTTTAATGGTGAATTTTGGATATAATGGAGATGTAAAAGATTTGGATTATTATAAAAGGAGGAAATGGCTAACAATAGGACCAGGAGATTCTATGGAATCTTGTCTTTATGTTGTATGTTGGATATGTGATTGTAAAACCATAAAAAGCCAAATAAATAAAATTTAAAAATAAAAAAAACCTTGAAATCATCAAAACACAAAAGTCCTTGTGGTACTTAATACGAAATGGCCAAGTCACTAATCAAGGAAACCTGCCTTTAAAAAAGCTAAATTTCTAATAGCCTCCCGAAAGCAGAAATGCTGGGTGCTTGTGTAAATTCAGTCAGAAGCTGATTCCACAGAACTGGAACCATAACCCCTCAGGCCTGGCTTCTAGTTGTTGCCAGACGTACTTACTGTCAGAGCGAAACAAAAACAAAACTATGCCGTGATAAATCCCTGAAACGAGATTGATGAAGTGAATAATACTAAAACTCAACTAATGATTACTCAAAGAAACATAATAGGTTTAAACTTCCCAAAAGAAACTTGATATAGAAAAGACATGAATTGCCCAAAGTAATTTCTAAATGATCAAGGCACAAGGAGAAGGGGACGACAGAGGATGAGATGGTTGGACAGTGTTCTTGAAGCTACGAACATGAGTTTGACCAAACTGCGGAAGGCAGTGGAAGACAGGAGCGCCTGGCGTGCTCTGGTCCATGGGGTCACGAAGAGTCGGACACGACTAAACGACTAAACAACAACAACCTCTAAATAAAGTAAACCTTGACGAGGTGCCGGCTAAGTGACTCGTTTCACTGGAAAATGTTTCCTCAGAAGGAAAATGCTTAGGGGCTGAGGTTTCCTTATAATCAAAAACTAAACAGGAGCTGTAAACTGTGAAAAGAATTGAAAATTACATAGCAGTCAGGGATAAACTTCCCCAAGATAAGACTATAGTTGTTTAAACTAAAGGTTAGCTAACCCATGAAACAACTCAACTAACGAATATCATTGCCCTTAGGAAAAGATTAAATAAAGGGCTGTAAAAGCTCTCTTAGTTGTGATGTTGTGACGCCATTGTTCAGAGGTACTTACTGGGCACGCAGAATGGCGGCCCATCAGAGGAACACAATTGCTCACCGGTGGCAAACAGGACAAGGCATTCCCACAGTTAACATGGCCCCACATAATTTAGAGGTTTAAATGCTAAAAGCAACATCTTGAGCCGAGCATGGTGGCATACTGTCAGCCACCACAGTTCTCTTAGCAGAGGTGTCCTATTGTGTTGAACTGCAGCTTCCAGACTATGCCCCAGGGAAGCCCCACATGGAGTGTGTCGCAGGAATACAATCTTGAGTACCACCATGGCCAAGCTATCCCAGCCCAGGAACGGATGCAGCTGTCTTATCAGCTGGAGTTCGTAAAAGACACTTCTAGTTGTTTCCTAACCTGTTTCCTCCTTCCTGTTACTGACTGGTAATGCATTCTGACAATGGTGCTTTTGAAAGGTGAGCCCCTTCACAGCCTTGGGAAACCTCTCAGCTCAGTTTCCACAACAAGAAGATTTGAATCTCAATCACAGTACGGAGCTGAAAGATTTAAACTTCCCTCACTCCTCCAGCACTGTAATGGAGGAATTGCCCCATTGCAGCACTGGGATGAGAAGAGAAATTTGAACTTCTTGTTTCAAGCTCAGTGCTAAGATGAAGAAATTGGGTTGGGTGGGTGTGACACAGAGAGAGAGAGAGAGAGAGAGAGGTTGGGTTGCATGTAGGGGTTTGTGTACTATGTGAGTATATGTGGAGGGCATGTGAGTGGCATGTGACCCTCAGAGGTTTCATCAACCTTCGATGTGGCCCTCAAGCTTCAAAGAGTTAGCCATCCCTAATGTAACGAATTTTTGGATCATAAATTGACAGGATGGAGTACAATTTAGAGCAGCGTTTCTCAACCACTGTTCCGCGGCACACCGCTGTTCCGCGGCTGGCTGGTGTGCCGCGACGTGCGGCGACGAGAAGGGCGATTTGCATTGTCACGTGCCTGGCGGCCGCCAATACACACCACTGACCCGCCGGAAAGCAATATTTCTCCTCCTCTTTCCCAAAGCTCAGTGCAAACGAGCCTGGCGGCCGCCAATAAACAACGCTAACCCACCGGACGGCTTGTGAAGCCTTATTACAGGAGATTGCAACCAACACAGCAATTGGCAAGTGTTTCTTACAGTCATAATTATATAGTCAATATAGGGCGGCACAATATAGAGCGCAAAATATGGTCTGAAGCTGAACATCAAAAAAACCAAGATCATGGCCACTGGTCCCATCACCTCCTGGCAAATAGAAGGGGAAGAAATGGAGGCAGTGAGAGATTTTACTTTCTTGGGCTCCTTGATCACTGCAGATGGTGACAGCAGTCACGAAATTAAAAGACGCCTGCTTCTTGGGAGAAAAGCAATGACAAACCTAGACAGCATCTTAAAAAGCAGAGACATCACCTTGCCGACAAAGGTCCGTATAGTTAAAGCTATGGTTTTCCCAGTAGTGATGTATGGAAGTGAGAGCTGGACCATAAAGAAGGCTGATCGCCGAAGAATTGATGCTTTTGAATTATGGTGCTGGAGGAGACTCTTGAGAGTCCCATGGACTGCTAGAAGATCAAACCTATCCATTCTGAAGGAAATCAGCCCTGAGTGCTCCCTGGAAGGACAGATCGTGAAGCTGAGGCTCCAATACTTTGGCCACCTCATGAGAAGAGAAGAATCCTTGGAAAAGACCCTGATGTTGGGAAAGATTGAAGGCACTAGGAGAAGGGGACGACAGAGGACAAGATGGTTGGACAGTGTTCTCGAAGCTACGAACATGAGTTTGACCAAACTGCGGGAGGCAGTGCAAGACAGGAGTGCCTGGCGTGCTATGGTCCATGGGGTCATGAAGAGTCGGACACGACTAAACGACTAAACAACAACAACAAGGGCGGCACAGAGTTAATTTTTTAAACTTTTTTAATGGTGGTGTGCCTCGTGATTTTTTTCACGGAACAAGTGTGCCGTGGCCCAAAAAAGGTTGAGAAACACTGATTTAGAGATCTCCAGAATGGTTATTAACTAAACTACTATGAGCGTACTCTTGTGTTTAGTTTAGTATGCATATAATATTCTCCATCATTGTGAGGTTCATTTTATTATAAGAAATAGGTTTAAATGGTTCAGTAGTAATTTGTTGCAACGGCTTCAAGATTCCACTTTGAGTTCTATTACATTTCCCTTCTTCCCTGTTGCACTAGTTTGAGGTTCAACAATGAACACTTGTTCCAATAAAACACATTTCCCACTGCACGGCAGCATGGAGGCAAATTCATTTCGCATTGTACTGAATTGTTAATACATTGTGGGAACCCATAAATGGCAAGATAGTCGACAGAACTGCTGCCCCTCTCTAGGCACTATCGGAGTCCCAAGGTTGGCCTCACAGCCATCCAGCCAGTTTTCCTTTCATCATCTCTCTGTAGAGTTGCTCTCCTGTGCACCATGACACTCAAGTCTGTGCACAGCATCAAACTCTGCAATCAGTTTGACACAGAACGAGTGCAGAGTTGTAGCTGCAAGGTTATCCATTGCACTGCAGAGATCTTCACAGACAGCAGACTGCTGCTTATCCCCCACCAGAATGAGAGAGAATGAAAAGGTCTGCTAGTTGAGCTGCCTGATAGGCCACAAACCAGTTTTAACTTCAAAGATGGCAGTTAGCCGGGGTGTGAGTAGAAACCGCACGACAGGTTTTCTCCAATGATGATTTACTGATGGATAACCCCCCACTACCCAGTTTCAGCTCTACCAGCCCCTGATGGAAAGCATATGTTTGAAAGCAGAGGTGGAGAACCTGTGGCCCTGCGGGTATTGCTGGACTCCCATTAGCCCCAGTCAGCATGTCCCAGTAGTCAGGGGAAACGAGAGTGGTTGACTAGCAATATCTGAAAAGCAATAGCTTCCCTGTTTCTGCCTTTAAAGAATGGTGGTCTGCAAATCTGAGACTGAAAAGCTGCATGGTTCAGAAGACCATATAAATACTATACAGTACTGCCTTTTCCCATATAAACCTGCCCAGACTCAGAGATCAACAACTGAGGCCCCTCTGTGTGTGTGCCTCCTCCAAGAGGTGTTTAGAGAGTGGCATTATGACATCTGATGGGAGGGTATTTCCACAGGGTGGGCATGATTTCCAAGAAGGCCCTCTGCCTGGTTCTCTGTAACCTCACTTTTCACAATAGGAAACCACTAGAAGGCCCTCTGAACAGGATCCAGCCTAAATGATGGAGGTGGAGACAGGAACATTTTGAGAACATTTGCATTCTTTGGGCTGGAGAGTAGGGACTGCACTTTTCTTTGGCTGCCTAAGCATTTTCACACATGAGGCGTCCGAGCCAAAAAAGAAAATGCAGGTGCAATAATGTATTTTTCTCTTCTTTTCATTTTGCTAGATGATCGAAACGGAATGTTTTAAAGAACTAAATGTGTTTGGACCAAATGGTACTATCTCACCAGACCTTAACAAAAGCTACCCGCCAGAACCGCCGAAGAAAGGATTGCTGCACAGAATATTTAAGCGTCAGGTGAGAGCCTTGAGTCTTTGTGTGAGTAAGAGCCATTCTAAATGGAAATGGATTTTCACATGGCATATGAATATTCATTAGTCTGGATCGAGGCATTCTTTCTAACATACAGCTGAGCAGAAAGCGCTTTAAAAGAAAAAGAAAAAGCATTCGCACCTGCTGTAACATTTGAGAATTTAAAATTTCCCATCGCTGTTGAAACAAACATAATATGTTTTTCAAATAAAAACTACTGCACTCTGCAACAAGTAGCAAACAAGAGCAGAGAAGAATTCACTTAATTGGATCTGTAGCTTGCTCTTTTTCAAGGTCAGGTATATGAGACCTGTCCTTTGTTTCAGGAAATACACAACTTTGCAGTGGGATTTGCAGCAAAGATCAGGTTATATTCAACATAAGTATGTAGTGGCTTCCACTTGCACAATAGGACTTCCCCCATGTGCCTACTAAAACTGTTATGGGGGTTCTCCCAGCCCCTCAGAGCAGATCTGAGGATGGAACGACAGGGAGGGGGAATTCCCAATGCGCAAACAGAAGTTGTTCCGCCCGCACATTCATTTAGTTGAATACCGCCCATTATTCATTCCTGTTCAGGGAGGCCAATAGTCTAGGGGTAGGAGCTTGGAGATTTGAGAACCATTCATACTGAGGGTGAGATGAAACTGAGTAGCCATGGCTTATAACTGTGTCCCGCATTGGGATTGTTCAGGTATTTAGCAGAGATGAAAGGCATGGAGCAGAAGTCGGGAGCGGGTGTGCATGGGGTTCAGTTGGAACAATGCGTGGAGGGGGGGGGGAGAGAAGCCAGAAACATTCAAGGTGGAAGATGCTGGGGCAGCCTTTGTTAAATGGCAATCCGGGGAATTGTGCAGTTTGTTTAGATTTGCATCTCAAAGGGGGAGGGATCCAGCAGAGCAGAATGCACTATAATAAAATTCGCTGATATTCTTCACCTCCCCCTGTCTTAATCCAGTGAATTTTCTGACGTAATCCAAGCACAGCCGAAGCAGGTAGTCTTAATAATCCTTACAGAAAGTGCTCAAGCTTGGACGTTGGTTTACCTGGATGGGGAACTTGTGGTCCTCCAGATGTTACTGGACTACAACTTCCAACATTCTTGACTGTTGGCCATGCTGGTTGGAGCTGGTGGGAAGTGGAAAATCTCTGGAAGCCATAGGTTCTTCATCCCTGTTGCAGCAGAAGCCCAATAATGAGTAGACACCAAGAACACCTCTCTTCATGCCCTGGCTGTCTGAATGTCACGCATACCTGGAGTCGTTATTTGCTTAAAACTGGGGCTCAGCATTTTAGAGGAGCTTGTGGGAAACATGTAATCTTGACAAGTAGTTTAAAAGGCTACAATTTCCCCCTTTTGTACCGCAGGTTTGTTAAGGATCCAAGATTCAGAATATTTGCAGCTCATCACTGGCAGATAACATTTCATCCTGGGAACTCTAGACCAATGTGGTGGATGCAGAACGTTCTGGGAATCTTAACTTCTTCTTTTTCCAATCTCTCGTTCACTCTCTTTTAACTCTTTCAGCATCAGAACAATTCCAAGACTTCTCCAAACTCAAAGGCCAGTTTAAATCACCATATCAATTCCAACCATGTAAGTTCAAACTCCACTGGGAGCAGCTAGTTCTATCTTGGCTTCAGTGAATCTGCACTTTGCATCCTTCCACTATACTGTATGGAGCTTCGAGGATGAGAGAGAGAGAGAGAAAGAGAGAGAAATTGAGAGAGAAAGAGAGAGCACCCAACATTGAGCTAGAAGATCAACGAGCCTCCTACTGAGGGAGATTTTTTTTTTCCTTCGCCGTTCCTTCCAGTGGAGCCTCCCATTTCCATGAAGAATTTTCCTCTCAGGTCTGTTTTCGAAGGTGGCACTCGAGGTCTCGTGACTTACCATTGTCTCTGTAGGACATTGCAATAGAAACCGGAGTCCAACAACTTGCACGTATTTAAAATAGCATCATAACTAGAACGGAACTTTGTCCTTATTATTTTTAAAGAAAAGGTTTTGTAAATTTCTCTATTGTCTCAGTTTACATTTTGTACATTTGTATTTAAACGAAAGTCGGACTTGGGGATGTATATTTTCTGAGCAGCAGCTTGTAAAGCCATGTGTTTTAAGACTTTTTTTAAAAAAAAGAAAATCAAAGTGACTCAAGACTTCCAGAGACTTAAAATGAAATGGTTTTGTTTTGTTTTGTTGCAAATATAGAAATTTATTCATATGTTCCTTTTTTCATATCAGTTCTGTTGATATGAATGTTATGCCATGCTTCATTCTGTTTTTCATCTGTTTCGTTTACAGCAACACTGCAGACTAGTGTCTTCCCTGTTTTGTTACAGGCCTTGCATTTAATGCAACCTCAAACATACAGTCAAGATTTGCCATCTCTAAGGACACTAATACACTATGTCTGGGGTTCAGAATGTCATGGGACCAATGCTGTTGCTATTTGCACTTTTTTGTAGTTAGAATTCCCTTTTATGTCTGTTGCCGCTTAAAGTCCCTCCTCTCTCCCCTCCCCCACAAACCCACCACCCCAGACCTGTTTCCAGTGTTTCTGTTATTCTTGCTAAAACAAGAAGAGCAAACCTACATGAGCTCAGACACAGGAAGCCACCTGCTCTCCACATGAGAAACTCAACCTTTGCTGCTCATGTCAAGAAGATGCCAAGAAAATGACTTGATATCATCTCCAGGTGGAGTTTCGCACAGGCCATTGAGAAAGGGTGCTGGATCCATGTTGGATGCTGCAGTAATAAACTTGTGACTCCTGAGTTCCTATTGCACTGATCTATATAGCTCTTGCTGGTTCCCACCCTTGTATACTGCATCCTAGGCACAAGAGCAGAATCGGTATGGTTGATGCAGTCTACCTACCAGCAAGTATTCACAGCTCCCCTCCTCTTCCATATGCAACATTTTGTTTCAAAGTACTGTAAAGAGAGTCCAAAACCATGAAGCTTTGCTCAAAATGGCAGCTTCCTCACGACAGTACATCTTTTCTATCCCATGTCTATTTTGCCAGGAACTTCAGAGACTTCAGAGTATAACTTCACATCCTTGGCATTAGGGCATAAAGAAGAATTGCAACTTGATCTATTGTGTGGGCATGTGGATCACTGGAGACAAACATTTGTTTTTACTTCCATCTTACAGATGACAGCTCATGCAAATTTTAAGAGCTATGAATAGCACAAACAAAGTGAGCAACAAGTAGTTTGTTTCAAAAGAGATTATTTTAGTCAAATCACCACACTTAGTCTGTATGTTTCTAAGCAGCAGGAGGACACAACTTTTCAAATATTCCATAAAGCAATTTAAAAATTGCCGTTACCCAATGCATAGGAACCCATTTGTCTTAGGACTGCTTCATCTTTTATGTTTGAAATGCGTTCTTAGGAGTTGTAGCTGAGCTTAAAGATTTGCAGAATGGAAGATATAGGAAGATCTGGGAACTGTTTGAGATTTTTACACTCCCTGCATCTTTTTACCAAGATAAATTAAGATGTTGACCACATTTAGCACTGTGTGAATGAGCAGAAACTGGCCTGTACAACATACTTGCAGCTTCCACTCCCTTCTTTCTGCTCCCATGTGACTGGGAGAAGGTATATCATTTTGCTTAGTTTCATTTCCCCTGAATCCTATTTGTTACATATGGTAGTAGGACAGGGGAAGTGTGCGACCTTGTTCCTGCTTTTCGATCTCGCTGTATCTCTTGATACCACTGACCAGCTCCCTGGAGGGAACACAGTGTTACAAGGATTCCAGTCTGATCTATAGGACCAAGTCTAGAGAACAGTATTGGGAGAGTGCTTTTCAGGCCCCTGGGAGTCATGCAGAGCACTATTTATCCCCAATGCTTTTTGATATCTAGATGAAGCCTCTGAGCGCAGTCATTAGGTATTTGAGGGCAATTTGCCATCAGTATGCTTATAACACTCAGCTCTATTTCTCCATAACATCTGCATCAGGAAAGTCCATGTGGGCCCTGGGCCTAGATGAAGTGATGAGATGGATGAGGAGAAATCAACTGAACTTGAATCCTGGCCTTAAAGAGGCTCTTTGGGTGAGTGCTTCCCGTGTCTCAGAAACTGGCCAATTGCCTGCCCTGAACAGGTTGCACTCCCCTCTGAAGGAGCAGGTATGCAGCTTGGGGGCCCTTCTGCAGCCAGCTTATTCGCTAGAGGCATGTAGCTTGATACGCCTTCTACCAGCTCCAGCTGGCGCAACAGCTATGGCCATCCTTGGCCCAAGAGATCTCAGCCACAGTAGTTCACGTTTTGGTGACTTTGAGACAGAATCACTACAACACGCTCTATGCGCAGTTTGGTTTGGAAACTGCAGTTAGTGCAGAATGCTGCAGCAGGGTTGAGACAGGCATGAGATCCTGTCAGCGTATAGCACCCCTGCTCAGAGATCTGCACTGCTTGCCATTTTGTTAGTGGGCTTAATTCAAGATGTTGCTCTTAATATATAAAGCCCTGAGCAGCTTAAAGGTAAAGGTAAAGATACCCCTGACCATTAGGTCTAGTCTTGGACGACTCTGTGGTTGCGGCGCTCATCTCGCTCTATAGGCCGAGGGAGCCAGTGTTTGTCCACAGACAGCTTCCGGATCATGTGGCCAGCATAACTAAGCTGCTTCTGTCAAACCAGAGCAGCGCACAGAAACTCTGTTTACCTTCCCACCGGAGCAGTACCTATTTATCTACTTGCACTTTGACGTGCTTTCGAACTGCTAAGGTGGGCAGGAGCTGGGACCAAGCAACGGGAGCTCACCCCGTCGCAGGGATTCAAACTGCCAACCTTCCGATCAACAAGCCCTAGGCTCTGGTTTAAGCCACAGCACCACCCGCGTCCGCTTAGCAGCTTAGGACCAGTTTACTCAAAGGATCACCCTATCCCTTATATACCCACTTCAATTTGTGGAACTTGCACTTCTGCCCCATAATGTTTGTTCCACTCTTGTAAGAAATGGATCTTTTAATGTGGCAGCTCTTGACTCTGAAACCCTCTGCCCGTTGACATTAGGCAGGCCCCTTCACTGTATTCTTTTTGGCGCCTGCTAAAAACTTCCTTGTTTAGGCAAGCCTACCCAGGCATATGAAGTTGATATGTTTTAATCTGTAACTTTAGTCCATAATGTAGTTTTAACAGTTAGTTTTATTTATGTTCTGGTTTTTGAAACTTGTTTTTAACGTGGACGATTTAAAATGCACATTTTATATGCTTTGCAAACCGCTTAAAGGTTTTATTTACAATTAAGCGATATACAACTTAAATTAAATTTTTAAAAAATGAACCTAGAATTGAGGTTTAAAACAAACCCTGCTTGGTTTAACATGCCAGCTTCTTATAGCCGATGTTTGAAGTTAGCTTGTTTTGAGACTGACCAGAGTTTGCTTTGAACTATGATCCCTGGTTTTTATATACGGTAAGTCAGGATTCACAGCTGACCAGTAAGACAAGAGGGTGGATGCCTTTCTGCTCACACATGTAGTGCTAAACCATGGTTTCCTGTTTCATGCAAATGCAGCTGTTGTGAAAGATACAAAGCTGGTTTGAAAAATGGCGTCTCCATGTTGAGTTCTTCCTCACACCACATGCCAGCCTACATTAATGGCTCCTATTTCTATGCTTCATATTTCCTTTCAACGGTAGCCAATGATGTGATGATGGGGCTGGGAAACACATCATCTGTTGATGTTGGGATCTGTTGATCATGGGAGCTGACCAAGGGAAGGATGAAAACTCAATTCTGTTTTTTAAGATATCTTGTAGAATTCCTCCCAGTAGACTGACCTTGTGACAAGTAGTGAGGTGAAGAAGCATTTTAGTCTTTTGCCATGGCCACACCTGTGGTGAGAAACATATTATACCCCAGATATGTTGACATGGCTGAAGTCATAAATGCTTCATAGAATTTACAGTGATTCAGTTGTTCAGCCCCTCTGGATATTTTAGATGCTGACCAAATTGGTTCCTTTCCTTTTTCCTATCCAACCAGCGTATTTTGAAACTAGTTTTGGCCACTGACTTTCTCCTCTACTAAGCTCTTGCATGATGAATAAAATGATGATGAGTAAGGATGATGCAGTGCCCATTGCTTTTCATGTGCAGTGGTACCTCGGTTTATGAACACAATTGCTTCCGGAAGTCTGTTCATAAACTGAAGCGTTCATAAACTGAAGCGAACTTTCCCATTGAAAGTAATGGAAAGTGGATTAATACGTTCCAGATGGGTCCGCGGAGTACTCAACCTGAAACGTACTTAACCCGAAGCATGGGTGTAATTGGTTCCAGAAGTCTGTTCATAAAACGAAGCAAACTTTCCCATTGAAAGTAATGAAAAGTGAATTAATCCGTTCCAGATGGGTCCGCGGCAAACCGAAAATTCGTAAACCGAGGTGTTCATAAACCGAGGTTCCACTGTACAATGATATCATATTTGCAAGAGATCTGCTGGAAGTGGCTTGTAAGATTGACAATTCAAAATTCCCATAGCTGGTTAGCTAATACAAAAAGGCTGTGCGTATTGGATACCAATGTTGATCCAAGAGATTGAAATAGGTTGGTTTGGGGTGATGCATGAGGGAGATAGAAAAAAACACCATGTGCAACAAAGGGCATTTGCAGTGAGGGCAATTGTTTCATCAATTCAAGGTGCCACTTCTCTCCCCAAAAGTACAGAGCACATCACGAGCTTCCCCTTCCCCTTTTCCATCTCTGCTTCATCTCTGCCTTTCCATGCCTTTAGCCATAGTTCCCTCGTGGATTTTCTTACCTTTCTTCCTCTTGTCTTTCCAGGCTAATTTAGTTGGATGGTTTTTCCAAATAATATTAAGCAACACTGAACACAGAGTTTTGGCCTTCTCTTCCACCTTAACAAGAACAAAGATAATTGATGAGGCAAGAACTGGGAAACCTCTAGGGCTGCCCCATATGATAGGAGTCACAGAGCATTTTCCCATTAAGAAATTCCAGGTGTGATGAATACTTTCTTGACCTGCACTAATTTTCCATCAGCATTAACAGTTTTTGTTTTGAACAGTAATAACAAAAAATCTGGTACAGCAATAAGAATGCAACTTAGTACAGTTGCGCAGGACACATTATTGACTTTTAAAAAAGATTAAATGGAGAACCATGACTTGTCATGTGTAACAAGACTCTTGAACTGGAACCTTTGTATTTTTTAATCTGAAAACTCTTCCTCTGCAAAAGTCCATGTATCTCAGATTTATTATTTGCATCTCGTTTGTAAAAGGAATCATGAGTGTGGGTGGCCCTCTCACTTGATTTTTGGTTTTTCCCTCTGACGTTGATTAAATCAGTTATTTTGTGATCATCCATTTGAATCTCTGCATAACGGTGAAAGCTGTTGGGTAACAAAACATAGAATTCTGTAGAGGCCAAGCTGTAATTTGGAAGGTTGCTATATTAACTTTTGTATTTGTATTACCTGGAAAAGATGTCTAGGACTATTTCCTTTATAGAGAACCTCAGTGAATTGAAAACTGAATAAAACCTTAGAATTGAGCTTTGCATTTTAAGATTCCTGCAGAGTTAATAGAAAGACCATTCAACAAGTGAAGGGACAGTAGCTCCATAAGTTGTTTGCCTTGTTAATATCAAAAGCCAATAGGCATGAAGAAAACAATTTTTAAAATGGTATTTTTCCACCCATATTTGTTCTGATTGCTTAGGCAGATAATTCTGTGGCCTTCTCACCCAAAAATTCTTACACATAGGAGCACGCTGCTGTGGGTACTATCCCATCCCATCCCATGTGCAAGTGGAGACTGGACCTCACCCCATCTTAGAAGCTTGAATAAGCTGTTGGGGAGGAAAGTAACTACTTTATATCAGGCCAGTCTATGTATCCATCTAGTCCATTATTGTCTACTTTGACCAGCAGTGACTCTCCAGAGTCTGCCTGAGAGCTTTCTCCATTGCCTGCTACCTGACCCTTTTAACTAGAGATTTTGAGGATTGAATTTGAGAACTTCTGGATGCAAAGCATGTGCTACGATCCCTTCTCTTGATTTTATGGAACAGGGAAGCTTGTTGCTGGGTTTGTTTCCATCACATTAGAAATACTTCTCAGCAAGTCTGTGAAGCATAGTGGAACACAATCCAAGGTGAATGGATGTCAAAAAGGCCTCTCTTCCTCAGCAAATAGGTCCATGCTCCTAGAGAAAGCAGGAGCAATCTCTTCACATCCCTGAGTACTTGGTGTGGAGTGGCTCCCCGCCCCAGTCTACACCTGCAGGACCACATGCAGTAGACCAGATGCATGGAACCTGATGCCCAAAGCAGATTGCTAAGTGTAAAAATGATGCCTACCTGCATCCCAGAAGGCAACTGCCATATATTCAGAATCAAATATTCTATCCTTCCAAAAAATGTTGATAAAAAGGATGTGTACATTTCTATTGATGCCACACCGGCCACTCTTAAAGATTCAGCTTTTTGCCTGTATCAAGGGAGGCAATCGATTTAAATTCTCTGTTGCATTTCTGAGCAACTTCAACACTTTAATCCACGATTTAGTTCACCATAGCAGACATAGCTAAATTGATGGACTATATTATGACTAGACGTGTCACATTTTTTAAATAAAAAAATAATCACAACTTGCTAATTACAAATTACATCATGGGTCCGGTTTTAAAAGTATATTTAGGAATCAGTGTTTTAAAGCATTCATCGTACTTCAGTGTCTGTAAAAGACAGGCACTTCTTCTTCAATAATGTTTTTCATAAGTTAAAAAATATATACATTTTATAATAAATGGAACCAAATGTTCTCAATTAGGGAAAAAGTAGCGGCTGTTGGTATTGTAAGATAATAATAATAATATGATTAATAATAATAATTCTAGAATCCAAAGGGTGTTTTTTTCATTTTGTTTTAATTTTCAGGGAGTTTCTTACATTGTTAAATGAAAATAGTTTTCATTTTGAGGTTGTTATTGACAATAATGGCTTCTGTGTTTTCTGGCTGTTTGAATTCTCCGTACGCGTCTAATAATATTGCAGTGCTGCTGTATCTAGATCAAACCACTGTTTCGTTTTCCAATTTTGTTTTGAGATTCCTTTTTTTTAAGAAAAATAAATTCCTTTATTTAAGTATATGCCAAGTATTGTTCTGTTCCGCATTCACTTTACGCCCTTTTACCAGTTGCGTAAACAGTTGCATACCAGTTGCTCATAACTGAGTTGGATCCACTTCTCCATTGGGCATGTAAAATTAGGACAGTGGTACACCTGGTTATGAACTTAATTCATTCCAGAGGTCTGTTCTTAACCTGAAACCATTCTTAACCTGAGGTACCAACTTTAGCTAATGGGGCCTCCTGATGCCGCCACGCAATTTCCGTTCTCATCCTGAGGTAAAGTTCTTAACCCGAGGTACTACTTCCGGGTTAGAGGAGTCTGTAACCTGAAGTGCTTGTAACCTGAGGTACCACTGTACTGTAATGTCAACAAGGGAAACTCAACCAAAGATGAGTCAGTTCCACTGGTGCCAATGGCAGAATCAAACACATGCTTAAATTTAGGTGTATGCACTCGTTTTGGAATGAATGAGAAGTTAAAGCTAATAGAGGCCATTCAGTTCAATCTTCTTTTTTACTCACAAGAATTGCTGGGTAGTTATAATGCACTCTGCGTGGGGCTCCCTTTGGGTCTGCTTCAGAACCTCTATCTGGTGCAGAATGCAATGGACAATGGGAGCTTCTGGTTGAGAACATGTGACCCCATTGTTACAGCTGCACTGGCCGCCAATCTACTACCAAGCCAGGTTCAAGATTCTTGAATTAATTTACAAAACCCTGACCAACTTAGTTCTAGGGCACTAGGGGTTGCCTGAACCATCATATCACAACTCAATCTCCTTTTATTTTACCACACTATCTATTTTTCCCCCTACTAACCAAATACAAAAATTAAAACCAACACTCTTAAACTATTTTAGTGTTGAATGTCAAAAACTGGGCTTTTCTGCTGGTTCTCTCAGCGGCTTTTGATACAATTGAGCATAACATCCTTCTGGACCGTCTAGAACAGGGGTCCCCAGACTACGGCCCGGGGGCCGGTTGCAGCCCAATTAGCCTGCCAATCCGGCCCGCGGCAGCGCTCTTCCGGGTTGGGAAAAAAGCGCCGAAAATCCTTTGTGCGCATGCGTATGGGCCTCTCCCGACCCGGAAGAAGTCATTTCTGGTGCACTTCCGGGTCGGGGGAGGCCCACGCGCATGCGCACAACGGATTTTCGGGGCTTTCCCCACCCTGGAAGCGCGCCGCCGCGCCAGTAAGCGCCCCTGCGCATGCGCACGGGCGCGCACTCCCCCGCCCGCCGGCCCGCACAGGTGCGCGCTCCCCCGCCCGCCGGCCCGCCGCGCGATAGGCGCGGTGGGAACCGGCCCAAACGTCAGTAAGTCTGGGGACCCCTGGTCTAGAAGTTGGGGGCACTGTTATACAGTGGTTTCGCTCCTTCCTCCTGGGCTGTGTTCAGAAAGTGGTGGTGGGGGATGAGTGTTCAGACCCCTGGGCTCTCACTTGTGGGGCGCCTCATGATTCTGTCCTTTCCCCCATGCTTTTTAACATCTACATGCAGCCGCTGGGAGAGATCATCAGGGGGTTTGGGCTGGGTGTTCATCAGTATGCGGATGATACCCAGCTCTACCTCTCTTTCAAATCAGAACCAGTGAAGGCGGTGGAGGTCCTGTGTGAGTGTCTGGAGGCGGTTGGAGGATGGATGGCGGCTAACAGATTGAGGTTGAATCCCGACAAGACAGAAGTACTATTTTGGGGGGACAGGAGGCAGGCAGGTGTGGTCCTGGTTCTGAATGGGGTAACTGTGGCCCTGAAGGACCAGCTGTGCAGCCTGGGAGTCATTTTGGACTCACAGCTGTCATGGAGACGCAGGTCAATTCTGTGTTCAGGCCAGCTGTTTACCAGCTCCATCTGGTACGCAGGCTGAGACCCTATCTGCCCATGGACTGTCTCACCAGAGTGGTGCATGTTCTAGTTATCTCTCGCTTGGATTACTGCAATGCATTCTATGTGGGGCTAACTTTGAAGGTGACCCAGAAACTACAACTAATCCAGAATGCGGCAGCTAGACTGGTGACTGGGAGTGGCCGCTGAGACCACATAACACTGGTTCTGAAAGACCTACATTGGCTCCCAGTACGTTTCCGAGCACAATTCAAAGTGTTGGTGCTGACCTTTAAAGCCCTAAATGGCCTCGGTCCAGTATACCTGAAGGAGCGTCTCCACCCCCATCATTCTGCCCAGACACTGAGGTCCAACACTGAGGGCCTTCTGGCGGTTCCCTCGCTGTGAGAAGCCAAGTTGCAGGGAACCAGGCAGAGGGCCTTCTTGGTAGTGGCACCCGCCCTGTGGAACACCCTCCCACCAGATGTCAAAGAGAAAAACATCTACCAGACTTTTAGAAGACGTCTGAAGGCAACCCTGTTTAGGGAAGCTTTTAATGTTTAACAGACCATTGTATTTCAATATTTTGTTGGAAGCCGCCCAGAGTGGCTGGGGAAACCCAGCCAGAGGGGTGGGGTATAAATAATAAATTAGTAGTAGTAGTAGTAGTATAGTTATTATATTGCTTCTACCTTTGAATTTTTTTTAAGCATTTGGCATGAACAATGAGTAAAGAAGTAATTTGCTAATTTAGCTATTGTTGCAATAATTCTTGGCCATTCTTTTTAACTGCAGAATATACTGTAGGGGAGCATTTTCCAATCTGGCGCTCTCCAGTTCTATTGGGCTGACAACGCCTATCAGTCCCAGGAAGTTGTCATGGAAAATATCTGGAGGGAACCAGGTTGCAGAATGCTGCTGCCATATGATTGGGTGTCTCATCTACCTTTATGAGCTCCCCTCCCCCCCAAGAATACTTGTAGATAGTAAGATGATGCTTGGTGTACACAGGCTTGTTTCATACTCATGGCTTCCAGTTCACAGCACATGTTCACCTTTAGCTCCTCAGCTGTGTTTTTCATACCAGCTGCAACCTTTTGGTCTTTGGATCTATTGCCAATGGGTAGATCTCAAGCATTAAAAACACAACATGACTGCTCCAGGGTTAAATGGAGCAAGCTTAACTATGCACAAAGTGATCGTACCTAAGCTCTAAAAGTCACATGAATATAAGAAGGACAAATCAGTGTCACAATAAATTTATTATCTAAACCAAACATATAATATATAATGTGTTTATTTTCATTTCCTCCACCACCTCAATTCTATAGTGCTGCTAACGTTCTTTTTCTGTAGTTAGAAAGAAAGTTAAAAGAAATAACTATTTTGAAATTATATCTCGCCATGAATTCATAGATTGAAAATGCTCTTTTATTCATATTTGAATTTGGAGCAAATAATTGCCTTTCCTTTCTTTATGGTTCTCTTTTTTAAACTTGGAAACGATAAAGTTGGCTCCCTTGCTAGGCTGGTGAAATGGATATCCAACAAAATTCTAACAGCTTCCCATATGGAACAGCAATGGGAACAGTTTTGTATTACAAAATCTGAGTGATATAGTCCAAAACATGAAACCTCAGAATTAAGCTTTAAAAGGTAGCACAACTTTCTGTGTTGATATAGCTACAAATAACATGTTAGATAAATAACACCCTTGAAGGCTTTTGAGTTATGGACACTAAGTTTCAAACCCTTATGTTACTGTCATAAAAAAGTAGAATGGGAACCTTTTCGCTTCTCAAGTGGTATCGTTATTCAATATAGTTGCAATCAACCAGTTTGTTCAACAGCATAATGAATTCTAACAAGCTAGAGATAAAATTAATTTCTTATCAAAATTCTCTTTTGTGAATTTTGCTGTTCAATATTCTCCATATATTCTTTGCCTGCTCATATGTTCTCCTGATTGTTTAGCAGATGTGTCTGACACACAGAAATATTTCGCGATATTGGCAAACTAAAGTTGGCATACCAATGTTTTAAATAAGTAATATAAATGACTTGATTTCAACAAGTGGTAACTTCATATCTTTAAAATACACTCTTCACCTTGACATCTGCCAAGGGAAAACTTGATGCTTCTGTCACATAAATGCTGCACATAACAATCCTAACCTTTCTTATCTGGGAGTAAGCCCCATTGAGTTCAATAGGACTTATTTTTTAGTTGACTTGGTTAGTCATGCGTAGAGCAGATCCAGTGAAAAAGAATGACTTCATTGGGCTTATGCTAAACATGGCTAAGTTTTGAGCCAACCCTGTATATTATTCCAGACTGCAATTTAAATATTCCCACCTGATCATGGGAAGCTGTACAGTTGTCCAAATAATTTATCTATCATGTAGCATAAGAAATGTCATTGTGCCTTTATTGAAAGGTAGTGGAAAATTGTTCATTATAATATCTGCTTGAATGATCCAAAATTATGTCCTTCGCACAAGCATTTCTAGGGGACCGTTGATGCTCAAAGTCAAACTTTCTAAATAGCTCCTTCTCTGAGAGCAATCTTCAATATTCTGAGTGTCACCATGGTTGCTGCAGCAAATTGTTATGTATTCATTGGCTGGATCCACTGACTCACGGGATTTTTCTGTCAATTTCATGTCGTTCGCCTGTATCATGGCACTACAGGTGCTTCTCCGCCTTAGTCCCTTGCTGGTGTAGCTGGGATTCTGGTTCTCATTAAGATAGACTTTTACCTTCCCGTTTGACATTTTGGTTTCATAGTTTCTAAGCTTCAGAAGTCTCTCACTGAAATAATCTTGCAAAGATTGGTCACAAACACTACTTTTGGTTTTATTGTGCCCTTTAGCGAAGTGGACTGCCGAGTTACCCAAGTTTCTGGCTAGACCCTCAGAGCTTCTGTTTGGTGGGTTTTCAAATCTTGTTCTTCCCAGATCCAGCAGTGTGAAGCAAGAGTTGGAACCTCTGGAATGATTATTCTGTTTTAGAAGAAAAGGAGAGGAAGTGTGAGTTAAGAAAGGCATTGTGTTGCTAATTGAATTTTATCCTTAACAAACAGGCTCCCGCCAATCCACCCTCAACAGTCTCATCCGCCAACTTAGAGTCATTCCAGTCAGGCAGACCAACCTACTAACCCGGGACAATTTACACGATGCATGGATTTATGAATGAAGTCAACAAGACGGGTCAGAGGCAACGTGCCTTTGACAAACGGTTGTTGACATAAAATGGCGGGAAAGGGCCATTGCATTTATGTTCTGCTTACGGGCTTCCCACTGTGGGAAGACAGGATGTTTTGGTCTGATCCAGGAGGTCTCTTCTCACTTTTTTTGCAACAGCAAGTAAGAGAAGCAGTTGGGCCTGTGGCTCTGGATATTGCCATTAGCTCCCCAGCTTAGACGTGGGCCTTAGCAGCTGCCCAAGACTGCCAATCTCTGACACTGGTCTTGGATATTATTTGTCAGTGGGATCATAAAAGCGGTCACTTCCAACATGATTTATATGTATACTTGCCATAACTGGTGTGTGTGTGGGTGTGCACATTTGTGTGCCAAACACTGCAAGCAGAAGTGTTTGGGGGAATAAACGGGGAGGGGAAGAGGGCTCGGGATTTCTTACCCCATCCCTATTGGCAATGACATAAATAAACACAGTAAGTTTGTTATCAACACAAAACATATGGCTCAGTAAAATGTGAGCACATGCTTAACTCTCCCATTGGAGTAAACTGGACTTCAACATGGTCAGTTTTAGCTGAATTGTCACCAAAGAATTGCAAAATTTCACTGAAAGACAAAGAGCGTAATCCAGAGGAAAAGACCCTCCCTTGAATGCCATTGAACTACTGGAATTTAAGTGCTTTGCTGCAGACTTAATCTCATTTGTTGTTTTAAAGGAATGCAGACATGCCTACTTGAAGACATCCAGATATTCCACACACACACACACACACACACACACACACCGCTCCTCTCCCCTAGAAAAAGAAATTCTAGTTTAGCTAACAGTTGAATGTTATTGTAACTAAGGCAGCTACCTTGAGATTCAAGAACTTCTATGGCATTTAATACCATCTAATATTATGAAAGCGCATGAAGTGCATTATTTTTCTGATTCTGTATTGCTAAGGTGCTTGCTGCCTTGGAAACTAATTACACTGATACGTGAAGTTAAAAATAGCAAAACAAAGAATGCATTCCGACTCAGTAAAAAATAAAATAAAATCTGGCATCGATCAGAATAGCTGATTTACATTTTGATGTGATTATATTGAATATATAAATATTGTTTTGCATATTCTCCAAGCTACCAGCTGTGTACTTGCTAACTTTCTGCCAGTATTGTGGGGGGTGGGAGGGAAGGTGAAAGAGGGCTATTCTATCACCGCTGCTGAGAAACCAGGTAGCTTTATCCTTCCCTCGAAAGTCACTCAGCAGCTGCCACTCTGCAGACTACCTGGACTGTTTTCATCCTAGATGGTTGTTATAAGGCTCCTGGACATGTTTTCTGCCCTCCTCCTTCCCCATACTTTTTTTAATTGTGTATCATGATGTATTTCACGCATCCCCAAACTTCGGCCCTCCAGATGTTTTGGACTAGAATTCCCATCTTCCCCAATGACTGGTCCTGTTAGCTAGGGATCATGGGGGTTGTAGGCCAAAACATCTGGAGGGCCGAAGTTTGGGGATGCCTGATGTATTTTATACAGTAGCCCCGCAGGCAGGAAGTGTTACTACTGACCTTGCAAAACACTCTGGGAGCTGTTTTGGCTAAAAAGCAGGGTAAAAATCTTTAAATCAGTGCACAAGGCAGAAAATCCATGTGTATAGCTGACAGCCAGTCTTGGCTATTTGAAGAATCTGTTTACTCCTATTTGAAAATAACATGTCTGTTGTATTCGCATTTTAAATTTTTAGGTGTACACTTAAAAGAGCTCAGGTGTACAGCCTAATATATTTACTGCTTTTCAGTACTGCTTTTCAGTGTTTAGGATTTATGCTGTGCATGAACTAAGCTAGCAGTAGCTAACCTTTCTGTCCAAATACTATTTACAGGCCAGCTTGAACAGATATCTGTATGTATGTATTCAGGTGTGCTGCTTGTTTTAGTATAAGCAGCTTACTCCTTCAAAGACTAGAGTCAAAACTATTATTAAAAGAGCTTTTATAAATGCTCCAAAATATCCCAAGATATTTGCAGTTTCAGGCCTATTTTGGTGCCCCTCTATTCTTCCAGTTTCTTATATTGTCGTGCTGCATTCCACTACCGATATACAGCATTTGGCTCTTTAGAGAGTCATCAAAATGTGTAGTGGCAGGTGAGTCACCCTAAATACTGGATAACATAAGGACAATAACTGCGACATAGCCAATTTTAACCCGAGATTGATTATTTCCTTCTCAAGGAGCAGTCACACAAAACAGATCATGTTTTTCAAAACCCAAGGCTAGCTGGTTACACTAGCAAATGGGTTGAGACAATTTTAAGCCACCTGTGATTGATTATTTCCTTCTGAAGGAAAAAAACATATAAAATGGGTAATGTTTGTTTTTTTTAAAAGCACCAAGGCTAGCCAGTTACACTAGTAAATGGGTTGCACAACATATAAATCTTCAGAATAAAAATGAAATGAAAATAAAATGCACACGGCATATACAGCAGCAGTAAAGCCTTCAACCTTTTCCTTTTTAAATAGTATTCGATGGTGGTGATGGGAAGTATCCCAGGTTTGTTATCTATATTCACATTTAAGTAACATCTACGCAGGTATTCCTTGATTGCAGCTCTTTGAAGAAGCCACTTTAAAGTAAAGCAGAAGCAATCAAAATGTACCACTAATCAGAATGTCTGTGAGAGTTGATTCGCATTGTCATTCGATGTAGAGCGGGGTGAATATTTTTTCTTTCTTTTGGGGGGTCTTTTTTAGTCCAGATTGTGCTAATCACCTGCATAATGCATTTGAGTGCAAAACAGATTCTGGCTTGCTGATCTCAACCCACAGCAGAAATAACTGCTGCAATGTGTGTGCCGCTCTGCTCTTTGTTCATGTGGCAAACCATTCAGGCAGGCATTCATCCCACACCTAGAAAGTGCTGCTTTGTCTCAGGAGCAAAAAGTGGCACAGCAACAGTAACTAGGCTTCCCAATTACATGTCACCATTTTATTCATGCAGTTTACTGAGCCTGTGCATGATGAATGTAGGCCCTGCCACATGAACTGGCTTCCGATCCCTAGCCTGCCCCATATCGAGTTATGCACCATGGATTATTTGTCTCAAAAGGGCTCCAGTGGGAGTTCAGTCATTAAATGGTGCTTCCTCGTGAAAAGCCCCTTCCTAACTTTTTTCATGATCTCCCTCTCGATTGCAGGACAAAGAATAGCACAATGTGGGGCTTTAGACAGCTACTCATTTTCTCTTTTGCCTTTGGTTGACCAGACGATTGCTACCAACCACTGTCCTAGATATGTCCCCCATCAACTACCAATAAAGTCATCTGTGATTAGTTTTTATATATTGCATTCTAGTTAACTAACAAAATTGCAGTCTTGGTGTTCCCAGAACGGCCACCACTATAATATGATTGGCCACATATTTGATGAATTATATTTGTGAGTCTACAGCAATGTTCTCTGGGTGATGGAAAAAATGAAAACAGCTGATCAACACTTTTAATTGTATCAAAACTGATACCAAAGAAACTTTTTGCACAAACTCTTGATGATCTCCCAAGTCCCCTCTTTTATGGAGTGACAAGAAGGGATTGCTGTGTAAAGCTTGCACATTCTTGCAGAAAGAACTCTGGGTGGATACCTACCTTAACATCCTGGAAGCCTGGATATTCTGGGATGCTTGGTAAGGTGCAGATGGTGAAACTATTTGACCGCCGCCGCCGCCAAGACCGACTCCTTGAAAGATGACATTGCCCTGGATCAGTTGGCTTTTCATTGTGGCAAAACATTGTTCGATCTTTCAGAAGGCTGGCTGCTGGGTGCATTTTCAAATCCCTTTGCGCCATCTCAGCACTTTTGCAAACTTTGAAATGCCAAACAAGTTCTCTCTCTCTCTCTCTCTTGTCACCACTTTGGCCTTCCAGTCATTTAAAAACCATATGATAAGCTGAGGCTAAGTTGCTGTGTGGGCGCTTCACTAGGTAGCTGTTGAGAGGCTGCTGGTGTGTGTAGCTCTCTGAACCGCCTGTGAATCTGAAATGCTGCAGCCCTTAATGCTGCGTTTATAAGCTGCCAGCCCTTGGTGGCAAGATAGCAAGGCCAAGCCACCAACGCAAATGGATTTTAGATGTGGGGGCATTTGCAGGGATTACGAAAGCTCTGCCTTCTGGTGTTAAATTCCCCACTGCCGTCAAATTGCGCCAGACCTGATGCAAGCGCCGACGCAATGACAATTACAGAGGATCAGCGGCAGGCTATGCACGCAAGCAGAGCAACTGGTGTTCCCAGGATGACATCAATGAACATTGATCACAGCCGTTGAGATGCTTGCTCTTAGTCACGCAGCTTAGCAAAGCATTTATGAGCTTATGCTAAATGTGAGATAATACCAGCATGTGAGCCTGTTAACCCACAGGTCAAAAAGGTATACTGTATACTGTGTGTGTGTGTGTGTGTGTGTGTGTGTGTGTGTGTGTGTGTGTGTATGTTAAACAGGAGTTGGTAAAAATAAAAAATAAAAACTGCAAAGAAAAGTCAAGCAGTTGGGGAGGACTTTTTTCTTCTCCTGCAGTTCCACTTATTAAGAGAAGGCAATGTGCCTTAATATTAAACTCTAATTAAGAGGCCACTTTTATGTGCAAAGGTTGATCTGACAACCTTAGTTAAGGATACTGACCAAATTTCTGGGCCAGAAGGAAGCACAGACCCTTTGCACACCCATAATCTGGGTGCTTCCAGCCAGAATTCATACATTGCTTTTTGAACTGTTTTACTGCCCATTGGTCAATGCCCTAAAATGAATTCTGTACTCTGATGTACAGACCCTTGTGTGTACAAAAGCTAAGTCTTGCATTCTTCTCATTGGTAAATGCTCCACCCTGGAAGTCTTCAAATTACATGTAACATTGTTCACCCTTCAAGAAAAGCTCACTGATTGTGATAGGAAAGCATTAGCAAACGTATGGACCCTCATTTTCCCACTTACGTTCCCTAAAAAAAGCTCAACAACTTTGGCTCCCTAAAAGAAGCTCAAGAACTTTAGTCAATCCAACGGGGAGATCACTGCCAGTTTTTTAATAGTGGGAGTAGATCGCAGTCTCTTGAAAGTTGGACATGTTGCTCTAGATCGTCTGATCTTATGCTATCATAAGAAGAGGGCTGTATCGGTCCTGTGTTATTTAAATTCGGTACTGCAATGTTATATGTTCACCTTTTTTGAGGTATATAACTACAAATTTAGCACACACCCAACATTACTGAATGGAATCCAATGAGAGCCTAGCAGCTGACTTTTCTAGGGCCATGATTTCACAGAGGTTTTTTTTTAAAACAACAACAACAACAACAACCCTAAATTGCCCTTCCCTATGCCTGTAGTTCTTGGTGCCTGTTCTTGGTGCTCTTAACAGTTTCCCTCATCAGATCAGAAGCGGCCACATCTTATGTAGGCAAGACCTTGCAGAAGGTCACGGTGACACATTGCCTTAGTCCCCAAGGGGACAACTTGTGTGAAGTCTGTTTTGTGACAGAAGGCCCTTTACATAGCCGAGGAGAAAGAAAAACAGCAGCAGCAGGAGTCGGGCTAATTCCACATGTGACCCGAGGAATTATTATTTCTGTCTTGTAAAGCTGGGGATCAAGGTGCTAATGATACTGCTCACGGTTGTCATCTGATTCAGAGGAATAATTAATTGCTCCACAAAATAGCTGCAGTTGACGCCGCTGCTTTTTACGTGAGGAGGCCTATTATAAACTAAGGGGCTTCACCCGGGCCTCTTTACAAGTGCAGCACTTACTGTCAGCACAGAAAATGAAGCCTGCAGATCCCAAACCTGTTATTATAATTGTTACCTTTCCTCATCGAAACACATTTCCAATCCTTCCCCCCCCCACACACTTCACTAAAAAAACCTGGCGCCTCACTGTGTTGAGCAACCTGCTTCTTTCCATCAAAATTGCTCGTTGCTCTTAATGAGACTGTGATGGAGTCCCTGAGAAGGTGTCACTTATGCAGAGGCCTGGTGGGAAGGAAAATGGAGGGGTCCCACTTTAATCGGAGGTTTGGGCTCTGTTCCCAGGAGGTTGAAATCGGAGTCTGCAGCGAGTGTTCACTTATAATCCCACACGCTCTGCTCTACCTTGCCATTACTACACAGCGAGGAGGGCAGGAAATGCATTTCTGTCTCTGCAGTAAAGCTATGTATCCTGTTTAACATGAAAGGTTATCATTAGTGTTCTGATTTCAATTCTTTTATCCTCGGATGAAAGGAAATGTAGATTTCTGCAACGTGTAGAGCGCCAAGCATGTTCTGTGCAGGAGAGCAAAGCCAAGAGAATGGTAAACTGTATGGAACATTTTGTCAATGCTTGAATTATGAGGTTTGAATAAAACCTACAAACAGTTGATAGGTGTTGCCATTCAAATGGTGTGTGCACACCATTTGGGGAAGGGCTTACCTGCCCCCCCCTAAAAAAAACCACAAAGCTGCAAAGAGTCAGAGCTTTATCCCCAATCTGGGAACATTCTCATCCCCAAGAAAACTTCTGTAATTTGAAAATTGCAACCCCCAAGGCACCTAAATATAATTTTCATTTGCATTAATCACATTTCCATTCCACTCTTACTCTCAGTGGAGTGCAAGGTGGCGCCTCAGTCCAGAGCCCTTAATCTGAAAAGCTTGCATTGTAACTGCCAGGCAGCAACACATGCAAACAATCTTCTCTTTAAATAATAGATGACTGAAGGACCGTTTTGCCAAAGCCCTTGAGGCAGAGCAGCTGCAGGACTGATTACACCAGCACCATCAGAAAGCAGCCCAAGCACTTCACACCGACATACTGTATGCCAAGATCAATGAACAGGTGTAGTACCTGTCGGGTGACTTAAACAAAACCGAATGGCAAAGAGAGGCAAATGCCAATCGGGTGTTGAGTGGAGGTGAGCCAGAGTCAGCAAAAAATAAAATAAAATGGGCCGCCAGCCAGTCACCAACTTATAGTGATTTCTACACACTAGCCGCCTCTCTTGATCTGCCGCCTGAGCCAAGAGCCTCATCTTGCCTCACAAAAGGACAGACCCTGTTTCCATATGATTCACCATACCATGTGAATCAGAACCAGTATGGTATAGAATATAGGGAGTGTCAGGTTGGAACTGAGGAAATCAGTTTCTGAGGAAACTCAGTGGACAGTCTTGGACCAGTCACTGTCTCTCAGCTTGATAAAATGGCCAATGGGGAAAATATGTACATTTGCCACCCTGCGGTTCTTTGGGAAAGAACTGGGGAAACATGAAGCAAAAGTGAAGCAATAATCAGCGCTGAGAGTAAGCATGCTGGGTTCATGAACCAATGGTTTCCTCAACTCTCCCCAGTTATATCTCATCACTTTTACTTGCACAGGGTGGAGAGTAAATGTCAAAAGGCAGCTTGATGCAAAACTTCTCCTTAAACGCAGGATTTCCTCTTGTTCGATAAGGCCTGGGCTGTTCCGTTCTTGTAAGTGTTAAGATCAGATTTGTCCCTTTAAATAAATAGTGTTGGACTTATACATAGGCTTTGTTTCACTGTCTTTGTCTGCTTGTCTGTAGCCTGAGGCGACATCAAATTTACCCTCACCAGGGAAAGATTCCGAAAGTAGGTCTGAAAAAAGCACCTCAATACTTTTTGTCCAGTGCATTAGGCAGTAATAGATCACTGCCCTAGCCTGGCATTTCTTTCTCAGAGGAAGTGTTAAAATGCTGGTGTGAATCTAAACATCAAGTTCCTGGAGTCATAAAGGCCTGCAGGGAAAAGAAAGAAAAGCCCAACAGATGCTGCTATAATTGAGCAGTGCAAAATGGGTTTTTTCCTCTCGCCATAAAAACGATGTCATATACCATGTGGCTTTTCTTAGAAAAAAGGTGGCATTTTTTATCAGCAAGGGACTCTTGAAGCAACACACCAAAGTGGAAGGGACTCAAAGGTCTTCTATTCTAGTAACTTTCCCTAAATAATAGCTTAGCTTCAAGCTATCTTAAAGACCATATTGCTGCATATGAAGTTGCCTAGGCTCTGAGATCTTTCACTTGGCCCCGCAATCCTCACAAGCAAATTGCTGGTGCACATTCAAGGTTTGTTCTGTTGTAAAGGGCACTTTAATGACAGCACTTGCCTCCCTTTGAGTAGCACAGTAATTCTCATCTTTTGGATGTGCTTGTTCTTCTGCACAGCAAAGGTATGACAGATACACCTGAAGGACACCTGAGCAGACAGGACAGGATGCAACACATGAAAATGAAGCAAAAGGAGGAGCAACGTCAACATAGAAACTTAAGCGCAAGCTTCATCCTGCTTATGACAAGCTTGCCCTCCTGACCTTGCTCCCACTCAAAGGCAGGGAGCTGCCTAGCAACAGCACTGTCAACACTACACAACAGAGAAGCTTTGCATGGGCTTCTCCATGGATAGGCAAACTAAGGCCCAATCGCCTTCTAAATCCAGCCCGCAGATGATCAGCGTGTTTTTACATGAGTAGAACGTGTCCTTTTATTTAAAATTTATCTCTGGGTTTTTTGTGGGGCATAGGAATTAGTTCATTTTTCCTCCCCAAAATATAGTCCGCCCCCCCCCCCACAAGGTCTGAGGGAGAGTAGACCGGCCCCTGCTGAAAACATTTGCTGACCCCCTGGGCTTCTCCATCTCTGATCCCACCTGTGGCATTGACACCTTCTTGCGGGATGCATACAAGCTTCTACACCGTAATTTTCGGGCTTGTAAAAATACCTGATCTCTTAGGTATACAATACTATCTTATGGGAATAAGGAGATTTCATTCCTCTCCCCATCGCAGTGCCACCTCCCTAATCTCACTTTGCCGCCAAGCCTTTAATCCTAGTCTCGCTTTTCTCTCCACCGCCCCCTTTCGCACATCCCTTTGCCTTTATTAGACAGCTAACGCTGAAGCAGATGGCGCTCATTTAGAAATGCAGGCCCACTTGGAGGGTGGTGGCTGCTTGGAGCACGCAAGCGTCTCAGCCCAGATGGGTCACATGCCGACAGTGTAATCACTTGTTTAAAAATAGAAACATAGATCCCCTATGATTACATCTGTACCTCTTTGCATAGCTGCCAAGTTATCCCCTTTTTTAAGGGATTTTCCCTTATGCTGAATAGGCTTCCTCGCGAGAAAAGGGAAAACTTGGCAGCTATGCCTCTTTGTGCTTCTGGGCTAGGAAATGATTGCGGACTGTTGTAGAGGAAACAAATTACAAATGCTTCGATGCAAGGAAAGGGAGAGTTATGTGGGTTGCAATATTCAGAGAGGAACAGACAGGTGTTAAGCCTCTCCCAAAAACAAAATCAGCAACAACAACACTGTTGGCTTTTTGTTAGAATTGGCCTCCCTCATCAAAAATGTATGATTTGTTGTTAGAATGGTATACGAAAGATGAATTGACAAAAGATGTGGGTATAATATTGAATACGATGTGTGGTTGAAATTGTGGAATCAAACATTGAAGTTTACTGCATGTACTGCCCTGAAAGAGAATGTCTTGAATATGATGTATAGATGGTATTTAACACCAGTAAAATTAGCTAAGATGTATAGGATGAGTAGCAAAACATGCTGGAAATGTAAAGAGAAGGATGTTGAATTTTATCATATGTGGTGGACATGCGAAAAAATTAAAAGATTTTGGGAAATGATATATAATGAGCTGAAAAAGATTTTTAAATACACTTTCCCCCAAAAACCAGAGGTCTTTTTATTGGGAGATTGCAAAAGGAGATCAAGTATGCAACAACCGCGGCTAGGACTTTGTTAGCCCAAAAATGGAAAACTCAGGAGTTACCGACGATTGAAGAGTGGCAGACGAAAATGATGGACTATGCGGAATTAGCAAGGCTGACTAGCATGATCCGAAACCAGGGAGAGGCAAGGTTCCAAAAAAACTGGAGTAAATTCATGGACTACATGGAGAGGAACTGTAGAAGTTTAAAGACACTTGCAGGACTGAAATAAATCCTACGAAATGACTTTAAATAGAGGGAGTAAAGGAACTGCGAGATAGGAGTGGATAAGAAAACTGAATGAGGGGAGGGAAGTCAAAGCTCGGCAGAGCATAGTGAATTTGAGATAATGGAATAGATGTTAAAAGGAGAAAATTTTGTGTTTATTGTGTGTTGTTGTGTTTGTTGTTGAATGTTTTGTTATTGTTGAATGTGTTTATTTGAAAATTTAATAAATTGCTTTTTTAAAAAAAGAATTGGCCTCCCTCAGCAGCTCAAATACAAAGGTGGGGGGGTCTAGTAGGTCATATGGGGCACTGCCCCACCAACCTCAACCTGCCCTCAGCCTCCCTCACCTACTTATAACTTCTTACTTAAAAGCTGCCCAAAGCACTGCAGCCCTGGTTGTGAGCTTCCTCCTCCTCTGTCTCCCTGCTGCCCCTGTAGGTCGACTCATATCTGTCAGATGATGGTCACTGGTTGTGTGTTACTGAAGATGGAGCAGGAGCAAGCAAGATGCATCCTGTCGGGCTGCCCAGACTCCTCCATTTCGTTGCCATGTTTGGCGAGGGGCTGAGGATTCCCCAGGACAACGTCTCCCAGGATTCCATTGGGAGAGAAGGAAGGACTAAAAACATATGCAGCGTAGTGGTTAGGGTGCCAGACCTGGGAGACCAGGGTTCAAATCTCCACTTAGCCATGAAGCTCACTAAGTGACCTGGAGCCAGTCGCTGTCTCTCAGTCTAACCTACCTCACAGGGTTGGTGTACAGGTAATATGGAGAGAGAGAGTGGGGTGCATGCTTCCTAAGCTCTTTGGAGGAAAGGTGGGATATACGATGTAGTAAAGAGATAAATCAATAAAGCAGTGTAGATTTGCCGAAGAAGAAAGTGCTCTTTTTCTAACACAAGTTGGGGCACCTGCTTTTAACCGATTTCTCCTCCTGCTTACTGCAACCTTCCTGCCATTTCCAGTAAGGGAAAGTCACTAATGGATACAAACCATAGTCTTATACAAAATTTTTGTTTAAATAAATAAATTCACCTTTGAGCAGGGGTGGAGAACCTCTGGCCCATGGCCCTAATTTGGCCCATGAGACCCTTTTGGCCACGCCTACCTACCCCTGCGGGACGCGGGTGGTGCTGTGGGTTAAACCACAGAGCCTAGGGCTTGCCGATCAGAAGGTCGGCAGTTCAAATCCCTGTGACGGGGTGAGCTCCAATTGTTTGGTCCCTGCTCCTGCCAACCTAGCAGTTCAAAAGCATGTCAAAGTGCAAGTAGATAAATAGGTACCGCTCTGGCGGGAGGGTAAATGGTGTTTCCGTGTGCTGCTCTGGTTCGCCAGAAGCAGCTTTGTCATGCTGGCCACATGATCCGGAAACTGTATGCCGGCTCCCTCGGCCAATAAAGCGAGATGAGTCGTCCGCGACTGGACCTAACGGTCAGGGGTACCTTTACCTTTACCTGCCCCTGCCCCTGGTGCCTTGTGTGATGTCATTGTGGTGTCATCTGGCTCCACCCACATATCAAACTTGGCACTTGGGTGAGTATAAAAATCTGGCTGGCCGGCCGGATCCAGTCCACCACCACCTTTAAAGGTAAAGGTAAAGGGACCCCTGACCATTAGGTCCAGTCATGACCGACTCTGGGGTTGCACGCTCATCTCGCATTATTGGCCAAGGGAGCCGGCGTATAGCTTCCAGGTCATGTGGCCAGCATGACAAAGCTGCTTCTGGCAAACCAGAGCAGCACATGGAAACGCCGTTTACCTTCCCGCTGTAGCGGTTCCTATTTATCTACTTGCATTTTGACGTGCTTTCGAACTGCTAGGTTGGCAGGAGCTGGGACCAAGCAACGGGAGCTCAGCCCGTCACAGGGATTCGAACCGCCGACCTTCTGATCGGCAAGCCCTAGCCTCAGTGGTTTAACCACAGCGCCACCTTTGGAACCCTCTAAATAGAAACATCACTTTGCACAGCACAATCTTATCTGTTTTCACTTAGAAGTAAGTCCCGCTATTTCATTCACTATGGCTCCCTCCCAGCTACTAATAGAATTACATTAGGTTGCATTAGGGCCTTGGGTTTTTAAGAATTTGTAGCTAGCAACTCCTTGTAGAAGAAATGGAGTGGCCCTCATAGTCAACAAAAGTCAAAAATGACAGAATGATCTCGATACGAATCCAAGGCAGACCTTTTAACATCACAGTAATCCAAGTTTATGCACCAACTACCGGTGCTGAAGAAAGTGAAATTGACCAATTCTATGAAGACCTACAACACCTTCTAGAAATGACACCAAAGAAGGATGTTCTTCTCATTACAGGGGATTGGAATGCTAAAGTAGGGAATCAAGAGATAAAAGGAACAACTGGCAAGTTTGGCCTTGGAGTTCAAAATGAAGCAGGGCAAAGGCTAATAGAGTTCTGTCAAGAGAACAAGCTGGTCATCACAAACACTCTCTTCCAACAACACAAGAGACGACTCTACACATGGATATCACCAAATGGGCAGCATCGAAATCAGATTGATTATATTCTCTGCAGCCAAAGATGGAGAAGCTCTATACAATCAGCAAAAACAAGACCTGGAGCTGACTGTAACTCAGATCATCAGCTTCTTATAGCAAAATTCCAGCTTAAACTGAAGAAAGTAGGAAAAACCACTGGGCCAGTAAGATACAATCTGAATCAAATCCCTTATGAATACACAGTGGAAGTGAGGAACAGGTTTAAGGATTTAGATTTGGTGGACAGAGTGCCTGAAGAACTATGGATGGAGGCTCGTAACATTATACAGGAGGCAGCAACGAAAACCATCCCAAGGAAAAGGAAATGCAAGAAGGCAAAATGGCTGTCCAACGAGGCCTTACGAATAGCGGAGGAGAGGAGGCAAGCAAAATGCAAGGGAGATAGGGAAAGATACAGGAAACTGAATGCAGATTTCCAAAAAACAGCAAGGAGAGATAAGAGGGTCTTCTTAAATGAGCAATGCAAAGAAATAGAGGAAAACAATAGAATGGGGAAAACCAGAGATCTATTCAAGAAAATTGGAGATATGAAAGGAACATTTCGTACAAAGATTACCATAATCAAGGACAAAAGTGGTAAGGACCTAACAGAAGCAGAAGACATCAAGAAGAGGTGGCAAGAATACACAGAGGAATTATACCAGAAAGATATGGAGGTCTCGTACACCCCAGGTAGTGTGTTTGCTGACCTTGAGCCAGACATCTTGGAGAGTGAAGTCAAATGGGCCTTAGAAAGCACTGCTAATAACAAAGCCAGTGGAAGTGATGATATTCCAGCTGAACTATTTAAAATTTTAAAAGATGATGCTGTTAAGGTGCTACACCCAATATGCCAGCAAGTTTGGAAAACTCAGCAATGGCCAGAGGATTGGAGAAGATCAGTCTACATCCCAATTCCAAAGAAGGGCAGTGCCAAAGAATGCTCCAACTACCGCACAATTGCGCTCATTTCACACGCTAGCAAGGTTATGCTTAAAATTCTACAAGGCAGGCTTAGGCAGTATGTGGACCGAGAACTCCCAGAAGTGCAAGCTGGATTTCGAAAGGGCAGAGGAACCAGAGACCAAATAGCAAACATGCGCTGGATTATGGAGAAAGCTAGAGAGTTCCAGAAAAACGTCTACTTCTGCTTCATTGACTATGCAAAAGCCTTTGACTGTGTCGACCACAGCAAACTATGGCAAGTTCTTAAAGAAATGGGAGTGCCTGATCACCTCATCTGTCTCCTGAGAAATCTCTATGTGGGACAAGAAGCTACAGTTAGAACTGGATATGGAACAACTGATTGGTTCAAAATTGGGAAAGGAGTACGACAAGGTTGTATATTGTCTCCCTGCTTATTTAACTTATATGCAGAATTCATCATGCGAAAGGCTGGACTAGATGAATCCCAAGCAGGAATTAAGATTGCCGGAAGAAATATCAACAACCTCAGATATGCAGATGACACAACCTTGATGGCAGAAAGCGAGGAGGAATTAAAGAACCTTTTAATGAGGGTGAAAGAGGAGAGCGCAAAATATGGTCTGAAGCTCAACATCAAAAAAACCAAGATCATGGCCACTGGTCCCATCACCTCCTGGCAAATAGAAGGGGAAGAAATGGAGGCAGTGAGAGATTTTACTTTCTTGGGCTCCTTGATCACTGCAGATGGTGACAGCAGTCACGAAATTAAAAGACGCCTGCTTCTTGGGAGAAAAGCAATGACAAACCTAGACAGCATCTTAAAAAGCAGAGACATCACCTTGCCGACAAAGGTCCGTATAGTTAAAGCTATGGTTTTCCCAGTAGTGATGTATGGAAGTGAGAGCTGGACCATAAAGAAGGCTGATCGCCGAAGAATTGATGCTTTTGAATTATGGTGCTGGAGGAGACTCTTGAGAGTCCCATGGACTGCTAGAAGATCAAACCTATCAATTCTTAAGGAAATCAGCCCTGAGTGCTCCCTGGAAGGACAGATCGTGAAGCTGAGGCTCCAATACTTTGGCCACCTCATGAGAAGAGAAGAATCCTTGGAAAAGACCCTGATGTTGGGAAAGATTGAGGGCACTAGGAGAAGGGGACGACAGAGGACGAGATGGTTGGACAGTGTTCTCGAAGCTACGAACATGAGTTTGACCAAACTACGGGAGGCAGTGCAAGACAGGAGTGCCTGGCGTGCTATGGTCCACGGGGTCACGAAGAGTCGGACACGACTAAACGACTAAACAACAAAAGCTAGCAACTCCATTCATAAGGATCAGATCAGTCATCTGCCTACGAGGGAAACAGAGAGGAGAAAGAATGGCCCTCCTGTGGGGCAATGGGGCAGTGCATCTGACTGTTAACCAGAAAGTTGGTGGTATGAGCCCACCCAGGGGTGGCTGTGGCCAGGATTCCTGCATCCAGGGGGTGGTCTAGATGATTTCTTAGTGTCCCTTCCAACTCTACCATTCTATGATTCTGTGAATAGCAGTAAACCTTGTGTTACCAGTGTGGTCAGTGTTGTTGTCCATATGAGGAAATGTCTCCTGGAAGTGGTGTAAGGCCCAGAATAAGAATAATTTGTTTGCTTGCTTGCTTGCTTGCTTGCTTGCTTGCTTGCTTGCTTGCTTGCTTGCTTGCTTGCTTGCTTGCTTTTTAAAAATCAAACTACATATTTTACGTTTGTTAAAAAATAAAATGGAAATCTTCTTAAAACACACTGCCAGTCCCAACATAACCTTTCTGTTCCTGTCTGTGTATTGCTGAGAATAACTCAGCAACAACATACGGTACTGCAGAGGTAAATGTGCCTTTCCTGCCCCCCCCCCATGCGTGTTTGCATACTCACACACCCCACTGCCATTATTAGAGGTCTCTAACTACAGCATAGAACAGGAGTGCCACCTGCTGACTATTTCTTGCTATCAATCCTACATAGTGAAATATTCCATCATCTCCTCCTTTAGGGGCCACGTGACTCATAGGCAGATTCACACGGAGGTGCACAAGATCAGACTGCCCCGGTTCAAGGAGATGGGCTGAAACTGGGTGGTATCCAATGATGCAAGGATCTCTGGCTTGCGCAATGAGACTTTCCTTCCCTTCCTCCCCCATGCATGCCCTCCATAAGTCGGCTCTGGGGGTTTGGGACAACCCCTAGAAAATATTTGGGGGCACACGGGGGAAGGGGTGAGATGGGGGAAAGTCCCATTGCACCCACATAAACCCTTGCTTTGTCCTGACTTGTGCTACATTGGATACAATTATAAGTCAGTGGTGGAGCAAATGCCCAGCATTCCAAAGGTTCAGGTTCAACCCTGACCATCTCAAGGCAAGGCAGGGATTCAGCGTCTACAGTACTAAACTAAATGCATCAATGCTCTGACTCAATATAAAGTAGACTTCCTATCTCCAGTATATATTTCCCACTCTTTAAATTATCTGGCTCACTACATACTCTCCTGTGCTAAGATTACTCTCTCTCTTTGAACTTCTTGTTTGAACCTCAGTGCTAAGATGAAGAAATTTGTTGCCTCTCTCTCTTTCACACTTTCTCTCTCTGTGTGTCTCTCTCTCTTTCTCGCTTTCTCTCTCTCTCTCTCTCTCTGCTGCACAAAAATCCAGTACAGAGGTGGCTTGAGGTCATGACCCTGCGGTCCACTGGTGACCAGAACACAGAATCAGAGACTATAGTATCACTGGCAGAATAGGCAGTCTGGATTCCTGGTTCTGGGTGATCAGGGGGTCGCTGGCTGGCAGGCAGGAGAAAGTTGAACCAGATCCAACAGTACCAGAGTCCATTGAACTGGAAGACCCTGATGGGTATTGTGCCCTGCACCTGAGAAATCAAACGCCTTCAACACTACATCACCAGTCTAATGGTGCAGGGCACGCTTTAGGATGGTGGAAGGTCAGAGTGCAGGAGAAGGGCCCATTTGTAGCCCAGAAGGCTGGCCCTTTAAGACACTCCAGGCTCCAAAGGGAAACAGAGCACAGGTGAGAGGGAGTGGAGGCAGAGGCTCAACAGGCTCCAACACTTTGTAACAGATTTGAAATTACTCCCCCCCCCCAAAAAAAAGATGTGCTAGAGAGATCTTCTGAAATGCTGTACTTCAGTTGCCAGTTATCTGAGGCTCTTGCTCAGCTTTTGCATTAAAAGGTGTTTAGTTTTTTAGAAAGTGGAAGTCAAGAGAATCAAAACAACAAATGCAACCGTTTGTAAAATATATACAGTATCTATATACCGTAAATGCCGTGCTCAGCAAATCGCATCACTGCTGTGTATATCTTAGGGAGGCCTCAGATTACTGCTTTATCCAAGGTTCAGAATACTACGGTAGGATTTTAAAGTTTACAGCATTGTTGGCCCAGCTACAAAGAATTATCATTTCCTTTCTGCCTTTGCCCAGGACCTGATGATAACTCCAAAAATAACAAGATTCCTTAGGCTTGGAAACTGGAGTTCAAAGAGATTTTGTTCATGTTTTGTAAAAGATACACAGATATTCTCCCAAACAAATGGAAAATACTTAAAAGGTTTAAACATGACATGCAGCAAAGAAAAAGAAAGAAAGGCCAATCCTAAAATGGAAATAATTTGCTTAATCCTTTGCAGGGGTTGCTGTACTGTCATTTACAGGCAGTCTGTTTACTTAGTCTATTACCATCTCTGAGGGACTTTATAAAAGCACAAATCAGAGCCAGTTGTTCATTGATTTCTTTTCCAGTAAAATAGAAAGCAGGAACATTACAGCTGAAGTGGACAATCAATTTATGGGTAGGGAAAATGTTTTAAAATATGGATTATTAACTTCCTTAGTAAATCTAATGGAGGTTTTGTTTCCCATAACCCTAATTTACACATAATAGCCAGCATGATTTACTGGAAAGTGAGCACAGAAACTAATTACTGTAAGGTGAACATTGTCAAATTCAGAACAAAAACAAAAGAAGGCTTTTAACTGCTAGAGATGTTAACATTTTGAAATATCCCTGCAAGACTGATCAAGGCCAAGGCAACAACTTTATTCAGCAGGTCAATTTATACAAAGATATTGAGGTCAGGAAGCAATACACACAAAGAGGTAGTTTTTGAGACACACACCCCAACTCTCTCTCTCTCTCTCTCTCTCTCTCTCTCTCTCTCTCTCTCTCTCTCTCTCTCTCTCTCTCCTTCTGGGGCATCAAAAATGATAGGATATTAGTTGGCATGGAGATGTTTCCAGTATATTTCGTTTGAGGCGTTTTGGCACATGGGCTTTGTTCACACTCAGAATGTGACTAACAATCAGATATGGAGTCAGGGAGATTTCTTCCCACCAGATCAAAACAGCAATGGCGTGGGACATTTCTTGCTTTTCCTTCCACTGTGTGGCTTGGCTTGTTTGCCTGAAGCATCTTGAACTACTTGCTCAAAGTCTATACAAACCTTCTGTGGGTTTACGGGGCTGCGCTGTGCCGCCTGCCTGGGGGAGACCGACCAGCCGACGTGCCGATTGGCAGGCACACACACCCCAACACTGACCAGGCGGCCATTCAGTGAGGGGGCTCAGGGCACGGTGGCAAGGCCAGGTCGAGCTCCAGGTCCCAGAGGCCCCCAGCAACAGGCAGGGTGGGAAGGGGATCCCTGCAACTGGTTCACACCCCCTGAAAATTGTGCGTCTGGGACTGCGCTCCCCCCCCCCCCCCCGGCACGCTATGCCTTTGCCTAACAGCAGTGTTTGGGGACTATTTGGAGTGCTAATGCCCAGGCCAGGAACATGTGAAGAAATACAGGTCACAGCCACACAATGCAGTTAAAGCACATTTACAGCACATGGCTTTCTCCAAATAACCCAGGAAACTCTGGGAACTCTAGCTATGTGAGGGGATCAACTACAGTTGCCAGGATTCTTTGGGGGAAGCGTTTTATAGGTGCTACTGGAAGGATTTTTTTATTTTGTTTTGACTGCGTCAGACCAACACGGCTACCTGCCTGTAACTGAAATTTCAGTTGTTACTTCTGTTGATGATAGCGGCAGTAAGCCTCCAGTCCCTGTAAACATTTACCTGGGATCTGAACTTAATGAGACTCACTGCTGAGTAGATACATAGGAGCACACTCTAAAAGGCTTGCAGCAGCAGCAGCAGCAGCAGCAAGGACATTAGAGCAGGCAAGAAAAGGAAAATCCTATCCATTCGCTTCCGAGGTAACAAACCTTCTGAAATTTCCCTGACCAGGGCAAGAATGGACATGAACAACTTATTAAGTCACACTTTTGAAATATGATTTAATGAGGAACTGTTACTTGAATATGCCCCCCCCACTTCCTACTCTACACGCTCAAAAGAAGATTGAAGGGTTCTACTTGTCAATCATTGTAATGTGGAGAATATGCTAGCTTTGATCTTCAATGCTCATTGGCTACAAAAACATAGAAATCTGGTTGGCTGCTTGAATGCTGCCTGATATTGTTTTATCAATAATGACGGTCCTACATGACTTGCAACTTACCAAGTTGAACGCAGCAGCACACCAGCTATGGATGTTGGCCAGCAAGAGCTGATCAGACATGCTGGTTTCATTTGGCAGTGTGGGATTGCAAAAGCAAGGCAGCTGTCAAGCATATGGTAGGACATCACACTTGGCTGGGGGGCTGAGTTTGCCTTGGCAGATCACAGGTAAATGCAGGCCTGAACTGTGTTAGTCACCATCAAACACACAAATGACTATGGCTGTTTTCACAAGTGAAGCTAAGAGCATAACATTCATGAATGTGAGAAAATGAATGACGGGTGTTTTTAAATTGAATCGGCTGCAGGGAACAGATCAGAAGCGAGGCTGCATGGCAAGCAGGGACTGCTTTGAGGTAAAGGTCTATTGGAAGGGAAGGATGTGGGGGAAACAACCTTTGCGATTTGTCATTTAAAGCAGTCAGCAGGATTGGCCCCAGGGTAAAGGGAAGATAGGAGGCTTGGGTTAGGCATACAATTAAGAGGGGAGGCCTCCTGTTTCAGAGGTTTGTGTGTAAGAAGACGCTCCTACCATAAGTGGTGCTATATTAACCAACAAGCTTAGCTTGGTATTTCTTTCCCCTTTTCTCTCGAATAAAATCCATTAAACAGTTGCACCTGGTCTGTCTTCCAAGGCATTCACAGTAAGAGAATGTGACAGCATCTTCTAGAAAGTGTACCTTTTTTCTTTCTGTTTAAAGGAAAGGGAGGGAGGGAGGAGCAATTTAATTTGTAAAATGTACTCATAAAAACTTCCCAAGTCTGTAAGAGAAATATGACAGTCTGAAACTGTCAGAAGGGAGGATTTTTTCATTATTATTATTATTATTATTATTATTATTATTATTATTATTATTAATTAGGCCAATATTTTTCCAACCAAGAATATTCTGAAAAAGAGATAGTGTCTAGTCCTTTGGATAACATAGTTACTAGTCTCTTGTACAACTCTAAGGACAGTTCTCCTAGAATATAACATGCATAAAAGGAGACTGTAATAGACACTATGTTAAAATTGAGGAATTAGTACCACATTGTCACCTGTCAAATTTTATGTCCATTTAATTCTTTGAAGTAATCAGTAGAGGGTGCTGTTCCATTTGGCAATGCATTCCTTTCTGCAGCATAAATCCATGTATTTTCAAAAGAATGTGATTCAGACATTACAGTTTTTAGCTAAAATAAAGAGCTTGCTGTCTTAACTGACAGCAACCTGCAATCACACAAGCATTCTGACTTAGGGCTGCCAAGTTTTAATCAGCAGCTTAATCAATGAAAGTTTTTGTTGATTAATTACAGACTGCAGAGTTTGATATTGAAACTTATGGAGAAATATTCATATGTTGGCACGAATGTGATTCTGGATTGTCACTTGAATAAGACACCACTTTTGCACACCACCCCAACTTCCGAGCGGTGCAAGATTCCAGGGGGTTCCAGGCACATACCCAGGGTTCGTGTTTCCTTTGCAATGAGATACAGAGGGTACTTGGGTGTCTTTATGATATATGGTTTGTTTACACATGTATACGACCTGAGCCTGTGATGGAGGGGTTCACAGCATTAACACCCCAAGAGGGGCTTGCTTCCCCATATCCACAACCTTGGATTCAAACAAAGATCAAGCATTACTCTGTCTTTCTGGCTTCCCAGCCTGCTGCCTTGCTTCTACCTTCTAACTTCACTCTCAGCTCTGGCCTTAAATTACCAGCCAGTTGAGGGTGGGTGTCCGTCCTTTTGATATCTAGCACAGAGCCACTTCATTTGTTCCTTTAATGGCCCATAACCCAGGCTATCACCTCACAAGGAACCTAGTCTGGCTATTCCAGGAATTTGAATCCTTGCATAAATTTTAACACTTGCTGGATCCAGGAATTAGAAGAGTCTCTGCATGCAGCCTACTCCCCAATGAATAGAACTGGAACTTCAAAAGTGCACAGAAAATGAGTCATTGAACCCATTTCAAATATAATGGTTGTTCCTCGGGGACAACTCAGAAACTTTGATATGATGTGAAAGAGAGCTTTGGCTATCCTTTGAACTAAAATGATTTGCCCCTGAAAAAAGGCTCTTAAGACTTGAAATGTATTAGGCTAAATAAATAATCTTTGACGACTTTGCATTTGATGCCCTCTCATCCTTCTATATCTGGCTCAAAGATCTGAACATGTAATTAGCTCTGAAGCAATCACATTTGCAAACAAAATTTCAAATGGCATAATTGTGCATGGACACCCTCCCACACATCCCGTGATGGAAACAGCCATCTAAAGCCAGATTTTAAGATTGCACTAAGTAGCTTGATGATTGGACAGCAGGATGAATCTTAAAAAACAAATTTCCCCAAAGTAGTACATGTGCCTGTGTAGTACAACTGCAGCCACAGGGCTAGTCATTCCACATGCAAATACTATTTTAACATGGCTACTCTTGCACATCTCGTCAGGAAGGTAGCAGAAAATAATAATCTCTAAATAAACCTGTTGTGTCTGCTGCTGCTCGAGAGCAAATACTCATTCCATCCCCAGTATTAATAGTTGCTGATTCTCCATCCATTCTTTCACAGCACCCATTCAGAGCTTCATAGTCTTCCTTCCCCATCTCATTTTCACAGGATGTTTCAGTGTATTTCGTGGAGAAACAGTTTTGCTCTTTTATTCCCTCTCCTAAATCAATGCTGAGAGTTCAAGCCTTGAGCGAAATCATTGTACAACAACCAAGGGTTGTAAGGTTCATGGCAACTAATCTAGCCTGCACAAATTCTTAGTAACAGCACAAAATAAAGCACATGTCTGTGAAGGAGTTGTGGATGTATTTGTAGGGAAGCAATTACTATTCCTATAAACATTACCCTTGGGTACAGGATGACTCAATGGAAGAGAACATGAGCAGAGGAAGTCTTTCTTTGCTAGTTTCTTCAGAACCCTCTCAGATATGTGTCAATAGCTGCTACTGTTTTTCATTTGTAAGTGACGTGTGGTTGGGAAGACACTAGTGTTCACTACCCCCTATAGCTACGAATAGCTACCAGTATGTACCTCTTCCTGGCACATAATACTGCCCAAAATAATACTGTACAAGGCGCAACTTGCTTCCAGGTAAACAGAATGTTCAAATATTTAAGTTAAACTGAGCAATAAAGGCCACACATAGAGGGAGGGAAGAGTAAATAATGAAGAAAATGTAAGCCAGAATAATGCTGCACATGGCAGAACTTGTAAACAAAGTATGCCAGCCAATCTGCTTCCTTCGTGATTAACAGCAGTGCAGTCATTTGGCATCAAACGAACGAGTCTTAAAAAAGTAAACACATGGAAGAACTGTGCCAGAAAAGCTTTTCTTCCCACATGCAACCCCAGCCTAAAAAAGGTAGTTATTTCAATAAAGTTCCCAATCAAGATTTTATATGTAATTTTTAATGGTTTACCTTTGCTCACTATCTCAATAATAGAGGAGGAGGAGGAGAGGAGGAGGAGGGAAGTTTCCAAAGGCAGCCAAATTCAAATATCAACATAAGCTAGAAAGATGTATTCACCGTTCCATTGGCATCACCAACATTTGCACATAGAAACAGGCAAATCCAAACAAGCTAGCCAGGCAATGCTTCTGCAAACCAGTAGAACGAATGGATTAGGTGCACACAACAGCATGGGGAATACACTTCTAGAGCATAGCAGCATCTCTTTTCATGTTCCTCTGTTTGCATGGTGAGTTGCCAATCATTCGTACAATTCATGGGTGAAACTACTCACAGGTGAGTTATGCTGAATCCTTTGCTAGATACTCTGCTTCCGGGGATGTGAGGCAGGAAGTTACGGACACACAAATAATGGTCTAAACCACTGAGCCTAGGGCTTGCCGATCAGAAGGTCAGCGGTTTGAATCCCTGCGACAGGGTCAGCTCCCGTTGTTCGGTCCCAGCTCCTGCCAACCTAGCAGTTCGTAAGCATGTCAAAGCACAAGTAGATAAATAGGTACCGCTCTGGCAGGAAGGTAAACGGTGTTTCTGTGCACTGCTCTGGTTCGCCAGAAGTGGCTTAGTCATGCAGGCCACATCACTCAGAAGCTGTCTGTGGACAAACGCCGGCTCCCTTGGCCTATAGAGCAAGATGAGCGCTGCAACCCCAGAGTCGTCCGCAACTGTACCTAACAGTCAGGGGTACCTTTACCTTTAAGAAATAATTGAGTAATGCATATTACACTGCATTTATTTATTTATTTATTGCATTTATATACTACCTTTCTGCCAAGGCACCCAAGGCAGTTTACAACGTAAAAAATAATAAACCAAATAAATGTTATAATATATAAAAAAAAATCAGACTCCTCTTGGGCTGACTGATGGTCTCTTCACAGGAGTGAATGGCGGGTGGTCCCTTGCCTCCATTTCCTCACTCCTGCCTTCCCACACGACACACAGGTCTTTCTTAAGCAGCCAAAAGGATGACAGCTGGTCCCGACAAAGTTTATGATACTATTTTTCTAACTGCAGACAAGCTGGTCGCAGGAGTTGCAAATTTTGAGGGGGGGAAATCACATGTAGAGTGAAATCCAGTATGAGCAGAGCCTGCAGGATGGTCCACATATCACATAAAGCTGCTGTTTAAAACTGAGTTGTGGTTTAATGTGAATGAGCATCATGCTTGTGCATATAACTCAAATGTTTCCATGGTGCTCCCCCCCCCCAAAAAAACGTTAGTCATGCAGGTTCGTGGATAGTTTCTATCCAAACAAACCAAGAGCAGGAGCCAACGTCTGTCCTTGGCTTACAGCTTGTGCTTTGCTTGTGGGAAACAAACCATGAGCCCTGGTTTAGATGGCACAGCAGGACAGAAGCACCTTGTGAGCAGCGTGCACCAACATTAACATTAATTCATGGCATGGATCATTCACATTAAACCATGGCATGCTTTAAACTATGACGTGATGTGATGTGCAAACTGGTTCCACAACTTGGAGAGGGGTTGTTTTGATCGCTAAGAGAGTGCGCTGCTGCAGAATATACAAACAAGTTTAGTACAGAAGCAGGTGAAAATAAAACCTGGTTAGAATGTCTGTACAAAAGAAAAGAAACAAATTTTGGCAACTGAGACAGAATTCCTTGGAACAAGTACACAAGGCTTAAAAGCTAGTTCATACTTGTTGTTGAGCTGGAAATATACTACACTCACTGGGTAATGCAGAAGGATGCTACTGGCCAATCTCCAAGTCTAAATGTACTTTGAATGCAGAGAAAATGTAATTTGTGGCATAGGTTTGTTATAACAGTAAGCTAGCTGTTGTTTGACAAAATTAGTAACACTTGAAATTCAGTTAGGGAGTCTCAGTTTCAGAACAAAAAAGGGGGAGAAAAAGTAAGGACCCTGAACAATAAGGGTTCACAGGAGAAATAGGCAATCTTTCCCTAGCACAAATAGATTTAAAACCAAGCCACAGAAAACCCTACAAAAGCCATTCTGAAAGCAGCTTTTAGAGTGAAGAGCATGTGTTGTATTACAAAGATAGAGAAAATGATTGTTTTTCAATTATTTTGATTAGTTCCAGGAAAAAAGGTAGGCATGGTTTAAAACTAATGCCTTAGATGAATAGTCTCCTGCCTTTGTGCTTCCCTTAATAGAGGCTTCTCTATTCTTGTCAGTATCAGAAAAAAATATTTCAATTCATTTTCTTTTACTTCAGTTTAAGCAAAATTTAGGCAGAATTTTAACCTGCTCAAATAACAGTTAAAGCTTAAAAAGTGGAAAGTCTATTTACACCAGGCTCTAAGAGTGTTTTTTTATTTTAAAAAAGGTATACTGCCTCTCCCTCATATTACCTGTGTTTTTAAACTCATCACAATTTTATGCTACATCCCCACTTAAAAAATAATAATGATTCACAAGGAACGGTATCAAAACCAGAAGGTAAAAATAACTGAGTTTTCTGTTCACAGATTACTCTTGAGACTTTCAGTCCTTTTAGGGGTTTAGTATAACTGCCTTGGCCAAGAGTTTCGGTAGTAGCCATTATGCAAAAACAGTTATGTCATTCAAGCAACGAAGGTTAAGCATCGCATAACAGGGTTCTATGTTTTCCAAGCCTGAAATGCAGTTGTGTTAACCTCGTAGACTATTCCTGAGAACTCATTTGGTTTTTGTTGTAGTCTCGGTGGGATCTATTGTTGGATGTTGTTTCAATCATGTGTTGTAAATTCTAGAAGCTCTTTTCGCTACAGTTTGAGCATCTGGTAAATTCTCTTCCTGTTCTTCAGTCTGCTTCAGCTTAAGAAACACTTCTGATTTCAAGAAGCGGCTGTAGCTGTCGTACTTCATGAGGCTGAAGATCTGAAGGGGGGGGCAGGGAAAACAATCTAGATGAAACAAAGCCTTAAAACACATAAACTAAGAAGGTTGTACAACAGAGATCTGCAATGAGCCCTCAAACTGTTAGACCATAATTCAACATATTAAATGAAAAGAACGAATCTGTGTCAGCTATGCTATAAACTAAGGGGAATATGTTGTTACTATTACCTCACAATAGCCACCCCAAATAAAATATGATCAGGTCTTGAATTTGTTGGATAACTACATATCTTAAAAGTATGCAATAGGCAACCCTGTTTAAGGAAGTTTTTAAACTGGTGCTTTTATTATGATTTTAGATATGTTGTAAGCCACCCAGAGAGGCTGGGAAAAGCCAGACACATGGGCGGGGTATAAATAAATTATTATTATTATTATTATTATTATTATTATTATTATTATTATTATTATTGCAATATCACATTTTTTAAAAAAATACATCTTCTTGAGTACTGTCTATGGTACAATATACTGCTATTCCTTTTTGTAACAATCCAATTTGGCCATTGTCAGATAAATGATAGGACACCACTCTGTCACATTATGATTTGTCTCACAACCTCTGTAGAAAATATCCCACTGCTGAACTTAGCCAGAACATATCCCCAAATGCAACCAAGTAACTACTGTAGAATCAAAAATAAAAATGAGAGCTTTGTTTTACTAAGTTTTTTTTTAAGTACAAGACTTCCTAAACACTGTTATTAAGTAAAAACCACTAATTCAAAGTGCTGGTTTTGACCTATAAAGCCTTAAATGTCTCAGGAATGCAATACTTCAAGTACCGCCTCTTCCCATCAGAACCTACCTGGACTCTGAGATCATCTTCTGAGGCCCTTCTTCATGTGCCTCCTCCTCAAGAGTTCCAGAGGGTGGCAACACGAGAATAGGCCTTCTCTGCAGTGGCTCCCCATCTGTGGAATGCTCTCCCCAGGGAAGTTCGCCTGGCACCTTCATTATACACCTTTAGGTGCCAGGCAAATACGTTTCTTTTTAACCAGGCCTTTGGTTGATCTGATTGACATCCTATGCCCTTTTAAAATGTGGCTCTTTTGGGGGGGTGTTATTGGGTTGATTTTATTTTGATTATATATATATATATTGTGGTTTTATATTCTGATTTTGTTCTGTGAACCGCCCTGAGACCTCCAGGTATAGGGCAATATATAAATGTAATAAATAAATAATAATAGAATTTTGGTTTGGCTCAGCATCCAGGTGTTCTTTTATCCTAGATCACTCATTGGAAGTTCCATCTTGGCACAGCCTTCCTGACACCCTGTAGTGCAGTAAGCCAACTGGCTACTGCCAGACTTTGGAACTCCTTCCCTAGAGAAGCTAGACTGGCTCCCTCCTTGCTGTCCTTCCAATGAGCTTTTGGGAATGAACTGCTTTTAATTAAAGGGCCGGTGCTCTGCATACAAAAATGTTTTTACTGAGAGAAATTTGCACTTAATGCTAAAGACTTTTCACGAGAATTCTCTTTTTTAAAAAAAAGGGGGATGCAAATTGCTTCAGAAAAGTGGATAACTGAATTTAAGATTGGAAAAGGAGAATCTGAGAGAAATGAAATAGTAATGGAAGTGGAATAGAAGCCTATATAACCCTCTAGCTAGCTGCAGAATAATCAGAGTAGTTGTGGTGGATTTCATTGCAAAGTGCTTAGAGTAACTAAACTATTTAGTTACAGGTAGGTAGCCGTGTTGGTCTGAGTCGAAACAAAATAAAAAATTCCTTCCGTAGCACCTTAAAGACCAACTAAGTTTTTATTTTGGTATGAGCTTTCGTGTGCATGCACACTTCATCAGATACACTTCAGTGTATCTGATGAAGTGTGCATGCACACGAAAGCTCATACCAAAATGTAGTGTATCTGAAGTGTATTTGATGAAGTGTGCATGCACACGAAAGCTCATACCAAAATAAAAACTTAGTTGGTCTTTAAGGTGCTCCTGAAGGAATTTTTTTATTTTGTTTAAACTATTAAGGAGTGTTTTGTATTCTCAACCCAAATTGGGAACAAAATCTCATATGCAGAAAATGGAAACAAGTTTCATAAAGTCTGTTTCTAAAACATCATATATATGGCTAGTGGACTGCAGGCTTTTTCTTTTCTTTTTTTAGCCCACAGCTGCAGGAACTCAGCACAACTCAGCCATATTGCAACAACTTTTAAATTAACATGTATATTTTGTGTTTCAGCTTAAATATCATGATTAACAGATTAGTAGCTTGGTGGTGCTACTTATTTTCAAACCATTAAGATGCCTCGAAGCTGTAATTTAGTTTAAGCAAAAGGAAGCATTTCTAATCTGCCACATTCAATGACTTCCAAATAAAGGTATCATATTGAGGAACCAGAGTATTATATTATTGTTCAACAGTGTAACACTTTTTGCATACCACATTTAGTGATTTCCAAATGAAGATATCATAGTGAGGGACTACAGGATATTGTTGTTCATCATTGTTGCACTTTTTGTATACAAAGTTCTTAAGATACATTGAGCAAAACATCAGGCAAACATGGTTGAATGTTTGTATTAGGGAAGGAAAGAGTGTTCAGCAGATCATATGATAGAGATCATATGACTGGGTTTGTGCAAAAACAGATTCAACTGCAAAACCACATTTTTAAATGGTCATCTAATGTAACGAACGTCTGTTCAAAGAAAACTATCACATCAAGATATGGATATAATGTTGAAGCCTCAAACTCCTCTCAGCTAGGTAACTAGTGTGTCTTACTACTGTGAACTGCATATTTGTGATTTTGGGTTGTTGTGATAAAGTTTGAGACAACTTATGCCATTTTTCAATTAAAAAGTATACAGTCTTCCCTAGAGACATTACCTCAGCCACTCCAATGATGAAGGGAGAAGTTTAGGCAGGAGGGGGCTTCCTTCCAGGGGTGCTATATGTATAGCAGAAACAGCATGCACACTAGTACTCAAAACACACACAACTGACAGCATTGGTAAAACTTTCAGCTTGTCACTTTCATCAGGGAGCAGAGTTAATGGTGAAGGAAATGATCTCAGAGCATGCTAGAAACATACCTGTGGGATTGCATCACAGTCTAGTTACAGGTCAGAGAAGGGCAGCATATGAAATATGAGAGCATTGGTGGGGATTTCTTCAGTACTTGTTGGAGGGGTGTGTGGTCACATTTAAAGCAAGGAGGGGAAACGTAACTTGTAAACAATGGATTCCTTGTTTTTTTAAAAACACAATTTTGGCGTTGGACTCTGTAAAACAGCTTGGAAAAGGAATGATGATGTTACGGCAGCTTCTAATTGCCTTATTGACCTGAACAAATAATGTAATAAGGTAGCACTAAGAAATAGATTTGTTGATTATTTTTTAATGCTTTGAGCTCTGTGCTGTCTGATACTGTTAAAAATTGATTTACTAAATTATATGTGATTGGGTGTTGGTTTGTACCCGCACCTCATGAAAGATACTTTTATTGCATGGGATTACCTTTTTAAAAATGAAAGAAAGGAGACTTAAAAGGCAACTGGAATTCAAGCTGGCACAAACTAAGGATGCATTTCAAACCTTCTACCACCAACAGGGGGGCTCTGTGGAGCCACCAAGGCATCCAGCCCTCCCACTCACCATGGCAGCAAAAGGTGTGGCAGAAGGGGGGGTGGGGCCCAATCCATATGTAATAGAATCAGGTCATAACACATATTGAGAATTGTTAATCAAAGGCTCTTCTGGAAGCCGTTAACACAACCTTTGCGTTTCTCAGAACCATCTAAATGAGCTTACAAAGAACTGCTACAGTACATTTTAAATTTTGGTGTTCTAAATTTAAAATGCTACCCTCCATGCACAATCTCTCCTAGCTCAAATTAGCAAATATAATGTGTCCCACTCACCCTTCAAATGATTCTACCACCACCACCCCCAGAGTGATGTGTCAGCTTCCTGTATCTTTGTGCCTTTAGAATTTGGACAATTGTACAAACAAACCTTAAAGCCTGCCTGAGCTCCATCTTATCAGTCCATTCACTTGAGTCAGAGAGAAGGGAAGTGACATAACTGGACCATGGAGGGGCAATCACCATGTTGTCCTTGGTGAGTTGTGCTGTGAATTGCTGGCAATTTAGTTTTTTAAACAGAGCTAATCAGGGCTAAAAAATTGCTGCACTTATCCAAGGCTCATGAGGTAGGCTGGATATCTTTACTCTTTTAACATGATGAAATAAGGTTGGTGGGGACGGGACACTAAGTAAGCTTGAACAATCATATCTTTGCTTAATAAACCAAGATATGGACGTGTATTTTGGCTGCATACATAACCCCATCGTTCCTTCCCTTTGTGCAAGCAGTGAAACAAATTAGGAAGGCGTTATACTCCCTATAGCAGGCATCCCCAAACTCGGCCCTCCAGGTGTTTTGGGACTACAACTCCCATCATCCCTAGCTAACAGGACCAGTGGCCAGGGATGGTGGGAGTTGTAGTCCCAGAACATCCGGAGGGCCGAGTTTGGGGATGCCTTCTCTATAACTTCCAAACAGGTAAACTGTGGTTAACAGCTTTGGAACACCTCAGGATATTATACCAACTTCAAACCATGGTTTAATCTGCTATTTTGATGCTGTTAAGCATAGTTTCCTGGTTCAGGGGGAGGAAAACACTATTGTTAATGGACTATTTCCTGCGTCATTCCCCAGCTTGCTTGAAGGAAGCCGTGAACGGCTGCCATAAGGTTCATTTATATCTGGGCTTAGTAAACTGAGATATGATTACCCAAATGCAGCCAATAAAAGCTGGTCCTTTGGTCCTAATAAATGGTTCATGAGAAATATGTTCATAACTCTCATAATTCATTATGTCAGATACTGGACACTATTCATAACCAATATACAGCAATATAAAGCACTGACTCTAAGCACCCTGTGGTATTTCTCTGTTGTTTTAAATGTAATGAGTGCCATTTGCCAGACCCTGCAAATGAAACAGATTTATGTAGATAAACAATATGAATGTTGCTAGGCATATAAGCCTATTTATTGCAATCCTAGGCATATTTACTTGGAAGTTTATTTACTTCTGAGTAAATATGCTTAGGTTGGGGTTCTGAGCCTTGCTTTTCCCTCCATGATTAATCTGTTCACAGAAACTGGTATGACTGCGAAAATGCAGTACAGCACAAAATAATATTTCCTAGCACAAGATATACAAATTCAAGCTTTTTAAAACTAAAAAATAAATAAAAATTACACACATATAAAGTCTCTGGTCCTCATGACTGAGAAAATACCTAAAGAATCCTTTAGCACTTTATGCATATGGGTACTGAACATCTGATACCATTGCTTTGGAATGATCCGCCCCGCCCCCCGTAAGCATTAGTGAGCTCTAGCACTTCCAACAAAAGTAGGTAACTATTATTATTCATTTATTTATTATTAAACTTATTAGTTGCTTTTTTTTACAAAAGTAACTCAAATGTATAACAATGTATAAATAAACAAACAAGCACATACACTGAAGCCAGCATAAAACAAAACAGAGGAAAACCTAAAAGCAAATAACATTTTTTTTAAAGGCAGGATTAAAACCTCACACTCACTAAAGGAGGCCACAGGTAATTAAAAGCCAAAGGCCTGGCAGAAAAGAAATGTTTTTCCCTGGTACGTAAAGATATGTATTGATGCTGCCAGGTGAACCTCAGTGAGGAGCCACCACTTTCATGAAATGGACCATTTTCATGTTGCCACTCTCTGGACTTCCTGTTGAGTTGCCACATGGAGAAGGGCCTCAAATGATGATTGCAGGGTCCGAGTTAGTTCATATAGGAAGAGGTGGCCTCCCCCTGGGGTCCTGAGCCATTGCCAGTGTTCCAAATACACTTTTTTGACATATATCAACTTCTGAGCCACAAAAATAATTCCAGAACCCCAAAGCCTCTGCCTTCCCCCAGAAACTTTCAATAAAGTGTCTTAAAAAAATGCTTGGCAAATTGTGTGGTGAAGATTAATCACTGTGGAGCTGCACCTATACCAGTGTTTCCCAAACTTGCGTCTCCGACTGTTTTTTGGACTATAACTCCCATTATCCCTAGCTAGCAGGACCTTTTAGCTCAGTGTTCTTGTTAGTAGCTAGACAGCCACCTAATCAGGGAAGTTTCTGAACCTTACCTGGTCTTGAAGTCTCTGAAACATTAGAGGGTGAGGTTTTTCCAATATTGACTCATCCAAACGGGATTGCCCTTCAACATTAACTTGAAAAGAAGCTTTACTTGAGAGGAAAGTCATGTAAATTTCATTTGCCTTCGCTTGCATCTGTGAACAGAAGGACACATTTACTAAGCAAGCGTTTTATGTTTCAATATTGCACATCTGTAGGTTTGCTAAAGCAGGAGAAAGGGGAATAATGAATGTTACGCCAAGAAACCACAGTAACAAATGCATTTCAATATGCAGCAAAAGGAAATCCTACAGACTTTTTAGACATCTATTAAGTAAAAAAGAATTGAATATACTTCTTTGATCTTAAAAAGAATCAGAAAACGATAAATAAGCTTTGTCATCCATAAAACTCTGTCCTCATCTGCAATCATGTTTTTACCTCACCCCCAATGAGGTTATGGTGTTGTAAACACAAGAGAAGTAGATCGTATTATTTTCTATGTATATTCACGTGATTTCGAAGCGTACCTGATAGCTTTGTAGGAAATGCATGCTATGCCTCAAGACTACAATGGAATCTTTCAGACAAATAGGTTTCGAAGACAATACCTGTTTCTCATCTTTTATCTTCTTAAACTCTTCACATGCTAGCCAGAACAAAACATTTTCTTCACTAAATTCTTTCTTTAAAAACTCCTGAAGAAAAGAGTGAGCTGTTAGATAATTAAAAAAAAACCAGGTCGTCATAACCTAGCCAGCCTCTCTTACTATTATCTTAACTGGAAGGTCTGATGGAAGGGGTGGGCAACCTCAATCCCAGGAGCCAAATGCAGCCTCCCAGGCTTCTCTATCTGGCCCTCATCACTCTCCCCAGGCCACACCCCCTCTCCCCATGCTGTATGCCTTAGTGGCATCTAGCCTGGCTAGAATGTGCCCTTGGACTATAATAACCCCTATAGCTTGCATGGATGGGGAGATGGGCATGTAGAGATCTCTAATTTGAGCATGGCTGGACTGCAGTCTACTGACCGAAGGTAAGAGTCACATCTTGTTACCCCACCCTCAACTAGCGTGTGGCCCCTGCAAGGTAACCCGCAAAGGAACTCAGGCAGAAAAAAAAAGATTCCTGCCAGAGTTTTAGAGACTGGAACTTGGCACTTCACACACCTCTTGTCAAACGTGACGGAATCAGTCCAGAAAGAATTTATCATTTTTGTCAATGATCCTCAAGGCTTTTATTCTCGCTAAATTTTACTCAAGCCAACCTCAGAATCAATTATTATCTAAATTCTTCGAAACGAAGGAATACAACTTAATTCTACATTGCGTCTACACCATATTGTTGGAAACAGTATTGAAGAATATGTAGGCGGAAGTAATTAAGGTAGCAACCCTAAATCTCTTGACGCCTTCTGGATCCTCCAGCAATTGTTCTAGCGATGTCGCCCATCTTGTGGTGCCATTTAAACTTTGGTGGCTGCTGCTTGGCTTGCTGTCGCTGTCGTTTATTTCTGAAAAATTAGAAATAAAGTTGGTTTTTTTTAATTTAAAAATTTCACATCTCTGCCCTCTCTTATAAGCACGGAAGTGTTCTCTATCTCCGGGGGCCAGCTTTGGGACTGTTTAACCAAAACAACTGAAAGCTCATGCTGGGCATACATTTCAGTGCAGTGCCATTTAGCCCAGAATAGCCCACAGACCTCTGTGTTCAGGATCAAAGGCTTCCTGATGCTCCCAAGCATCCTGGCTCAAGATGCTGAGCATCATAAGAACACTGAAAACCACCTTATACAAGATCAGATTATGTGTCCCTCTATCCCAGTATTGTCAATTCTGTTGGGCTTTGGGCAGAGATCTTTTCCATCATCTGCTACCTGATGCTTTTCAGTGGAGATGCTAGGGACTGAACCTTATTCGTGCATAATATGTGCTCTGCTGGTGTGTTATAGTAGCCCTTCCCCAAATGGAAGGTGAGAAAATGGCCCTGGGCAGGCATAGACAAACTGGAAAAAAAGCACATTTTCCGCTCTGCAGTTTTGAAATGTGTTAAGTTGCCATGTAGGTCAGTAATTTACAAACAAGTTTAAAACAAAAAACAAGCACTGCTATCTTAATAAGTTCATTCATTTCACAACTGTACCAAAAAAAACTGTCTCCAAACTCTGCTGCAAAACAGTGGAACTGTCAATGCTGCTATCTGCTTAACATCACACACACCAAACCTATGAGAAAACACTTGGTAAAATGCCAAGACCGCTTCCAAAATTAAGATCTTGAGACCCATGTATAAGTGTGTGCTGGGGTGAAGGGAGGAAAGTGGCTTTGTTTTTTAGAGAAGGGGAAGGGAGGTGCAGCGTGCAGCTATAAGTTGCTTTAGTGGAAAGTTGGCTGGAATTACATAAAACTTTTTTCATGCAATTCCACAAATGAACATTTGGTTCCCTTACTTTAGATGTGTGTGGGGTGGTGGTGGTTGAGGTATAATGGGATTGTCAGATAGGTGTGATTGACAGTAATCGCTACACTTTGTTGCTGTAGCCTACATCTGTACTGCTATGGTCTGTAGGGATTCCGTCTCTCTCTCTCTCTCTCTCTCTCTCTCTCTCTCTCTCTCTCTCCCCTCTCCTCTCTCTCTCAGCATCCCATCAGGTTGAGTGAATGTCTTGACTGTACTTGCCAATAGGGACGAGGTTAGCCCACTGCTAAAGTAGAGCCTTTCCACTCTCTAAAACTAGAATCTCTTTGTTGCTGGTTATTGATTCAATGAAAAAAGTTCTGCATAAATACACAACTCAAATCAAGATCAAACCAGACATGACACAGGAAATCTGCCTGCCCGTTGAACTAGACAGTAGTGTGCTTGATGGACAAAACAGTGCTGTTTGTTTTAAGGCAGCCTCCTTTGATTCTAAGGCCTCGTATTCACTCTCAGGCATCTAAGTAGCAAGGCTGGGTGGGGAAATTCTGCTTGAGACCCTGGAAACAGGGCGACAGTGGTCAAGTCAGGCTTATAGTCTGATCATATAATGCAACTTCATTTGTTATTCTGTTTATGGGAAAAGGCATAGTGCTCTGCAGGGTGCCAGCTACTGGTATCAAAGAATTGTAGAGTTGGAAGGAACCAATCTAATCCAATCCCTTGCAATGCAGGAATATTTTGCCCAGCATGGGGCTTGAACCCATGACCCTGAAATCAAGAGTCTCATGCTCTACCAACTGAGCTATCCCAACTGAATTATTTGCCAGATTTTTCTTTTTACCTGCTATGCTGTAACAGCAATCTGACATGGTAAAATAAAGCGGACTAAAGTTTTTCCTGTTGCTTTACTTCCATGCTAGGAAAGGCTTCCCAAGCCACATTTCTGCATGGCATACTGCTGCTAAAGGCACAGAAGCAGGATATCCCCCCCCCCAAAAAAGTGGCAATGCTATGAATTACCTTAGTTTTCAGAACACCAGAGAATGAAAAACAGCAATTGCTGGTTAGCACTGAAGACTTGGGGTATACATAACCATGTGGAGACATGACAGTCAGATATAAACTGACTCCAGTACTGTCTGGAAGTTATCCACTTGTAAGGAGAGACTTGTCTGCATTCCCAAAATATAATAATTTATTTCTTAAAACTAGCTTCTGTTTTTGGCAGAATATTCACATGTGAGAAAACATTTTTACTGCCCTAGCACTGGATATGACATAAGTGGCATTAGAGAAGAATAAATTCCTTCAAAAAGAGCTCGCCTCCCTTTATTCATACGTTACATTTCCTAAAGCCATGAATTTGTGCAGCAATCAAATGGTGAAGCTGCAGAAGGAGAAAGTGGACTTCCCCCCACATAAACTTTTTTTTCTCACTACACTTTTTTAAAATGCCCGGTTTGCACATTTTGATTTGATTTGATAATTTAATTTCTATACCCCCTAATATAGTAAAAATATCTCTAAGAGGTGTACGGAAAACTGAAACAACAACAGACAACTTAAAACGTTACCAAAATATAACATTATAAAAGATTACATTAATACAAAGTTACTAATATATATAAATAAATTTCAGTTACTTTTCCTTCTGAGACTCTTCCTCTCACCCTCCGGGTTCTCGCCCAGGGTCCAAACAAACTCTCAGCTCACCCACAAATGTCTCACAATGAGAAGAGTTCCTGGAACCAGCGGACATTGCCCTAGTCTCTCACTCCAGACCTGCTCTTTATGGGCAGGACCAAGGTTTATGGTACTTTCTCAGGCTGCCCACAGCTGTGTCCCGTTCAGCTGTACACTCCACACCAGTTCCAGGTACAGGTTTGTTGGGTTTCCCAGGGGTCCAAAGGATGGGGGAAGGGCCCCCTCCACACCCAGCTCTTTCTTCACCTTCTGTGCCCTCTCCTCCTCCTCCTCCTCCTCCTCCTCCTCCTCCTCCAGCTGCCCTGTAGTTCACATTTTCCTGCAATTTTTCCTCTGTTCTTGACAAGTGAGCATCCTATGCAGCAGCTGCAGCAGCTTACTGAATCTCACATGCACAACTAAAACCCTATATTGCTCTCTCATATTTATTAAATCATTTGTTTGTTTCACGAGAATTATTATGATGCTCGGTTATAATAAAACCTCAGCAAAAAGAATAAAACAATACAATTATCAGAAAAAAATGGTTTAAAGCAACTATTTTAAATATATTTTTTAAAAAATTAAAATCAACAAGAAGCTAAAAAAAAACCAGATTAAAGCACATGTCGAAATTCTACATGTCCTTACGAGCTTGCCTAAACAAAAATGTTTTCAGCAGGTGCTGAGAAAAGTAGAGTGAAGTTGCCGGCCTGATGTCAGCAGGCAGGGAGTTCTGAAGTTTGGGTGCTGCTACACTAAAGGTTCGATCTCTAACACATGTAGAATAAGTAATATGTTGCACAGTGCCAGCTCCTTTTACATCTTGATTTCAAAGAGCTCTTCCCACCTTATAGGTCACTCAGCATACTTCATGGCTGAGTGGGGATTTGAATGTGGGTCCGTCTGTCCCCAGTCATAATCTGTCATAATAGTTCACTACACCCAGGTGACAATAGACAATTACCAGGATATCATGGTCAAAACTTTTATGAACTTTTATGAGTATGAGGAGACTGCAAAGAAATTATAATGAGTGTTTTTCAAGTCCTGTTGGTTGCTTAAGTCCTTGATTTTTTAAATGCTTATAGAAAGCTGCTGTAGACTATACATAGATGAGGCTAATTATTCCTTTTATCATTACACAGAAGAAAGGGTCCAATGTGCTGAGAAGTTGTCTGCCTGCTAAAGCTTCACTATTCAGTTCAGGGAAGGTGCTAACCTCTTTACTGAGCTTAGCAAAAAAATTTTTTTGCAAATGCAGGATTTTTGTGCATGATGGGTTTTTCCCACCAAAGAAAAAAATGACATTGACACATTTTGAGAAGGTGGGGAGTTGGCTGTACCCAGACATATTTTCCTTCTCCCCCCTCCCTCTGTTCCTCTCCCATCATCCCTAGGTAGCAAGACCAGTGGCCAGAGATTATGGGAGTTGTGGTCAGGGATGATGGGATCTTCAGTCCAACAATACCTAGGGATGCAAAGTTGAGAAACTCTTGGACTAGGATCTGGGAGACCAGGGTTCAAAGCTTCACCCAGCCATGAAGCTCACTGGGTGACTTTGAGCCAGCCACCATCTCTCAGCCTAACCTCTCACAGGGTTGTTAGGAGGATGAAATGAGGCAGGGGACGCTCCATATAATGCAACCTTGTGCTCCTTGTAGTAATGGTGGGGTATAAAATTAATAATGCTAACAAACCACAAAGCGCAGCTTCTTCCATCCCTGCAGTATAGTGCCAGAAAGTTCATTAAGTTAATGACACAACTTTTTAAGGTAGTTCTCAGGGCCTGAACACAACAATGCTAAATTCAGATGAATACATCTACTCTGGGCAAAAACAAAACAGATTTCATAGAAGCAAACTACAGGAATATATGTAGTTGCTTTGAGCTTGTGCTTCTCAAAAGTTTCTCTCATTTTAGATGACAGATAGCGGATCAAAGTGCTCCTTTAAGATTTGATTATTTCCTTTGTTTGGCTATTAAAGAGTTACTGAATGCCAAGAATAATGATATATGGAAGTGCTTCATATTTTCATTTAGATTCAGCTTTTGATCTTCTGATGGGAGTGCTTACTTACTTTGGTTGATGTATCTCAGGAAGCTGTTTATTCTTTCTTTGGAAGCTGATTAGTAGGAAAAATTGACCCAGCAGCAACGGAATGAATCTGCTGGATCTGCCTTTGTTTGTTTTGTCCTTTACTAGAATGGCAGATGCTGGGTTTTTAATTGAGCTCTTACCCTACTAAATATTAACTGTTTTTTTTTAAAAAAAAAGCTTCCTTGAAATCTGCAACAAATTACCAGATTATCTAACAAAAAGTTGCATTAGAACATTCATTGGTTACAGGATACTAACTGTAAAAATACAATGTTTCACCAAAACTTTCACTGGTTACAGAAAACAACTATCCTGTTTTTTGTTTTGTTTTTTTGCGAGCACCAACAAGTCACAAATCTAATTCTTATTACGTTCCAAGTAGGAAAGGGGGAAAAGATTCACTACTTGGAACGTATGCAGTGCAAATCTATGCATATTTAATAAGAAGTTAGCCACATAGATATAAATGCTACTTAGTCCCAGGTTAGTTTAAGTCAGGGGTCAGCAAACGTTTTCAGCAGGGGGGCGATCCTTGTGGGGGGCCGGACTATATTTTTTTTGGGGGGGGGGTAATGAACGAATTCCTATGCCCCACAAATAACCCAGAGATGCATTTAAAATAAAAGGGCATATTCTACTCATGTAAAAACACCAGGCAGGCCCCACAAATAACCCAGAGATGCAATTTAAATAAAAGGACACATTCTACTCATGTAAAAACAGGCTGATTACCAGACCGTCCGCGGGCCGCATTTAGAAGGTGATTGGGCCTTAGTTTGGGGACCCCTGGTTTAAGTAGTCAATTACATGACATATTGGGGACTGGGTGGGGATATGGGATGTACATATAGACTTCCCATTCCCCATTATGACCCATTGTCCACTCACACATGCAACTGCGTAATCCTCTTTTGAGCCCTATGCAGAATCCTCTACACATGGGCTCCATGTCTGTGCAAATAATAATTACACTCAAAGGGTTAAAAAAAACATAGCTCAATATGTTTGTATGATTAGGATCCCATCCAGTAAACATATGATGGCTGAGAAACCTTAGCCTGCTTATGCCTTTCTTGTTGACTACAAAATGATAATCAACAACATGAATGCACATCACACAAGTACAGTTGCTTATCTTAAATGTGAGAATACAAGCACCCAAGACTTAGGACAGGATTGTCAAAAGTATTTGTGCACGTGACCTGACACAAGTTAAAACAGGTGGTATTCATAACTGAGCTCACTTGCCTAACTATAATTCAAAAGGATTTTGTCTCTATTTAGCATATAGAACTTCATAAAGTTCTATCGGCTATTTAAAGCTGGCTCTTAAAATATCTTTTCTCATTACTTACATCTCTACCCCCCCCCAAAAAAGCTGAAAAGCAAGCAAATAGGCAAACAGTTAATGTTAATGATAATAAGCAGCTTTCTCTAAGATAATAATAATAATAATAATACCCTTTCCTTTGCAAATTTCAGCTTGGAATTAATAACTCATGGTGAAAGTCATTCAAAGCTGTACAACTAAAGAGGCAAATTCCTCTTACTTTCCATGTAGATAATCACTTGAGACGTTCCAATGCCTATTTTCTTCTAGGAGCTGTAGTTTCTAAAGGACATTTGGGCTATAGTAGCTTGTGCTTTGAATGTCTGGGTTTGCTCAAATTACAAGCCCAAACATCCTCTTTTGAATCATTGGTTTCCACTTTTAACTATGAGGAAGGAAACCTAAAAGACATTCTGCACATGTAGCATATTTCGGAGCCTTCTCAAGATACATTTCATGTTTTTAAAACAAACTGTTTTAAAAAGCTAGGTTTAAAGCTAGGTTTTCTCACAAAGCAGAATTCAAATATTATAATACTACACATTTCAACCCCAACTTCTCAGAATGCTTTGGTTTGGTTTGCTCTTTGCAGCCCAACTATTCATACAGACTATTGGGTTAAAATAAATTAACCAGAATTTTTCAAATCAATGAAATTATAAGAGGGGGCAATCTATTTTCAAAGCAGATAAAAAATACAATAAAACTAATTGGACATCAAACTCAGACATCAAATTTCAAGATATCAGTAAACTGGAAAAAGATTCAGGGAATAGCAACAAGTAGGAATGAGTTGGAAGTATTGGGAACATATTGGGAACGTATGAGAAAAGACAGGAGAATACAGCATTTAAGCTACAGAAAACATTAGAGGGAAAATAAGCACTATCTGAAAAAGCTGCTGTGTGGAATTTGGAATTCATTAAGAGCAAGAATGGATTTAAGATCCTAATCCAAAGACATTCCCTGTTTCTCCTAAAATAAGACATACCCATAAAATAAGCCGTAGCAGGATTTCTAAGTATTTGTGCAATATAAGCCATACCCTGAAAATAAGACATAGTGATAGGCACAGTTCTGGAGGGCGCCAAGGAAGAGGCTAGGCTGGACATGTAATTAAAAAATAAGACATCCCCTGAAAATAAGCCACCGTGGGGTTTTTGGGGGGGAAAATAAATAAGACAGTGTCTTATTTTCAGAGAAACACGGTTACTACCCTGTTTCTCATATTTTAAGACATACCCATAAAATAAGCCATAGCAGGATTTTTAAGCATTCAAGGAATATAAGCCATACCCCGAAAATAAGACATAGTGATAGGCGCAGCAGCAATGCCGGCCGCGGCAGGAGGAGGAGGAAAAAAATAAGACATCCCTTGAAAATAAGCCATAGTGTGTTTTTTTGAGGAAAAAATGAATATAAGACGTGTCTTATAATATGAGAAACACGGTAGAAAGTGTCCTATTTCTGTATGAGTTTCAGATGACTGTTTCTAGGATTGTAATACTGAGTTTAGGCTGAATATTTGGGGAAACTCCTTTCAAATTGTAAGAAAAACAAATCAGTGGACTTCATGCCTCATATGAGCAATAAATCAGTCAGCATTGTCAAAGGAAGATTATCAAAAGAACAGGACAAGCATCAATCAGCAATGCACAAACTAAGGAATTTCATGCTTATGGTCAGGGGGTTTAAACGAAATGACTTGGGGGCACACCACTTTCTACTTTTGCAAGTTATAGTTTTCTCTTAATATTGTGTACAACCGGGGGTTTAAATCCAAGGCAGGTTCTTTGGGTGTGCAAATCCTCAAAAACTTTAAAATGTGATTAGAAACAATGCAGAAAAGCATTCTGAAATATACTCGGAGTCAAGAGTGAATTTCATGCTCTTATTCAGCTCATAGTCATCAAGGAGGAGAAGAGAAGACGAATGGCTCTTTTCCCAAAACCATCTGCTTATATACATTATTTACACAATGGGCCTTGCGTGATTGGCTACTTCAGGGCTACACCTGTGGGCCAATTATATTGTGGATTGACTTTTGCCTGCAGCCTGATTGGCTGCTCCTACAGGCCAATCAGGTAGCAGATTCACTTCTGCCAGCCGCCTGATTGGCTGCTCCAGCAGGCCAATCAGGTTGCGGATTCAATTCCACCTGGAGTTGGATTGGGTAGCTCCCGCTGATTCTGAATCCTATTGTTCTAGGATTCAGCTCAGTACATAACACATTCTTAAACAGGAACTCTAAAACAAAACCAATCTGTTCCAGAACCAGTGTAAAAGAAGAAGAGGGGATCCATCAAATCTTTTTTTTTTTTTTTTGGTAATTAGGGTCTACACTTTGTAATCGCAAACTAAAACTTTCACCATCATTTAAGACGGCAGGAAATAAAGTATTGCATTTTAGGGAGCTGCTCAAAGGAGACAGGTCTAAACATTTAGCAACAACCTGGATTTCTTTGCACTTTTGGGGGGGGGGGTAAGGCAATGTTTTCCATTATGTCCCAAACTTAATGAATAAGCTTCTGGGAGTTTATTTTTGAGAGAAGGGAGCAGGGCTTGCTCATTCTGACATCCATCCTCCTTCCCTAAATTGCGTGCTTATTTCAAAGTTTTCTTTCTGCCTCCAATGGAAGTCCAAGTCAGCTGACTCAAGCTGACTTGGGTCTCTTCTTATTATTCGTTGCTGAACGTGTGAGACGCATTTTCCCTCGAAAGGGACGTGCAGACCAATGGCATGGGGCGCCACCTTTTCCCCTTGGGTGCCGGGCTCCTTTCAAAGCTCCTCGGTGGCTACAAAAGTAAAAGCAGCGGGAGCGAAGCCAGCCCGTCGTCTGACTCACAGTCCCGGGCGAGAGCGAGAGCCGGCGGGCAGCCGCTGCATCTGCAAGCAAAAGGGGCGCTTCTTCCACCTCCCATTTCCAGATGCCCCGCTCTTCAGACGGGTCCTGACAACCCCGCTCCTCGGCCAACAGGGGCCAGAAACGAATGTTCTCTTCCTCCCTCGCTCGCTTCTCCTCTTTTAACGTGAATCCGCCCGGCAAGCGGCAACCGCTAGCCAGACAGCCCAAACCCCAGCGGCGCGCCTTCCTCTTTCGGCTGCACGCTTCTTCGGGCTGCTGCCCTCCTTCTCTCTTCTTCTTCTTTTACTTTTACGGAAAGTTACCCTCCTCCTCCGGCTGTCTTTCTCGAGGCCGAGAAGCAAGACCCACAGCGAGCGGCTTCCTCCTGGGAGGGGAGCCGAGGGGAAAGAGCCGCCAAAGTGGAGCTGCCCCATCAGGAAAGCGAGGCGAGTTCGGATAGCGGCGGAGGCGGCGGCGGCGGCAGCAGCAGCAAGAGTCCCACCCCCTCGCTCGCGAGGCTCAGGGCGGGCACGCGGCGCTTCTGCCCCCTCGCGCTCCGCGGCCGCCGTGGGCTCGACCCGCGCCCCCCCGCCCGCTCTCCGTCCCTTGCTCTCCGCGGCGGGGAAGCAGCTGCGCGCGTGAGATAGACCTTACCTGACGGGGGCCGCTTCCTGCTGAGCCTGCTCACCGCGCGGGTGAACATCTCTCGCCCGCCGTGGCAGCGCCGCGGCGAGGAGGAGCCCGGGGGGCGGGCGCCACGTCCAGGAGGAGGAGGAGGCGCTCGCGCTCGCGCTCACCCTCTCTCGGTAAGCGCTCGCTCGCTCGCCCAGCCTCCCTGGGAGGCGCCTTGTGCAGCGCCTTGCGCGCTCTCTGCTTGACGGCGCGCGTCACGACAGCTCTTGTCTCTGCCGCGAGTGGGGGGACGGGACAGCCGCGAGCGCCAGCTGTGCCTCGCCTTCCCTTTTGGCGGGAAAGAGGAGCTCGGCGCGCTCCTAGGCCCCGCTTCTCCGCAAACACCCTCGTGCGCGCAGGCTCGAGCTGGCCCCTTCGATAGAACCGTAGAGTCGGGAGGTATTTTTTTTATTCAAAGAAAATTCATTCTTTATTGATCTTCCTTCCATATATTACAAAAATAAAAGAATACAGACATACACAAAAGAGAAAAAAGTAAAAAGTAAAAAAATAAAAGTAAAAATAATAATATATCAATCTATAATTATACATCGATTATACTATACTTTCATATGAAAATTTATATAAGAAAAAGGAATAATTGCAAACAATAAAAAAGAACACAACCACCCCACCCCCTCCACCCTGTGATGACTTCCAGCCTTTTCTCTATTTCGGTTTCTGTATCCAAATTCCCTTGTACTGTATACCTGTTTACATATTTCTTTTTGTTTTTATTTACATTGCATGAGTCCTTCACCTGTCTGCTAAGAGATCAGCGTTTTCCACAAAATTTGCTAAATATTCATTAAACATTTCCCAATCTTTATCTATTTTCTGTTCTGATATCCCCTTAATTTCTCCTATTTTCCTTGCCAAGTCCGGAGGGATCCTGAGGGTTATCTCGTCCAGGCCCCCAGGGATAATTATGCCCCGCGCTCTAACCAACGGGGCTATCCCGACAATGGCCTTTGCATCGCCTCAAGGCTGCGCCTGCTCGTCATGTGGGCGGCCTGGAAACAGAGAGGGGAAGAGTCAAGGCTGGGGCCACTTGGCTCAAGATCCAGGCAAACCCCGCAGCTAGAGTTTTATCCAAGCAATAGAATCCCCCTTGGGAGTAGGTCCCCTGGAAAGCGACGGGACTTCCTTCCCATGTTGTGCAATTGTAAAGGGTTCGTGAGCAAGACTGGTGCATGGAGAACAGCCACAGCATTTGGGGCTCGTGTGTGTTCTGCCCAAACTATGCATCCTTCGACAGTCCCAAGAGCATATTTGAGGCGTGCAGCCTCCTTCTCTCAATGCACATTTCTTCAGAAGGAGCATGGCCTTCAGAGAGGTTTATATTCTCAAGTAATGCTGGGCTGCATAGCCTTAGGGGGCAAAAATCTGCCTTGTAAATGACTAGCCGAGAATGTCAGTGCAGTTATGAGTATTTTACAGTGGCAGCATCTTGCAGGCCCCAATCGCTACCCTTTTCAGAAAACGCAAAGATATGGTGCACATAATCAGCTCTCACAAGCTGCATGTACCCATAAGGAGAAAGCAGATACTGTAACTGTTAGATAAATTGAATGAGATTAACACTTTTCTTGCAACTACTCAAAATGCAAGGAAAAGCTTGTCAAAATTCTTCATGAAGGAATGACTCTCATACTTGGATTCCCTTTTGGATCAGGGAATTCATAACTGATAGGTCCCAGGGATGGAGGAAGGTAAACATAGCAAGCTTTGTAGTTTATCGAAGTTTTTCTATCATTTGTACAATATGTATTCACAAAATATAGGCACACTGTACCAAAAGAGCCAGTGTTTCCCAGTAAACATTGGCCTGCGAGAGCTCCAACTGGAGAACAGCCTTTACCAAAGGTGTCATAGACTTTTAAGAAGCACAAACTCAGGACAAAAAGGAGAAACGAGCTAAGAGGAAGGCACATTTGGCAAACCCCCACCGTGCAAGGACATGTGGATCCAGAATTGGCCTCTGTAGTCATTTACGGACTCACTGTTAAGACCATGTTCATGGAAAACTATCTTACTCAGCTATGAGTGATTGAAGAAGAAGAAGAAGAGGAGGAGGAGGAAGTCCAAAATATCCCCTCCTCTATGACCTGCTGTGGTATAGCAGCCAAAAACAGTGAACAGCAGCAAACCTGGAGAAAAATAATTACATTTTTTAAAAACCTCCTTAGAAGTGTTCCATGTACCTGCTATGTCCATCTGTAGTAAAACGGGAGCCAAAACAAGTGGCAAGAACCATGACTCCATGGGACGGGGATATTTCATGCCAAACAATTTTACTTTCATTCCTCCAGCTTCAGTTGAGCAACAAATGTGCTTTGTAAACAGTGCCCTAGTGTGATCTACACACTCCTCCAAAATTGTGTTTATTGATATGTACAAGGGGCATTCATTAAAGATTTCCCCTGAAGTACTTCCCGTGCATGAGACAAACGAAACTGGACACAGTTATTAGTCCTTTTCTACATAGATACCAGCAAGAGTCAAACACTTCTCCCATCACTTTATGCAGCTGTGGAGAACTCGTCTGTAGAAGTTGGCAGGCTGTGTCAGAAGCCACGACTTGATCTCAGAAATCAGCATTTCATCATCTGGAAAAAGCTTGTCCTTCAAAAATAACTTCATGGTTGGAAAGATGTGGAAGTCCAATGGTATGAGGTCGGGAGATAAGGAGGGATTTAGTCTCTGAGTCATAATGATGGACCCATGTTTTGTCCTGAGTAATTAGTCTGGCAAAGAAGTCATCATGGTTTTCGTGACCAAAGATACCATGAGCATGTGACTCGTTCCTGCTTCTGGAAAGGCGACAGCAGCCGGGGAACCCACCATGCGGACCCCTGTCCCATGTGCAAATGGTCATGGGTGATTTTTTCTACAGAGCCCACACTCACTGATCTTGACATTTGCACCTGGTTGGTGAATGGTTATGTGACGATCCTCCAAAATGGCGGCCTCCACTTGTCAGATTGTGTCTTCATCAATTGCGGATTGTTGTCCCCCAGGAATGGGAGCTGTTCCACTGAAGTCCAACCACACTTGAACTGACGATGCCAGTGCTTGACTATGTCATACGATGGGGCACCCTCCCCATAAGTCCCTTTCATCTCATCAAACGTCTCCCGTGGTATGTGCCCTTTCAAGTACAGGAACCTGATGACTGCTCTGCATTCAACTGGCTCCATTATCAGACGTTACTCCACATTAGCACCAGTAACATAGAAACTGTTGGGAGTTCAGAGCTACAAATTACCACATTACCTATTGAGAGATGTATCATTATACATGTGCAATTTCATCCTCCTACAATAACCAGAAGTTGGTCAGGGGAAATCTTTAATGAGTGACCCTCGTACAAACTTGCTCTCTTGCAGTGCAAGTTTGATAGGACATACTGCAAGGGAACATGTGTACTGCAGCCAGAGGTTTAACCTAGGTAGAATCTACACACATATAAAAACAGTTCTGAAAATGCTTTTTTAAAGCACTTAAAAAAAAAACATTGAAATTTCTATGTGGCTCACCATTGCCATCTAGTGTCACATTGTATATTGCCCTTAAAACACATTTAAACCGTTTTATTTGCAGCTGTATGGCTGAGTCCCAACTCTTGTCAGTAACCACTTGCCTGATCTGCCTGTGGGGAGAACAAATCAGTTCCAAGTTTCAGGCAACCAGGCAGAAAAGCTGTGTAAAACGTTAACAGGCAGGAGTGGGGAAATGAGGTCCACTCATACAACAGGCCACTTGAATCCACCCACCCACCTGCTTCCACCCCTAAACCTGGGCTATAGGATTGGGGAAACCCAGAAAAAGGGTTTCAGAGGTGGTGGTGCAGGTGCAAATGGGGAGGAGAAGATGGGAAAGTCTTGCCCAAACAGATCTCATTCTCCACACACATACTTCACTTAGCACAAATATTGAATCCAACCCTTTAAATTATTGAATTGAAATGGACTTGAATTAAAAACTGCCCAAAGTTCCATAGCAAAAGGCACATTATTCATTACTCAGAAATCATAGGAACAACTTGCAGGTGTAATTCAGATATTTATTTATTAATTCAGTGTATTTGTTCAGCCTGCGCATTGACTAAACCATGGTATTGCATTACATGTGAATCAGCCCAATGAGTTCTCCAGTCAGCTCTTTAAAAGCAGGTATATGGTACTAAATTTTACTTTGAATTTCAAATACCCATTTCAATGCTGAATATGGTAGAAGTGCTTCTATTTTTTGTGCAAGTGCCCCAAAGGCTATTACATAATTTGCTATGTTGTTGTAGTTGTTGTTAGAGTGCATTAATACCCCACCTTTTTCTCCAAGGATTTCAAGTTAGCATACGTGGTTCTCTCCCCCACCTTATTTCATTCCCAGAACACTATGAGGAAGCTTAAGCTGAGACTGCTATCCCTGGAAACTGCTGGTGTGAACTCTTGAGTTGAGATAATATGACTTTCTCCCAAATTTAATTTTCTGTCCAAATCCTTCTCTTCCAGTTTATAAAATTCATCGCATTCAACAACTACAGGCAAATTTTATGAGGTCCAAATGGCTAACACAACTGAAAAAAATAAATCACAAAAGGACAGTGATACCGAAAGGTGTCTGGCTTATGCTCACCACCTGCAACATTTCATTTATGTTATTCTGGGCAAAAATTGTACTTCTCCATTCCAGGCGGAACCCAAAATCCTCCTTGTGTGCAGTAGCTTTCTGACTTGCAATGTCCTTTTTTCTCTCTCACTTCTCTCTTGCTTCCTTTTTTCAGTTCTCTTTCAACACTGCAGGCTTTGAAACTGCTGAGCTAAACTTTCCACCCTGGCTAACTTTAGCAAGACCTGCGATATTTTGTGCCTGAGTAATATGTTGTCCAGGAAATATGGTATCTAGTACGGTAGCTAGAGAGCAAGAAGGCAGAGTCTTTGCTGGTATTATTTTATTTTATTTTTAGCTTTATGAACAGGAGTGTGTGATTCTGAACTCATTTCTGTGGTTTATCTCTGTAGATCATACCATATGTATAAATGCTGACATAACTTCAATGTGACGTGAGATTCTCCATCATGAATGAACCTTGCTTGGTACAAGCCTGACACCAGCCTCATCTCAAAAACGTGTCCTGGATTTATTCAGAGAGAACATCCTGAGCTCCACAAACCTTGTAAAATCAGGTTGCTAGCAAAGTCTATTCAAAATCCTGAATGGGGGCCATCAAGGTCATGGTGCAACAATAATAAGGCAGGGAGCAGACTAAGATGGCCAGGTTCAGTAAATGGCTTACAATCACAGTCTTTCACCCTTTCGTTAAGCAAACAGGGTGGTCAGTTTTTAGTCATTTTCTCACTAGGATGGGCAAGGTGAGAAAGGGGCAGGAATTGTTCATTTCAAAGCCCCCCCCCTTCACTACTAGGAGGCATTAGCTAAATATATTATTTAAAACTCCAGATTCCCAGTTGGCTCTGCTAGCTTCAACAGAACTTATCCAGCGCTTTCAAGGACCAGCATATAGACTTAAGGACAGGTATATTCTTCTGCCAGGCTCTCGTGTGGGTTTCTGTGGCATAAATGTATTTGAAAAAACATTAAGTATTTCTGTTACTCTTTAGAGCAAGGTGTATTTGTATTTTGTGAGCTGCTGCCTGCTTAAATTGTAATTTTGCCTTCTGAAGTGTCACTTCTGTTTCATATAATAAACCAAGCTTTCTTTATTCCTTTGGTGTGAGAAATTATTGTGGGCATACGTTAACACATATTCATAACAAGGGCAGCAGCAAAAGATCCCAAACCTCTCATTGGGTTGTGTATGAGTGCTTGGACATGCTTGGACATGTTTGTATGGAGGAAGCAACCATTCTAAATTTTAAGAACATCCAGCTCCTAAATATATATACTCTATATCCAATAACTTTCATTCTACAGATGCATTTACAATAAGCAGTGGAGCCTGTAAACAATGCCATTTATGTTTGCAGGACAAGCTGTTTAAAGGGCAACGAGAGATAAAATATGACGAAGTGAAGTCAGTTTTCACTTATTCGTCTGTGTTGAAATGGCTCCATGTGCTGTGATTAAAAGGCACTTCCTGTGTTTTACATATGAAGCACAGCTGAGGAATGTTGTTCAAAAGACTTTTACAAAACTTAAAAAGTTTTATATTGTATATATTTATATACATCTTGAATCTTCTGTCATTTGGCTGGACTTTACTTAGAAGTATCTAATGAACAAGTGCAAATGTACTGTAAGAAAACAAAACTAATGACATCAATAAGGGTGCTACAAATGCTAAGGATATAATTTGGGTGGGAACATAGGCCATTTCAATAAGAACCTCTCTCTATATATATACGGTATTATCTTGAACAGAAGAAAGTAAGCACATAACTAAGGGGCCAAAAACATTTTTATTTTATTTTGTGCAACAAGATTGTTGTTGGCATTTGTCTGTCTTGAGCAGGCATGCCCAAACTGCGGCCCTCCAGATGTTTTGGCCTACAACTCCCATGATCCCTAGCTAAAAGGACCAGTGGTCAGGGATGATGGGAATTGTAGTCCAAAACATCTGGAGGGCCGAAGTTTGGGGATGCCTGGTCTTGAGAGTCAATGGAGTGCGCCTCTGGGGGTGAAGCCAAACCACTGAAGTTACCTCTTTGGGGCGCAAGCCTGCGCAGTGTTTATGGAGGTCCAGGGCTGCCAAGATGACAAGACTGCCCTTTGTGGTCCAAAGAAAAGGAAAGCAATATATTTGGCACCAGCTTAGCTGCAGGAGTTGCAGAAGGAGATGTACAAGGTGCCATCCAACTGTCTTAAGGATTGCACTCTGGATCTGTGTAGGGCTTATCCCTTAGCCTTTTCTTTTCCCGAAGATATTCCGCAAGGCAGTGAAGGTTTAGGATTAGAGTTTTCCTCCTACATGGGCTACCTTCCAAGGTGGACAAGTCCCATCCATCCCTCACTTCTCTCTACAGGGAAAGTCCCTAATTCACGGAGGGACTTTATTAAATGATCATCTTCTTCATAAGATAAACTATTCCAGGAACAAATTCCACTGAGGATTCTGAAACCTCATGATATGACCTAAGAGAACTGGAAACACAGAGACCAGAAGTCATTACTGTATTTAATTTTCCATCTGCCCTGATATGCTCCATTATGCAGAAGCAGGCCTCCAGGCAAAGCTCTTGAGATGGCAAGAATTCCTGCAACCCACTTCTGAAAGAAGGCCAAACCTACTGGCTTGAGCAGTTCTGCAGAGAGAAATAGGGAAAGAGAGCAGAGAGCAGTGACTGCCAGGATCATGATCTGAGGAAGAATCTGGAAAGAAGGATTCTTGCAGAACCTTATGACAGACTGGGAGACCTAGATTCAGGTAGGTAGCCGTGTTGGTCTGACACAGTCAAAATAAATAAAAATATTAAAAAATCGTCCAGTAGCATCTTACAGACCAACTACCTGTAAGGTTGTTCTGGGTATAAGCTGAAGTGTGCATGCACACAAAGCTTATACCCAGAACAAACTTAGTTAGTCTCCAAGGTGCTACTGGACAATTATTTTGTTATTTATAGAGATTTGTTTTGTTTCAGTTTCAGACCAATTCAAGCCACAACTCTGGGGTTGCGGCGCTCATCTCGCTCTATAGGCCGAGGGAACCGGCATTTGTCCACAAAGCATGACAAAGCCGCTTCTGGCGAACCAGAGCAGCGCACAGAAATGCCGTTTACCTTCCCACCGGAACGGTACCTATTTATCTACTTGCACCTGAGGTGCTTTTGAACTGCTAGGTGGGCAGGAGCTGGGACCAAACAACGGGAGCTCACCCCGTCGCAGAGATTCGAACCGCCAACCTTCCTATTGGCAAACCCTAGGCTCTGTGGTTTAGACCATAGTGCCACCCTTAATAAGGGTTAGATGCTTGCAGAGAGTTTAGGATTTGTGCTATTGAGCTCGAAACATCTTCTTGCCATATGGATGACTTGATGTGTAGATGCTCCACAGTATTAATACATTGAAATTCAGAGGTTTCACATTGCAATCTCCCTTGGAAGTTCTTTTGTGCAAAGATGTCCATCTTAAGTTCAGTTAGACTGCCCTGAGAGGGTGAAATGTCCCCTTGTGAGCTTTTCTGTATTGCCATTTCTTATGTGAGATGTATCCCTGTTTATACTTTTGCACTGAGACATGCCTCTCTGTCCTATATAGAATGCAGAAGGCCATTGTTGGTTAACTAGATAGGCAGCCCAGTTCCAAGCATAAAAGATAAAGGGACCCCTGACCATTAGGTCCAATCGTGACGGACTCTGGGGTTGCAGCGCTCATCTCGCATTATTGGCCGAGGGAGCCAGCGTACAGCTTCCAGGTCATGTGACCAGCATGGCAAAGTCGCTTCTGGCGAACCAGAGCAGCACACGGAAACGCCATTTACCTTCCCGCTGTAGCAGTACCTATTTACTTGCACTTTGATGTGCTTTCAAACTGCTAGGTTGGCAGGAGCTGGGACCGAGCAACGGGAGCTTACCCCGTCACGGGGATTCGAACTGCCGACCTTCTGATCGGCAAGCCCTACGCTCTGTAGTTTAACCCACAGCACCACCCGCATCCCTAGCATAGTTACTGAGAAATCTGTCTTGCCATGGGACTTGCTCCCATTAAGTGTGCACAGGATTGCAAACTGCTGTCTTAATTATGAACCCACACGATGGACTGCATAAACGCAGTAAGCCAGCAGAGAGCCATCATTATTTTCTGTGTGTAAACTGAGAACGGTCTCTTACTCTAAATATTTTTAAAGTCTTTTCTGATTCATGTTCTCTTTATATAGTCCAGCATGAATCTTCCTGGAAAGCATAAAAAAAACAAAACCCCATGAATGTCTGCCAAAACTGTAATGAATACAAAGATGCTTTTATTGCCTTGCTGCACTGTAATACAACATGTCAAGAATTCGTGCCCAGAGCATATTTTTGTTAAAAGACCTGAAAGTAACAAAGCCAAATCATGTCAAAACATTAGCAACCTTCAAATAGGAGAAAAGGGAGAAAGGGGTCTTTTTTTTCATACATAACCAACACAAAATGTTCTATAATCTCTCAATCCAATATTTCTAATTTACAAAATCTCTCTCTTCCCATGTGGATTTGCCAAATTCCAGCATCAAGAGAATTCTTATAATTGCTGAGGTGCAGTGACTTTCAACACCAAGCAAGTCCAAGCCATTGCTTATACCGTAATACAAGCGTCATATATCTTTTAGTCTGGCTTTGGTAGCCACTTTAAATGTCTCCATTTGGGATAGAATTATGAGATAGAAACGTGTTATAAATAAATATAAACAGCTCCATAGCTACTGGAATTCCAAAGCCACATCCTGTCCTCATCCTCATCAGTTTACTGCATGGAGATTTACAAGCAAGGAAGAAAGTGAGAACGAATTGCAGAAGACATGGGGCGTGTCCACATTTGAGCATTATGCAGCCGTTAGCCACTTCCCCCACATTCAAATCAGACCTTATCAACTTTCCCCACATTCAAATCAGACCTGAGGAATCCACACCTGAATGTATTTGAATTTGTAAATGAGGAGCAACTTCCACTTCCCCTGTTCATACAGTACCAGTAGATGTTCCCCTTTTGTGTTTGTCCTCACCTTGTAATTTGTTTACAGGTAGGTAGCCGTGTTGGTCTGCCGCAGTTGAAACAAAATTTAAAAAAATCCTTCCAGTAGCACCTTAGAAACCATTGGTTGATTCTTTTATGCTGCTTACATACTGACAGAGCATGCATGCAAACAGCTGCATGCACACCTTGTTTTTTAAAAACTCCCCCAACAGGAAGTGTGCAAAACCACAGTCAGGCAATTGTAAATTTGCTTGTGCATTTCTGTTTTTTGTGCAAATCTTAGGGATCAAAAATATGTGTGAGAGAGACACTCCAAGGAAATGAAAACAATTGGAATTCACAGCACACACTTTTCAGATTGCTCCATATGTTGTAAAAATTTTTTTAATGTGGCTTGCTTGTGCAGTGTTCTGGTTTTCTGCAAATCTGAGGGATCAAAACAACAGTTAGGATCACTGCTGGAAAAGGAGAGAAAGCACTGAGGAAGTATTGGGCATGGAGTAGCAGGGCGTGACAATTAATCCACCCTCCCCAAAAATATTGAGTCTTCAACCCCGATTTCCCCCCAATTTACCAGATTATACTCATATCCAGTTAACCCCAATTTACAGGAGAAAGCTTCAATTGTGTTGTCTGAGAGTGCCATGTGACTATGCAAATCAAATGGGAATGCAAACACAGTAAACTCTGGTGTGGACAAGCCCTATCAGGAAGTAAGCTTGGGGTAGAAACATCTTACAGTACCTGCAGGACTGTAGAGCAGAAAGTTGGCTTGCAATAATCTGGCAAAATAAAAAAATTCCTTCAGTAGCACCTTAAAGACTAACTAAGTTTATATTTTGGTATGAGCTTTCGTGTGCATGCACACTTCTTCAGATACATTCTTCAGATACATGGTGTATCTGAAGAAGTGTGCATGCACACGAAAGCTCATACCAAAATATAAACTTAGTTGGTCTTTAAGGTGCTACTGAAGGAATTTTTTTATTTTGCTTCGACTCAGACCAACACGGCTACCTACCTGTAACTAATAATCTGGCAGGTAATTATTATTATTATTATTATTATTATTATTATTATTATTATTAGTTGTTGTTGTTGTTGTTTTATTATATGGTTTTAAATCACCTTGAAATTTATATGAAAGGCAATTCATAAAATTAATTAATAATAGTTTCCCTTCAAAAGTATTTATTATTTAAAAAGAAAGAAAAACCTGCCCTTTCATGAGTTTTATTTTACCCGGTTGTTGCTCTCTCGGTTACATTGTTTGTAGTCTCCACAGGATTTTCTTTCTTTTCTTGGTAGCGTTAAGACAATGACATTTTATTAATAGTGAAATAGCAAGGACTACATACTGCCTGATGTCCTGTTCAGAATGGTGTTGAGAAGCTGGGCTTCAAAGCATAATGACTGTCAGAGTATCTGCTGTCCAATTTTGTGTCTAAATACAGAAGACCTGGTTTAAATAAGAGACACTTCCACAAGGGTTTTTTTGTTTTGTTTTTGCTATTAATGAATGAGACCAACAGACTCTTCAGAGAAAAAAATACCGCTGGTTAAATACTGATCAGTACACATCATTAAAGCCATCCACAATGATGATGAAGACTACTACAAAACACACACACCACAATCCTTTAAATTGTTGGCAACTTCACATATTTTAAAAGCTTTGATGTAGATCACAATCCTACAGGAAGAAATCTGAGCAAGTCCATGTCTGCAGAGTCTGCCAAAGCAATAACTTTTTTGGCAGTAGCTGTCAGGTATTTTTCCTGTTGCATATTCAGTTGTAGGTAAGCGTACACATAGCATAGCATGGAATAAAACATACGGGAAGCCTGTGGCACCAATTGGCTAAACGACTGTGGTTTCATGGAATTTTGATAAACAGTAATTTATACGCCAGCATCCCTGAAAAAATGGATAGGTTCGACACTTTGGGGGGTGGGGAGAAGCTCACATAGACCCTAGTCTTTAGCATATGCACCACTGCGGTGCAAAGATCCGCCCAGAGCCAAATTTAGTTTATCCCCCAAATTAACTTTTATTATGCTTATGTCACTATTATCATTTGATAAATAGCACTCACTCCTGTGCGGCTCCAAAAAGTTTTTTTTTGGGGGGGAGGGGTTGTTTAAAACCAGCTTTTCTAAAGAAGACAAAGAACACATTGGGAGTTGGTGTAAAGACTCCATGCATGCGCTTATGGTCAAAGGGAGGTGTCTGAAAGAAGAGACGGGCAGGCATTGTGTGCATGCGTGGGAGAGCCATCTCAGGCAGCATTTCATTGTGGGAGCAACCTTATTTCTAGAGCAGCTGGGAGGGCCTTTGCGAATGTGCATATACAAGTTATTGGGAAGGTTCTGGAGCCTGTGCGCGCTCCCAGCGCTAGATAGGCCCATTCTCTTTCTGTCTGTCTTTTTTTTCCCGTCACTCCCCCTCTGGCAGCCAGGCGGCGAGAGATCAGCCGTGTCAAAGATGCCACTGACCCCACTACTGCATAGCAGCTCAATACAATACGCTTAGGCGGCTTCAGCGGCGGGCGGCGGGCGCCCCCAGAATTGGACACCCGGGTACCCCGCAGCCCTTGCACGCCCGGGTAAATATTTAATGCTGTATTGTTTTTAACACTCGATTGGGAGCCGCCCAGAGTGGCAGGGGAAACTCAGCCAGATGGGAGGGGTATAAATAAGTTGTTGTTGTGGTGGTGGTGGTGGTGGTGGTTGTCCTAGCACATTGCAGTTTTGAACGTGACAGGAAAATGCAATGAAAAGCATGGCATGAACTCTACAATTCTACGAAAATGCCTGACAGGAAGGTGTGTAAACACCCCATAACAAATCAGGATGATCAAATGACTGCCTTGTGAATCAATTATAATGAATTATCCATAAAGACCAGGCATAGACGAACCACCGCATAAGCTTCATTCAAGCAAATCAGGATGAATGCTGAATAAACAGGTTCTCTGTAGGAGCCCCATGGGAAATTACCAATACTCTGTCAGCTGCAATAATTTTGCTTTAATTGCAAGGGATCAGATGGCAGCCTTTTTAGTTCTAGCAAGAAATTAGTTCTTCATAAACTGAGGAAGTAGTTCAGTATGGGATAACCAAGAGTCTAGCTGCTGTTATTTCCAAAAATAAACAATGCCATTTCATTCCAGATCACTCATTAAACATCACTTAAGGTTGTGCTTTTTTTGTATATACGTTTTTGGACAGTTGTTTACGGATGAGACAGAATTTCCTTCAGTATTTTCCATGTTTCAAGAGCTATGCTGGATACTAAGTACCAAAGTTTAAGTGAGAAAATAGCAGTATAATCTATGCTTAAACAGAATTTAAATCAATCTGCACAGTTATAGACTCTTTTAGAAGTCCATGGAACTATGAACATTTAATGTACAGTAGGCACAAACGTTAATGTACTAGAATACTTGGAACACTTATCAGCTACGTACCACAATTAAGTACCACAATTCAGATGTTTTATCTGTTCTCCTGTATCTATGAAGATACATTCAAGAATTATTTTTTTCATTCTGTGCTAAGGCCTACAAACATAACCTACCTTCCGTATCAGTCAGCCTTCTGCTGAGCGATGGACATGGCATGACCTTGAATTTCTCCCACGGTATGCATGCAAGCCCCACCTCAAGAATCAGGTTAAACATACAAAGCTCTTATCTTAGGCTAAAGCAGGGGTAGGGATCCCATGTTGCCCTACACATGTGGTTGGACTACAACTTACATCAGCCTAGCTGGCCAATGGCCAAGGATGATGGTAACTGTAGTCTAAACATCAGAAGAGGGACAGAATGAAAAATAATTGTTCTATGCAAAGAAAAAGCAAAACGCTTCCATTCTGCCTAACTAATACTCCAGCGGAATGTATTAATTACATTCATATTAGGCGCAAACACTAAGAATGCTACTAAAAATATATGTAGACTCCCAACACACTGGAAAGCGGTTCTGTAAAGGCTACATTGATATAGGGAAAACATAAGTAAGAATGCAGCATCAATCAGATTTTGCTTTATTGAAAAATTGTTAAAGGATGTCGATTAAAAACCTTGGCTCAGGTCATTGCATGCATGTGGGATAGCATTGTGTCTGTGTTCCTTTCATCAGGAGTCCACATCCCAGTGGTGTGAGGTGAGCTCTGCAGATTAGATTCCAATATAGTATAATGTAGCATCAAAACTTTTGGGTGCCAAAAAAAACCCACTCAGCTGTGCTGGTGAAATATTTAAGAATACAACCATTAGCTGTCAAAGAATAAAACTCACAAATTACATCTCTCTGGCCTAAAAAAAACCCATGACGTACCTTGTGGCTGGAGTAAAATTGAAAATGATTTAGTTTTGAAGGAAAAAAAGTTCCCTATAAACTGTTCCACCTTGGTATGTTAATCTAGAACTTTTACTTTTAGTGGTTTCTGCATCTTCAATTCATGTACTTGCTAAAAACTGCACGGTAAGGCCTTTAAGATAAGACCAAGTGAGGTATACTATTGAAACCAAATACAGACTTGGGAAACACATTTATGTAACATGCATCACTCCTGAAAGACATTATATTTCATTACTTTTCTGATTACTGTTACATTCATGTTGTAAAACAGAACCAGAGGATAAAATTCCTTTGGGGAGCAATTGCCGGTCCACGTACAGCATGGATTCAATAATGAACAAAATGTTATTTAGCAGGAGTAGGATTTTTTTTTAAAGTAATTCTATCTTCTTAGACTTTGTAGCCTGTAACAACAGAGGTTGTGCCCTATCTTCCCAGGTTTAACACAATTCAGAAATTCAGAACACCTGAAGAATATGTCAGATAAAGTACAGGGTTTAGAGATTTCCCTGCTGCTAATGCTGACAATTTAGAAGAGCCACTGCTTGAGCTGCAAAAAGTATCCTCTTCACTGTTATCCAAGTAGCAAGACGATTGGTTTGCCCAGAAGAAGAAAAAAAACACTTAACAGTCTCAGAGAACACATGAAGCATTTTCAAATTGTTCTAAATCTGTAACGTGGGACTTTTGTCACATCCACTTCTTATTCAGGATTAGTATTTTTCTAGAATTGGTGTCCACTGAAAGGCAAATCTATTTTGTTTATTCATTGCAGCGGACTATTTATCCAAGTGGAGGGCTTCAGTGCATTCAGCACACTTAGAGATGAAACATCTGCACCCCCTAGCTGTAGTAGGTAACACACACAGTTATTGTATCTAACTTACATTCGTTTTCAACTCAAAATTTATTGAGGCAGTTGTGTCAGTGTATCCACAAAATAAGTGAGAAATAACCCAAGTATACCATTTGAACAACTTCATGATTTATCCCAGTAATACTCGGTGCACAAACAACCCAGCCTCTGTACAGGTTTGTCACATGCAAGCCACCCCAAAATACAAAAAAACCCCACCCACAAACATTTTAACTAAGAATAAGCCACAGCTCAGTATACTTGTTTCAACTGCATTTCTGTTAACCAAATGGCACATTGAGGAATTTCTAAAATAAGGTATTTTAACAATCTGGTTAAAAAAATTCTTGGGCTAAATATTTCTAGATTTAAAAAACATCCCCAATAATTTTTTTTTAACACTCAGTTACTATACAACTTATAGGAACCATCAAGTAGGTATACAAGGTTATCAACCAAAATATTTACATACTGAGTAACAGAAAGGAAAATAATTCCGGTTTCTAGTGACAAAAGGTATTGAAGAATTAAGGCTCTTTGTATAGTTATGTCACTTTACATAGTAGCCAACTTTGGAAGTGTCAGTCTTTCACATTCTTGTCAATCTACTGCAAATATAGCAGCAGAGCATATTAAGTATTATTTTGAATAATTACATTGCTACTTCTATTTCTGAGCATGCTTTTGCAACATTGCAGTTAGGTACAAACTTTTATGTAAAAGTACAAGTATGACTGCTTAAGCACCATACTTTGGAAAAACACTGCTCCCCCAAAATCAAATGCAAATGTTTTCACTTCAAGCAAACAAGATCTGAAAAGATTTAATATGCTCCTGAATGTGGTTAACAAGTGTTTGCTCAAGTATTGCAGATAGCACTGTTTTCCAGCAAAGACTGAAATATTTATACCAGACTTCGGTTTCTTCAAACATATGGGAAAAAATAATTTGTGGAAAAAAAGCTATTTCCATGAGTATGTCTTCTGAATGATGGCTTTGTGGTTAATGAAGAAAACACTGTCTTCTTTGATGTAATGTTTGGTCCACAGCCAAAACGTCAGGATTTACTGTTCAACTAAAAGCATCTTTAATGTCATTTTTCTTAAAATCTGTGATGTAAAACACTGAAGACAAAAAAAATGGAATGGTAATCTAAGAATCAGGTTGTTAAATATTTCTTCCTAACATACCAACATTTGTAGTCAGAACTGTCTTTATTGATTTTATTTTAAATTTTGTACATAAAGAAAACATGTTCATATCCATCATGAACACAAAACTTAAAAAGGCATAACTAGAAGACATTTGTGTCCTTCACCAAAGCAAATGCTGTGCTAAAGGTTCCAAACATTTTCAATTTTCAAAATAAATATTCTCTCTCCTCCCTCCCCCTGCCAATGTCTATATTCCAGGCTTCAGAATAATCACTGGAAATTGAAACCTATCTTGAAATCACACTTCTAAACAGAGTCCCAGCTCACTGTGTTTGGTAACTTGCCATACCATATCCAGCCTGATTGGGTATTACAGGAGCTGCTTGTCCCTGGGCAGGCTGGGCACCAAATCCACTCATCCAGGCTGCAGATGGTGTTTGACTTGATTTTAAAATAAGAAAAGAAAAGAAAAAGGAATGAATTATTTACTGGGGGAAATTGGGCATGTTATATTTTGCAACTATCAAATTTCAGAACTGAGAGATGCTAAAAAGTTGTAACATGGCTTGGGAATTCAAAAGATATTTTGGTTAAATCAATATAGTTTTTCTTTGTAAATAATTACATTTAAAAATACTGACTTTATTACTCTGCGTACATTCAGACCTAATGAAAACAAATAAAAAACAGTGAGTGTCAGGTTTGTTGTGCTCTCTTCCTACTTCCTGGTCCATAGACAAACTATGGACCAAACCAAAGTTCATTTTTTAAATGAAAATTTCAGGGTGTGTGAATCCAAGGTTCACAACTGCTGATTTACATAGAACAATAGTAGCTAGTACTGAAGACAAACACATCACCCTCATGTCCCCCTTTCCATCAAGGTTGAAAATTAGCACTAATATAAAGTATGAGAGGTGAGTTTAGAGTCAGTAGATGTCCTTAACCAAGAACAACAGTGATGCCAAGTAAGGCACAGGCAAAGATTCCAGATCAGAGTTTAAACTGTCTGAGAAAAGTGTCTGCCAACAGTAATTTTAGTGAAACGAATTACTTACTCCACACCAAATCCCTGTTGATTCCATGCTTGTCCATACACTCCATAAGATGGCACTTGCCACCCATTGGTGACGTACTGTCCATACTGCTGTGGATTCCCATACACTTGACTCCAATGCCCCCACTGACTGTAATCCACCTAGGGATTTTAAAAAAGGATTAAGATTTAAATAAACTTGAAGCAACAGAGTGCACACCGAATATATAAATACACACAGACTCCATCAACTAAAATTAGCAATTTATTGGCAAGTAATTTAAGACCTATATACACATTCAGCAAACTGGGCAAAGTACACACACTGTGGGGCAGGTGGACTGCAACCTTCCATTTCAATAGGATAGTTTGCAAATGGTGGCAGTCACATCTAGATTTCATGCACTAACTTAATCACTTAGAGAGATACATGCAGAGGCTGTAGGAAACACTATACAAACAATCCAATTACCTGTGGGAAGTTTTTACTTATATCTGGTGATTCTTTACCCCAATAGCATTTAACAACATGGCCTTCAATTGTAGTTCCATTTACTGAAACAATGGCATGTGCTGCACTTTCATGAGTTGAAAACCTATGAAACAAAACATGAAGTCAGATTTTACCAACATATGTACAGAAATGGTGCAGTTAACATGTACTATTGTCTACAGAAGCATTCCCCAACCTGGTGCCCACCAGATGTTTCAGACAACAGCGCCCAACCCATAAATTCCAGCTGTGCTGTGGCCCAAACTATATGGACACCAGGCCGGCAAAAGCTGCTCTGTATTTTGCTGCATGAAAGTGCAGAGAACGATGTAAGAAGAATAAACTTCTTTCCTTGCAAAAATGATAGCTATTAATATAGCATCAATGTGCATTGTGCTTTATAAAACAAACACAAATAAAACAGACATGCGCCTTTCCAGATGACATTACAAACTTAAATTTCAACAGAAAATTAAAGTCCAATGGCAGATAAGGCAGAACCTGAAACCTTGGCATTCAAGGATTTAGTGATTTAACTCTTCAAGAAACCTCCAACACACATTTCCTAAACTCTAAAAAATACATGAAGAGCACCACCCACACCATTCAACATGTTATCACTTCTTTTGACAAAAACAAGCTACTTCTAAATGCAACTCCACATCTTCTTTTAAAGGTTCGATTCTTCCTTTCTCTTTAAGGGCAGTAGATCTTGGATAACATTTTCATGTTTTATCCTGTAAATAACTTACTACTTTAAGACACAAATAAATAGTAATAATTGTCCTACCTCACAAATGAATAGCCTTTTCCTGGAAAAGCTCTTGTTTCCATAATCTGCCCAAAAGGTGAAAATGTCTGTCTCATCAACTGATCTAAAGGTAGTAACATTTTCTGTTAGTAATATTTATGATCAATGGCTTCAATAAATTTGTTACAAAGGGAAATGAGATCCCTACCTGTTAATCCAGAGGCAATTCCTCCGCAGTAGACTGTACAGTTTTTAGGGCTTGACTGATTCACTACATCTTCAAATCTCAGTTGTTTTGTGTTATCTGAAAGATACATGACACTTCAAATAATTGCTTTTCAGTTATCTTTCCATTTCATAACAATGAAATGATTCACATTTACCAATACCCCCCAGCTGACCTCCTTTTGTTCACTTACTTTCTTGTGTACTTTTAGGGGCAGGCGGTTTCCGTGTTGCCCAGTTAGTTCTGATTTGTCGACCACCTAACCACTGGCCACCCATATGCACAATTGCATTTTCTGCATCCTAACAAAGCAAAACAGATTCGGTTTTCAGAACCAAAACACCTGCAAATCTGAAACTTTGTACATACATAGTCCAAGAAGCTCTTGATTACTGAAAAGGTATTGTACAGGGGTGCTCTGTTGCTACTTAACACACTTTTAAAAATCACTAGATACCAATGGAGAAATGCTTCAATCTCATTCACTGATAAGGGCATCAGAATTGCTAAATTACTTCCTTAATAGACAGAGCACTCAAATTTTCTGCACACAGGTCCAAGCAAATATAAATTCCACTCGTGAAATGGAGCATTTCTGCCTCCAGAGAACAGTATTCCTTATAGCAGAAGAAAGTTGGGCCATGTCTCTGTACAGTGGTACCTCTACTTACATGCCCCTCTTGTTACGTATCCTTCGGGATAGGCAAATGGCAAACCCAGAAGTATATTTCCGGGTTTCTCCACGCGCACATGCGCAGTAGCGCTCTATCACGCCGCGCGCCATGTGCAAAACAGGCACCTCCGGTTGCGGAAACCTCGGGATCCGACCGGAGCTCCAGAACGGATCCTGTCCGCGACCCGAGGTACCACTGTACTAGAATTAAAGATCTGGAAAGTTGCCCTTCACATGCCTTTTTATACCTCAAACACATTCAGTGTCAACAAGTATCAAAGTTTTTGATTGCTTACCAATTTATTATAAAACGATACAAAGCCATATCCTTTAGATTTTCCTGTTGCCATATCTTTAACTACCCGTGCATCCCTGGGAAGAGAAGCACAGTTATATGAGGAAAACATTAAATATTTTCAAAATAAAAACTAAAAGGAACCACACACACTGTATTGTGAGCATAATTTTCCCTATTATAAACTCAATAACCCCTATAACCATTCCTAAACTCTCCCTATTGCTTCTTTGCCTGTTAGAAAAAAAGCAGTAGGACAAAAAATAACATGTAATAAACATGCAACCTATCCATATAACCTGCACTTTCTACAACTATTTCAGATTTGAAATTTTAAAAAAGGAATAAAGTTTCCTTTTCTAATACTCTATCTGCTAGGGTCCTCTTCACTCTTCTATAAATTACTCTAACATTTCTAACTATTTTTACCATGCATTTTCTAAATAAATGCCCTCTGCCTAGTGATATAAAATATTAAATATTAAAAAATTGAAAAAGAGGAAAAAAATAGGAATTAAAAGGCATACATGGCCTGTTAACAGATTTCTTTATTTTTCTTGGTCAATTCTCTACCATCATTTTGGAGTTTGGGCAGCTGTAAATTTTGAAAAATTGACATTTTCAGAAATTTAAGAAAGGAGAATAAAACTAACAACAATGCTAAGCACACCAGTACGAAAACAACAAATTTTACACATAAATTTTAGTGAGTAAGTTAAAATGATTGGAAATATAGAACTGCACTGAATATAGAATGTTAAAATGTAAATACTAAGATATGTATATATAAATAATGTATAATAAGAATAAATAGAAATGAGAAAAAAATCTACAACTGAGTTCCAGTGTGCACAGTTCCTTGCAGTTAGCTTCAAGATCCTGTCCATTCTTATGAGCAATTCTGCAAAATAATCAGAATGCTATTACTTTTAATTGTGACTTGGACTTAAGAAAAACTGCAGGTCTCAGGTATAAATAAAGATTGAGAAATAGCAACCTGTATTCAACCTTTTTTATATTTGCTCGCAAACAGTACTACTTACCACATTGAGATAAAAAGCAAAGTAAACAAAATAGACAAAATAAGATTTACGTTTCAATTGAAAATATGTACAGAGTGTATATAGAAAAGATTGTTTTTTTAAGCAGAAATATATTCCTGTAAAGTAACACAAGATGTTCAAGTTTTGTTTTGGTGTTGTTAAAAGGACAAAGAAAACAATAGAAGAAAACCTCTCAAGAAACTAGATTATGCAACAAAAGAGACAGACATGCTATAGCATTTAACAGGAACGCTTGCAATGTTTAAAATGTTCAATTAAAAAGCTATAGTTATTTGGAAACCTATTCCCAATTTCTACTGTCTAAAAATAAAAGGTTGTTTTAGAAGGGCACACTTGTGCACCACTACAAACAAAAGCTGCTAAACTTACCAAAACGTTTGGTTTTAATTTCCAAATGCATGAACTCTAAATATAACACCACTACTTGTCAAAATGATAGATGTACACTACTAGATTTTATTGCTTTCTACACTAACTTATATAACTTGCCTGCAGTTCAACACTATCTACAAAATTATCAGATGAGTAAGAAACCTTGATGTATCTAACACACAACTTTATGTAAACTCCAAGAACCAAAACACAGTTTTCTTGCCAGCAATGTAACCCATTCACCACCCAACATACCAGGTGTTAAAAGCATGCAGCTTTCAATTGATTTGATGCAGAGACCTTGTTAATTTTTGTGGGGGGGATAATTGAATGCAAAGAAACCCACAAGATCACTGTACCCCACCCACTGCCCATTATCAAGAAGACTTTAAAGAAACAATCCGAGCAAAGTGAAAGACATTTAACTTGAAGAAGAAAATACAATAATGTATTATGACTTGTTCTGTATTAGTGAATTAAGATACAAACTAGGATACTTACGATATTTTACCAAAAGGAGCAAATGCTGACTTGATGTCTTCTGTTGTTATTTCTGGACTTAAATCTCCCACAAACACATGGAAGTGATCTGGGGGAAAGCAAAAAACCAATTATCCATAAATATATTTCTCTTAACCAGTACTTTAGTTCTCAGTGTAGACAGGGGTGCAATTCAAACAATCTTGTATTTAAATTTACAAGTCACATATGCATTTAACCAGTAATTAAACTTGTTCTGCCAAAGAGTATCTATGGAGATTGTAAAACAGAAGTAATTCAGCTACTATATAAAATCAAGTTGCAGTAAGTGCATGAGCTAAACTCTATGGTCACACCTCGTGTTGCGTTAGGTTCATGTTGCATCTTTTCAGCTTGCAAACACAGCAAACCCAGAAGGGTATACTTCCGGGTGTTGCTGCGCATGCGTGCGCAGAAGCATTCTGCGCACTTCGCGCATGCACAGAAGTGTTCTGCGTGCTTCACACATGCACAGAAGTGCTTTATTGTGCTCCGCGCTTGCGCAGAAGCTTCGCTCTAGTTGCGGACTTTTTGGGGTGCGAACGGCACCCCAGAACGGATCGTATCTGCAACTAGAGGTACCACTGTAATTTAATAGTTGATTTTGGTAGAATTTTTACAAGCATTACTTACTTGATGTATCTTTTTTCTGGCTACTTGGTGTTGTTGCCCAGTTAACCTTTACTTCCTGAAAAAAAAGAAAAGTATAACTACAAACATAACTTTAAAATACATGCCTAAATTCAATCAAGATACAGACTTATTCCAATAATAACAGCAACCAATGTTAATTTTCAAGGTACTTTTAAGTAAGAACATGGTCAAAAATGCTTGCCATGGATCATAAATTAACCTATTCATTTCATTTGCTATGTGTCATTCTTTGTGTGTTTTTTGTTTGCAACGTACCTTTCCCAAAATTTTTCTCCCATTCATAGCAGCTAATGCAGCAGCTGCATCCCTGTGTTCATAAAATTCCACAAAGCAATAAGGGTCATTGCTTGTATGCTGCAAAACAGAAAATCCAACAGAAGAGTTGACCCTTCTGCTATCGGGTTGCTGAGAAGAAAATCCAGGAAAATATATTACTTAAAGCTAGAAAAGGAAGTATTACTACACACGCTTATAAAATAACCTTAAGAATGGTTGTCCATTGTTTCACACTATCTGTTTAAGATATAACATTCCCCTGTGACCCTGAACTAGACAGCAGCACATAACAATGCTGTATGACCAGAACAGCACACACCAATTTCTCTTCCCAATAGATAGTACTGATAGCAGAAATATTCTTGATCACCTGCTGAGGGGGAGGGAGGCATAGTTGAATCAGTCACAGGTCATTGGTGCTGTCAAAACTGACACAATCAGCTATCTATGTGGTGGGTATAAATGCAGCACCTATCCAACAGAAGGACACTGAATACACACAGTGTTTATCACACTTTTGCACACTTACAACTAGATCCAGAAAAAAACCTGTGCACAAATGTCTATTTTGGCACAAAGATTTCCTTTATTAGTTTGGGCCATGTAGCCTTTATTCATTCACATAATCTTTAAAAACTGAATTCTAAGACATGATAGCTATGGAAGGAAAATATTCTGCCTGATATCTGGGGTCAATTTCCTGTAGCTAGAGAGACAAGTTGGTTATGCACATGAAGTACCTCAAGCACTGATAATTCCCAGGGTCCAATTTTTGGGGGGTAGACGAACAAATATTTGCAACTTTTACAAGGTAACAGAACCAAGATACAGACTAGAAGTTTGAACATTTGGGTCTTACAACAAAATATACTAACTTAGCAATCTGCAGATAGGGGAATGAATAATAATAATAATAATAATAATAATAATAATAATAATAATAATAATACCCAGCTACTCTGGGCAGCTTACAGTATATATATATATATATATATATATATATATATATATATATATATATATATATATATAACACAGTAAAATACAGTTGTACCTTGGATCCTGAACGCCCTGGAACTCAGACGTTTTGGCTCCTGAACGCCGCAAACCCAGAAGTGATTGTTCCGGTTTGCGAACGTTCTTTTGGAACCTGAACGTCCGATGGGGCTTCCGCGGCTTCTGATTCCTGCAGCCAATCAGAAGCCGCAAGTTGGTTTTTGAATATTTTGAAAGTCAAATGGACTCACATGTGCACATGCATGTGCACACGCACACACAAACATCATATATTTGCCACCACCAGAAGACCTAAAATTGTAGAAAAGAGAAACACCTGCCAGCAGGATGGCCCTTGCAGACTCCCTGTCATGCCTGCAAAGAGTTTTGTCAGTGGAGATGTCCCCAACAATAGGAAATGTGCAATACCTCAGCCCCTGGAATTGACAACTAGAGTACAGACAGCAGAAAGTAATTCCAAAATTCTGCTTGGGGCAACTCCAACAAATGTAGGGTTCAAAAATAATGTCCACTCTGGGGAATAGTAAACTCACTGCAGTGAATAAGCTCACTGGCAGTGAGTAAGCTCACTGACACTGAATAACCAGACACACAATGGGACTAGCAAAAGTTGATCAAGACTAAGTTCCATTTTATTATTTTCAATGAGATATCAGTAATGTTTGCTGCATTATGTCCAGCATAGTTTCAAAGTACTTATTAAAAGCAAACAATCTAGCAAGGGTTATTTCGGGAAACAATAAAATGGTTCATCAAAATGTAAGGTATGTTGCCATATGGAAAGCACAGTCTTTCCCTGAAGCTATGAAAGCCAGAAATGAGGGTGTAAAATAGGAATGACATGCAGCACCTATCTTTTCTGGGTCCAAAAAGAGCCTGACTTTGATTCCTCTTTATTTTCAAGTGGCCTTTTAGTGAAACAAGGTGAATATTCAGCAGTGGTGAAAAGTATTGGGGTGGGGGCACAACAGGCAGCAAGAAAGATCAGCAGAGTATCTAGGACCAACAATGGATAATGTACTGTATATGTGATTTATATAGGTGTTTGCATGATAATGCTTTGAAATCCTGGACCTATTCTTCTTTTTACAGCATCACTCAGGGAAGAGAGACCTTGCTCAGAGTCACACAATGAATCCCAGAACAGGCAAAGCTTAATATACTGGCTTTGTTTGTGAAGTTATGACTGTAACTGATGGAACATATTTTGATTATCCTGATGAACCAAGGATAGTAGTGATTATCAATATGGTACAAGAGATATCATGTATCTCAAGTATTTCAAATAAAAATAAAAATGTTTAGCATGCATACTTCAGATGCAACTATTATTGCATACAATAACTTGCACCTGTTGTTTCCCAGACCTGAGAATCATTTACCTAAATCCTTTAAGTTCCTTCTGTCAGAGCAATAACTATCATATTAAAAATGAATTCATTTGCATACAATTGTTTCACAGGAAAGAACATCCTATATAGTTTATAAATAATCTAATCTATATAATTTATTGATAATGGACACCATCTTAAAGGAGGCATTTCCTCCTGAGCAGGAGAAAAGGGAAGATTGTGCCTCCCTCTGCACTTTATGTACTAAAATTTTTTAAAGTAATATTTTAAAGATGTAGTGCATGTTTAAAAGGCACATTTCAGAAGTTTTTTTTTTTATTCAATTAATCAATCACTAACTGCTGCAGCCCTAATATAAATGTTTAAGGTAGCAGGATCAATAATTACTTGAATTTTAAAATGAAACAATATTGACATAGACTAGACTGAAAGAGTCTTACCTCTGTTATCATTTTACAGCTTTTGCAGGGTCCAATTTGGCTGAATAACTGAAGTATAAGTACTTCAGTCACATCTCTGGAAAGATTTCCTACATAGCTAGACAAACAAAAGAAAAGGTAATGTTAATCCCATCATTCATCTCAAAGGATAATCTGTGCAATTTATTGAAATATCAGCTATCAATTTTATAAGCAGAAAATATGGCACCTGTTAATAAACTTTATGAACACACTATTAAGTAGTCCATAGCTTTTAAAACTCTACTATGTATTCATCAAATACTGGTAAGTACTAACGTTGTTGTTAGTGAAGTATGTATCACAAGTATGTTGCTTTTTGTTAGATAAACCATAACCCAGAGTTGAGGAACCTGTGGCCCTCCAGATGATGAGGGACTTCAACTCCAATCAACCATAGCCAGTATGGCCAATGGTCAGAGATGATGTGAGCCCCATGGGGCTGAGTAACATCTGGGCAGATACATGTTTCCCATGCCTGCCTTAATTATTGTGGAACACAGGAAAACTAGGCTACAATTTCAGAGATGGGCATGTGCAGGAGTCATGGATGCTACCAATACCTTCCTGAGTTTCTTTTTCAAAAGATACCTCCACAGAATCCAACAAATGGACCTCTAAAGGCCAAAATTCAAAAACTTTGACACAAGAATTTTTAAATGGAAATTAGTGCATGCACAGGAGCGCCATTTTCATTTCAAAAAGTCATTGCATGCATCAGAGTCTGTAAGCTTTTTTTATTTAACCCAAGGAAATTTTAATAGTGTGCTGCTTCTGTATGGGCGCCTTCCAAGGGGAAAACATTACTCAGAAAAAAATTGGATGTAGTCCTATTGAAAATAATGAAAATAGTTATGACTAAGATCTACTCTGAGTAGGGCTTAGGTGGATACAATCCTTCACTTCTGTTAGAAATAACTGTACTTTCAGAGCAGTAAAGGGCTGACAATTTACAATCAAGCAATTCATATACTAAAATAAAACAGGTTTTTAAAAATAAATTTCAACTTCATTTGAGAGGCAATGTGGTGTAATGCAGTGGTTGAAGCAGCCTTTCCCAATCTGGGATCAAAGTTAGATGACAACCCCCATCATCCCTAGCCAGCATGGCCGAAGGACAGGGATCTGATGGCAGTTGCAGTCCAACAGTGCCAAGGTCCAAGGTTTGGGAAGGCTGGGTTAAGTACTGACATAGGATCAAAGAGAGATTCAAATCCCCACGTAGCCATGAAGCTCAATGGGTGACCATGGGTAAGTCACCGTATATCAACCTAAAGGATTCAGGGAGTGGGAACTATGTATGCTGCCTTGACCTCCTTTGAGGAAAGGCATGATGTAAAGAAATAATAAATGAAATGCTGCCAAGGGCTGAAAAGCCACATGCCATTTCCCAAGGGTAAAAAAGCTTTTCTCCATAACCACTGGCCATTAACGCAGCACTAAATAAGCTTATTCTAATACTACCTGTATGCTACTATTGCTCCTGATAAAAATCCATAGTAATAAGTCAAACAGCTTTCTTAATACCACTTTGAATCTACTTCTAAAACAGCAATATCATAATATGCAGTGTGGAGTATTACTGCAGATATGTCACTGGGGATCTCTTAGCCAAGGTTAGGTGATCAGGAGTTAGCTTCCACCCTTCTCTAGAGCAACTTTCCACTCACACCCAACTTAATTGCCATTAAAACATATATCAGCACTAGTCATTGTTAGTGCTAACCATAAATAGAAGTTGAAAGGAGGTTATGGATCCTGGCAAAACTGTGGGTAATGCTACTGAGGTGGTTAACACTGGTTTCAAATATCTCTTAACCTCAGTTAAAGCAGGAATAGAAAATGTGCTCTACATTGGGTAAGGAAGCCCACTCCCAAGCACTGAACTACAGTTCAGAGATCCCCTGAATTAGGTCTACAGCAGGTGATAATAGCTGAATATTTGATATTTCTCTGGGTCCAAATTAAACCTTTCCATAAAACTAGTCTGCCTTTAAATAATATGACAACCAGAAGCTATTGGCCTTATTGTCAGTTGTCAAAATGTTGTACAGAAGTACAAATACTATATTATGTGCATCAAACAAGGCTGATGTAGCTGAACTATAATGTGATCGCTTCTGCTAACTAGTACAAGAGTTTTTCTCATGATCCATGAAGCATCAATATTTTATGTACACATACCACCAGTCTTTAGTAATCCTCAGTTCCGCAGCCCATGTCAGCTGGGGTGAAAAGCAGGTGGGAGGCAGAAGCCCTACTCCATGCTTACACCAGCCTCAAATAGGTGAAGCAATCAGACTCAGATCAGACCCAATTCTGCCCTGTGACAGCAGTGGGGATTGCATACAACTGAGTGATCCTGTCAGCTCAAGCGCTCCCAGGAATCTTGTAGGCAGTGCTTCTCTTGCCCACTCATTTGGCAAGAGAAATGGGAGCTCTGTGCCAGAGGCAAGGCCATCTTCTGAAGGTGTCATCAGGGGCCCTAACTCAAAATGCTACCCTTATGTGGCCCAGCTAATATATACAAAGCAAATTTTCAATTTGTATATAACTTTCAGCCACAATGGCCAATAAAAAGCTTATTAAGGGGGGATGGTTATAAATATGTAGGTAGGGTTTAAGGGCATGGAATAGTACTTGTGGCTCAGGAAGGTACTTTGAATGGGCGCCCAAGAGGAGATCCTTTGCAACACCACAGGAAGTTCTATAACATATGTGAGAAATCTTTGACTCTTCAGATGTTGTTGCACTACAACTCCCATCAGCCCCAGGAAGCATGGCTGGTGGCCAGGAGTTAAGGGAGTTGTAGCTGGAGGGTCACATGTTTCCCATAACTGTTTTGTAAGATACCTAAATGCCACTGACTTAAATCTAATTACAATATGATTTCAGTGACCAGCCTTGAGCAAATTACAATCAGATGAGGGCCCGCCCGCCTGCCCCCCTCAAGTCTGGCAACTATTTGTAACACAGGGTCAATAATACCAGCTGCCATTGTTCTTATGAAGTACCCTGAGAAATAGCAGAAACATTTTGATCATTTAGGAGGGAAAGCAATATATATGAAGTATTTACATATCTTCCCTGATACTTTTAAAAACTTTAAAAAATAAAATAAAAACCACACACACAAGAAAGTGGAAGGCATATGGAAAATAAACAGAAAAAGTAAGGAGGCTATTCATTGCAGACTAATTTGCAAGCCTTACCCGTGAATCACATATTGGCTTTTGAATGAATCCCTTTCAACTGAGAAAAACAGTTGGTAACATGAAGCCAGCCTATAGAAGCTCAATATCAGTTTTGATTTTTTAAATTTTTTTTAAAGAATACATTTAACAACTGGTGAAATGTCTATTCTGAATGAATATTGTAATCTTAAAGAACACTGTAATAGAATATTTGAAGCACACTAAATATTTTTCAAGCCATTTCCTATAAGAATACATAATTAACTTGGCAAAACCATAAATAATGAAATAAAGGCATATACTATACCTCTATAGGCTGTCTCCCTAATTCATGAGACATCACTTATGCTGCATTGACAGGCATAGTATAGAAACCTAGATAGATAACAGGAGTAGTTTATATTCTGACATATATAGGTTCCAATACTAGGTACTGTTGCTGCATGTAAAATAAAACATTTATACATCCTCCATCTAGTACCCTGTTTCTCATATTTTAAGACATACCCATAAAATAAGCCATAGCAGGATTTTTAAGCATTCAAGGAATATAAGCCATACCCCGAAAATAAGACATAGTGATAGGCGCAGCAGCAATGCCGGCCGCAGCAGGAGGAGGAGGAAAAAAATAAGACATCCCTTGAAAATAAGCCATAGTGTGTTTTTTTGAGGAAAAAATAAATATAAGACATGTCTTATAATATGAGAAACACGGTAGAAGGGAAAAATAATTCAAACTACATAACTAAGGCTACAATTCTATGCACAGTTACCTCACTTGGAAGTGAAATTTGCTAGGCTCAGACGCTGTACCTAAATACTTCTATGTAACTGGCATAATAAATTTTGTGTACTAGTGGTACATGTTACTTGTTATACAAGTATACAATTTTTAACCAGCAAAATGAGACCTAGATTATTCATTTAATAAACTGTCCTCTACATCAGAAAACAAACAAGAATTTGTTGGTAAACAATGTGAAAATTACTAAGACGTTTAGGAAATGTTTCATTTGAAGAACAAGTTTACCATGTATAACAACAGTTAGTAAATCTTAAATGTGAAAGTCTGCACTCTGGATATATTCCAGGCTTTTGTTTTTTACTAGAACCCCAAGGTACACTAACCAGAACCTGGTTCAAAAAACATATGCCAGGATCCAGACTCGGGGACAATCCAAACTCCCACCCTCTGCAGACAGGGCTTTACAGAGCAGTGGGGCCACTGCTACACCTGAACCCCTGTCACTCATGGCAGCTGCAGCAGAAGGAGGTGGGCAGTGATCCAAAACTGATCGCTCCACCTGCTCCAGTCTAGTGTAGTTATGTGGTCTGATGTGGTTATGAAATGACAGTGAGACTGGCTCAGCATGCTGGGTCAGTTCAGCTCCACCTCCATCCTCAGAACATCATGCCAGTGGGAAGTACTGATGGTGGGCCTCCCAGCCAGCCACTCATTAAATGGAGGACCAGCTTAGTCAGGTGAGAGACATCTCTGCCTAATTCAAACTCCCTCCAGGCCAGCAAACAAGACGTTTGAGTTGCTCCGTAAATTAGTTGAAAGTAGGTTCCATGGAAATCAATGGGACAAGTTAATAACGAATAAGTGGAATCATATTATTGCCAAGGGAGCTTAAAGTCAACCATTTGATTTGGAATTTAGTCTGGATCAAACTCATTAACTTAGAATTAAAGACTTCAGAGTACAGTAATTTCTTTTTAGTACTAGAATGGGACATAATTCACAATCCTTCCAAACAAAAATCCACTTCTGGTTATCCAAAGCCTTTTTCATTTCACAGAGGAGTCATTTTGTTGTTGCTATTGTTAAAAAAAAAATGGAAAAGCTAGAAATCCTTGCAAATCAGCCAGAGATCTACCAGCAGATGTAGCTCCACCTCCTGTCTACCCTGGTCAGTACGTACTATCTTACCAATGGGAAATTACACAAATTGAAAATAAAATTTAAAACTAAATTATTAAACAGAAAAAAAGAATTTATTCACCTGCTCTCATCTCAATGTCATGCTGATATTATCCCAGCTCCAAGAAGTGGGGTGATTAGCCCATGGTTGTTGAATTTGCCATGATGATTTGCCATGATGGCTGGAGCTGATCGGGCCACCAACATCTGGGGGCCCACAGGTTATCTACCCCGGCCCTAGAACCTCTTTCATGCCTCCTGCTGTCATGTAATGGACAGCTCTTAAAGATCTTACTTTTGTTTGATTTACTGAATGATTGCTTGTTCTCCACTGGCACCTTTGACATTATGCATCTTGGACCCTTGTGTGCCCCTTGTGACAATAAATCCCTGCCTATATTACAGTATATGAGCCAATACATTTAAAGTGTTTATTAACTTTTTGGTCCAGTATTATTAGGAACTGACTTCATGACTTGTATGAAGTCATGAAGGATCATTAGAAATTGCAGCTTTCTTTAAATTTGTGTCCCCAGATGTTGCTCAACTACAGCTCCTAACATTCCTGACCATCAGCAAAGCTGGGTGGGGAGAATAGGACTTGTAATCCAACAAGATCCAGAGACCAGAGGTTGAAGAACTCTGGATTACCTGACCCTAGGACATTCAAACTTTTAAAGTTTTACACAGAAGTGTCCCAAGCACAAGGTTGTCTCTAAGACAACCAAATATTAAATGACAATTTTCTATTTTAAATAACTTTTATAAAAGATGACAAGACATTTCAATACATCATTCACAGGCACAAATCTTTTAGGCACCCACAGAACCAGATGCTTGATATTTTTCCAGCTCTGTTTCTCAGAAATTTGGATCCATCGGAAATTCTCCCTTACAGGGCAAAAAAAATCAATGATTTGTCTACAAGCATTGCAAAGTAAATTAATGGCTTGCAAAAGTATAGCTCAGAGCATAGCTATTATAGTCCATGAATTATTTCAGAGCAGTTGACAAAAACTGTGCCAATTTTTAAATACAAAAGAACTCATTCATATTGCATTTTTTAAAATTCCTCTTACATCACATACGGAAATCCCAACTTTCTAGCAGAATGGAATTTGAACACAGTGCATACGCCAGCACTGTGCATATCACTATCCTGCAAGGCTGTTCAATTGGGACTGGTCGCCATTATAGTGTTCAGTGAAACAGTACAAGGATGGCTGCACGTTTTCTCTCTCCTTAAGGCCAGAAGACAGAATGTGAGCCAAAGGCAGACAGCTAACATAGCGTTATACTCTAGTTCCTTAAGAAAGGAAACAGTGCAAAGCTTTGGCAGCTGTGCACATACAGTACTCTTTTGGCACAGAAAACAGAGCAAACTGGTAAGACTTTATAGTGCTGTGATCCAGGCTTCCAAGATATATGGCAGCTACAAGAGGAGAGAGTGAATAAGCACCTCTGTATGCTTTCTAACAATGTGCAGTTTAAACATGCTTTACTCGGAAGTAAATTCCACTGAATTCAGTGAAGCTTAACTTCAAATAAGCTTTCAAAGGATGAAGGTAACACCAACTGCAGTTGGGTTCTGGGTACTTTTCCAGCTTTTCAATCTAGCAGAAATAGATTCTGTACCGGGGGGGGGGGGGAATCACTGGGAGTCCTGCAAAGCAAATTTGGTAAATTTAGTTTTGCCAAACTTCTTGCTTGTTCTCATTGATAAAAACTTTATTAACTTGTAGCCAAGAAAAATACCAAGCATCTGGTTATGCTCTAGTCTCACAAGCATGTGTGGACCCAATCCTCTAGCATACAAAACCTTTTAATACTGACACTTCAAACATTTATTCAACTTTAAAAAAAAAAAGATAACGCAGTGGACATTTGTAAGATGCATGCTAGTTATATTTAGTATCCCACCACCCTGGCACTTCCTGTCATTTCTCTCTTCGGCTATGCCGCAAAAGTGACATTCTGAACTCAGGTTCTCAAGTCAGTTAAGATTGTTTCCTAAAGATTCAGAGTAACCAGAGTTGGTTTCAAGCATGCAATCAGAGTGGAGACAAAGTGGCCAAGTAAATAATGTTTGATTGACTTCTTAACTTCTGTGGACTGGGAAAAGGATGGGAAGACAGACATGCAAAAAGTGTTCTGAATGAACCAGAGCAGCTGAGTCATGATTTCCGTACAGAAAGATTATACTCCCAACTCATTGTGACTGAAATTAAAACTACAATCTGTTTAATTACAAAGAACATTTTGAAGCTTGCTTCAAAATCAGTACAAGAGAGCTATATACTACAAAAGCAGTCTTCCACTTTCAAGGATATGGTCCAGGATAGAAGTGATGAACATGTGCCCATGTTCTTGTAAAAACACTTGTACAATGTAAGATATACAGTACTCACAATCCTGAGGAACTCCAAACTTTTAAAAAATATATACTTTCCCAGTAACCATGGTAGAAAGTTGTTTTTAAATATTAGAGAAAAATGCTAACTGATTGGAGTAAGATTGGAAATTAGGTTTTTATTTTATCTTGTATTTTATCTTATGAACTGCCCTGAGATCTTGTGATATTTTTAAAAATAAATAAATAAAAGGTTGTCCATTATCTTCAATTTTTACTACATAGAGCATCCAACATTTTTTCAAGAGCAACTAGATTTTTTATATTAGAGGATAACAACAATGTTCTCTATTTCAACAAGTATGTTCAACAGTCAGATACAATTTATGTATACTGTAAGTCTGCATATTTGTATTTACTTGCTTCCTTCCCCTACAACATGATGCTTCCAACATGGCTAACAGCACTAAACTTGCTAGCTCCCGAGTTTACTACCTCAAAATTTAAGTAGCACTGAACAAATGGCTTCTGGTTCATCAGTAGCTTACTTAAAATGCTTTAAGGATGTTTACATGCATTAGAAGTGGTGACCTCGTTTATACACTGATTGCTCAAGAAGCCCCACTACCAATGTTGCCTGGTTATCACATTTCTCTCTCCTCTCACACTTCAGAGGTGGGATATGGGAGCTAAAACGAAAATCATTTACAGTACTTGATCACAATCAAAATACAGCAAACATTTTTGTTCAGAAAAAATATTCTGCAAAAAGGAGGAAAAGAGGGTTTGGCTTGCAATATGCCTTCTAGAACAGTGAGCATATGGTTCATAAGACACATTCTCTCTGTTTCACGAATACAAAAAGAACCTTGTATTGCATGAAACATAAATTATTATACCTCACTCAGGTTTTTGAATCATAAAGACAACCCTTTCACTTGACTATTCAACTTTATTCTCTTGAATTCAGAATGCTGCCCCCACAATATTTTATCCAATATATGCATCAGCCAACAAGTCTCTGATTACCCATATCTGTACTCACACCTCTCTACCTAATGACCTTTCTCCCCTTCTTGTTTTACTGGCCACGATTTCCGACACGGAAGCCTCACTGACTCAAGGCTCCCCCCCCCCGCCCCGCCGCCTCACAGAACTCCAAACTCAACATATGTTAAACCCAGCCTGTTGACACGATCACAATAGCCCTAGTGTTTAGGATCCCACAGAAGAGACCAGCGCCTCGTGGAGCGTGAGAGGTTTTGCTCTGTTCCGAATTACATCTTCTCCCAATTCCCTTTTGGAGAGAAGAGAATTCGTAAACCCTTGGCAGGAGGGCCCAGGACCCACATCCACGTAGGACTGACGTTACCCTGACAAGGGACCAAGGGCCTATGAGTTATGGAGCTACAGAACGGGAAACGTTGCCCAAAATCTTCCCGAGTTGGGGAAAGGGCTTCCACCAGGCAATCCCCAGCCCCACAATTCCTGGCATGTCGCAAAGAAAACCATTTTGGGTTGTAGCTCTGGCTCCAGTTATTTTCCCTCAATAACATGCTTATCTTTCCCCCCACCCCAAAAAGGGCCCCAAATCCCCTCATCATACCAACTCCTTCCCCATTAAAGAGATCTACTCGATCACCTCATAATTGCCTACCATTCTCCCCCCCCGACTCCCCCCCCTCTTCGGCCCCTCCAGAGAAGCGCCACCCCGCGCACGTTCCCGCCTGTCAGAGCACTCCGCCACTACCCCCGCCCGCCTCCGGTCTGCCCACCTGCGCCCAGGTGCTCGACCCACCCCCCCCCAACCCCACTTACAGTGTCTTGGGCTGCCCGTCGTCTTCCATCGCGGCGAAGGAGGGCCGCTCGCAGACGGACCCAGGACACCGCGCGGAGGAGGGAAGGGACTACCGGTAGGCTCCGACAACCGGGAAGAAGGGGTGGAGTGTTTTTTTGTAAAGAAACGCGAGAGCTCCGCGGCCCCTCGTTTCACGTCCAGGCCCCCGGCAGAAGCAAAAGACTAGGACCGAGAGAAGGCGGGGGGGGGGGAAGAGGAGGAACCAGAGATCCACAAAATGGCCGCGGCCGCCAACCACTCAGGAAGCCGCGTAACACGCAGGCGCAGCAAAAACACCTCTCCGGCTTAGCTTTTCACCCTCACGACCATAGAGAAAGACCGTCTAGAGCGGAGCGCGCGCGCCAAGTTCCGGTTGGGAGGGGGCGGCATCTTTATTTTACACGTAAGAGGGATATACGATTAGGACGTTTTCTGCGTGCTAGTGAATGGAGCAGAGGAGGGCTCTGGACTGCACTGAAAACAGTAAAGTACAGTACTGGAGTTCAGAGGGCTTTAAAAAAACCAGCCAATTGTAGATTTAAAAAGAAAGAAAAAAGAATTGTATCTATCAGTCTCCGAATAACTTTGGTTCTCCGGGCGATTGTGTAAAACAATATACAAAACGACAGATACCGTGTTTCTCATATTATAAGACATGTCTTATATATTTTTTTTCCTCAAAAAAACACACTATGGCTTATTTTCAGGGGATGTATTATATTTTTCCTCCTCCTCCTCCTGCCATGGCCGGTATTGCTGCTGTGCCTATCACTATGTCTTATTTTCGGGGTATGGCTTATATTCCTTGAATGCTTAAAAATCCTGCTATGGCTTATTTTATGGGTATGTCTTAAAATATGAGAAACAGGGTACTATAACTATATAATGCTATATAACTGTAACGTAATAACACGGAACATCTCGACACATATTGTTATCAAATAATACAAAGCTTTAAAAATTAATAGCCAGGTACAAATCACAGCATAATCTCAAAAGACTGCAAATACAGAGCTGTGAAAATAAAAGGGTATTTTCGTGGCATTAGAATTATTTTGTTGTTAAGCTATATCCTGCCTCCGCTAAGGAACTCAAGGTGGTGAACATGATTCTGCCCATTTCATCCTCACACTGAGGTAAAATACACTCAGACTGCATATGCTGCTAATGCTGGTTTGTGGAGCTGTGTACACACAGCTAGCCACAATCCACATTGATCTTGTAGGTGTTTTTTTTTTTAAAAAAAAGAAATACTGTGTTTTGATGCATTTCCTCCGAAGCCAGCTTCAATCTGATTTGAACATGTGCCATAGGAAGCCATTTACACCCACCCACTGGCATGGACAGACAGCAGTGACAGAACACACCCAACAAAACTGAAGTGTGTTGGAAATGCATCTGCTGGGCGGGGAAATTACTTTGGTACGTTTTAAGCCAGTAATGTGTATGCAACCTAAGAGATAGTGATTGGCCCAAATTCACCCCATCTGAACCTGGGTCTCTCAGGTCATAATCCAAACAATTTAACAATTAAAGTGGGTTCAAGGCAAACCTTTCCAGGGAGGCCATTCCATAATCAATAGGCCATACTGTAGCTGATAAAGCCTCCCCTTTTGCAACCACCTACTGGATCTCATGTTGCAGCAGCACTAGAGTGAGCTTTTCTGTAACCTGAACCACGATTTATGTGGGATCTCTTTTGCTCTAAGCTGAGTTTTCAACATGGATGTGATTTAAGGTGAATATAGATGTTCTAATAAGTGGCTTAAAACAAATTGCATTCCGAGACATTGGTTTTTAGGGTAAAAAATGTGTGGTCAACTTCCTCCACCACACTTCTGTTTGTGCTGCATCACTGTGCAGCTGTAGTTTTGGATAAAAAGGAGGCTTTGCTTTTTATGCAGATGTCTGGTTGAAGGCACATTTACCTGAATAAACTATTCAGATTCTGAACTGTGTTATGCTAGTGGGCAATATTATCCTGGCTCAGACAATTTCTCTCAGGGATACGGTACTTCACTGTTGCTTTGAAACTCATGATTATGAGACTATATTATTGGGGGGGACGGGACCTGGATGCCTGTGTAATATAATATAGAATGCAAATGCAATACAGAATTAATGTAATGCAAAATTATCTGCAGATCTCTGTACATTTCTTATGCTTTTTACAACACAGATGGTTTCCATCTAGTATCTAGCAAGTGGAGGCAGGGGAACCTCAGACCTTGGGGGACCAAGTGTAGCCTGCCAGGCCTCTTCTAATCAAAGCCAGTGAGGGATATGGCATACCTGCACTCCCTCCTTGAGTACTTTTGCCTGGCTGAAATGTGTCCCTGAACTGTGATAATGCATATTTCTTGCCTGGAGAGAGAATTATCTGTGTGGAAACACCTGCATTTTGCATGGCTTGAATGTAGCCTACTGTACAAAGGCACCTGTTACGCTTCTGACTTTTGCCTTTGGTCACGATCACCATGGTATGAAAAGTTGCCCTCGAGAGAATGTGGCCCTCGAGCTGAAAAGGTTCCTCACCTCAACAGAGCATTTTGACTAGCCTTTGTTAACATCTTTGCCTAGTCAACCACTGCAGGAAAAACCTCATGAGTAGACTGAGCAGACGTCCAGCTATATGGTAGAACTGTCATCCCCTACTTTACCTTATCCATAGTGGGTTGTTCATCTTCAGATGCTCAACCATGGTATCTCTGGAGCAGCTTTATTCCCCAGACAGTGGTATTGGCAGCAAATGTGTATTTTGTCATGGAGACCGAGTCTCACACCAATGGCCCAACTCCAAAATAAAAGGATTGGCACCTGAATATTTTACATCTGTGGAGTGCATGCATACAAGCATTGCATAACCTGCAAATACCGGTATGTACATTGACATGTGACAAATGTGCAATGTTTACTTTTCTGGCAACTTGGAAAAAAATATTCCTAGCTGATGAAAATCTCAGGCAAACTCCTTGCCATCATTTTGTTTCTTTTAATCCATCAGGTCATAACAAAGGAATTATGAACATTCAAAGATAAAATGATGGATGTTTTCTTATTTAATCTCTTTATCCTCCCCTCTCCCAAAAAGTATCAGAAAAGTGTTATTTCATCACCTTTCCCTCCCTACCCACATCATTAAACTAACTCTTTGATTAGCAGTACAACTTAATCAGGAACCAGCTAGGACCTTTGCACGTAAGATAGTTACTGGAACATAAATAAACACAGTGTTCTTGCCAGCTTAAAGAAATGTCATCCTGACAATACTTCAGTTCCAAACCACCTAAAATGCAAACATAAACCTTGGATCTGTGCTGGTGTCCCTACTTAATCACAGTATAAATCAAGACACTCTTTGGACACAGTCCCATGGAGTTAACCAACATGTGATCTGCCAAAAAACAGTCAGTAAAGTTTATTAATAGACAGGAAAATTTGCTGCCTTCATGCTAACAAAGAAAGGGGGGGGAGGAAACTCCTGGATCTTGCAAACAGTTGTTTTGTTTGCTAAAAAGGTCTCATGTTTCGCTACAAACAGTTAAACATGATAACAGAAGAATTATAATCCTCTGTCTTGTTTAGTTAAACTGGTGGAACATGATTCCCCTGCAGAATGACCTAAGCAGACACCTGTCCAGTTTTTAGCACCACTGCTGAAATTCTATGACTTCTTTCAGCAAACTGAGTTTGGGCCAAATTCAAAATTGTATAGTGAATAAGATTCTAAGCACCTTTGCAATAACAATTTTTGCCAAAAACAAATGTGCATTTCTTGTGCAGCTTTACTGAAAATTAACACGCTTCTCCTGTTGTTCGTAGGCGTGTTCTGCTTTCCCACTTCTCAAACTGTATTGTGTTCCTATGAAAAAATAATCATCCTTCACAAGGTCAGCTAATAGGCACAGCACTTGAAGGAAACACAGACAGACACAAAAACAAGCACTCACACACAGCATAGACAGCCAGGTCACATTCCTCAGATAAGGGAACAGTAGGGAATGGCGCCCTCCCTCTTTTATACCCCACAAATTTAATTACAAATTTGATTATGTATATATTTAATAAAGGTTTGTGACAATATTTATTCAAATAACCTCATTGCCTCTGCCTCTTCATTGTGTCTGAATTGTTACTAGCCAACCTCTCCACAGGTACCTACATCACTAATGTGTAGCTAAAATGAGCCAGCTTTTGTAAGGTTCTTCTGCCTAATCTCACAAAAGTAATTTTTACTCACGGCAAGTGACCAAGTAAGTGGCTAATGTAAACCTGCTCTACTTGCTGTGCAAAGTGACTATGCCAGGTGTATTTTTGCATTTTCTTCTTCCTTCTCTTCATTTTCCTCGTCTGTACGCCTTGCATCTAAAAAGAAGAAAAAAGCTGGAAATATAGTAAGTTCTTTTGATGATTAAGGTTGAGAGCTAGAGAGAGAGAGAAACAAGCACAGACAGTATGATGGGGGTGGGGGGAGACACTGCCACAGTATATTGCCTTGTTTACATCAAAAGACAGCTGTAGTAACAGCACATTAAGCACTAAAAAAAAATCAATGGAGATGGAATTCACAGCTGAATGCTCAGTTTTCTCTGGCCCATTATGTGCTTAATAACACCACTTCCATGGAGTTTATACAAGCATTTTTAAAATTTAAATTCTCAGTAGAACTGCAAGGGAGGGAGAGCCCTTAGAAATTCACCAAATGTTGCAGAGATTTTTTAAAAAAATAAATGCACATAGTATCTCTGTTATTTACAAATTGCACAATACAAACACAGACACAATTTACATACAATACAGCACATATGATGACCATAGAGTTATTTATTATACTGTAGTCTCCAGTTTAGTCCTAGAGCTCAAGTTTGGATATAGCACATGTAGTGAATAATGCTTCGTTGCAGCAGTATATCTTGCACCCCACCGGCATAGCAAAACTGCCAAATCATAAAGCATCTCAGCTGGAGGAACTTGAGTATATGATTGCATCGCTTACCTAAAGCTAAAGGGACCCCTGACCATTAGGTCCTGTCACGGACGACTCTGGGGTTATGGCGTTCATCTCGCTTTACTGGCCGAGGGAGCTGGCATACAGCTTCCAAGTCATGTGGCCAGTATGACTAAGCCACTTCTGGGGAACCAGAGCAGCGCATGGAAACGCCGTTTACCTTCCTGCCGGAGCGGTACCTATTTCTCTACTTGCACTTTGACATGCTTTTGAACTGCTAGGTTGGCAGGAGCAGGGACCAAGCAACGGGAGCTCACCCCGTCACGGGGATTTGAACTGTCAAACTTCTGATCAGCAAGCCCTAGGCTCCCTTACTTACCTCTCTGTAAAACAAAACTTGTAGAGGAATGACTTGTAGGCTTCTAAACAAAAGATTGGCATGTGGCTGCATGCTACAATAGTTTAAAAAGATGGACTGTAACAAAAACATCTCAGGAAAAGTCTACAAATATTATTATTTTTTTGTTTCAGCCACAAGGTTTCCTACATAACACCAAATTATTCTTATTCTTTTTGGAAGGTTCAGTAGGAATCTAGCTCAAGTTCTACCAATTCTTAAGACTAGGGTTAACACTCACGACATCATTATACCATAAGAAATAAACTAAAAATCCCATACAACCATTAGGAGACTTTCAAACCTGCTAGCAGAAGACTGAATAAAACAGAGCTTTCCAAACTCTGTCACGGCACATTTGTGTGTCGGCTGCAGTGTGTAGGTGTGCCATGTGAACACTCCCTGTGCTCCTCCTGAGGCTGGAAAGGGGTTAGTTTAACCTCTGGTTTGCTAGTAAAACTGAATGACCATGTCATAAAATGATGCATGTCTAAAAAGTGTGTCACTAACATGAAAAGTTTGGAAAGCTCTGGTATAAACAATACAATTTTGATTAGTGATAGCCACATAATTTCTTGTTAGGAGTTATCTACTTATGAATGGGTATCAGCCACTAAATTTTCAATACTATCTTGTATAACTACCGGTATGGCAATAGTGCAGCATCAAGCTGAGGTGCAAGAAATCCATTGTATAAACTTCTGCCTCCTTTCACTGTCTATCTTTGACATGCTCTTATTTGCAAATATAAATGTAAACAAAACCACATAAAACTCATTCTGGAGGTGTCAAGCCAGGGTTGTTGTTGTTTAGTCGTTTAGTCGTGTCCGACTCTTCGTGACCCCATGGACCATAGCACGCCAGGCACACCTGTCTTGCACTGCCTCCCGTAGTTTGGTCAAACTCATGTTCGTAGCTTCGAGAACACTGTCCAACCATCTTGTCCTCTGTCGTCCCCTTCTCCTAGTGCCCTCAATCTTTCCCAACATCAGGGTCTTTTCCAAGGATTCTTCTCTTCTCATGAGGTGGCCAAAGTATTGGAGCCTCAGCTTCACGATCTGTCCTTCCAGGGAGCACTCAGGGCTGATTTCCTTAAGAATTGATAGGTTTGATCTTCTAGCAGTCCATGGGACTCTCAAGAGTCTCCTCCAGCACCATAATTCAAAAGCATCAATTCTTCGGCGATCAGCCTTCTTTATGGTCCAGCTCTCACTTCCATACATCACTACTGGGAAAACCATAGCTTTAACTATACGGACCTTTGTCGGCAAGGTGATGTCTCTGCTTTTTAAGACGCTGTCTAGGTTTGTCATTGCTTTTCTCCCAAGAAGCAGGCGTCTTTTAATTTCGTGACTGCTGTCACCATCTGCAGTGATCAAGGAGCCCAAGAAAGTAAAATCTCTCACTGCCTCCATTTCTTCCCCTTCTATTTGCCAGGAGGTGATGGGACCAGTGGCCATGATCTTGGTTTTTTTGATGTTGAGCTTCAGACCATATTTTGCGCTCTCCTCTTTCACCCTCATTAAAAGGTTCTTTAATTCCTCCTCACTTTCTGCCATCAAGGTTGTGTCATCTGCATATCTGAGGTTGTTGATATTTCTTCCGGCAATCTTAATTCCTGCTTGGGATTCATCTAGTCCAGCCTTTCGCATGATGAATTCTGCATATAAGTTAAATAAGCAGGGAGACAATATACAACCTTGTCGTACTCCTTTCCCAATTTTGAACCAATCAGTTGTTCCATATCCAGTTCTAACTGTAGCTTCTTGTCCCACATAGAGATTTCTCAGGAGACCGATGAGGTGATCAGGCACTCCCATTTCTTTAAGAACTTGCCATAGTTTGCTGTGGTCGACACAGTCAAAGGCTTTTGCATAGTCAATGAAGCAGAAGTAGACGTTTTTCTGGAACTCTCTAGCTTTCTCCATAATCCAGCGCATGTTTGCTATTTGGTCTCTGGTTCCTCTGCCCTTTCGAAATCCAGCTTGCACTTCTGGGAGTTCTCGGTCCACATACTGCCTAAGCCTGCCTTGTAGAATTTTAAGCATAACCTTGCTAGCGTGTGAAATGAGCGCAATTGTGCGGTAGTTGGAGCATTCTTTGGCACTGCCCTTCTTTGGAATTGGGATGTAGACTGATCTTCTCCAATCCTCTGGCCATTGCTGAGTTTTCCAAACTTGCTGGCATATTGGGTGTAGCACCTTAACAGCATCATCTTTTAAAATTTTAAATAGTTCAGCTGGAATATCATCACTTCCACTGGCTTTGTTATTAGCAGTGCTTTCTAAGGCCCATTTGACTTCACTCTCCAAGATGTCTGGCTCAAGGTCAGCAACCACACTACCTGGGTTGTACGAAACCTCCATGTCTTTCTAGTATAATTCCTCTGTGTATTCTTGCCACCTCTTCTTGATGTCTTCTGCTTCTGTTAGGTCCTTACCACTTTTGTCCTTGATTATGGTAATCTTTGTACGAAATGTTCCTTTCATATCTCCAATTTTCTTGAACAGATCTCTGGTTTTCCCCATTCTATTGTTTTCCTCTATTTCTTTGCATTGCTCTTTAAGAAGACCCTCTTGTCTCTCCTTGCTGTTTTTTGGAAATCTGCATTCAGTTTCCTGTATCTTTCCCTATCTCCCTTGCATTTTGCTTGCCTCCTCTCCTCCGCTATTTGTAAGGCCTCGTTGGACAGCCATTTTGCTTTCTTGCATTTCCTTTTCCTTGGGATGGTTTTCGTTGCTGCCTCCTGTATAATGTTACGAGCCTCCATCCATAGTTCTTCAGGCACTCTGTCCACCAAATCTAAATCCTTAAACCTGTTCCTCACTTCCACTGTGTATTCATAAGGGATTTGATTCAGATTGTATCTTACTGGCCCAGTGGTTTTTCCTACTTTCTTCAGTTTAAGCTGGAATTTTGCTATAAGAAGCTGATGATCTGAGTTACAGTCAGCTCCAGGTCTTGTTTTTGCTGATTGTATAGAGCTTCTCCATCTTTGGCTGCAGAGAATATAATCAATCTGATTTCGATGCTGCCCATTTGGTGATATCCATGTGTAGAGTCGTCTCTTGTGTTGTTGGAAGAGAGTGTTTGTGATGACCAGCTTGTTCTCTTGACAGAACTCTATTAGCCTTTGCCCTGCTTCATTTTGAACTCCAAGGCCAAACTTGCCAGTTGTTCCTTTTATCTCTTGATTCCCTACTTTAGCATTCCAATCCCCTGTAATGAGAAGAACATCCTTCTTTGGTGTCATTTCTAGAAGGTGTTGTAGGTCTTCATAGAATTGGTCAATTTCACTTTCTTCAGCTCCGGTAGTTGGTGCATAAACTTGGATTACTGTGATGTTAAAAGGTCTGCCTTGGATTCGTATCGAGATCATTCTGTCATTTTTGAGATTGCATCCCATTACAGCTTTTGCCACTCTTTTGTTGACTATGAGGGCCACTCCATTTCTACTACAGGATTCCTGCCCACAGTAGTAGATACGATAGTCACCCGAACTGAATTCGCCCATTCCCTTCCATTTTAGTTCACTGATGCCCAGGATGTCTATATTTATTCTTGTCATCTCATTTTTGACCACATCCAGCTTACCTCCACTCATGGTTCTTACATTCCAGGTTCCTATGCAATATTTTTCTTTACAGCATCGGACTTTCCTTTCGCTTCCAGGCATATCCGCAACTGAGCGTCCTTTCGGCTTTGGCCCAGCCGCTTCATCAGCTCTGAATCTACTTGTACTTGTCCTCCGCTCTTCCTCAGTAGCATGTTGGACGCCTTCCGACCTGAGGGGCTCATCTTCCAGCGTCATAACTTTTATATGCCTGTTGTCTTTGTCCATGGAGTTTTCTTGGCAGGGATACTGGAGTGGCTTGCCAGTTCCTTCTCCAGGTGGATCACGTTTAGTCAAAACTCTCCACTATGACCTGTCCATCTTGGGTGGCCCTGCATGGCATAGCTCATAGCTTCTCTGAGTTATTCAAGCCCCTTCGCCACGACAAGGCATTGATCCATGAAGGGGAGGTAGGTATTAACCCCTCCTCAATTGGCAGAAGCCTTACTTTCTTTTCTCTTCACCTTTCTTCTGGTTTCAAGCCCTTTTCTCTTCTTTTTTTTCTTGGCTGTGACATCTCAAAATCTTAGATTCTCCCTTCCTCACAACCCAGTGGCCACCAACTACAGCTCCTTTGCCGAAAAAGTACTCTCAGCTCATTCTCTGGCCATGCCTTAGTCTTCCAGTTGTTAATTCTTGCCCTAAACAGTTTCTGAAGCTCCACAAAATCACTACCTCAGCCTTCTTCCTAGGACAACCTCCACTTTACTTTCTAAAGCAAGTGCCTCTATTTTCCTCCTAATATCACCTTTCCCTCCAGACCAACAATCCCTTTTTCTCCTAGCTTCGGCCAGCATCTTCCCAGCTCCCTGCTTCATTTTCCCTAACCCATTTTACAGCTTCACTATGTATTAAAACATTATGCTTGTTTTAGAAGTACCTTGAATGATTAGTGATCATGCCTTAATTGCACCCATATTATATTACCGTATTGTAGCCTGTTTCTCATGGGGTCGCTGTAAAGCACTATTTGGAAGCATCAGTTGGTTCAGACTGTTGTCTGGAGGCATGCCAAACATATATCCTTCAGCTGCACTGCTTGCCAGTTTGTTTCTGAGTCCAGTGCTGATATTAACTAGGTCGAATGAGGCCCTTGAGTTCTTGGGCTGAAAAACATTCCCCGCCTGCTATACAGCTAGTCAACATTTATTTGTTCTCTTGAGTTTGCAGCTGACCATGGCAAGTTGTGAAGCTCATAATTATTTTTCACTTTCAGATGTGATATTTCTCTGCCTCCCAAATTCCTTTGTACAGCTAGAGACTGCAGGGTTTTTACATCTCTTCAATGTATCTGGTCAGGTAAACAAACAAAGGTATTGTATGGCGGTCCCCTACAGACTTTCTGCAGTTCATTATCAGTATGTGTGATTATGTAAAATGTTTTGGAAACTAATTGTTCTATTTATCCCTGGTCTAGAATGTAGGGCCAAGGTTGCCTGGAAACAAACATCCTGTGGTTTTAATGGGAAACCACGACCATTAGTTAATTGGATTTATGATGCCAGCATTCTCATATTGCTAGCTAGTCTTGGGGTGTGGGAGGGAAAGTAGCTTGTTTGTTCTAGAGATGGAATCAAGCGTGCGTTCTCACTAAAGCAGACAGGAAAGGCATGGTCTTCGCTAAAGAGCTGCAGCTGTTTTCCTGAGTCAGAGCCATCATGGCTCCTTGCCCAAAATCTGGGCCAGGCAATATGGACTGTGCTGCGTGACATGGATTTATGAACTTTTCGCAATGCAGGAACATAAACATTGCCTTGCTGGGTAAGACCCGTGCTCAACGACCTACCTCCCAGGCTGCCCCGAGGATGATCGAGAGACAACGACTGTAAATAAACTTGCGCCTTGAAAGCGCCACAGAATAAGAACTGAAAGGTTTGGCGCTTGAAGCGGATACCTTAAGAAAATGTTCTTGGCATTGCTGCATTAAAACCACAAGCGCATAGACAAGATCACTTGTTGCACGTTAGGATCTTTTGGCCACCTTGCCATACCTTACAGGCTGTGTTCATAAAGCACAGCAAGGGGGCAGCCTTTCTGTGCCTGTTAAGGAACAAACGCGTGGTTGTGTTACTCCGGATCACTGAAGCAACTCGGGAGTTCAACCCTACGACGGGCGCGCGCGCGCAATGCGTTGGACGACTCGATCTCCCGGGCGGCTGCGACGACCCGCTTCCAACCTCGGAAGGAGCCCAATTAAATGAATCAGCATGCTCAAGCGAGCGTCGTCCGAAACCACCGCCCAGCAGGCGGAGCGAAGCCGGCCGCTCGCCTTCGCGAGGAATAGCGCAATGACAGCAGCAGCGAGGGAGAGCGACTCCAGGAGGAGCTGTCGGCCCGGCTACCCGAAGGCGCGAGAGGCGCCCAGAAGTTTCCAGCGGGGCAGCTGCCCTGCGTCTCTCCTCCTCCTGTTTGGCACGGAGCGGCTATTTCCAGACACTTCCACCCCCTTCGGTGTCCCCTCCCTCCTCGCCATCGAGCGATAAAGGTGCCCAGCCGGCCGGGGCCGCCTCGCTTGACTCTCCAGCGCGTGGCCCAGCGGGCGCCTGCGCTACTCCTCGCTCTCTCTTCGGCGCTTCCCGTCTCTCTCACGCTCGCTCTCGGTCCGGCGCGCAGCAGCAGCATGAGCGCGGCCGCTCAGCCCCCCGCCATGGTCCACCTGGAGGCCGGCGCGGGCGAGCGGGAGCCCCTACCTCCGGGCTGGGAGGTGAAGGTGGACCCACAGACCGGCTGGCCTTTCTTCGTGGATCACAACAGCCGCACCACCACTTGGAACGACCCGAGACTCAGGGGGGATCCGCTGCCCAAGGTGCCGCCGGTTTCTCTTTTTCTTTTTGCGCGCGGGAACTTGGGGAAGTTTCGCGAGGGGGGACGGGCGGAGAGGGAGCGGCGCCCCCCCATTCAGGGCAGGGGGCTCCCTACTGACTTTATCGGAGTTTAACCTGAGGGGCGAAGGGCACGCGCGTGGAGAAGGTGGTTGCGCGCGAGACCTTTGGCGCCTCGAGGTTTTATTTGTTGGAGAGGGTGGGGGACACTCCTCGGGACTTGGCAGAACCGTCATGGTTGGCGTATAGGTGTCTTCTGTGTAAGGGGGGGAGAAAGAGGGACGCCTCTGTCATGCACCGGGAGAGGGGGGTGCTTTTTGGTCTCAGGCTGGGGCGTTTATGGGGGGGGGGTCCTTCCTCTCCACGGAACGTGGCGCAGGGCGGCCTGCGTTTTGTCTGTGACTCTGTGTCTCGTTCTGTTGTGGTGACTCAGGAAGAATGTTGTTCGGGGCCCTCCTCTCTTCCTTGGCGGTGGAATTGGGAGTTGGTGGGGCGGGAGGGGGGTGAGACCGGCCGGGGAGCCGCAGACACTGAAGGGCGCCGGGGAGCCTTGCTCAGCTGCAACTCCGGATTGCACCGCTTGAAGGACAGCGGCGGCGCGCTTCCCCGAGGCTCCGTGAGCAATGCAATGCGGGTGGGGGCAGTGCCAGGAAAAGCCTGTCCTCTCTCTCTCTCCCCCCCCCCCAGTAGATGGCAATGCAGTGAGGCCAGGAGTTGGCTTTTGTCTCTGACGCACTGCAGTCCTTTTTTTGTGCGTTAAATCATTTGATACCTCGGTCCTCGCAGTGTTTATTTAAAGTTGGCTAAGTCGGCCTGTAAAGAACTTTTGATTTACTTCGCCGGGGTGTGCGCCTCAATCACTGAGCAGCAGTTCTTTTAAAATCCCTTGTACAGTATAGGGGATTTCCATTTCTTTTTCTCCCCCTTTTCTTTTCCTTTATTATTATTTATTTTAAAAAGGCTTGATCATGGAAAGATTCCCAAATCTGGCAGTATCAGTAGACAGAGACATGTCCTGACAGCCGCAGAAGGATGCACTTTAGAAAAACCAAAACTTCCCCCTCTGAGGTTCTGTCATATTCATCCTGAGATGTGTAAGATTATGTAAAAAAAACCAATGTTTTTGTTCCATTGCCATTAATCTGTTGGTTACGCAATGACCAAATGACTTGTCTGAACTAGAAAGTTAATACCATAGTGGAAACAATTGCTGGGTTTTCCTCCTATTCACTTCCAGCGATTTTTGCATATGTTTGTTTTAGAGAGTAAAACAGTGATTGGCATACATTGGTATAAGTGTCACACCTCTTGGAGAAATCATATTCACAATAGTCAGAAGTACAACTTACTTAGTTTTGGGGATCTTGTTGAGCATGTCGGAGCAAAGCTCCAAAGTGCCAGTCAAATAGATTAGAGTGGTCTTTACTGAACAATGTTCTTGGCTTTTGTCCTGAAAACTTCATTGCTTCTGCTGTTAGAGAGAGTTCTTGATGTTCTGGAAGCAGCTTCCAGCCTTACTATTAAAAAATGGTGCAGTGCCAAGGATGTGAGGGCTTAAAACTAACAACCACACTAAAGTGAAAACTAACACTCAAATCATTTTACAGTTAGTTTCTTTTAAATTAATTGGGGTTTCTAAGCAAACATTTATAACAGCCTTTTTGATTAAAAATGTTATATCCTTGAAGGCTAAACCAGAGCAAAATAGCTCTCTTTGAAGAACAATTCAAATAACGAATTATATAATTAGTTCTTTTAAAAAAATTGTAAAAGATCCCCATAGCGGAATAACGTTGCCTAACTAAAAGTCACATGAAACAGAGGTCTTCACAGCTTCTCAAAAAGAGTGGAGTGTGCTGGTCTTCCAAATGTCAACATGTATGAAGTTCCAGAGACATAGAACCAGGCGCATGCAGGGGGGGCGCACTTGCCCTGGGCCTTGGAGCGCTAAGCCAGCGCAGGGCTCCTGCTAGGAACCTGTCAGACTTATGCTGTTGTGTCAAAAATGCCCTGGGCCTCCTATCCAACTGGGGACTCCCGTGAGTTCTGCACATGGGACCACCACAAAAAGCCCTATTGTACATTACAACCTCACCAGTTTAGGTGGCAGGCAAAGAAGGAGGGACAGTATGTGTGGATCTGGTCCCTCAAATAGCTTGGACCCAAACTGTTTAGGATATTAATGATTAAATGATTAATCTGTACAAGAGAAATTAATCCTGATTCATTATGGACATAAGAAAATTATATCCTTCAATTATATCCTTCAATCTTATAATTGACTGGAAGTATCTTATACATAAGGGCTTACAAGTTGAGAAGAATGATGTACAACTGTTCTCTCTCCCCACCCGAAGCCAAGGCAGCAGAATGTCTTGGACTACATTTGGATTCAATTTCAGGGTTCTGCCACATTAGAAAAGACTGTACCCTACAATTTTTATTCACCATGCATGAATCAGTCATGGAGGCACAGCCTGTTGAAACAAACTGATTTAACATGGAGACAGACTGCATATGTTTGAACTTAATATACGTAATGTTGGAATTTGAAGTTCTTAAAAACGGGCCAATATTTTAGCACGTAGAAGAAAAGTTATCTGAGGATTTTCTCATTCAGACATATCACATGACGCTAAATACAGGTTAATTTGAAGCTGGAAACAAACAAACAAAGCCATCTCCACCTAGGAATTTTGTACCCAAAAGATTTGGTACACTTTGCACCTTTTGGGTAATCGGTACCTTCCAAAAGAAAGTGGTTCAGGTCCTTGTGCAGCCAGTAAGATTTCTCTCATCCTGCAGTATGTCATGCAAGAATTGGGTACACTGAATCAGCATAGCCAGGTTCCGCCCCAAAACTCTAAAAACCTGGGTGGCCTAGCCGCAATTTTGGTGAATGTCTAATGCCTCTTTTTTTATTTTGTGAATTTCAGATTGATTAATATCGTAATCATTCCCCCTGTTAACGTTTTGCAGCTGAGAACTCAAAATATGTTGCTCGAAAAGGAAACAAAACATTCTCCTTTCCATGATGGGGATTAAACACACTTCTGCCAAATTAAATTGTGTAGCAAGTGGAGACATGGTGTACAGCATTTCTCGCCTACTGAAGTATCATTTACTGGGGGCCAATGAACTGCTGCTATGTAAAAGCTGGTTGAAAATGTTGCTGCACAGCCACTGCTGCTGCCGCCGCCCCAGGTGGCATCTGTAATGTGTAGGAACAGCTAACCACCTGGGTTGACCCTAGCATGTGAAGAATCTCCATGGCAGCGCTGCACAGTCCTGTCAGCAGTTAGTGCTGGCATGGAGACTCTTCATAATAATGGGGTGATCCACCTCATAAGCTCCTTCCACATGTTCCAGAAGCTTCGTGCAGCCATGCACTGCCGTGGGATGGCCATTTGAGTAGCCTATCCATAGCTTTATAAAATGTGTGAATACAGTAGATCAGGGGTCAGCAAACTTTTCCAGCAGGGGGCCGGTCCACTGTCCCTCAGACCTTGTGTGGGGGGCCAGACTATATTTTGGGGGGGGAAATATGAACGAATTCCTATGCCCCACAAATAACCCAGAGATGCATTTTAAATAAAAAGGACACATTCTACTCATGTAAAAACACCAGGCAGGCCCCACAAATAACCCAGAGATGCATTTTAAATAAAAGGGCACATTCTACTCATGTAAAACCACCAGGCAGGCCCCACAAATAACCCAGAGATGCATTTTAAATAAAAGGACACATTCTACTCATGTAAAAACACCAGGCAGGCCCTACAAATAACCCAGAGATGCATTTTAAATAAAAGGATACATTCTACTCATGTAAAAACACCAGGCGGGCCACACAAATAACCCAGAGATGCATTTTAAATAAAAGGACACATTCTGCTCATGTAAGAACACCAGGCAGGCCCCACAAATAACCCAGAGATGCATTTTAAATAAAAGGACACATTCTACTCATGTAAAAACATGCTGATTCCCGGACCATCCACGGGCCGGATTTAGAAGGCGATTGGGCCGCATTTGGCCCCCGGGCTTTAATTTGGGGACCCCTGCAGTAGATATTTCGTGTGTTGAGATTCTCAGCACTCTTTGGATGCGCTAAATGCATTTAATACTACACGTGGAAAGGTTCCCTTGCTTTTCCAGGGGTACACAATTGGAAAACAGGAATGAGAAACTTGCATTCCCTTAGTACGATTTAAGAAGCCAAGATGCTAGATCGTGGATGATATTAAAAGTGCATAGCCATACCAACACTTTAATTAGACTGGCTGTGTACTAGGCCAACTTGGATGTTTCCATTATAGACCAAAATGTTAGGAAACGCCGAGTGAAATGTTTATTTTTTAAATGCTTTCAGTAGTTATAAGGTGCTTTTTACTCTCTTGCAATAATGGGAAATGTTACTGTACGTGAGCTATAAATAAAAGTAGTATTTGCTGTGTTGGGAATACTACTAATACTAATGCAGGCTTGTTCAGTATTATATACAATCGTAAGAACACTTGAAATCTTATAACATCTCACTGATTTTAATGGAATTTGCTTATATAGCATATGATTGGTTTCATGTTAGATGAACAAGTAATAGTTAAAAGTATTTTTCTTCCTGCCAGGTTAGAATAAATATTTATACATTTTTTTAGAAGTAGCAAAAATGATTGTAGCATTTGAAGCACTGACTGGGAAATAATGTTTCATAGGAGAGGAAAGTTGGTAAATATGCCAACTAAAATAAAAATAAGGGTTTTCTCCCTAGGCTTGATTATTATTGTTTAAATGTGTTGATTTAAAGGTGTGCTGTTAATTTGTCAACAGAGTAGGCATAATTCAGTTTTTGGAATTTGCCAGTATGTTGCACACATTCAAATTATGTTGTTTGCAACTGATAACCTTGATTGGCATTGTGATTTCATGCTTTAAAATAGTAGAGCTAAGAGTAATTTCACATGCCAGTAAAGTGGCCTCAGATCTTCCAAACATGGCTGCTGTTAGGGCCAAAGTCAGTCAGACAGACAGACAGACAGACAGACAGACAGACAGACAGACTGTATATACATAATAAGATGGGCAGATGAATGCTAGTTCATTCTAGATAGTTTCATGACTAATTTTGAAATATGGTACTGTACTGTATATAATCTCCTCACTTCCCATCTTGAGTGTTTAAGTCTGAAACAAGATAGGAAAGAGATTTTTGTTGAGCCATTTTTCTTTTGGGTCAAATTTATTGACCCAGTAGAGCCAACCAAGTACAGTGGAACCTCGGTTTATGAACACCTCGGTTTATGAATTTTCGGTTTATGAACGCTGCGGACCTATCTGGAACGGATTAATTCACTTTCCATTACTTTTAATGGGAAAGTTCGCTTCAGTTTATGAACGCTTCAGTTTATGAACAGACTTCCGGAACCAATTACACCCATGTTTCAGTTTATGAACGCTTCAGTTTAAGTACTTTGCGGACCCGTCTGGAACGGATTAATCCACTTTCCATTACTTTCAATGGAAAAGTTCGCTTCAGTTTATGAACGGTTACTCCGCGGACCGTCTGGAACGGATTAATCCACTTTCCATTACTTTCAATGGGAAAGTTCGCTTCAGTTTATGAACGCTTCAGTTTATGAACAGACTTCCGGAACCAATTGTGTTCATAAACCGAGGTACCACTGTAAAATAATAAATTTTTACTGATGGATCTGACCAAAGGCCCATCTTGTCTAGCTTCCAGTTCACATAGTGGCCAACCAGATGGCTATGGGAAACATTTTAAAATTTTATTTCTAAGCCACAAACATGGTCTTCTTAAACTGACAAGTGTGTGTGTTTGCGTGTATGCACGCACGTACACATGTATGCATATTTGAATGAGCAAGGAAGTGGCTCCTAGCTTGCCATCTTGGTGAACACTCCTAGGGAGCAAATTGCACATCTTCCAAATCATTATTTGACTGTTTGCTCCCTTGAGGTCCTGCCTTTTGAGCCTTAAAGCATGCCACACTTGTCCCCATTTCTGTTTATATACCAGCTTCATGCTTGGGACAAATATGAGTGTTACCTATACTGTACCTGTCAATGTTACTTTTAGGTCATCTTTAAGGAGAGCACAAGCCTTCTGTCTGTAGGCTGAAGAGGGTTGGTACAACCAATTGATAAACAAGAATATTTTCTTGGTATATAATACTGTCTAATTATATAAATATTATAAGAAGAGCCTCCTGATTTTTAGCAAATGATTTTCTACCACATTTTCTTCCACTTATGAAATAGTGCTCCTGCCAGCTTCCTAAGCTACCTTTCCTACTTCTACCCCTCTTCTGTAATAATTCTGTCTCCAGCTTAAGCCAGCAGTGAAGGACTCTGATTCCATTTAGCAACTCTTGTGGACCTATGATTTACACTTGGAAATCATAGGTTTGCATACATTTCTGTTTGTTTATTTTGCATTGTAGCATTGCAGTATCCTTATTTTGGCCCACTGAGCATTAAAATCATGTGCAGGTTCACTGCTCCGCCTCCGAGGCACATTCATGCTGTAACAAATAACTTGCTAGAATCTCTGTCTTCCTCTTCTGCAAGGAAAAGCTCTTTGTACTGCTTGCTTTTAGTCTAGTGAGATGAAGCGATGATGCAAGTTCAATTTATGCAGCATTTATTTCATCACCTTCTGATGGAGCCTGAGTCTAGTATCCATTTATAGGCATGTAGGGTGCATGGCTTTGTATACTCTAAGGAAGCTAGGGCATTGTTGCCAATGAAGGCCCATCTTGATACACGGGCAAATAGTTTATTTTCTATTATTAAAAACCAAGAAAGAAAACCGTATCACTAGATTCGTGCAGTTTCCGAATTGCCTCAGGTACTTCCTTTCTTTGCCAGCATGTTGTACCAGACACTGCTTCAGGAAACAACTACAAAGCCCACTTAAATTAGTGTTAAGTATAAAGCATGATATAAAATTGATTAAGATATCAAAAGTAGACAGATGCATAAATACACTGCATGATGAACCAACAGAGATAATAAATATGAACTAAATTGAAAAAATGAGTCAGCTTGGCTTTTTGGAAGTATTCTTGGCAAACACTAATGAACCCTGGATCTTGTATATGCCAGCACTAAAATGTGATGATTGAGACAATAGAAATCAAGCACATATCTGCTTGCAAAATAGGTGGTTATATTGTACTAGGACTCAGGAGACCAGAAGTGTCTTGATCATATTAGTAGGTAGGTAGCCATGTCGGTCTGACATAGTCGAAACAAAATAAAAGAATTCCTTCCAGTAGCACCTTAGAGACCAACTAAGTTTGTCACTGGTATGAGCTTTTGTGTGCATGCACACGAAAGCTCATACCAATGACAAACTTAGTTGGTCTCTAAGCTGCTACTGGAAGGAATTCTTTTACAGTATTTTGTTTTGAGCATATTAGGTAAGTGAAAGGGAAATAATAGTCTGTTAGGTGTTTAAAGTTCTGTCGGTGTAAAGCGCTTCTATATAACCATGATAAATGAGAACATAGTAACCTGGCAAGGATGGAAGAGACCAAATGCAAAAAATCCCCCACCAAAACCAAGTTTAATTGAGGTGATTAGCTACTGTTTTTGTGAGAGGATGGTAGAAGGAAGCAGGTGGTGATTCCATCTTTATTCCTGCTTCTGGATCAGCTGATAGTTCCATGCGCTTATCCTCTTGCACCTGTTCTTTTGCTCTGACCCATTTGTTTATGTAGACAAAATACTAGCCAGAAAAATGCACATGCTTAGCACATGAGGCATTGAGGTGGCATCAAAATGGGTCCAGAGGCTGGTAGGCTGTTGGGAAGAGATTGATCAGAAATCTTTCAACTTTAAGTATGTTTGCGCTAGCTGTATGTTTTCGGTTCAAATTTCTATCTGAATAGCTTGTACTGAATAGTGTGCACTCATTCTGTTCTTGAGAGTGCTGCACTTTCATTATAAAGTTTTACCATAATTCTACTCATGCTGGCAATTGCCCCACCACCTGTCATACACTGTTAATTGACTTGGGCTACAATCCCTTGCACAGTCACCTAGGAATAAGCTCCTTTGGACAAAGAGGAACTTGCATCTTTTTAAATGTGCGCAGGATTGTGCTGTGTTAAATGCAGCTCATAACGTAGTTCTAGTGTAAATGGAAAATGCACTAAGAGAGCAGCAGCAAACTTGGACAAAACAGATCATGAACACCAGCAAAAGAGACGGGCTACTGTCTGTACCCTCAAATTAAGATTCTGTTACCGGTACATATTCTGGAGTAAACATAGCTCTTCTTCTTCTTGCACATGCTCTCAAATGAAAAATCATGACAATATCATACCATTGCATCTGTTGCGCCTTCCTGTAAATTTCAATATACAGTTAGATCATAGGCGCAATAGCCTACATAAGGAATGCATGAAAACTGAGCAAGATTTGTCTCACCAGTTGGAACTAATGTCCACTCTGCTGTGGAGAAATGCTTGCCGAATCCTCGTGAGGAAATAAAGGCATTCATTCTCTAACCTGAACAAACTGCAGGTGTGTAAAGATTGTCGTCTTTTCCTATTATTATTATTATGTTGTTGTTGTTGTTGTTGTTGTTTGTTGAAGGGTCTGGCTTAGGTCATATCCACACTACAGTATATTCTTAAAGCACACTGTGCCTTCTTCCTGGGAAGTCATATGAAGGATATAGCAACAGAGCATTATTCTTTCCCAGTTGCAAAATTTTGTGCTGACAGCTCCTCCTTCATCTATCCTTTTGGTAACCTCTCAATAGTAGCCATATCCTTTAGACAAAACAGTTCTTGTAATTCCCCTCAAGTAAATCTAGCACGATTTGGCTGTCTCTTCCCTGGTATAGAATTAATATTTCCAGCAGGCCTCTCTGCTGAGTGGGAGCAAGCTCCTTCCACAAGCGGCCTGCTGGTAACAATGACCTCGGACCCCTCCTTTTCCCTATGTGTAATAGCGAGGAAGGGCAGTGGGTAAGAGGCACACACACAAGAGAAGGTGGTGTAGAGACCTCCTTGAAATGCACTCTTCTGTCTCCTCCTTGCCTTTGTACAGTATATGGCCCCTCTCCCTGGAAAAGCAAAAGGGGTATGTGTGTGTTTGTGGGTAGCTATCAAAAAGGGCACGAGAGAAAGAGAGATATATATCTTCCATGTACTCTCTTCTGTTTTTCTACCATTTTTCTTTTCCCGCCTGTTTCCGTTTAGGAAAAGCAAATGGGAGACAGGCAGAAGAGTGCAAGACTAATAAAGCCCACGGTGGTTTTGAAAGTCAAGAGAGGAAGAAAAGTATACAAGGAACATAATTATCTTGTCACACCCCTTCGCTTCTGTCCCGCACCTCCAAACAAGGAGGAGGGGTTGCCAGGCATCCCCAAACTTTGGCCCTCCAGATGTTTTGGACTACAATTCCCATCTTCCCCGACCACTGGTCCTGTTAGCTAGGGATCATGGGAGTTGTAGGCCAAAACATCTGGAGGGCCGCAGTTTGGGAATGCCTGCCTTACTGTGTAGCATATGTGCAGCATGCATTAGCAGGCTGTACACATTAACCCCCCCCTTCAGTGTCCCTGCCCTGTTGACTCCATCCCTGGCCTTCATTCTTCAAGCAGGAAGGTTGGAAGGGGAAGCCTTCACTGGTTCAGCCGAACATGCTTAAAATTATGCATGGGAATGAAAACCTTATGTGGCCAAGGCTTCCATTCTCATTGAGTATTCTAAGTGAATGAAACTGAATTCTGCTCAAAAATGTGAAGGTTGGGGATGAAGCTGGCAGGGGCAGTGGAGGCAGAGCCAAGCATGCACATCCCTGTTCCTCCATGGGTTGGAGGCAAAGCCTTGAACTGGGTTTATACTGTATCTTCTTTTATGTTGCTGTAGCAGTTGTCTTTCTGGTTAAAGCATGCCCAGTCACGTAATGCCCTACAGAGCGATTTGTGTAAAGCCGTTGATTGGATATCATATAATACTCCTGAATGTATTGTAAGTGTAGCTGGTACTTAACCTCAGTACTTAGGGGATTGTTTAAGGTGTGTCTCTGCATTCCTCACTCATGTGCCTAGTAATTTAAGAATCTCACTCCCTTCACAGCACTGGTGAAGCAAAGCAGAGATAAGATGCTTGGGCCATTCGTATTCATTCCAGATCACTTGGCTTTAGCAGATCTAATTTTAGACCCTTTGGGTATTTTTGCATTTGATTTATTTAAGATAGTTTTATCTTACTCTTAGGTAAAAATTCCCAGGGAGATTTGCATAGTAATTAGAGTACAAGTAAAGCAGATGCTGTATTTATAAATATGCAGTACATAAATGATATCAAGAACTGAAAACCCAGATGAAAACACAATCACTGAAGGCTGCAGTTGTGCCTGAAAGTCCAGGGAAAATAAAAAGATCTTTGCCTGGCACTGAAAGAACACAAAAATCCAGTTTTTGTGATAAGCCCAAGGTATGATAACTTAAAATGTCCCTTCTTCCTTCTCTTCCCTACAATACTGTTTCAGTAGACTGAGACTTGCACCAGAAAATCCAAAAATATATTTTAAAAACTTTTTAACACTCAAACACTATTGAGAAGACTTGTCTTTCTTTATTTACATTGTTTTAGATACATTCCTATGAATTCGGGTTAGGGTTGATGACAACTTTATAAGCTCATCAAGGGGTCATGGACCTCATAAGTTTGAGAAACCCTGCGATATAGGATTGTAACCTGAGTTATTCAGGTTTGCTGAAGGAGATTGGGGAAAGTCATTGTTTCTCAACCTCATTCTACCCATGTATAGGGAAGAGTGGGGAACATCTACATTGTATGAGTAAATATTGTAAAATATTTCAATATTATAAATACATTTTTTTTCTTTTTTGATTGCAAAACAATTAGCCCTCGGAGGTCAAATAGGTGAATAGCTCTTGCCTGATAATTGATGGCAAATAAAAATTGCTTCCAGATATGATAAGCATAGAAAGTCTTATTGGCTAAAAGAGAGCTGGCGCTTCCACTTGTTAAGCTTTCAATGCACTGGTGAATATAGGTCTGTGTGAGCAGGAAGAAGGATAACTTTTGTGGGTAGTAACTATCCGCTCATATGTCTCTCTTCCTAATTTATTCTCATTTTCTGGAATTAATATCAGATGTTTATCAACCTCATTTTCTAAAAGCCTTCAGATAGGATCACTTATAATATAATAAATAATAATAATTTATTATTTATGCCCCGCCCATCTGGCTGGGTTTCCAGATGGGAAGTGATGCACTTATCTCTTTAAATTCAGGCCTGATCCAGTTATGTATAAAATGGTGTAAAAATGCAATTTAAAGCCCAAACATACAGCTGAAGGGCTGTGAACCATGTTATTTTCACAACTACTTGCCATCTGGTTGCTTTCCTTCCAGTATGTTTCTGGTATAAGAGCCTGACCCAGGTGGGGTGGGTGGTGGGGAGACCCTGCAAGACAAGTGTAGTTTGTCCCTTATTTAATGATATCTACCCTGTGAGCAACAGCAGTACTTGTTATCTGATCTCACACTTGGAGATTCATCTAGAATGTGAGCCCAAAATAGAAAGACCACTGCAGGAAGAGCTTCATTAGAGGTCCGGTGGGGATTTCTTGTACAAAGTTCCATTTCCATCCTGTGTAGTGTCTTAGTATCACATTACAAGCATACTCCAAGCTTTTATCTTCCATTCTCTCTGAATGGTTTTTCTTTTGATCTTCCTACTTGCACTTCCTTTCGCCTTTCCCCCACACTTTCACTCTCACATTATTGCGGCTGATAAACCCTTACTTGATATTCAGTACATCCATCTGTATCCACCATCAATAACATTCTTTAAATAGCATTGTTTTAAAGAACAATACCGGCAACTTCTCGGCATTGTTCTCTGTTAACTTGCCCGTTTTGAATATTTCTGTGCTGCTACCAGTTTTGTTGTGGAGAAGGAATGCTATTGTCAGCCATTTGTAAACACACGATGAGGACACTTACCAGGGATGACACAGAAACCTTTACAGGGTTTAAATGAAACTGCGTTTTTTCAGATGCCCAGAAGATTAAGCAAACTTGCCCCTCAGTTTACAAGAATTAAAGGCCAGCCCTTAAGTACAAATGATTGTTACAGCTTTGGTTTCAATTTATTGAAATGAGTATATGCAAATTAATACATACACATACATGCACGTGCACACACACAAAGCATTTGCACATTCGAAGTATTTTCACTTTAAGAAAACCTGGACAGCAGCTCTAATAGCATCCACAGGGGTCATCTGACCAGGGGCTATTTTCCAGCCTCCTTCTGACTTAGCTTCACAGAGTTTATTTCTAGAATCCTTGTTTCTGGCTTCTATCTCAGCACACAGTTTCTGGGAATCCCAGAATAGTAGAGTTGGAAGAAGTGACCTTGAGGGGTCAACTGAAGTATCCATGGCATAGCTGTCAAGTTTTCCCTTTTCTCACAAGGAAGCCTATTCAACATAAGGGAATTTCACTTAAAAAAGGGAGAACCTGACAGCTATGATCCATGGCAGGCCAAACATACCCAACTCCCTCAACTGTTCCCCACAAGCCTTGGTTTCCACACCGTTTTATCATCTTGCACATGTTCCAGCTTGCCAGTATCATCCTTAAATTGGGGTGCCCAGAACTGGACACAGTATGCCAGGTGTGGTCTGATTCACTCCTAAGCAGTAGTGGCTAGAGGAGTGGAATTGCTCACCTGGCTTCCCAGTGTGGAGGTCGCTGCCAATAACTGAGAGGTGATGGGCAGGTTAGCATGGTGTGGGCACAGTTGCCGTAGCATCAGAATTGCTGCTGTGCCCACACTGCGCTGAAGTCCCTGACACCTCCCCCTCCCCCTCTTGGTTACCGGCAGTGACATGTGCATTAGGAAGCCACTGTGAGCTAGGCTGCCCTGCTGTGCTCTGCTGGCTGAGTTTTTGCCAACAGAACATTTGTGAAGAGTCCAGGAAGTCACAGCACATCAGCCGATGCGGACAATTGCCTCCTTCTCTAGGGCCAATTGCTTTGAAACGAAAGCTTATGTTCCCTTCTACAAAACCCTTTGTGAAATGCCTGAAGAGGGTTTATGTAAATGAATCTTGCATTCATGAAAATCACTATAGAAGTTGCCCTAATAAATGGTAACCCTACCTCTTCTGTTCTGTACAATCCATTCTACATGCTGCTACACATGCTGTGTGGATCATGGGATTGGACTTAGAGACTCCACCCTGACAGAGCAGGAAACCTGTTCCAAGGGATCTACAGTTTTGGCTGGCATTAGCTACCAAGCCTAAAATTATGGTTGCCAAGTCCTTGGCCCTCTCCTTATCCCTGACCTTGCACTGTGCCTCTGCATCAAATCTGGGGCAATCTCCTGCCCCTCTCTCTCCAAGTTCAGAGCTGGAAAGGAGGAGGCAGAGATTACCCCCTTCCAAAGCACAGAGCGACTGCAGAGATGATTCCCGCAGCCTTCATCAGCTCTGAACTTGGAGCTGAGCAGTGTACCATTTTGCTGCTGCAACAGCCTCTAGGCTTCCTTTCGAAAAGGCTGAGGAGATGGTGGGAATGTGGCAGAGAGATCAGGGAGAACCCTGGCATTTATTCTAGGAAATGTTATGCTAAATCAAATTATTGGTCCATCTAACTCAGTACTGCCTGTGACCTGACTGGTAGCAGCTTTCCCTTGTTTCTTGTAAGAGTTTCCCCCCGCTCTTCCCAGAGATGCCAGGGATTGAACCTGGAACCTGTTGCATGCAAAGCACATGCCTTGTCACTGAGCTGCAGCCTTTACTATGGACCCACAGGTTCTAATACCAGTGGTGCCTTCCACCAGCTAGCAAAAAGGTACATGGAGTGAATCTGTCAAGGTCTCCACCGCATGTCTCATGTAGCATGTTGTGGTAGTTTTCTCAGCACAACTCTTTCGATGCTCTGCAACAGTCACTGGAAGGTACAGGATTAGGCTGTAAATCTGATACCGTATCTTTTAAAATATCTCCCCAAACCTGCATTGAGATATTTCAGTAGTTAATGTAATGTCTTAATCAACTAAACAAGGCAATCGAATAAAAACATAGTTAACAACAACAAAAAACTTCACAACACTCTGTTGATGGTACTTGTGTTAATTGCAATGTATGTTTGAAAATACCTTAACTATCAGGATATCTTTTTGAGAGACTGAAATATATTTTGTCTTAGTACCAACTTGGTTCCCTAGAGCAGGCATCCCCAAACTTCGGCCCTCCAGATGTTTTGGACTACAATTCCTATCTTCCCCAACCACTTGTCCTGTTAGCTAGGGATCATGGGAGTTGTAGGCCAAAACATCTGGAGGGCCGCAGTTTGGGGATGCCTGCCCTAGAGTTATTATAATTGTATTAGCAGTTATAGATGCCTTTTCAAGTTAGAATGCAGCTAGGCAAAGGAGTTCCCGTGGGCATACAAGAAACGTTCTGGTGTGGATCAACACTGCTTATTAACAGCTTGTTCTGAACTGTATAAATCCCAACTCCTAAATCTGTACCGTGTGATCTGTTTGTTTGCCTAGGAAAACCAATCATCAGCAAATGGTCCATCTCAAAATAGTCCAAACCAGTCCCAAGTCAGAGACGGAAACATGGGATACCCAAAGCTTCGTGCTGGTTACATCCCCATTCCAGTCATACATGAAGGTGCAGAGAACAGACAGCAGTACTATCCTGGCTATCAGCCTAGCATGCGCGCCAAGGCAGAAACCATTCCTCCCACAGCACGGGCCCCGTCACCTCTAAGAAGAAATTTTGTCCGTTCACAGTCCCCAGCTAGGGGATTTGCAGAAGCTGCCCAAACAGATAAACCTTGTGGACAGAAAACAACAGCTGCACCAGTCCAAGTACCCCTCTCACATAGATCCGAGGTAAGTTGACAGAATTGCTGTGGTATGTTTTGCATTAGAATATTTGCACGGTTTAGGATTTCAATTATAGTGTGGAGTTGAGTTATAGCCGACACATAATTGGCTTTTCTTTCTTTACTCCCAAATATTACTAATTTTGTATGTGTACTTCACATATATGCTGTGGTAGTCAACATTCAAGGCATCATAATTTTCTTGCATACTGATCAGTTTAGAAGGAGATGCATACCATTGCAATACCTATTCATTTGATTGTTTCCAGAGAGAACTAGATACTATTGAAAAGGAAGATTATTTGCGAGCTGAATTTCACATGTACAGTACAGTACAGTACAAGACGAATGCCTTGCGCAATGAAAAACTTGCAAGACGAAATTATTGCTAGACGAAACGACTTGCGGAACGAATTAATTTCGTCTTGCGTGGCACCACTGTAATTAAATTGCTTGGCATGTAAGCTCTGAACCACTTTGAGCTCCATAAAGTGAAGCTATAGACATGCTTGCCTTCACTAAGTTGGACCAAGCAGTGCAAATCTGTGAGACTAAAGGTGGGACTGTACCTGTTGCATTAAGTTTAAAGCTTCTCTTGCAGGAAAGGAAAACAGAAAACCTGAAATAAGACTATAAGGGATTTTCAGTTGTGAATTTTTACACGTGATTTCTGTTTAAAACTATAAAGAAATAACAAATTGGGCTTTGTCTGCACAGCTGCCCATCACTACAAAGCTTTTAATATCCTTTTCATTACGTTTGACTAACTTTAAAACCAAAAAGTTGTCAATACTCTACTGGTAAAATGCAGGAGGGAGTGATAATGCAACACACTATACGAAAGAGATAGACCATGCTGCACCAACACTGCATCCGGCCCTGGTTGCAGCACAGGTGGCATGGAATGCAAGGCCTATAGTGCAAGCCAGCGACACATTGAAGGTGCATTCATCCAGCCAGAAAAAGGCAGGCATAGGACAGCACAGGCATAGGACCCTTTTATAGTTTTATGCTGCCCTCAGTTTTTTTGCACAAGTAAGAGTGGACAAAGCCACTCAAAATACTTCAGGCTTTATTCCTTCTGAAATTTTATGGTATCTAATATGGTACCCATACACAGGGGCGTACGAAGTGGGGGGGCGGGTCACCCGGGGTGCCACTCTGGGGGGGTGTGACAAGATGGCCCCTGCCTCTCCCCAGCTGTAGAGTGGCCGAGGGTCCGCGCAGTCCATACAGGATGCCGCACATGCGCGCACTGTACGGCATGCCCCGCCCCAGGTGCTGGAGAGGGTTCCTCCGCCACTGCCCATATACAGTATTTTGTTTTGTTTTGCATTTAGTTGACCACAGTAACATAACCATAAATTAGAGGTGCTGGTTTAGGCTTGTGCAGTATACCCAGGGCCGTGTAGCTTTGTATATGTGACCACTCTTGATAGGTCCCCTCAGCCACTCTGTTTGGCGCATGCTTCAAAGCAACAGAAGCTCACTCTGCATTTCCTTAAAGCAGTGGAGTCTGCTGGGTCGGATTGCTGCTTGTTCAATCAGTCTCACATTTGTTTTGCTAACTGTGACTCAGGAGTTTTACAGCTCCAAGATTTCAATTTTCTTAAATTAATTTTCATTTATAATTAACAGAACAATTTAAAGGAATTAATTAATTTGGTTTTCACATTTCTCCAGCATCCAGACTGGGGAAAGGGAAAAAAGTCCAGAGGGAACTTTCTTCAGATTAAAACATGCTGCCAAGCATGCTTCAACCTGTCAACTAGGCATTGTGGAGTGCCTAGTCTAGTGTGTAAATCTGCCTAGTCTCTATGACATATGGCTACAACCACAGCAGTATCATAGATCCATTGACCTCTTTTTGGGAAAATAAACTTATGGCTAATGTAATAATATAATATTAATAACAATTTTTGTTTGTTTTTTCTCCAGCAGTCACCATCACCTGCACCTTCTGAGTCACCAACCCTTTCCCCTCAATCACCAGGCAGGCCCAGTTCAGGAAGCCACCAGCTCCCTCGTGGATATATTCCTATCCCTGTTATTCATGAGGGGAATTTTCTAAGGCAACCATTACAAGTCCATCATCAAACACAGAAGACACATTATCCAGCTCAGCAGAGTGATTACCAAGCTTACCAACCGGTTTATGGCAAAATTCAGGTTGATGATCTGGATCCGAGGCCACAACGGGCTCAGTCACCAATCAGGGTGTCACAGAGAGGTTCAGCCAGCCGTGAAAGTTCGCCAGGCAGAATCCAGTCTCCGACTTCCATACGAATACAGTCAGTTAGACCTCAGGTAGGTGTGGTGAGCTTATACGCGTCCCTCTTTGATTTTCATTAGCAATTATTCTGCTGGTTATATTTGGATTGCATTACTCATGCTAGAAATTTGCAAGGTAATCTAAAAGCCCATATCCATTCATTGACACAACTAATCAGCTAATGAATTCGTAGCAGATGAAAAATTAAAGCTCCCCCCCTTTTTTAATGAAACTATCTGGGCTCTGCTATAACCATCATCTTAACTTTGTTTCCTGATCCAGATCCTGTTAGTTGTGGGAGAAGGGGTCCATAAAATATAGTGCACACCAGTGGTGGTGAACCTTTTAGAGACCGAGTGCCCAAACTGCAAATCAAAACCCATTTATTTATCGCAGGGTGCCCAGAGTTGTTCCGGGTTTCAACAGCGGGCGCAGGCTGTAGCGTGAGGGGGAGCAGGAGAACAAATGAAAAACAACAACAACAAGAGCGTGGTTTGGCCGATGGCGCGCGTGCCTGCAGTGAGGGCTCTGTGTGCCAGGTTTGGCATGCGTGCCATATGTTCACCACTGCTGGTATACACCGTACAGTGGAACCTCGGTTTATGAACACCTCGGTTTATGAATTTTCGGTTTATGAACGCCGCAGACCCATCTGGAACGGATTAATTCATTTTCCATTACTTTCAATGGGAAAGTTTGCTTCAGTTTATGAACGCTTCAGTTTATGAACAGACTTCCGGAACCAATTACATCCATGCTTCAGTTTATGAACGCTTCAGTTTAAGTACTCCGCGGACCCGTCTGGAACGGATTAATCCACTTTCCATTACTTTCAATGGGAAAGTTTGCTTCAGTTTATGAACGCTTACTCTGCGGACCGTCTGGAATGGATTAATTCACTTTCCATTACTTTCTATGGGAAACTTCGCTTCAGTTTATGAACGCTTCAGTTTATGAACAGACTTCCGGAACCAATTGTGTTCATAAACCGAGGTACCACTGTATTGTGCAACCATTTCCCCTCAGTTGAAGGAACCTCCTAGAGTCTTACTGTTAACAACATATTACTGAGCATTCACTGGTTTTATCTACAATTCAGTTAACTAGCTTTTGAACTTTTAACCCTGTAGGGCAGTGCTGAGGAGCCTCCAGGTCATGGGCCTATTTGGCCCAAACCACACCCACCAGACACCATATGGCATCAGGCACTGGACAGGTTACGCTGTAGTTCCAAACCCTTAAGCGTGCTCCAGATTCTTCTTTTTCCATCCATTGGTAGAACTTGGCGTTTTTTGAATCTGATACCTTTTTGTGTCATTGTGTGGCAAAAGAAGCCGCCTCCAAATTTAAAAAAGCACCTAATTAAAGCGAAGGGTCAGATTAACTGGGAGCATGTATATAATACACTGTGGCCACTTCTTAACTTGCGGTTACAGCCACAGCTTGAATTCAAGTGGGGGGTTTCAAAATATTGCTTTGTTCCTCACTGTTAGATTCTCACATGCATACATACATTTGCCCTTCACACCTTAAAAAAACAAAACAAAAACCCACAATTTTCTTCCCCGTTCCTGTCTATTCATGTTCTGTTATTTTCCTTCATAACTTTTGTATCCATAGTCGAAACAAAATAAAAGAATTCCTTCCAGTAGCACCTTAGAGACCAACTAAGTTTGTCATTGGTATGAGCTTTCGTGTGCATGCACACTTCTTCAGATATCCATAGAAGTCTCTTCTCAGGCTGTGGTCTGGTTTTTTTTGGATTTGTCAGTATTAAAAAAATTGGTACATGTTGAGTGTAGACTCATATATATATTGTTGTTGTTGTTTAGTCGTTTAGTCGTGTCCGACTCTTCGTGACCCCATGGACCATAGCACGCCAGGCACTCCTGTCTTCCACTGCCTCCCGTAGTTTGGTCAAACTCATGTTCGTAGCTTCGAGAACACTGTCCAACCATCTTGTCCTCTGTCGTCCCCTTCTCCTAGTGCCCTCAATCTTTCCCAACATCAGGGTCTTTTCCAAGGATTCTTCTCTTCTCATGAGGTGGCCAAAGTATTGGAGCCTCAGCTTCACGATCTGTCCTTCCAGGGAGCACTCAGGGCTGATTTCCTTAAGAATGGATAGGTTTGATCTTCTAGCAGTCCATGGGACTCTCAAGAGTCTCCTCCAGCACCATAATTCAAAAGCATCAATTCTTCGGCGATCAGCCTTCTTTATGGTCCAGCTCTCACTTCCATACATCACTACTGGGAAAACCATAGCTTTAACTATACGGACCTTTGTCGGCAAGGTGATGTCTCTGCTTTTTAAGATGCTGTCTAGGTTTGTCATTGCTTTTCTCCCAAGAAGCAGGCGTCTTTTAATTTCGTGACTGCTGTCACCATCTGCAGTGATCAAGGAGCCCAAGAAAGTAAAATCTCTCACTGCCTCCATTTCTTCCCCTTCTATTTGCCAGGAGGTGATGGGACCAGTGGCCATGATCTTGGTTTTTTTGATGTTGAGCTTCAGACCATATTTTGCGCTCTCCTCTTTCACCCTCATTAAAAGATTCTTTAATTCCTCCTCGCTTTCTGCCATCAAGGTTGTGTCATCTGCATATCTGAGGTTGTTGATATTTCTTCCGGCAATCTTAATTCCTGCTTGGGATTCATCTAGTCCAGCCTTTCGCATGATGAATTCTGCATATAAGTTAAATAAGCAGGGAGACAATATACAACCTTGTCGTACTCCTTTCCCAATTTTGAACCAATCCGTTGTTCCATATCCAGTTCTAACTGTAGCTTCTTGTCCCACATAGAGATTTCTCAGGAGACAGATGAGGTGATCAGGCACTCCCATTTCTTTAAGAACTTGCCATAGTTTGCTGTGGTCGACACAGTCAAAGGCTTTTGCATAGTCAATGAAGCAGAAGTAGACGTTTTTCTGGAACTCTCTAGCTTTCTCCATAATCCAGCGCATGTTTGCTATTTGGTCTCTGGTTCCTCTGCCCTTTCGAAATCCAGCTTGCACTTCTGGGAGTTCTCGGTCCACATACTGCCTAAGCCTGCCTTGTAGAATTTTAAGCATAACCTTGCTAGCGTGTGAAACAGACACATATAGACACATGCAACCTATGACTGAACATTAAAATGTCATACATCTGGAAATGTTGAATGCAGTGCTGTCATTGTATTTAAAGCTGAAATCCCATTACTTGTTTTCTTGGTTCCTGTTCACCACCAAATGTTGTTCTCATTCTTCAGGCCTCACAGCCCCAAGTGCCAACACAAGCACCGCCACCAACTCTACCACCTGATACCAAATTTGAAAAGAAGACTACTGCCTCCTCTGGAGCGGAAATCCCCGCTGCATTCATCCCCATTCAAGTTAGTCATACAGATACAGATGCTAAGCCAGCTTCACCAAAACCTCCTCCCGCAGCAGAAAACGTGGATAAAAAAATTCCTTGCCCCCCTAAAGCTGCTCCTGTCGAAGAAAAACCTACCCCACAGGAGCCTGAACCACAGAAGACTTCAGAAGAGCTTCAGAAGCACCCCGGAGTCTTGAAAGTTGAAGCCATTCTGCACAGAGCACAGGCCCTGGAGCAGGCTGTCAATTCCTTTCAAGGCAAGCAGAATGACAAAAAATACCTAATAATAGAAGAAGATTTGACCAAATTGCTGCTAGCTTTGGACTCTGTGGACCCTGAGGGCCGTGCGGACGTCCGGCAGGCCAGGAAAGACGGTGTAAGAAAAGTTCAGAATATATTGGAAAGACTAGAACAGAAAGCAGATGATGTCCCAGAGCCCGTTGAAGGGGACGGACATCAGCCACCTTTGCCTGAGAATAATCAACTGTCACAGGGGAAAATGGATGTTGATCCTACAATGGCGAACCTTCCCAAGGAGGCAAGTAATGAGAATGCCAAGGAGCAAATCAAAGTAGAAGTGAATCAACCTGGATCTAAGGAAGTAGTAGCCCCCAGTCTTGCCAAAGAAACAAATAGACCTGAAAACGTGACTGAACCATAGCCACAGGGAAAAAATTAAAGTCCTCGGACTGTTTAAGTTAAAGTGTGTGTTAAGTGAAATTTAACTTGCATGCATTTCAGGAGCTTTGCACCAATTGGTTTTTAATAAACATAGCAGCTTGGGACACTGTAAACACTTAGGTGGGGGAGATGTGGGGGCATAAGGAAGAAAAAATCATTTAATCTATTTTCTGTATATTGCTCAGAGGATGCGTCTGAAGAATATCTTGTAAAAGAGTTGTTTTCACACCACTCTGTGGTAGGGGAAGTTGGGTCAATATCAGCAAGTGAAACTTTTTAAAAGGCACTCGGCGGTGGGAGGAGGAAATGTTTTCAATATTAGGCACTTTAAGTACTGTAATGATGCCTAGATAGCATGGTAATAAATTGTAGGGATATTTATATGTGTTAAGAACTTCAGTGCTATATTTTAAATGGAGAAAAGAAATAAATAAGAATGTAGAAACCTGATGAACCTGTGTGCTTTATAAATGGGAAATGCCGACTGTATTTACAAACCATTTTGTTACGTATTTCTAAAAATAGATTTCATCCAATACCTTATCCTAGCTTTGGAAATGCCAACTTACACATGCTTTCGAATTAGTCTGCGAGTTGTCAAGTTTACATGCATTCCCTCCAGACCTAGCTGAATTGCCTGAAGGACCCTCACCTAAGTATTCAGAGCTGCACAGTCAGATGACAACTCACGCAAAAAATGCAGAGAGAACACAACGTAAGCAACCAGTGCTGCTGTTCACTTCAGGGTAGAGTTGTAAACAATCATCTGAGCTGCACCATATCTAAGTTAAACTACAGTACAAGGCTGGTACAAGTGAGGATAAAAGTGCTTTAAGTGCAAAATGACTTGAAACTGTCACAATCCAACTGCAAAGTTGTTTAAAATTTTGGTTGCAGAATGGGCAGACCATGAGATAAAAGGTACTGACTGGTTCCGCAAGCATCCATTTGTAAGGCTTTGCTTACACAAGCAATTATCATCACACGACAGCTCTTTCCACCCTCTAATTCAGGCATAGGCAAACTCGGCCCTCCAGATGTTTTGGGACTACAATTCCCATCATCCCTAGCTAACAGGACCAGTGGTCAGGGATGATGGGAGTTGTAGTCCCAAAACATTTGGAGGGCCGAGTTTGCCTATACCTAATTTCTCTAATTTCTTTATTTGACCAAGAGTTGACGTTAAAACAAATAAAGAGGGAAGGGAGAGGTCTTTTGAATAATCATAGTAACTGGTAGGGACTGGTGTGCACATGTGTACATTAAGTCCTTTTACACATCCCCCATGGCCTATTTTTTTACTGCTCAGTTTTACAGCTCAGTTTCAAAATAAACTCGGGCTGGTGGAAAATAACAATGGAGGTCCTTTGCACGGAAGTATTAGCAGTGCAGCAGCAGTTAAGCGTCTGTACAATTTTCTCTTGTAAGGGTACTCCCATCACACTTAAAAGCTACTTCAGCATACATTTGCATTTCTCAAGGAAATGACGAGTAGTCAAAAGGTATGTAGCTCTGTATTTGGAGCATATGTATGAAAACCTGGAGCAAAATTAGATGGTGTAATATTCTATATCTTGGGCACCTGTAGAGGGGCTGCCACCACCTTTCATAACCTGTGATGGAGACAAGTTTATGATGTAATTTCCAACCTGTCAGCTTGGTGGTGGCTGAAAAAGATGAGATGGGCCACTGGATGAGGTTTGCAGTGTTCCTTGAATTGCAGCGCAACAGCAACCTGTTACAAATATAGTCACCGTTTACAGCTGGTGCACTTGTCCATCCATAGACCTGTCATTTTAGTTTCACTTTGAGAATCAACAAGGTTATAGTCAGAACACTACCCTTTTATTGGCAATATGGCCATCGCTCCAGTATAAATGTCCCTACATAGTTTTTATATGAGCTCACTAGCTGCATACTCCTGCAGATTCAATTTTGGCTGCAGACACACAGCTGACATCAGGCAACAAGAATACTTATTAAATTAGGGGAGTCAGCCACTGTGACTTCCAATATGCAGGATATAAACAGGAACTCACTTGCTTTCTCCCTTACGCATGCATACAGACACACACTTATAAAGTCACGCTGGAAGAATTTATTTTGAGTTAGCCAAAATGGCAATCTGAGACCCTTTGCTACAGTCAATACAACTTGTGTGTGTCTTCAAGCAATCATTCTTTTTCTTTTTTAAAAAAGACTTGTATCTGAAAGAACGACTCCCTTCTTGAAACCAATAAGGTTATTGTTAAGAATTTAGTCTGCTGTGATGCGATTGATTTCTTGTAGGTGTTTCTATACTGTCAAGCATATTCCCATGGCAGTTACATGAACCAAATGAGAACAAAATAGTTAGAATTTAAATATAAACAAAATGTAATAATCTAAAAGGCCTGCAAGATCACAAAAGCAAAACAAAGTGCTAAACTTGGCATTTTTATAGGAAATTGTTGTTTTGTTGTTGTTTTATATATTTATTTGTACCCCACCATTTTCCCTGACGGACTCAAGGCAGCTAAAAACATGGGGGGAGGGGGAACAATAATGAAAAACGTTAAAGTAATTGAAACTATATATAAGCTGCACAGTATTAAAAACATACAGATAATTGCAATAAAAACAGCACGGCACTGGCTCTTTCACTAAAAGCTCACAAAAGCTTAGAATAAGGTTTTCAGTTGTCAAGTAAGAACAACATGGAAGGAGCATATAGCCTATAATAAATAATAGCATCACAGCGAACTATTTTTTTTAAACAGTAGCATAATTGATTTCAGTAATGGAGTCACTGACATTATTTCAGATACAAATCCAGGAACTTGGTCACTAATTCTTGACACACACACGGAGAGGGAGAGTTCTTGACACAAGAATTTGATGCAAATTCAGTTTGAATGGGTTTAAAGAATATATGTTGGATACGTCATGCCATTCCCATTTATCAGTTTTGTAGTTTTTTTTTTTTTAAAGTCATGCCATGCCAGCATTGTATTGAGTCTTCGCCACTGTGTGGATAGTGTCATCCATTTGTCACTAAATTTGACTTGGGCTTCTATCTGGGTGGAGACGGGTTCTATATCTGTTCTGGTTAGAGACAATAAACCTATTGAGTCCCCTCATCTTTCCATAACGGTGCAGGCCACCAATGGAATCCTCAAGTTACGAAGGCAATGGCACAGTTCACTGCGCCATAAGCCTTTGCCATTGATAAACCTGCAGCATGGCCTGGGTGGGGTGGGGTGGGGTGGGGGAGGTTGCTTTTTCCTAGCTGCAAAGTTCCACAAAGAGGTAGGAATAGTGCAGAGAAGTCCAATCCAATGTGCTATGTATGCCCCCAATGTTTATAAATCCTTTACTTTGCCAAAGTGGCCACGAGTATGACTCTGATGGTGTACTGGCTGAATTATCCCCACGAGGAATGCAGTTTATGAGAAGGGCTGTTTTTTTTTATGAGCTTAGAAGTCTGGGGAAATGGTTCAGTCATTTCTTAAGGCCTTGAATTAACAGGCTGAATACTGTTGAGTTCACTGGTTAAACAAAAAGGAACGCTTCAAAGATTAGTACTTGGAATTCTAGACAAGGAGCTTTCCGAGAGAATACAACTCATGGAAGAGTTAAGCCTTCATAGAGGTGGCAAGGCAATCTAAGTTGATCAAGACTCAGGTGAGGGAGCATAAACCAAACTGGGAGTGATTGGAAGCAGGTAACCTGTACTCCACAAAACAGTAAAATCAGCTGCCACAGCCATTGAAAAAAAGGAATTTTGGTTCCTCCCCCCTTCCAATCTCTTCCTTTTGTAGTGAATCTTAGAAAGCTTGAGAGCAGGGACTGATCTTTGTAAGGCATTCAGGAAGGTTTTTTTTTAACGACAAGTAAGAGTAGGATAAAAAAATACTTGAACTTGCTCTTCAATTATCTGCAAATGCAGCACAAAGAGCACTCAGAAGGAGCAATTCAGCCATTTTTGAAGATCTCTTTAGCAAAGAGCCTTTACAAGATATGGAAAGGTTCGTAATGTTAAGGGGTTTGTCCTGGAAGAGAAACACAGGGACGAAAGTGATCAAAAATGGCATTGATTGCAACCACCTAGTGTGAAATTCACTTCCTGGGTTTGGGGCATAGCTGCCAAGTTCTCCCTTTTTTTAAGGGAAATTCCATTATGCTGAATAGGCTTCCTCGCGAGAAAAGGGAAAACTTGGCAGCTATGGTCTGGGGACAAGCAGCCTTTACAAAGATAAAAGACATGATCTCCATCACTCCCATATTACAGTTTTGTGATGGCAGCAAGGCAGCACACAATGATTGGCAGCTATGGATTATGAGAAGTACTACTACAACTGCATGGTTTAGAATGGATACCAGTTGCGTTCTGTTCCAGAACACTTAGCAAAGCAGGAAAATGTTATGCGCAAATTGAAAAGGGGTGCTTTTCTAATGTTTAGAGACATGCTAAGTCTTTCACTGCTACCTATGCGGTTTATCTTATTTAAGTCTACTTACAAGCCATAAATGCTGGGTGGCCATTATAAAAGAAAAACAAACTAACTAACAACAGCTTTGGACTGAGGACCATTATGATATCAGCATCTTCTAAGAAGAAGAAAAATGAGTTCAACCTAGTAGTCGAGAGTGTCCAGGAAAAAAGAGCTCACAGCAGCCACCTTGTAATAAAACGCCGCAATGCGAGTTGCAGGAGGAAATTAAAGCTTAGTTTCATGTTGTGCATGCTTCCTTGACAGCATCTTAGGTTTCATCAGAACCATTATTTGTTTCTTAAAATTTGTATGCAGCCCTTCCTGGGCAGCAGACATCAACTTGTTAAAGCAATACAATTAAAAATAAAAACAAATTTTAAAACAATTAAAACACTGAAATGCATTTGCAACAACTACAAACATCTAAAACCACGAAAGTCTTACAGAGCATGCTCTGAGGGCACATGGTGAAGCAGATAAATAGCTGGGTTCGGTCAGTGTCTGGATGGGAAACTACATGGGAAGTGTGTGTACAGTATGCTGCTTTTGAATCCCATGATGGGGGAAAGGTGGGATAGGACTATACTACATACATACATACATACATACATACATACATACATACATACATACATACATACATGCCCTATATCAGATGAAAGTGGCTTAGCAATGCTTCCGAGGTGACTAGAAAATACTTTGACCATGGGCAACTAAGTGAATGAGAAGGCCTGATCAGAAAATTGTACCAAACCATATGGAAATACATTAGACAAGTTCTAACAAAATGCAGTGAACTCACCAGGTTAAAAAAGACAAAGAAAAAGGGTAAAGGACCCCTGGATGGTTAAGTCCAAACGAAGGTGCCTATGGTGTTGCGGTGCTCATCTCACTTTCAGGCCGAGGGAGCTGACGTTTGTCCACAGACAGCTTTTGGGGTCATGTGGCCAGCAGGACTAAACCGGTTCTGGCACAACGGGACACTGATGAGTGCCAGAGCGCACGGAAATACACCATGAAGATAGTAGCTCAGTTGTTTAGAGCGTGCTGCTCACAATGCCAAGGTTGCAAGTTCGATCCCTGTAATGGAGGGACAGATGCGGATCCCTTCAGTGCAGGGGATTGGGCTAGAATTCAGGGGTCAGCAAACTTTTTCAGCAGGGGGCCGGTCCACTGTCCCTCAGACCTTGTGGGGTGGTGGTGGACTATATATATATATATTGGGGGGGGAGAACAAATTCCTATGCCCCACAAATAACCCAGAGATGCATTTTAAAAGGACACATTCTACTCATGTAAAAACATGCTGCTTCCCGAACCATCCACGGGTCGGATTGAGAAGGCGATTGGGCCGGCTCCGGCTCCCGGGCCTTAGTTTGCCTACCCATGGGCTAGCGATCCTCAGGCTCCCTTCCAACTCTGTAATTATGTTTGTGAATGCCAGTTGTTGAAAAACACAGGAGGGGAGCGTATACTTGAAGGAGCGTCTCCACCTCCATTGTTCTGCCCGGACACTGAGGTCCAGTGCCGAGGGCCTTTTGGCGGTTCCTTTGCTGCGAGAAGCCAAGTTACAGGGAACCAGGCAGAGGGCCTTCTCGGTAGTGGCACCCACCCTGTGGAACGCCCTCCCACCAGATGTCAAATAGAAAAACAACTACCAGACTTTCAGAGGACATCTGAAGGCAGCCCTGTTTAGGGAAGCTTTTAATGTTTAATACATTATTGTATTTTAATACTTCTGTTGGAAGCTGCCCAGAGTGGCTGGGGAAACCCAGCCGGATGGGTGGGATATAAATAATAAATTATTATTATTATTATTATTATTATTATTATTATGCTCAAGTCCTGCTTGCAGGCTTTCCATACACATCTGGTTGGCTACTGTGAGAGTTGTACTAGATGGCCTGCCAGGCCCGCTGTTCTTATGGTAGCATCCTATTGGAAACAACAAGTGAAAGAATCTTTACTCCCTATACTGTTTCCTGGTAGGCCAGCCTTTGCCAGCCTGGTGACCTTCAGATGTTTTTTAGACTATAACTCCCATCGATCCAACAAGCACACTGGCTGGGGCTGATGGGAGTTGTAGTCCAAAACATCTGGAGGGCACCAGGTGGGAAAAGGCTGTGATAGGCCTTGGAAATGACTTGCAGCTAACCTGTGTAAAATGGAAGATCCATGGGATTTGATTGTAAACAACACCGAAAGGAAGAAAAATCAGAACACCCATTCTACCCAAGAACAAATCCTATTCTACAGTGGCCTGGCCTGAAAAAGTTGCCCCCATATGATTACAAAGCTAAGAGGAGTTATGAGTATTTCTGTAAGTCGTGCAATTCAGTTCATGAACTACCACACTGAGAACCTGGGAAGAGAGTTTGTATCAAACAACAGAGACAAAGCATCTCAGACTCAGCCACTGTGACTATGTAGTTAAAAATAAAACACCCACGTCATATTCTGTTGAGACTGAATGTGAAAAACGTAACAGAGAAGACTTGAATAAGAAACAGAGAGAATGATAAATTTTATAATGCAAGTGGGTGTTGAACTCATTTAATAAGCTGTCTGCACAAAGTGTATCAATCCTATGGCGTGAGCTGTAACTAAGAAGCTTTACACAATTGCTGATTCCTGCATTGAAAAAATCCAGTGAAAATGACAACCATGGAGACTTCCATGATGATGTGTTGGGATATCTTATAACGCCCTCATTCCCACCATGGACAATATATTCTTACGAGTTTGTGGATGGCAGACACCCTGTGTAATGCGTTTGTTGGTGCCAGACACTAAATCCCTGGACCCAAATGTTAAAAGCGAAATAAGCCAGGCTAGTTTCTTCATGAGCTAATCGCCTGGGAGATGAGCCATTTAGAGAACAAAGGAAATGTAATGGGCCATTAAGAAAGGCTCTGTGCCAAAAACCAAGTACCGGTAGGTGGTGCCCCTCCTCCAGCTCTGAGTAAGAAAAAGAAAAGCCAGAATTTAAAGCTGAGATTGAGCTATAGGAAAGGAGGTTTCAGGTTGAAAAGGGCAGCAAGCTGGGTCGATGAGACGTTGAGAGTTTTGTGCTTTGCGCCTGAGCCGAACGGAACGAGTTGCCATGTCTCTCACAATTTTGCTTGTTCAACCTACCAAAAGACCAGAAGGCAGGACTTATGCCGATTATGAATCTGTGAATGAATGCATGGAAGGAGTCTGTAAAATGTGTGAAGAACATCTGAAGAGAATGAATCCTAACAGCCCTTCAATTACATATATTAGCCAGTTATTTGATTTCATTGATGGCTTGGCTGACCTCAGCTGCCTTGTTTATCGTGCTGATACTCAGACATACCAGCCATACAATAAAGACTGGATAAAGGAGAAGATCTATGTCCTTCTCCGCAGACAAGCTCAACAAGCAAGCAAATAGACACCATGGTTAAATGGGGTTTTGAGGGAAGGGTTTTGACAACAGGTGTGTACAGCGTTCTGTAGTGAAAGTTTTGTATTGTAGTCCTTCTGTTCATTCTTGTTAGCCTGTATCTGAGACAAAATCTGTTAGAATTCCAAGGGACTTTCTCAGTTTTAAAAAAGAAGAAAGGATATGCCTTCCGCAAGTCTTTTAGTTTAATTGTCGTTGCTTAGACAGTTCTACTTTCGTTCCTCACTCCCAGGATTGTTCAATTCTGCTTTACCACAGTCGCTGTATGTACTCCCCTTTGGGGTTTTTTCCATTGTTATTTCTTGGAGGCAGTCACGGTGAAGAATAAAATAAATACTCTTTAGATAAAGAAAAAGGGGTCAGCAAGCTGGAGAGAGGGGCAGAGCGTGATGGTTGATTTCTGTTTGAATCCAAGGCTGTGGCTATGGGAGAAACAAGGCCCTCTTGGGGTGCCAATGCTGTGAACCCCTGCATCGTAGGCTCAGGTTGTATATATGCGAAATAAATTTAAAAATTTAAAAAATGTCCAGTAGCACCTTAGAGACCAACTAAGTTTGTTCTGGGTATAAGCTTTTGTGTGCATGCACACTTCTTCAGAAAAGTTTATACCCAAAACAAACTTAGTTGGTCTCTAAAGTGCTACTGGACAATTTTTAAATTCATTTCGACTGCATCAGACCAACATGGCTACCTACCTGAATCTAGGTTGTATATATGCGTCAACCATATATAATGAAGACAGCACTGTGTCTGCTGTGCCTCCTTGGGGAACGGCCTGAAAAGTGTGCATGGAGGTCCTGGGATGCCCAAATGGCAAGACCCCCCTCTCGACTTCAGTGACGTGGTCCAAAAGAAAGAAGAGCAATACATTTGGTACCAGCTTAGCTGCATACCAAACACCATCCAGCCATCTTAGGGCCTCCACTCTGGATTTGTGTAGGGTTTACTCCTTAGCAGCGCCTTATCTTCTTCTGAAGATGTCCTGCAAGGCAACAGGTAGGTCATCAACTTAAGTATTTGTGTCAGAGGGGGAAATGTCCTTTGCAGTAGGTCACCCAGAGAAGCATTGGAGATGGTGCTTTGTCTTTCTGGAATGAGAAAGCAGAACACTCCCTGATCAACAGTAATAAAACTTCCTTGAAGTACATGTTGTTGTTTAGTCATTTAGTCGTGTCCGACTCTTCGTGACCCCATGGACCAGAGCACGCCAAGCACTCCTGTCTGAGTTTGAACATGGTCAAACTCATGTTCGTAGCTTCGAGAACACTGTCCAACCATCTCGTCCTCTGTCGTCCCCTTCTCCTTGTGCCCTCCATCTTTCCCAACATCAAGGTCTTTTCCAGGGAGTCTTCTCTTCTCATGAGGTGGCCAAAGTATTGGAGCCTCAGCTTCAGGATCTGTCCTTCCAGTGAGCACTCAGGGCTGATTTCTTTAAGAATGGATAGGTTTGATCTTATTGCAGTCCAGGCCCGCCCACCTGCCGCGCAGCAGCGCCTGTTGTACCCGCGCGATGCGCGGCACCCACCCTCCCACCGCTCTGGGAAACAGGGTGGGAGGGTGCCGGAACGGGGCGGGAGGGCGCCGGAGGATCCGGCACACCACGGCGCCGGGACATCAGGGTCTTTTCCAAGGATTCTTCTCTTCTCATGAGGTGGCCAAAGTATTGGAGCTTCAGCTTCACGATCTGTCCTTCCAGGGAGCACTCAGGGCTGATTTCCTTAAGAATGGATAGGTTTGATCTTCTTGCAGTCCATGGGACTCTCAAGAGTCTCCTCCAGCACCATAATTCAAAAGCATCAATTCTTCGGCGATCAGCCTTCTTTATGGTCCAGCTCTCACTTCCATACATCACTACTGGGAAAACCATAGCTTTAACTATACGGAAGTACCTAGGATTCCTCATTACTTGGTTTACCAGCTTTTGTTTGGGCCATTAGATGCAAAATCCCCAAATAAAAAGTGTAGAATTCTTTTCACTCTCACACACATTGCAGAAGAGAACCATTTTCATTACAACTGAAACTGGGAACAAGAATATGATTACACCTTGATTGTTCTTTTAAATGCATACTACCCTTCAGTGGCAATTTTCAGGGCCTTTCACACCCAACAGTAAAACATAAAAAGGTAATAAAGCAACAGCAATAGAAAAGAATGGTGAAGTAGCAGTAAAACAAATAATAATAATAAAAAACCATTAGATGTTATAAACCTGGAAAACAAGGTTGTCTTGCCAGGGCCCACAATTCAGTCTCCTGACCAACAACTGGCTGTCCTTAGGGGAAATTTGGCTTTCTGTGTGTCTTACATGCCTGTGTAAAATTTCATGAAGGATGAGAAAGGCAGGGTTGAAGAATTGTGTTGATGAATAATCCTGTGATGCCAGAAGGCTAAGATGAGAGCTTCTTCCTTAAATCCCAAATAATGGCTATTTTCTGCTCTGCTCACTTGGACCTAATACCCCGACTGGCTCCTGCAAGCTGGGGCAGGCTGAAGAACCAGTCTGATCATCCGGTTGAGCATTTACAGTGTATGTTGTTTTTGCACATTTCTTCTTCTGAGGAATGAATCAGACTTCAGCATACAGCTCCAGATAAGTAGTGGGTGTACCTCCTTTGAACCTGATGTTAGACAATACGAGGACACATTGCACACTATTTATGACACATGATCAAACTAGGTTGGTCCCTTGCACGCTGTTTGCAGGAGTGTCTGCTGCACCACAGTTCCGGAACCCCAGAGTCGACTTCTATTGATGCAATTTGAAAGCATCACCTCTCTGCAAGTTCCACACAGCACTGACAGCAGTAATACACCCACCGCCTCCTGGGTTGATCTGCATTGCGTGGTTCATCTTCCCTGTGCTTGATCCAAGTGGTTTCAGCTGTGTTTATAAGTCCAGTAATACCAGAAAGCTATAATTTACAGGCTCCTCTTCTATACAGCAGAGAGAAGATTGCTAGATTCTAGACAAGTTCCCCGTTCCTTTGAATATTATCTAGGATGGGTCTTTTTTCTCTACATGATTGGGCACAGAGATAGTAAAATATAATGACCCATCTTGTTGGCACAGGTTGTTTCTAGAAGTTTTCAAACCCCTGGGCAGATGGCGCTTGACCAACTTCAATTCCAAAATGTAAAATCAAACCCCACCCTCTGAATATACATAAGGGTCTGGTTACTTCTGTTTCAGTAGTACCTCTACGTACAAATAACTCTACTTACGAATTTTTCTACTTACAAATGGAGCTCCGTCTGCCATCTTGGGTGCGGTTTAGATAGGATTTTTTCTACTTACGAATTTTTAGATAGGGTTGCTTCGACTTATGAATTTTTTCTCCCAATGCATTCCTATGGGATTCGACTTACAAATTTTTTCGACTTACAAATGTGTGTTCGGAACGCATTAAATTCGTAAGTAGAGGTACCACTGTATCTGAAGAAGTGTGCATGCACACGAAAGCTCATACCAAAATAAAAACTTAGTTGGTCTTTAAGGTGCTATTGAAGGAATTTTTAAATTTTGTTCAGACAGAACACTTCGTGTTGTTTCTAATTCAGGTCTCGTTTCATGTAATTTAATGTTTTTGTTTTGTTTTCCTTTTTTCTCTCCAAAAAAGCATTTAAAAATGCATAACGTTTGCATGAATGTCAATGGAGCACACGGTATCGGAATGCAGCTGAACTCTGGATTTTGGCTGGGAGAAGATCTGGGGATATTTTAAGTATATTGATCTCTGCTGTAACTTTAGTGTTGTGTGTGTGTGTGTGCTTGGCTGGGAATCTTAACCAGCCTCTCGTAAAATCCTGGCTTTCATCAATTCTCATGGGTATTTCTCACTTTGCCTCATGGGAGAGAAACAGGAAGTGTTGTGTCATTCTGATCTTCCTCTATCTCATTGTTTGTGTAGTTGGGGGGGATCTTGTATAGCTGGGGGGCTAGGATGTCAAGTTGTGGTAATCTTCCTTGTTTTTCCTGGCAATTAAACCACTCCTCATCCCACTCCCACTCTGGCTCTGTCAGTCCCATATCCCCCCCCCACACCTCTGTTGCAAGAGCTGCAGGTCCTCCTCTGCATTCCTAGCACATGTTGACGTTAAACAGATGCTACGGAACGGAATTTGGGGCTAACCCTTGGTCCACCTACCTTAGTATTGTCTACACTGAGATTTAAATGCACCAAAATAGAGACTCAGATGTAAATTACACGACAAGCATGGTTGTCTGCATGGTTAAAAGCCAAAACAACAGCAATAACATGGTATAAAAGAAGATAACACCTAGATATACAATCATACTCCTGTTGAAATGTGGAACAAACTCTGGCATATTCAAACAACAGGAAAGAGTTGAAAACTTTTAGAAATGGAGTAAGTTGGAAGATCTTTATGAAAACATCAAAGCAGGATTTGGCAGCAGCCAGATGTAAATGATGAATGTAACTATAATGAACAAAACGGCTAGTTAATGTTTTTAAATGTATATGCTTCTTTAGCCTTTGGTTCAAATGTATGTAAATGGGGATTTGATAATAGTTTCAGAGACACGTTTGTTGACAGAATGCAATACATATCTTTCTAGCATTTAAAGACTTAATAACAGCAATACAAACAAATACTATTGTCTGGATACTACAGCTATAGGTGTGTAGGAAATATTCAGGTGCACGCGCAGAGACCTAGTTATTTGAAGGGAGGATCTGGCATTTTGTGAGAACATAGGAATGACAGCAATAATTATATTGTTTTCCACATCAACACCCAGAAGCCCTAGACTTCCTTTAAGTTAACATCTGTTTCTTTCATTTGTTTTATTTATTAATTGCTGCCCATGAAACATCCCAAAGCAATTTATAAAAACACCCATGACACCTCCCTCAAAGCTTCTAAATTTTACATAATAATAAAAAAGTATTAAATGCTTGGTTGGCATCTGTCTGTCTCGGGAGATAATGAAGGAGTGTACCTTTGGGAGTGAAGTCAAACTGTTGGAAGGTTACAGCGCCTGCTGTGGTTGTAGAGACCGCTATGAGAAAGACATGTTTTGTTGCAGCTGGGGCAGATGAAGCATTGTTGCAGCCGTGGGTGCACTCCCTCATTTCTGAAGGAACAACATGCAGGGCATGCTATGCTAGGCAAATATAATATTCAATGGAAGGACCTGGACCAGATGCAACAAATAGTCAACTATTGCGCTGAAAGGGACGCTGGTGGTGCTGTGGGTTAAACCACAGAGCCTAGGGCTTGCTGATCAGAAGGCCGGCGGTTCAAATCCCCGCGATGGGGTGAGCTCCCGTTGCTTGGTCCCAGCTCCTGCCAACCTAGCAGTTCGAAAGCACGTCAAAGTGCAAGTAGATAAATAGGTACTGCTCCGGCGCGAAGGTAAACGGCGTTTCCGTGCGCTGCTCTGGTTCACCAGAAACAGCTTAGTCATGCTGGCCACATGACACGGAAGCTGTCTGCGGACAAATGCCGGCTCCTTCGGCCTATAGTGCGAGATAAGCGCTGCAACCCCAGAGTCATCCACAACTGGACCTAAAGGTCAGGGGTACCTTTACCTTTACCTATTGCACTGAAACCTGCTTGTCTGGAAAGATCTTCTGAGCGCAGTTCCTGTGGGACTCCATAAAGGTCAATCCATTTTGCCTCCATGATATTCATAAAAGGCATGTCCTGTCTCCCCCCCACCCTCCAAAGTACTGAATGTTAACAGCTCCTGCCATTCTTATCTCTTCAAGTACTGGACACAGTCACCCTCAAAAGGAAGCAATCAGTCCAACCATAATTAAAGGGCCAGAAATACTTGCTGAGGAGCCAAGTTTTTACACAGCCCACGGGAGAGGTGGATAGCTTTGGAAAAAAAGACAGAAAATTGTTCATTTCCTTCACAATTGAAACAATTGGGAAGCACTGTTTTAATAACCAGGGTACTTCTGCATCCAGTACTTAAGGAAAGATTAACAACTAACTTTGAATGCAGGCAGCCTCCTTGGAAAATGGTAACCTCACCCCTTCGTTCTCCTTTCAACTTCTCGTCAGTCATGTAAATGACACTGCTTACATCATGGAGATGATGTAAAGCTTAATTGAGGCTTGGAAAAATGCTTTAAGATGTATGAATGAAAGATGCTGTGGCAGATCAGACATTATTAACTCCCTCTAAGCTAACGCCTGCGCCTGAGGTAAAAAAACTACTTGTTCCAAAGCAATGCTTCTTTGAACTGTTTGGCATAATAAGTGTGATTTCTTTGGGGTACAATTACAATGTTATATCTTTCTATCAGATTTCTATGGAAAATACTGAATCCTGTCCAGTCAGTACGGTATGCACCTTTAATAAACTAACAAAACATGAAAGGTGAAACAGTGAGTGTGTGAGAGTGTAAGAGAGAGATTAATAAAACTGAATTGTAGAGTTGTGCAGGGCCCAAGGGTCATTGGTCCAAGCCCCAACAACGCAGAAATCGCAATGAAATAATCCCTGATAGATGGCTATCCAAATTCTGTTTTAAAACCTTCAGTGAAGGAGAGTCTATCACCATTCCACTGTCAAACAGCTGTAACTATCAGAAAGTTCATTCTAATACAGTATTTAGTTGCAATCTCCTTTCTTGAATTTCAATCCATTGGTTTGGGTGCTACTCTCTGGAGCAGCAATTTATGCACAATATCTCTTATTCCTGGGGACAAGATCAGAGCTGATACAGGCTGACAAATCTGAATAAACAGCTTTTAACAGAATCTTTATTTTTACCACCTGCTTGACCAAGAACTGTAGAAAACTTGTTACAGGTAGGTAGCCGTGTTGGTCTGAGTCGAAGCAAAATAAAAAAATCCCTTCAGTAGCACCTTAAAGACCAACTAAGTTTTTATATTGGTATGAGCTTTCGTGTGCATGCACATGTACCTGAAGAAGTGTGCATGCACACGAAAGCTCATACCAAAATAAAAACTTAGTTGGTCTTTAAGGTGCTACTGAAGGAATTTTTTTATTTTTTAGGAAACTTGTATGTTTTCATAGTATCACAAATAGCTATTAACCAACTGTCCAAGGGGATGGAGAACCTGCACTCCTCTAGATGTTGTTGGACTACAAAACCCATCATCCCATGGTGGCTGGGACTCATGGGAGTTAGGAGTGACTATCTGGATGGAGGGCAGCAGTTTCCCCATCCCAGAAAGGTGTCAGCTGATCCAATTTGCACTCTTGTTAAGTCTGACTATTAACACATTGAACTCTGCAGATAACTTTTAAAATAAAAACAACAACATTGTTAAGTTCAAACTGATAGCAAAATATGTGTATGGGTAATAGAATTTAACACCAAATATTATTCACCCTAGTCAAGACACAAGGTGAGAATATTTTTGAACAGGCATGTCCAACAGGTACTGTAGATCGTGATCTACCAGTAGATCACTGGATGTCTGCGGTAGGTCACTGGTAGATCATTGGCTTCCCTCAAAGAAGCTGAACAACTGTGGCTCTCCTTAAAAAAGCTCAACATTTACCTCCTCCCTGAAAAAACTCAACAACTTTGACCCGAACCCCCCCAATAGACCTTCCTCCTTCCTAAAAAGAAGCTCAACAACTTTGACCTGAACACAAAAAAAGGGGGTAGATCACTGCCAGTTTTTAACTCTGTGAGTAGATCGCAGTCTCTTGGGAGTTGGCCACCCCTGGTTTTGAAGAACCAACACCCAGTGGACAAAATCAGTCACAGCACACACTGCTATCATGTTATGTATGTGTTTTCTCATACTTATAACTTGTCCATCCTCCGAATGGGAACGCAGAATGGATAACAGTACAGAAAAACAATAAAACATAACATTAGCAACACAATGACAATATATACAATGGAGCAGTCTCAGAAAGAAGGCTGGTTACATTTCAGAGGCATGGGTGAAGGAGAAGGTTGTCACCTTGCATCTAAACGAGGACAACATGGAAGACCACCAAATGTTGATAAGGTTGAGGTGGCAAGCAGGGCATCCCCAGATCTTAATAGATGGGTAAAGCAATACTGGAGAAGGTACTCTCTTGATTACTCCATCCAGAACCTGCTGTCTGCATAATTTCTGGACCAGGAACCACTGGTGTCTGTATCATTTATACAAAAATATAAAATGTACACAAAATTGTATGTAAAATATAGAAAAAAGGATCAAAAATATACTGCCAGAGCCAGTATCAGCAGATTTACTGGTCTAGATGGTCCAATGGCTTGACCCAGCAAGACGTTTATGTTCTTACAGCTAACTTGCATGCTAAGCAAAAATTGCAGTAATTTGTAAGAAATAACTGTTTTGTGATTCTGCATCCTCCTTGGATAGACTTCTATCTTTTGAAAATAGGTTCTGTAGGATCACAATAAATCTTTAGAAACATGCCACTTGCCAGATGGTGGGTGGTGGAAACAGACAGAGTGGTACTAGCAAACAGTAAGCTTGCTCTGCAGGAAGATCAAATGAATGTGAGCAAACAAAATCTCAAATAAGGGTGTGGCTATCTTGGGATGGGCTGGACAAGGCGGATGTGAAAGCAGTTGCATCAGTGCCTTTTCTCACAGCTTTCCTTGGCAGGGTTCCTAGCAGAACCAAGCTAGAATGTGTAAAGCTTCTGCAGCAGATTACTGAATGAACTTAAAAGCCATATTGTTCTGTTAGAGGACTATGAGCTGGTGCATTTGTGCAGATCAGACTGTGCACTGGCCTTATATGAATACACAATTACCTGTGAGAAATCTGGCAGGCTGCAAGTCTGAGAAAGAGCCAGCCTCAATAACGCAAGCCTCAGCTCTGCTGGTGAGAATGTTTTGTGTTCTTGGTCTTCCATGTCTACAGTAGGGATGTCCCTGGGTTATCCTGTCCCAGCGCTGGCTCAATGCATTTTGCCCCCTGTCTGAGGCAAACCACAAAATGCGCCCCCCACCAAACCAGGAAAGAAAGGGTAAGTGAAGATCTACACCAGAAACAAGGTGAGGGAATAAAGATCTACATTGGGAACAAGGGGGGAATCAAATTAACCTTACCCAGTGGCTGAAGTGGTAATCAAAAGCCACCGTGAGGGAAAAGGGCCTCCATTCTGAATCATGCTGGGTGTAGAGCCCAGGACACCCCAGAGGGTAAGCCCCTGTTCTTTTCTTCGTAGAGATGGGAGTAGACCAGTAGCACCTCCTACCTGAAGCCAGGCTGCTGTGGAGGTGGCAGGGCAGGGCAGGGAGTTGCTGAGGAGGCGGCAGATCCGACCTCCAAGTACAGTAGTGTGCCACAACCATCACTGCTACCATGGCAGTGGCAGCGGGCAATGTATTCCTTGGAGGATAGATCTGCTGCCTCTGTGGATCCTGCTGCCTGAGGCAGTCACCTCACCTTGCCACATGGGTGAGTCAGCCCAGCAACTAGCCCTTGTTTTCAGAGGTCATGGGACAACAATTCTGGATATATCTGGGAGTCAGTCCTATTGAATTCAACAGGGCTTGTTTGGCTTGCACTGTAAGGCTACATCTACCTTTAATTTAAAGTGTACTGCGATACCACTTTAAACAGTCATGACTTTCCCAAAGCAATTCTGGGAGCTTGTTAAAGGTGCTATATCCCCTCACAGAGCTACAATTCTCAAAATTCCTTGTGCAGACAGATTTATTGTTAAACCACTCTGAGAAATGTAGCTCAGGGGTAGGGAATAGGGAATAGGGGTTGCCCAACAACTATCAGCACCATTAAGAAACTACAGCTCCCAGGATGCTTTGGGGGAAGATGTTAAAAGTGGTATTGCAGTTCTTTCAATGTATGGTGTGACCGTGGCCTAAGGCTCTCAGAACTCTTCCTTCCTTGCCATGTCCCATCAAGAGCCTCAAGAAGACAAGGTTCAGAAACAGAAAAGCATCCATCACAGATGCTGTGGGAAAGACAAGACTTCATACTTTATAACAGGCATCCCCAAACTGCGGCCCTCCAGATGTTTTGGCCTACAACTCCCATGATCCCTAGCTAAGAGGACAGGGGTCAGGGATGATGGGAATTGTAGTCCAAAACATCTGGAGGGCCGAAGTTTGGGGATGCCTGCTTTATAAGGTGGCAACTGCTAATACTAGCTCCCTCTGACCCAAGACCAGATACCAAACCAAACAAGGCATACACTGGAGTTAGGAAATCTAATACCATAAGATGGTTCTACAGTCCCTCTCACCTGGTGCTTCACCACATCAGGGAGTGAAGTCAACCTCCCTTGTTTATACTGGGATAGGGGAGATCTTGGTTCAAATCCCTGCTCTGCCATGGATCTCTATCACTGTAGACCAAATGTGCATTCCTTCCTTACTCTGATCAGTACTATTTATAATGATGAAAATGCATGCATGCATGCATAAATATAAGTACTTCAAGTACCGGTAATTATCAAGAGAGTCCTGAAGGTGGGGAGGTTTCTGGCCCTGTCAGGAGGAACAGCATGTGACACTAGTTGCTTAGGAAGGGATGCCTTTCTCATCAAAGAGCTTTACTAAGGCAGGTCAAGAACATATCTAAAGCAATCTGTTGTTTGGTCTTCTTTGCTAAAAGCATGAGGTGTGTCCTAAAGGATTTGATAGACTGAGTTTGCACATTGGCCAGAGATCTTGAAGGTGGAAGAATGGATATGTGTGTATGTGGTGTTTCTGAAGATAGTATGTGACACAAGCAGCATGTGGGTACATTCTCACATACAGATGCTTCATACACAATATTTTTCCCCATTAAAAAAACAAACAGGGAGGGAGAGACTTTAGTCACATGTCAAATACAGAGTGTATTCTGCCTGGCAGTGCTCTTCCACAACATGAATTGAATCTCTGGCCATAAGCATGCAAAGCTGCTTTATTGGAATCTTGTTTCATTTAGGCAAAGCTTCCTCAATCCATTACTGTAGTCTGAGGGACCAAGGGGAAGAAATATTCTATATTGGGAAATAGATATTTTATCATCTTTACCAGCAGAGGGCAGTTCACAACCATGTATACAGGGAATAAGGCTCTCTTCAAACAGCTGCTCTTTCTTCCTCTCTTCCCATCCAGAAATGATTGCTTGTTTTTAGGCTATGAATCAATATATTATCATCATTTCATTATTAAAATAACATATTAGGAAGAAGAAAATCCATCCACCTTGGAATATTCAAATATTTATATGGTCAGTTCTTCTCTCTCAAATACTGGTATGTATATCAGAAGTACAAGTACAAGTAAACTGAAAATATGGATTTGCAGTAGGGCTTGGAGTGAAGACAAGCACACCAAAAAGTTTGTGGGTGCCAGATTTGTAATCCCTATAACCCTAGCAAGTGTTAAAATATAAATCAGGCTAGCTTCCTCATGAGGTGATTGCCTGGGAGATGGGCCATTAAGGGAAACAAAGGAATGGCTGTGTGCCAGAGGGCAAGTGGGTGAGTCTCCTTCCCACAACTGTCTGTTAGATAGAAAGACAAAAAGTGAGCACAGAGGACCTAGAAGAAATAGCTGCAGGCTGGAAAAGCAAAGAGAAAAGCCCTAGCTGATTTCAGCTTGAATTCAAGGCTGCGGCTATGAGAGAAACGAGACCCTTTTGAAGTGTTAATGCTGCGAATCCCTCCATTGCAGGCTCAGGTTGTATGTATGTGTAAATAAACCATATATCACAAAGACGCCACAGTCTCTGCTGTGCCTCATTCCCAAAAGGAAACATGAAATCATGCACTGCTTGGAGATTGAGGTAGCGTGCAACAGTATGTACCACGAAACTGGGGAAGTACCAATGGAAGGTTTTTTTAAAAAGGGAGAAATCGAGGTGCTTGAGATGAAATTTATCCCCGGCTGAATGTGTTTCAGAACAAATCCTTCCTCGGGGGCAGTGCTTGTATTATTAATAACAAATATTAACTTTTATTCCACTTTTAACACCTCCTCTGGTCCTTTCCCCTTGAAGGAGGCAGCCCTTCTTTCTCTTCCTCATCTCAAGCCCCCTTGACTCAGCATGCAAGGAGTTCAGGCTGTGGTGCTGAGGCCCACCTGAAAGTGCCTCAGGAACAAGCCCCACTGGTGGTTCCTCCAGTCCACTGTTTGAGAAGCACTGTGCTATGGCATTGGGGTGGGCTATTTTCATCGTTTTCCTTGATGGCATGTAAGAATAAGAAATCACACTGGATGTCGCCAACCCGAGGCCATCCAAATATCAGCTGATTCACAGGGGTCGAGAGAAAGTTAACTCCTCAAGTGGAATACTTGAAGGACTTAATACCCAAGTAACGGTGCTCAATACTCCATTTCTGAGTATTATGCTGAAGGGAAGAATTAAAGCTTGAATATATTTCTTTTTAGGTAGCCCTCCCCACTCTCAATATGTTGGGAATCACTGATTACCAAAAACACAGGATTCTTTCTTTCTCTCTCAGCAATGTTTTCTTTGCTCCTTTGTTCTTTTTCAGACTGAACTCAGGGACTGAGGATGGTTGAGTAACAGGCTTGCAGAAGGAAGGAAGTGGCAAATTCTTAACAGCGCTGTCTTATAAATGTTTACTCAGCCAGAAGTAAACCCTATTGGGTTCAATTGAGCTTACTCAGTAACTCTGTATAGGAAGCCACCCCTCATAAATTTAAAACACCTCCAAGAATCCTGGGAACTGTAGTTTGTAAAGGATGCTAGGAATTATAGCTCTGTGAGGGGTAAATTACAGATCTCAGGATTTGGTGCATGTGGGTGTGCCTGCATGCAGCATGTGTTCTCAAGTTCAAAGATCTTTGGTCCTTCTATCCCCGGCTTCCTCAAACTCAGCCCTCCAGATGTTTTTGGCCTATAACTCCCATAATCCCTAGCTAGCAGGACCAGTGGTCAGGGATGATGGGAATTGTAGTCTCAAGACATCTGGAGGGCCAAGGTTAAGGAAGCCTGTTCTATCCCATCTTACCAGGATTAGCCTTTATTTATTACAGTTTTATACAGTGGAACCTCGGTTTACGAACGCAATCCATTCCACGGAGGTGTTTGTAAACGGAGGCATTCGCTCCCCGAAGGCACGCTTCTGCATGTGCGTGAAGCGCTGATAGAGCGCTTCTGCGCATGCGCAAGCTGCGCATCCGACTCCGCGGAACCCGGATGTAAACACTTCCGGGTCCACAGAGTTTGTAAACGGAGGTGTTCATAAACAGAGGTTTTGTCCAGAGAGTTGAAGACAATGTATATGTGTCTCCCCCACTCTTCCCCCACATCTTACAAAGTACTGAGTGAGGCTTGTGCTGAATCCTTTTAGCTTCCACTGAGCTTTGCAACCTCACCACGACTATGCCACACGGTCAGTTTCCTCTAGGTCAGTTTCTCTACACCAGAGCAGGGAGGATGCATATAATGGTTTGGAGAGAATACATGGATGCATTACACTTCTGGGGCAGCTGGCTCAGAACCCACCAAGGTCATACAACCAGTGGGAAAACTCGGGTTGTTGTTTTTATAATCTTCTTCTTCTTCTTCTTCTTCTTCTTCTTCTTCTTTCTTCTTCTTCTTCTTCTTCTTCTTCTTCTTCTTCTTCTTCTTCTTCTTCCTCCAAAGCCATTTCTGATGAATATTAAGCTATCTCCCTGCCAAGGTTATGGGAACGTCCTGCACATAATCGTATGTGCAAAGGCAGCAGTAAACATTTTTAGCCTCCACACGATAGTGATCAGCGATTCCAATTTCGTGACTACGGTATAATACAGCAGTCTCGGAGGGTGCTGCTGTCCTTCTTAATCTTTCCGACTACCTCCTCTGAGAATTATGAACATTTCATTAAGAGTATGGTACTTCACTATGCAGAAAATATTCTAAAAGTAGCTATTGATAAATCAGCCCCGAGTGCTCACTGGTAGGACAGATCCTGAGGCTGAGGCTCCAATACTTTGTCCACCTCATGAGAAGAGAACTCTCCCTGAAAAAGACCCTGATGTTGGGAAAGATGGAGGGCACAAGGAGAAGGGGACGATAGAGGACGAGATGGTTGGACAGTGTTCTCGAAGCTACGAACATGAGTTTGACCAAACTGCAGGAGGCAGTGGAAAACAGGAGTGCCTGGCGTGCTCTGGTCCATGGGGTCACGAGGAGTCGGACACGACTAAATGACTAAACAACAGGTGCATTAAGGTACTGAAAAGAAGTTATTCCTTCATTCAGTGAATCACAGCATTTCTATACTGCCGATTAATAAACAGCTTTGTGAACAGTTCACAAAATGAAAGTTAAAGCAATGAAGTACAGATATTAATCAAGTTAAAACAGCATCACGGCAAAACCAGCAATGCAGAAAACAATAGTGTAAAAACCTTTTATATGCATAACTGCATGCATCACCAAGTTCACCCTCTATAATAGTACAGTACACATCTCCAAGGTTAGTTATGGGAGAGGCACAAAAAGTCCCAGAAGATATAAAGAAGCTTTGTAATGTGTTGCTTTGCTTGTCCATGCCTGCTTTAGCACCAGGATGCAACTGGGGCAAGTCCCCCAATGCAAACAATGTGTGTGTTTCCCCAACTTAGTTGCTTAACGCGTACACAGTGGCTTTCCCAAAGCCTGAGGATTTAAGCTGGGGAGTGAAACGTCATGTTTAACTATAAGACAGAAATTGATATTAGACATTTTTTACTTAGTCAAACTATAGTATATCTACTGCATTTGGTAAACAGAGCACATGGGCCACAACCTTCTCTTCCTGTGAGTTGCAGCCAACTAAGTCCTGCTCAAAGTAGATCAATTGAAATACTGTAAACCCAAGTTAGTCATCTCCATTAACTTAAGTGGGTCTACTCTGAGTAAGACTAGCACTGGATACAACCAACTGGCCCCTATCCAGAGATCTAGATTTGTCGGCACCTTCCTGCCAGCAGATGATCAATGGTGCACAGAGGGAGTGTCACTTACTGTATATTGGTAGGTCATAGGTGCATTATGGTGCTGGAGGAGACTCTTGAGAGTCCCATGGACTGCAAGAAGATCAAACCTATCCATTCTGAAGGAAATCAGCCCTGAGTGCTCACTGGAAGGACAGATTGTGAAGCTGAGGCTCCAATACTTTGGCCACCTCATGAGAAGAGAAGACTCCCTGGAAAAGACCCTGATGTTGGGAAAGATGGAGGGCACAAGGCGAAGGGGACGACAGAGGACGAGATGGTTGGACAGTGTTCTCGAAGCTACGAACATGAGTCTGACCAAACTGCGGGAGGCAGTGGAAGACAGGAGTGCCTGGCATGCTATGGTCCATGGGGTCACGAAGAATCAGACAGGACTAAATGACTAAACAACTAAACAACAACAAAGCTACTGATAAGAAGGTTTCAGGAGTGCCCTCCAGCCAGCCAGGAAGAGAGATCTATATGTAATGATAGTCTTTAGTTTAAATCAGTTATTGGAGATGTACTTCATGATACTTAGAACAGGTCTCCCCAAGTGAGGTGCATGACATGAAGCCGGATTAAGGTTCCTGAAAGATGCTGGTAATGATCTGTGGATGCTGTAGGCTCCTGGATCTCCCTAACCTTTTCAAAAGAGATATACATTAAAGGTATATGGGGCACCCTTCTTATACTTTTGCAGCAGCCATCAAGGTATATGCCGATTCATTTAAGCCTCTTCTAAAGCCGTTAATGCCTCCTTAAATCATCCACTTACACTTTCAGGGATTTTTATGCTCCAGAGTGAACTACTGTATTAGAATAATTGAACAGTATTGCTACCCTTCTTCTGCCCTTGCCACGCCAGCAGCAGGGTTGCCAGTGTGGCAGGGAATCTGCTGCTCTGTCCCATCCCCAGTTAGGATTGCTTCCTTGGTTTGATTTTAGGTATGCTGCTTTAAAATGGGAATTTCCCCAATCCCTAAGATGACATAGATTTAAATATTAACTAAACATCAAGATGCTCACACTATGTCTTTGCTTCAATACAATACAATACAATACAATACAATACAATACAATACAATACAATACAATACAATACAATACAATACAAACAATGGTTAACTAAGATGGTGGGGAGATGGAAATATTTTGCATACAGTATTCGTTCCTGGAACTATTACAGCTTAGAATTGACATTGCTCTTTCATACATAGCTTAGTTAAAATGACAAGGTTGCTTGGGAGCTGAGCAGGAGAACAGCGGGGATTGCCAGAGACTAGAATGATTTGGCATTTTTGTGACTTTAAATCGTATTTATTCTGGTGGTTTGCATGGATGAAGCCATCTATCTCACTGTCACCCAGCAGCCAACAGCAATGTAAACACCTAATAAAGGAAGTGTAATGATGCCCCAGTTTTTGGCAACTGTTCGTCCCCTTTGTGGAAGCTGTAGTGCCAATTTTCAGCAGATCTTACAGCACTTAAGCAAGATTATAGTGCCAAGAAAGAAAAACACACACACAATTTTCTGTTTATGAACTGTTGTCTGACCCTGTAAGCTCTTCTGTATGAAGAGCGATTTATAGCTTCAGGTACTGTAACAAGTATCATTCCAAGAAAGCGTGTCCTCCCTAAAAGAGGGCACATGTTGCGGTGAGACCTGGAGACTGACCTCCTGGTTGTGGGTGGGTCTATTGGATAGCCACAGCACCCGATTGGTAGGTCCCTTGTTGCTGGGTTTGATCTGGTCAATAGGGTGCAGCCTAAACAGATCAAGGGACTATATATATCTATGCAAGTGACCCAGAGCTTCCTCTTTCGGCTCGTGCATCAGAACACCTGCCCACCTCTCCCTACTTTTAGGGCATTTTGCGATTGACCTTGCTATGCCGTCGTGTGTTATCTGTCGTTGGGACAGGGGCACGGCAGGAATTTCCCCCCACTTGGCTTATTGGCTGTTGCCATTTGGGTTTCGCCTGACGCGTAGCAAATTTTCACAACTTGTAAGGTTGCGGATAGGCACTGGTTCAGGGATAGGGATGGGAGAACGGTCTCGCCATACCTATGTGAAGGGTATTCCGTTTGGTTAACACCCGAGAGGGGGTTGTGCCTGTGGCTGAGTCCAGGGGAGCATCTTGGGGGTGAACTGAGTCAGTTCCCAGGCTTTTCACCTGCCTCAGGTGTTCACCCTTGGCTGACCTATGATAGAGCTCTGGGTCAGCTAGTCAAACCAGAGCCTATGAAACCACTCACTTTTCTGTAATCAATAAAGTTGTAGCCTAAATTCTGCCAAAAACCAAAACTAAAATTTGAGTCAAATGTGTGTTTATTTAGGGGGGGGGAGGTCTTTGGGTCTGAACACTCAAAATGTCTAGAAGTGAGAGGACAGCACCATCTCAGACAAACATAGTCATACATTTGGTTGAATACAATGTATAACCTAAAAGGTTTTTCAAGGTGTCCTATTCTACCACCACCTGGCTTCCTGAAGGAGCATCTCCACCCCCATCGCTCAGCGTGGACACTGAGGTCCAGCTCCAAGGGCCTTCTGGCAGTTCCCTCACTGTGAGGTTACAGCGAACCAGGCAGAAGGTTTTCTCAGTAGTGGTGCCCACCATGTGGAATACCCTTCCATCAGATGTCATCTGAAGGCAGCCCAGAATAGGGAAGTTTTTAATGTTTGATGTTTTATTGTGTTTTTATATTTTGCTGGAAGCTGCCTGGAGTGGGTGGGGCAGCCCTGTCAGATGGGCATAATAATGATGGTGATAATAATAATAATAATAATCATCATCATCATCTTCATTTTTTGGCTACTGGTGTTGTGATGGAAGTGCTAATTTGTAATGATTTGTCAGTTGCATACTATTCCATTTTATTCGCCTTCAGGTTGACTTGCTTAGCTGCTCAATTTTTTTTAATGGGGTTTTAGATTATGTAGATCGATTTGCTGCTTTTGCAATCCCCATTTTATAAAGATATTTACAAACTGATCCTGTGGATCTGCTTTACTTGCAGCAGCAGAAAAGCAGTGACTTGTATTATAAAGTCATCCTGTTTCTATCAAGAAGAGTGGAGTCAGTCAACGCTGTGGAAATAGCCAGAGGGGACTCATCTATCTCTCTGCTCTGCTCCTGGCTGAGTGGTATAAGAAAACAGAGTTTGTTTGGTGTCCCATGTTGATGCCGAGTGTAAAAGGTAAAGGTAAAGGGACCCCTGACCATTAGGTCCAGTCGCGGATGACTCTGGGGTTGCGGCGCTCATCTCACTTTCCTGGCCGAGGGAGCCGGCATACAGCTTCCGGGTCATGTGGCCAGCATGACTAAGCTGCTTCTGGCAAACCAGAGCAGCGCATGGAAATGCTGTTTACCTTTCCGCTGGAGCGGTACTTGCACTTTGACGTGCTTTTGAACTGCTAGGTTGGCAGGAGCTGGGACCAAGCAATGTTGCGGGGATTTGAACCGCCGACCTTCTGATTGGCAAGCCCTAGGCTCAGTGGTTTAACCCACAGCGCCACGCACGTCCCTGATGCCAGGTGTAGTGACTTATTTTGCAATGCTCTTAGGATCCTAATGCCCTAATCCTATAAACTGTCTTCCTCACTTTATTGCATGTTGTTTATTAGTTGCTCAGCTGTAGTATCTGTTACAACATTTTCAGTATGCCCTGTGGGAAAATAACTTCTTGGGCAACTGGAACACCATACTTTAGAAATAGTCACTTAATAACAAATAAAACAGGATAACAACTAACACCGACCCACTCCTGCCAATAAAAGATGTGATAATGTTATTATGTTTGAGTACCAGGGTAGCTGGTAGACTCTCCTGGAGCGAATGAAGTGATAATGAGCCTTTCAAGTTTGTTTGTGACAAATTAGCCTAGAAGTTAAAGAATGAGAAAAATAAGCAGAGACTGTAAACTTTCTTACTAGTTTTCTACTTCATGCTGGCAGATTAAATGGCAACATTTCTTTGCAAAATTGTTTGCATTACTAATTAAAAAGCTGAAGGTTGCATTTCAGCTAGCTGAAGACCACTAGTTGAAAGATGGCTTCAGATGAATTTTGATTGTGTGAAGTGATGCCCTACAGTCATGCAGTGTGACTGTGTTCACTAGCCCCTTCCCCATACTGCTGCCATATTGAATCACTTCCTCTATCTCGTCTCTGAACTGGTGGAACTTCAGTTGCTCCTCTACTCCCAAGATCTGCATGAAGTGTGAGAAGAACAAAGACCTGTTCCACCAATGTTATTAAATAGCAGCATCTGTGGTGCAAAAGATAAACCAGAGGCAGTGATGTAGCCAGCCACTTGGGCCGGGCGCATGGGGGGCAGAGCGAGGTGCCTGCAGGGGCGAGGCAGGGTGTGCCAGAATCCCAGTGCCTGAGCCCCATTCCGCACCTGCCCTCTACAGGCCCGCATTGCTTTTTTGGGCAGCGTGGAGCCTACAGGCGCTCGAGCCACCATGTCACTTTCAGGAGAGGCACGTGGCGTGGGAGCGGTAAGTGCTACCCCCCGCAGTGTGGGGCCCAGTGCCGCCTCCCCCCCCTAGCTACGCCTCTGACCAGAGGGCAACATACAAGAGTACAGAAGTGGCTATTAGGCAATTTTAAGTGTGGACAGGATTAAGATTGTCTTGCAGACTTGTCAAAACAGTATTGCTCCAGGGCAATCTGAGACACCTGGCAATATTGTTTCACTAATCAATTTATGCTTATCACAGAGTCCTGGCGCTGGAAGATACTGGGGGAAAAACTTTGTCCTGCCCTTCATTATAAACTGGAATAGAATTGCCAACTTTTGTTACACTCTCCTTGGCTCAACAACAACTTGCTGGGCACACATGAGCAGGTGATAACGCTTATCTCCATGCTGTAAAAAAGTTTTACCTGCTGATTACTGCATTCCAAGCTGATGTTAAAGGGAAAGGAGAAACTTTGGCTGGGTTTTTTCCAGGCCAGATAGAAGCAATTCTAAACTAGTAAGTATAAGACTCCAAATGACAACAGCAAGCATATGCCGCAGCACACTTTTATAAGGATGCTACACTTGTCCCAGAAGAGAAAACATGCCGTTTGTTCACTTGCACATTGACTAAAACTGAAATTGAGATAAACTACCCTCAGCCTGGCAAAGAAAACTCAAGCAGGGTTATTTATCCCAGCGGCTATTTTATTTACCCACGATTCATCAAACATGGCATCGTTCCATTGTGAATAAAATGGCACTTGCCGGTGAGAATGCCATTTTTAAAGGCATCTATATACTGCTTAATTACCAAAGTCTCTATGGAGCATACATAAAAATTACATTTTAAGAAATGATATAAAAACTGGAGAGTTAAAGAGCGTTGCAGCACTGTTTACAAAAGAGCTTCCAAGCAGCCACATTTACAGTCTTTGAATGGATGAAGTGGTTCTTGATTTCAGGTGACTTGGGGGGTGGGTTAACTTTTTCTACTTTGTTGTGAGTGTGCACACACAGTCCCTTCATGCAGGTGTTCAGTATAGAATAATGAGCCAGGCTATCGAATAAGCTCCTGGTGAAGGGCATCACTGGGCAAAGTGACCTAGCCTCTCAGCTTACAAGGTGGTTTTATATTTCTTGTGAAAAATACTGCTGACTATTGAGATCGCTCTGAATGCACTTTGCAGCACAGGCCTTGGGAGGACAATGGACACCTAGAAGCATTATAATTGCTATGGGCCAGCTCCCCCAAGCTGTAAAATAGTAAGGGAGGCAGGGAGATGCTTAATCGGACCCATTACTGGACTGTGAATACATGATGCACAAGGTCTCTTAGGAGCCTCCACAGAGGTAAATCAAACACGTTCAGAGGCAATAAAGCAGGTCAGGAGCGGATTTTTTTTACATTTCTCTGTCAAAAATATAGAGTGACTTTAACCATCTGTCCATCACTTGACAGATCACCTGCGACATGTTTGATAAATTCATACAATGGAATTGATTCTGTAGGCTCTTCTGGTATCATAAAGGACCTGGTATTGTGACACTGGGAAGTATGTTACTAAGGGCTCGATTAAACATCTCTTTGTCCTGTGGCTTGTCCCGCTATTTCTAGCCGCAGGTTCAAAATAGCACAGGTTTGTTTTCCCAGGGAAAGCGGTGGGACAGAATTAAAAAAACCTCTTGAACCTGTGCCTAGAAATTGCAGGAAAAACAGAAGTGTCGGAGAGCCCTACAATAAAGTCAGCAAAGCTATACTTTACAGTGGGGGCATACACCTATGTGAAAGGGCAAGCTTTCAGGTTTCATAGAATCCTTGGGCATAATTACCAAATTTCCTTTACTGCTCTGCTTCCTGGGACTTTAAAAACAGGGAGACAGATGGAAATGTAGCAAGTGAAAAATTTCCTGGCATGCTGTTCCTTAAACCATTTTTACCCCCACCTTTCAACCACCTTTCTCAAATTGGGTCACACTAAAGGTTAAACATCACTGGTGGTATAGTTTAAGTGGGTGGCGCTGTGGTCTAAACCATTGAGCCACTTGGGCTTGCTGATCAGAAGGTCGGTGGTTTGAATCTTTACGATGGGGTGAGCTCCCGTTGCTCTATCCCAGCTCCCCTAGTTAAAAAAAAGATGGTAACAAGCACTCCTAGCTACTGGGGCCACCTCGGCTTCAGGTGACAAATATATATCCCCCAAACCTACCTACCTTTCTTTCACCCCACCGAAAGGAGGCAATTTGCCAAATATCTAGATTTGGAAACAACCCTCTTGCAGTGCCTCTTGCTAGGATTCAGAGTCAGTTTGTTGGCCTTTCTCCAGTCTACCACCAAGTCCAGGCACTGGTCCAAGGCTTGCATGGCCTCCCTTGTGTCAGATTTCACAGAGAAATAGAGCTGGGTATCATCAGCATACTGATGACACCTCGCCCTAAATTTCCTGTTAGCTGCTCCCAACCATGTCATGTAGATGTTAAACAGCACTGCGGACAGGATGGTATCCTGTGGCACCTCACAGCACAACGGCCAGGGAGCCAAATGACCACCATCCAATGCTGTTTTCTGAAACCGACCCCGGAGATAGGATCAGAACCACAGTAAAACAGTGCCTCCATTTCCCATCCTGCTAAGACGGGGCAGATGGATACCAGGGCCAATGGTATAATGGAGAGATCAGTTAAGAATAGGAGGGTTGCACTCCTCTGCTTTCTCCTGAGAGAGGTCAGGGCGACCAAGGGCAATTCATTCCCATCACTTGGACTGAACTCAGAAGGAACCCAACCAGCCAAAGTCCCCAACCTCAGAGAGTAGCATTCCCAAACCTCTGATAGCTGCAGGCATATTCTCTCCCCACCCTGAATTAGAATTAGAGGTGCATTTCATTCACTTCTAGATTGTCATGCAAGGAGAACTTGCATTCAGGGCAAAAGCCCAGCAGCAACAACAACCCCTTGAATGTGGACGTTGAGTCACTGTTCCGGGTGTGCCTCTTTATTGGAGTGAGACTAGCTGAAAAGAGTGACTCATGCGGCAGGACACAGCAGGCAGCCTATTTTGTGGGTGTGCAGTTGTAAGCTGGAAGGGGGAGGGACAGGGAAGGGATAATGGGCAAACCTGCTGGACAGGTTAACCTAGCAAATGTATTTTGTTAGGGAAACCAAGGTTGCCATGGGAGCTAAATAGTTAGCAGTTTGCTTCTTCATACAGCAGCGTTCGCCAAACTGGCGCACTCCACATGTTTGGAACTATAACTCCCATCAGCCCCAATGGTGAGGGAGGATGGGAATTGGGTCCAACAGTATCCAGAGAACATTAGGCTGTGATATGACATCTTTTTCGATCATAGAATCATAGAGTTGGAAGAGACCACAAGGGCCATCCAGTCCAACCCCCTGCCAAGCAGGAAACACCATCAAAGCATTTTTGTCTGTCAAGCCTCTGCTTATAGACCTCCAAAGAAGGAGACTCCACCACACTCCTTGGCAGCAAATTCCACTGTTGAACAGCTCTTACTGTCAGGAAGTTCTTCCTAATGTTTAGGTGGAATCTTCTTTCTTGAAGTTTGAATCCATTGCTCTGTGTCCGCTTCTCTGGAGCAGCAGAAAACTATCTTCATCCCTCCTCCATATGACATCCTTTTATATATTTGAACATGGCTATCATATCACCCCTTAACCTTCTCTTCTCCAGGCTAAACATACCCAGCTCCCTAAGCCGTTCCTCATAAGGCATCATTTCCAGGCCTTTGACCATTTTGGTTGCCCTCCTCTGGACACATTCCAGCTTGTCAGTATCCTTCTTGAACTGTGGTGCCCAGAACTGGACACAGTACTCCAGGTGAGGTCTGACCAGAGCAGAATACAGTGGTACTATTACTTCCCTTCAGGCTCCACTCTAGGTGCAGTCCCGGTGGCGCGGGGCGCCAGGCCGGCAGGGGTGCTGCTGCACGGCGAAGCTGCGCGGAAGCCGTGCTGCGCGCTGTGAGGGTGCCAGAGCGATCTCTGCGCTTCAGCGCCAGGGCACCCGACCTGCTCGAGACGGCCCTGCTTCCCTTGGTCTAGATGCTATACTCCTATTGAGATTGTTCTGAGACAGCCATTTTGACAAAAGAACACCACCACTAACCAAGGGGAGGGGGCCATTTGCCTGTGCAAAAGGATAACTGCAGCCATGCTAAGGCTCCATCAGTTCAGATACTTGCTCATTGCACGAAGACTAAAGAGAGAGGTTACTTCATGCATTCCTGAAGAGGACATCTTAATAGGGCTAGAAACAGTGAAGAATGCCGAGTTTGGGGGTTCTGGAAACATTTCAGGGTGCTAGCTGTCCCACTAGAGATCTGTTGCGGACTTTGCCTTTCTGTTGGGAGTGCTTAAGCTGCATCCCCACCTGCAGATTTGTAAATAAGCACCAATATTACAAAACATCAATAAACCTCTGGTGGCCTCCTTCTAAACGGTACACCAAACATCGGTTAAGCACTGTACCCCCTGGAGCTTCACTGCTTGGAGAAGTAGTGTGTGTTAACAGTACTTTTAAGTTCCTCAGAGCCAAAAATGATTTTACTTATTTATTTCTCACAACAGCACACTAGGTTTATCTGCCTTACACACATTTAGGAAAAGCCCTACCTGTTGGATTTCTGCCACAGCAGGATTACAGATGTAGTTTTGCAGCTACAACATTACAAGGGAGCTATCCCTAGATTAGGATTACCTTTAAAAGGGAGATAGCTGCTATCCTTCTCAAGTGATTAAAATCAAAAAGGCAATAAGGCGGTTAAGTGCTCAATTAAAGAGATTGGGCTATGTGATCCTAGACAGGTAGCGGAAGTTCATCAACATAGTATCATTGTTTCACAGTAAGATCATTTTAATGAAGACCTAACAAGAAGGTTTTATTATTGGTTGGTGTGTTCACATCCTCCTGACCTTAGAAATTCATGTTCACATCCTCAAACCAAGAGGGGAAATGTCAAGAGGTGCATGGAAGTCGAACCAGCAATACTTGTTCTTTTGTCATGGGACAATCAAATGCTGCAACTGAATATTCTACAGCTACCTACATTTGAGCACATCGGAAATCTTATCAGAAAGTTAGCATGCATTTATTCTCAAATGTCACCATAAGTTTATTTGCAGATGTTCTTAAGATCTATCCAGTGCCTGAGAAGCATAGCTGCCAAGTTTTCCCTTTTCTCGCGAGGAAGCCTATTCAGCATAAGGGAAAATCCCTTTAAAAAAGGGATAACTTGGCAGCTATGCTGAGAAGACTACGTGGGCTGCCTGCACATGCTCAGTGTGCCAACTGATAAACACTGCCAGCAGCTTGATGATCCTTCACAAACCCCCTGTAGCTCATGGATGGATCCTGGAACCTCCCCATTCATATTGAGCAGCAGTATTTTTAAAACGAGCTCTTTCTTTAGAGCAGGCTTCCTCAAACTAGGCCCTCCAGATGTTTTGAGACTACAATTCCCACCATCCCTGACCACTGGTCCTGCTAGCTAGGGATCATGGGAGATGTAGGCCAAAAACATCTGGAGGGTTGAGTTTGAGGAAGCCTGCTTTAGAGAAATTAATTTGGAAGTGTTTATTATTCCTGATCCCCGAGCAAAACTACCTTGCAGCTGCAGATTTATTGTTCCTTAAACGTCTTACAAGCACCACCCTTCTCACAAAGCACATGATGAAATATTCAGGCTTTTACTGTACAATATTATCTTAGCATTTGAATACATAAACACAAGGCAACCACTTGGGGCAGGAAGGTCCAACTACATCCACATAAGCCAGAAGTGGTTTTTGCATTTGTACTCTATCCCACTGTTAACATTTGTAAGCTACTTGGGGGATGGGGGACAAAGACCTACGGTGCCTTTTTACTTGTTACTCTGTAAAAGGTAAACTCTACGGTGCCATGTAGGTAACTATAACATATTAAAATATATCTCCAAAGTTCTCCAGTTAGCTGAAACTTCTTATGACTACATGCATCCCAAGTGGTGAGATTTTAGCACATAGCTCTGGTTTGGTTTCCTTTGAATGAAAGTCACTGGAAAGATGGTGGCATCTTTCTGATACACATGTTTTATTTACACACATATACAGATGGACCATAAAATGGAAAGGCTCACAGCATTAACAGACTTGTACCCACCTCCCCACTTTGGACTCAGCAGAGAGAGCAAGCCTCTGTGTCTTCCACGCTAAGACTGCCCCCCCCCACTATTGTTCTCTTGCACTCACAATAACATTGCCTCCAGCCAGGTAAGGGGGCTGAAAGCATCGCTAGCTAGTTGTTTCTAGGCAACACACCTGTCCTTCACCAGCTAATTAGTCACGCTAATTAGGGACGCGAGTGGCGCTGTGGTCTAAACCACTGAGTCTCTTGGGCTTGCTGATCAGAAGGTCGGCGGTTCGAATCCCTGCGATGGGGTGAGCTGCCATTGCTCTGTCCCAGCTCCTGCCAACCTAGCAGTTCAAAAGCACACCAGTGCAAGTAAATAGGTACCGCTGTGGTGGGAAGGTAAACGGCGTTTCCATGTGCTCTGGTTTCCGTCACGGTGTCCTGTTGTGCACAAAGCGGTTTAGTCATGCTGGCCACATGACACGGAAAGCTGTCTGTAGACAAATGCCGGCTCCCTGGGCCTGAAAGCGAGACAGAATCATAGAATCATAGAGTTGGAAGAGACCACAAGGGCCATCCAGTCCAACCCCCTGCCAAGCAGGAAACACCATCAAATATGGCGCTGCAACCCGATAGTCGCCATAGCTGTCAAGTTCTCCCTTTTTTAAAAGGGAAATTCCCTTATGCTGAATGGGCTTCCTCCCGAGAAAAGGGAAAACTTGACAGCTATGATAGTCGCCTTTGACTGGGAATTGTAGTCTCAAAACATCTGGAGGGACGAGGTTGAGGAAGCCTGGACTAGATGATCCTCATGGTCCCCTCTATGATTTTAGGACTTGGCTTAAGGCCCCAGATTTGACCACTTAAGCAGTGTCTTCCACTAAATAATCCTATTTTACAGATATAAAACCACAGGCTTGAAAGGGACCCAGTGTGGGCATTCAGAACAATACTTAATCTGTTGTAGCTACGGCTAAACAATGTAGAATTTGAAACTGAAGGTACAAGTAATAAGACAGCATACAAGTTGACAGAGGGAGCAGGAAGTGCATGCCTTGCCTTCAGCAATGCTGGTATTTCATCAGCCCACACATTTCCTGTTGGCCAGCAGCTGCCAATGAATCTGGGGAAAAAATGTAAAACTCAATTTTACTGCTGTCAGGACCATGAAATCCGTCTAGTTGTCAATTCAAGCAGAACACAGTGCAAGAGACCAAATACTGTGATGTTTAGTCTCTGTGTGCAGGAATCAGCACAATGAATTAGATGAGAGATCAAAATAAGCTTTGTTCTTGGATTTGTGCACATTACATGTATAAGCATGCAGAGGACTGTGCTAAACATTTGGTTGATAGAATTTAGATTCAGATGACAGCTTTGCCCATGAGATGTAACTCTATGAGAATCCTCTGATAATCATCACCACTTTTTTTTCCAGGTATCAGAAATAAATGTTTAATCCTCAGATCTATCTTCTACACCAGCTGCAGTAGGAAAATATCCTTCACCTGTCCTTGCTCAGCAAGAGAGAGAGAGAGAGAAAAATAGATTGAAGATTGTTTCCTGTCAAGAGATAAGAAGGGTTACATGAGTTAGAATGAAAATAAAACAAAGATGGGAGAGGAGTAAAAGAGACCTTTGCAAAATGAAAAAAATGAAAGGGGGGTAATTAGAAGTAAACAACAAAAATAATTACATTACATTTCCTACACAAATTAATTTGTTAGGATTTATCCACCCTACCAGCCAATGTACCAACACAACCACCATGTTTTTCAGCACTGCAGGGGCATGATGTGACATTGAAGGCAGACATGTTGGCTCAAACATTTAATATGAGGGTTTAAAGGAAGATGTTATGTAATGGAATGAGAGAGAACCATCAGAGGAAGAATGAGCAACAAGCCCATAATAATCTCTAACCAAGCGTGTTCATTCAACTCTCATATTACAAATGTAGATTTTTAAATATATGCTGTTTGTATGAAAAATAAATAGACACGAGAAAAAGAAGCCATTTGGCAAAAGAAAGCTTCTTTTTGAAGTAGCAATAATAAATGTTGACTTTCTTGACGTTATCGTAAGAGATAACAGATAGGGCTGCATGGCTCTTGGCATTTTCCTTCCAAACAAAACAATTCTCTTAAAAATGAAACAAAACATACCTCTCTCTTTTTAGTGTGCTTCAGAATTATAAATCTTGCAACTAGTATAAACTTGGACATTTTATGCAAATTCTTCATACAGGGTATGTTTTAAAGTTCAAGTATGAACATTTTTAACACTGAAATCTAAATAATTAAATCTAGATTATTAAAATAAAGCAACAGTAATGGGTTGCATCCAATGGTGACTTTGCCTAAGTAGAAAGTGCTTTTTCCCCCATGCAAATCCTTCGCCCTCCAAAAACTGTTTCTTAGGCTCTGGAACATATCAGGGTCTTATAAATGGTGGCAGTAGGTAGGTACTTCAATGAAATTTGGGTACCCTGACTTGTTTGACAAGAAGTGCTTCCCACTGAGGCAAAACCACCATTGGAGATAGTCAACTGTGTGTTATACAGGGGTTCAGCCTCACTGCCATTTAAAGTATGTCTTCTAACAACTTATAGAATCATATAATTGTTGAGTTGGAAGGGATTACACATTTAAATTTTTTGCCACTCTATTAATGTGATTGATTGATGGTAAGAAGAGCTTCAGATTTTTTTTAATCTGTATATGTAGGGTTTGGAATGGTTCTTTCAACGAGAAGCTTTTCATTACCAACCACAAGGCAATCTCAATTATTTCAATTCATTGAACGCCCATCTGATATGCCACAGAAAATATAATTTGGTAAATAGAATACGGTATATTCTTGAACGATAAATAAGTGCATGATCTGAATAGATGACCTACATTTTAAATTACTGGGATTTACAAACATGCCACCCAGTTCATGGATATGGCTCAAAGACCCTGTTCTGCTAATAAATATAGGTTCAATCCCTGGTATCTCCAGGTAGATCTGGGAAAGACCCGCTGTGCTGTCAGTCAGTGTGGAGACAGACCATACTGAGATAGATTGAACAATGGTCTGACTTTGTGTAAGGCAGAATTCTGTCATATTTTCCTAGGTACAACACAAGTACTGTATGTATCTTTTATTTCTGATAGTAGCAAACCAAAGCAGAAGCCAAATTTATATTGACCTAAATGTGCAATGCAATCCTATGTATTTTAATTTGGAAGTAAGTCCCACTGACTATTCAAATATGTATAGAATGTTGCCCTAGTGATTAGATGGATCACTGCCTGTCATGTATGATCTAGTTGTGATTCCTGCACTGAAGGAATCTCTTCCATTTCTATAATTTTATGAAATGAACTTCAATAAAGACAAAGGTTCTGCACTTAGGCAGAAATAACCAGCTGCACAAATATAAGATGGGAGACACCTGGCTTGCCAGTAGTACACTACGTGCAAAAAGGATCTAAGGGTCTTCGTAGACAACAAGCTGAATATGAGTCAAGAGTGTGATGAAGCAGCAAAAAAGGCTAATTCTAGCGAAGTATAGTGTCCGGGTAAACAAACGTAATAGTACCGCTCTATTCTGCCTTGGTCAGACCACAAGGCACTACGGTAGAACTGGAGTCCTGTGTCCAGTTCTAGGCACCACAATTCAAGAAGGATACGGAAAGTTGGAACACAACACGTGCAGAGGAGGGTAACCAAGTTGACCACAGAAGTGTAGAGTTGTAAGAGACCCTAAGGGTCACCTACTTCAGCCCCATGTGCCGTATATTCCGGCATATAAGACGACTGGGTGTATAAGACGACCTCCAACTTTTCCAGTTAAAATATAGTTTGGGATACACTCGCCGTATAAGAAATACGACCCAGTGTATAAGGCGACCCCCGAATTTTCCTGGGTTTAAAAGTAGTCTTATACGCAGGAATATACAGCAATTCAGGAATCTCAACACAGGGTCTGCCATCCAATTTGAAAGCATACTAGCTCCTGTTTAGCTTTGCAAATGTGCTAGTAGTTTTATTGCTGCGCCACTAGGAGGACCAAGGGTCTAGATAGAAACCAAGTCTTAGGAGGTAAGGTTGAGTGGGGTATGTTTAGCCTGGGGGGAAAAAAGAGACTGAGAGGAGATATGAAAGCAATCTTCAAATATCTAAAGGGCTGTCACATGGAAGATGGAGCAAGCTCGTTTCCTCCTGCTCTACAGGGTAGGACTTGAACCAATGGCTTCAAGAAAGGAGATGGACCTTGTGGCCCCTTCCAACTCTACAATCCTATGATTTGATGCCCCCCACCCCGTGACTCCACGTCCTAAAAGTGCTAGTGAAAGAAGAGAGAAGCAAGCAAAAAAACAACGATGTTTTCTTTCTGGATGAGTGACAGACAGCACCGGCCTTTCGTATACAGTACTACCGTATGTATACACGCCTGGCGAACGGGAGTGTCAGCAGCACAGCCTCCTCGCTCGTCCACCCCTCTCTCTTTGCACAGATCTGTGTCTTTTCCCAGGCCAGCCCGGGCGCCTGTCTCTGCCGAAGCAGCCTCGCTGCTTATCTCCAGGATAAAAACAACCACAAAGAAGGGCCTGGCGGTGGGAGTCACGTGTCCAGCGGGGCTCTCTCTCTCTCTCTCTCTCCCCCCCCCTCGCGTGCCCGCGCGCGCCGGAACCCTCCCGGCCTAAGCGCGGAGCGCCGACAGGGGCGGCAACAGCCGAAGGAGGCGGGCCCAGCCTCCAGGCGGCGGATGTGGGGCGCCGGGCGTGAGCGCGCTCCCGTCACTCTTCTTGGAATTTGGAGGGCTCGCTCGGCTTCTGTGGCCGCGGAGCGCAAAGCGGGGCAGGTCCCTTCGCCGCGCATCGGAAACCCGGCGACGGCGGGCTGAGGGGAGGCGAGGCCGCTGCCCCTCGCCGCCCTCCCTCCACTCTCGGTGCTCTTCTCGCCCCCAGCATGGAGCTTTTCCAAGCCAAGGACCACTACATCCTGCAGCAAGGGGAACGGGCGCTGTGGTGTAGCCGCTCCGACGGCAGCCTCCAGCTGCGTCCCGGTGAGTCGCGGGGACGGGCAGGCTGGGCAAGGAAAGGGGCGCGCCACCACCGCCGCCGCCCGAGGGGCTTCAGTTTCCGGAGTAGCAATTCTCCTCAGGGGAGGAGAAGACTTGAGGTTGGCCCGGCGGAGGGAGCTTTGAGTCCGGGTCGCCCAAGGACGGCGGGAGGGCGGCGCACCTGCTGCGAGGCGGGGGGGGGGATGCTGGGCGCGCGCTCAGGTGAGCGGGAGGCGCCAGGTGGAGGAAGAGAGGGAGGCAGGCGGCCGAAGGTGAGGAGTCCTGCCGGAGGCGTGTGTGTGTGTGTGTGTGTGACAGGCCGGGAGGAAAGAGGGAATTGTGGACAGCGGGGCAGGGAAAGGGGGCGACTCTTGACGTCGGATCCACTTGCACCACCTCCTGCCTGTTTCTCTAGAAAGACTCGAAACGGCTAGCAAACAGGAACACGCACGATCCCTATCCCCCCCCCCCGCAATATGCACTCAAACATAATAGTTCTTCCTTTCCTCACCTATAAAGTAGGTGACTCAGAGCAAACAGTGAACTCTTCGTGGCCTGATTTGTGTAGGTTTGAGTTTCTTTCCCCGGAAGACCAAAAGCACTCTTAAGTATACAGTGCAGAGTGTTTTACAATGTAAGTTACTGTAGTAGGGAATCTGTGCCCAGCCTTAGGTCTGACCCATGGAAAGCAACACACCTCCTCTCAAGATGGTAGAGTTACACTAGTTTTGCACTGCATGCCCTTGCACTGCATGGAGTTCTTCTGTTGCCCTCAGGATATATCCTGTGGCTTGCTGTGCCCTGCTGTCTGTGGATTAAAGCCATATGGAGATTTCTCTGTAGCTTCTGTATCCCAGACCAGTGTATTACATGCCTTTTTGAATGTCTGGGTGGGTCAGAGAGTGACTGATGCCTCATTGTAAGAGGGGTTGATGCTCACCACATTAAAAGTGGTGGTGGTGGTGGTGGTGCAAATGCTCCTTAAGGCCCTCTCTGGATCCAGAGGTACTGGACAACTGATGCAAATATTTCATTTTTTTCAGGCAAGATGATCAAGGTGGGTAGTGTTCAATTGCACTTGTTCTTGGATGAAACCGATTTTCTAGACCCAGTCCAATCTGGCTTCTGACCTGAGTATGACATTGAGTTTGCCTTGCGGAGTATGCATTATTGGAAGAGAGAAGATGGGGGGTGCCACATGTTTTTGTTTTGTCCTTGGTGCTGTTTAACTACTGGGAGGTGCCATCTGGATATTGGGAGTGCAGGGACTTCCGTATACTGATACCCAGTATTGTCTCCATTCCTCTTAAATGACAGGGGCTGTGCATGTGCTCAACCAATGTCTCAAGGCTATGATGGGCAGGATGAGATCCAGGAAACTGAATCTGAATCTGAGCAAAATGAAGGTGCTGTGGGTTCATGATTCTTAGGCTCAAGAATACGGTCTGTTTTGGATAGGGCAGCACTCCCCTTGAAAGTGCAGGTTCATAGTCTGGGCATGCTTCTGGATTCCAAGCTGTCACTAGATGTGAAAGTAGCCTTGATGGTGCCTATTCCCACTTCTGGCTGATTTGCCAGCTATCACTGTTCCTGAACCAGGAAGGCTTGTCTTTCATTTTCATCACTCTAAAACGGCAATGCCCTTTATGTGAGACTTCCCTTGCAGATGTTGCAGCTCAGTTGTTGTTGGGTGCGGCCAGACAGGATCATATGGCTCCAATCCTGAAGGCACTGTGCTGGCTGCCAGTATGTTACCAAGCCCAATTCAAGGTCTAAACACCCTGGGGCCTACATTCTTGTCAGAATATGTTTCCTGATGCCTGCCACCCTGAGCTTTCAGATCTGCTGGAGAGTCCTGGCTTATAGTCCTGCCAGCCAGTGGGGCAAGCAAGACAGTGACATTAGACAGGGAATTCTCAGTGGCATCACTCCATTTATGGAACTCTCCCCAAATTAAGATACAACAGGCACACACATATAGGTGAAAGGCAAAAAATGCATTTGTTTGTGAAGGCCTTTGGAACCTTTCTGTTTGGTTCTGTATTTTATATTTTGTTATATTTTGTTGTAAACTGCCTGGCCTATGCTCCAATCTGGGGGAATGGCGGAGTATGAAAACTTTGAGATAAGTAAACAAGAGGTACATTGTGAACTTTTGAAAGGGGAGGCTGTTTAGATGGTTCAGTGAAGAGCCACGCTGACTGAGCTAAAATTTTGCTTAGCCAAATTGGGAAGGAGTGTGTGGGCTGAGGGTTTGCTGGAGTTAGCTAGGATAGAGATTTTTTAAAAGCAAGTTGATGGGAGGGCAGCACCTTCTGGAGTGGATAATATACCTGGGATTTGTGAAAGGACTGTATACTGGTCCAGTTTTTGACAATTGGTGGTGGATAAGCTTGCTGAAGAAGTAAGTGTGTAGGAAGGTGGTGATCTCATCTGGTGATGGACACAAGGTAGAGGATGGCTGGGGAAGCAGAACAAATGAATCATTGAATTATAGAGTTGGAAGGGACTGTGAAGGTCATCTAGTCCAACCCACTGCAATTCACCCTGTCAAAAGTAAGTAGGAACATGTCAGATTTAGTATGAAAGTGCCCCTCCCCTCTTATTTAGAGCTCTTGGAACGTGCAAGCCTTAAAAGGTTAGATGTCTGATTTTTTTTTTTTTGCTCCATCTATGTTACACTTCAGATAGTTGAAACTCAAGTTGTCTCATGTTTTAAAGTGGTATCAATTACAGTTCAGTGACACCACCTTCCAAATGCATTATGGTGCTGGGTATGTTGTACGTTCTCGTTTGTTTAGCACATTGTAGGAAATTAACATTTGCTTTTGAATGCTTTAGGAAGATTCAAAGCAGCTGTGTTGTGTGTGTTTGTAATACAACCTTCCCCAACCTGGTGCCCACCAGAAGTTTTGGGCTAAAACTCCACAATATGTCTGTGCTACCTGGGGCTAATGGAAGTTGTAAGCCAAAATATTGTGGTGGCACAACTTTGGGCAAGGCTGCTACAGGGAGACCTTACTGCTGATTTGCCAGGAATTTTGACATTAGAGGGTGTAACTATAGCTTATATGGAAATGACTGTGCACTTGTTTTTGTATGGCCCACGTATAAAGAGATTTCGTGCTTCACTTGCAGTCTTTTCACATGCTTTGTTAACACTCATTTGATTTGCTCTGTTTGTGCCCTAATGAACCTATTAAATGATACCAAAGTATTGTCATAGCGCTTTTGTTTGCTCGGCGCATTTTTTAGAGCAAAGGTGGCAGAACCTTTATTTAGCCCAAGAGCAGCATACATTTGTGGAAACCGGGGGTGGGGGTGAGGGTGAGGGGCTGCATTCCATTGGTGGTTGAGGCAAAAATAAAAAGTGGGTTCTATCTTTATTATAAAACACACGCACATACACCCCAGCATCTTAAGTCCAACCAGACAAAAAAAATTGTTAATTTATTTTCCCCCTCTCCTTCCCCCGCCCCATAAAGTTCTTTCTTACTTCTTTTTTCCAAAAGATGTGGAATGATCAGGGTGAGTGCTTGCCAAGATTTCTCCAGATATTGCTACACTGACTGGCAATATCTGTCCAGAGTTTCAGATACCCGTATGTTTTTTCCGGCCTTATCTGGAGACATTAGGGATTGAACCTGGGACCTTCACACAAACCTTTGCTCTACTACTGAGCTATTATCTTTTCACTTACATGCATAAGGGGCTTTTCCTGACATTGCACTGACCTTTATGGGAACCTCTAGAGTGGCAATACTTTTTCAAGACCCCACACTTTTTGGCTAAGATAGAATTTGCTGTCAATGGGACACCCCCTCCACTTGTTCCTGACTTTGCACTGTAAAAGTTGGGGAGATAAAGCCTCTTAGTTTAGGTTTTTGAGTTACTCCAAGCATTTTGTCAATGAGCAACCAAGCAAATAGCCAGCCTTCCACCAAGCCCTGGGTGTGGTTTGCTTGAGGATGATCCCTGCCTACCCATCCCTCCTGCAGCTCCAAGATTGAGAGGAAGTATAGGGCTTTTCATGCTCAAACGAGGGTAGCCTCACACTTGCAAACATGTAGAACCCTGTTCTACTTAACAGTTTTCTGAAGCTCAACATAAATGTTAAGTTGCCATTCCATTCTGCAACTGAGATCTGGGAAAGAGAGTCACCTTGAGTCTTGAGCTCTGCATAGCGTCAGATGAGACCTTGTCCTCACCATTGGGATGGTACCTGGAAGGGTTCTTTTCAGAAGCAATATTTGCTGGCTAGCCAGATTTGTGGAACTCTTGAATGAGAACAAAGGAATAATTTTTCCTGTATGCTTTTATGTTGCTTATCAAAGTACATGATGTTTTGAAAAAGGAATAGTGGAGCTGCTGAAGGATACATTCATTATCTTTCTTTGTCTCCCTTTTGCAAAGAACTAGTCTTGTGAGATGGCAATTAGAGTATTTTTCCAGTTTATTATATAGAAAGTAACATGCTGGCCATGGGAAATTAGCAACCAACAGTTCTCATTGATTTGCAGTTTCATGAAGTTATGAATCCTGGTACTACAAAGACTACTAATCAAATACAGGTGAAATTACGTAGTCCTATATGAGCTACTCCCATACAATCATGTACTTACTGAGTATTAAGCCATATACCGGTATATAGTTAGCATTTGATTACAACTTAGCATTGATCACACTGAGATTGACCCTGGAATGAAAACTAAACCACCGAGTATTCTGTACTAATCACATAACACAAGGAGAATACTTTACCTAGTATGAAGAATACAGTTAGACTATTCAGGTAATGGATATGTTAGTGTCCCAGTTGTTTGCTGTATCTTTGATGCCAGATGTGTTTGCTGCATCCATAAACAAAATGGCATCTGTAAGAGTTTGTGTGAATCTTATAATCATAAATATAGTCTTTTTTTAATATCTACAAGATGATGCATGTGCAAGTATAGACGTATAATAATGCATGTACGATATAGGCTTTTATGTTCCTGTGAGTTCCACCTCTTTTACATTGTTTTCACTGCCATTGTTACCCTTAGCATTGCTAAGTTGAGGTGCCCCAAGCATTTTGTCAACGACTAAGTTGCTCTGCCATAATTTGAAAGAAAAATATTGTCTGCACCTGTTTCAGTCTGTGTTCAAGTTTTGTTTTGGGACAGAATCTGTCTTGGCCACTTTTATGGATGACCTTGAGGGAGTGCAGCTCTGCTACTTTTATTGGATCTCTCAACAGATTCTGATACCATTGACCATAGCATCCTTTTGGTCTAAGTATGTGGGATGTGAGTGAGAGGCACTCTATAGGAGCCAGTGTCCAGTATGGGGGTATTCCTGGGTCATCTTTGTTTCTGGAAGCCCAAGAGGCAACAGTGACTGGAGTTCTTTTTGTCAGCTTTGACTAGTATGCTGGCTGTGACTGTTCCTGCACAGGCATAGCCTTTCCACAGTAACTCGTGCATTGGTAACTTTTTGATCCAATTACTGTAATGCCTTCTATGTGAAATCGCCCTTGAGGCTGGTTTGGAGGCTGTGGCTGGTGCAACATGCACTGGCTGAGGTACCAACTGTGCACACATCATACTAGTTCTTAAAAAATTGCTCCAGCTGCCAATAAGCTACTGAGCAAGGTTCATGGAGCTGAAGCTCAGTGTTAGAGCATCTGCCTTACATGCAGAAGTCCCTGGTATCTTCTGGCAAGGCCAGGAATGATTCACATCTGAAACCCTGAAAAGCCACTGCCAGTCAGTGTAGACAGTACTGAGCTAAATGGACCAATGAATCTTAGGCAGTATAAAGCAGCTTTCTGGTGCCACAACTAGTAGAGGTTCAACTGATGGGGAAGCATTTTCTGTAACAGCAGCCTTTCATGGAATTGCCTGCATTTTGACCTTAGGCAGGAGCTATTTTTAATGTTATTTCAGTGCCTTCTTAAAACATATTTATTTAACCAGGCTTTTGCTTCTGTTTAATTCCCGTTTAGTTCTTTTCATTCTGTCTGACTTGCAGCTGGATTTGGTTATCATACTGTTGTATTGTGTTTTTTAATATGTACACCACTCACCACCTCAATACCTTGGTTAGAGGAGGTATACAAATGTAATAAATAGCAGATCATGTGGCAGAATTCCTCCTAAACTGTATCAATTCATATTGCAGGCTGTGTTCACTTTCTTAAATCACTGCCATGTAAAAATCCTCCCTGCCTTGCCAAAAACTGCACATTGGAGAGAGAATAGGATTAGGATAAAATTTCCTTTCTTGTGTGTAGTCTAAAATGATACTTTGTTATGATATTGCTGACTATGTTGAATGTGCAGTCTCACTGTGCAGTCCCATGTATGCTTACTCCAAAGTAGCCCCCACTAAATTCATTGTGGCTTACTCTCAGGGAAGCATATAGGATTGCAGCTTAATTTCTATAGGGTGCAAAGCGATTTCTTCTAGAATTGCCCACTAATATATTTCCCTGAGGGTATCGCTGGGCACAGTTTCATTGAGTCACATGGCTTCTTGTATGTGTCCCTGACATCATTTAGGCCTAGTATTGGATTCCCCCCCCCTCATTTTGTTGATTGTGTTTTACTATATTCACAGTCATTATCCTTTGACCCTCTAACAGCATGCCTGGTAGACTGACTTTTCAGTGGATGTGATGAGAAGGACAATAGTTAGTGCTGTACATGTATAAGGCACTGATTTACAAAGGTGATTGATTTAACTTAATATACCTGTTCAGATGGGGATAGCTATCTATGGACTAATATTGTCTTCTGCATGCCTCCAAAAGCCTGAATTTGTAAAAGTATTGCCAGCCCTCTTTTTGTGTTGTGTTAAATGATGATATAGTGTTTGGCAAAACTGTAAGGAAAGAATATATGATGACGGTTCTTAGTAACATGCAAGGCTACTGTTATAATTGTCAGAAACCCTCCGTATGCTTAAGTAAGAGTCCAAATGGCTTATTGCATATAGGTGCCTGATATTATTTTGTTTATTGGGAGGTTCTTTTTTTAGCAATCTGACAGGTGTACAGCTTTTGCTGTTATGAAGCTTACATCTTTGATGACTGAATCTGTTTTGAGGCAAGTACAAATCTATTTGTGTCACGCTTACTCATCATCAAAGCTGTATGTCAAAAGAACAACTTACAAAAGTTGGTAGGAAGGAATCCTGAAAAGACATTCTGAATTTGAGGATGACAAACCCATTTTATAATCTGAAAATTACCATGTACTGGAACATATGACTGGCTAGTTTTCCCTCTCAACTTTAAATTATTACTGTTGGCACATAATTATAATCTAGACTTTCTGGTTTATTGGGAATGAGAAGTGATACGGTAGCTCCCACTGAACTCCTCCCCAGCACAAGCAGGATAAACAAACCAGGAAGCATTGATTTCCCATTATGTCTGTACCAGGTATTGTGATTTGTTGCTCCCTAACAAGTCAGAATTGCTATCCAACCTGAAGCCATGGTTTTGTTATTGGATTGCTGATTGTGACTTGCAAGGGATGAACAAGCCACAATCCTTGGTTTGCATATAATGGGAAACCAATGACCCTTGTCATATTTATCATGTTTGAGCCAAGTGAGAGGAGTGCAGTGTGAGAAATCTGGCAGTGTACACATCACAGACAGAGAATCTGGCATATTGTTGCATCCGAAAGTGGTCTATGATTGTCTCACAGTTCCTGGGGCATGCAGTTGCACAATAGCCCTCTTAAGAGAAAATGACTTTGCACCCACTTTGAATATTGAAGATGGAATATTGAAGATGCTTAAATATTAACAGTAAAGGCAGCATCACTTGGTGCTTATATGCATCTAGGAATGACATTCATTTATAGCATGATATCCTAAAACTTTGTCAACGCTATCTTCTGTTCACAGTATTTTTTAAAAAGCTTGAAATGATTGTTTTCAAATATATGTTCGTTGCTCTGATTTATATATTTTAAACTGCCAAGAACAGTGTTTTTTAATTATTTCAGAGACTTACTTTTAGAGGATGATAAACTGTAGTAGAAAGTTAATCGCTGTGTATTCAAATATGGGAATGCCTCAAAATGCGGAGCACAAGGCTGATTTCAAAAAGCCTGTGGAGAGAATGTAGAGAATGGATAGATTCCCTCCCCCTAGATTATTATAAGGGGTCAGCCATCAAAATCATTTGATAATCTGTTCAGGATAGGCAACAGGACCTTATTCATACAATGAATTAGCTTAGGAATTTGCTGCCACAAGAGAAGGAACTTGCAGCTGGATTAAATGACTATACAAATTCATGGATAGGTCCAAGCCATACTACAATAAAGTAGCCACCATCTTCCTGGATAGAAGATATGTTGCTCCCAGATACGTTGTGGTGTTCCACACATGTGTCAGCAGCATGCCAAGTTGGCGCTAGAGCACATCTCATCACCTGCTCCAGAGACATCTTGTCAAGAGGTTCTGCTAGTCAAACCACTCTTAACATGCACCCTGATCCTAAGGACAGTACTGAAAGCTAGTCCAGCGACCTCCCCAGAAGCACCCTTGTCTTCTCCTGGAAAAGTTTTCTTTCTTAGACTGGGGAGGGTCTTCCCCACTCATCACCATGGGTGCCTAAAGTTCTTATGATGATCTGTGCCTTGAAATTACGCTCTAGGCCTCCATGATTCATGTCTAGGAATGAGGGAAGGAAGGGAAGGCATTTGAACTGTGTTTAGTTGAGGCTGAGAGTAGCCAAAGATCTCAGAAGAGGAGATCATTCATGTTTCCTTCCTCATTTCTGCAGTTGACCAATGGTAAGAGGGCTATTCCAGTCATTGGCAGCGGATAAGGCATTCAAGTTAACACCTGGGCATTCACAGGAGAGTCAAAGGATGGAGGAGGAAGCAAATGCATGTTAGGTCCAACAAACCACAGTATCTTTGTTCTTATGCCAACTTGGTACTGGCTAGTTGAATTGTGGCTCAGTGTTGAGTCTGAGTGCAACTATAACGTTGAAGTGACTTGCAGCTTTGTTGTCCAGATCATTCTAATAGGTGGCAAAGTGCCAAGCCCTCCTTTGTTCCATTTCTTTGTTTCTGAGCAAAACTACCAATATCAACAGATCTATTCAAATTGTTTATAAATACAATAGGAATTCAGGGTAGCAAAGTGGCTGGCACCAGAAAATTTCCCAAATGGTGCTTAAACTGACAGTGTCTCTAGACAAAAGAGCATCAGCTTGGTCTGCACTCTTCACTCTTTAAACAATAGCTTTTAATCTTATTGTGAAATTGTTTTTCTTGGAATAGAACATATAGAATATTTCTTTGAAATAAAGTTTAAAAATACATTTATTCTGAGTAGCAGTTTTACAAAAACCTTTGTCTGAACATCAACTTTAGTTTGTGTGCTTTCATTTTAAACCTAAACAGCACTGTTGGATGTTCCTAAAACCTTGATGGAGTAATTCATTAAGAATAGTTATTTTTGCATTCTTTTCTTTCCTTGAAATCGGAATTATTTGTGCCAGAATAACTAATTTCCAACCAGGGACTTGCAGAAGTTTTATCAGTTGTTCTGATCCATCAAACTAGATATGAGCAGAAAGAAAAAAGAAAGTACAGCAGCAAGATCATATACTCTTTCAGAACTGGCATTACTGCCTATGTACGGTTGTATTTGTTATTCCTAGCTGGTTAACTTACTGTTAAAAGGGTATACTGTTTGTAGCATGTGTGGTGGACAGCATTCTTTTGTTGGGGGAGCTGCATACAGGATGTGGGCAGAGATAGAGCCAATGGTGGGCAGAACAGAGACAAACGTGTTCTGGATTTATTAATATGGACAAGGACTACTCTTGCTTCAGTTTTCACCATGACTAGATTGGAACACTGGATTAGAATTCCCAATCCTATGCTTTTTGGAAAAATGTCAAAGTGCATGTGGCCTCATATTCCATATATAGTTTATGCACTCACACATATCTGCTGAACACCTGAATAGGGCTTGTGGTCTTGGAAAAAATGACACTAACTGTACAAGTGCTCCTGGTGAGTAAGAAAGTTAAGCACTCCAGAGATTGAACTGTAAATTCCATAGGCTGAGGTTGGGAGTTGGCCTAGTGTGCTATTTTGAAGTGTGGTTGTTCTGGTCTCAGGCATAGAAGGCATTAGGGGAGTGTGGTTTTGGCCCTTACAGTGGCTACTTCTAAATTCCTTAAACTTCTTTGTTACAGGAGAGTGAGAGCACTCTTGCCAAGTTTTCTTCAACTTGTTGAAATCATGAGTAGTATGTGAATAGAGTGGCATTCATACTTTAAGGGTGTGTCATCTATGCTCTGATTATGAACTCTAAATGAGTCATGTTTGTACAATTAAGTTACGGCAGAGAGCTATTTTCCAGTTATATAAACTGGAGTGAACTTTGTAAATTTGTTTTTAACTCCTTGCTTAAAATAACACTTGAAGAAAACTTTTGGGCCTCTACAAGTAGGAATTCGGGTCTTGGAAGGTCACCCACCCTGATATTTCTTGCTGACTACAGCAGATAGGGCAGCTGGTGGTAGGAGGATTTTTCTAGTATCTAACCTAGTCCTCACTTGGGGTATGAAATGGGAGTAGTAGAACAGAAAACTGAGATGTTGCCTACAACCACTGGCTTGGGTTGCTGTGTAATTGGCACAGTAAACCTGACATTTAAAGATGAATTCTTTCTTTATGTCCCAGGGGGCCAGCTTTAAAAATGGATATGGTATCAGAATAATGGAGCCTTCACATATTCCAGTGGGAACCTGATGAATCCATAGAGAGTGACCAATTTACAAAGTTATTAGCTAGAAAAATATGTGTTGCGATAACGTATTATAGGAATGAGCAACTAGAGGTCTTGCTGCCAAATCCATCCCTTGGAGAGGTAGGATCAAAACAAACAAACAAAGAAACAAACAACCAGACTTGATTTTAAATTGCTTATCACAGATTCTGATTTTTGTGTGTGTAAAATTTCTCCCACAGCTACTGACCTGCTTTTGGCTTGGAATCCGATTTGTCTGGGCTTGATTGAGGGACTTATTGGAAAAGTTCAGCTTCACACAGGTATGAATAGTAAAATTCTTTATCTTACCAGAGTGATGGTTAATGTTAAAATTGCTATGCCCTTTTGTGCTTGTAAGTCCCCTGACAAGGCTTCGCTACCTATAATTGATAAAACTAAAGTGGGCTTTGTCAGCGCCTCTCAGACTGATTTGTCTGACACTTTCATTTGTTTCATGTCAGTATCTGAATTGCAACACATAAATAACTGGCTCTATTTACATATACAGTGGTTCATGTATATTTTGTTGTGTTTTCTTGACCTGAGGAAAAAGGTAATTGGGAGAGGGGGGTAGTAAAGTATCAGCATCTTCCTGTAAATAGAATTTCATGAAGATACAGAGGTAAGTAAAATGTGATGCTTTAGTTCAGCTGGAGCATTATTCTCAAATATAAATGCAAAGTTTTTGTAGATATCAGTTTAATTTTGGATTGTAAATAAAGGTGACTAATTTGTTTCCTACCAATGACAGGGGTATAAAAATGTTCAGCGGAAGATGCAGTTTTCTGGAGCATTGATTACTAACATTTTTTTAGGCTGGCTTTCTCATCTAGTTTCCTCAAACACCATCTGCTTCATGTTGATATAAGAAAAGCTAGGCAAGCTTGATTCTATTAATGGAATAGTATTGGAAATCCTGCCAAATAAACAGCTCTCATACATTGAATATTTCAAAAGTGAGGTTGGCATGCTTCAGAGTCTTACTTGCTTCTGCTCTAGGGTTGTTTAGCTGACCTTTGAATAATAAATACTGTTAACAATTGGTATTTGTGAATTGATCTTTGGTAATTGTTAGAAATGGATTAAAAACCAATAGTTGCCACAAAACACTAAATTTGTGGTTGACAACAAGAAAAAACCCACACATTTGATTTTCATATATGCTTGAAAAGCTTCCTTTAATAATAGATTTTATTTTAAAATAGAACCAGTGGTCTTACCAACATGGAACACAGATAGCTATGAGTGACCCCTATGCTCTTGCTGTGTACTGTTCAGATGTGACTTTAATATGGGCTCAACAAGACCCTAGAGATTCCATTCTGTGGACAGCCTGTGATTTATTACACACAGGAAAGAAGAGATTTCACAGAGGTTCACTCTTTCTTTAGTGATTCCCTCAAAGTTCTTTTAAGGCTCTATAGATTAAAGAGAACAGTTATGTAACACAATGGTACAACTGGTTAGAAGGAATCTCTCTTCTGAAATGATCAGATTATTTGTGGAGTTGGAGTCATTCTACACACTCTACAGAATCCATGTGACCTGTACTACTAGAGGTTGGGGAAATCATATTTCTTAATACTTGCACTAAAAAAGAGAGATTTAGTGTAGCTGAGTACTTGATGCAAGGAGTGCTTATGTGAAGGAAATTCATTTAAGACTGTCAGCATTCTTAAGCAGACAAGGCCAGAATTGTGTGCAGTATCTAGAATGACACTAATTTTCTATGATGCCACTGCACCAGCTATTGTCCTTCAACTTTGGATCCCTACCTAGAGGTTGTTGGACTGCATCTCCCATAATCTCTGGCCGTTGGCTAACCTTTTGGGGATGATGGGAGTTGTAGTCCGAACAACATCTGATGAGCTTACATTGAGGAACCCTGTGGCTTTATATATATATATATATATATATATATATATATATATATATATATATATATATAAATTTAGTCTTGAGCTTTCATTCCTGTAGTTTGTGTTTGTTATTTCTCAGTTCTTAAAATACGAGCAATGCCATACTATTTTGTTTCCATTCCAATGATCTCTAGGAGCCTAGGCACTAGTAATGACATTAGTTGTTTAGATTTGTTTGTGATGTATATGTATGTTCATTTCTGATCTCCTCAGTGTAGCTACAGAGAGACTGTATAAAGAGATTTTCTGCTATTCACAATGCAGCTTGGATAAAGCCTCTGTTTTCTGTGTATGCTAAGCATGTATGTTAAGCACAGAATTTAGAGGATTAGGCTGTTGGCACTGAAGAAACCAGGACTATTGGTAGATTGCTAGCTTTCTCTGGGTTAAATGTAGTATCTGATTAAAATTTTATAAGAAGGCTCTGTGTGATGTGTCCCAAGTTAACAAGAACACTGCATCACCATTCCCTTGAAAGCCAACTAGCAGTTATTGATTCTTTGAGGAGCTGAGCTGGAAACGTTGCTTTATTTCCTTGCATTGTGGAGCTCTCTGGTAATGTTGTCATGGACAAGTTGTTGAGCTTTGATACCATGGTTGATTCATTGATTAAGAGCACAGGCCTTGAATAAATAAAAAGGCATCTTGGCAGCCTGGAAATGTGTTCTGTTTCCAGAACACTGAATACATTTTAATGATTTTCATATTCATAGGTGCTTTTTAGTAACTACATTAGTTCTGCAAGTTTGCATGTTCTTTTATAACACTTGCGGGTCCTTCCTAAAAGTAGCTGTGAATATAATTTTTTTAAAATAGTTGACCATAGTTCTGCAGGCAGGTATGCATGTTCTTTTATAACAATTGCTAGTCCTTTCTAAAAATAGTTGTGAATATCATTTTAAAAATAGTTGACCATGACCCAATTAAATAATGTGTACCTTGAGGCAAAGGGGTAAGTGAATACACTTAGCATTTTCCGTTGGGAGAATATCTTTATAGTCTATGATCACAAAATGGAAAATCTATTAATTTTATTGCAGATATACTGCCATTTTGCTTTTTCAAAGCAAATATGAGCTATCTCATATTCTTGTATATGCCGAGGGTATGATTTCAGAAGAGGGGAGGAAGAGAGCATATTAGGATTGCAGGGATGACAAACTGTGTATTTTTAGGACCATACAGGAAAGCATGATTTGTCTTGGTCTCTGTAAATCTGTTGGGGGTTTCTCTCAAACCACTGGAACACTTTTAAGGGGGTACCTGGGGAGAGGAGAGGAATTGGAAGTTCAGTTGCTCATCCCAAAGTGTCCTGTGTATAAATTAGTTGGATTCAACCATGATCCATGTTTGTCATTCTTTGGGAAGATTCTCCTAAAAAGGACATTTGTTTTCTTTCTCAATAAATAAATCAGTAAATAATGTGCTTCCTCCTTTCTGGCAAGGCAGGCAAAGGCTGAGGTGCACCCTTTGTGTCAATTTTTTTTGGAGTAGCACCACCACCACCACCTCCTCCTTTAAAATCACCTAGTTCTGGGTAAGGAAGAAACTCCAGGCAGGGACATACATGGTGTCCCAGCTTCCCTCTGCAGGTGTACAGGGAACATCTTGAGGCTAACAACTGTGCATGTTTCCTGTTAGCTAATATAGGGAATGTTTAGTGGGGGCAGCAGGGAGAGTCGGGTCTTTCATCTTGTGCTTTGATAGCGTCCGTGTTTTCCTAGAATGACAAATAAAATACATAATGCAATATTTAACACTGCCTTTGAGCAGGGTATGTAAACAATTGCTGTATTAATAATAGCTTGCCTCATCTTGCCCGGCATGAGAACTGACTTGAAAGCTTTAATCGTTGACTCCTGAAGATGTGGCTACACTTTGGCTGTTGCTGAAAGGAAAAGGAACACTCAGTTTGTTGGAATTGTTATAGACCTGTCTACAAGAGATTATAACTCTACAAGCTGTATATTACTATATAATAATGGGTATATTGGGAGGGGGGAGGTCCAGTTCTTTTATCATAATTTTCACTTTGAAGAACGTGAAACTGTAAATAACTGGAGTTTGGGGGGTTGAGTAATAAAGGGCCCAATTTGAAAATTTATTACAGTAGCCCTGAAAAAGACCCTTCCTTTTTAAATAGAAAAAGGTGACATTTTTAAGATGGTAAGGGTCAGAAGGGTGGTTAACAAAGAATATGTTCAGTGAAGCTTTGGTATGTTGAGTGGCTTATAATTTTTTTAAGTTATCAAGAATATCTGGATAGTTAGGCCTTCTCTTCACACAGCATTGTGATTATTATTTTTTTACATTCCAGAAAGTTGTTGGCTTGTAAATGAATGCAAGAAATGTTGCCTTTGCTGCTCATACACAGTCTGGCTTAAAGAATCTAATTTCACCTTGCATTAATCTTAGTGTAGCACATGAAATGGGGGTAGTGGCACACTTTCAATGAAATTTCCCCTTTTGTGTATGCTGTGGAATAAGCTGTCATACCATCTTAAAGCTAGAAACGGGTGATTGACAACCAGAGTCACACTCCCTTACAGACATACGGATCTATGAACTCATTAAGACTAGAAGAAATGGGAACTGCACATATGGAGACATTGTAGTTTTTGGTTTGCTCATTGTTTGCTCTGTGCTTAGAGGCAACTGACCTGAAATATTTGACTAAGATTTGAATAAGACTAAAAGATACCTTTACAGATTACATTTGGTATTAAGTCTTTGTTTATGTTCTGTTACATCACTTAAGAAGTGCTGTTAGCCCCTGGTACACTCAGGTCAAAATTAATTGTTCCTGCAGATGCAAGAAATATAATCGCCATAGAAGCATAGCATTTGTAATACATGTTTTGTTTTTGTTTTCCCCAGAGCCTTTTTGGCTTTACCATGTATGGTGAGGGCAACAAGCACAAATGAACACAATTCTAGTTCTTATTTATGGAGCAGCTTTTTATTATATCAGGGCAGAGGTTATCTATTATTAAATCGTTCAGGCTTTAAATACAACTCTTCTTAAATATAAAATAAGGAAAACTCTTAGTTTAGCATGGAGGAGACTCTTGAGAGTCCCATGGACTGCAAGAAGATCAAACCTCTCCATTCTTAAGGAAATCAGCCCTGAGTGCTCAGTGGAAGGACAGATCTGAAGCTGAGGCTCCAATATTTTGGCCACCTCATGAGAAGAGAAGACTCCCTGGAAAAGACCCTGATGTTGGGAAAGATTGAGGGCACTAGGAGAAGGGGACGACAGAGGACGAGATGGTTGGACAGTGTTCTCGAAGCTATGAACATGAGTTTGACCAAACTGCGGGAGGCAGTGCAAGACAGGAGTGCCTGGCGTGCTATGGTTCATGGGGTCACGAAGAGTCGGACACGACTAAATGACTAAACAACAACAACAAAGTTAAGATTGCACTGGAATATTTTCTTGCACTTTCCAAGCTATTTATGAACCTTTTGAATGCTGTTTAGAGATTTTTCAAATACTTAAGTGGTTTAGAACTGCTTTTAAATAAGCAAAACAAAACCTTGAGCTCTCATATAAATATATTTAAAACTTAACAAGTGGGAGATTTCAGTTCAGTAGGATCACTGTATGCTTCGTGCATACTTCCTTTGTCATTTACACTTGAAAATGCGAATCAGTGAATTTGTTAGATGGCTGAAATTTTTATAGTTACAGGTAGGTAGCCTTGTTGGTCTGCCGTAGTTGAAACAAAATACAAAAATTCCTTCCAGTAGCACCTTAGAGGTACCTAAAGAAGTGTGCATGCACATGAAAGCTCATACCAATTACAAACTTAGTTGGTCTCTAAGGTGCTACTGGAAGGAATTTTTGTATTTTGAAATTTTTATAGAATTGTAGAGTTGGAAGTGACCATGATGATAATCTAGTCCAGCCCCCCTGCAGTGCAATATAGGAATGTTTTGCCCGACCCAGAGATTAAGAGTCTCATACTCTACTGACTGAGCTGTTATAGTTGTAGGAATTCAAAGTTAAAAAGTGATCAAGACTGTAATGTCAGATACAGTCATACCTTGGGTTACGGCCGCTTCAGGTTGCACACTTTTGGGTTGCGCACCGTGCCGAACCCAGAAGTCCCTGAATGGGTTACTTCCGGGTTTCGGCGCTCATGCGTGCACAGAAACACTAAATCACGCTTTGCGCATGTGCAGAAGCGCCGAATCGTGACCCACATGTGCACAGGTGCAGCGCTGCAGGTTGCAAATGCTGCGGGTTGCGAACGTGCCTCCCACATGGATCACGTTCGCAACCCGAGTGTCTACTGTATTTTAATAGTCTTGCCTGTCTTAGCCATCAAGTCCATATTTCACTGGAATATTTATGACAAGCAGAAGCACTTGAACCTACGTGGAATCTTGTTTAAGAGAACTCTCCTCTTGCTGTCCAGACATTCATTTTAATCTATCAAGGTTTCAGGTTCAATCCCTGTATGGCATGGCTGCCTATTCATGCATTGCAAGGGGTTGGACGATGCTTCCCAGGTTCCCTTCAAACTCTACAATTCTATGTTGCATGATTACTATCACAATGAAGGATGGCTTAGAAGTACTTGTATGTGCTCTTTAGAACACTTTTGACAGATTATTGAGTTCAGTCATTGAGACAGAGTTCTGAATGCATTTATGCCCCTGAACTTCAGTTCCTGTTTGCCTTGGTGCTTCTCAGGACAGACTGCTGCTTGCTTCTTGCGGCTGTGATCTGTATATATTTGATTGCATTAAAAGGAGGGCTGACAACAGACCAGGAAAACAGTTGCTAGGCTAGTTTTGTTTTCTTCCTGGGCATTGTTAGTGATGAGAGAGCGAGCGAGAGAACTCTTGTCTCCCATCCTTCTAATTAATTTAAAAACGATTCTCCCCTGATCCAACCGTGTGTTAAAAGCATGCTGTGAGGATGCTAGGCCCAGCAACAAAAATAGGTTTGAGCACCAGCTGTGAAATTTTAAAATGACTGTTTCCAGGGACTAGAGACAGCGGTGTCTGTTGCTGTGCTGGCTTGTACACACTGCAAACAGGAGGTGGTGGTTGAGTGCTGCATAGTCAGCAAAAGCCACAGCAGGCTAAAGTCTGAACAATGACCTGGGTATTATCTGGGCTTGTGATGGAGGTGTCGGTCTTTGAGTTTTTATTTTTAGCTGCTGGTTTGTGGGTAGGAGAAGTCTTTGTTTCATTTTGTTAGCATGTTTCCAATGTTTTCTATCATAGTTTTGGGAGGCTGTTCCTCCACAACGTATTGTATGATATCATATGATCCCATAATGTACTGTATTTATGTATACATATTTTTAAAATGTCGGTATTTGGAGAAGCTTTGGTTCTTAAAATTTAAAACCAATTCTAAGCTTTCATTCTCTTGAGGTTTGCACTGCTGCTTCTTTAATCTTGGTTTTGTAGAAATGGCAGGCAGGGTGTTCATGATGGGTAAAATAGCACACCAAAGCTTGTATGCTATCTGTAAAGTGTCTTGTGGAGGCTATGGTTATATAATGTCCCTAGAGAATAGCTTGCACTGAAGGTTTTCATGACAGATTTTGCTGTTAAAGCATTGCTTTCTTTGTGACACCTTTTTAGTGTTCAAGCAGTTCTGTTTCAAATTAATGCAAACTTTTCCACGCTACTGAAAATCTGAATGTGTAACCTTATAACCCCCCCCCCCCTTAAGAAGGAACCAATAAACCTTCTGTTTCAGATTTGATTTTGCATACAAAATTGCATTTTTTTATTAGCAAAGGAAGCCTTTGCATCATGACACACAATTCTAGAAAATTGCATGACTATTCTTTAGTTAGCAAAAACATTATTGCACAAGCAGTTTCTATTTTGTTACCAATCTTAGTACAGTATTCTGTAGTTTTGTCAGCAAGAAAGCTTTCCATTGAAATGGATTGTTTTCCTATATCTAACCTTGGGAGGAGGAGAAATTGTGAAGTCAAATGTTTGTAAATGGAAAAAAATTAAGTATTAATTTTCAACAAAAGCCTTCTACAGGAGCCTTTGGTTTCTTGAAGCCACCATACATGGTGGTGGCAGATTCACTTGTTTAAATAAGGGTCTGCACACAGTCCCTCTCCCTTTTCATGTAACTGAACAATGCTTTGAGTAAAGGAAGTATATGCGTGAGTGTTTTGTGGCTGAAGAAAGCCACCAAATTTGTTGTGAAACCTTGCTACTGTCTGATATGGAAATGGTTTTGTGCCTGGGTTAGTGAAAGGGGACTCCTGGATGGCACTGCACTTCATGATAAGTGCCAGCTATTCTACCTCTTGTTGTTGCATGGAGAAGAGCCACAGTTATGAATACTATATTCTGACACCATTCTGCAGTTTGCAAGCATTGTTTTCAGACCCCCAGTACCAGACTGATTGTATTGTGTTTTAACTGAGATGGCTCAATGGTGAGGAAAGTTAGTTTGAAGGGTTGCTGCCTAACTCTGTGAAATGGATACGTGGAAATGGAAAATGGAAAATGCCATACTAATAGATTTGGATTTGTTTCAGATTTGCCTTGGTGGTTGATTCTAATTCGCCAAAAAGTAGTGGTTGGCAAGCTTCCAGGAGATCATGAAATATGCAAAGTAACAAAGATTGCAGCAGTACCACTCTCTGATGCAGAACCTCAGGATCTGGAACTGGAGGTAACTTTAACACTCGGAATACTTTGAAACCTAGTAGTTGATAAGATGAGTGCTTATACCAGGCATCCCCAAACTGCGGCCCTCCAGATGTTTTGGCCTACAACTCCCATGATCCCTAGCTAACAGGACCAGTGGTCGGGGAAGATGGGAATTATAGTCCAAAACATCTGGAGGGCCGAAGTTTGGGGATGCCTGGCTTATACAGTCATACCTCGGGTTGTGTATGCTGTGGGTTGCGTACTTTCAGGTTAAGAACCGTGCGGTTCCACCGCCGTGCATGTGCAGAAGCGTTCTGTGTGCTTCATGCATGCACAGAAGTGCTCTATTGGTGCTTTGCGCATGTGCGGAAGCACCGCTCTAGATACATACTTTTCAGAGTGTGAACGGCACCCCGGAACGGATCAGGTACGTATCTAGAGGTACCACTGTATGCAAAACTAGGGCTTCGATGCTATCTGAGGCTTTTAATTGGATGGTGTTTTTAAAAGTTTGTACTTTGGGATTTCTGCTGGTATCTGCTGCCTTCCTGAATTTGTATTTTTTATTTTATTGTTAATAACCTTCATTAGCTGCTTTGAAGCATACATAAGAAGCTGCATATAAATGCCCTGAAAATAGATGGATACATAAGATATGCACATATTTGCACCTAAACCACATGCTTAAATAAAAGCTAATTTATTTAACATTCATTTGATAGGACTTATGTAATAGAATGTTGTTTCTTTAAGCTTCATATTAACTTAATATTTTCTTTTCAGCTCTGCAAAAAACATCATTTTGGAATATACAAACCAGAGAAGATTACCCAGTCTCCAGATGACTCTAAATTTCTGCTCAAGACCTTCACTCAGATTAAATCAAATGTTTCTGCTTCTAATAAAAAGAAGGTAGGGATTTCTGTGGGCTTTCAAAATGTTTTTTCCTTGTACTGTAGATTGCTATAAAATCTATTTGCATATGTATGTATGTATTCTGTACTTTTAAAAAAAATAGCTTTACTTGTTGATGGGGCACAACACATTTGACATCTTTGATTTCTCTCTCCTTTGAGCATATCCAGTCCTTTACTGAGTCATATGTCATTGCAAAGATTTGTCAGCATTGCAAAAACATGTCTCTTCCATTTGGCCCCATCAGCAAAACTTTGGGTCATGTTCTGTTTGTGTCCAGCTGCCACTGCTTCAGTCTTCTTCTCTGTCTAGAACAGGAGTGGGGAACCCATAGCCTTCCAGATATTGTTGGACTCCAACTCCCAGCATCCCCAGACAGCATGGCTAGTACTCAGAGATGATGGGTGTTTTAGTCCAGCAACATCTGGAAGACTGCAAGTTCTCTACCTCTAGCCTAGAATTCTGCACCCACTATTCATCTTTCTTCATTCATACTATGACATAGTTCCTTACATCCTCATGCCAGCTTCCTGTCTGCTTTCATATTCAGCACAATTTCGTTGCAGGTCTTTGGCACCTCATACCTCTTCATCCTCATATTCCAGTACTGTATACCTTTGCCAATTACCTTTTACTGATCCCAACTACAACAGGCTTTGGTTTCCTTCTTGCTGGAATTGCGGTCTTGTCTTCGTTGGCAGCATTTATGCCTGTAACTTGTCCCAGCAGAACAAATATGTAATGTTCCCACTTTGTCAAAAGGACAACCATAATGGCTAAAGCAGAGCTTTCCAAACTTTTCATGTTGGTGACACACTTTTTAGACATGCGTCATTTTGTGACACTGATTCACTTTTTGCATCATTTTGCAACACGCTGATGCAGTTTTACTAGCAAACCGGAGATTAAACCCTTTTCCAGCCCCAGGAGGAGCATGGGGAGTGTTTGTGTGACACACGTACAGACTGCAGCCGACACACTAACTGTCTTGACACAGTTTGGAAAGCTCTGGGTTAAAGGAGCTAAAGCACATTCTGTTCATAAAGAGGCTAAAACATTTGGGACTGTTTAGTTTTGGGAGGGCAGAGGGACTAAGGAAGAACATAATAAAGATATATTAAAAGTTATTTGTGGTTTGGGGAAAGTGGATAGACATTTTTTCCTCTGCTGCCTCTTAGGCCTTTCCATCTGTGAAAGGTACACACTGTACTGAACCCTTTGCATTTTAGAAGATAAAATGTATCTGTAGAACATGAAGTGTTTTGTCACATATGATGTGATCTGATCTTTTTATCTCCCTCTATGCATTAAAATAAAGGAATACAGTATATTGTGTATGGTGCCTGAGCAACTTCTGCTACATTGGAAAACGGGCAGTCATGTTGATAGGGCAGGCCTATCAAATACAGTAGCACCTCGGGTTACATTAGCCTTGGGTAACGTAAACATCAGGTTGCGAAAGCGGCAAACCCGGAAGAATTTGACCAGTTTCGCCGTGCGCGCATGCACAGAAGTGGTCTACCGCCACGCACATGCATACAACAGTGATCCTCGGGTTGCAAAAACCTCAGGATCCAGCCGGAGCTCCGGAATGGATCTCGTTCGCAACCGGAGGTACCACTGTATTCTAAATATCTTGAAATCTAAAATGACATAATATCCTTTATGTATCTTCCATTCAACGTGACCTGAAGAAGCAAGGCCTTAAATTTGTAGTTAACTTCTATGGCTGACCCATTTGCTTGATGAGGACAAAGGCTGAAGGGTGGGAGATCTTGCTGAGCTGGAGTTTGTAAAAGTTGTTTAATAGTATATATTTGGATATAAAAATAGTCAAAGGAACATTTTCCCAATCAGCCTAAAATTTTGCTGTTTCACAGGTTAAAGAAAGTAAAGAGAAAGAGAGACTGGAGAGGCGGCTGCTGGAAGAACTATTCAAAATGTTTATGGACTCGGATTCTTTTTATTACAGTTTGACTTATAACCTAACAAACTCCGTGCAGAGGCAAAGTGCATGTGAGAAGGCTAACTTGCCACTCTGGAGGAAGGTAAGGTTGTTGAAACATTATCAGTGTTTTGAACGAACACTTGGATTTTTATGTGAATGTATCTGATCTTCTGTAAAACCAAGAAACATGAATTGTTTCCTGTTGGTTTGTGTTCTGATAAAGGTGAGTTTGCATTGTTCTCTAGTTTTCCGATGGAAAATATTTACATTTTAATTTCATTTTCAGGTTGACGATAGATTTTTTTGGAACAAACACATGCTAGAAGACTTGATCAATATTGGTGTGAGTAATGTTTGCTATGAATATGCATTTTGTTTAGAACCTCTGCATAGAAGGTAGAAAGCTGTTCTACTTGTTTTCACTTCTTAATCAAATTGATTAGTAAGGAGATTTGTCAGGCTTCGTGGGTCTCATTCTAACTTTCTGCAATATATATAATTCTGTAATATAAATGTAGAAACCTAGTGTGGAAGGGGGAAATGCATAAAACGACATATTCATCAGACCATAGGAAGAGCCTACTTGTTCAGGCCAGTGGTCAGAGGTGCCATCTTCGGAAGAACATTGAGGGGGGGGGCACACAATGTCCTGACGTCGCTCTGTTCTCGGCTCTGCATTTGGCCTGAACAATGCAGGGCCCCCTGGAGCTGGAGCCTTTGCCAGTGGCCCATCTACTCCATCATTCTGTTGTCACAGGGACCGATCTGATGCCTATAGGAAGCTTACATGTAGGACCTGAGCATAAGAGCATGGTCCCCTCTTGCAATTTCTAGCACCTGGCTTCCAGAAGTGTGCTGCCTCTGATTACGGAGGCAGAGCATAGCCATCAAGGCTTGTAGCCATTGCTAGCTTTTACCTCCATTAATTTGCCTAAACATATTTTAAAGCCATTCAATTTGGTGGCCATTATTAAATATTGTAGGAGGGAGTGTGAAAAACTTCCTTTTATTCGCCCTAAATCCTCCCAACAATAAGCTTCACTGGAATTTCATGAGTTCTAGGGTTATGAGAGAGGGAGGAAATATATATTCACTTTCTCCATGCCGTATAAATTTCTATCATCTCACATTTTCTCCAAACCAAAAATGTCCTAAATGCTGCAACCTTTCCTCCTAGGGGAGTTGCTCCATCCATTTGTACTTCCTTCCTTTCTTTTTAACTTTGTAGAAATCTGAAGTGGATTTTTGGATTATCCCAGTCATCCAGGGATTTGTTCAGATTGAAGAGCTTGTAGTTAATTATAATGAAGCATCCGATGAAGAGAAAAGCAGTCCTGAGACACCACCTCAAGAGCCAGTCTGCGTGGATGATATTCACCCATGTTTTCTTGTGGCCCTTATCTCACGCCGAAGTCGCCACAGAGCTGGTAAGTTGCTATGATACCTTTCAGGGACTGTTTAATAATAGAAAAAACATCGATTGTATCAAGAACTTGAAAGAGTGGCACAATATTTTCCCCAAAAAACTTTGTTGAGCTGATACTCTGGGTACAGCCTTCCCCCAACCCCCAGATGGCTGTACCCAGAAAACAGTCTTGCTCTCTCTCATTCCTTTCACATTGGAGAGAGAAGTGGTGCTAGTAATCTTTATTTTGATGGGATTATAAGTTACGCATTTTTCACAGATTTGCTTTCCAATTACATTGATCCTGAATTCCGTTGACCATGGATTCCTGTCTGATTTGGGATAATGATTTAGAAATTATGCTTCTCAAGCTACAGTACTTGCATTCTTCTGTGCTAGTTTTTGTGTGAAGGGGAAAGAAAGACTTGGATCATAAGGCAACTGCAAGGACATTCATGGGAGGAAAACTTTCCTTTCTCCTCCACACTATCCTGTGCTACCCACAAAGCCTTTTTTGGGGGGAGCACAGGGGCTGCTGGGGAGAGGAGGGTATTGGAAACTTTCCTTATGTGAACATCCTTAATAACTTAACAAAGCTATTGGCTTGGATCCTAAAGTTATCAACAATTATTTAATATGCAGAAGCATACACATTTCTAATTGAATTCTCTTACTGATGACCTGTGTGGCTGGCAAGAATAACTTTTCTAACCGCTTTGCAGGGCTTGCCATCGCCATATAAATCAGAAATGGTAATAAACACTGAGGGTGGAATTCAATGTTATACACTTCCAGTTGTTCCATCTGTGCAAACATAGCAGCTTGCCAGATAGAACAACCCCCCTTCTCCCCCACTGCATGCTATTCTGGGGGGTTCCCTCCCATGAGCCAATTTCAAGGTATGAGGGGGGGGGGAGGAGATGGGGGGGGGAAGCTCCATTGTTCAGGTAGAAGTCCTTGCACATGACTTCTGCTGATGGGGTTTGCTAGGCGAATTCCACCCTTAATATTTGCCACATCCCTACCTCCCCCCCAACCCCCCCCCAGGAATTAGTTTTCTTAGCCCGTGTATTCCTTGTGAGGAAAATAAGCTGTTTTTAAAATAAAAACTGGTTGATTATAAATGAACTACATAAGATTCACTGTAGTCTTCTGAATTTACAAATTGATTTCTTTCATTTCAGCCATCTAATTCCCCCCCACCCCCAAATATCTGCTCGTAGGACTAATCTACTGATACCAGTTTGACTTTTGATTTGACATTTTTTTGATCCCTTTATACTTTTGCTACTATGAAGTAGCAAATAGGATTGCTATGTCCTTCCTGAGAATTATTTGTTTTTTTTTAAAGGAATGCGTTACAAACGGAGAGGCGTTGATAAAAATGGGAATGTGGCAAATTATGTGGAGACAGAACAATTGATTCACGTCCATAACCACACCCTCTCTTTCGTTCAGACAAGAGGCTCAGTGCCTGTGTTCTGGAGTCAGGTTGGTTACAGATACAATCCCCGGCCGCGACTGGACAAATGTAAGTGTTGGTACCTTATGAGTGATTTATGCTCTTACTACAGCATTTGATAGACTTAAATATTTATAGCTATGTTTCAGGTCATGGTAAAGGTCCCTGTAGATTTACCTGGAGTATTGGCATTGCTGTTATCTCCATACCCCAGGATATAGCCAGCTGCTACTCCGCATTATTTGACACTCAGCTGGCAGAGGGACAGTTCCCAAAGGGACAAGTGCCACTTGGGTGTGTTGTGTGAACACTGCAAACCAAACTACACAGATGAAACTTTTTAAAGTTCTTAAGGGTGGCAGGGGAACAGTGATGTTCCAGGTACACATAAAGAAGGGTATTAATTGAATAACTTAAACCTACAACCCTTGGTTTGACATCCTTCTATGGAAGCAACCACCCTGCAAACTAAATTTCTGGTGGCATCTTGAAGCTTGCACAGATCACTTTATATGGAATCAGATCAAAAGCCTGAAAGTCTTGAATGTGGCTGTTAAGTTAGATCGTCTGAGAGCATGCTACTTGTAAATCCATAATCAAGTCAAGAATGCCAGAGATTGAACCTGAGTTGTACTCTGCTGCAGAATGTTGCTTTACCACCCCTTCCCCATAAAGCACAGCTTTTCAAGCAAAGTAGAGATGAAATCACATTCTTGCATTCACTTGACATTTGAGGATGATAATACTTAAAATAGTGCCAAGTTTCAGGTTAAGTATTTCCAAATGTATTAGAAAGGTACATCTCCCCAGGGTTTTCTTTTTAGTGAATTAGATGCACCTGTTCATTTAATCTGGAAGTGAAGATGGTTGGGATAATAGCTAGCTGTAGCATTAGATGAGATATCAGGCTGAAGTTCTGTTCTGGAGTGGTACTGAACTGGAAGAAAGAGTTTCTATAGAAAATTGTTCTGAAATTCCTTTAATCTCCAGAATTGCCCATATCCGTCTTTTAGTGGTAATTTTCTCTTTCCTATGAATTGCTTTCCACAGACTCACGCAATTCCAACGTTGCCCTGTTTGAATACTTTAAATGTGCCAATTTCATCCCCCAAGCTTCCTTAACAATGCATTTTTATTGCAGGTGAAAAAGAAACTGTTCCATATTTCCGTGCACATTTTGAAGAACAGTTGAAAATTTATACGAAACAGGTGGGTTTCCAAATTATTACAAGATCATATATTTTAAGTTTGGAACTATTGTAATGGTGACATATACCTTTTAACTTCTAAAGAATAGAACTAAATGGTTGCATTTCATATTGAAAGCTGTTCCTGTTGACCAAAATACTAATACTAATAATACTACTATTACTACTACTACTACTAATAAAATTATTTATACCCCACCCATCTGGCTGGGTTTCCCCAGTCACTCTGGGCGGCTTCCAACAAAATATTAAAATACAGTAGTCCGTCAAACATTAAAAGCTTCCCTAAACAGGGTTGCCTTCAGATGTCTTCTAAAAGTCTGGTAGCTGTTGTTCTCTTTGACATCTGGGGGGAGGGTGTTCCACAGGGTGGGTGCCACTACCGAGAAGGCCCTCTGCCTGGTTCCCTGTAACTTGGCTTCTCGCAGTTCCAACCATATAAGGTGACATGCTTAGGACCAAACAGCAGTTGTATGCCAGAGAGCATCCCAACTATCGTTGCTGCCTTGGCATTTGTGTATGCAAACTCTTTTTATCCTAATCCTGAATGTTGGAGAGCTAGGAGAAAAGCAACTTTTCAACCATAATTAGCCCATAATGTTGGATTATATGTAATTAATTGATGGCACTCTAAAAGGACACAGTTTCTGAGGGAGCTTCTAGCACTTTTGGAGAAAGCACACAGCAGTCACCTATAACTTCTCCTAGACTAGACATGTTTGCCCCTTGTACATACTTGTTAGATTTCATTTGTCTTATTATGTACTTGTTTGTATTTTTATTTTGATCACTTTTAACAGATTATCATTAACTTGGTGGACCAAGCTGGACGAGAAAAAATTATTGGTGATGCCTATCTTAAACAAGTTTTAATGTACAACAATCCAAGTCTTACATACGTTTCATTTGACTTTCATGAACACTGGTAAGTCTGTCAAAACGTCTTATAGCAATTTAATACAAAAATGCTAAATCATAACATTCCATTCCATGTTTCTTGTAAGCTGGTATAGTATGGCAGGTGTTTTCCAGAGCTTAAGTTGTGCCTCTGTGAATGATTTCAACATCTTTGTAAACTCATTTTGAAATATTGTCTTTATAAAAATGTTTGGGTGAGTATATTCTTGTATGTGTTCATACAAATTGATGTCAGAGAGTGAGTCAGAATTTTGGGCATGTTCATAGCTATTCAAGTTGATTTGTCTGTGACAGATATTATAAAATGCTTTTTAAAAATCTGCATAAGGATTATTTTTTCCCAGATTTTGTTTGATATAAAATATACAGTACTGCATTTCTCTAAGAGTAAAAATTCAGTGAAACTTTTAATCTTACGCTTCAAACAATGACCTGCACAAGTCCTTATCTGCGTCCCCCGTGGTGGTATTAAATTATGTGCTATTTTAATACACCTATGTAGAATTGTACTGACCATTATTATATAAGCATCTCTCCAATGCTCTCTTCTTGTGTTGAAAAAAAGAAAAAGAAATCAGTAAATTGTATTTTCTTTGTACCTTTTAGCCGTGGAATGAAGTTTGAAAATGTTCAAACACTGACAGATGCCATTTCGGACATAATCACTGATGTGAAGTGGTGCTGGTTAGTATTAGCATGTTAATTTCACTCTGAAACAGAAAATAAATTTACATAAATGATTGCATGCCACTTCCACCCTTGTAATGGTACATACGCTGCTTGATAGGGTAGCTTCTTCTGACCTGTGGTTTATAACTGGTCCAAGATGAGCTTGTATATCCCCGAAGTACTCAGTGTACACTTTGGGAGTTCTTCTGGGCTGGCTGCTAACTGGGAATGCTCATTTAGTAGAAGTGGCCAGGGTGCTTTTTACCATCTTAAGTTCACAACTGGTGTACAAGTCTATTTGGGAGGACAAGCCTTTTCTCGGTTATCATTGCACCTAGTGATGCCCAGGCTGGACTATGGTAATGTATTCCATTTGGGCTTCATTTAAATACAGTTTGGAAATCTGGCTGCCCAAGTAATGATGGGGTCAGGTGATCAGATCAAATGGAACCTATATTTTAGCAGTTGCTGGTGCATTTCTGTCCCAGTTGAAAGTGCAGGTCCTAATAACCCTTGAATGGTGTGGAACTAAGTTGCCCACACTTTTCAGCAGCTGAAGCCGTATTTGTGTCTCTGCCAGGAGAAAAATTAAGCTTGAAGGCATATAGAACAGATATTTTCTCAGTGGTGACCTACATTTGTGGAACATACTGCCAATTAGAGAATGTCAAGACTCCATTGCTGCAGGCCTTTAGAAGAGTACTGACTTCTTTTTTGTTCTTTGTCACATTTTCTTAAATGGGTTTTATTGGGCTGCTGAATTAAATAGTTCTTAACCATAATTACTGAGGCATAATTACTGAGCTTGGTTTCATCAGTGGTTATTTTAGTTACTGTTTGGATGTTTTTGTTACTTACCAAAATAAAAACTTAGTTGGTCTTTAAGGTGCTACTGAAGGAATTTTTTAATTTTGTTTCGACTCAGACCAACACGGCTACCTACCTGTAATTTGTCACTCATGTTATATATTTTATGGGAAGTTTCCTTAGAAGGCTTTTGACTCTTAAAGGCAGCATATAATAGTGTTAATAAAATTAATTAGGAGAGGTTTGGACAGCTCAGGTTAATAAAACGATGGCATCTCATCAGTGATAATACAGTTACCTCACATAGAATGGGTAATGTTTAGGTGCCCTTTTTAAAGGACAAGAGATTAGTTTCTTGGGACTAATGTTCTTTGTTTCCCCTGTGACAGGGGTGGGGAAGCTTTTTTGGCTCTATGGTCCATATCCTTAACGGGATTTCTGTTTTAAGACCGCAAACACCGCTTTTTGCAAGCATCGTGGCAATCAAGAGAAACCCTGCTTCTTGCAGATCCACTAAAAGGGAGTTTCTCCAGTGAGCAGTGATATGTCCTGCAGTGCGCCTGTAAAAAGTGCAGCGATAGGTACCTGTAAAATTCTGGGTGTAGTTTCTCCTCTCCCCTATTCTTCTTCTCATCTCAAGCCACCCTGTCCAGACCATGAGACAACCTTCCTCAGGAAATAGGGGAGAAGGGGAAAGAAAGCATGCTGTTTGCAAAGGCCTCTGTAACTATGAGAAGAGGAGGAGGAGAGGGGCTAAGGCTGAACTAGTCCCCGCAAGCTGGACAAGGGAGAATTCACAAGAGAACTGAAGGAGCCAGGTGCAAGACCAGCAGAATGGAAGTGGGGAGGGAGTTTCAGACAGCCCTTGCCTCACTTGTTTGAACTGAGGAGGATTTCACCCCTGCTCATCAGTTGATGAGCAGGGATTAAATCCCACTACTTTGGCTGTGCAGGCACTCAGACAATGCAGAATTTAATCCTGCCATCCCACCCATCATCTGGATGGGTGGGGGTGGTTTAGGGAAAATGAAATTGTGGGCCAGATTGGACCCCCTGTAGATGAGCATTATGGATTAATCACTTCCAGTAAGACTATATATATTTTCTATACCAAGGGATGTAGTATCTTTTCACTTTAAGCTTTCTAATATTTTTCCCCCTTCACTTTTTGGAAGGGTGGACCAAGCTGGAATGATTTGTAAGCAGGAAGGGATTTTCCGAGTTAACTGTATGGATTGCCTGGATCGAACCAACGTTGTCCAAGCTGCCGTGGCCCGTATAGTTATGGAACAGCAGGTATTGCAACTTCAGTTTTCGAAAACCTTTATTAATGAGAACTATGTGAAATATAGTCAATTAGACCAGTATGGAATGTGTGCATAGTCTATTCAGATTTAAATTGCTTCGGAATAGTTCTCCTAATGTGAAGCATGATCTTAGTGGAGAACAGTAGTTATTACCCTTGCACAAGTAATATATGCAAATTCAAATTTTTGTCCGGTGTTTGGAGAACAAGGTTTCAGTGGTTAACAGACGAATGGAATAAACTTGCTTTCTGTAGCCTCAGAAGAAAGATAACAGCCCTACACTCCTAGAGTAAAAAAAGACGAAAGAATGGCACTTAGTAATAATAATAAAATTAAATTCCAGTTGAAGAAGTTGGGTGTGATGCCACCAGAACAACCACTGCCAATGAAATGCAATCGGATCTACCAGATTATATGGGCTAACAATGGTGATGCCATAAGCAGACAATATGCTGGAACAGCAGCTTTAAAGGTAAAAACATTTCACTTCAAGTAAAAATAACTCGGTAATCCTTTTCAGTTTTGTTAATTGAACTTATAACAGGAATAGTTTACAAGGTTTATACAGGAGCTTATTGTTTTGGTTTAACACACCACATCTCTCTTAATGTACAGGACTTCTGCTGACTGGGCTGGTTAGGTGAATCCCACCCATAGATTTCACTGTTCTACAGTTAATACTGTCAATCAGGCGTTCTCAGACTTTCTACTGATGTGGCCAGCTAGAGACGGCTATAAATTACTGAGGCCCAGTGGTAAAAAAAAACTGCAGCCTGTCACAAATAGTAGCAGATTGAGGCAGAGTTTGGAATTAATCAGATGGAAGTTATAGGCATTTTCTAGTGATCTAATTGATCTTTGAAATTGCGAAATTCTTTATTACAGCATTTTCTTTGTAGGAAAAAATTCCATAGCTCAGCTTTCCTCCAGTTAATTACAGACATTTGCTCTCGAGGTATCATGAGTCAGCCTTCCAGTGTAAGCCAGAATTTGTTGATCCAGAGGGGTCTAAGTAGAAAAGGTATTTCCCCCTTCCCACCCACACAGGCCTCTAAACATATTTTTACTGGTCTCCGGTGATTTCTTCTGCTATCCTCCCTTCACATTTAGTTTGCTTGCTATTCCCCACCCACCCAGCTGCCTGTCTCATTCAACCCTGCTCCCTGGTCTTTTTAGGTTCTCTCTTCTCCTATAAGAGCTTTCCTCCATTATTCTCTTTTCAGTTTCTTTAACAATAATGATGATTGTGATAATAAATCATTAACCTTTTATCTTAAAAGTTTTCTGCAACACCTCTTCTGGCTTTCCCCCTCCCTCAGAAACCTTCCATTCCTCTTCCCCCATCTCCCTTGACCTTCTGTGTCTCCCAATCACTGTTACTCAGCATGCAAAGAGTTGCTGATGTTGGCATTGATTCAACCAAAAGGCTGTGGGACAGCTAGTGGGGTGGGGTAGGCAAGTAAGGAGGGACTGTGCAGACTGAGGCACTGAGGCCCACCTGAAAGCAATTCCTGGCCCACTTTTTGAGAAACCCCAATACAGATCTTGTGTTTAGAATCTGCAGGTGTGTTTTATAGAAAAGGGACATATTTCAAATGGTGACTGTTAAATATGTGTGATTTAAACGTACAGGAGTACATTTTTAAAAAATGAGATGTAACTCTCTGCTTCTGAAAGATGTGTTTCTTAAAGCAGTTGAAAGTTAGTTACTTAAGATGTCTCTCATGTTAATAACCAATGCACTGAGTATTCAAAGATGTGTTTTGTGCAATAGGGTGACTTCACAAGAACTGGCGAAAGGAAGCTGGCAGGAGTTATGAAAGATGGTGTTAACTCTGCCAATAGATACTACTTAAACCGCTTCAGGGATGCTTATAGGCAGGCAGTCATTGGTAAGATAGTTTCAGTCAATTTCTGTACTGAATAATTGTCTACTATGTATCTGTTGAATTTTCTTTTCATGTTGGCTTCTCGGAAATGTTAAAGGTGTTTGGGTCTGTGTTTTTCACTACCGGTACTAAGTAGGTCAAAATCTTGTTTTGTGTGCTTTTAAAAAGTATGAACGAGACTGACTCATTTTAGCTGAGTTTTCTAGAAGTTTTGGCAATAAAACTCTCTCCACTTGTAATCAGTGAATTGTTTTTTAATACTTCAGTCTTGAATCATGGTGGAAAAGGCAGGGAAGACTCATAGTGAAATCCACTTGTCTCCTTTGTCGATAATGAAGGCATGCCCCTTGTAACATGAGCATTCCTTAGGTATTGGTTAAGAATTAGGTCTTGGTTAAGAATTTCAAATTACCCAAATCCCAAGATTCAGAGGTACAGTATAACTTAACCAAAGCAGTCCAATTAGTAACATACCGACAGGTTTATTCCTGTTATGCATTGATACTGTTATACATTCCTTATGCATTCAGTGATTTTTGTTTGTTTTGTGTGTGTGTCTAGATTTAATGCAGGGCATTCCTGTGACAGAGGATCTTTATTCCATATTCACAAAAGAGAAAGAACATGAAGCGCTGCATAAGGAGAACTTGAGAAGTCATCAGGAACTGATTAGCCAGTTATTGCAAAGTTACATGAAGTTACTATTACCAGATGATGAAAAATTCCATGGTGGTTGGGCACTTATTGACTGTGACCCAAGGTATGCAGAATGTTCTATGGTTATATAGGTCTTAAAGTACCATGCCATCTTTCACAGTGACCAAATGTGTAATGAGGTGGTAGAGGAATACAGTGGGAATTGGGGAAGAGGTGAGTCTTAATTGTTTTTTTAAGTAATTAGAGGCCATGTTTTCTGATTATGCTCAACCTCTGGCACATGCCCTCCTAACAACAACAACAACAATAATTTATTATTAATATGCCACCCATCTGACTGGTTTACCCCAGCCACCCTGGGTCACATCCAACAAATTAAAACACAGTAAAACATCAAAAAAAAAACTTCCTTATACAGGCCTGCCTTCAAATGTCTTCTAAAAGTCAGAATGTTGTTTATTTCCTCCGCAAGGTAGGTGTAGAAGGCCCTCTACCTGTTTCCCTGTAATCTCACTTCTTACATTGAGAGAGATTCTGCTTCTGTCATTATTCTGTATGTTTTGTTTTAAATTGGTTTGCTGCATTTGTTGTTGTATTTTCTGACTTGGAGCTGCCCTGGGAACTTGTTTTGAAGGTGAGGAAAAAATCACTATAATAAATGCTACCAGGGTAATATCTAAAACTGGCCATGTGGGTGGTTGGAGCATTCAGGATGTTACCACACCAGTGCTACAACTCCCTGAGGGCGTTAGTATGGTATTTCAGAACAGTAATTTACTTTGAAATATACAGCAAAACAAAAAATTTGAAGAAGAGAAGGATTCCTAGGTTTTGTTGACAGAGTATACGAAGCAAGGCATTAGTGAACATGGTTTGTTGTTGTCATAACTAATGATTGACTCCATACCAGTTGCAGGGTGTAAAAGGCTTCAGAAAAGTGCCTGTGAAATTTTCATGTCATCCTGTGTAAAATACTCTGTTCATTTTTGTTTAGCCTTGCGGATGCTACTCATAAAGATGTGGATGTCCTCCTCCTGCTTTCTAACTCAGCATACTATGTAGCCTAGTAAGTAAGATTCTTTCTACTGTACACATCGAAAACAAAGATATCAGAACATCTTTGCTCCTTTTTTATTGCATTGTAATAGGATTCAGGTGTGAGTCAATCCAGATCTAACTCTGGGCATTGATGTCTTTTTGTCTAGTTATGATGATGAAGTAGATAAAGTAAATCAATACCAAAGGCTGAGCCTTGAAGATTTGGAAAGAATAGAAATAGGTAAGACCTCAAAGTCATTGCATTTTAGCTGTTTCTCTCCTCATTTCCTGCCTAGACTTAAGGTATTTGTCACAATAATTGCAAACACATGAATGAATAACAGTCTTTTCTATATATTGAATATCCAGGATTTGCTACATTTATATGCCCCCACATGTTGTCAACAATAGCAATGCAAGAGGCACGATACAAAAGGCAAAACAAGCAAATCCATTGTGCCAACTATGTCCTTATATGTAATGCATTTACATAATAGAACAGCAGAAGAACATCCTAGGAGGGCAGTGGATCTCAGCTAAGTCAGCAGAGGGTGGTCTCACTGTTACACTTCTCCCAGTGATGTAATAAAGTAGAATGGCTGCTTGGGGAAAGAGCTGAAAGGTTCGGAGGTGTTATTTAGAAAGTTATGTTCTTTTATTTCTAAAAATATCCATGCTTTTTTATAAAGGTCCTGAACCAACTCTCTTTGGGAAGCCCAAGTTCTCGTGCATGAGGCTCCATTATAAATACAAAGACACAAGTGGATATTTCCATACCCTTAGAGCGGTGATGCGCAACCCTGAAGAGGATGGAAAAGGTAACACGCTTCTACAAAGTTTTTAGAAGAGCGCTAAACCACTTTTCCCAAGTCTGAGCACTGTATATAGAAAGTAGAACTTGATTATAAGAATTGAACTAAACAATTGAGGTGAATTAAACAATAGAGGTTCACTGAGAACAAGAAGGAAATGAAATTGCTATGTTTCAAGAACTTGAGCAGAAAAACTCAACACTCCACATTTCAGAGCCTGGTTTTTTAGTCAATCAACTGAATTAATCAACATGAATTATAGATGCCAACTCCTTTAAGGCCCAAACCATGGCTTTCTCCTAGCTTGGCTGCCTTCAATATCTGGAAAAAGAGGATAGACTGCAGGGTGGAAGAGAAGCTCTTCCCTTGCCTATATGTCACTCTCCTTTGGCTCTTTCAGTGACACCCACTCCACCTGCTTTGTATGTGAATGATGCAGACCTCCATTTAAAGATGCATTTAAGAGGGGGTAATACTTTATCCAATCAACAACTAGGAATAGTCCTCATTCTTTGATGCTTGTGTTCAGCTGTATGGCTGCATTCATGTGCCAGTTGCAGAATGATGGGTGTCTCTCATTTCATATTGCTTTATGCTAAATGGCTCCCTTGTCAGGTTAAAAGGGAGACCAATAGAAAAGCTTCACACTCAATTTTCACAAAACAAAAGTAGTAAGAGAGAATATGCTCTATTCATGGATATAATGGGCAAATAACGTGCATTTCAGATACTCTTCAGTGCATTGCGGAGATGCTACGAATCACAAAACAAGCCACGGGGTTAGATGTAGCCATTATTGAGAAGAAACTGGAGAGGTGAGTTAATACTCTTCCCTTCTAGGAGTTATTGGAGTCCCAAATCACTTGAATCATAATACTTGTACTGGTTTCTTGAAGCAGCTGTCTACTGACAATTAGTAACTTAAGAGCTTATCTGCACATGCATACAAGTATTACAGTACCCATCTACAGGTTTTTGATACTCTGCGCCTTGGGAGAGGGGTGTGTCAGAGTTTTTATATATATATAAAAAAACATGTGCTGCATGAGGTTGGGGGAGCAAGTCCACAAGGAGTGTTCTCTCTTCAAGGGGCTTTGGGTGCAGGGAAGATGACTGTCAATGCCTAGCTATCTAGGAGAAAAGTATGCAGAAGCTAGTGCTGTATTTATGTCTCACTACCGTAAACAAAACAAAATATTTATTAGAACGTGTCTGAATATTAAGTAATATGTTGTAAGTATATCCGAATGTATGTATATCGGAGGAAGTTACTGATCTTCTTAATTCTGCAGGAAAAGCAGTAAACCCCATGAGGACATCATTGGTATTAGATCCCAAAACAGAGGCTCCCTAGCCCAAGGAAAAAACTACTTAATGAGCAAGTTCTCATCTCTTAATCAGAAAGTGAAGCAAACCAAATCCAATGTAAACATGAGCAACCTGAAAAAGTTGGGGAACTTTACGAAGCCTGAAATGAAAGTCAACTTCTTAAAGCCGAACTTGAAAGTGAATCTTTGGAAATCTGACAGTAGTCTTGAAACCATGGAAAATCCCATGGCAGATGCTAAAGCCAACGCAGAATCTGACATTGAGATCTCCTCAGATAATGATTCATTCCATTCTGATGAGTACCTTACAAATTCCAAATCTGATGATGACCAGCAGTTCATGGACTCCTTGGAGAACGTGGGACAGATAGATTATGTTCTGCCCAGTTGTGGTATCATCGCCTCTGCTCCTCGGCTAGGCGGTCGGTCCCAGTCTATAAGCAACACTGACATCAACATTAGCATTCCTGTTCCTTCAGAAATCCACGTGACACACTATGAAGACCAAACTAACAAGTCTGAATTGGAAGGCAAAGGACCCCAGGAATCTCCTGCCACAGACAATGCTGTAAAAGAGTTCACTAAGCCGATTGATGCCTACTGCCACAGATTTGTGCAGGACGCTCAAACTAAGATGACAAGTGTTTCAGAAACGGAGATGAATTCTCAAGAAGCTCAGCAAGAGATGGATCGCAGTAGCAATAATGCTTCTAAGAAAACTGAATCTTGCTTGGGAACAGCTGTTGAGGCTCCTTCCAGACCATCTAAATTCGATGTACCATTTTCAGAGTCAGGATCACAATTCTTAGCAGTACAAAACACCAATGCTAAGTCTCATAACAGCCCAGGCTCCTCATCCAGTATACTGGAAGCTGGGTCAGGGTTTCATATGATGCCTTCACCAGCAGAGAGTAATGGCAGTAGGGCAGTCTCTCCTTTTGCAAAGATTCGCAGCTCTATGGTTCAGGTGGCTAATATTACACAAGCTGGTTTGACCCAAGGAATCAGCTTTGCGGTGGCTAAAGTCCAGAAGAGCCCAGCCGAACCAGAATCTGTAAATGAAACTCAGCAAAATGAACTGAGAGAAATGTTCACGCAGTGTCAGACACGGATAATTCAGATCTAGAGAGCACACGCTTCAGATTTAAGTTGTACATATTGCTAAACAAATGGTTTGTAACGGCCCCTTGAGGGGAGGGGGCGAACCAACTGCCACTAAGTATTGGTATCAAAAAAAATGCCAGTAACTATGTTTACAGAAAGGTTTCGGAGATGTTAATTGGGTTCTGAACAGGTTTCAGAATTATCCTCAGGCAGCTGAGCTGGTGAAGGTAAAACTACTAAACAGGTAGCTCATACACCAGTGGTTGATGCGCATGTTAAGTTTACGTGATCAATTGCACAGTTATCTTTTGAGACCAGTTTCTATAGGCCTTCTGATTTATGTAGAAGGGGGGTGGTACTGAACACCTGTCAACCTTATTAATCTTGCACTGTACCAGTGAACTATTTTACTCACAGATGACATTCTATTTATTTTTCAGACTAACTTTTTTATTTATATTTTTAAAATTGTGTTCTTGTCATTCTAGTTGCATTCCTAAGAGAAGTGGTCTCTGCAGAGGAAGAACTTAAATACCTATGCCTATGGGGGGTGGTTTACTCTCCTTCCTCTCCCATCGATTCCTTGCTTCTTCCTACCTCTGTTAATTTATAACTATGGTATCTAGGAGCAATCAATAATATAGTAATGAGTAAAAGCTTGCAGGGCAGCTGCTGGAAAGGTTTTTCTTACAACAATAAATAATCTTTTAAAAAAGCTTACAGTGTGTCTGCAAGCTATTATGTGTCTTCTATACCGAAACTTGACACCCTACTCTTAGGCTGCAGCCTTTTTTCTTTTCTTTTTGAGATAAAACAAAGGTCTAACTTTTAAAAAATGCTGAATGTCAGGTATGTGCTAGTGTGTTCATATGAAGAGACCATTGCCTAAATAAGCACGAAAGCACCAAAAAGGACATAATCTAAAACATACTCATCCATAAAACCATACTGCTGATATTTAAAATCCAATTAATGCAAAGTGTTTCGAAACAGTTGTAGTTGTAATCAGTTGTGAGACCAATTCTGGCTTTGTCACAGTACTGGTGGGGAATGAGGCTGCATCTAAATGTTTCCCCGGGAATCTGATTCCAAAAACCTGGTGTGTAAGAAGTAATTTCCTATATAGCTCATTCTGTTATTTCCCGGAGGAGTCTTGTGACTGATGTTCTATAGTAGAATGTAGCAGCAGAAACATCATTGGGACTCTGCTAAGCTTCATAGCCTCACTAGTCCTCATTCTAGAGCCAGGGTCTCTGTATGTTAGTACATGTGTACTATAGCTAGACTGCATGTACTGTTCTAAGCAGTTAACGAGTGTCATAATGGTGGTATGATGTCTTTGAATATCTCTGCTATAACAGAAGTGATCATCACCTTAACCTGATTGTCCTTGTCTAATACTTTTGATACTGTTTCCATTTTGTTATTTATTTCTTATTACCGTAATGTGTATTCCTTTTTTGGAGTGTCTGTATAAATTTGTGGGTACTGTATATTTAAAATAAAATTGTATTGTTTTAACGTGGGAGACCTATATAAAATATTTTAATAAAAAATACTAATAGTATGCATTTTGGTGTATGTGTTTGAAATGCTGAGATCCTTTTTAGTTCTTGAGTTGCTGAATATATAGCCTCTCCCCATTGTTTGTCTAAAACTGACTCTGTATTCAGTATCTGCCTTTGGTTTGGTGTACACATGCTAAATCAAGGTTTATGTCGACTATAGTTAAAGTTGAAGCATTTGGCAGATGATCACATAAACTATGCCAGAGAAGACACACAGCCCCCCCCCTTCTGAACACAATGTGTTCCTAGGAAATTGCTAGATGAGCATTTGCATAATAAGCCAATGATTTCCATTGTTTCCAATGGGAACATTCCTAATCTGTGATTTGTCTGTTCCCTCCCTCCCTCCCTCCCATGGTGTCTGCCTGAAATTGCTGCAGCGAATCAGCAAGTCATCAAAAGAAAAACTGATTTGTCTGATCTCTGCTGCTCCATGATTTGTCTTATCTCCCTCTCTTCCTCCATGGTTTCTGCTGGAAATGGCTGCCAACAACCAGCAAAGTACAAAGAAGTAAGGAAATGGGCAAACTTTGGCTGTTTGGGTATCTGAATCAGCTGTTTGTGTAGCGAGGTTTGGGTATAATTGTGTTCAGATAGCTGAGATTTTGGATAAGCATTCTGATAGTGAGACCAGCATGTCATTAAAGGCAGCAATAGCTTGCATATAACAGTAAGTTATGATGAACGTTACCGTGGTTTATAAAGCTACAAACCCTGGTATACTAGTGACAAGTATAATTCAAGCTTTAACAATAGTTAAGCTGCTGGGCTGGGTTTGCACTTAATGCTATCCCATGCTTGAATTAACAATAGTTTTGTGTTATATACATGAACCAGACTTTTGTATTGATTCCTCAGACGTTGTCTGAACTGTCAGTTTATATAGTCCAGAGCCCTATTTTAGTTCTATTCAGTCAAAGATTTTAAAAAGAAAAAACTTCATTTTGAACATGTTTTTATGAAAGTATCTTGTCCCACTTCTTTTAAGGTCAGCTGCACTGATTTGCCTAGTCCTCCCAAGAAAAGGCATAATGGTATCCAACCATACTGGCACTAGATTGCAGGAATGCCCAAACAGCTACCATGCATAAATGGATACTTGCCACTACTTTTACCTTAAGAGAGTCTACAAGATTCCATACATGGAATATCCTCTGGTTAGACATTAGTTGATTATTCATGCATTGATTAAATCTGTAGCTTATATGTTGATAGTATTGGCTTCTATTCCACCCCCCTTCGTTTCTACAAATAAGGGCCTCCTCCCTGAACAGGTACTGACCTCTGAATGCCACAGTGGATATATTTGACCTGGATGTGGTGTCAACATTGCAATGATGTAGCCAGATTGCACATCAGATGGATGTGTTCGTGGCAGTGGACTTGTGACCTTAGATGTATGGCGGCTTGCCACATCTGCAACAAAGGCTGTAAATTATGCAAGGTGCACCAAAGCCCCATGCAGATTACCCTCAGTAGTGTTGTGTTCTGCCAAAGGACGGAGCAGTGGAGAACTGATGCTGTAGAAGCTGCACAAATGAAGTCAACTGCAGCTCTGTGGGCTTTCTTCCAAGCTAATAATGCAGAACACCTTTCTCACCACAGGAACCTTGAAACTTTCCAATGACTTTTGGGGGAACGGGCAAAGAATTGTTGCAAGGGCGATGGCCGTTCACCATTGGCAGCTGCCTCAATATAAGCAGCTAATGCAGGGGTCGGCAAGGTTTACCTCACCTGGGCTGGTTCACTCCAGCGGAGGTCCCGGTTCGAGGGCGGCTTGTGGCCCATGGGCCTTAGGTTGCCAACCCCTGAGCTAATGGGTCCTCTGGGAGAGGACTTAGTTGCTGAGGAAACAGAAGCCCTTCTGGATGCGGGCTCCCTCTTGGATTCTACACCCAGGTATGATGGTATGTTGAAAAGCAGAGGCACAAAACCAGCATTGTGCCAAGGAGCTGCCTTGTGTTAACTCAGGTTTGTCTCATCAGGAGTGCTATGAAGGAGGAGAGATGATCCTGGGGTTACACCAGAGCCTTGCCTGGAACAACCGGCCACTGGCTTACCTGAGAGAAGTCTCAGTTAAGTCCTCTGAGGAATGGCCAAATGAAGCGCTCAAAGAACTTGGAAAAATCCATAGGCTTTTCGGATGTGCTTGGCTATGATTCAAGCCCCAAACTCCCACCCAAATAAGGCAGTAAGCTTAAACTCATTCAACTGTTAGTGTGAGGCAACAATCCCTGCACTTTATTAAAGAGAGACGCCATTTTTATAGTAAACTTTTAATATCAAACAATAATTGTTCCATTGTTTCTAGTTCAGTTACAAAACAAGCTCCAAAATTTTATGATCGGTGTTAAATCTGTTGAACACCATAAATTGTGTCCAAGTTTGAGAAAACAGCCATAACATTCTGGTATAAATTATCTACAAAACCCAATATAAACATAAGCTAGCACCCTTTGTACTAGCTCCACAGATCAGGCAAAAGTTGCAGTCATCAAAGCAAAATGGGAGCTGTAGCTTTAGAGTTCATTTCCATTTACACACTTCTGCTGCTGTAGTCTCACTTTACGTTGTGCCTCCAACTGCTTTGCTCTGAGCCATCTCTCTCTTGACAACGTTGTCTGCCCAGCGCTCAGAGAAAGGAACCTGCAGGCAAGAAAGATATGTTGTAGAAACATGGGTTTTAACTTTGCAACTGGTGGCTGCTTACTAGTGTCTTGCGAGCAGCAGGGGCTGGCGGCAGAGAGACGATGAACAGCGCGCGAAAGGGCTCTGGAGAGGGACTGCTTAAAATGGCGGCCACTTGAGCACTGCTGCTGCTGGCACCAACAAAGCCCAGCCCCCTTCCTCCTCTAGGTAGGGTGGGGAGAAGTCAGAAGGGAGGCGCCGCCACTGCCGTGTGAGGGAGAGGGAAAGAACGTGCGCGCTGGTGATCCACACAGCAATTCCCAGACTGTCCGCGGGCCAGATCCAGAAGGCAATTGGGCCTGATTCGGCCTGCGGGCCTTAGTTTCCTAACCCATGTTCTCGGTAGCCCCATAATCCTCCTTTGCAGAATCTGGGTCTGCATGTCATGTAACTTGTTCTATTTAAGTGCATTATATAGTATAGGTTATTTGTAGGCTCCTATGTGTCTAGGTTACATTTCTTGGTAATCCAGGTCAACAATTATCATAACCAGGACCATTTTTTCAGCGGTTTGCCATATGAAAGAGATTTAGTGACTCTCCAAAAGGAAATGGAGGAAGATAAATGAGCAACTGTGGGGAAGAAGGGCCAAGAACTCCCCTGAAGCAGTTAAAGGGATAAGCAAATCTTCAGCAAATTAAGAAACTTCTATGGCATCTCGCAGTTTGCTATTCTGCATTTGTACTCTCACCTTGCCACAAGCAGAGTTCTATGAAGATCATCAGCTGTGATACTCTCAGGGTCATTTTTACGCATTTCCACAAAATCATCTTCTACTGCCTGTAAGAGAAATTGTGTTTTGATTAAATGTAATGATAAAATTATTACACTTCCGAAGTATGTTTTAAATATGAGTTGGAACAACATAGCAAATTACCTTGCTTGTAGCACTGCGCTTTTGAGGCATGTTGAATTCCATCTGGGAAAGATCATTTACCCACTACACAAAATAAACATCCACCCCTTTTCAATGCTACTTTTAGCTACTGTAAGGTAGGAATGTAGTACAGTATTGACAAAATCTTCCATTGAAGGAGGGATTATAGTTCCAAGCCTATATAATGGCAAAGTGCTTTACTCCCAGGTATCCTAGTGTTACAACAGCTCCTAATGGCCAGGGCACCTACATGGCGCCGTTATCCCTTGAAGACAGTATTCTAAAATGAAGAGTGTGTTCTATCCCACCCATGAGAAGATGAGACTACATTTGGCTACTCCACTGCCAATACACACAGTCTGTTCATAGGGATCATGTCCTCCTGCACATTCCCCCCCTTGATAATAGCAACTTAACTGATTCTAGGACAGTTCTTCATATTTTTCAGGAAGCAATAGGCTGAAGCAGTCATTAACGGTCGATTCCCTTTCATAGTTAGGGCAAGGAGTATTGGGGGTAAGAGAGGTGGCAGCCTAGATGGAACTATAACTATATACTCTGCTCGACAAGAGATTCTGGTAAAGCGGAAAGTGCTTTTTTTTACCTTGGTCACTTCATCAGATATACTGTAATCCAGCAGTCTCAGCAAGCTTAGATAAATGCGGAACTTGTTGAGGACAGATGGCAGCACTGCTGTGAGAAGGCTGCTCATGTACTCTTCCATGTTGGGGGGAATGAGCTGTGGCTGCAGGTGGACTTGGCAGTCGGACTGTGGAAAGACATTGCAAAGCATTACTTCTCCTTTACTGTTATCAGTTCCATACTATGAGCAAAGTGGACTGTAATATGAGCCAGATGGGCGGGGTAAAAATTATTAACAAAACACAAATATGGTTTAGACTATTAACAAAACAAAGGTAAAGGGACCCCTGACCATTAGGTCCAGTCGTGACCGACTCTGGGGTTGCGGCACTCATCTCGCGTTCTTGGCCGAGGGAGCCGGCGTACAGCTTCCAGGTCATGTGGCCAGCATGACTAAGCCGCTCCTGGCAAACCAGAGCAGCACACGGAAACACCGTTTACCTTCCCGCTGTAGCGGTACCTATTTATCTACTTGCACTTGACGTGCTTTCAAACTGCTAGGTTGGCAGGAGCAGGGACTGAGCAACGGGAGCTCACCCTGTCACGGGGATTCGAACCGCCAACCTTCTGATTGGCAAGCCCTAGGCTCTGTGGTTTAACTCACAGTGCCACCCACATCCCAAAACTTAGACAAACCTAAATAGATGTATTTGCTACACAGCTGTAACTTGAGGAATCGGGGCTCAAGAACTAGCCTATCTGGTCTATTCTCTCCATCTACAAATGGAACAGCACACATAATGTGTGGCCATCATCTTCCAACTCTTAAGATTGATGTTGTCCTATCGCTACAGCACCCCAACCTTTCCCTTTCATTTCAAAGTAAATGAGATCTTAATAGCAAATATAGCATATTTCACTGAACAGCAGTTGAAAGTGGCAAGTAGTGATAGCACACAAAATTAGTCGGCCTAGGATAGTATGCTCTTGTTCTTCATTAAGAGGCTTTCAAATGCAGAGGAAAAGTGAAGTATTGCCATACCGGTAGGAGCGACCTGCCCTCTGAAGTGATAAGGACATTAATGTTGCATGGGAATTCCATCTGGTGGTAACTGAAGTCATAATCCACCTTCTGCCAAGTTATCAGGTGACCTAGTGCTGTCACATTGTGAACACCTACAGGAAAAAAAAATCCTCTGAAATGTAGATGCAAAGTCTTCAGATTTAAACAAAACACAGTCTTTCAATGATCAGCTGGCAGTTATTTTGTGCAGTATATTACTATCTAGGAATAAATTATCCACTTAAATCACAAAAATCTATGTTATATCACACACACACACACTTCAGCAGGTGTGGCGTCTACTCCAAGAGTTGATGTAATATTACTGTATGTATCATGGCATGTTTCCAGTTCACAGGGATATTAGGTCAAGTCCTAGAGTAGATCCTGGAGTATATATTTGGAAGGAGACAGAATGGAGAATTATATTTTGCACAAGTATATAGCTTCTGCTGTTACAGCTTCTACTGTGCATTCAGTATATCAGTTAAGAATTCCAGGTACTACAGTATCTGTTGAACTAAGTCGCAGAACAAAAAAGCTAGCAATTTCAGCTTTTCAACACCAGAAACTAGTCATCTGAATAAGGAGGGTGCTGGAAAGGGGGGAAAATTAGAGTTTCAGGGTTCCATGAACTTCCATCTATAAGCAATAGCTTTTGTTTCCAGAAATCCTATTGTTCTTGCTTATTCATTCTTCCCTTGTGCCTGCTTAAGTGCTGCAGTGTCCATTTGCTAGGATATATATATCACCAGATGCTATGGTACCCAACATGTCCAGCTGGAAAAGTGCTGTAGCAATCCCTGTGGTCCATGGAACAAGTACTACTACAGCATCAGCATGATTTCAAAAGAAGCTAAGAGACCAAATATGAAGCTCCAGATAGAGGACATGTCTGTTCCCTGATCAGGGAAAGAAATTTAATTCTTCTTTGGCGATCATTTGTAGCCAAGTAAGATGGTCTTCCATGAAAACCGTCTTAACAGTGAGTCAGTAAGTGACTGTGGAGGCCAATTCTGGATCCACCCATCCTTCCACAGTGGGGACATTGGTTTCCAGGCAGACGTTGATCATGGTGAGGGTTTGCCAAATGTGGCTTGCTTTTAGCTTGTTTCTCCTTTTCGCCCTGAGTTTGTGCTTCTTCAAAGTCCATGACACCTTTGGTAAAGGCTGTGCTCCAACTGGAGCACTCAAAGGCCAGTGTTTCCCAGTTATCAGCACTTACACTACATTTTTAAAGATTTGACTTTAAGAACCTCTTTAGTTGTCCACTGGTATTTCACTTTCCATTCTTAAGCTGGGAATAGAGTATAGTCATACCTCAGGTTGAGTACGCTGCGGGTTGCGTACTCGGCTGACCTGGAAGTGTTTATTTCCGGATTCTGCTGCGTGTGCATGCGCAGAAGCGTTCTGTGTGCTCTGTGCATGTGCAGAAGTGCTCTATCTCCGCAAAACTGGAGGTAGGTGTTCCAGTTAGTGAACTTTGCCTCGGAAGAGGAACAGAAGCTGAATGGTGGAAGGGCAGTGGTAGCAGGAGGGAAAGCGTGCCTCGTTTAAGAACACTTTGGTTTAAGAACGGACTTCTGGAATGAATTAAGTTTGTAAACTGAGGTACCACTGCATACAGTAGCAGACAAGAGACACTACCACTTATGTGGTGGCAACTACTATTCCATCCTACTGACCACGTTGTACCTACCAACATCTGCTTTTAAAGCAGAAATGCAGTACTTGAGCATTCCTTCATTTACTATGTCCCTGAGAAAGAAAGGATCGTGGTAGCAATTTGTGACTGTGGGTGACTCCTGTTTTACACATTTGTAGCCTACAGACTAGGCCCTCATTACATGCTCTTTCAAGCGTAACTAACATTAAGACAAAGTATGATCGCAATATTTTATGATCCAACAGAATCAGAAAACCTGCTGGTAGAAAAGTTTAAGATAGCCTGGGCGTTTTGCATAGGAGTTATGAAAATAGCCCAATAATATTATAAGGAGGCTTCACTATTTTAAGCCAAGAAACGTAACTAAATGACAGCAGAAGCTCTATTCTCCCAAGAATGATCTACTGATATAGTGAATTACAGATTTAAGTTTTAGTTTCCCTTAATACAGAGTTTTTCAATAGATGCCTGAGGCTAATAGTGGTAATACTGAGTGAGGAAGCTAACAATATGTTCAGAACTGGCTCGAGCTGGAGGCTCCCACGCTGGGAAAGGCAGCAGTGACTCAGCAAAGCTGGAAACAGCTGCCTTTAGAGCAGCGAACATTCATTCCACCAACGGGCAGAAAGGAAGGAATTCCTTATTAAGTCTTCACAAAAGTACACTGTGAAGTGTACTAAGTTAAGTGAAAACGGAGCAAATTCCCACCCGCCATATCAAACACAAGGTAACAAATTGACTGTTCCATGCACATGTCAGGTTGATCAGAACAAACAAGGCATGGAGTAACTGGAACAATGAATTAAAGTGTTAAGCAGATTTAAGTAATGGTTTTAAATTTAAAGGCTTAAGATTTTGTAGGAGCACTGAGCCAAGTTTTTGTGAACTGCCCTGGAAACTCTCAATGGTAGTAAAAAAAAAAAATCTTTAAAACAAGCAAATAAAAAAATTAATAGTGCTGATCCAGATTTGTCCTTCTGTGAATGGGAGGGCTTATTCCTTTTGCAGATGTAACTCAAAAATCAGTGAAGTTCCTGTTAGAGGAAAGCAAAGCAATTTCTGTCAATTTTGCTTTCCTCCCAGAGCCACCTTTTATGCTGCAGAAATCAGCAAAAAAAATCTCCTTCCAGTTGAGTTGCGAACTGGCACCTATTTATCAAACCCTCCATCTTGATACTAAGCATGGGATCTGAAAGGACTTTAATCCTCATTTTCTGCAGTACTTTAAGCACAGCCACAGTACTCTGCTCTAATCATGCTAATCTGTAAAAATTGGTTAGCTACATATAACATGGATTGTAACGTATGAGAATTTGTTATATATTACAGAGACAATGGCTTGGATCCTAGGTTGCTACTGCTTATGAAAAAGGGCAACTTCCATCAAATTCTCTGTCTGCAGCCCCCTGCGCCATATCTTTACAAAGGAGGTTGCAAAGGCAAAGGGGAGGTTATGTGAACTCTGATGTTTGTCAGAAGGGAAGTTATGATATAAGCCAAGCAGTGGATGGAAACCCTGATCTCGCTGACACCTTAGATAAAATGTCCAATTATTTCAAGGAATAGGATTGCCAGCTTGAGAAAACGCACATACATTTTGGGGGTAAACCACTAGGTTAACTAGCACAAAGGTCCTGCCTGTGGCTGTTGGAATTGGGAGTCTACCCCTGTTATAAAACAAAGATGCCAGCAGTATAAGGAGATGAAGTCGGCACTGCTTCCAAACGGAGCAAAATGATCAGAAACAAAAGTAGGCGGCAGAAACAAATATAAAGCTACCGTAGTAAAGTTCAGGTACTCTGCCCTAAGCAATAAAGTTACAGACTGGAGCCAGTTAGACACACCGTCCAATTAAACTGACACAGATGTGATGACAAAAATGGGTCAACCGAGAGATAACTCTGTAAAATAATGACAGTGCAACCTGAACAGCCAACATTATCCTTTCTAAATGCAGCGATCTGGTTTCTTCTTAATATTTCTGTTAATGCAAGAGAGCTTTGCATTGGGATAATGAATGGATGAAACCCAAATACCAACCTCTAGTGTCAAGCTGTCCTTGCTCAAGCAGAGTCTCATCTATCACAAGGGAGGTATTGCTTGCCAGCTGTAGTACTCCACTGACTAAGCGGTTAGCTGTGTAGTCCTTGTGAGGGTTAAACTTTAAGCAGTTCATGTTCTCTATGGTCATGGGCAGGCGATAGGACTGCCAAGAAAAAAAAAGTTACAAGTTTTCCACTAAGAAGTGTTCCTTTGACAGACAAAACTACACTAAAACAATAACAGAGATATAACAAGATATAACAAGTCAATACACACACACACGATTCCAAAGGAAGTATCAAATAGCTGCAAACAGCAACCACGCAGACATCACAAGTTAAATGGGGAATACAAATGTTTATTCTCAATACACTTAGATATTTCATTAGTAAACTTTTTTTAAAAAGAGAACTGTAGCGAGTTAAGTTTTGTGTGTATTAGTTTTAAAAGATGCAAATCCTATGTGTTTGCGGAGTTTCCTTAAAGCTCCAAATTATCATAGTACCCTTGAGTACTAAAGATGTTGCGTAAGGCAAAATAAACTCTATTCCCCAAAAATATATATACCATAGAATTCCACATACAGATACTCCATTTCTCCATTTAGGTGTTGGCCACTACTATGACCAAGGAACTGAATGTATTGTTCCAATAGCAGTCTTCACAGCTATTGGAACAGAAATATTGTAGGAAAGTGTGCACCTGCCTTTTTTAGGTATACCTCTAACACCTCCAGTTCTGCAATGAAACATCTAGGTGGCTACTGTATTAACATACTCATATAGGTGAACTATTGCACAATCAGTTGCTCCACAAAGCATTTATATATATAGAATTCTTACTGCAGGTACTAGCTGCTGAATAATATGGTATATGTGCTCCGTGTAGACATTATTTCTTGGACAGCCGCTTAAGTTGACTGTGAATTTTCCCAGAGGAAGAACATCTCTTCTTGCATAGCTAGAAAACACACAAAAGAGAAAGCTAACATTTTGAAATTGCTAGAGTGATTGCAAGAAGTTAGTGGCAAATTCATGGTTTTTTTAAAATAAAAAAGCAGATGTCTAGATGTCTCAAGGCTAATAGAAAGCTCAAAAATTGTTTTCCCTCCCCAAACTTTGTAAAGTCAGCTTCAGTTTTATACATCTGAATACCAGAAGAGACCTCAGCTCCATACGTAGATGACGAATGATGATTGGGAGCACAGTTGAGGATATCAATGGTTCAGGTGGTAAATTATTCAGAATCTCCAAATTCTCCTCCACAATTATTTCAATCATCAGGAAAGGCTGAGGTAGTTACAAATATTGGCTCAGCCCTCCCCCTTTTCACTGCCCTCTTAAGAAGGAGAGAAGCCCTGAAGGAATTACATTTCAGGATGGTTTTGTTATAATTAAGTGTTTATTGGGTGAGGCGCAAGGACGGCTTATGTGTCCAGTTAATTGCTCCTTTCAATGGAAGGTGAGAAACAAAACATCCAAACTCAAATGCCCAGGTAGAGAAGTTGCCAAGAATGAGAATGAGATGCAAATAACATATGGAACACATAAGACAATGAGGTCCGTAACTTCCTGATGCTATAGGAGCCCAGTCTGGAGGCGAGCTGAAGGCCCAACCTTAGATGATGAAAAAAAGAGTACAATTTAACGGAAGTAAATTTGGAGAATTTTTGTCCAGAATGTACCACCCTTGAGCAAATTCTCACTCGTTCTTACAAGAATTAGCTGCAGTGAGCCTTGGGCTCAACTGCTTTCCCACCCTCCTCTGGTGCAGTCAAGAGTAGTAAGTTGGCAGGTAAGTATTATGCTCAAATTTGGTTAAACTGTGGTTAGTATTAAATATGGTTAGTTGAAACTACCATCAAGCCAAAGCTAGGGTTGCCAGACTCAACAGAGGACAGGACTTCTGTGCCTTTAATTGTCCTGCTCTCTTTTGACTCTGGAAACCTTAAAGAGAAACCAGCAGACCCTTTGTTTAATTTCCAAGCAAAGGGTCTGCTGGTTCCTCTTTAAGATTTCCAGAGTCAAAAGAGAGCAGGGCAATTAAAGGCACAGAAGTCCTGTCCTCTATTGAGTCTGGCAACCCTAGCCAAAGCATATGAAGCTACCTATAGGTAGGACTAACCACAGTTTAGGATTCAGAGCCAACATTGAGCTGAGGTTTATTGAAACAGAGCTGTACTGGTGGAGGAAGGAGAGCACATGACCCTGAAGTTGGTGCATATAATGACCCATATTTTATCACACATATGTGCTGCCCCCATTGTGTGAAAGCTTCCTAGAGTTCTTGCTTAAGGGAAGCACCATCCATAGCTGCCAAGTTATCCCTTATTTTAAGGGATTTTCCCTTATGCTGAATAGGCTTCCTCGCGAGAAAAGGGAAAACTTGGCAGCTATGGCACCATCTTCAATTTCTTGGGCAATCAAATACCCAAGGATATTCCTGCGTATTTGGGTTCAATACATTAAAACATCTGCTCTGGTTATTAGTTCATAGCTGTTATTTTATCTCTTTGAGCCCCTGAAAGAACACTTAAGAATCTGCTGAGCTGCATGCTAAATCCTAGATTTAAAAAGGGTTGTATGGGAAAAATAAAATGTTCTAAATAGCTGACCAGGTTACTTACACTGTGGAAATGAGATGCAATATAAGGTACTCAGCAGCCAGGCTGTCTCCCAAGAAGGCATGAGTGAGGAAGCCAAGAAGCTCTGCTCTGACTGGTGACAGTTCAGACATAAAACTAGAAACAACTAACAGAGAACAGTAGGGAGTAGACAGAAATACCATTGCCTAACAGTCATATAAAATACAGTTCTTTTTATATGAATGAGTATCAACTGGAGAAAAGACTGGACAACATACAGCTCTATATCCAGCATAAGAGCAAATTTTGCATCTTGCTGTAAAACTTTGCCCACCTACGTTTCACACCATGCTACTTTGTCCAACAGTTGGGGCAAAGTTTCTCAACATAGGCCCTTACTAATATTATTATAGATTCAACATAACTTCTCTCTTATTATATACTTTCCTAAGACACTAACCAATACTATAAAAAAAAATCTGGTCTGCAAAGCAGTACATAATTACACAAGCCAGAACACTATATATATATGTATGTGTGTGTGTGTGTTTAAAGAATATAGATTACACAAGAACACAGGGATGTGTTTGTCATTACAAAGAGCACAGAACTTCAGAATACTACCACCAAGAGGCAAGAAGAGCATGGTTGGATTTGGATCTTGCCATGAAGAGAAGGAGGTGACCCTAACCCTGAAGGAGGATACTGTGCTACAGACTGGCCTCCATGAGCCAGTCCGGGTTTGAATTTGAGAGGTCTGCTGCTTAGCTTCTGGTCTGTAGGTGCCCTCTGCAGGACAGGACCAATGAACACATTGGCCAACATGCAGCAGCATCACTAAATGTTTGGGGAGGCCACTCGTTGGTGACATTTTCATGTAACACTAAAGCATAGTTTAGCACAATATGAATGGGCAGGACAGGCACTGGATTACATGCTTCCCCTTATCCTTTGCACACATGTCTGGGAGGCGCTGTTTGCAAGCTTCTGCTCTTGATTTAAGGTGCAGCTTGCAGATTCATCTGGATCTAGAAATGTGCTTAGCCTTAACTATGGTTTGTTCTGCAGGCCACTGTCAGTAACTATGGTTTGAAGTTGGCTTGTTTGAAAATCAACCATGGTTAATATTAACTACAGTGTAAATGAAACAGCAGCTGTGGTTATGTAAAAGCAGAAGCTGCATGCGAGAAAGGATGGGAGCCTAAGATGCAATGTAGCTGATTCATACAGCGCTCAACTATGGCTCAGTGGAACATGCAGATGTAGACATTAAAACAGCATGTTGTACATGGATTATATGGAAGGTTATTTTAATAATGTCTCCTTTTTAATCTTAATTTGTAAACTACAGAGAATATAAAATTGAAAGGTGGCATATACACATTTTCTAATCTTGCAGTCCTTGGGAGAGTGTGCCAGGGGTCAAATAAGGTTTCAAATCTACCTCTGAGTGGGCAGGCCTCCCTCTGCAAGGCCTTCCTCTGTAGCCTGCACCTTACAAAATTCAGTAAAGGAAAAGGGGTATGTCATGGGAGAGCAGGGAAAGGTAATAGATCCAAAAAAGTCCCAGTCTCCTGACATTATTCATCCCAAATGAGTAAACATATGCAAGTCCCGAAGAAAAAGAAAGAGCAGGTGGCAACAGGACCCCCCCCAACCCCCCCCCACTGCTTTACGCTCCCTTTTGTCCTGCAGGGCACCGAAAAAGGTGTTTGCCCTTCAGTTCTCCCTCCCCCACACTGTTTGGATTGCTCTGTAAATAAATAACAATTAAGAAAGTAGTACTGATTATATTGTAATATTTTATCTTTACTCATTACTGTCTACTTTCAAACACAGGATGAATGGCAACTTGAACTTGGACAGAATTGAAGCTAATAAAGCAATTTATTTATTAATTTTCTTCCCCTTTTATGCAAACATTTCTCTAGCGAAATTCAGTGCCCACTTAATAGCTGGCATAACCCACACTTTTAATTAACACTTGTGCTTAAATGAGAAAATTCAATGTATAAAAAGACCCACCCAATTTTCCTTAAATAAAGCTGGGAAATACATAATCATTAATATAAGCTTTGATTTTTTTAGGAGGCTGGCTTCTGCCTCAGAGCAGCATCTAGCAGGGCAACAGCTAGATTTTTACTTAATATTGTAATTAAGAGCTGTTTCGTCAGCTTCCATTCCTTTGCTGAAAAACAACCGATTTGGATTCATGAATCCTGTTCACAGTGAATCCCCCATTAAAGGAATCTGAATGGTTTTTGAGCCAAGGGACATATGCTGTAGGATCCATAGCGACCAGCTATGTTTATAAAAGGATTCAATATGCTCCGTCTCCACCCAGGATCTCATAGTAAAACTTGTAGCCAAAATATAAACAACTTGTGTAAGGAAGAGAAACTACTACTAAAAAAAAAAGTGCCAGGAAGCAAAATCAAGGTCAGTTAAAAACCAAAGAGATCAGTGTTGATAGTAACCTTCTTTAACTATTTGGAGTATGGATCTTTGTAACATACACACTATAATCCTATGATTGCATATTTCATATGGATTTGTTCACCAGCTGAAAGTACAAAATTTACACCAGAGCCTTAACTGTTGCTACAGGGGGTAAGCAATGGTTACTTAGGACTGGCATGGGGGCGGGCGGGTATTTTCTAGGAATAAGCTTATATTAAGTCACATTTCTCAAATAAAAAAAACCACAATGCCAATGTATTTGTGGAAAATCTGGAAAAACCTTAAAATCAAAGGCTTAAAAGATGTTTAGAAGAATACCTTTGTGATCTGAATACGTAGGACTCTGGGAACAAGCTTATTTCTTTGTGTACGAGAAAGTGGAAACAATAAAGTCCAGTGCAGACATTCATCAGTAATGAGGTAATCTTTCTTTTAATAGCTTAACTACTTACAGCTCTTGCTTTCCTCTTCATTAAGGCAGGCAGGCAATAATGGATTTATGTGTTGAAGTTTCTGTGCTAAAATCACATGGATTCTGGGAACTAATGAGGCTGGGGGACTATGAACCCTCTGTTCTTCCATTGTGTCCATACATTCCATAGACTCCACTGGAGAGGATGAATTCTCCCTAGTAAATAAAAACAGCCAAGCTTAAGACATATTTCGTGCAGTTATACAGGGGCGATCAATGAATACAATGACATATAAAATACATGACTAAAAAACGTACACTATGAAAACTGGGAGGGGCAAGTCCTACTAAGAAGGACAGCTATTACAAGGTTTCAACCCCACTTAGAATCAAAACCTGCCACCATGTACTTCTGTGGGAGGAAACTATAAGCTCTACAGGGGAAGGTATTACACATAATAGGCCTCTTTGCTACGGTGGTTGAGGCCAAGATGCAGCAGCATGTGACCAAAAGGAAAAAGGCAACATGGCTAGAAATCCTTCCCAATGTTGCATACACATAACACTTCCAGCATTCTAACAGAGCAATCCTAAGTGGGGTCTGGAGTGGTGCCAGTGTGGTGACTGGCATGGATGTGGCAGCCAACTAGTTCAAGAAGTGTGTGTATGTCCTGTAACTTTCCACAACATCAACTCCAGACTGAAGGACCCATAGATTGGTCTGGGGGCTTCCTGCTGGTTACACTGTCAACAACATAGCTGAGCTTGATTGACGAATGAAGAGGTCTTCCTTCTCACATTGCCTGTCACCCTCATAGCGCTGTGTGCTTAAGGAGACAGCAGGGCATGTGCAACTATGCTGTCAACACCATAGTAAAAGCTGAGCTTAGCTTGCTATTGCAAAAACTGCATCATACTTCTGCTTATTTATACTGCGAATTTGGTTTAAAGAACATTTCATCATCCTTATGGTGTTCATAAACACCTTCCCCATAATTCTATGGAGTGGGAAACAGGCTGAGAGACATACAACAAGTACACGGAAGAGGTAGGACTCTAATCCAAATTTCCCACACTCATGTCCCACCCTGTCCACTGAATTGCACTGGAAACAAAGCAGGATCAGCCTGTGGACAGCCAGCGATCTTCAAAAGAAAGATACTGATATAAATTTCCTGTGTTTCAGTTCTGAAGCACACTGACCAAAGGGTTAAGGACATACTGCCACTTTTATACTGACAAATTACAAATAAAATACTTAAATATTTTTTGTAGCTCAATTCTGTGTGCCTTTCGGTCTTCATCATTATTATCATTAATAATTGTAAATGTTGATCTTATTAATATTAAAATGTTACCTATCTTCGTTGTTCACCATGTTCAGGACTGGATCGACAGATAAAATCCCGTACACCTCAAGAACATCATTCACTTTGAAACTATCTCCGTTTTCATATATCTGTCACAAAGAGTATTTTTAAGAGAAGAGACAGATTATAGTAACATAATGCATAGAGCTGAATATTAAGCCAGGACTTATCTTTACAGGAATGAGCAACGGCAAATAGGAATTGATGAATCTGTCAATTTCAGTTTCTTCCAGATGCTCATTCCTCCAATATCAAGTTCAGTTCTTCACTTTTCTGCATCAATTTGTGAATTTCTTTTTAAAACGGTCTCCCAAAAATTCACCCACGTTTTAGTGCTCATTTTCCCCAATACACACATTTCTGTAAACCTTTTCTTCTAATGTGTATATTACTTATGTTATTTTTACTAATATATGCATGTTTTATGTATACTGTCCCCCTACACATTTATGCATACTGTACATTATTTGGGTGGAGAACTGCACAGCAAAATTCAGAGAAGCGAGATAGCTGCATTTCAGCTCACGTATTGTTTTGGGTTCTGCCAATTAGGTAGGTTCACATTTGCAGTGTGAAGTGAATTGAATTTCTGCCTCATTCCTCACTAGTCTCATACTCTTGTACTTTCCCTTCTTTCTTTTGGTAAGGCTGCAAGGAGGACTCTGGAAGTGTTCGCTTCTGTTTTGGATTAACTGCAGCTTGTCACAGTCTCTGAATGCAGACAAAATGTGGTTAATCTTAACTATATTGTACTGAAAAAAGCAGATTTTGAACCTTGGATTACTGGTTTGTTTCAACAAACCATAATTAAGATTAATTGCAGTTTAGGACTTTAGGATTTTGAGTAAACTACAGTTACTCCAAAAGAAGCAACAGCTTTAGATCTTTTCTTTGTGGCCACAGTGGATGAGCACAGAGGGAAGGGAGAGCACAAACCTGAGGCTCGCTGCAGCTCATTCCTGTAACAATAAACCATCCAAATACAAATGGTATCTGAAGAAGTGTGCATGCACACAAAAGCTCATACCAATAACAAACTTAGTTGGTCTCTAAGGTGCTACTGGAAGGATTTTTTAAAAATTTGTTTCATCCAAATACAGCCAGTGTATTTCTCTAGCAAAATCATGCAGTAGATCTTAACTTAACCGTAGAGACTTAAGAGAGCAAGCAGAAGTATTGGTTTCTTGCACATTTCATTATATCTGCCACTTATTGGTCGCAGACACCTGTAATAACTACCTGCATTTCACCCATTTCCATGACTTTAGCACTGAACTTTACTCTTTACAGAGAATATATTAATCATTTCAGAAATATGCAGCAGTAATGGTCAGAGCTGCATAACACACAACCCTTTACTAATCAATACGCACAACCCCCAGCACAGACACAACAACTGTTGGTCTACTTCTTAGCTCACATTCCAGTTTTTGGAGACCTACTTTGGAGATTTATGTATTGTCCTTCATTGTGTGAGATACGAGTATCCTGCTGTTTCACCTATGTCAACTCACATAAAATATATGATCATGGTTGTTTTTTTAAAGAATGCACATATAACCTCATAACTTCATCTGAATAAATAGGATTAAAAGAACATGACATCTCAAGTGTCTAGTTATGTGAGTACAACTGCAGCTACACATACTTCTGTGTTCTGAATTATAATAATATACCCTAGTTAAACAGTGCATTTAATGGCAGGATTTATTTTAAGGATTACATTATTTTGGTTTTCTTAAGAACAGAAGAGGCTTGCTGTATCAGGCCAGAGGCTCTTTAGCCCAGTATCCTCTTCTCACAATGGCCACCCAATGGCCACCCCACATGTCTATGAGAAGCCTGCAAACAGCACCTGACTGCAGCCACACACTCACTCTTATGACTCCTCAGTAATGGGCATTCAGAAGCTTATTATCTTCATCAGTGGAGGTGGAACTTAGCCTCCATATTTCGCCAATGGATTTAACACGTAAACAAGGTAATGCTTAATACTGCTTGATAGGCTTATTACCTTCACAAGGCATGCAGGGCCTTTCTCTCCTGGAAGTGGAAAGTTTAGATCTAGCGGAGGTGAGCAGTTTAAGGAGATCGTCTGATGTCTTGCAGATGCTTCTGTTTCTAATCGCTTTGGCTCTCCACTCCCATGGATATCAGGCACACTTCCTGCAAGTTAGAAGAAGCAGTTTCTAATCAAAGTCTGAAGTTGAAATAAAAACTTCCAGTTTTTCAAAGAAGCTTTAAAAGGCCAGAGGTTCCCCACCAAAGCTTTAAAATGTGCTGAACTACAAGGATTAGGGTAAAAAAAGAGTAAATGTTGTAATGGGGTGCATCCAATGTAGTGCAAAATTAGAAGCATACAGTACTTGTTTTGGTGGTGAAATATTTTGCACCAGTAGAATGTTGTTGTGCAAGAGAATGCATAAGCAAGATGCTGGTAACAATCAGTTGCACAACAAGTTTTGACTAGCACAGCTGCTGCGCTGGATTCCTCTGTTAGGCAACATTAAACTCACCAGTCCATTACTGCAAGAGCCCTTGATCTAGTGGAGAGAGAATCATGGATGGAGCCCAGTAAGTGGAGCTTTGCTCTTCATGTATTTTTCAGAGTACAAAAAAAAAATGTGCTTCAATATAACAGCTATTAAGAAGTGACTTAAAATAAAAACCATCAATGTCTAATCAGTTGATACCCTGATGTTGCTCTCTCTGTTTAGATGGATGCAACTCCATATCTTCATCTTCCTCATAACTCCTCTTGTGGCGACTTGGTGTGTAGGATGTTGAAGGGCAAACTCGAGCTTGGCTTACACTGGTATAGGCTTAAATCTCTAGTTAAGGACAATAGCATTTACTGAAGTGATCAACCCAATCAACCTGGTATTTCAATTGTATGGAATGGTTTAAAATAAGACGGGGGAACAAGACACTATTCTGTCATGGGATGTATGCAACAAAAGAACACATTCCACATAACAGTGCTGTGCCATACATTCTAAATGCAAATGGACCATACCCTTAGCTATGCTTATTCTTTCACCACCGTTTGGGAGATTTCTGCTTTGAGTGGTTCTACAGAGATAGAGCTCAACCACAGGAAAGGGAAAGGCCACAGCTCTGTGGTACAATCTCTGCTTTACATACAGAAGGTCCCAGGTTCAATCACCAGCATCTCGAGATAAGGCTGGCCTGAAACTCTAGAGAGCTGCCCCCTTTCAGTGTAGACAATCCTGAGCTAGATAGACCAAGAATGTGACTCAATATATAGTTAGCTTCCTATGTTCCTAAAGGTGTAGAAAAATAATAAAGAATCATTGGCAAGTGGCAGCAGGCTGTACCCAAATGGTGACGGAACGTTATTTGGCTCCCGTGGCCCAAAGTCCTCCATTCCTGAATTATAATGTTATTAGTTTAATTGCACAGTATCATCAACAAAATCCCAGATCCAAAATGTTGTCAAAAGCCGTTAATAACCCTTGTTAATCTGCCTCACACTTGCCTTTATCTTTACAAACTTCCACCTTTCCAAGTTATTGTGACGATTCTCTATAGCCTAAGGCAGGATATTACTGTCACAATTCTCTATATAGCCTTAGGCTATAGAGAATCATGAAAATAACTTGCATCTCCTAGCATATGAAACTCCTTAGGAACATTTTCTATCTAATCTAACAAACTCCACTGAAGTGACATAATTCAGCCTCAGTTACAGGATTAACCACAGCTACTTCCACCAGCTGAGTAATTTTACTGGTCTTAAAGCTACATTCAAGCTTGCCTTTCTCCCTCAAAAAGGTAATCTACAATGTATACTAAATTTGATAGGATTTGTTATCTTTGGATTAACCACCAGAGGGAGTCATACTTTTCGGAAGACTTCAATTTAATAGTATTTTAAAATTTTAAAAATGTACAAAGCTACTCATCTGCTTGTGTGGATATGCCTGTAAAAACTGACCCTACATTTTTATGGAATAATTAAAAAACAACACTTCAACTTTCTTTGTAGGACAGCACAGCACCTTTTCTTCAGATTTCAAGGCACTTTAATCAGATAGCTCAGTCGGTAGATCATAAGGCTCTTAATCTCAGGGTTGTGGGTTACAGCCCCATGCTGAGCAAAAGATTCCTGCATTGCAGAGGTTGGACTAGATGACCCTGGTGATCTCTTCCAACTCTACAATTTTCTTTCTCCACCCCACACTGCATATATATTTTTCTAAATATCAGCATACAGCAGAGTCAATGAACTGCAAAGGATATTTCTTTCACCCATGCCGACTCTCCAGGCACTGGAACACAGTAAAAAGTCTGTCTGTCTCCTGTTACTATTTGTTTAGGGTTTAAGTCTATTTCTTGATGAGGCTAGAAAAGAATCAAGTGACATTACACAACATTAGAATACTAGATATCCAATAATATTTGGCCATGTTCACTTCAAATAATTCTAGCCTACTTGGTCAGTTTCAACAGAAGTTAATCTACCAGAATATTAAAGAGTTCAAAAGTATTTATGTTTCAGAAAGGGTTGCAGATTCATATAGTGGTACTCCTTTTCACACTAAGATACAATAAATTATGTTCTTCCAACAACCATTTTCATGGTGCAGCTGATGCTTTAAACCATTTTAAATGCAAAAACAAAACATCTGAAAATAGTTTTCCTATTATGGAACAATAATCATGCAGGTTTTATTCTTAGAAACTGGAATAACTGCTTCATCATAATCACAGGTTCTGATAGTTAATACTGCAGAACTATGATACTAGCAGGTAGGTAGCCGTGTTGGTCTGGATCGAAGTAAAATAAAAAAATTCCTTCAGTAGCACCTTAAAGACCAACTAAGTTTTTATTTTGGTATGAGCTTTCGTGTGCATGCACACTTCTTCAGGACTTCTTCAGAAGTGTGCATGCACACGAAAGCTCATACCAAAATAAAAACTTAGTTGGTCTTTAAGGTGCTACTGAAGGAATTTTTTTATTTTACTATGATACTAGCAGTCACAAAAATAAACAAATAAAATGGGCTTATTTAACAATTTGATATTGTATGCCATAATGACGCATCAATGCTTGCATCACTCAGACAAAAAACCCCAGTATAATGTAAGAATTAAAGCTCAAATTAAATTAAAACATTGAATCAATCAATATACTTTAATAAAAGCCTCATTCTCTTGATGCCAAATCTTTATGTAGCCAAAATGGCAACATCCATGAGCAAGAAGGATGTATCAGCAGATGTGGAGGAATCCCAAAGTTTGCAGGAGTACCAATCAAAATATTGGAGGGGGGGATCTAAAAATGGGGGTGGAGTGACCTGAAATGACCTATGGAAGACTGAACATGCTCACTATCCATAAAATGCTGACGGGGCTGGAGAAACAACAGAGTGGAAATGAGGATCTTGAAGAAGGGCATGGCTGGTTTGTTGGAAGCCAGTAAATGAGACTTTACACTGCAATGTTTTATTACTGATGCTACTTGTTTATAACTAAATCTCAATGTTCAAAGAACCATGAATTTTCAGGTAACAATCTTATTAAGAAAAATAAACATTCTGTGGCAACAGCATCATTGTAGCATGAGCTTTCATAATCAAAAGCCCACTTCATGCATCTGTTGAAGGAAGGTCTTGTCTTGTTTGTGAAAGCTCATGTCACAAGACTTGTTTTTACACCAGCAGACCAATGTGGCTACTCTCCTAGAATGTAGGCATAAATGAGACTTTCTATATTTTTAAAAAAATGAAAATGAATTCAGTACTAGATGCACCAAAAGAATCAGATCATCAAAACCAGTTTGATAGTCTGTTCTATTTCCACTTCACACTATTGTCTGTGTAATACAGGACAGAGGCATTATCAAGTACACCACTAAATACATTCTTAGTTGTAGTGCTGGAATCAACTTTTTGCCAATACAGAAAAATATCCCTGCATACATATCCTTGTTGAAATAAACTTCTCTGAAGTACTATTTTTTCTTTAAGTAGGCACCCCCAAACTTCAGCCCTCCAGATGTTTTGGACTACAATTCCCATCTTCCCTGACCACTGGTCCTGTTAGCTAGGGATCATGGGAGTTGTAGGCCAAAACATCTGGAGGGCCGCAGTTTGGGGATGCCTGCTTTAGAGAGAGGTGCAAGAGAAGCATGGCGGGGGCACATATCTATGGGATGACATTGCACAGAATTAAGAAACATTACTTGCAAGGTTCGGGTTTATCCCTTTAAAACCTACATTTAAACCCCCACAAACTGCTAGATGTTTTATTCAAAGGGAGGAATTCAATGTTACTCTTCTAATCGTTCTGTCAGTGCAAGCATTACAGCTTGCCCAGCCAAACCATCTCCCCTCTGGATTCTGGGGATTATTCAAACCCCAAACGAAAAATGGGCGGGGGACGGGGGACGGACAGGGAGCTATATTTGCCATATTATCACTCACCCCACATTCTGCTACATCTCTGTATTTTCCAAAATGCAAAACCTATTAAAAAGAAGACAATGTGAGATCACTGTTGTATCCTACATCAGTTCACATTCATTTCTATGCATAACAGAAGCATCTTCAATTGTGCTTATGCTTTAAGTATCAGCATTGCACTACATATTTCAAAGTAAAGATCAAAATAAATCTGTCAAATAATTTAATTTAATATGGGGAAAATGCCTTCTGAAAGCAGCTACAAAATACTCCTACAGAAGAAGAGCTAAATCATGATGGCTTGTGGCTCTGCTTGACACAGATGTTCAGGAACTATTGGGAGGCTAATAATCAAAATATGATTATGTAAATTTCATATTTAAAAAGGGCACACCCCTTCAGTTATACCAATAATTGATGTGGTGGCCTGGCTTCCCAAGAGGCACTGCTGAACCTTCTGCCATGCTAATTAATATGCAAAGCAGTTCAGCTGAGAGCAAGTCCAAGATAGTACTTTTATGCCGCAGACATGCCTGTTTCTTTAAAGACCTGGAAGTCGTCCATCTAAGTAGGGTCGTCTCAGTCTTAGTAGGAATATCTGTAGGTCTCAGTCCTTGAGTAAATCACTGCATATGCCCAGCACAAGAAATGCCAGGGTTTGGAGCATGATAACGATGCACCTATCCAGAGTTAAAACAAAATGAGGAATCCTCTTTCTTAAGGACTGATTACTCACCATCTCCTAATTTCAGATTACTCAAGCGTGGGGTGCTCTTCACTGATGAACTGTTGAGGGATTTTTAAAAGCATGGATTGGTTGCTAATACCCTGTGTGTGTCAGGAGGACTTGTGGAAAGGGAAGTGACTGGGTTTTCCCCCTCTTTCACCCTCTGTCGAACTTCTGCAAAAGCCCCATGGCCCCATGTGACATGGAACAATAAGCAGAAGATTTGAGAGAGGAGCTGGATGATGGCCACCATAAATCATGGCTGATTAGTAAGGCAAGGACACACAGAGAGAGTACGTATTTGTGCATGTGAGAAAGCAATAAGGACCATAATAAAGAAGAACCACTTACACATGATTTAGTATGTATGTCAATTGTTTCATAAACATTCATATAAAATTCAGGATCAAACATATCTTGAACCATACAGCGAAATTTCACTAAACTGTTTGGTTTTAGATAATGTAGAGGGACATCATTCAATGAAGGCACCTGTTGAAGAAAATAATAACATTGAATTACTACTTTCACATGGCATATACAGAATTTTACTCTCTAATGAAACCTTAATTTATATAGTAATTAGGAATCATGAGGAAATCAATCTATTAAAAAATTATAATGTATATTCTTTAGTAATCTAGCAGCAGCCATATTGTTTGTTTATATCAGCCAGTGAAAAAAAATGTTAAGTTCACAATAGTTTTACTACTGTGTATAATAGATAATCGGTATAATAGATAAAACAGATGTGTTTTCTAAGATAGATCCAGCTTTTTAGAAGTCTTTTACCGCTAGATTTTGACCTGGGCAAATGCTGTGGCTCTTTGGTTAAACCACTTCTGCTAACATCTACTTTTCTTTTTGTTAAATGCAGGTGCTAAGAGCCAAGAAAAGATCCATAGCATTTTGAATAACCATGATAAACAGTAAAACTGTATGAATTTAGCATGGTACTGTACTGTCATCATTCAAACCTTCATTTTCTGAATTCACTGTGTGCCCTTCATTACAAGGCTTAATTGTCAATTATCCAGTCTCTCAGGCTATCAGGATGCTGAGCTATAATCACACTTCAGTTTACTCTTTTGTACTTTGGGGATGGGGATGAATTTGCCAGAGAACACTGATGTTCAAATATTTAATCTCAACTAAGCCAACACCGAGTGTCATTCAAACAACTTGTCATCAGAAATAGTGATCTTTCTGGAATGCTTATTATTCTACTCTGGTATGCTCATGTGACTTCCCCTTTGTGTTCATGTCTAATTCTACCTACAGCATGTTTTTACCCTGAACTCCCAGGTAGGTGGGTAGAGGTAGGCAGCCTAGGCATTAGTTAAAGTTGGCACAGGGGAAAGGCAGCTTTTCCTAGTATGGAAATACATTTGTGGGAAAAGCTTCGCTATGATCATATTCACTCTAATTTTGTGTTATGACATGTCCGTCTCCCATGGCAGCCATGTTGTGACTGGCACCCACAATACTCTCTCAAAATCCAAAATTTGCCCAGTAGTTCAAAAGGGTTTGTGACCCCCTCTTCTACAGTATGCCACTGCGAAGACTTATCCTAGAGCAGGCATCCCCAAACTTGGCCCTCCAGCTGTTTTGGAACTACAACTCCCATCAGAACTTGGTGTAATTTAATCACCTAAAATGCAGGTGTAACTAAATCCCCCCAGTAAGAGTGAATGAAAGGACAGAAAATGAAGATTTGCATTTCCCCCGCACCCCGTCAACCAGGAGCAATTAGAATGCAATTTAACTTACAGAGATACGCCTTTTAACTGCTTGGTTAGGACTGCTCTGCCCATCTGCTTGGAACCTTACAATCCTTTTAGGAGTTTTTCTCAGTTCAGTTCGCAAATTTATTTAAAGCAATGTTACAGGAAGATAAAACACAAGAGTACTGCCACCAAAGCAAAAGGGCAGGACCTTGATATGTAAATAAGCCCATTTTTACCCAGTTAGTAGCATTATTTTCTTTCAGCTTCTCTCTGAAGTATTCTGTTACTTTTCTCTCCCATTCAGGATTCAGACTATTTTGAGCTAGGAAAAAAAAAACCAAATGAAATTGAACTATTTCAGAACATTCGACAATCCAATGTATTTGGGCAATAAAATAGAATCCTGACTTAACTGCAAACACAATTTTTGGAAGAATATTGTCAGATAGCATTAATTATTGGAAAAAAATAAAGAGCTTGATTCAAGTAGTAAGGCTAACATTTGTTAGTATTGGAGACAGCATGCCTCTGAATACCAACTGCTGGAGTTCATGAACAAGAAAAATGCCACTGCATTAAATTAAGCAAATTGAATATTTAGACTAGAGATAGGGAATGTGTGGCCTTCCACATGCAGCTGAACTCCAATTCCCATCAACTTATTGATTCCCATCAACTCTAGACAGTATGGCCAGTCTTCAGGGATGATGGGAGTTGTGTTCCAGCAACACATGGGGAGTCACAGGTTCTGAATCCTTGATTTAGTCTGTCAACCAAATGTGGGGTGAAAATTTTTCCAGAAACAGAAAATTTCCCAGTGTTTACAAACTTACAGCAGCTTCAAAACCATTTTGCTGTTTGCAAAGGGCTTTAAGGCAGCTCCCACTCCTGTTTCAGTCTCTTTGAAATATTGCTCTTTGAAGCAGCTCCACGCTTCTCCTTTAAGCAAACAAGTGGTAGAGACGGTGGAAGAGGAGAAAGACACCAGCAGATCTGAATCAATGAAGAGTGTTCAAAACTCCCATTGTTGAAGGTGCATTTTGCGACAGGGAATTTAATTAGCGTGAACAGTTTCTGAGCTCTGGGCACAATACTGTGCCTAAGATTTCAGATTAAAACTGCAGAGTGGAAGGAAAGGAGGACCTTTCTCTGCCTCCCCACTTCCAGCTACTTTCTGAAGATTGGAGAAGAGACCCTCTTAAGAATACGGTATTAGGGGGGTGGGCAGGGGAAGGACTAGACCATGTGAAAAACAAGCATAATATTTTAGCTGCAGTTCATTCATTTTCAGCTTTGTGTTCTTGTTATAAAAAAGTGCACCTAGACATTCCGTTGTTGCACCCATAACCTAGGTTTAAGGTGCCATTTAGTGCCAAGCTTTCATATCTCAGTTTCTTTTGAGCTGATGAGTGGGGATTAAATCCTGCTGCCTTGGCTGCACGATCCTGTTTGCTTCTAGGAACAGGGCATGCAGCCAATGCAGGGTCGGACCCTGTTCTCCTGCCCTCCGTGATGGGTGGGTTGATGTGGTTTGGGGAAAATGGCTGATGGGGTCAAATTGGATTCTATGGAGGCCCAAGATTGACCCATGGGCAGGAAGTCATCCACTCCTGCTCTATAGCATCAGAAAAGTCTCCCAAAATTTTCCAAATATCCCACATTACTGGCAAATAGGATTAATATATACTTTCCATGTCATGAAGAACAAACTGTCCTTGCCAATTAAATGCTTAAAAATCCTGCTAAGGCTTTTTTTTTTTTGAGTCAAGAAGTTGTAAGAACTTAGTAAATCTGACACTCCAAGTTCACTTTATTTTAGATAGCTTATAAGTTTTCATGGCACTTTGTAAGTAGTTGTCTTATTCTCACAAACTTGATAAATGGTGAAAAATTATTTTTGAACAAGAATATTAATTGTGTGAATAATTGTCGTCTATGTGCTGTACAGGTTGCACAATCATTATTAACGGCACATGTTGTATTTCTTCAGCAGAAGCTAGAACCTGCTGGCAGACTGCAGGCTGGGCAGCTGGGAGACAGCTGTGTGTGATTTCTGCTGGAATCCAAGGATGGGGCTATGGGAGAAGCAAGATAATCTTAAGGTGTATTAATGCCATGAAGCTCTCCATCATAGATTTGGGTCATATATACGTGTAAATAAACAATATACCCTAAAGACAGCAGAATCTCTGCTATACTTCATTCTGAAGGAACATGACCTGGAAGTGCCTGGAACCCCTTGAATCTCACACTGCTCTGAGATTCGAGGGGGTGGGGTGCAACAATATAAATTCTGTACTGCAGAAGATATTAGGCATTTGTTTCCATAAAACATATGCTTACAAGTTAATTGTTACCATTGCAGGCTGTCGTTATTCACACCAATCAGTAAGCTACTTGATTTTAGTAGCTCTGTTTTGGTTGTTTAAAGCAATGGTCATTTATTTTAATTGCCTTGCTTTAAACCCACACATCCTGGGAGACACAGACACCCCAGTTAGATACTCCAGCAACTGATACTGGTAAGGAACAAAACACGCAGAAGCCAGGCGGCGTGGTATTTACCTGCCTAACTGGGCTTTGACATACACCAGCCTAATACCACGCCCTCACTTTATTCTGACCTCTTCCAGAGGGCTCTGATCTGGCCCTGGGGGGGGGGGGGGAGTGATGCTGAAGGCTCCTTGGAAAGTTGCCGATTCCGGATTCTTTAGCATACTACACCCGTTCCTGCGTTCTGCTTTCAGGGCGCTTCACAACCACAACAGCCGAGCTCTGCCATGCGATCCTGCCCTAGAGTGAGAGCCAGGCGTCCGCTGCCCTCTCGCTGGGCAAGGCCAAGCTCCCCAGTAACGCCTTCCTGCTCGGCCCACTTTGCCCTGCCGACCCCTTCTTCCTGGTTGATCCCGGCCCAGCTGGCCTGTCTCAGCCCCGGCTTTCTCGAAGCCTTCTCGGCTTTGCTCGTTTGCCTTGCCGCCCTCCCAAGTCCCCCCCCCCGCTTCTCCTCCCTCCGGTTCCCCCTTCGCTTACCGAAGATGCCTTGCACGATACTGAGGGGGCAGTTCAGCCAGTCCGCCACACACGGCATGTCGTCGGCTCTCGGACCAGGAGGCACACGCGGGTGTTCACCGACGGTCGCACACAGTATCCCTCCGACTGCGGGCAATGGCGCGCTTAGACAGGCAGGCAGGCTGGCGGGCTGGCGGGCTGGTGCTTCGGGAAGAGGCGTTGTCGTCGTCGATAGCGGCGCGCCCGAGGCCGAGCTGACTCTCCTTCTCTCCGCCTCACTTCCCCCTTCCCCTCTGCGCGGGCTCGGGTTGGCGGGAGACGAGGGGGAGGCGCCGGCGCCGCCATCTTAGGGGCGGGCGGAAGGGGCCGGCCCGGCCGCCAGAGGAACCCGAGAGGCAGCCCTGAGACGTGGAAGCGCCACAGCCATGGCTACCCCGAAAGCCTCCGTGGCGGCTGGCGGCTCCTCCTCGGCTGGCGGCGGCACGAACTTGCTCTTCTCCTCGTCGGCCACCGAGTTCAATTTCACGGTTCCCTTCATCCCCGTCAGCCAAGCCCCTCCGCCTCCTCCAGCTGCTGCTGCCGCCTCTGCAGGCGCCTCGGGGCCTGGTCTCCTGCCCGCAGGTAACTCGGCCGGGGGGTGGGGGCTTGGACATCTTCGTAGGTTTCTTCCCACCCCACCCCCCTCCACACATCAGGGTTGCTTTTCTGTGGGTTGCCCGCGCCCGAGGGACTCGTGGGCAGGTGAAAACGCGCGCCCGTTTGTTTGCAGGTGGTGGATGTGTAGCCCATCTCGCGGGGGACTCGCAAACTGGGCAGATAGGCACGGGAAGCTTGTTTGTGTGAAAGTGCTTCCTTTGGAGGGACATGGGAGGGACGTGGCTTGCATGCCTCCGAAAGGAAGCCAGTGATCGAGAAGGTGTCGTGGCTTAATTCGTGCCAGACGTCGGACCCGCTAGTGGCGTATATGAGCCGGAAGCCTCACCGGCCAAGAGCCGGCTGCAGGTCTTCTACCAGTTGCTCTTGATGTGAATGGTCGCCTCTCAGCCTTTCCATAGAGATGTCACACAGGCTCTGGTACTGTTATCCCCTTCCCTATAAGCAGTGCTTTACACCTGCTGAGATGAGATCAAGTCCATGCTAAAAGAGCATTAAAGAGAATATAATTACTTGTGCTGAATTTTGGGGAAAGTTTGTCACTGGGTGTTTTCAAACTCCTCCAGAGAGTTGCAGTTCTTTGTGAAAACAATAACAAGCTCTGTGCTTCGTTAATCCCTCAGGGTGGATTCTTGATTATCTTGTCAGTGTGGGAGCCCTAGCATCCACTTTCATTTTGCCTGTTCCATTGGATTACAGGTAGATTTTATGCTGTGTCTGCCTTCCATTTTGGAACCGTTCTAAAATCCAGCAGCTCATGCTACACAGCCAGTCCTCACTACTTTTTGTTTGCGCTTAAGAGTTTTTTAGAATAGGGTTTGTTTATTTGTATATCCTGTTCTTTTCATCTTGTGCTTATTGAAGATGATGTGACTACCTTTGATGATAAATCATTTGCTGGTGTGAATTAGACTAAAATTGTGGATTGTGATCCCCCCAACCTCTTAGGAAAAGCAAAATGCTTCATTTTAGACATTGCTACAGTGGCACCTTAGTTTAAGAACAGCTTAGTTTATGAACAACTCGGATTAAGAACGCTGCAAACCTGGAAGTAGGTGTTTTGGTTTGTGAACTTTGCCTTGGAATAAGAACATGTTCTGCTTCCTGTTGAGTGTGTTCCGTTTGTAAATTGAGTCCCCCGCCGCTATGGGAAAGCATGCCTTGGTTTAAGAATGCTTTGGTTTAAGAACAGACTTCTGGAACGGATTAAGTTCATAAACCAAGGAACCACCGTATAGACATTGATATGTGTATTTCAGAGGCCTTTGGAAGCTTGGATTTCCTTTTGGGTAGTGTGAGAGATTGCAAATGAAGGTTATGTTATAGCTAATTACATTTGGGAATAATTGCATTTTATGCTTAGGAATAGCTAGCAATGTCATTTGAAAATTCTAGGTTTATTTAATAGGAAGTAGTTCAAAAAATAGTATTTGCTGTAAATGTGTTTATGTCTAAATGTGACAGTAGTGTAAAAGGCAGAATAGCAAGACATATTAAAGAACGGAAATAAAATAACAACACTGCAATGTTTGACATCCTGCTTTGAAGTCTCTCATTATTTGTTACTATTTGAAGTAATTTTCAAAAGAAAAGTATACAATTCATCCAGAGGGAAGCATGAAAGCACAGTTCTAAAGAACTGAGTTAAATGTCTGGGCAATTAAAATTCATCTGCAGGTACAGCCAAGATATATATAGGGGTGCACATTGACAGTGTGTATTCCTGCATGTATCCCAAATTGGCATGCTCTCTGAATCACACCACACTGTTAACAAACACCTGTGAGAAATGTTAAAAGCACAATGCACTATTTGTAAAAAATGTATATATTACCATTCAGCAAACATGTATCTAAATAAAGTGTATTCACAGTGCTTCCAAAAAATGTTAAGACTCACGATTTGTAAATACTGTATCAGAATGGAAAAAGTCCAGGGGCTGGAGTGTCACCACGGAGAATATATCTCTTAGTGTGGTATGCAAAGCAGTTGAAAGCGTGTCTCAGAAAGTTCTTTTAAGTAATGATGTATGCATAAGCCTAACACATTAAAAGCGCTAGCGAGTTAGTTGGCCAAGCGATTTTGTCAATTTAGTAGGTGATTCAAAACTGCTTATGGAACTGAAACCAGAAAACCTTCATACAAGGAAAAGTCTCAGTTCTCCAAGATAGTGTGCTGCAGTGAACAAGAAAGGAACGGGACTGTATAAACTTTCCTATTTAGGGGGAAATGTTTAAAACGGGCAGTACTACCAATAGTTTCTCCACATAAGCTTCCCTTTCTTTCAATAATCCTTGTATCCTTTGTTGTAGACGATACCACTGATGTTGGTGAAGAAGACAGCTTCCTGGGGCAGACTTCTGCACATCCTAATCCCCCACCAACTTTCAGTTATTTCTCCCAAGTTCCTAGCAGCAGTGATCCCTTTGGAAGCATTGGGCAGCCATCCTTAGGCGCAACATCCCCACCCCAAGCTGGAACATCTGTTTTCTCTAAGACTTCAGTTTCTCTCCCACTTCTGCCTGGATCACAAGATGGGCCAAATGCTTTCTCAGCTCCTCTTTCCAAATCACAGCCTTTTAATACGCCACCTGCTTCAGGAATTGGTTCATACACTGGTCCTCCACCAACTGGCTTCTCAACTCCTCCTCCTGCCATATCGCAGCAAGGCTACAACCCATATCGCCATACTACTTTAAGCAGTAGAGCTAATCCTTACATCACTCCACCACAACTTCAACAGACACAAACACCCACCCAGAGTGTTCAGCCTCCAGTCTCTGTACCACCTATGCACATGTATGCTACTCCAGGGACACTGCCACCGGTATGGAAAGTGATTTTTAGCTTTTGGAATTGGTATAAAACTTTTAAGGGTCCTCTCGTGACCTAGCTTGCCCTGCCCTGCATCTTCCAGCACCTCCATTAGTTCAAAGTAGTAATTACTAAATTCATGGGGAGGGAAAGAGAATCGGAAAATATTGATCAGTTGATAGAGAAAATAAGAAACAGCAGTATTTTACAGCATTAATTTAGTATGATGAACAGTGAGAGTTATGCTACAAAAGCTGCCTTTTGGAACGCTCTAGAGTCTAGACATTCCCTGAAACTTTACAGAACACTGCCAGATCACAGGGCAAAGAGAAAATAGGAAAATAAGATTGTTCTTGATTATATGGAATATTCTTAATTTTTGTTAATAAAATCACGTCTAGACTGCTTTTCATTGAAAAAGTAGAAATAAAGTAATATATCTGTATAACAGCACCACTGTAATACCAGAATAATTATGAACTGGCATCAGCCATCAGGGAAGACAGTATTGACAATATTTAACCAAATCAAATGAGAGACATTAGAAAATATTTGGCCCAAATACAAACATGCCTACACATACAGACACAAATTAGGTTTTGCATTCAACTTGATAACTTTGAAACCTGCACTGAATTGGATGCTGATAGAGGGCTTTGGAGAAGGTACCAGGAACCCCTCACTCTGAATCAAGCTTGTATTTAATGACATAGTAATCAAATGTATGGAATGAAGAATCTCAGGATCATTTTGTTGGATCTGACCAATTCTAGAATTGTATAAATGTATGATAATAATGTACATGATCAATGTAATCTGGAGGGCGGTGGATTTTGTGTTTATACAAATTAAGAATTTTATATATTTAAACTGGTTTCATTTTCAGTTTTCTTCACCTCAGTCAGCTGTGGCTCCCATGTCAGCAGGCCCTTTGGTGAAAGCACCTCCCATCTTACTACATAACCAATATGAGCCAGTTCAGCCCCATTGGTTTTACTGCAAGGAGGTGGAAAACAAGGAGCTATGGATGCCATTCAGTGTCCTAGATTCTACAACACTAGAGGAAGTTTATAACTCTGGTAAGGCCTCTGCACTTTTCATTTATGTGATGGCTTTTTGGCTTTGAAAATAAAGAGGAATAACAAATTGCTGATGATTTACAATGAGAAGGCAGAAATACTAACCCGTCCCAATCTAGTACCCTCCAGACATTTTGGTCTGCAACTCCAATCAGCTGCAGACAGCATTACCAGTGTTCAGTCCAAAACATCTGGAAGGCACCAGGCCAAAGAAGACTGCTGTATACATTTGCATATATTTACATATTCTTATGCAGGTGTTTCTTAAATGGGAACGTGATATATGGTCAGTTCCACATTCAGATTTCAGATTGACTCTTGTGTATAAATCCCATGTCCTGATTTTGTTTTCATAGGCAGCTCTTTGTTTTATTCATCTTGGCAACTTCTATGTGAGCAATTAGAGAGGCATAGTTTGCTGGCCAGGAGACTATAAATAGGAAAGTTGACTAACCTTATTTTGAGCATTGAGCACTGATTTGTCATTAAATGCAGATAAATTTCAAAGTTTGTCCTGGCTGTATAAATTAGATTCAACAGAAATTAATGGAACAAATAAAGAACTATACATGAATGACTATCATTGGGTGGGGAGGGTGTGATGAAATAGGTGGTGGTTATTCAGGAGAGTATATTTTAATTAGAATACAATTCTATTTAAAATAAACAATGAACATTGATCTGCTCCAGTTATCTAATAGGTCGAATTTGGATGCCATTCTTCAGAGTACTGGTATCCAATTTACAGAATTGTAGATTTGGAAGATACCCCAACTAGGGTAATCTAGTCCAAACCCCTGGGATGCAAGAATCACAACTAAATAATCCCTGACAGATTGCCATACAATCTCCTTTTTAAAAAAACCTCCAATGAAGCAGAGTCCCCCACCTCCTGACGGAGTCCATTTCATTGTCGTACAGCTCTTAACTGTCATAAAGTTATTCCTAATGTTGAATCAGAATCTCATTTCTTGTAATTGCAATCCATTGGTTTGGGTCTTCTCTCTGGGAGTAGCAGAAAACAAGCTTGCTCCATCTTCCAGGCGGCAGCCCTTCAGATATTTGAAGATGACAATCATATCACAGAATTATTGCCTTATGTCATAGACTGCCTACATTCGGATCCACACCAGTGAACATAGTGGAGCAACTGGGGAAAGAGACATGCAATGGCAAGTCTAGAAATATTTCAAAGGTGCCAAGTTTCCCAGTAACACATTTGGTTTGACCTCTCAGTTTCATTGTTCTAATATAAAATTTGAAGAGAAGGAAAAGTGAATATTTCCTTCTTGTTTCTAAATAAGCATCAGTTTGTCAGTTGAAGGATTCCAAGGTAATAAAACATTTTTAATGCTTCTAGTGCAACCTGATCCAGAGAATGTTGTCCTGAGTACTGACGGAGGACGTTATGATGTTTATCTCTATGACCGAGTGAGGAAAGCTGTATATTGGGAAGAAGAGCCATCTGAAGTGAGAAGATGTACTTGGTTTTATAAGGGAGATAAAGATAGCAGGTTTATTCCTTACACTGAGGATTTCAGCGAAAAGCTAGAGGTGAGTGTTCTTAAACTGGCTGAATAATGTGTGTGTGATGGCTTACTGAAAATTGGAATTTGAAAGGGGTCAGATTTTATGGGAAGATACAAAATACTGACTGTGGAGTGTTGATAAAATCCCAGTCTGTACTATTGCTATTGTTACTGCTGGTGGTGTTGTACAATGACCAACATTATTATTATTATTATTATTATTATTATTATTATTATTAATAATGATGCATCTGAAATACTCACTGTTGTAAGATCAGTGAAGTGTGCTTCATCCACACAGTCCTGGTTATTCACTGATATTTCTAATAAACATAAAGGAGGTTAGGATGTTCTGCACTACCACTATTTGTCTTTAAATGGGGTTAATTGAACTTTATGTTGATGTTCAACCTACTCTGAGATTCAGCCTCAGAGTAACAGAATATCTGAGGCTTGGGGGGAAACATACGGTATATATCCTACTCTGTATTTTAAAATGCACGCCAACTTGGGAATTTGGGTTAGCAGGCAGGCTAGAAAAACACTGAATAAGTACATGGAAACAGTAATGTACACAGTGACATTCAGCATTGTTTGTATAGATTTCTGCTCATGTGTCATGACCCCTCCCCTCTGTGACCCCACCCCCAAATCTGTACTGGCAGCAAGCTGGGGGGATCCTCCAGAGGAGGTTTCAGGGACATGAGGAACTACAGACCGGATCAGAGGATGGAGAAGTTCTGTTGTGCAAGCTAAATTCAAAATATTGGAGTTTTGATACTACAGAACTGTCAATAAATGAATGTGGTATAAGCTGTTTATGGCACTGTCCTTTGACATGACATCTTGATGCTTAGTTTCTTTATGATTTTACAAAACTGTTCTTTTTTCCAGGCAGAGTATAAGAAAGCTGTGACCACAAATCAGTGGCATCGGCGACTGGAATTTCCAGGTGGAGAGACTATTGTTATGCATAATCCTAAGGTAATAAGAATTTTTGTTGCACAATAGCATTGCATGTGTGGTTAGAGCAGTATGTAAAACTCAGCATAACTTGAGCTTCTGTTCACGGAAGGTGCCTGCCTCCACTTCCAATTTCTCACAGTCTCTTCCTCAGTGCCAGAACTGATCCCACTGCAGGATCTCCTGACCCTTAGGAGCTAGAGATGCAGAAGAGTCATTCTTCACCCACCCTGTTCCTTGAATGCATCTCTGGTTGCAACCCCAAGTATTTAAATGTAGTGTGTTGTCCACTGATTTTTTTCCAGGTTATAGTTCAGTTCCAGCCTTCTGCAATACCAGATGAATGGGGTACCATACAAGATGGGCAGACTAGGCCAAGAGTGGTAAAACGTGGAATTGATGAGGATCATGAGGAAATTCCAGATGGTGAGTGGTTTAGGACAGAGGGCTCTCATATTAGCTTATTCCCCCCCCCCTTAATAAATAATGGGGTAGAATGCAGGCCATACGTTTTCCATGCCCTACATGTAGCAGAGTTTGTTGGACTTTTCTGATTTGGTTGGCTTTGCCAGCAAGGGGCCTAATGAGGTAGTTCCATGGAGATAAATTCAGGTTTATTTGGGGGAGGAGAACCCTCCCATCTATTCCTTACTTTATTAATATTACAAGTTTTAAATTGCTTCCTCATCCCAAACAGCACTCCAAGCGGTGAACAACAATATCAAAATAAAATAAAATAAAATATGGAAATAGACAAATGTACCTTTAGAGATATGATCTGATGGTAATAAATATTTATATAAAAATCTGTCACTTTCCCAAACTTGTTCCTTTTTTAATTTAGCTGTGAGTCCCTGCTACCAGCCTGTTTGTGTCTGTTGTGTGGGGGTGAGGAGGGAACATGGGGATCTTCCTCCTCTATGCAGTTAACAGTGTAGTTCGCTGGCAAGCTGTGCTGTAGCCCAGGTCCTGCTCTGGAAGCCAATTGGCCATGCTGGTTGGTTTCTTGTGGCAAGGCCTCAGACTCGATTGGAGAGGGAACCTTTCCGCAGAGCATTTAATACATGGTTAGGAAGCCTGAGGCTCTTCAGATGTTGCTTAAGTCCAAGTCCCTTCAAACCCATTTGGCATGGTCAGAAATGGTGGGCGTTATATTCCAGAAACACCAAGAAGGCTAGAGATTCCCCATTGCTATTTGTTGAAAGCTGTTGCTATTTCTTTTTACTTTTATAGGTGAGGTGTCTCAAATCGATCATCTAGTATTCATGGTCCATGGCATTGGCCCTGTCTGTGATCTGCGATTCAGAAGTATCGTTGAATGCGGTGTGTGTTTAGACCGTGTGTATGCAGGAGTTTCTTTTGCGGATATCTTATTGTGTCCTAATTTACTCTTGTCACCATTTATATATTATTGATAAGTTACGCTATTGTTGATTAATGCAAGAGTGGGGAACATCAACCATGGGGGTTGAATACAGGCCTCCAGTTTTTTCTGTCTGGCCCTAGGGGTACCCAACCCCATTCCCACCTTCTCCCCGGCCTGCTCCTCAGCAGCTGTGTTCCACACCATTCTGCAGTGTGTCCTTGAACTGATAATACCTATCACTTGCTTGGATATGGAGATGTTAGGATTAGAGTTCCCCAAGTCCTGGGGGACCTCTGGCTCAGTGGTTAATTAGCAGAGTCGCAGACCTCTTGCCATAGTGTGCACTCCAATAAAAACACTGGACGCAAAAGAGTAATTACCGGTAGTAATAATTTACTAAAAATAATTTACTAATGCATGAATCTTGTGGTTCTTTGTCAAAGCCTTGACAAAGTGCATCTTGAGCAAAAAAAAAAAGCAGTTCAGCATATAAAATCCAACACTATACAAGAATACACTGAGAGTGAGAAAGAAAGAATCCAGGCAGAGAGATAGAGAATCGAAAGTAAAATGAAACTGCTCACTGGGTAGCTGATATTTGTTCCCAGTGACCTTGAAGTGAGATGTAGTCAAAACAATATCCAGCTTGCTTCTTAGCAGAAATGAAAAGTGCCAACCAGCTAGAATTCCGTCCAGAATGTTCCAGCTTCAGCATCTGCACATACAAAGAATATGCTAGAAAAAACTTCTGTTTACTTCGATAAACTGGAAATAGTTTCTGTACCTGAGAAACGCCATTAACCCTGACAGGAAATATGTGTGTGTAGAAACTTTTATGTGGCAGGAATGTAGCCTACTGTTCAAAAGCAAGTGTTGCATTCACTTTCCTACACACCTTGTGACAGTCACCCCCCCCCTTTTTGCCCCTCACCTTGCCCACCTTTGGCATGTGGCCCCCTAGAATGGGGGATATCTAGAAGGGAATGTGTCTTGTTATTCTGAAAAAGATTCCCCACCTTTGCCATAGGAGCATATAATCATGGGTCCATAGGCTTTTATGGCACACCACTTATTAGATATCATGTGTCAAGGGTGCTTCCCAGCCGCAGAATGCACATGGCAGGTAGTTAAGTATTTATCGTCAAAGGTAACACTCCAATGGATGTTGCATGTTGCATCCGTTCAATCACTCCAATGGATGTTGCATCAAAATATCGTTTTAAAACTGAATTAAAAATATATTAGGATGGAAGGGGAAATGAAAGGATGTACTGCTGTTTTCTTTCTGAAGGGAAGGGAATGTTTACTACATAGGTAGATTAGCCAGTGATAAGTGAGGGGAAAACAGCATTATTTAGTTTTGTTGATGTAATTATTTTGTAAATAGAAGGCATGACAACCCCTTCAGTCAGAAGGAAAGAATACAAGGATAGTTGGGGTGAATTGCTCCTGCAGCCTTTTCCCAGAGTGGCTTTCTAATGTTTAAATGGGTATCACTTCAAAGTCATATGAGATTTTAAAAGCAAAATCAGATTGAAACAATGTGAAACTTTAGCTCTCTCTAATTAATGACTTAGTTTTTGTTTTGTATTGTAGTGATTGTTTTGCAAATCTTCACTTCTTCATACTGTTTATGAATTGGAAAGTTTTTAATTAGATTAGCAAGACTTCAGAAGTGTAAAGAACTGTTGGAAAATATATTTGAACACACGTAATGGGTATCAGTTTGTGGAGTTAACATTAACCTCTTCTTTTCTTCCATTTTTAAAGTTGATGATTTTCGGACAGTGTCTCTGAAATTGTTGCAGTCGCATTTTAGAAAGTCAGTAGAGGAGCTTAAAGTGAGCAGGGTCGAGTTCCTGCCAGTTCACTGGCATAGTACTCTGCATGGAGATGCAACCGGGGTGGATAGGTAGGTCTAAAATACTGAAGTACCAAAACACAGTTATTCTCCAAACTTCTAATATGTTTCAGCAGGGCTAGCTTGTTATTTGATCATTGATCACTGTCCCAGAGATGAGCTGCTGAGACAATAATGTGATAGAATGTTCTAACTGAAAACTGCTCAAATGTGTATTGCAGGTTGAGAATGAATAGTCCTATATCCCTCACTATATTTGTCTCATTAAAATAAAAGAGAACATTGAATCTGGTTTAGCGGATGCTATTAAAAGTGATCATAAAGTAATTGTGTTAAGAGTTATGTGGCTTATCATAATGGAAACAAGCCAAAGGACTTGCACTCTTTTTTGGTGCAGCTACAATAAGATGAGAAGCATTTGATTCTGCTATTGATTAGTCACAGTTTAGTGTTACATCCAACCACAACAAATTGTTCTTAATCTTTTAAAGAAACTGTTCTTAATCTAGCTATATATTCATTCATTTTGCAGTATATGAATATTGTTAAATAAAAATATATGAAAGATTTGATGCATCAGATTACATAGACAGAAATAGCTGATATTTCACTACAAAGAATCTTAGAAGCATTCCTGCCAAAATATGTAAATTAGCATTTCCTTGAATCTTACTATACTAGTACATATTTTGTTTAAAAAAACAATTTTTTCAACAAAATAACCATATGTTAGTCAAAATGCCACATTTTTCCGTGTATTGGATGAGGTTTTTTGACACAAAAATAATGTCAAAAAACTGGGGTCGTCCAATAAACGGATAGTGGCATGGGGGGGGGGGGAGATGCCGCTGCACGCAGGGAGTGATCTGGGGGCGCTGACTAGTGGTGCACAACTTCTGATGCCACAGTGAGCGGGGAGCGATCTGGGGGTGCTGGCTGTTGGCGCGCAGCTTCCCCCGATGCCACTGCACGCGGGAAGCAGTCCCTAGATCGTTTTCCGCATACAGCAGTATTGGGGGAAGTTGCCCTCTGGCCAACCAGCAACTTCCCTCCGTGCTGCTGCACGAGGGAAACACTCCCTACCTGCACGCAGGAAATGATCTAGGGAGTGTTTCCTGCCCACAGCTGCGTGGGGGGAGGGGCTCAACAACTTTGGGCCATCTCCCCTCATTTTCTTAAAATTGAGTCCCCCCAAATAGGTGGGGTGTCTTATACATGGGGGTGTCTAATAGAGTGAAAAGTATGGTACTATATAGTGCAGACTCTATATAAATGGTAGGGCTTGTATCCAGCAGTGTTGCTCAGCTGACTGTAAGGCTTATGTTAGTGGAACAGGGAGGGAAGCGCTGCACCCCAAATCTGCTCTGGAAGTTGGAAGGCCTTGACTGTAACTAATAGCTATTGGGATCATCCTGTTTTTAGCTAAGCTCTTTGGTCATGTAATGAAAATGACTTGGCTATTAATCTATTGATTTTTTTGTTCCCAGGAATATTAAAAAAATAACTTTGCCGACCATTGGACGTCTTCGTCATTTCACCAACGAGACTCTACTTGACATACTGTTTTACAATAGCCCCACCTACTGTCAAACGATTGTGGATAAAGTAGGACTGGAAATGAACCGTCTCTATGCACTTTTCATGAGTAGAAACCCTGACTTTAAAGGAGGAATCTCTGTTGCTGGTCATAGTTTGGGTAAGGCTACAACTTAAAAATGATAAGCTCTTTCAACAAAAAACTATTTTTAAAAATTCCACAGTTCTTGAGAGATGTCCAATGTTTGGTTTTGTGATGGCTTGGACACACCCTTGCTGTAATCTGGTTTACATGCAGGAAACACCTCTAGGTCGTCTGAAACTATAAATATGTTTGAGAGAACAGACCAAGAGTTCAGCATACGTCTTTCTATTTAAGTTTGGACAAGATTAATGCTCTCCTGCAACATCTTGTTTTGCTTCTCCAGGTGCGTTAATATTATTTGATATCCTGTCCAACCAGAAAGATTGGACTTCCACAGTTAATTCTGTGGCTCCTGTCGCTACCAATGGTATTGGGAAGGATGCGGCTGAATATGATCAGCAGGTATTTGTGCTAAAAAGCAATTTTCCTTAAAACTTGTGTGGCAGTAGTGGCTCTTTTAACTGTTTAAACCATCTTTAAAACACTGGAAATATGCAGCCTAATCAATCTGCTCTGTCTACATACTTTATGGGCTGCCTTTTGCATGTGGCAGCTTCATGCAAATAAAGATCCCTGGAAGATCAGGGGTATCTGCTGCAGAAGGTTGGGTAGGGTATCTGCAGAAGCTGTCAAGAATGATGCATAACGGGGCAGGCCTCTTATTCACTGCAATAATAACCTGAATAAGGCTATTGCTTAGTTACATTTCCCTGGATATACCTTTGATTTCCACATACTGTTAGGAATTGTTTTTTTTTTATCGCAATATATTTTTCTTTCTTTCAAGATGACAGCAGAGTCTAATTCTGCTGGTTCTATACATTCCAACGATGAGCAAGATGTGGAGGATGATATTCCAACCTTGCAAAGAACCCTGGAAATGCTTAGCTTGTCTGAGTACATCAGCACGTTTGAAAAGGAGAAGATTGACACAGAATCTCTGGTATTTACATTAGCACGGGAATGTAGCAAGTTAAAATGGACTGTCGACTAATTTTACAAAAGGTGGAAATGTGTAATCCAGGGGTGGGCAACCTTAACTTTGTTCATGTGGTCCTTTGCCTAATTTCATGCGAGTGGTAAGGATGTAGTGGCAGAAAGAGGGGAAAAAGGGAGCACCCCACTTTTGGCTCTCCCTGGCCACCACCAGCATGTGGGCACCAATATATTATTCCTGAGGAGATGCAGCCCTTGGCAGAAGAAAGGTTCCCCATCCCGATATAATGGTTTTAGCATAACACACCCATCCCAGATACGTAAAAATAAAAATACCTTGTGTCAGGAGACGGGGTTCTGGACATACCCACACCTATAAATGCATTGCAAGAAAGAGTGGAGGGATTTGCAGAGCATCACGAGCCAGCCCGAGTGTACCCAAAAGCAACACTTTCCACACAGTCTGTGTCTGTCACTACTGACAGTATTCACATATGGCGGCAATAATAATACTGTAATCATAAATTAATATGCCACCCTTCATCTGAAGACGACAGGGCCGTTTGCAACATAAACCTGTACCTTAGAAAAAATTACCAGCACCCAGTCTAAACTATAGGTCTGTAGCTGTTTTTATTTTTATATAATAACTTCCATGTGTATAACACTTCCAGGGATCATTTCTATAGTTTGTAACTATAGAGGAATGTGAGATTAGAAGCCTGCCGTACTTAACAGTCTGGAATTAAGATCAAGGGAGGGAAATGGAAGCATATCTAAATGAATGAACTATATGCTGTTTTTTAAGTTACATATATTTAGGCTTAGTTAAATGAGTGTATTTGGACATGTATTGCACTCGAAACAAAATAAAAAAATTCCTTCCAGCAGCACCTTAGAGACCAACTAAGTTTGTCATTGGTATGAGCTTTTGTGTGCATGCACACTTCTTCAGATACACTGAAACAGAAGTCACCAGATGCTTATATATAGTGAGAGAGTGGGGAGGGGTATTACTCCCTCCTTGTGGTGGTAGTGGGTGATTGACTGACTGATAGCTGTTGATGACTGTTAATGACTGCAATTGGTCTTACAGGAAAAAGCAAGGGGAGAGATGGCTGAAGATTGTATTGCAGTATTTACTTTGCCTGAAATAGTTAGAATTTGTGGTTCCAGAATTTTCTTTGTTGGATATCTCTCTGTTACTAAAATATGCAAATATAAACTGTGTTCTTAAAAAGAGAATAAGTAAACCTTAATACATATATTTTTTACAAAACAGCTGATGTGTACGATTGATGATCTGAAGGAAATGGGAATACCTCTTGGGCCGCGAAAGAAGATAGCAAACTTTGTAAAAGACAGAGCGGCCAAACAGGTAGGGAATGATAGCTTTGCAAGCCAGAACTACTGTATGGCAGTAATTTGTTGAATTTTGTTGTTGTCCAATACTCCAATTGGTAAACTATAAACACAGCCTTGTGAGACAAAAGGATAGCAGAGTAAATCGATCTGCCTACGAACAACTTTGGCTGTGTTGCATACTTGCCCAGCATGCTTCCATCACGAAAGTCAAACCTCGTTTCTAAACGTCCCGGAATTTTTCCTTCCCAGTTTAGATAACAGCCTAATTGCAGCAAACGTCTTATCCAGCTTTCAGTGCCCTTGCGTGCCTGAGAAAATAACTCACTTTCACTCCCTTGTTCATTAAAACAGAGATTTATTGCTTAAAGCAACTCCAGCCAGGAGAAGACAGGTCCATCTTGGCTGGAACTGCGACACACACAGACAGAATTAAAACATACAATCTCATATATGACAGAAAGTTTACAACAGTACACATATAGTTCCTGTTCCTGTTTACATGACACGTCACAGGTACTTCCTGTTTATATGAGAACAGGCCCCGTGATACAGGACGACTGCTGAGCTATTAACCCTCTCAGCTCACATATTTCAATGTAACAGAGCTGCTCAAAGAATTACAAAATAGGCATGGTGAGAGTTGGATGAGAATGGGTTGGTCAAAGTAAACAAGAAATTGGTCAGAATAATACAGACAGGCACTTGTACTTCCCAGAAAGCTTAATACATGTACACAAGGCAAAAGGAAATAGCGGTTGAAAGAGAAGAGTAACAAGAGTTGCAAAGTTTTGTTTTTACAAAACTATTAGAAAAGAATACAATGTAAGCTTGATACTGTAGCATCTCCAAAATACTCCACAATCGATACCTGATTCACACATTAAATACTTCCATTGAGAAGTACACATATTTAGTTAAAATTGACTACAATTTAAATGCTCTATTTTTCCGTGTATAAGACCAATTTCCCCCCAAATTTTTTAAGTTTAAAATTGGGAGTCGTCTTATACATGGAATGTTGCAATTATTTATTTCTTAAATTTGGGCTAAAAAAATAGGGGTCGTCTTATACATGGAAAAATATGGTACTATGAATTTTAGTACTGGTTGCATCCAGCTGAATAACTACCATGTATTGTACTGTATTGACCCGAATATAAGCCACACTTTTTTCCAAATTCCAACCGTGAAAAGTTAAAGTGCAGCTTAGATTCGCCACCTTACAAAAATTGGCTTTTACGATATCGCTGCTGAAACAGACATATGGTAAAATGGAATGGGTGTGAGTGCCTGTGGAATTTTAAAGGAGCGGCTTATATTCGGGTATTGTCTTTTTTTCCTCCCCTCCCCTTTGAATTTTAAGGGTGAGGCTTATATTTGGGTGCAGCTTATATTCAGGCCAATACGGTAGTTGTTAAGAACTTCAAAGTGTGAAATGTCCAGATGCGTTGAGTCAAGAGAGCCATGGATACAGGGCATGAGATCTAGCTTCATCACTTGCTTTTCCTGAATTGTGTACGGTGGCTTGAGCCATAGATCAGCTGATTTTTAAAAAAGCAGAATCTAGTGCAAATGGATCCTATTATTCCAGTGCTTAAAAATTTTACTAGGCTGCTAGTTTGTTTCTGAATGCAATCCAAAGTGTTTGTTGAGAACCATCAAGTGCTGTATTCTCTGAGTGCCCAGAGGATCTGAAGAACGTGTTGCTCCTGTGTGGCTATGAAGGCAGGGCCTCCTGTGTGGCAGCACCCAGATTGTGATATTCCCTCTGCATGGCTATTTGTTTTTGCTTTCTGTTAAGCACCATTTGAACACTGTGCCAAGCTTTTAGTGGGATTTGACTGATATGGACCTAATTGACTTGTAATGTTATATAGACTTCTTGAGGTTTATTTTTTATTTTGCTTTGTTAAATGATTGTATGCTGCCTTGGGAACTAAAGACAGAATATAAATATTTCAAAATGAATGAATCTTAAAAGGTGATTTGAGTGAGTTAAGACTTGGTTGAATACAATAATTAAACTAAATAGAACGTAGCAGTGCGTGGTTTCTTCCCCCCTCCTCTAAAGCTTTTGAAATCTTTGCATCAATAGGAACAGAGGAAAGCAGCATTGGAGAAAAAGGCAGCAATGGAAGCCTTGATGCGGAACCAGGAAGAAGCTGCACAGGCAGCAAAGAAAGTGGTCAGTTTTGCTTCACCTTCAGAATCTGGTGTGCTCCAGGATCCATCCAAGAAAAGACTTCCAGTTGGAGCTTCAGTTTCCTCTGCCAACATAGATTATGAATATTTTGAAGTGGGCACTGGTCAGGTAAGTTTTGTGCAAGTTAAAATAGTCTTAACCAATGGAACTGTGGTTTTTTTTGACACATACCCCATCCATAGAACTGGTGCTATGATGATGGGGTCATGTGTTGTGGAAGTGGTGGGATCCTGGCCTAGAGAATGGAGTAATGGCACACGATACACTTCAGTTGTGGAAGTATACAAGTGCGTACAGTTTGTATACTGTCCATTCCACAGAAGCATTCTTTAATAAAATACGTTTTTGTTAGGCTTGTCTCGTTAGTATCAGATGAGACCTTTATATCTGTTTTGTGGGATACACCTGTGGCTTTCAAGTGGGCTGACTGACATATGAAGGAGGTATTAATCATCTCTTTTTTTAATTCTTTGTCTTCTAGGTGTCTGTGGTATATAGTGCACTTGACTTTGAGCCAGACAATTTCTTTGCTCTGGGTTCTCCAATTGGTGTATTTCTCACTGTAAGAGGAGTGGGAAAAATCGATGAAAACTACAGGCTCCCCACTTGCAAGGGATTTTTCAACATCTATCATCCGGTTAGTGAGAAGTACAGGTTTTCAATCACTTTCAGCGAAAGGACTATAGACTGACTATCCATTTAACACCTAATTGGATCTTTTTAAAAGCTCAGGAAAACAATTTGTTAGGCTGAAACTGATTTTTAACACACCTTCAGGTACTTCTGTACCAATGTATATTTAGTTAAGATAATTACTTAAGACCATTACATACAGTGGCCCTGCAAATCAGTGGAACAGCAGTGCAATACATAGACATATCTGCTCAGTGGGGCTTATGAGGTAGAGGACTGCAGCTTTCAGTTTGTTGCATCTGTACTGGATTGTGGTCATACTTTTTTATTGCATCATTAAATTTTATTTAAGAATTCATTTTAGAAATAGGTTTCCTGTGGGAAGAGCTTTTTAAGCCCCCTGCCTTAATTGGCTTTGGGGAAGTCATGTGAAGGCTCTGGAGGGCCCTGTGAGGCTCCCACAAGATTGATGCTTAGATTGATCACTGCTTTCCTTCTTGTTTCCAGCTTGATCCAGTGGCTTATAGGCTAGAACCTATGATTATTCCTGACTTGGACGTAAAACCAGTTCTTGTTCCACATCACAAAGGCAGAAAAAGGCTTCATCTTGGTAAATAAAGTGTATTCATATATTTTCTAATATGGGGATCTAGTCAGAAGGCTGGATCCAAAACTGGATCACTACTTCACAGGTCATTTTGAGAAGGTGAGCAGGACCACTCACCTGTCCATCACCTGATGTCAGGTGATTCAATGTTCACGCTGTGTTTGCAAAGGAAGAATATTGAGGGTAGTGAAAATGCTGCCTTTTATGGTCAGAGAGCTGGCAGTATTTTTATCATTTCCAGTCATAGTTCTGTGTGACCACTATGAAGAGAAGCACCTGCTTGCTCTTTGACAGTAAAAGGTGGTGGCAGAGACAGTACAGGAATCACCAGAGGCGTTAGCTCCAACCTTTGAGATGCTTGGATCAGACAACAGACCTCCACACCTGTTGTCATAGGATGTCAGGTGACTGGTGTCAGGTGGGCATGGTTTGCCCCAAATGACCCCGCCGGCTAATTAGACCCATGGGCTGGAGGTTTTCCATCACTGTTGTAGATTATAATACACAAACAGAAGAAGGTTTATTCTCAGAAATAAAGTTCCCTGTGATTTCATTTTACATAATTTCACTGACCATTCTGAAAGAGCAAATGTGTCATAAGGCTTTCTCCATCCATTATTTTTCCTCTCAAATTACCATTTCCCTCCACATTGGGCCTTGGGGAACAAAGATATTTTGGGGTCCTCACATCTCTTAGTATAGTGGGTAAGGATACATGGTGGTAATATTCTATTACGTCTCTTTATGAATGCTTTTGCAATGCTGTGCATGTGGTGGCAGCTGTGTAATCCCTATTGTTTGTAGCGATATACTGTATTCCTCTTAATTTCTACTCATGGAAAAGTTTCACTTACAGACATTTGCGTAGACAGCTGCAAAATAGTATCAACTCCTATAGCTGCATTGTGATAAGATGGGATGCTTGAGGATATTGTCCTTGCATTTTTAATGCATTTCGTTTATTGGTATCGGCTGCCAAAGTACTAGTTGTCTCAAGTTCCTTTTAGAACTTAAGCAACTCTACAATCCAAATCTGTCCTGAAGGTGGCAGAATAGCTCATTTCATGGAAGGTATATTCAGTTTTTCCTCCTAAATGCGCTCTAAATAAGTTGGTGCCTCTGGAATAATGCTTGTCTTACAAGTCATCATTTCTGTGGCGTTTCTAATTATTGGAGAATGGTTCTCGTTTCAGAATTGAAGGATTCTCTTTCTCGAATGGGATCAGACCTGAAACAGGGTTTCATCAGCTCATTGAAAAGTGCTTGGCAAACCCTGAATGACTTTGCACGTGCTCACACATCTTCCATTCAGCTCCAAGCAGAACTGGAGAAGGTAGCTCATCAGATAAAAGCGGAAGAAGAAAAAGATGAGGCAGACGGTTAGTTGTTGCATGGCTATTACATTTTCAGTAATTACTGTAAATGTTAAGTGACTGGGACATGCCCCAGTTTTATTACCTTTGTATTAGGAAGTTAAGCTTGATGCCTTTAGGCTTGCTTTAGATTCGTACCTATCCTGAATATCTAACTCTGTAGCCTCTGGGTAATTCCCCCAACATATAATCTTTGAATTTATTTTTACTTTGAACACTGTCTGAAGGAGAGTTTTGTCTAACATTTTTCACTTTGTGCCTTTTGAACTTTTGTTGGCCAAATTGAAAGCATCCTCTTGCTAGCTCTACAAGCTTCATGTACAGACCACATAAAAATGGGGCACATCTCTTGAAATGAATTGCCCTTGTAATACTGTCTCCAGATGATACTCTTCCGAGTGACCAGCAGTTTGCCAGCTTCATCCTGTCTGTGAGGAATATAGCTTACCACTGTTTTCCTTGCTTTTGTCAAAGCCGCAAAAGCTTTTTGGCAACATCAAAATTCGTGCTAGTGTAATCAGATGGAATTAATGTATTAATATTGACAAGTACTGAAGACCTTGACGGGTCCCAGAAACCTGATGGGAGTTTTGGCTTTTTTTTTGATTAACAGTCCCTACTGTACCTTGTCACAAACTGTTTTTGAACCTCTCCTCAGTTTTTAAGTGTAGTTTGTAAAATAGTATGAAGGCTTGCAGTTTGAGAAACACAACCACAGAGGTCCCTTTTGGTAACTGAAACAAGCCAGAGAATTCAATATGGGAAGCGTTTTGCTTTGGCTTTTATGGCAGGATATTCTGACTGTTACTTTGTTTGAGATAATATGATGAAACACCACACAAATATTGGCTGTTGTTCTGTTATTAAATACTTCGAAAGTTTGACCTCCCGTAACTTATGCTTCTGTCTTTTACTATTAGGAACATATAGGAGCTGCCTTGTAGTGACATACCATTGGGCCATCTTGCTGAGCAAGCCCAGTGGTCAGGGATGATGGGAATTGTAGTCCAAAAACAGCTGGAGACCCAAGTTTGGGAAACCCTGGTCTACACTGACTGGATGCAGTTCTCCACGGACTCAGGCAGGAGACTCTGCCAGCCCTTCCTGGAGATACAGGGGGTTGAACCCGAGACCTGCTTCTAAGGCAGATGCTCTACTGAGCTACAGCCCTTCCCACATTGTGTAGATAATAGGAGGAACCCACAGCTGTAACAACCCAGACAATATTCCAACAAGCTTAAAATGGATAAAGTGTAATAGGGACAGCAGAAAGGCAGCACCAGGAATTCATCAAAGATTCAATTGACCATGTACTTTTCATGCTCTGTTTCCTTCTGCTGCCACAGAAAAGATGATTGAAAGCCCAGATCTTTCAAAAGATGAAGACTTGGCTGTAAAAGTTGGTTTGCTAAATGGAGGACGGCGTATTGATTATGTGCTGCAAGAAAAACCCATTGAAAGTTTCAACGAGTATTTGTTTGCTCTACAGAGTCACTTGTGCTACTGGTAATAATATTTTATTCTAATATGACACACAGCTTCACGTTCTTTCCTGCATTTATTTTAGCTGTTTCTTTGCTAGCCTTTTTGGGACTTATATGCAGGAGCAGTGCAGGAGCGGGTGGCGAGAAGCCATCACTGGCATTGCTACTTACCTGGGCAGGGTGGGGGTGAGGTCGGGGCCATGCCTGATGGGCAGGGTCACTCTTGCTGGTGCAACCACATGTCCCTAATCTTGCCCCCACCCTGCCTCAGCCCTATCTAGGTAAGCAACAGTGATGCTGGTGTTGGGAGGGCAGCTACTTGTATTTTTGTTCCGACTGTTAACGCCTTCCACACTGAGGATCAGAACATTACAGCAAATATACAACACAGTTTGCTGCGTGTGAATACCCACGCATTGATTGCATCTTATTTTGTTCATAAGAGCAGTTTTTGCACCAGATAAGAGTTTTTCACTGTAATGTTTTTAGCATGGCTTGAGTTTCTCAGGGCTAGAATAAATTTATGTACAACAGAGTTTTCTGGTCTGTGGCACAGGGCAGATAGTGGATAGACCTGCCATTGTACCAATTTGGTCTCGTTGGTAAACATACAAGAGATCCCTCTCCTTGTACCAATGCAGTGTTCGCAGTCACAAAAGGTTAATGTGAAATGCCACATACTGCAGACCAGACAAAGCACAGCATTTGCACTCTCCAGTGGAATGCTGCCTTTTGCAGGCACACCGCAGGATCAGAGCTGCCTACAGCAGTGGGGTTTGGTGGAGAAAATAAGGACTTGGTGGTATTACTCCTACTCCTACTACTACTGTGATTGTGCTAATATTTAACAAAGTATTGTGTGCATGAGAAGTATGCCTGATGTGTACCAGTAAAAGGTGCTTTTCTGGAGACAAACAAATTATTTGTTTTTAATGGGGTGTGGGTGTCCAAAATATAAAGATAGTGATGGGGGTGTTTTTAAGTATGGGTTTATGTTTCTTGAGAAACAGGGAATGAGGATACTTCCTATTGAGCAGTTAGCCTAACTACTTTTATGATTTGACCACGCCATCACATCGTAGAGCATTTATGTTCGCCCGCTATCCGGAAGGCTTAAGGGCACCCCCTACCAGAACAGACTCTGCCCCTGTGGCCAGAATGTGCCGGACTCTATGGACCACATGATTATGGAATGCCCTCTTTCTAACATCTCCCGCGTTGGCCCTTCGATGCCCTCTTTGTGGCTCAGGGCCCCTTCCAATAAACAGCACGTGGTCTAGTTCCTGTTGAGGGACGACTCCCCTTTACTCACTAGAGTTATGGTGCAATACCTGACCAGGATTTTTGAAATCAAATCCAGTACATCTGGCCTACCCAATAGTGACTGCTGAGGATTCCCTATCCTCCACCCTTTCCCCCTATTCATTGTGTGTTTTAGAATCATCCTATATATAGATGGTTTGTATGATTCTATTGTTTTATATATGCCAATAAAGGTGTTGTGAATAAGAGCAGTTAGTCATTTAAAATAACCATCCAAACAGTATTTTAAAGTTTGCTCCGGAATTTTAATTGACTAGCTGGTGCAATAAAACGTATTATCTTGCTTGTTCTGCATCTGTGTGGGTTTGCTGTGGGACTAATATTGGAATCTGTTTTGTTTGGTGTATGCTAAAAAGATAGCTGTATATTGTTCTCCGTAAGGTGGCACTCTTGGGCTTTTTAAAATTAAAATCTATTGATCAATAAATTATAACATTAGTAGGCTTCTTAAAAGTAGTTTGGTAGGAAGGGGGCAAATGATTACTTGCATATAGAGCTCCACTTGTTATCTAGGTGGTAGACAAATATAACCCTTTTCTATTTGTGCAATATTTACTCTTGTAAACTGCAATTTGCAGCATATGGTTGAACACATGCAAGGATTAATGTAGCAGACCTTTACTTTTCCTGCCCATCCCAACCTTTCCCCCCCTTTTTGTATGGTGTCTTATTAGGCACCAGCTCTCGTGTGTTTTTCTGAGCACAGTGCCTAGACAATTTTATAAATAACTGTAATAACTCTAATATAATTACAGGTAGGTAGCCGTGTTGGTCTGCCGTAGTCGAAACAAAATAAAAAAAAATCCTTCCAGTAGCACCTTAGAGACCAACTAAGTTTGTCATTGGTATGAGCAATGATATAAATTAGTGAGACTTCTGTGGAGAGATAATCTAGCGTTAAATGCATCGCTTGAAAGAATGCTGCTGACCCTCTTGGAGATGTTCTTAGCAACTACTAAAAATGATATAAATCTTGAATTTTGTAATACAACTGCTCAATACAGTAATCTGGGTTGTGTAGAACAGGTAGATCGATTTAAATCAATGCTATTTAGAGTATGCCAACTTCCCCACTGCCTCCCCCTTTCCTTTTTGATAAGCAGCAACAACTCTGCTCCCAGGTCAAATGAATGAGTACATTTTGCTCAATGGGGATTACTCCCAGACAAGTAAGGCCTAAGTGTGGGAATATAGGAACATGCCGGGCAGACAGCTTGGATTTTCTCCTCTTTCCAGTTTTCTCATTTATGCCTCACTGTGCCTCGGCTCAGCCCCACCCTCACCCTCAAACAAATAAGTAATGGAGAAAAGGACATTTCTGCAGGTATAGCCTACATGACCCTCTGATAGATCGAAGCAAGGTTTGATAGTTACTGGGCAGACTAGAGCAATTTATTTTCATCAGAAAAAAATTAAAATACCTATACTTGGCAGTTAGACTGTAAATATTAATACACATGTAGATATTACTTAAAACATTTTTAATCTACATTTTTTTAAAAAAAAAGAAAAAGAAAAAGAAAAAGTTTATTTTTTAAAAAATCATTTTTTATCCATCTTGGTGTACAGTAATTTATGATAGGGCACATGAATGATCCTGCACTGTAGAAGGAGGGTGAAGTAAATTATCTTTGATTTATTGATATTAATGCAGTTTTTTTTTTAAAAAAAACATTTTGCAGAGAGCAATGTTGAAATGTGCACAGTGCAGATGAAATAAGGGTTAGCAATAATGTTCAGTGACAGAGACTGGCCAGAAATAAGAAGCAGTGCTGTCCGTAAGGCTTCATGAACACTGGAATGAATGAATGAATGAATGAAATAATAATAATTTTATTCATATTATATTTTCCTTCCTAGAAGGGAACTTAAAATGGGCTACATTAATACATTCAATAAAATAAAACAACGGTACTTTGATGTACTGTGGTTTTAATGATGGCATTAATAACCAGAAAGTAGAATTAAAATAAATCCACGAAAGCTCATCTGAGGGTGGAAAAGATCTGCTTCACCCACAGAGCCCAGTGAGTGTGCTAAAGGAATCTATATTTTTATTGCACTTGTAACAGTATAGTGTTAGGCACGGATGGATTATGTCATGGAATGCAAAGTAACATGCAGGTTTTTGAGGAAACCAGGCTGCCAGCAACAGAATGCTTGTGAGGTATGGGGGGAATGGTGTTGAAAAGCAATATGTAAAAGCAACAAATGAAAACACCACAGTGGCAAGGTTACATATTTAGGTATTTGTGTCTGCTGCACTTGGGAAAAAAAAGAATGCTGAATAGCAACAGGTTGTTTCAAGCAGGCAATTATTTGGCAATCAGCAAGTATTTTTATTTGCAGGGAATCAGAAGACACCGCTTTGCTTCTCCTGAAAGAAATATATAGAACTATGAATGTTTGTCCTGAACAGCCGCAACATTGATGTATGGATACCCATCATTCAGAATTTGTAAGTAATCCTCAGTATGAATGCAGCACAGGTTGTCCCTACTTGAGAGTACAACCCTCCTTTTGTAGAATAGGGAAGGGATAAGAGCTCCTGTTGCTGTGAGAATGTTAAATGGCTGAAATTTAGGGACTTTGTTCACTTCTGCGCAGGTGACAATATCTTAGGTGGTCTCCTTAGGTGTAGCACTTGCAATGAAAAGTGCACCTGGAATAGACTTTTTGTCCCATCCAGTTGCATAAGGCCATTTCCCTAATCCCAGCCTTCCAGGTGAGTTCAGTAGGCAGGATACTAGAAGTCATTTTCTTCCTTTCTCCACGATTGTGGCTTAGAATATGAAGCAGTTAGACTACTACTTACCCTGCAAATCCACAATGTGCTCTGGATATTTGAGAGAGTGGTGGAAACAAGAAGTGGGAATGCTTCTAGCTTCCAGTTTCCTGTTCTGCTTTGCAATATTGAAATCAGAACTTCTGCATCTTCTTGTGACTGGATGCATAAGCTGCACGGAAGCGACACCTAAAGCCCTTCTCAAAGGAATTCCAAGCTTATGACAGCTCTGGTATCTGTTTATCATTGTATTGTTAAAAATATGACAGTGTGATTCTCTCCCCCCCCCCCCAGTGACTATGAGAGCATAAGCAAATAAAAGGGATCTGTTTAAAAGATGGAAGTCACTGTATTGCAGTGGGCAAAAGTAATTTTGTGGTGCTCATATTTTAGTGACTTGCAAGTTCATACTAGCCAGGAATGAGATTAACTTCTGTTATTTGTGCCAGCATTTGTGCTAGCAAGGAACTAGATAACTTCTCTCTTTCAAAATTTGTTCTTCGCGGCTTCCGGTTAGAGAGAGAGGGAGGGAAAGGGAAACGCAACAGAAAATAAATCCTAAATATATACATATCCTTGCAGGATTAAATTCTGAAACACTGAACTTGGTTTTAATCGTTATTCAATGGGTTATCAAATATTTCAGCTCGTTTAACTCATATGTTATGTTCAGTTGACATAGTAGTATTGTTTAGCAAGGGAAATGTGTCAGTTTGTGTGCATTTGTGTGTAGATTTAAATGATAAGAACTGTACTTGGTGTTTGTTTTATACTTTGTAATTGGGTGGCTCTGTTAGTTTCCCTAAACACACTATGGAACCAGGGTATCAAATATTAAGCATAATTTGTTTAATATCTTAATATTTTCTTTTAACTGCACTTGTTGCAGCTCTGGTAAACAAATAAAACATAGCTCTAGAAATTATTCCCAGGACTCAGTGAAATATACAGTTTGGCTCATACCATGCTGCTTCATGACATATTCATGTTTTGCTTGCTAAGTGAAGCTACATCTAAAATATGCAGATAAATGTCTCTGATCTTATGCATAACTTAAATGTAAACTTATCCAATGTACACAAATAATAACTTTTTGTAGGGGTTGGCAGATCCTGTGCTATCTCCTTGTGAGAGAGCTCATAGGTAAAAATATAAATGCCACCAGGTTGTGGGGGCGGGGGGAGAGAGGCTTTCTAGCCGTCTACAATTATTGGGCTGCTTCGAAAAGGACAGCACATTCTTCTTTAAAAGTTTATTTACTGGCTGTTCAATAAGAGTGCATTTTGACAGTGTCCCCCCCCCCCTATTGCGATACTGCATCTGGATGCAACATTCCCAATTCACCAGATGGGCATAGTGTCTGTACAGGATTCTCAAAAGGTTCACTATGGGCCCTACCTTCTACAAACAGTGCAGTTGGCCATTTGAAACACAGGGCAGCCTGAGCCTCTCCCCATTTGCCCATACAGCCTTCCCTCTTGCCTCAGTACATGTTAATTTGATAGTCGTAGCCCTTTACATAAGCTGTGAAACTAGCCAAGTTTGCCATAGCTTACAACTTTTTCTTTTCTTTTTACTCTTCCTTCCAGCCTCTCTAATCTTTCTGCTGGCCTTCCAACAACCTTTTGAAGAGGCAACACCAATTCCCTCGTCACAGATGACAGAAGTGGTTTCAATCTACAGCCCTCAGATTCCATACCATCATTTTTTATTTTTGTTTTCTCTTTTTTTATTAACTGGAGTGGAGGAAAAGAAAATGAAGCCTACTGTTCAGAGTACACATACCTTTTTCTTTTTTTAAACCAGCCTTGAATCATTTGTGGAAGAGTTGCCAAACATAAATGACTCTTCAAGAAATGTGTGGCATGCAAATTAATCTTTATAATCTGATTTATCAGACTTGTATTTTCTATAAGGGCTGTGGTTTGTTTGTTTCTAATAAAAAAATTATTGGTAAACAGCAATAACAACCTTTTCATTTAATAAAAAGACCATTTGTCCCACTTCTGCAAGAACTGTGAAGTTCAAACTACTTTAATACAAATCTACATCCATCCATTTGTATTTGTTGAAATATAGCAATTCCTTGCACCTGGTAAGCCTATCACTAAGATTTTATAATGAAATATCTTCTGAGTCTCTGAGGGAGAGTGTTTTTAAATGCTTGTGACATGAACTTCAACTCTGTATTATAGAGAGCAGCTACAAACTGGTTGATCTTGCTGTATGTGTTTTTGCAGAGGGCGAGTAGAAAAGGATGGAGCCAAATAAAATTTTAGTTTGACAGTAGTGATCAGCCTGGGATGCAGAAGTCTACATGCAACTTGGAGACTGGATTTGCAGAAATCAAATACATTTATGGCCCTGCAACAGAAGAGGAGTGTTTTGATTATTAGATTTAGAGGGAGTTTTGGTATGCCAAGAACAGTCCCTATATTGCTTATAGTGGAGTATGAGAAGGTTAGAGAAGTTTATTAAACACTGAACTTCTGTCACTTTTTTTTGCTGCTGCTGATTCCCCCTCTGTATACCTTCCAATTTTTCATTTAAAATGAAACTGTGATAGCTTCTATTTGCTGGTATTCTACATAGTGGCTTGTCATGGATGAGTAGCCTTTTTGGGGAAAAAGTGTAATTTTTTTGGTGGTAATGTCCACATTATTTTTGATATTTGCTTTGTTGCAGCATTGTGTCTTGAAGAGGGAGGTAATAGACCAGGTGGTGCTGTAGTTGGATCAGCTTCTGCCTGCTGTAAAGTCTATGCAGTTTAAAACCTTCGTATTCTTAGGTTGAGAGAACTTTTCATTGCAGTATATTAACCTGTAGCTATTTATATCTCTTTATAAATATAATATTGTGGCTAATACTAAAAGATACTGTGATACCAGCAAGCTTGCCCCCCCCCCCCCCGGCAGTAAAGCAACAGGATGTTTTCTGTCTTACTTTTTTCTCTCTTTCTAAATATTTTGTGCTCCATTCATCACAATGAAATTTCCCTTCAGTCATTTGTTAAACCAGAACAAATTTCTGTCAGAGGAATGCGGGATGAAGCAACAGCTTGTTAGAGAGCATAACAAGCCCTTTAATAAATCCTGGATTAAAGTTGTCTCTGAACAGGTTTCAGAACTGTACATTTGGTATTCAGAATGTGTTTTCAGTTGTCCTCGATAAAATACCAAAGAAAAGAAATGCAAAGGTTTTCAATAATTGACAACAGTATTGAGTGTGTGGCGTGTACTGAAGTGAAATGTGTAAAGGTAGATAAATAAATGTAATGTTAGCAAATATGAAAAATAAAAAGGTGTTTATTGAAACTTTTAATTTTAAGGAAAAAAACTTAGTAATTTCCTTTGCTTTTCACTTGCTCAATATTGTTTTGTGCTCTGGCAGGAAATGGCTTCTGAGTTGGTGGCATAGAACATACATTGTGTTTCATCTTGAAAATTTTAAATTCATTAAGAAATTCTGATTTTTTTTAAAGCAAACATTCTTTGTGTCATCTGAATTGATGGAGAAATATTTTTTCCCCTGTTTAAGATATTGATCTGGGTGTTTATACGATTATCTAAAACAGTCTGAATATTGCCTATTAAACTTCACATTTGTTGATAGGAACATTATACCTGTCCTCTGTGCAAACTGCTACCTTTTATTCCTGTTGGCTCTGTTCAACAGCTGAATTCTGTCACATTCTACAAATATTTGAGGCTCCAGTGATATGAGCACAAAAATGCCAAGTTCTTGTGATGAGATAAGGATGGAACTTTGTACAAAGGAGACATAATGCTGGATTTCCATGCAAACAATATGGAATAAAACATAAGTTGTTTTAAACTGTGTTTAAATTTGTGTTTTTTTAAGTATCTAACCAAACCTGGGAACTCAACGTAAAGGGTACACAATAAATAATAATAGCAATAATAGCCCCAGTCCCACAATAGCAATTTGGGGGACCTTCCTCTTCCACTAGAGCAGGGATGTCCAACAGGTCGATCATCATCAATCGGTCTATTGTGGAGCATCCCTGGTTGATCCTGGTTGATCGCGTCATCCCCCCCCCCCCAAGCTCTACAACTTTGGGTCTTCCTCCCCCCAAAAAGCTCTACAACTTTGGCTCCCCCTAAAAAGCTCAACAACTTTGGTCAATCCAATAGGTAGATCACTGCCAGTTTTTTTTATAGTGGGAGTAGATCGCAGTCTCTTGGGAGTTGGACATTCCTGCACTAAAGGATAGAGAACACATGCATACAGGAGCAGCCATAGCTATGCTATAGTTCACCAGCTTGGGAAATGTAGCTGTGCCCTTTGGCAGCTGTATCTAAGCATTTTCTCTCTTTCCTCCCTCTTTCTCAATCTGATGAGAGACAAAGACAACAACAGCAATAGGGCTCTTCTGGACTGAGCTGTTCTCTCTCCTGCTTTGCTACTCCCCTCCCCTTTACTGGCAGAAGAGAGAGAAGAATTGGTCGTTGGACGCCAGCCAAGAGAGGGAGAGAGTAGACAGGGCAGCCAAACATGGTCCAGCCTCAGTACTTGGCACCCTCGGGCAGCTGGCAGGACACACTGACGCCTACGATTGACCCCCAGCTGTAGCTTACCTGGTAGCAGCAGCTGTTCTAATTTCCCACAAGGCTTTGGGAGCAGCACTATTTGAAAAGCATTGTGGGAAATGAAAAAGGCCACAGCCATCAAGGGCACTTTGCCAAGGGCCATGTGAAACTTGATCTCCCAAGCCCGTTTGTGATTGCTTTCTTTCATTTTAATCCTTTCTAGTGTTTTGCTTCAGTCAATACAGTACTGACAGTTGCTTCTCCTGGGTTTGAGAACCTGACTTAAGGTTTCAGTCCTCCCATCACTACAGAAAGCAGAACACCAGTCGAAGGCGATACAGAGGATGCATTTAGATTCTATTAAACAGAAGCAAAGAGTACCAGCTAAATATTAGGATTAGTGATTAGTATTTCCTTTTTTTATTAGAATCTAAATTGATCCTCTATACTGCTCCCCTTAACTAGCATTTTGCTTACTGTTGTGATGGGAAGACTGGAATCTAAAGTCAAGTTCTCTAACTTGACTTTGTTTTCTGCTGCCTATCATGTTTATGCCTTTTTTGGTGTTGCTATAACAGCAAAATGATTTGCATCTCGGTGAAGTTTCTTGTCACTGAAACAACTGAATGTTTTAAGGAATACTTCAGTAGGTTGTGATAAAAATGTCTCAATATCATATAGGTACTATCTAATTAAATTATTTGCTTTACTGAAGCCCAGTGTTAAATAAATATCTTACCGTGTACAGTTACTAAAGGCATGAAGGTCTTAATATGGCAACCCTAACATCAAGACCTACACAACTCTCCCAAGATCAATGAAACAAACTTGACAGAGTAGCTTATGTTCGGAAGAGGTGTGGATCGAATACAACATAGCACCTCTCTGACATCCTGTTTCTCTGATAGAACAGTGCTGTTTAAGAGCCATTGTGAAACTGACAAAATATTGAGCCATCAATTGGAAACCTGTGGTTTTGCTAAACACAAGATCTATATTGGTGTTTCTGAAACCTGTGGTTTTTAATGTAGTAAATACATATGACTGTATGGCTTCCCCAATGAAATTGATAAGAATAGTCAGACAGGAAGGAAACCAACTGGAAACCGCAGTGTTCTTATTTGGCACAGAAGCATTTTCTTAAACAGATTTTGCAGGTTTTGATAAAACCCTCTTGCAGGCTTGTCGAGCTCATTTTTTAATTCTGTATAGGAAAATTGGATAACAACTTATTTTAATAATCAGGAAGGATCAGCAGTTGAAAAAGTAGAAATTGCCTTGAAAAAGTTTTTTAAACTAGCAATTTCTTTATTATATGGCTCTGTACAGTCTAACAAATAACTTCCACCAGTATGAACATTTCATCTTCACAGGGCCGGCTCTAGGGGTAGGCTGGGTGGCGCGGGCCGCCAGGGGGGCGCCATGCGGAAGCCCACCAGCCGCGGCAAGAAACGGGGCGGGGCGGGGGCGCCGGAGCGATCTCTGCACCGCGGCGCCAGGGAGCCTGACATGCTTGAGACGGCCCTGCATCTTCAATTTGTAATCAGTACCACAAGGCAATAGAGCTGGAGTAAGCACCTATGGGTTACTGAGTGCAATGGAAATTCTTAAAATAGCTCACTTTTTGGATAACAATCGTCACTGAAGACTTGCTGTATAAATACACTTGCTTATGCCTGGATGCTTTTGAATTATGGTGCTGGAGGAGACTCTTGAGAGTCCCATGGACTGCTAGAAGATCAAACCTATCCATTCTTAAGGAAATCAGCCCTGAGTGCTCCCTGGAAGGACAGATCGTGAAGCTGAGGCTCCAATACTTTGGCCACCTCATGAGAAGAGAAGAATCCTTGGAAAAGACCCTGATGTTGGGAAAGATGGAGGGCACTAGGAGAAGGGGACGACAGAGGACGAGATGGTTGGACAGTGTTCTCGAAGCTACGAACATGAGTTTGACCAAACTGCGGGAGGCAGTGCAAGACAGGAGTGCCTGGCGTGCTAAGGTCCATGGGGTCACGAAGAGTCGGACACGACTAAACGACTAAACAACAACAACATGCCTGGAAGCCTCCTATACAGGGCTTTTGATGCACAGAAGTATGGGCTGTATAAGCATAAGGCAATTATATGAATTCATGGGTGCTACTGGTGACTATTATTCATATTCTGTCTCCACTGTTAGAGGCAATATGCCTCTGAATATCAGTTGCTGGGAATCAACAGAGGGAAGAAGATCTTTGCATTCAATTCCTGCTCGCATGCTTAATGGAGGTATCTAATTGGCTATTGTGAGAACAGCATTCTGAACTATACGGGCAAGAACGTAGGTTTATAATCAGACCTCTATCACAAGATGTTTATGAAAAGCCTTGTGGAATGTCATTTACAGGTGAACATTGCAGGTAAAGGGGATTACACCATAGACTGGTTTCGATTCTGACGCTATGATTTTTACTCAGAGGTTTGGATCCTAAGATGAGCTAACTTAAGGGAGTTAATGGAAGGAAAGTCTCCTGAACTACCCTTGTGCAAGTCACCTGTGTGACCCATGAAAATCTCCCAAGGGTGAGTGGAGCTGCCATCCTGTAAAATGGATAGGACATAGGGGCTTCAGGGAGAGGAGAGGGCATGAGACTTTCCTTCCATGAATTTATTTAACTTATCTTGGGATCCAGTCCCATATGCACAATAAAAGAAGTAATGTATGACTCTAGCGTTTCAGTGCTAATGTATAATTGCATTTTTAAATAAAAACTTGGTAACTGCATTTGGGCATGCAAATTAGCATGTGTTCAGCCACAAGCACGATGTGAACTTGCAATTCATACGGAGCAGCGTTTCAGGATACTAGTAGTGCCTTTTCTTTGAGAAGACACCTTCTGTCTAGACTTCTAGACAGCATAATTTTTACCAGCCCTTGTATTAATGTCTATAAAATTTATAGAACAAATTAAATTCTTAGCAGACGGCTTCCCAGAGACAGTTGTATATGATTCTTAGTTTAGATCTGATTTTTCTTCCTCCCAGAAAGGTTGACATTGGCACATATATTTCTTGTTTCAACATTTTCGGAAAGCAGATGATATCTAGTTGCTTTTCATCAATCTGTGACAGATTGTACTGATGTGCTGATGCCCAGCTGCCTCTGGCCTTGACAATCTGAGAATGCCATTTATAATCAAGCAAAATATGGTAACTTGATATTTCAAACCTGTAATGAAACAGCAGGCCACAGGATGTGTAGAATTAGATATAATTTTATGCACCTTTCAAGTATATTTAGTGTTGCTCAGATATGCCATGATCTGATTTTGTTTTCTCTATGCCCTGGGAGGTTTTGTCAGTCGAAGAGAAGGGGAGAGTCTGGTGAGAGGGATCCTCATTGTTTATATCTAATTTTTCACAAAATATGTTAACACAACTTCCTTAAAAATTGACTTGCAAAATGTCTAAGCCTAAACCAGTTTGAAACAATTCCAATAGTTTATAAAAACCATAGCATCTTGTTTACTGTGTAGTGAGCTCCATTGGAAGGATTAGGTACTCCAGGTGTCTGGTATGCTCAACAAATCACTTTCCAGCTGATACATAAAGCAACATAAAGCAACTGGAAGGCCAGCATAATAAATGGACTCAAGGACATTTCATGTCATTATCTTTCTTTTTATAGTTTGAGGATCTGGACATGGCTTGGAGCAAGGCTTTTTACCGGGTGATGGGGATCGTCTTGGGAGTTGCGGGGGGGGGAGGGGTGCCGAGTGTCACCCCCTCCAGGGTGGCACCCAGGGCGGCTCACCCCCAACTGTTCTACAGCTTGGGCCAACTCAATGCAGGTTATAGCAATAAAACAAGCATGTAATCTAACTATTAGGTGACAGTTGCTTGCAAGCTGAGTATGATTATCTTGTTTCCATTTTAAAGTGATGCTAGAAGCTGGTCTAACATGAATGAATGCACATGTAATGGTCTGCAGCCACATGGCCACTGAACATAGATTTATGCTGTGTAAAGCACTGTTTGATTTTGCAAAACCAGCAGCCCTGAAGAAGTGACTTCTCCTCATGTAGTGATTGAATTTCAGCGCGCCTAGAAATCCTTACAACTGCATGTTGCAAAAACCAGGAATCTAGGGGTTGTTCCATGTGTTAAGATAGACTTGTGTACATGACGACGTAGCAGCTATTTTCACATGCCAACTCATTTTCATCAAACCACTTCCCTCTCCCACAAACCACTGCAAAACAGCCCACACAATTTTACTTCAAGGATTTTTATTAATGTCCAGAGATTCCATGGCAGTTTACTTAATGTTAATGATATAAAATGCAGTGTAGCATATGGTGAGCTCTGTACCTTGAGAAGCCTAGTAGAGTGATTGTTAATATATATATATATATAGTATATATATATATATATATATATAATAGTAGAGTGATTTCAAACCACTGGCAGCTGCAACTGTTTGAACTTGCTTAGAATTTTCATAGTCTGGTTGTGTAGAAGGGGTGTCCGTGGTCCCCCAACTCCATTGAATGTACATGCTATGGAGAATGGAACTGACAGATGACTCTTGTGATGTCTTCAAAAGTCGTGAATACAACACCCTAATTGTCTAGATGATCCTTGAGTGCATCTAGATCCTTGTCTAGATGATCCATTTCATAATAATTAACTTCCTAATTTGGTTATACCTAATCAAATCAGAAAATAGACGCAGGACACTTGCAGAATTAGAAATGCATCTTTAAGGGTGATCATTGGATCACATCCAAACAGATGCCATGGAACATTCTTATGTGATGGCTTTGACTCCCATTATAGCAATGGGAACATTTTATAATATACTGACATGAATCAAGGTTCAGATCATAAAGCTTATCACACCTGATAACTCATTAAAATATGAACAAGAGCACAGAACTCTTGGGGGTCAAATAGTTCTTTGCAGAGTTCTGGTTGACCTCATAACATGTAGCTTCCATAAGCAAAAATTAGAGTTGGTATAAGAAAAACGAAAGTAGGTAACACATCCTCCAGGGAAGCTCAGTTCCTTGTCTTTCAAGTCCATTAGGTCCTCCTGGACCTAATGCTGTCCATCACTCTTTCCCCCTCTTCTATTCAATAATATTACCCATGTAAAATTATATTATGTAAATCTCATCCATTTATGCTCAAATGTCTGATTTGCATTAAGTTAGTTTGAGTGTTGAAATTGAATTTTCTGCTTGGCAGATATGACTTCTAAAAAAAAGGAAGTGTTTCTCAGATCCCCTGGCAGATTTATTGGATAGTAACTAAGAGCAAACAACCCAGTGATTATACTTTGTGTCTATGTGAAAACCAGGCTCCTTTCCAGTTCAGAGCGCGAATTAAACAAAAAACTACTCTGCCAACTAATACCAATTAAATCCTGTGATTTAATTACAATGCTCGTTCCCATTTTTTTGTGTGTGTTCACCTTATTTTCATAATCTCTTTCCCCAAGTAAATATTTTAAACTATGCAAAGCTACTTACAACCCCTGCAGACACCAAATCCTGACCCTCTTGAAATTAGTTGAAGGACATGAACACCAGTCAATGCCGAATCCGGTCCTTAGAGGATATATTGCTACTAAATGTTTAAAAAGTCTTCCATTAATGTTATCTTGCAGCAGATGGATTTCCTGAGTCTCAAAACACTATTAAGCATATTCACAACCAGAGTTGAGTGTTGTTGAATATGCATGGCAAAATGATATGTGGCAGCAGAAAATGGCTGGTCGGCATTCTTGTCTTGAAGGCCATGTAACCAAATTTGAATGTTATTAAAGGGAGGAACGAAAAAGGTTAGGAGTGAAGGAGAGTTGAGCAATTCTTTGCAGAGAATGAAAATATATATTCTTGATTATTTATGAGAAAAAACATTTCAAATGAGAAGGCACTGTTTCGAAGTTACACCGATGTACCATAAAGCTTTGATAATTCACCCACCCAACTTCCAGATGCTATTGAACTACAATTCCCATCATCCCTGGCCATTGGTCATGTTTGCTGTGATCCACAAACATGCATTGCAGATTTCACATTTACAGCGAAGGGTTACAGGAATCTATCCAACAGGCTGTTTTTCAAGTTTTTATGTTCTTAACTCGTAACCAATCTCTTGTTAAATTACAAAAAAATATTAAAGTTTGTTAGTGAGCTGGGCATTAACAAAGCTAATAGATTCAATCTACAAACCACTGAGTTTCAATGGCATCTCTAGACTTTTGTTTTCACAAACAGGAGCTGTTAGATAAGCCTGTTTCAGGACTTTCATATAAGACTGCACCTGAGGGCTCACATTATGGGATACTTTCCCATGAAGGCAAGATTCCTACACATAGAAAACAGTATGCGTGAATGAAGGTTAGGCTCTTAATAGTTTTTTTGGGGGGGGGGATTTTTTGCTTGATGGAGTAGGCAAATTATTGCAATTTTCTGCAGAGGCTGGCGAACGATAAAGGAAAACAGAGAGGGATCCTGACCTCCCTTTCACCTGCAGTGACTTTTTGCTTGCTCCCCAATGCCAGTTTTCAGAAGCTGGGGGAACAACAGCAAACTCAAAGGAGGGTATAATGATAGCAGCCACAGTGTTCATATTAAAGCTAATGAAGACAGTTATTTATATGCAATTTAGCAATAATAATAAAATTTTGCTTTTTGGCTCACTTCCCAGATTAAAAAACACCCTTGAAATTGTTTGCAAGTGCAGTCTTAAAGAATATAAAGGCTGCTTGCTTTGTAAGGACATTGGTTTTCCTCAGGAGAAAACAGAACTGAAAAGCAAGACACTGTAAAAAGAAAAAAGGGGGGAATCATTTGATGCAGGACTGGACCCCTACAGTCTTTTTTTCTGGTGACGCTTTGAAGTTACTGCATTTTCTCTCTTTGTCCTTGATATTGGTCACCTTACAGAAGTGCTAAAGAAGAGGGTAGATGTACACAAAGCTACTTCCACTGTTCCCTGTATTGGCTGTCCACCAGGGTGCTGTGTTTTTTTAAGCAAAGACTGTCTCCCTCTGTAAATTCATATCATGGTTATGCGGGAATAATATTGTGGACACTGTTCTACCTCCATTGCCCTCTCCCTCCAAAAGTTGGGCTCCAGCTCCCTTCATTCCTGACCAATGGCTTTGCTGGCTGGGACTGTTGAAAACTCAAGTCCTAAAGCAACTGGAAGGCCATAGGTTCTCCATCCCTGCCTAGCCCCCTGAGATTTCTCCCACCTATCCTATCAAGGCCATACAAGATTTCTTGTAGATGATTCCAGAGTGTATTTACATAGGCAGATATATTATAGCCAACCAAACCTTTAACGTTCTTTTAACTCCTATTCTCATGGAAGCCCTTAATGAGCCTACTTTTAAGTGCTGGTCTCTACACTACAAGGAAATCCAGGTTTGTGACTGAGGCTACACTTGGCAAACAGCTGCAACTGATCTTAGAATACACGCATTTTCCTCATTTCTACGTTAAGTGCATGCTTAATATAGTGTACAGTACTTAGGACTTTCTGCATTTTCCATCTGCACCTCAGCCCAACAGGTTTATGCCTCTGGTTCCACCACAAAGCCATAAAATGGACATATGATTGCAACCTATGCTTGTGGAGTTCAATATTTGTGGCTGGAGTCAGGTGAGCAGGTATAGGGAGGGATAGAAATTAAGTAAATTAAATAAAAAATCTACCATGCATGCTGGTCTGCTGCACAGCATAACTTATGCCTCTGAGTTAGTTGTACCTGGGGACGTTACCCGATGTTCATATGGAGTGAAGTGTGTTAATTCAGCCCGACAATAAAATAACTCACTGTGGACTGAAATTACCATTAGTCCCCCTCCTTCCTTGACTTATGTGATTGCATCTAAGGCCCTCCATGAACACTGAGCTCTTCAAGTGTAAAGATGACTCCATAGCGTGCATTGTAGAGTTTACAGTGACTTCCTTTTAAGAGAGATTAGAGACCTCTGAGTTACAAAGCTCAACCATTGTTGTTAAACACACAGCTTCCTTTTCAGCAGTGTTGCTTCCCTTTCCAAATTTTTAGGAGCTGGTGTAAGAAATGCGTGTTCTCTCTAACTCGTTAGCATGCTATTCTGCTTTAAATGACTGCGGCAGAGCAGGTTGTATATGATGAGTTGAGATGGAATTGCACAGATAAAACGAACTCTCACTGATGAGCTGTGCATTGCTTCAAAGGCGGCAAACACGCATTAGGGAGAGTTTACAGCAGCCTCTTAACAGGGTTATTTTTGTAAGGGTTGTAAAGGGATCTCATCAACAAGATGACCCAGGCACAATGTTCTTCTCTTGCAGCTTTTTTGGGGCTTCTAATCTCTTCTGTCACTCATACAGCAGAGCTGTTCTGTGTTTCCTTTTAATTTTTAAACAAAAAAAAAAATCGGCCCGAAGAAATAGCCAGTTCAGCAGTTTATTTCTGAGGCTACATCTAAAAGGCCTCGTGCTTTTACTCTTTTATGTGAAAATCACTGAAGTTAGTGTGCCAGTGAGCATAGTCAGAGATGAATGTCTCCCTGTGGGAAACTGCGGTAGTAAAGTCATTACATGAGCATTTCCCCTCAGAATTACGTATCTGAATTGACCCAAGATCTTTGAAGCCTGCTTGGCATTCAGCTGATAAGGACAACAGTACTGAAAGAAGTAGAAGCTGGTTGCTTCATAAGAGTAGTTCCAGCAGGACAACAAGGTCAGTCACACAGAAGTGGACAGAATTCTTAATATTCCACCAGTACAGAAGGACGGTCCATAGACTCTGTGAGTTATATCCAGCTAAGTCATTCTCGGTGCACTTTCAATGGGTCCACTCTATGACCAATGTTGGATAGTACCCAGTATACCCCCCCGCCTGATATATATGACATATACAAGCTATATATCAGGAATCCCCAAACTGCGGCCCTCCAGATGTTTTGGCCTACAACTCCCATGATCCCTAGCTAACAGGACCAGTGGTCAGTCTGGATGGAACCCTGGGTCCCCTTTCCAGAGCTCGCGATCCAGTATAAGAGTAACCTTGCCAAACTATGGTAGTTCTTTTGGCTTTTGCCGGCTGGTTAAGCATCATGATTTAGCATAATGAAAGAAACTGCTCTGTGTCATAGAACAAATGAATGGGCCTTTCCCCCACCAGTAGCTGCTATGTGGGGGATGTGGGGGTCTAAACCACTGGGCCTCTTGGGCTTGCTGATCGGAAGGTTGGCGGTTCGAATCCCCATGACAGAGTGAGCTCCCAGTGCTCTGTCCCAGCTCCTGTCAACCCAGCAGTTCTAAAGCACGCCAGTGCAAGTAGATGAATAGGTAGGGAAGGTAAACAGAGTTTCTGTGCGCATCATGGTGTTCAGTTGTGCCAGAAGTAGTTTAGTCATGCTGGCCACATGACATAGAAAGCTGTCTGTGGACAAATGCTGGCTCCCTGGGTCTGAAAGTGAGGCGAGTGCCGCTTCCCAGTCGCCTTTGACTGGATTTAACCGTCCAGTGGTCATTTACCTTTACCTTTTACTTAGCTGCTATGTAGGAGAACCATAGTCAGAGTTGTGGGGACGACGACGACGACGACTGGGAGCTGGATGTGAAATGTGAGAGGCTACAGTCAGAGAGACATATACTGCTCTGTGCTGGACTATGAGCTCCCCTGGAAACCTAAGGGGGAAGCAAGATCTGTTGGACCATTAATGCTGTGAACCCGTCTATCCTGTGCTTAGGTTGTATATATGTGCAAATGAAACCGTATATCCTAATGTCATCACAGTCTCCCCTCACCTTTATTTGAAGCAAACCAAGCCATGGGCTAGTACTGGAATGCCTGGAGTCTGCTCGGAGATTGGAGTGGTGTGTAACAGTATTTTTAACCTCTCATTTAAAAAACAAATATCATGATCTATTATTATTATTTGTAAATGAACATAATTAATAACAGCCTTATTTGGGTTAGTGAAAAAGATGGGAGGTAAATGGCTTGTTGAAAGGGAATACAAAAGATCTATTGCTATTGTAATAAGGGAGTGCTTCCTCCCACCCTCCATAGTAGGAATGAAAGAAAGAATGGAAAGTTAGGAATGGAAATAAATAATAATAATAGTAATAATAAAAATAAATTTTATTTATATCCTGCCCTCCACAGCGAGGCCGGGCTCATGTCAACATCCAGAGGGGGTCGAGAGGCCAGCTGGCTAGCCCCCAGCTGGATCATGCCTTTCCAGGGCTGTCTCAAGCAGGTCAGGCGCCCTGGCGCTGAGGCACGGAGATCGCTCCGGCGCCCCCGCCCTCGCAGCACGGCTTCCGCGCGGCTTCACTGCGAGCGCCCCCCTCTGCCGGCCTGGTGCCCTCGCGCCCCGCGCCACCGGGACCTTACCTAGAGCCGGGCCTGTGCCTTTCCAGCCAACATGCTGGACGATCCCCCGACCTCTGGTGTGACGTAAACCAGCGACTCAGACTTCAAAAGTCTGAGCACGCTATATTAGCAGAGCGCACTGCGTGAACAGAAATGGCATGAAGAGGCTTGTGAAAATTCACCAGCATTTTAGCATTTCCTAATATATGTGATTATTATTTTTTGGGGGGGATATAAACATTTTTGCAAAGCATTTTCCCTTGATATAATGCATTCTTGTATGTTATTTTCAGCAATATATGCATTTATACACACACTTTAGTATTTGAATTCTGGGTACTTTACTTGGCTAAAGAACTGCACTGCAAAATTCAGGGAAATTTGAATTTCAAAAGATGGCTTTGGTTTGCATGTTGTTTCAGAGAGTGTGAATTAGGTAGGTTTGCAAATGGAAAATGAATTATAATGGAAATGAATTTCTCCTCCATTTCTACTGAATATTTTGACTAAGTAGCTACATGACGTTTCGGATTTAGCATAAACAACCACCAAGAGAAGGATCGGTGCAAGTTCAATTAGACACATTCATATGTATGTCACCATCTACCATTCTGGTTGAGGCTTAACCATGAAGCCTATTCAAGATTTTAAAAAAATGTGATTCCAATATTATTTAATCTATGCAAAATAATGGTTAATCTGCTTTCCAAACGAAAAGGTGGTGGTGGTGGGAGGGAGTAACAAAGGAGACTTGGAAGTCAGGCACACATCATAATCATGGAATTGTATAGTTGGAAGGTATCACAAGGATAATCTAGTCCAATCCCCTGCAATGCAGGAATCTCAACTAGATCATACATGACTGATGACCATCCAACCTCTGATTAAAAACCTCCAAGGAAGGTTGGACAGCTCTATTGAACAGCTCTATTGAAAATTCCTGGAGAACAGGCGAAGTTCCAGCAGACTGGAGGAGGGCAAATGTTGTCCCTATTTTCAAAAAGGGGAAAAGAGAGGACCCAAACAATTACCGCCCAGTCAGCCTGACATCAATACCAGGAAAGATTCTAGAGCAGATCATTAAGCAAACAGTCTGTGAGCACCTAGAAAGGAACGCTGTGACCACCAAAAGTCAGCATGGGTTTCTGAAAAATAAGTCATGTCAGACTAATCTGATCTCATTTTTTGACAGAATTACAAGCCTGGTAGATGAAGGGAACACTGTGGATGTAGCCTATCTTGATTTCAGCAAGGCCTTTGACAAGGTGCCCCATGATATTCTTGTAAAGAAGCTGGTAAAATGTGGGCTAGACAATGCTACCATTCAGTGGATTTGTAACTGGCTTACTGACCGAACCCAAAGGGTGCTCATCAATGGCTCCTCCTCATCCTGGAGAGTAGTGACTAGTGGGGTGCCACAGGGTTCTGTCTTGGGCCCAGTCTTATTCAACATCTTTATCAATGACTTGGATGATGGGCTTGAGGGCATCCTGAGCAAGTTTGCAGACGACACCAAATTGGGAGGGGTGGCTAATACCCCAGAGGACAGGATCACACTTCAGAATGACCTTAACAGATTAGACAATTGGGCCAAAGCAAACAAGATGAATTTTAACAAGGAGAAATGTAAAGTACTACACTTGGGCAAAAAAAAATGAAAGGCACAAATACAGGATGGGTGACACCTGGCTTGAGAGCAGTACATGTGAAAAGGACCTAGGAGTCTTGGTAGACCACAGACTTGACATGAGTCAGCAGTGTGATGCAGCAGCTAAAAAAGCCAATGCAATTCTGGGCTGCATCAATAGGAGTATAGCATCTAGATCTAGGGAAGTGATAGTACCACTGTATTCTGCTCTGGTCAGACCTCACCTGGAGTACTGTGTCCAGTTCTGGGCACCACAGTTCAAGAAGGATACTGACAAGCTGGAACGTGTCCAGAAGAGGGCAACCAAAATGGTCAAAGGCCTGGAAACGATGCCTTATGAGGAACGGCTTAGGGAGCTGGGTATGTTTAGCCTGGAGAAGAGAAAGTTAAGGGGTGATATGATAGCCATGTTCAAATATATGAAAGGATGTCATATGGAGGAGGGAGAAAGGTTGTTTTCTGCTGCTCCAGAGAAGCGGACACGGAGCAATGGATTCAAACTTCAAGAAAAAAGATTCCACCTAAACATTAGGAAGAACTTCCTGACAGTAAGAGCTGTTCGGCAGTGGAATTTGCTACCAAGGAGTGTGGTGGAGTCTCCTTCTTTGGAGGTCTTTAAGCAGAGGCTTGACAGCCATATGTCAAGAATGCTTTGATGGTGTTTCCTGCTTGGTAGGGGGTTGGACTGGATGGCCCTTGTGGTCTCTTCCAACTCTATGATTCTATGATTCTTACTGTCAGAAAGTTTTAGTATAACAGCATACAGTTCAAATCTTAATATAGAAATAATTTACACACCTAGAGTGCAATCCTATGTGCATGTTTACTTGGAAGTAAATACCTCTGTGTTCAGTGGGGCTTCCTCCCATTGCTGCAATCCTAAACGCCAATGAGAGAGTAAACTCCCAGGAACACCATGGGCTTACATCCGAGTAACCTTGCTGTATAAAACTGCAGTGTGTTACTTCAAATTTACTCCCAGAAATTATGAGTAACTTTGATTAAACTTTCAAAACCTAGCTTCAGATTGATCAAAATATTTTTTTCCAAACAGCTACCTCACAATTAATTGCATTTGCCATTTTAAATCTAATCAGTTATGTTTTTGACATGGTGATTTGGCTGAAGCTGAATTTAATTGCATTTTCCTAGTGATAAGTTGCAAAAAAAAAAGCCCCCCGGACCTTGTAAGATAATAGAAATGTCACATTTATCATGTTTTGCATCTGATATAAATGAAACTGTGGTGCAATATTCCATATCCGACAGAAAGCAGGTAGCACTTGTGTACAAGAAAAGCCAGAAACAAAGAAAGAATGATTGATGTCTATAACAGAACTTATTGAATAATGTTAGTTCCAGTATATGGTGAACGATGGGGTCGTTTCAAAGTTGAAACTATTTGAAACTAACAGAATACTTATGATCAACACCAGAGAGAGAGAGAGAGAGAGAGAGAGAGAGAGAGAGAGAGAGAGAGAAAGAAAGAAAGAAAGGGGTGTAACATTTCTGCCCCTTCTCCACCCTGCCTGCCTTATCAAGGCAATAGCTCAATAAAAATGGACCTCACCCATATTGCTGACAGCAAATGTGCTAATACAGGCTTGTATCCACTGATGGCTTTGCTTACAGAAGCCCTTCTGCTCATGAAAGGCACCCCTCCCCATCTTTGCCAGGTACCCTTACCTGCTGCACCTGTCCACACTGTTCCAAAGGGTCCATCAAACTCTGGGACCAGCTTCGTAAGTGGCACAAGCTACAGTCAGGAGAGTAGCACTGGTGACAATGAAAACCCCTGGTGGCCCACCCTGGGCCCACCCTGCCCGTGATGCCAGTCTTGGCCTGCCTGTGATGGCCACTTCCACAGGCAAGCAAATTCAAACTCACCACAGCCAGAAGGAGAATAATTTGTCTCCTGCCAGCCATTACGGCTTCTATCATGGAGCCAAGCCCTGGCAGTGGGCACACGGAGTAGCAACTGCTGCCCACAGAAAGGTGAGCAGGATTTCTATAATTCTGTGGTCAAGTTCCTTAAGCCAATTTGAAGCATTTTGGGTGGTAGGGCTGAGAGAGGCCACCCTATCTGCCTGAGCCAGGGAAGGGCACTGCCACATAAAGGGAACAGCACTGCACTAAATGGACAAGGAGTCTGACTCAGAATAAAGCAAATTCATATATATTCTTTTTGTTCAAAGTACAAGAATGCCAAATAAAGAAACTGACCAGCAACTTCATCTTGTGTTTCTAATGTTTCCCATTAGAAGTGCCTAATCCCCATATATATTGTTGTTGTTGTTGTTTAGTCATTTAGTCGTGTCCGACTCTTCGTGACCCCATGGACCAGAGCACGCCAGGCACTCCTGTCTTGCACTGCCTCCCGCAGTTTGGTCAAACTCATGTTCGTAGCTTCGAGAACACTCTCCAACCATCTCAACCTCTGTCATCCCCTTCTCCTTGTGCCCTCCATCTTTCCCAACATCAGGGTCTTTTCCTGAGGGAGTCTTCTCTTCTCATGAGGTGGCCAAAGTATTGGAGCCTCAGCTTCAGGATCTGTCCTTCCAGTGAGCACTCAGGGCTGATTTCCTTAAGAATGGATATGTTTGATCTATTGATCTATTTGATCTATTGCTATATATATTTGATATATTGTATGTACTCCAAATTTGGAATGAGACAAACAAGGTTTTCCCTCATTCTGGTTACCATTTAAAACCACCTTTCAAATACATCTCTAGTCCTCCTGTTGGGGGATATAACAGCAAAGCAGAGAGAATAAGACAAAACAGCCTGACATTTTCATATTATACTCAAAATGTGTCTGCAAAGTTGCCATCAAATCTATTGTTCTCTCAAGGATTATATGCACTTGCTCGTGATTCATCCATTTTTTTTGGTTCATCACCTTTTTTCTTTCAAGGGATTAAGTGGTCCTCATGTCTCATCCAGAAATATGGGAGAGCCTGATTGCACAGGGATGACAAGAAGGATGAGGGAATTGAATTTCGACATGGTTCTTGCCTCCCCTTTCTTGCACATGTGCCTTTCAATAGGAAGAGAATAACCCTCTTCTGCTGAGGCAAAGAGGCATAGAAGGGTGAGGGAATTTGCAAGAATATTTTACTCTTTTGATAATAAAAAAGTGGTTAGTGGTGGGACAGCCTGACACACCAAATACCTGAAATCAACGGCCCTGCACTTTTCTGGGTGACCCGATGCAACGAGGGCAGGACTCTTGAGCCTTTTAATAATCCTATAGGAAAGGGAATTCTGACAGATGTGGATACCTGGTTTAGACTTTTGCTTCTTATTCCATCCTTCCACATGCTCTCCTCTGATGTAAAAACATGATATCTGACACCGAACAGAAGGTGCTAGTAGGGAACATAATTGCTGTGCATATATCTCTGGAAAGCTATACAAAATGAAAGTTTTATAATAGGTTTTTAATAGCAATTTTTACTGAACCATTTCCCTGTTTTGCATTTATACTAATGAGAATCTTTACACAAAATGACCATCTATGACCCCCCTTCCCCTTCATTTACCTACCTGTCACTTTGTTTCACTCAGGAGAAAATAGTTTCCCTCTAGCTAAGTACATTTTATTTTTAGCTATTGGTTCTCGCAGAATGTAGGTGCCACAGATAGTTATGCATGTATGAAGTGGAAAAATAATGAATTCTAGGAAATGCCTTTGTCATTGACAAAAGATGAAAGACTCAGTTTTCCTGATAACTATGAATTACTAGCAATGACTTTTCCATTGCTTTCAATAGGACTATTCAAAGTCATAATTACAATAAGTAATTACTCAGGATAGAAACACAATATTTTAAAAGATGTAAACAACAAAAAGTGCAGCTTTCATTTTAAAATGACTTTGAGTTGGAAATATACCTACTTTGCTTTTGTTCTGGTGTGTGCGCAAGGTACTATGTGAATACTGCAATCACATACATTCTCATAAAAATAGACACTTGGGGCAGGATCTTTTGTGATGGGAAAGGCACAGGCTGAAGAAAGTCAAGCACCACTACTCGGAAGTTACATTCCACAAAACATATATTCTAGCAAAGCACATGCATTGCATACAGAAGGTCTCAAATTTAGTCCTTGGCATATTCAGTTTGAAGGCTATTAAGTGGCAGTGGCCAAGAAAGGTCACTCCCCTTCTCCTTGTGCCTTGGAGAATAACTGCTAGGCTAAGTATTTGTTTGTTTGTTCATATCCCACTCCAAGGACTTGAAAGTGGTGTACATCGTTCTTCTTTCCCTTCCCATTTTATCCTCATGACAACCCTGTGAGGTAGCTTAGGTCGAGAGTGAATGACTGGCCTTTGGTCATCCAGTGAGCTTCATGTCTGAGTGGGGATTTGATGGCACAGGTTCCTGCACAATCATACTTGGCGGAGAGCAGAGGATTAAGTTTACATATTGGTGACAGGGACTGAGAATATGCTTCATATAGGGCTCTAATGCCCTTCGGTCCAGCACTGGTTTGGAAGATTGCTTGAAAGCATGCCAGATGTTCAGACTTGGCATTCGGTTCTGGTTTGTGCTATTCCCGTGTCACAAAATCTTCTAAGTTATGGCCCAGAGACCATTGGCAGTAGAGCTAGATCACATCTGGCACACCTAATTACAAGATGTGCTGTAATAATACCTTATTTGATAACTTCACCATGTGGGGCTTAGAGCAGGCTCCCTCAAACTCAGCCTTCCAGATGTTTTTGGCCTACAACTCCCATGATCCCTAGCTAGCAGTGGTCAGGGATGATGGGAATTGTAGTCTCAAAACATCTGGAGGGCTGAGTTTGAGGAATCATAACTGGTTGCCAGGTGTCCCAGGAAGAGGGCCTCGCATACTTAATGAGGAAGGTGCTGTTGTCTTAATGACAATGCATTAGGAAAAGGAAAAAGTGTGTCTGGCACCATAATGTAAGCTGTAGGTTTTTTTAAACATGTATTCAGAGGGTCACATGAATGATTCAGACATCATTCCCCCACTGTTATGATGTCAAGCTCAGCTTGTGTGTTACGGACAGAATCTGCAATGATAACCAAACTGAAATTCAACATGGGCAATTGTTTGTTTGGTTCTGGAAATCTATTTGGGGAGTCTTATTAAAAATTATATATATATATGTTGGTGGGGAACCTTATAGTATGAGCAAGCTGAAAAGTTCTCATTAATAAGAAGACAAGATTACAAATCACCTATCAACAAAATTACAATTGTATCTAGCAAAACATGTCGCATTCCAGTCAGTTTATTACATTATAGAAAGCCTATCATAGTTTTGAGCATCTTTATAGTTATAGATAATGGAAGACTTACTTTGCTCATTTCAAAATATGCTTAAATCATTTTGCCATCTAGATGTTGTTGGACTCTAACTCCCATTAGCTCCAGTCAGCATGGCCTATAGTCAGGGATGATGGGACTTATTATTGTGATATTGATAGGATGGGTACTTGAAACAAAACCAGGGAGAAGACAAAACTGGACAAAGTGTTTCTAAATACAATGAGAGGCAACTTACACTGAACTCAGTGAGATGTACTTCAGAGTAAACAAGCCTATGTCTGCAATGTATGCCATCCCATCTACTATAATAAAAATAAAATACGGTAATAGTATTAAATAATAAAGCTTCCTGAAACAGGGCTGCCTTCAGATGGTTACGAAAATTTATATAGTTGTTTAATTCTTTGATATCTGCTGGGAGGGCACTCCACAGGGCTGGTGTGACTACTGAAAAGACCTGCTTGGTTCCCTGTAATTTTACTTCTCACAGTGAGGAAACCACCAGAAGTCCCTCAGAGCTGGACCTCAGTGTCTGGGCTGAATGATGTGTTATTACTGTGACATATTTTCAGCACATCTTGTAAGAGGCTTATTCCTCCCACCCCACCATCACTGTAAAACAATTGCTTATGGACAATTTAATACTTGGACAATTTGCTGGAACAACACCGTAAAGCTCTTTGAGGGTTGTTCTGGTTATCAAATGTAAAGTTTTATTGGCCAAGTCTAATGCTCAGAGTTACTTGATTAATTGTTCACCTGTTTTATGAGCAATGCCTTTACCCTTTTAGATCCCCATACAATGCCTTGAAAGATTACTCATACCTTTAATTAGCCTGCTCTTTAATTGTGTCACAGCTGCTGAACACATGGAAAACCAATATACAGTACATCTATTCAGAAAAGTGTCCCTAAGCCTAGTACATAAATGCATTTGGAGAGTGTTTTTGTTCTGCATATTAACGGCCAGTTAGCATTTTGCTGCACATAGCCAGGAGAGACTAGTAGAAAAAGGAATGCTTTGCTTTGGGTATAAGACTTTGAAAAGATATTTTCCTGAGAAACTAGGGAGTGAGCAGTGTGGGCCCAAAAATATGGAAAGGAAACCAGGACACTTTCTTGTATTGTGTCAGTGGTCCCTTGACTTACGAACTTAATCCGTTCCGAATGCACATTCGCAGGTCAAAAATTTCGTAAGTCGAAAAGCGGATTCCCATAGGAAAAAAATATTCAGAAAAAAATGTAAGTCGAGGAAACCACATTAAAAAATCCGTAAGTCAAGGAAACCGCATTTAAAACCGCCAATGGTTTCCGTTCGGATGTAGAAAAATTTGTAAGCATGCGGCCATTTGTCCCGTTCGTAAGTCAAAAACTTCGGATGTTGAGTAATTCGTAAGTAGAGGGACAACTGTACTATATGCTTTCAATCCTGTGGCTGCTTTTGCCTTAAAAAAAGTGGGAGATCCCATCACAAAGTTTCCTGCCATTATCACATTTAGATTTTTGGTAGACAGGAGTAGCAACCAACAGAGATGCGGTCTACAAACACAACTGAATGATGGTGCAAGATTTGGGGAAGCAGACTTCCATTCTCAACTGTTTAGGGGCAAAGAAAACCAAAAACTGTTTCCCCCCCTCATTCTAGTTGGTATATAAAGTTATTTGTTTGTTTTAAAGCGAATTAAGACCTTTAGGGTCAAAGCAAATGGACACTGTAGCAAAGGCAGCATGTTCAGTCTACAAATTATTCCATCCAGCCTTCAGGCTCCCTCTTCACATTATAGTGTATATAGCACCGATTCTATTCAACCAAATACAATTTTGAGCAAAGGCAACGCGCATCAAGGTGATATTGAACATTATTGTGTGGATATGTTGCAGCCAGTTGCTTTACTTCCATTCAATTAAGAACTGTATTATTTTATCCACCCCCCCCCCCCACAGTATGAGTAGGGCAGATGCAGGAATCCATTGCTCGGCAAACAAGGTTAAGAGTGGCACTGCTGCATTCTGCTCTTCACCTTTTAGCTTTCAGCTTTAATTAATAAGACCCTTTGCTGTTTCTGCCTGCCTTGTATGGATGATTGAACTCAGCAGCACTTGAGAGCTGAAGTGCAGTCAGTTCTACTTCAATTCCTACTTGAAGAATCAAATTGTTCTGTGTAGTATGGATATAATTGGTTCCAGTTGTACGTCATATTATGTAATCTCTGGATACAGGCAGAAAGCTCATCAGCAGATCAAAGACGGGGGAAAATAATTCCTGTAACAATAAGAGTGTTACTATTAGATCCTTGTAAACCATGACATGCGACATCAAGGCTGCAATTTCTTCTGAGCCAGTTACCGTATCTTATCCTGCGGTTTTGCAAAAAATTTACTGTTTGAACAAGTCAACCTCTGATAACTTGAGCATGAAATCTCCTTATTACTGATCTAGTAAGGCCAAAGTTCCTATTACTAATCAAAATTAACAAGGAGGCTTGTGGCACCTTAAGGACTAACACATTTTTATAGCCTGCACTTTTGTGGGTTGCAGTTCACTTGTTCAGAAGCACAAAGTGTTATGCTGAGTTCTTCTTGTTGTTATTATTCATATTGCCATTATTTATTAAATTTGTATACTGTCCTTCAGGTGTATGGGATGGGGGGTCACATTGTGCTCCTTCTTGGGTAGTTTGGTTCCCACCCTGCATGCAACTCTCATCTGCGGCTCCTAGAAACTGTCAACATGCAACAGCGGCCACACCCCGGGAACGGCCTCGATTCCCAACAACACCCGTGAGATCAGCTGACATAATTCAGCAGATTTAAAAGGCCTGAAAGAAGATGCAGTGTCTTCTCTGAGTCTTTTAACTTTGCTTTCATGTGACAGAATTGGGGCTTGAAGTTCACATCTTTGAATCATTGGGTGCTTTTCACAGAAGAACGTCCACGTTCCTTGCAGTGCAAATTGAATATAGCTGCGTGCGTACCCTGAGATCTGAAGGCCATAGTCATCTAACATCTAGTAGGTCTACTGTATCATGTTGTCAAATTAATTCCTGTCCCCCCCCCCACCTTATTGCAGCTTGCCTCACTTGCTAAAACTCTCCTCTAACTGTATACGTTCCACATAGAAGCTAAAGCTATTTCTTTTGTGGTGGTGTTCTGGCTTTAAATTTCTAAACCAGTCAAGATTCAACATATAAACAATTCCCTGAACAGTTGGCAGTCTTCTAAAATATAAAGAACTTCACACATACATTTGAAATATGTAGAGAGAGAGAGAGAGAGAAACCCCCAAAAGAACTTTCTGTCTTTTGAAAAGATCAAAGCCTATTCATAGCTTGTGTGTTTGGGGATTAAGCCACTTCAGTCAAAATATTTTCTGCTTAGCAAAAGTTAATAAGCACATAGGCTGACAAATATTGAATTTCTCCCACATTTGGACATTTTTGTTATGCATCTTTCTCTGCTTTCTCTCATATATTTGTGTGTGTGTTAGGGATTGGGATAGTTTTCAGTGGCTTCTGCTGACTGGCTAGCTTCCTTCCTTATTTGTGATAAGGAGATTCCACCCCGCCCCCCATACTATGAGTGTTGTGGAACACACTCCATCCTTAAAGATGAGAACTCCTGTCTCCTCAACTTGTAATGTCCAATAGGGCAGAGCGGGAGGGGCAAGACTGTGGTTGCTCAGCGTAGGCACAGCACAGAAGCACCAGTGGGAGCATTGGTTTGGTTCTGCTGCAGTGTTCACACCACGCTGAACTCTTGCTACCTCACCCCTTCTCCTCCTCGTAAGTGGCAGTACTCTGCCACGTACAGCAGAGTAACACATTCCCACCAGTCACTACTATGTCTAGGCATCCAGGCAACCAGGACTTTTTTCAGCTGGAACGCAGCGGAAATGAGTCCCGCCACCTCTTTGGTACGTTCCGGCACCTCTTTGTAGTGTGCTGGCTGCTGTAAGTGTCATGGCACCCAGAGCTGTGTGTTGGAGGTGACATTGTAATGTGATACTGGCAATGGGGGTCAATCATTTTCTAGAAAAAAAGAGCTGTTAGCAACTCTTGAAGATGCATCACATCTAGTTGGCCTGCAAAAAACCTGTGAACAGGATACTGGACTAATGGGCCACTGGCCTGACCCAGCAGGTTCTGTTTATGTCCTTATTTCTTCTAATGTCATATCATTTTTCAGGAACGAATTTATCATTTCTAGTCCAGTGTAGTCCTCTTCAGGCATCCTTCTAACCTAAGTATTCCACACATGAGTTTGGGGCCTCCTTCTACTCATCTAGGCTTCCTGGGTGAAGTAGAACCCAATTTCCCAAAGTTCTACATTGCTCAGGAAGCCTCCATGAATGCAGGAAGCTCCACACTCCAGACAGTTGCTTCACAACCTGCGGAGGACAACATGAATGGAGGTGGGGAAGCTGGCATCTTCGTCCCCCACAGAACCCAGGTATGTAGAACTCCCAGGTTTAGAAGAATGCCTGGAGAGTGCTTGTGCCTCTTCAAGCTGAAGACAATTCCCAACTCTGGCAAATATCCATGTCGGAGCTACCGGTACCTCTGCATTCATGCATGTAATACCTCAGTAGTTTACTGCCCTTTGGCTGGTTACAAGAATGTCCCTACTTTAATAAGCTTCTCATAAATGTTATATTAGGATTTTCACAGAACAGAGGGAGACACAAGGTCAGCTGGTTAAAAAAATGGTCTTTCCCCATAATACTGTTCTCTGGTTATACCAGTCGGAGCTCTTCCAAGCAGATGCATTTCATTGCTTACATCTGTATGCATCTGAGGGTTCTTTTATTGGTGCATAAAAGCAGCTGCGTCTTTTTGTTTCCTTAACCTTTGTGCAGAAAACCAAGCCTGGGGAGCTCTAGATTTTGAACGTCATTGAGCTCTGAACCACAGAATTCTTAGGCATAGTAAAGGACTCTGTGGCTTGAACTTTGAGCATTTGCTGCAAGGTGTCTCATACCCAATGAGCAGCTTTTACAGTACATGCATTAAATATGCCCCAACCACTCATCACTGCTCAAGGCTGTGAAAAAGCTAGCACTCTGAAGTGAGAAATGGCAAATGCATCACATTGTAGGTCTGATTTGGCACAAATGAAAAATGGTTACCCAAGGATCTGACCTTGGGGGGGGGGGAAATACCTCTAGGAGAGTGTGAGATCCCCTTTGCCACCCTGGTGTTCCTCAGATGCTGTTGGACTACAACTTCCATCAGTCCACGCTGGCTGGAGCTGATGGGGGTTGTAGTCTAAAATATCTGGAGGGCACCAGGTTGGCAAAGGTTGACCGTAGCTTATTTGGCAAACTTGCGGAATTGCTTCCACTGCAGAGTTTTTTCATTTCATGAAGAGCCATGTTTTGCTCATTTCATAGTTTTCTAGTTTTGTTTAAATGAGACGTTCAGTGCCAAACTTGACAGTTTCCCTGGGAAGCACTGGGATGAAAGCAATCAAATGGAACTCCAACTAGAGGTAAACGACCATGTGGGAACATTTATTTATTAGACTGTCGCATTTGTACCTTTGCTCCCTTCCTCCAAGGAGCTGAGAGCTTATAGTGATGGGCCTTGTCAGCTAGGTTCTAGGTACAGCTGACTTTCCTTAGCTAGACTTAGGTTTGCCCCTGTTTTATGGACCGAGGCTCTATGTCTGTATATCAACTCTACAACAGGGCAGAAATTAAAAGATGCTTTTGCTTGATGAAGTTCTGTTCCTTTATGGCTCCAAAAAGCAAAAAGCCTCTATTCATATAAAAGGAAACAATTCTAGTTAGGATAGACCACTTGCTTTATTTTGCATTTTCTAAAAAGCTGATGCAGCACCTTGCCTAATATATTTTATTTTAAAAAACCTTGAAAGACAAAGCACTGACTTCTCAAGGAACCCCACCCCTCCCTCCCTCCCTCCCTCCTTCCTTTCCCTTCATATTTTACAACATTCATCTTCATAGGTCAGTGGTTCACATGCGCTTTAACTTGTGAGAAAATAAGAATGGCTATACAGTACATGATGATGACAACAATGATAGGTTCTGAATTGAGAAGGTGAGGTGGCTTTTAACTGGCACTAGCAGCAGATTCTGGAAGACCAATGGGAGGACCATGCTTTCAAATTATTGGTAGCTTTATGGATCAAACTGCCCCTTTCTGTTTATGGGTAATTCAATTCACAAGACGATCAATAGCTTTGAGGATATGGTCCCCTCATCAGTCTTACGAATTCAGGGTTGTTTGTGCCAATTAAAAACCACCTCACATCCGCAACTCATTGCTAAAGTGCTCTAACCCAAAATCATTTCAGTTTTTAATTTGTATGAATCTGCCACAGCATCAGTGTAGTGTGCCATGGGGATAGACGGATGAATGTGAACAAATAAATAAATAGCTAATAAATGTCTTATGATACTGTTCTGCTGTTTTAATAATCCCATTGTGTTGAATGGCATTTTTTACTTTATTGTAAGCAGCATGTGATCTTGTCACAAAAGCTGTTTCTCTTCCTTACATTTGTTTATCTCTTAGAGTGAAAACATTCACTGCATCTCTTCCCCTGCGAGCTCCTGATTATATTTCCACTGATGATATATTTTGTATATATAGAGCTGTAATTATTTTTAATTTGATTAGCATGTTGGTACTCTCTGGGCACACTGTTCCTTTTTAACAGATTTTTTGAGTGGCTAACTTTTCCACCGCAAAGTAAAATTTCAGAGATATGCCACACGAGCAACAAAACAAGCTGATGTGGGAGAGAGAAGAAATAATTTCAGAAGTGTGTTCTCAACACAAGAGGCATTTTTTTTCTTGCCATCTGGGGATACTACTACTACTTCTTCAAGTACAGTGCAGAGAACAAATTAGAGTTTAGATACTAGTGATATGAGATTTCCCTTCACTCAAATTGTATTTGGGCAACTTATTGCAAGTTTCCATTTTAATAATATTAAATAAATAATATTATAGCCTCCCCGTTAATTCCAAATTGTCTTGTAATGTTTTAGCAGTGCTGAAGTCTAGTGCAGGAGTGGAAAGGAAGCAATTTGGAAGAAGCTGCACCATGAAAAAATAATAGGAAGAAACTGCACAATGCTTCTCTCTGCCATGTGTCACAACACCCAAACCTTTCTTGTTTGCTTATTCACAAAGTATCACAATGTCCTGGTTTCTAATTGGCCACTTGTTTATCCTGTGTCACAATGCTCTGGACTGCCTGAACATAGAGCATCACCATCAGCATCTATGGTGGCACTAGAGGTGGCAGCCTCACCCATAATATTTTTTAGTATATGTGCTGCCAAAGTAAGCACACAGCCTCATCCTTAAGACAATAGGTGGCTGCTGTGTCTGAGGAGGTATCTGCTCCTCTGCATGTCTTCCATTCATCTTCTGCATGTGGAAGTGGAGCCTGATGCCAGCAGAGGTTCCAGGAATCATGGGTGCCAGTCTGCCTCTCCTTCCTGCCTGATGCCTCCACCTCTTGACGCGCCCAGATCATTCTGGGCCATCCAATCCAACCTGCAGTGATAAGTAGCCGTCTCAGCCTGACTCAGCTGATGCCTAGATCCCTCCAAATAGGCCCAAATTTGGCTCAGGTCTCAGCTGGATCCAGTGCCACAGCCCTAGCGGAAATGCCATTCTGAAAATCTATAGCATCTTCATATTTGACAGACTGTCTTTTATATTGTGTTGGTTTTGGATTAAAAGGAGAACCAAGTAAGGATGTGAGAAAGGCTTATAAAGTTATGAAGAAAGTGAAAAGACTGAATAGGGAGAATATTTATTCTTTGCCTCAAAACATTTAGAATTTGGGATTATTCATTAAAACTGACTGGCAGAAGGTTCAGGAGAAACAAAAGTACTTCTTCAGTCCATAATTGACTAATAAGATGCAATGGTCCATAACTCTAACAGCTTAAAGAAGGGTTTAGAGGAGTACATAGAGAGGAATATATTGATAGCATCTACCAGAAAAGAAAAGGATGGAACATTACTATTCAGAGGCAGAGGACTTCCAGGTACCACACACTTGGGGAGGGGAATAATAGGAAATGTTTATTTCCATCATGCTCTGTTTGTGATCCTCAAGCTGGTATCCGTTGAATATGGTGTTATCTGAACCCGTGGTGTGATTGACTATTTTAATTCTTATGCCCTGACTCACAGTGTGAAATGGTATTGCATATGCCCATGTATCCTATGAGACTCATACAAACCTTAGTAGAGATGGCACATAAAAACAAAAAAAGTGAGAATGGTAAACCTAAATGTGATTTTCTCACTCTGGGTTTTCATCCGTATCAGCTATGCTAATGCATTCTGGGTAAAGTGAATAATTTTCTTTTTACTGCAAATAAAAATGTAAATTAATCTCAATTACTCTGCATGTACATTCAGTCTGCCAACGCTGAAATTGCAAGGCCAATAGCATAACCTTGCTTGGCCATTAATGAAACCATTACAGCATGCTTAAGTATCTTTAGGAAACTTTAAAAATTAGTAATGAATAAACGTTTATTTGCTTTCCAAGAAATGGATTATTCAAGAAGTTCATAGCACATTACAGAAGGTAAGAGGGTTGTTGGTCTGATAGTAGCAGGGACAATCATTGCACAGAATGTAAGGAAGCACTGCCCAATTTATAAAATGCAATTGTCTTCCAGAGGCTGATGGAGCACATATGAAAGGAGAAGGACATTTTGAGGTGGTGTTCCAGAATACAATGTGAAGGCCACTTGTGCTTCCAACAGCCTCTGACTATTCCAAATATCTGTTACTAATGTCAGCTGCTGCAAGCCCACTGGAATTGGTAGGGCTGAAGGTGGAGAAGCCAACAGGAAGCTGAACTAGAACCAATGACAGGCAGGGCCAACTAATTCTAGTTCCATCCCCATCTTCCTCCCTACTGGGCTCTGTAAAAGGGCAACACTGAGACTCCCTAAGGAGGAGGAAGCTGACAGGCAATGCCACCCTTTGGACTGGTTGTAAGTAAGAAGGCAGGCAGGGGGAGTCTTGCCAATGACTGATTGAAGTTAGAGGCACTGTGCCCCCTTTGTCCAAATGGGCCAGCTTTCACTGGGGTGTGGCTGTGTATGTGTGTGTTAGAGAGAATCATCTGCTGACCCAGATCTGGTCCCGGATCAATCTGGTGGGGGGGGGGAATTGATTAAAGTTTTTAAAAATGCTATCTGGTCGTAAGTGTGTAGAGCAGGCATCCCCAAACTTCGGCCCTCCAGATGTTTTGGACTACAATTCCCATCATCCCTGACCACTGGTCCTGTTAGCTAGGGATCATGGGAGTTGTAGGCCAAAACATCTGGAGGGCCCCAGTTTGGGGATGCCTGGTGTAGAGGACAGAGACACTTCATCTCCTTTCCTCTTCCAAGCAAACTGCAGTGAGCAGGAGGGTTCAGTCCTGCTGGATGGACCTTTGGCGATGTGCACCCTGTGGAGAAGCTGTTGGTGAAGCAGACACCTGCAGCCAGTAGGACTGCACCCAGGGCACATGATCCCTGCAAAGCCGCTGCACAAAAGTCTATTATTGTTTACAGGAAAGATAACTTTTAGAAGACACCTGAAGGCAGCCCTGTATTGGGAAGTTTTTAATGTTTGATGTTTTATTGTGAAATTTTTGTATTTTGAGTTTGAAGCTGCCCAGAGTGGCTGGGGCAACCCAGTCAGATGAGTGACATATAAAACAACAACAACAACTACTACTACTACTACTACAACAAACCATTGTGTATTTTAGGAATATGCGTTGTAATTAAACTTATTTTCAAAACCATGTAACCCAAACAGTTGTTGGCATCCATCTGTCTCAGGAGACAATGGAGGAGTGGGTCTTTTGGGGAGATGTCAAACTGTTGGAAGGTTGCGACGCCTGCTGTAGCTGTAGAGATCAATATGAGAAAGACATGTTTTGTTGCAGCTGGGGCAGATGCAAAAAGGTATCAAATTTTGTTATAAGAAAAGAAGAAGAAGAAGTTACTGGTTTTGAAGAAAAGGGATTTGTGCCTTTGGCCTGCATATTGGCACAAGCCCCCAATTAATTAGTTGCTCAGTGTTTTTTCTCTCTAGTATTTTCCTGAATGTGGTGATAACTGACCATTGTAACATGTAGGACCCATTTCACAAAACTATGTTGCCCTGCCACATCAAAACTGTCATATGGCAGTTGTTGGCTATCAGAAAAGTTCTGTAAATGGCATTTGGGGTATGTATAGAGGGACACAACTTGGCGTAGCTGTGGATTCTCCTTAGGGACAGCTATAGGGGCTGCCATGACCTGCACTGTGAAATTCATCACTGCATAGGACTTAACTCTGGATGAGGATTTATGCTGATGCAGATGGAGTCTCAACATGTGCATTTCCATGAGAAATCCGACATCCATCCATCTGATCGACACATTCAGTCCACCTTTCAGCGCTCTCTCCCTCCCGCCCCCCCCCCAGCTTGCCATTAAATAGAGGAGTGACAGGCTGCTGAACGTAGAAGATGATTTCTTTTAAGTCTTAAATTAATTAACACACAACTATATAAATACAGGAAACAAATTTAATAAAGGAGGCTCTCCATATGGTGGGAGGTAGGCGCTTATAAATTCAGAGCATACCTCATTATAATTGCAATACTAGGCTGAATATCAGACTGACACTTTGGGGAATTTGTGGATGAGACGCCGTACAATCTGCTGCGAGGCATAATATTTAGAGAATTTATTGTCACAGGAAATACATGACGACAAATGAAAAAGAAAGAAAACACAGCTCTCCCTTAATTGCCTACAGAAGCTGGCATAGTTATGTATTTATTGCATTTATTTTGACCTGCAGACCCTTGTTTCACAAAGAGTATTTAAAATACATGAGGAAACACCAAGATGCTGTGCTGATCGCTGGGGTGTTTGTGTCTCATTTCCTTTAGATTGCTTTATAAACCCTTTCCCCTTCTCACAGGCAATTTGTTCGCACTAGGATTCTTTGAAAGGCTGTGCCTCTACTGTGCTACATATGTAGCCTACATATTTTTCCCCTGATCAAAAGGAAAGTTTCTATATGAAACTTAGAAACCAGTCAAATTATCTCCTTTCTTCTGCCCAGTAGTGGCATAGAGGGCAGGGAAATGGCACCAGTGCTGGTGACTCACTGGGATATGGGGAAGAGCTGGTGAGAGGTGGGGGTGGGGGGAGCTCTGGTTTGGTAGTATTAGTGTCCCACAGGTTCAGGAGCAGAATGCTGCTCTCCCCAATCTGGACGTCATCCAACTTTGCTGCTGTCTCCCAAAGACCCACCCAGCCCCCATTTCAGCAGCATAGCAGCACCACTGGAGGGAGGGCACCACTGTCGCTCTGCCCGCCTCGTCCGCCGCTGCCCCTGCCCCTGAATCTGCATCATATTCTTCTTTATTTAGTGGAGATAAAGGTAAAGATAAAGCCTTCCCCAGCAAGGTGCCTTCTGGACGCTTCAGACTATGACTTTGCATTGCAAACAAAGTGAAGCTGCCACTTTTCTGAATGAAAGATAAATATAGCTGAAATCCTGATCCTGTGGAGGTTTTTAAATGCTCATTACTAGAATTAAAGAAGAGACATTCCATTTGTAGCAATCAAGTGAATTGTAAGGGACCACATGCAGACTTCAAATTAGCCAGTAAATCTTCAGTGACTGGAAGCTAGGGTTTCCATATTTCAAAAAGTAAAGTTGCCATATTTCAAACACCTGCAAAGTTGTTATAATGCCATTTTTACACCTGAAAATCAGGACATGTTAGGAGTTTTCCTGACGTATGGCAAGCCTGCTCTGTGCTTTCTTTCATCCTCTCCTCTAGTGGGCAAACTTCTCTCACCCTAGCCCTTGAGCTCCCTTTGGCTGTGGTCATTTCCAAGTAGAGTATTTTTCATAATGGCCAGAGCCTGTCCTTATGCACCATATTTAATAAACCGTCAAGGGCCATTGTTAATTAGGAACTGCCAGGCTTTGCTGCTCAGCTTTAGAGCTTTTGTCTGACGAAGCAACACTAATCATAATTTGTTTTTTTAATCCTGATCACAGTTGCATTTGAATTGGATGTCAGCAAGCAAACTATGCCAGGCTGGCTTCTAATAAGTTAGTGTGTTCTAAACAGCTATGGCAGTGCACCATTTTGGACATACCTGGTAAGCTGTCTAAACACTCACAGTCTCTAGAATGGCCAGCTTCTTTAAACAAATTTGGTCTGCCCTAACCTTGTATAATAACACCCTTCCTTTACTTTCCATTTCTCAAGCACTGAGCTGTCCTAGCTGAGGAGAAACGTACCACTAGGGGACAGGACGCCAGGTGGTAAACCTCTGGTGAAGAGAGCATTTATCAGCATCCACCTGTGTGTCGCTTTTGCTGTAAAAATTGGACTCACCCAATTTTGTTCTGGACTAAGGTTTAGACAAACTGGGGATTGAACATCAGACTATATTCCAGCAAAGCATGCTCTCTGCCACAAAGCTGACAGGAACTGGGGTGCAAATAAAATAGACATGTGTACTATTTATTTTGTTTATGGCAAGTTCTACCCGGACCCACATTTTTGGAGGGTTATGCCTAGAACCTTGCACCCTTCTTCTCACAAGCTTTTTGACCCTCAGCATTTTATTCTTTGGGAATTCCAGGCATAACCATTTAGGCTCTCATTGTTGCCCATTATAAAACATACTTTCTTTGCCATTTTAAAACAAGTCATTTCATACGTGAGACCTTGGCAGATCTCTGACACCAAGTTTATCACAGTCTCAGGATTATTATTATTCTCCTAAACAGGAAAAACAATCTAGCTCACTTCTCAAAGCATGCTAAAGGAAGCAGACAAATAACTCTGCAGTTCCCATAAGGAGCTTGAAAGTAAGCCAAGAGTTATTGATGTTTCTAAATGGTACTTGTAGATTTTCCAATGTCTTTATGTAGAAACCTGAGGGCTTTGCTAATATTACTTTTTATTGCAAAAAGTTATTTCCTCTTTTTTCCCAGAGAAAAGATAAATTAGAAAAAACCCTACTGCTGTTTCAAAATAAGCTTCCACTGGTTAAGAAACAAATTGATGAACTGAAAATTTCAAAAGAATGATGAGCTTGGTATGTAGTTGCAATAAAAGTAGCTAACGAAGACCAATTATATAACAACCTCTAGTCATTGTCGAATTCCTACTCACCCATGAAGCTCACTGAGTGATTTTGGGCTAGTCACTGTCTCTCAGCCTAAACTACCTCACAGGGTTGTTGTGAGGATAAACTGGGCAGAGGAAAACCATGTACACCATCTTGGGGGGGGGGGAAGATGGTATATAAAGTGAAAAAAAATCAAAATTATCTCCCTATTGAAAGGATGGGGAACAGGGTATTATTATTATTATTATTATTATTATTATTATTATTATTATTATTATTATTATTCAGGCAAGCAAGTAGGGATGAGCATCAAATTCATTTCAGTTTGCATCCAAAAGCAATCTTGACAAATTTGAATTTTCTGAAACAAGATGTGAACAAAAATAAAGCCACCCTTTGAAATTTGTACTTAATCAATGATTTATAGTATGGGTGCAGACCTATTTGAAATTTCCACTTCTCTGAATTCTGCAGTGCAGTTCCCCAGCCAATTCACTTGCACACTTTACCCTCATATGTGCATTTATGTGCATGTACATTTATAAGTGAATGGGATGTGGGTGGCGCTGTGGGTTAAACCACAGAGCCTAGGGCTTGCCGATCAGAAGGTCGGTGGTTCGAATCTCCGTGGCGGGGTGAGCTCCCGTTGCTCAGTCCCAGCTCCTACCAACCTAGCAGTTCGAAAGCACATCAAAGTGCAAGTAAATAAATAGGTACCTCTACAGCGGGAAGGTAAACGGCATTTCTGTGCGCTGCTCTGGTTCGCCAGCAGCGGCTTTGTCATGCTGGCCACATGACCCAGAAGCTGTATGCCAGCTCCCTCGGCCAATAACACGAGATGAGCGCTGCAACCCCAGAGTCGGTCATGACTGGACCTAATGGTCAGGGGTCCCTTTACCTTTACATTTATAAGTGAAAATAATATACAAAACACATTATATTAGGGGAAACTGTAAAAATATTGTATATTGAAGAAAAGTGGCATACAAATGTGTGTATTAAGTTAAATTCATACTAAAAATGCTGGTGAATTTTCAATTGGACTTCATTTCACACAAAAAAATCACAAACTGTTATGGAAATGAAGAGAATCAAATTGCAGATTGGAAAAACAAGAAATCGAGAGAAACTGAAATTGACACATTTGCCCACCTCTAGCAGACGAGAGGCATTACCATAGTTCAATGATACATTCCATCCAGACAAAAGCACTTGAGGTTGACGTGGAGCAAGGTTAATGAGAGGTGTGGCCTGAGAGGGTCAAGAGCTAGTTAAGGAAGACTGCATTGGGCTCTTTGGCGCTAAGTTGCCCACCTCTGTTGCAATCATATACTTCTCAGCAGCCAAGATAGAAACAGCAAGTCAGCCCTCCTCGCCCCAAAGCCGATTTGTGAAGCACAAGTGTAGTAAAAAAGTTTGGATGGTGTAAGAATGGTTGTTCTTTCACCTTCCCCCTCTGGGGTAATGTGATCTCTTGAACACAATATCTTTTGCATGAATCTGTTGCCTCTTGGCAGCTTCTAAGCTGATCTAATAATGTGTTTCTTCTGAAATTAGAGAAATATGGGTGTAAAAGGTATATTATATTCTCAACAACATATTAATACAGTACTGCAGCTCCCATACCAAACACAACAACAAAAAGAGCTAAATGTTGTCTTGAAAACATCTGGAATAGCAATAAATTCCTTTCTGAAGCCTCAGTCAGACTGCAGAGAGTTCATGTGACATCTTTCAGAAACGAAACACAATTTCTGCAGGTGAATAATGATCAAGCTATGCTCTTGTAATTACAGTTTATTTGGCGAGAATAAGTTATTGATGGGGGTAAGGCTGCTTTCATTAAATTTCTCCATAATCCCTCTGGTATAAATACAAGGTCTTAGTTAAAAAGCCCAAACACAACAACATAAAATGTTTATTTCATGACGAACAGTCTCACCTCATCACATAAAAACTATTAACACTTGAGTGAATTTTAAAAGCTTCACATATTTCACCCAATGAAAAAGTGGCATGTGTTTATAAGCACACTCAAACAGCACACATCCTTTTCATAAATGTGTGACCATGCTTTCACAGCCAAAAGCTCAGTGAAGAGAGGGGTCAGCTCACAGAAAGTAAAATAGGCTTTGCTATCATCAAAGAAAACAACATTCATAATAGGGGCAAATAGTAAAGACCTCCATAAACTGCACCCATGCCTTGAATTTCTGAACAATAAAATGCAGCATTGAGAAAGCTTCTATAGTATCAATGGGCATTGTCATGAAGTTTGATATTCTTATTCTGAAGCAAGAGCCAATTTACTACAACCAATGCACTTGTGGTAGATGAAGTCTTGCTAGGAACAGAACATAAAAAACATAAGAAAAGCCTGCTGGATCAGGCCAAAGGCGCAATTGATCTAACACCCTGTTCTCACAGTGGGCAAACAGATTGTCCTGGACCACAGGATACCTGGCGGCCAGGCTGTCTGGCGTGCACGAACCCTCAGCAGATACTAGCATGCAGTCCGGCAGGCCAAGAAGTCAAATGTCTAGCTCCTACCTCTGCAGCTGATCAGGGCACCTGGAGGTCAGTTCCACACACAGTCAATCCTGGACCATCCAAGCTGTGGGAAGTTGAGCAGACCCAGCACCTCAGCTCTGCTTCCCTTTGGTACTTTGCCTGCTGATTGCTGCAACTGGGCTTGATGAGGCAGGTGACCCTCACCTGTTCCAAGCCCACTCCAGCTAAGGAATCACACAACTCCTCCCAGAGCTAGCAAGCTGGGCTGTGGGCCTTTGGGTGCCTCCGCCTCCTAGAGCATTTTTCCTGCTGCTCCCTACACCTCAGAATCTGACATGATCATGGAGACAGGGGTCCCTCCAGCTCTGGTGCTGGGCCCTGCTGTTCTGGTTCCTGTGCACTGACCCACATCCCTTCACCATCCTCCATCTGCCCGTGAATACTTAGAATAGAATAGAATAGTAATTTATTTGCCCAAGTACTTACATACTTGGAATTTGTTTTGGCTAATTTTACAATGTAAACTTTGTACTTTATACAAAATATCTGTTAAATATCTGTGTGAGGATCGGAGTGCGCAGAACACTATTTCAAGCAAAGAGGAGCCACTCCGACTGCGCCTGGAGCTTTTGCCTTCTGTCCCTGTAGTGACTTCAGAACAGGTTGAGGTGGTTGTTGGTGCCTCTGGCGCCGAGTGAATTGCTCTAGTTGATAATGCTTGACTTTGCTATAAAACGGATTCAGGTCGTTTGCCAATTTTTGACTCTCCGGAGCAGAAGAATATGTTCTCTTATATTCAGTAAAAGATGTTCTCTTATATTCAGAAATGTTCTGTAAATTCTTCCAAAGAGTAGCTGAGACATGTTTGAGAATTGAGTCCGAATCATAGGTTCGTTTTGCCACTATAATCTCCTTCGTCAGTGCGCTCCTAGCTTGGTTGTACAAATTTCTGTCTCCTTTCCTCAAACCCTCCTCTCTAGCATTTCGGAGTTTCCTTGAGTTTTCTTGATTAATAAGGTGCATATCATCCATTTTATTGTCAAGTGTGTGAAGATTTGAGAGGTATATAGATGGTAAAGCCGATCTCATTCCTCGCCTTTGTAGCTTCCTGCACCAACCTCTCCTTCCCCATCTCCAGCTTGCCCCAGTGTGTCCCAGTTTCAGCTACACCCCATGTTGGGCTCCTCTTCCTCCTTCCCCCTTGTCCTGCCAGTTCATGACACAGGTGCCAGTGGGAAACCCAGAAGCAGGACCTGAGCACAAGAACACTCTCCTTCCTGTGTTTTCCAGCAACTGGCATGCAGAAGTATTGCTGCCTCCAACACATATATGGGTATACTGTATATATATGGGGCAGGGAAGAGATGCTTTTCAGATATGAAATGAGCAGGGAGGAGGGACCTGGCAAAGCAAGGGAGGAGCTCCTCTTCAGGCTATGTGAGTTCATAATTAGGTATGTAGGGAGCCACCTGAAATGAGCAAAAGGGAAAGGAAGGAAGGAAGGAAGGAGTGGAGACAGAAGGAAAAGGACTGATCTTAGTATTCAAAACATTCCTGGGCTGAGTTCTGGTGCAATCTAACTCTCTGTAACAGCGGATAATGGATAACATAGTGGTGTGTGGGTGCAAGCAGCATGCCATTAAGCGAACATCTAGTTTGACCCTTAGTCATGGAAGCAGCTATTAGGACCAAAGAATGATGGGTACATACAGACCTCTAGGTACACCCCTCATGTCCCAGAATGTCATAGATGACTGGTTGCAAAATGCACATCTCACTTTAAAAATATTTTGGGAATATATCTGTAAAAATACAAATAAGTGCACAAAGAGCCTTAGATGAACAATCCATAGAACATTGAGGGTAATCTTTCCTTCTTACTTTCGGTGGCTTTGTTCCTACCTGAGACGGGCAATTCCAATTAACCGTCCAACCCTGCAGCATTTGTATTATGGGGTCCCTCAGGGATCACTGCTGTCTCCTAGGTTGTTCCAAAAATCCAGGTGTTCATGAACAAGGCCTTCAGAGGATTTGGAGCTGGGTGTCATCAATATGCTGATAACACCCAGCTCCTTCTGTCTTTCCCAGCCTAGTCAGGTAACATGGAGGAAATGCTGATCTGTTGTTTACAAGCTGTAATGAGCGGAATAAAGGTAAATAGATTAAAACTCAAATCCTGACAAGATAGAAATGTTCTTAATTAGTGGTTTCCCCAATCAGGGAGCTGGTGATCAACCAGTTCTGGAAAGAATCACACACTCTAATGCAGAAATGGGGAAGCTGTGACCCTCCAGATATTGCGGTAAAACTCCCATCTTCTGTGACCCAATGACTATACTAGCTTGTCCTAGTGGGAGTTGTTGTCCCTCAACATATGGAAGACCACAGCTTCCTTACCTCTCCCATAAAGATCAGGTGCACAGCCTGGGAGTGCTATTAATCTTTATCACTTAAAGCTCAAGTAGTCGCAGTAGCACAAAAGGCCTTTTAGCCAGAGGCAAATATGCCAAGTGTAACCCTTCTTGTACAGAGATAGTCTGGCTACAGTTATCCATGCTCTGGTAACTTACAAGTTTGAATTGTGAAATGCATTTTACATGGGGCTGCTATTGAAAGCTGTTTAGAAACTGCAGTTAGTTGAAAACACTGAGGCTAGAGTGTTAAGTGCCTGAAGATATCATCTCTCACCTGCATTTAAATAACTCCACGCTCTCTCTGCTTCCAAACTCAGTTGCAGGAACTGGTTGTTTGGTGTTTCTTTTTTAAAAATGCTTATATTTATTAAATGGTTCAGTTTTAAAATCTCACAATCATACAGAACGATAAATCAACAAATGATCAGCAAACCCTTCCCCCCTCCACGAAGGGTAATTATTTGTAGTGTCTACTGGACAAAATAGTCAAATGAATCAATGTTCCCATTCTTTATGCTCTTCTCCTAAAGATGCCCAGTTCCAGAGACATAATGCTGAAGCCACTCTCTTTCTTCTCACTGCTCCCGCCTCCCCTTTATGCATCTGTTGGGGGGGGGGGAGTGCATTGGACATCCAGTCACCGTGTTGCATCACTTTTGACCCACCCGTTTATTTCCAGTTAGGCTGTCCATGATCTATGACAAATATGTCTCTTAAAGAGCAGGTGGTAACAGCGTGCTCCTCTAATTCCACATATTATTATTCCACATATTATTGCACAAGACTAGTCTTTAAGAGTGGTCTTTTATCACACTATTAATAGCTATACTAGAAAATATTTCGTCTGAAGGAAAGGGCATCCATAAGCATTCTCTACGCACCATGGAAAGGACAAATCACTCACAATTTTTCAGTTAAGTTGTTTGTGACTTAACTTAGCATCAGTGAGTGATGCTTGGCAACTGTCCAGCGTCTACATTTGTCATTGGTCGCCACGCTGCGTGTAGTGGCTCTGCCAGCAGCGGTTTTTGCATGGAATGCTAAATGATAAGACTGCTTAGGAGTTCTAAAGCAGAATGGCCCACTTATCATGAGAGGATGTGGCTGCTTATATCTCTCTCCAAAATTAACTTGTGATGTTCCCATGGGTCAAATGGTATCAGGGATGCAGATCTTAAATCAGGGAGCCCTCACCCTAAGGCAGTGGTCCAATAGGACACAGATGCTCTTTGGCATATGAACAGTTGCTTAAGATAGTGTTTACTTCTGCAGAGCAAAAACGTACCATGTTGCAATGTGAGAAAGACTATTTGGCCAGATTTACTGGGAACAGATGCTGGATATCTAAATAGATAGAGACGAATTCTCCAAGCTTTGACCCCCTTTGCTACATTGCACCGTTCAGAAACATGATGATGAGTAAAACAAATTGTTTGTTTATGGCTTTATTGAACATCGGTGATAGAGAGAGGTCATTTTTTCAGTCTGTACGTTTGCAGGATTGTTCTTCATCCTGGGAAGATAAATATTACTCTACATATTTGTGTGTTATATTAGCACTTAGGCACGAACATTATAAGCTAAAGTGAATTAAACAGGGCGCCTGCTTTCACATTACCGAAACAAGAGGAAATGCATTAACAAAGAAGAGGGCAAAGGGGACACAGATTAGCATAAAAACCGCATATGCTAATTTATAAATATTGATATAATTGCTGCAATTTAAACAGAAATACAATGATCTCACTAGGGGTGGTGGGGATTGTTACCAGGTGTCCCCTGCCTGTTCAGTCCAGGTGCCAATTTTTGATGGGCAAAGTTAAGACATCTTCTCTCCCTTTTTTACGATTCTTTCTCTTTAAACTCTAAAGTAAGATGCATGGTCACCTAGAATTAAACCACAATTAAAATGATTCAGAGGCTGGTGATGAAGCATTGATTTATTCTTATTCTTTTGTAATAACAACAGAATGCCACCACTTTCAATCAGAAACCTGTGTTTGATTTGCAACAAAGTGAGCTTTGCTGCTATGGATGGCATGGTATGGAAAGTACTGTTGGGTGGTAGACATCCCAATAAGAACACGAGTCACCCTGCTGATGAATCTAACGGCGGGGAGAGGAAATCAGGAAGAACAGTGGTGCAGTTAGGAAATTTTAGGCTCTGGACTCAACAGACTTATAGTCTTCCAGTGTTCTTAAGCTCAGGTCCTGCTTGAGGTTTTACCACACTATGAGAACCAGATGCTAGACAAGATGGACCATTGGCCTGATCCAACAGGCTCTTCTTATTTAGCTTGCTTATTCTTAAATGAATGCTGACTAAGCCTATAATCAAGTACAGGGTTTGCCCCTTTGCCCCTAGGTGACACGTCAGAGGTGATGTCTCCATTTTTATAATTCCTGGGAGCCAAACAATGACACTGCCTACAATTGTAATTGACTGTATTTTATTTGATGTTTACATTTCTTGATCATCCGAACCTACCGCTTACAATCTCTGTACTTCCTTGTAGTGCTGTAAGATTGGGGGTTTGGACAAGGGAAGGTTAACGGGGCCCAGAGGTATTGTTGGATATTGCTTTAATGGCCCAGACAAAGATGACAAGCATGTCAGGGAAAAGACCAGTAAATGGCCCACAATAGCTGGAGACACCTTTTACCTTTTGAAGGGGAGAGCTATTTTGCTAAAAGGAATGCCTCCCCCACTCCTTCTTCCATCTTAAAATGATGAAATCTAAGTGTCTGTGAAAGTGATGTGGCGGTATGGGTCAGACTGCAGATTGCAGTTTTATCAGACAGGTAGAGTGAGCTGAGTTGGTGAACATCTTCTTATAGGGCTGGCTGTGCTCCCTGGGAAATTGTCTTTCTGCTGGAATGTTTAAGCTGTGCCTTCACCGATGTGCAACTTGTTGTCTATGTGGACTCTTGCTAATGGAAGCTTCTGCTGTAATAACATACAGTACTTCTTGGTTGTATTTTCCTTCTGAAAGGTATCATGAGGGTTAACTGAAAGTAGATGAAGTGTGTTTGACAATGAGAAACAATTCAATGTCCTAATAGCATGATGTACGTACAAGATGGGCCCCTAACAGTTTTCTTTGCTGCTGGGAGTTACTGGACAGCATTCTGTTTAGAAAATGCTTAACTGAATTTTCGTATCATGCCCATCTGTGTGAGATACACTGAGTAGAACATCTTTTCCTGTAACAAACCTCTTCCAGTATCCATTAGATACTCATCCAGTGGGTTCTTACCATTATCAGTTACGGAGAAATACTGTGTTGCTAGACTATATTGTGGTGGGCCTTAGTGAAGGTTCCTAAGGCATTTGGAGTAATGGCTCTTTTAAATGTAATCAACATCCAGATGGAAGGCTGGGGAAATCTGAGAGCAGGAAATTTTCAGCCTACTAACTTTTATAAGGTGCTAATTGCCTGGACATATTGGGTGACTTGTGACATTGCCAGCTTGGAACGGAATGGCTTGGTGTCTTCTAATTACTTTATGCCAAGATGTTAAAAAAATTATCCCCTCCTGCTCTTGCTGTGATGCTGATTTCAAGAGCCTGCCTTCCCTCCTGCTTGGGAAGCCCATAAATCAAAGATAGGACAGATGTAACAAAGCTTGGAAAAAAAACCTGCATTGTGGTAGCAATTGAAAGAAAAGAGAAAATCTAGTGCTGTAAGATCGGGGGTTGGATGGGAAAGGGTTAAATGGACCCCAAAATGACTGATTGAAGGTGGCTGGCCAGGGCATCATTTTTCTTAGGTGCTAAGTTGCCATGGGAACAAAATGGTTAGACAATCGATACAGGACATTTTGGAAATGCACTGAATAGAAAATCTATAAGGTCTATTGCAAAGACTTGAGACGGCTGGATTTTGGGGTATTGGTTCTCCCTTGAGATCTGGTGTGGGAGCACCATCAGATATGCAAACTCATATATTTGTATTCAAACACATTTCTGACAGAAAACCAGAGACCTTCTTCCAAAGGGACCCAATCCTGGCCAAGTGGTGTGCCCTTCAAATGCCTAAACTGCTTGGAGAGGTGGAGTGAGCATAACAACAGCTACACGTGGTTAAGAGCTATAAATTAGAAACGACGAGGCCAGAATATTTGTTAACCACCTGTGGTTTCAGGAGCTGCTAAATGCATCTGTTGTCAGGTCCATTTTTAAAACAATTTCTCTGAAACAGTGGCAAGCAGAGAGGAGCTCTGGGGCGGTAAAGCACTTCATACCATTATAAAATTCCTATCAGAAGTTCTAAGCATCTTTCTTTGAATTGCTCCCTTAAGAGGCAAATACATTAAAAGATCATATTTGGTTTTTGGTGGGTTTTTTTTAAAAAAAATGGAAAAATGACACCTTTTAAATTTTGCCTCGGGAGTCGTAAACAACACGATATTCCACTGGTTAGTTCCCGAATGGGCAGAATTTATCCTCAAATATTAATGACTTAATTTAAAAGAGATGCCAGCAGAGACAGGAAGCGGGAACCAGCTTTCTTATTTCCTTTGAACTTGCAGACTCTGGATTGGAAGAAGATTGGCTTCCAATTGTCTAACGGTAGCAACAACAACAACAAAAGCTTTTGCCCTCTAAATTAAATTGCTGGGAAAAAATGGGTGGGGGAAAGAAGGGAGAGGCCAAGTGTGGATTCTGTGTGGAAGTTCTTGTGAGCTTGATTCTGATACTTATCATAAATTTTTAGAGTGAGAATGGGATTAGAAGCACCCTATGGTTGGGATGCGGGTGGCGCTGTAGGTTAAAACCACTGAGTCTAGGGCTTGCCGATCAGAAGGTCGGCAGTTTGAATCCCTGTGACGGGGTGAGCTCCTGTTGCTTGGTCCCGGCTCCTGCCAACCTAGCAGTTCAAAAGCACGTCAAAGTGCAAGTAGATAAATAGGTACCGCTACAGTGGGAAGGTAAACGACGTTTCCATGTGCTGCTCTGGTTTGCCAGAAGCGGCTTTGTCATGCTGGCCACATGACCTGGAAGCTGTACGCCCGCTCCCTTGGCTAGTAAAGCGAGATGAGCACTGCAACCCCAGAGTCATCTGCGACTGGACCTAATGGTCAGGGTCCCTTTACCTTTATGGTTAATTTTTAGTGAATGACCACCCTCCTGAGTCACTATTTTGCACATAGCTCTATCATTCTCTAAGTTTTGCCTGGGAAACCATGGTGTAGGCAGGTGATTTAAGCTATTGGGCTGGCCGGCTTCTTTTCTGGTTATCCCCTTTCACCTGAAACAATTAAAACAACTCCTCCTGGCTCCCCCTCTTTATTATTCTCTATTTCCAGGAAGGGGGAGTTCTATGTTGAGGACAAACTTGTGACTTTTCCTGATTTTTTTAAAATAATCATAACATGGTAGGCCCCCCCATGTATATTTTTCTGACCTTTAGCAGGTTTTTTTTACTCAGGGGCTGTTCCCTCGTTCCCTTAGTTTTCAAACTTATTTTCCCCTCAAAAACGTAGTAGAAGCGTAGTAGAGGAGAACATTATTTCTGTTTTCCCTTTCCCAGTATTTATCTCCCTTGGAAGGGGTGATTGTGCCTGAAATTTGCTCCCCCCCCCGCCCGTGCAGTTTCAAGGTCCCCTGGATGATTCTGCCTGAAATTTCATAGATTTAATCCACTCTGGAGAGTTTCCTTTGCCTGCAAATTTCATCTACCTTTGCATAATTTTTTTAAATAGAAAAAAGCTGTTTTAAAGTTTCCCCATTACAGTCCATAGGAGCAAAACAGAACTTCGGATTTTACAAATCAGATTTTGACCCACTACTGACACAGAGACAAAACAAATCTTGTGGTTGAGCACTGAGTCCTCCTTGACTGAGCACATGCTGCTGATCACATGGAAAAAGGGATATTTGGACCTAGCTATAGATTGATTGGTTGGTGTGAATGGCAGCACTATCTCCAAGTGTTGCATTAAAGGACTCCCCCTCCTCCCCTGCTTGTCCAACGGTACTAAAATGGACCAGAGAAGCAGACAATACTTTGTTGATAGATCCTACTGAGACAACCAGTCTACAGTATCTCAAGCATGCCTCATCTAGTCCTGACAAGTAACAATTTCGAACAACTGATCTGTCACAAAGAACAGCTATTAACCTTTTCTGCATTTGGACAGAGAAAGAGAAGAGGATGAAATGCCCTGAGGAGTGGCCAATTCCAAGAATAAGGTCTCATATTGCTTACACCATAGTCAGTGTAGCACTGTTCAGATGAAAGACTTCATATATTCAATGAAGATGTGACAAGGGAATTTGGCTGGGCCCATACCTTACCCAGAAGATAGCTCATTTGGTTGGAGTCTGGTTCTGATAATGTCAAGGTTGCAGGTTTGATCCCCATCTGGGACAGCTGCCTATCTCTGCATTGCAGTGTGTTGAAATAGATGAGTCTCGGGCTCTTCTGACTCTATAATTCTTTGATTGGGGTCCACCCTGCTCTCCCCAGATCCTTTATTAAAAACAAACAAACACGCAAATGAAAAATACACAAGTTAAATGGCAGTTAAAGCCATTTGGGTGAGACTACCCCAGAGAAGATGGTGTTACAGGGGTGCACAACAGTACTCTTCCCACTTGCAGATTCCCAGCAACAGGTCTTCAGAGGCATATTGCCTCTGACAGTGGAGGTAGAACTTAGTCATCAGGGAAAGCAGCCATTGATAACCTTCATCCTCCGTGAATTTGACTCTTGCTCTTTGACAGCCACTCACAGCGGCACCCTTCACAGGGCTGTTTTCCAGACTAGGTCTGCCGTGCGAATTGCTAGATTTTCAAATGGATGCTTTGAATATCTGAATGTGCCAGCACGTTCTCTGCCCACAATGTAGTTGTCTTTCTCCCATGACACAATGTATTCAAACACATGGATTTGCATAGGTACCGTATTTATTTATATCTCCCTCACATGCCGTGTGCTGCTTCTCCGCTCACCTCAGTCTGGCTTTTTGACAGAAAGGCTACAAGTAAGGAACTGGGTGCCAATGGAATGGAATGGTGCTTTGCTCAGCTTGAATGTCGGAAGTGTTGATATTCATAGCCTGTCTGAGTGAGGTTCATTTACTTATTAAAATATAGAGAAAGTTGCTGCATGACTCCGTGAACATAATAAGCAGTGAGTGAGCTATAGGAAATCTAACTGGGGGGGTATGGCATTGTTGAAGCAACCCCAAGTGAGAATGCTGTTTCTATGACTTCTCATTCTCTTTTCTTCCATCTGTTGCTAGAACAAGATTAGAAGAAGAAGAAGAAGAGTTTGGATTTGATATCCCGCTTTATCACTACCCGAAGGAGTCTCAAAGCAGCTAACATTCTCCTTTCCCTTCCTCCCCCACAATAGACACCCTGTGAGGTAGGTGGGGCTGAGAGACTTCAGAGAAGTGTGACTAGCCCAAGGTCACCCAGCAGCTGCATGTGGAGGAGCGGAGACGCGAACCCGGCTCCCCAGATTATGAGTCTACCACTCTTAACCACTACACCACACTGGCTCTCAGTGTTTATTAATGAATGGGGCTATTGACGGTTGCTATGAAATGGATGGAGGCATTTGGCTGCCCTTATTTGCATAGCATCTTTGGATAAGAGCATCTCCATTATCCAAACTCCTTTGAGTTCAGCAGTTGTGGGTTATTTTTTGGTGTTCTCTGATTCCTGCAATTTAGATATTGTGAAGTTCTGTTGGTTTTTGTCTCTTGCTGGTCCACATAGCTCCCCCACTCTCAGCCAGAAGAAGGAGGAAAAGTGGTTCCCCTGAAACATCCCAGTGACTCCAGTAATAAGGACTTACACCCAACCAATAAAGCAAATTGATCACTGTGTAAAAGCACTACTAAATTGAACAACTCCTTTGTTGTTGCTGAATATGAACAAGATTAAAAACACGTGAAAAATCGAATGTACTGTAGTGCCCTAATAAGCAACAATCACAGTCCATCAGCAGCGTAAGAAATTCCTTCATATAAATGCCCAGCATCTTCTAAGCGACCACCTCCAGCAGATCTAGCAAAGAGCACAGAACACACAAGAACAAGGTGATACACTTCTTAAATGTCCCTCCCCCAAAGCACTGAGTTTAGAGAGCTCTGGCAAAAACATTATCTCAGATTAGAAACTAGAGCTGTCAGTCATAAAAGAGCTGCCTCCCTCCACCCCACGTGCTCCCCCTATATTGAAAGCTTGAGGGGAAAGTCGCAGACACACATTGATTTTTATTAATTTTTAAACTTTGGTGGCCCCTGCTTTGGTTCAGGGGCCTTTCGCATTTCAGCTTGAACATGCCCTCAGTCTGAGGATTTCAGTTGAGGATTTGTGGTTAACCCAAATCTAATGCATCTCTATTACAACTGCTACTATAGAGAGGGTATTTGGGGAGAACCACTGAAAGTGGTTGGCGCTGTGGGTTAAACCACAGAGCCTAGGGCTTGCCGATCAGAGGGTCGGCGGTTCGAATCCCCATGATGGGGTGAGCTCCCGTTGCTCGGTCCCAGCTCCTGCCAACCTAGCAGTTCGAAAGCATGTCAAAGTGCAAGTAGATAAATAGGTACCACTACAGAGGGAAGGTAAACGGCGTTTCCGTGTGCTGCTCTGGTTCACCAGAAGCGGCTTTGTCATGCTGGCCACATGACCTGGAAGCTGTACGCCGGCTCCTTCGGCCAATAATGCAAGATGAGCACCACAACCCCAGAGTCGGTCACGACTGGACCTAATGGTCAGGGGTCCCTTTACCTTTACCTTACTGGAAGTATACATGTTGTTGTTTAGTCGTTTAGTTGTGTCCGACTCTTCATGACCCCATGGACCAGAGCACACCATAGTTTACATAGTTTACAGAGTATACATAGTTTAAACTATTCCTTGGCAATGGCAAAGCTCAAAGCAAAGCCAATATAAGCACATAATTCCTGGACATTGCAGAATTCCAGTTGATCCGAGCTTGTTGGCATGCCACCAAGGTTAGAGTTCAAATCTAGGAAGCAGAGCTCATGTAGGCTTCGCCTTTAGGCATGTCCTTTCAAACGCTCTTTTACAAACCTTTGCTGTGAGTACATTCCAATCTTGCCTGGTGGTCAGTGCTCATAACTTCCTCTTTATTGACAGAGGGCCAAGAGAGCTGGCATAGGCAAGTCTTTCGTAGTAACGTTCATGCCACACAACATAAATTAAGCATATCTGTATGGAGAAATACTTGAAAGGGAAAACGATAGGTTTAACTTTCGCAAGTTATCTTCTAAATACATATAATGCAGAGGTATTAGAACAAGTTTTAAACTGCCATCTTTTAAAGCAATGAAATGTAATTGGAGATCTCATTTTGAGGTTAATAGCTAGTGTGACTTATTTAGGAACAGTTATGCACCAGTACAAATCAATCATTTGTACCCAGAGAGGATGCTCTCATTTCAAAACCTCCATCGAGTGTCCTAAAAAAGCAAGTTTATCTGACTATTTTTAAAAGTGAAGAACTCCATTTCTAGCAATTCGGCATACAATTATTCTGGCTCAGAACCATTGTTGGATGCTGTGGGCTACATTTTGTCTGTCTGATTCATTATGCATTTCTAGAGAGCTGAGTGTGTTTGTACCTATTCGTCCCATCGTGGGTTATATCTTCTATACTCCTAGATGTGTTTGCATTCCTGAAACTGGAGTGGTTTGGGGACCCCCCAAAAATAGGTACGCATTTCTTTAGACAGTTCATTAATTTCCATTTGGGCACAGAGAGCTTAAACATCATTAAACACCAGGACTGTTAAGAGACCACCCTTTTATAAGGCTATCCATCACCTTACATAACAAACGAAGTTAATCTCTTTAGCTCGTGGTTTTGCTAGGAAAGGCAAATCCTTTAGGCTTAGAGGAAAGTTGTGTGCTTTAAAGGACCACAGGAATTCAGCTGTGTGTTAGTTGATACCCGATGATGCTCAGACCTGCTGGATATAATATTGGAATGGCATCAGCGAACGCGGCGTTGAGCCCCATCCCCATAATTAAGAAACTAATTGGGTCACTGAAACTCTCACAAGACTCCCCTAAACCCTTACAGTAGGAACAGGGCACCTGTTGTTGGAGAATCTAGGTATTCACAGAACAGCAACCTCTGCTGTCTCTCTGTCACTGCCTTCTGCATGTTTAAAGGCAAATCTTAAAAGTGTGGGGACTTGAAGTTATGTAGGCTCTCGGTGTGTTTTAGAACCCTGACCTAACAGGAGTCTAAATTATGCAGAGCATCTATACAAGGACAGCAGGCTCTCAGCTGCAGATATTATCCCTCTAATGCAGGCATCCCCTTCATGGATCAATGCCTTGTCGTGGCGAAGGGGCTTGAATAACTCAGAGAAGCTATGAGCTATGCCATGCAGGGCCACCCAAGATGGAAAGGTCATAGTGGAGAGTTTTGACTAAATGTGATCCACCTGGAGAAGGAACTGGCAAGCCACTCCAGTAACCCTGCCAAGAAAACTCCATGGACAAAGACAACAGGCATATAAAAGTTATGACGCTGGAAGATGAGCCCCTCAGGTCGGAAGGCGTCCAACATGCTACTGAGGAAGAGCGGAGGACAAGTACAAGTAGATTCAGAGCTGATGAAGCGGCTGGGCCAAAGCCGAAAGGACGCTCAGTTGCGGATATGCCTGGAAGCGAAAGGAAAGTCCGATGCTGTAAAGAAAAATATTGCATAGGAACCTGGAATGTAAGAACCATGAATGGAGGTAAGCTGGATGTGGTCAAAAATGAGATGACAAGAATAAATATTGACATCCTGGGCATCAGTGAACTAAAATGGAAGGGAATGGGTGAATTCAGTTCGGATGACTATCATATCTACTACTGTGGGCAAGAATCCCGTAGTAGAAATGGAGTGGCCCTCATAGTCAACAAAAGAGTGGCAAAAGCTGTAATGGGATGCAATCTCAAAAATGACAGAATGATCTCGATACGAATCCAAGGCAGACCTTTTAACATCACAGTAATCCAAGTTTATGCACCAACTACCGGTGCTGAAGAAAGTGAAATTGACCAATTCTATGAAGACCTACAACAACTTCTAGAAATGACACCAAAGAAGGATGTTCTTCTCATTACAGGGGATTGGAATGCTAAAGTAGGGAATCAAGAGATAAAAGGAACAACTGGCAAGTTTGGCCTTGGAGTTCAAAATGAAGCAGGGCAAAGGCTAATAGAGTTCTGTCAAGAGAACAAGCTGGTCATCACAAACACTCTCTTCCAACAACACAAGAGACGACTCTACACATGGATATCACCAAATGGGCAGCATCGAAATCAGATTGATTATATTCTCTGCAGCCAAAGATGGAGAAGCTCTATACAGTCAGCAAAAACAAGACCTGGAGCTGACTGTAACTCAGATCATCAGCTTCTTATAGCAAAATTCCAGCTTAAACTGAAGAAAGTAGGAAAAACCACTGGGCCAGTAAGATACAATCTGAATCAAATCCCTTATGAATACACAGTGGAAGTGAAGAACAGGTTTAAGGATTTAGATTTGGTGGACAGAGTGCCTGAAGAACTATGGATGGAGGCTCGTAACATTATACAGGAGGCAGCAACGAAAACCATCCCAAGGAAAAGGAAATGCAAGAAAGCAAAATGGCTGTCCAACGAGGCCTTACAAATAGCGGAGGAGAGGAGGCAAGCAAAATGCAAGGGAGATAGGGAAAGATACAGGAAACTGAATGCAGATTTCCAAAAAACAGCAAGGAGAGACAAGAGGGTCTTCTTAAATGAGCAATGCAAAGAAATAGAGGAAAACAATAGAATGGGGAAAACCAGAGATCTGTTCAAGAAAATTGGAGATATGAAAGGAACATTTCGTACAAAGATTACCATAATCAAGGACAAAAGTGGTAAGGACCTAACAGAAGCAGAAGACATCAAGAAGAGGTGGCAAGAATACACAGAGGAATTATACCAGAAAGATATGGAGGTCTCGTACACCCCAGGTAGTGTGGTTGCTGACCTTGAGCCAGACATCTTGGAGAGTGAAGTCAAATGGGCCTTAGAAAGCACTGCTAATAACAAGGCCAGTGGAAGTGATGATATTCCAGCTGAACTATTTAAAATTTTAAAAGATGATGCTGTTAAGGTGCTACACCCAATATGCCAGCAAGTTTGGAAAACTCAGCAATGGCCAGAGGATTGGAGAAGATCAGTCTACATCCCAATTCCAAAGAAGGGCAGTGCCAAAGAATGCTCCAACTACCGCACAATTGCGCTCATTTCACACGCTAGCAAGGTTATGCTTAAAATTCTACAAGGCAGGCTTAGGCAGTATGTGGACCGAGAACTCCCAGAAGTGCAAGCTGGATTTCGAAAGGGCAGAGGAACCAGAGACCAAATAGCAAACATGCGCTGGATTATGGAGAAAGCTAGAGAGTTCCAGAAAAACGTCTACTTCGGCTTCATTGACTGTGCAAAAGCCTTTGACTGTGTCGACCACAGCAAACTATGGCAAGTTCTTAAAGAAATGGGAGTGCCTGATCACCTCATCTGTCTCCTGAGAAATCTCTATGTGGGACAAGAAGCTACAGTTAGAACTGGATATGGAACAACTGAGTGGTTCAAAATTGGGAAAGGAGTACGACAAGGTTGTATATTGTCTCCCTGCTTATTTAACTTATATGCAGAATTCATCATGCGAAAGGCTGGACTAGATGAATCCCAAGCCGGAATTAAGATTGCCGGAAGAAATATCAACAACCTCAGATATGCAGATGACACAACCTTGATGGCAGAAAGCGAGGAGGAATTAAAGAACCTTTTAATGAGGGTGAAAGAGGAGAGCGCAAATTATGGTCTGAAGCTCAACATCAAAAAAACCAAGATCATGGCCACTGGTCCCATCACCTCCTGGCAAATAGAAGGGGAAGAAATGGAGGCAGTGAGAGATTTTACCTTCTTGGGCTCCTTGATCACTGCAGATGGTGACAGCAGTCACGAAATTAAAAGACGCCTGCTTCTTGGGAGAAAAGCAATGACAAACCTAGACAGCATCTTAAAAAGCAGAGACATCACCTTGCCGACAAAGGTCCGTATAGTTAAAGCTATGGTTTTCCCAGTAGTGATGTATGGAAGTGAGAGCTGGACCATAAAGAAGGCTGATCGCCAAAGAATTGATGCTTTTGAATTATGGTGCTGGAGGAGACTCTTGAGAGTCCCATGGACTGCAAGAAGATCAAACCTATCCATTCTTAAGGAAATCAGCCCTGAGTGCTCCCTGGAAGGACAGATCGTGAAGCTGAGGCTCCAATACTTTGGCCACCTCATGAGAAGAGAAGAATCCTTGGAAAAGACCCTGATGTTGGGAAAGATTGAGGGCACTAGGAGAAGGGGACGACAGAGGACAAGATGGTTGGACAGTGTTCTCGAAGCTACGAACATGAGTTTGACCAAATTGCGGGAGGCAGTGCAAGACAGGAGTGCCTGGCGTGCTATGGTCCATGGGGTCACGAAGAGTCGGACACGACTAAACGACTAAACAACAACAACAACAATGCAGGCATAGGCAAACTCGGCTCTCCAGGTGTTTTGGGACTACAACTCCCATCATCCCTAGCTAACAGGACCAGTGGTCAGGGATGATGGGAATTGTAGTCTCAAAGCATTTGGAGGGCCAAGGTTGAGGAAACCTGCTCTAATGTGTAGAAGACAGCGATGGGGATGGGTGTGTGCAGTGGGGGGGGGGAAACCTCTGACATGATTGGAATTGTTGGAAGTTGAATAAGGACAATGTCTCTCTGTCATCCATGTTCTAGATCAGGCATCCCCAAACTGCGGCCCTCCAGATGTTTTGGCCTACAACTCCCACGATCCCTAGCTAAGAGGACCAGTAGTCAGGGATTATGGGAACTGTAGTCCAAAACATCTGGAGGGCCGAAGTTTGGGAATGCCTGTTCTAGATAAGTGATGAGGAACTCATGGCCCTCCATACATTGCTGGACTACAACTCCCATTAGCCCCTGCCAGTATGGCCAATGGCTAGGGATGATGGGACTTGATATTGTGATATTGATAGGATGAGTACTTGAAACAAAACCAGAGATAAGACAAAACTGAACCAAGTATTTCTAAACACAATGACATTTTTTTTTCCTGGTAGAGAGAGTCTGTACCTTCCTTCCCAGTAATAACTTTCAGGTAGTAAGAATCTGAAACGCAGACTTATGGCGCATCTTCAAAATATTTGGTTTCATTTCTACAAGCTACAGTAGTTAGATTTCTTTCAGGATGAATGTAGTCTAGCAAGGGCAGATGAAATATTTAAATGCCTGGAGGGCACAGGCTAATGAGTACAGCAGGAAGACATATCAAAGGCAAAATGACTGTATGGTACAGATGTCAGGAACAGTTCTCATTTCATATTGGACACAGGAACATATGTGGCTAAATAAGACGAAAAGCCCACACCCTTCAAATCAAAGATTGGAATTTTAGCTCAAGAGAGAGTCAGACAGATGCACTTCCTGAAATATTTAAAGGAAAAGGATTTTCAAATACATTGTTGCCTGAAGGTTGTTTCTTTCAAGAGATTTAGGCACAATGATAGAACATGCACATATGTTTTGAGGATAAGTTCAGGTGTAGCATTTTCAAAGCATAGGTAAAGGTGAGAAATCCTTGCCCATTACCTATGGTGTGAGTCTATTTTTTTCAACTTGCATAGATAATGTGCACCCCTGCAGCTGGAATGGAAGATCAGCCCCAAACAACTACCCAGGATTCAGTTTCCTTAGAACAGGCACCCCCAAACTTCGGCCCTCCAGATGTTTTGGACTACAATTCCCATCATCCCTGACCACTGGTCCTGTTATCTAGGGATCATGGGAGTTGTAGGCTAAAACATCTGGAGGGCCGCAGTTTGGGGATGCCTGCCTTAGAATGAAGGTCAGTAGAGATTATGGTGTCTTTAGGATACATGGTTGTTGGATTTTTTTACATATATATACAACCTGATGGAGGGACTCACAGCACCAACAACCCAAGAGATTTTGTTTCTCCTTCATTCACAGCTGTGGTTCCACACAGGGCAAAACCATGTCTCTCTGAATGCAGCTTCCAGTCTCTTCTGAATGCACCTTCTCAGTGTTGCTCCCTTCGGCTCAGCACCATGTGTGTGTGTGTGTGTGTGTGTGTGTGGGTGGGTGGGTGGGTGGGTGAGGGAACCACCTTCACTGCCAGAAATCCAACTCTGTAACTAGTCAGTCAAAGCCATTACCACCCTGAGATCTATGGATATAGCGCAGTATACAAATTTATTTAATCACAATAATAGCAACCTTGATTGGTTTGGCAGACTTGCTCATACATTCTACCCCCACAGATACAAGATCACAAGAATTGGAAGGGATCCATCCATACTTACCCTTGCTTGCAAAATAGTGATAGGAGGGAGCAGGGGTGGCACGCAGGAATGCCCTGGCTCTTGGTGGGAGCAAGGGAAGGGAGCCCCACAAAGTATTGCCACTCGGCTTCTCTGCCCAGGGGTGGGGGAAGATGAGCAGCAACACCATGTGCTGGAACACCCTCCTCTTGTGGGAGGTGGTGGGGCAGACTACCTTTTACACGTCTGCTGCCTAAGGCAGGTGCTTCACCCCACCTCATGGGTGGGCTGGGACTGGGAAGGAGAACTAGGGGTGTGTGTAGAGGACACCCTACACAGCTTACTTTCCCACCATTCAGGCCACATCACTAAAAAAAGGTACAGAACCACTCATGGTTTTGCCCCAGCAGTAAAGTATGTGGTGAATGCAGAGCAGTGGCGGCAGAGCATTCTCCAGAATTCCCAACTGCCTTATGATCTAATAGTGTGATCTGGGGCTGAACAAGTATTTAATCATTGGCTGAGCACTGCAGCTACACTGCAACAGTTGGGGTTATGGTGGAGAGATGGCTGTCCACTTTTATCCAGCACTGAGCGAGGGTTCCCTAACACCAAAGAAATTCTGATATTTGTCGGAATCCTTGTATACACGGGAGACTCGCTTAGCTTTTGATTATGATCCTACAGTTATTGTTATCCTACAACAATAAGAAACAGCAGTCTTTTGACTCAAATCTCAATCCTTTATATGTTTACCCAGAAGTGAATCCTATTGTCTTCAGTGGAGCTTATTCCCAGGAAAATGTGCATAGGGTTGCAACTTTCCAATGCTGTTTATACAATCAGTACAATTAAAGAGTTTTCTACATAATTGCAGGAACATTAAGCTTCCAGATACAACAGGCTTGTGGATATTTATCTTTAAAAGCATCTGATTCCTTATTGAGACAACTTTTTAATTATTCCATAGCTAGAAGATTTATGTATGTTCACTGTTGCATTGTAAGTGGTGAATTCTTTAAGCAATTTAATGTTAATATTTTAATGAAAAACATCTACATTTTTTAAAAAGCCACATACTCCAAGATGCAACACACAAAATATATGTGGATGTTATGCAGCTCCAAATCACTTAAGTAATCTTCCCCACATTACAGAAAATGCCTAAGGGGCTTCCATGCAACTTCTGAATTAGCCAGCAGTTTTTCAGATTGCAAAGAACTGCAAGGTAGGGAAAAAAAGTGATCTCATTGGAGGATGCTCTTTCACTTCAAACCGAGTCAATTCTTTCTTAATTCTGACAACTCATTGAACATGCACACTGATAGTTAATTAGCACAAATGCACGATTGAAGCACACACAGGTGGAATGACATTTTAAGAGGGGTATTTCATGTTCCATTAGGTATAGGGAAGAAGGGTTGCAGAATATGGAATTAGGATTTATTTGAAAAGCTTTGAGTAATACTGAATAGATGCCTAAACTAGGGCAAGACAAGAAGGCATTTATCAGGTTATTACTCATTATTTGGAGCCAGACATCAATGATGGAGGGAACCTGCCAAGGCCAAGAAGAGGACAAAAAACTTACAGGGGAAGCATTTATCATATTAGGAAGGAAAATCAATGCATAAATTAAAGACACCAAAATGTACTTCCGCAGGCTTCTAAAGTATTCTAGCATGTACATATTCAAACCTTTCACTGTTTAGATAAGCTGAGACCTCCCACATCCAGGATTGGTTGGCTAGCATCTGTCTGTCTCAGGAAACAATGGAAGAGTGCGCCTTCAGGGGGGAGGCCAAACCATTGTAGAGTTACAGTGCCTGCTGTGGCTGTAGAGTCGGATATGGGAGAGATATGTTTTGTGGCAGTTGGGGCAGATGAAGGCAACCGGTTGTGCTGATGCAGGTTTACCATGGTGTACTCGTCCCAGTGGTCTTTTCTCCTCTGGTCATTGCTTCCTGATTGTTTTCAAGTGCTGTGGCCATCTGTCAGGGATTCCCACACAACGTGGTTAATGTTGCCTGCCTTCATGTCATGTCTGCAGGACATGTCTGCAAGGAAAGTAGGAACATGTGTCCCTCTGTACCAGCAGATGATGGACAAGCAAAAGAAAGCACTTCCTCTCCCAGTGATGGCTAGTTTAGCTTGCTCCCAAAGGTGATTTGATAAGTTCAGGGAGGATGGGTCCATACTGGTTATTAGTCATGATAGGTACATGGAACCTCCATTGCAAGGCACTGTTCCACTGGGTACCAGTTGCTGAGAGCTAATGACCAAGTTCTGTCCATGACCTTCTCAGATGCATCTGGAGGGCCGTGATGGAAGTCTGTATACTGACTATGATGAACTTTGCATCTGAACCAATAGAGATCCGAGGTTCTTACCTTTATGGAGCTCTTAGGGCTTGTTCACACTTCCTTTTGTTCCTCTTCTTTCCCCCTGGGAAAACTGCTGTTTAGTGTGCAATCAGACCAAATGGCAATTCAGATTCCCCCTGGATTGCTGTTTGCTCCAATCTACAACTAAAGAGAGGGTTTTCCCTTGGAAAGGAGCAGGGCAAAAGGAAAACTGTTTGGACCCGTGCTTTCTAGCAGAAGTGTGGGTGAGCCATTAGTTGAATTTTGGGGACCTCAAATTAAGTTAATCTTGTGACATAGCCATGAATGTTTATGAGTTGGGGCTATTAACATGAATGCAGTAGCGCTGCTTAAAATAACTAACAACAATTATTAACAGCTGCCAGAAAGACTTCTATTGCTAAACAAAGGGCAAGTGATGCTTGTCTCTTGCAATCCGAGCTGAAGCCTTTGGTTTTGGAGCTTTAGGGTCCTTTTGTTAAGCCATTTCTTTTTAATCTCTCAGAGAATTTGGTTCAGGAGGGCTGTGGCTCTCTATATCACTTGTGCTAGCTGCACAAATCTCTTTTGCTGTAGGGGAGGAATTTTCTGTTTTCCACAGAAGTCTCGGGAAATTGAAGTGAGATGATAAATAAATATATGGCTTGGTGGAAGTAGATAGCTTGGAGGCTTTCCACTACACAATATATTGCTCTTCATAATTATAAAAACTCAACCCTTTTTCTTTTTGCCTCCACCAGGAGAAGAGCGCCCTTAGAAAGGCCAGACCTTTTAGCTCCATATTTTTTCCTCCAATTACCTAAACCTATTCTACATAGCAGCATCTAGGAACTGGTGTTCAAAACTGTTGGGCAACTGATGTGAGTAGGGAATGATGGAACTTTAAAAAATGGGATATGGCCTTTCTTTTTTTGCTTGTCTTCTAAAACATCAAGGGGGGGTGCTGGTTGTGAGACGAATAATACATGATGCTTATAAATGTATGAACAGATCCCACTTTGCACCATCGCCGGTCTCTTATCAGGGGTTTGTTCTGGTTGACATTTCAGAAGCATAGTCTCTTCCATTGTGCACCTCCTCAGAATTATACGCAACATGGAAAGAATCTTAACATAGAAAAAGAATTGTCTTAGAATCATAGAATTGTAAAGTTGGAAGGGATCCTGAGAATCTTCTAGTCCAAACCCCTACAATCCAGAAATATGCAACTGTCCCATATAAGGATCAAACTTGCAACCTTGGCATTTATCAGCACAGTGCTCTAACCAACTGAGCTTTCCAGGCCTTGAGATTCATGAATTCAAAATTCAATCTAATAATAGGCACCAAAGTAGCCACTGCTTTCCCCTTTCCATTTTAGTGCCAGTTCTGGGGGGGGGGGGGTTACAAGCTGGAAAAGACCCTGTTTTCATCTTCCCTTAACTATGTCAGGGGATGTTTTCAGTATTGGAACCTTAAACCAATAACTCAGAGCTGGCTTGAAACTCCCTAGGTTTATTGATATCATCACCACCATTCATCATCAGATCAAATTCTTTGTGGAAATGAAATTGCCAGACACATATTTTTAAAGTCAATTTTCTGGATAAGTTTTATTTATTTATTTTTTTGTTTCTTTATCTAGGAAATCACTGCTTACATAAGGTTCTCCATGTCATTCTGCAGAAAGCTCACAATCATTATATACAGTATAAAGAATGGTTATCACCATAACCTTATAAAGCATATTACTACTTCACGGATGGGAATACTGACATAGTCAAGGTCACTGGTGAGGGATGGAGGATCTAAACCAGGCATCCCCAAACTTTGGCCCTCCAGATGTTTTGGACTACAATTCCCATCATCCCTGACCACTTGTCCTCTTAGCTAGGGATCATGGGAGTTGTAGGCCAAAGCATCTGGAGGGCCGCAGTTTGGGGATGCCTGATCTAAACCCAGCTCATCTAGTGGTACAGAAGACTTCAGGCTCTTCTAAACAATCTCACTCAACATGCTGTTGTCATTCAAGAGGTCACCAGGGTACATCTCCCTCCAGCATCCCCATTAATCAGACACAGAAAGTTTTTTTGATACTGTGAAGGTAAATGGAATCCATGTTGGCTTGATTGTTTTGTGGCTCATATTATAACCTCTTCCCATCTACTCCTATTCAGATTAGTACAGTTAATAGTAATAGTAGTAGTAGTAGTAGTAGTAATAATAATAATAATAATAAGTTGCACTTAAATGTGAAAGAGACCTGGTTCATTGGTCACCTTGAGCTTTTGACTACAGCATCTGTTTTCACCTGTGAAGTGGATGTGCATCAACAAACCACAATTGTTATGTTCATTGATATATCATGAGCCACAGGATCATCTGCTCCTCTCTCACCTTGACATGTGAAGTGTTGGCCTGTTCCTCATATTTAGGGGTGTCAATCAAATACATCTTAGTCAGTTTAAAGTCAGAGTTTTTGACAACTGATCTATCAATTTTAAATTTGCATGAAAGTAGAAACTCAAGACCCAGGCTTAACAAACTGTGGGTTGAATTAAAGTACCAAGAAGGCGAAGTCAGGCATTCCAATCCCGTAAACATACGACTCTCTCTTTCAAATCAATGGCTTTGGGTGAGAATGTTTTCCTCTTGAATGCCTGCTGAAATCAGTGTAAGGTTCAGAGGTTAGCCTTTCTCCAAAATGTGGACTCTCTAATGAATGTGTGGGCTTCTAAAGTGTGGGCATTAATGGCTGAAGGCAGTTGATGGCTGCAATCCTAACCCTGGCTGCTGCCCGAGAGCTTAATATCACCATGTGATGGCTCAGAATTTAATGGGCCCTAGACTGTCTCTCCTCTCCCAGAGCACCCAGGACTTTCCAATGGCTGCTGTTGGAAGGGACTCACATATTCAGAATCTGAATTTTCAGGGCCGTCTTAAGTGCCCTTGGTGCCGTGGTGCGATGGATCCCTCCGGCGCCCCCCGCCCCATTTCCCAGCGCGGTGGGCGGGCAGGAGGGCCCAGTGCGGCTGCCACAGCCGCTGCTGCGTGACGGGCAGGCAGGCACAGCGCGGGTGCCATGGGTGCAGCTGCGCGGCGGATTGGCTGGCCAGCGGACGGGCGCAGCTCGTGGCGCCGCCCTGGCGGGCCGGCGCCGTGGTGCCCTGCACCACCCAGCCTGGCCGTAGGGCCGGCCCTGTGAATTTTATTAAAATACTGTATATTTCTTTCCTAGACAATGATAACACAAAACAATCCAAAGTGTCATAGCTTGATTTCGTTTTATATAAATGTGCATGTCAATCATCTCATGATTCACTCAAGGATAGAAGTTCAGAAGTGTCATTTAGAAAGGAGAGCATTTGTTCTCCCTTGTGTGCTTTGGATCACATGTGATGGAACATCTATATCTCCAGTTATTGGGAACTACAAAAAGGAAATAAAACACATGCTTATCTATCTATCTATCTATCTATCTATCTATCTATCTATCTATCTATCTATCTACCCACAAGGAGGATTATGAGCCCTAGGGTGAATCTCCTCCTGCCTGCCCCTGGAGCCTGAGTTTCTACTTCTCCTTTTAAGTTTCTGGAGCCAGAGCAAAGCCACAAAACAAATGCAAGCTTATATCACTTTCAAGGAGTCAATAAGGCTAAACAATCAAGTTTAAGAAATCTATATTTCTATTGTGTAGCTACTTCCTTTAGTGAGCTCTGGAAAGCTTGCCAGAAGCAGTACCTTAATGAAGGCAGCATTGGTAGCTTGACCTGAAAAAGAAACAAATCCTTTCGCCTACAGCAATGGGAAGATGCTGAGGTATAAATATGAAAAAGGAAAGCTCTGGCTACTGATGTTTTATGCAAAGACTCAGTTGCAACTGGAAATAATAGAAACTGGGAAATATTGCACCACTCCTATTATATTATTTAGTAAAATAAGTCGCTGAGCTATAGCCTCTTCCCTAAAGATAATCTTGATACAAATATGAATTATCTGTCAGGGATACACAACAGCAGAAGACAACAGTAAACAGGGGCAGGCAACACTGAGAATGGTTGCAAGTTATTTTGATGCTAGAGCTTTTGCTCTTAACGACAACATCCAGTCTGTAGCTCCAGCCCAGCCAAAATGAGTTTTTAGACTAAAGCTGTCCACCCTACCACTTACCAGTTTGCTTCCACTGCTGCTGTTTGAAGCCATGGACACATGGCGCTAGCCACAATACACACATGTCCCGTAGAGAAGTGTTGTTGTTTGACGTGTCCCCCCTCAAACCAGCTTCCATCCAATTTGCAAATGGAAGTCACATTCGTTTTGCTGAAGCATGTAGGTTGGTGACAGCCGTTGCACATGTGCAGAAGAGGGGACATATGCAGGTGACTGCTTCAGTGAATAGGACTTGGGGTGTACAGTATGTTGCAGGCTTGGGTAAACCAAACAGGTAATGCGCTTTGGGGGGAGATGTGCCTGCCCCGCACCCTCTGGCATATACAACAATGTGCAAAAGCGACCTGATATGCAACAGTGAAAAATGACCTCACTGCATTTTAAGCTGCTAATGTTATACATAGCCTCACTCTCCTTGAAATCTAGGCTGGAGATGGCTGCTTTAGGTAATCCAATCAAACTCTTCTTAAAAATCAAGGCAAGGAGTGACCCATTTGCCTCCACTGTATTTTTTATTTATTTAAGGAAGTAATTCTCCCCCCCCTTTTTTTCTTTTGTGCGTTCAGACAATGAGAACAATGCAGCTCAAGCTGAAATCAATTTGACTCAAGAGTGTTTAAATTTTGCCTGAATGATGCCCATTCAACTTCCCCCGCCCCCCCAGCCATGAAAAGTGTTCAGTGTATCAAAGAAACTCCAGAAGCAAATTACAAGCGTAGAATTAAAACTTGAACAAGACAGAGCAAGTAATTAATGAAAAAGTAAAGGAATTCAATATAGGAAAGAAATTAACTATGACTGACAGTTTGCAGCTTTTAAAACATTTTGCATTGACAGAATTCTCTGAAGAGATTTACAACGTAGTAACTAACAGCTTGCCAATCAGAAGGTCGGCGGTTCGAATCCCCACGACGGAGTGAGCTCCCGTTGCATGGTCCCTGCTCCTGTCAACCTAGCTGTTCAAAAGCACATCAAAGTGCAAGTAGATAAATAGGTACCACTCCAGCGGAAAGGTAAACGGTGTTTTTGTGCACTGCTCTGGTTCGCCAGAAGCGGCTTAGTCATGCTGGCCACATGACCCACATGACCAGTAAAGCGAGATGAGCGCTGCAACCCCAGAGTCGTCTGCAACTGGACCTAATGGTCAGGGGTCCCTTTACCTTTACCTAACCAACAGATGGTTGAAGGCTGTAATCCTACATTGCATTATTAGGACATTTATATGATAGTAAGATCCACAGAAATCAGTGGGGCTCACTCAAGTATTTACGGATGGGATCAGGCTGGCTCAGCTGTTTTTTTTTTTTTTACTTAAAACTATTGAAATTTACGAGCTTGTAAATGGTCTCAGGATATCAGCATTAAGCTGTAGTCCACAAAAGGACATGCTTGACAAGATTAGCTATTGACAAAACTAAACAGAGTTAAATCAATCGGACCAAACTCATTTGCAGCCTGATCCTATGAGCTCCTTGTGCTGAAAATAGGGCCAAGTCATGGCCAAGATCTATTTAAAATGAGCAGCAATTTTTAATTGGTTAATCTGCTTGACTAGTCACTACTGCTTTAACCACAAATTTGCCATAAAGCTAGTACTCCCATGTAACCGCAGGGCTTGATGGCAAGCAAGAAACACTTTGTGGTCACATCCTCACCATACATTTAACACATTCGTACTACTTTCCCAGAGACTCCTGGGAACTGCATTTTAGCCTTCAAAGAGCTATAATTCTCAGTGCCCTTAACAAAGAACCAGTGGTGGAGTTATGTACACAGGGCTTTGTTGGGGTTCCCTATTCATTCGCCTGAATAAATGTAACTAGGTCAAAATTAGAGGTGCCTGAGGTGATCATAATAATGTTTTTGCCTCTGTGCTGTGCTCCCCATTCCCAAAAGCAACTCTATTAATTGTCTTGGGCAGGGCATACTACATTTCAGAAATGGATTAACAAAATTGTGCATTTTCCAGTGGTCTAATCTCTGTTCCTTATGAGGTTTGCAAAAGTAACCACAACAAATGCTCTTAAAATCACAAATATGTCCAAGAGAACCCTTTAAGATATTGAGCAAATATGCAACTGCTATGCCCCTGCTGTGGAGGGAGGGGGCAAGAGTCACACAACAACTTAAATGTTGAAAGAGAGAGGGGAAAGACAGGTTCTGAGTGCTGAGCTTCTTGCATTTTTACTGTGCGCCTCAATATTTTAAACATTATCAACCCCATTCCTCCTGAGTTGTATCAGATCACATGAACTGGGAATTACATGTGCCAGAAAAATGAAAGAACAGATGTGATCCTTTTTTACCACATTCCAAATAACTGGCTGCATTCCTGAACATTACTTACTCATGAGTAAGCCTCACATGTGACCGACCCTTGAGCAAAAATTCCTAGGGGTGTTTCTTTATCTAGATGTGGTGTGAGAAAAGCCACAGAAATAAAGTGAATGATAAACAGTTTTGGTTTGCCCTTAAAACATTGCTGTATTCACACAGTCTAATTTCATCAGCAGTTTGAAGGCTGTTAAATTTAACTAGGCTTTTCACTACAAAATCAACAATAATGATATTGAATATTAATGTGGAAAAGTATAGTTACCAGCTCCATTTTATTTAATGCAAATGGTTTGCAGAAATGGACAAGCTATATGTCATGAACAAAACCATATCATTATTAACATTTATATCCCATCTTTCTTCTAAGGACCTCAAGGTGATACGCACAATTCTTCTCCCCATTTTATCCTCTCAACCACACCACAGGGTAGGTTAGGTTGAGAGTGAGTGACTGTCCCAAGGTCGCCCAGTGAACTTCATGGTGAAGTGGGGATTTGAACCCTGGTCTCTCAGGTTCTAGTTCAACCCTAGTCTGACCACTACACCACACCGGCTCTTTATCTGAGTCTGGTGTGTGACATACCTAGCACTCCAACTAATCCATGTGTCTGCCATGAGCTAGTCTCCCCCAAGACAGCATCCATATCCCAATTCTGTTGATATGGTTAACAAAGGAGGGACTTTTTGAGACTCTGCCATGTCTGCTATGCATGGAATTGCCAGCACAGCCCTAGACAGCACAGCCAGGAACTGACTGCATAGCCCTAGATGCAAACCATCTCCATAGATTAAGGCCAGTGAAGCTCTCAGGGCAGGACTTGGGGCAGATGTCCAGGACCCCACTGAGCAGAATGAGCAAGCAGGCTCCAAACACAGAAGAGATGGAAACAAAGTCAGTGGACTGTGTGGTTCCCTGTTTTTGACTGAATAGTCTGTGTGAGCAAGAGATTGTATATATGCTTTGACCCCATTCACCAACAGTGGCCATGGTATATCTTGACAACTTTCCTTGAGGCCATGCAGCCCACGGGGGGGGGAATGGTTCCCTACCACTGGGTTTGAGGGTTTGCTGTCTAAGACCCCTTAAAGCCTATGTTTCTCTTCTTGTGGGTGTACGTAGCATGTGATGAAAAAGTATGTGTGCTGCATGTGGAGGAAAAATACCTCCTGTACATTTGGATAACTTCAATAACTGGTCTGTCACTCAAAAGATAGATTTTATTGTTTTAAAGATAGAAAATTGAGAAGAGTTGTTGCATTTTGGGGTTAACTAAGCCACAAGTGGGCCTTACTAAACAGAACATATTTGACCATGTCACAGATGTTCAATAGTCGACTTGACTACATGACTGTGACATTTTAAATCTTTATGTGTGTGTGTATGTGTTTTGTGATGGCTAGTTGCTGAAAACGATAAAATGAACTGAGCTGAGCAATAATGCAGTGCAATCTGAATGGTTTGGGGAAACCAAAATAATTTGATCAATATTGAGAATATAGTGATGTGTTGCTAGTTTTCCATCTTGGAAAGTGGAGTATTTTCCAAAGCACATAGTCGAGGATCAGGACGGGGCAAAGAAACTGAGGCCCTCCAGAAGTTGCTGGACTCCTTTCCCCCTCAGCCAACACATCCAATGATTAGGGAGGATGGGAGTTGTAGTTCAACTCCCAACCCTAGATTTGGATAATAGTTAACTGATGTAGACCCATCACAAAATTGGGCACCATCACTTGGGGCTCCATTCTTTTGTAACCCATTGCCGTTCTAACTCATGGAGTGTGGTGGCAATTCATAGTCCTACTTGGTGTGTGACTGTCTTCTTCCTGACAAGGCCTCTTCCTCTGAAGGGTACTTCATTCCATTCCAAAATCAGAGCGATCCGATGAATGATTTCCCAAGGCAATTCTTCTAAGGCCAAGAAGCATTCTGTGCTAACAAGAGGGGAGAGCAAAGAAGATATTTCACTGAAATAATTAACCCAGTGGCACTAAAAGTTAGCCTTTAAGCTACTCAATAAAACAAAATGCTTCTGCCTCTCCCCCCCTAGAGGTTAGTATGATTAAATCTTAACATCCAATGCCGGGGGGCTAATAAGAATATGTGATTTAGTTCTGTAGCTATCTTGATGCAGACTGATTTCAATAAACAGTAGATATCCTAAATTAATCCCCTTTGGTCAAAGTTATTTTGCTTCCCAAAAGTAAAACAATCCTTTTGATCTGTATCTGGTACTATACCAGGAATGAGGTTTACGTCTGATTGATTATGTGGGGGAAGAGGCCTAGGAGTGTGGGGTTTTTTGTGTGGGGTGTGAGGTACTTTTCTTGGCTTCATCAGGGCTTTTCTAAGAACGATAATGCCTTTTTAGTTTATTTTCCTGGGGCGTATTCAATAAAATATCTTGTGTTAAGAGCCATGTTATGAAACACAACTTTTCCTTGCCAAAGAAGAGTTGCCTAACCATCAAGTGAGATTCTCAGGCTCGGCAGTAGGTATTTTAATAATAAAGAACAATGGGGTATCTCTTATGTTCACATTCAGCTTAATTGCATGGCACATATTAGGCCAAACTAATATATATTTGAACCAAGATAAATGACCTGAATACAAAAGCAAAAAAACCCAGATTGTGATAAGTTTTTTCAGCTGCAACTCCCTTGCCCACTACTAGCCTTCTAAAATATTTGGTTCTTACTCTGTGGTGTTGTTGTATGGTCTCAATTTGACTTTAGCTGTTATGGCAGCGGGCTTGGGAAGTTTCAAAGTCTGGCAGCTATTGCCCACAAATATGGACAGGAGATTGAAAAAACTATCTCCCTTGTCCCTCCTCCACATCTAAAAACACACTATATTGCCACACACAATGCACTGAACATTGCCACGGTCTTTAATGACAGAGGGATGAGCCCCGATACATGCATTGCCCCTTGTATAAATGAGGGACAACTAAAACAGGGCTAGCCAACATAGTGTTCTCCAGATGTTGTGGACTATGGCTCCCATCAGCTCCGGCCTCCATGGCCAGTCAGGGAAGATGGGAGTTGTAGTCCACAACATCTGAAGGGCATCATGTTGCTGCCTGAAATGGTATATGGAAGCTAAATGGACTAAACACTGGTGAGAGGATAGCATCCTTAACTGCACCTGAGGCAGTGAGCTGGACCAAGTCCCTCAGACAGACTGTGTGACAAAAACAGGGCAATAGTTGGTGTGCATGTCTGCTCAGGAGGAATAACTGCTGCCCTCCTAAACATCTACCACCTGAAGCAGTTACCTCACTTTGCCTAATGGTAGAGCTAACTTTTTATGCTGCTTAACCTCCAATGCTCTCCAGCTATTTTGTACACCACCTTGAGTTATATATGTGCAAGATAAACAATAATTGCAATTATTATTACCTTGTTTGGTTTAGAGAGACAACAATGAAACAAAATTCCTGATGAAAAAGACAGTGGGGAAACTGATATCTCAATAACCGCTTTTATGCATGCTGTAGATTGAGTCTATGAGTCAGTTAGCTGACCACACAGAAGAGAATCTCTTTTACCTACCTATAAACAATGTGGCACATCACAATGGAAAACAGCAATACAATGGGAATACCCGAGAGACCAACCCCAGCCAGCCTCCAGTCTCTGGTCTTGTCTACTATTCTGTGCTTATCCACTGGAAAGTTAGCCACAAGTGGCAGCATGCAAGTATCTTCTTCAGTTTCCTGACCTCACAAGAGGCATTCAGTCAAAAAGTGGTGTCAAAAATTCAGTCTTCCTTCAGCAACCAAAGTACAATTCACAAGGAGCACACAGTATTATCATGTTGACCTTTCCAGCCAATTAAAAACCAAGCAGGGGGTGGAGATCGGACATCATTAGTGGCTGCTCCTGGGACATGCTGAGCTCAGCATGGATTGGTTTTTAGCATGCTATTGCAAAGGCCTGAAAAAGTTTTCATTGTTATGAAGTGTTAAAAGCCACATGATTTTGCTTTATTTCAGTCTCCTACAATTGGACCTCATCAGTGCAGTGGCATGCTAAAAGCCAATCCATGCCGAGCTCAGTCTGCACAGCCAGAGTAGTGTTATTGAGTCACTTCCTCAGGTAGTGTTGCTAGACCTGGATTCCAGCATTTTCTGAGTGTAAAGGGTTTTTTGTTTGTGGTGTGTGTGGCAGCCTCCATTGAGAAATGACCTGCAACTAAAACCAGAGACTGGGTGAGGGACTGGCAACCTCCAGCCTAAGTACTGCAAGTAGTTTTTGGCTCAATTTCCTGTGGCTTTTGAATTGTTGCATGGGGGTGGGGGGAGCAAGGAAGAGAAAACTGAGGGAAAGGAAGTAGCAGAAAGAGAAAAGGGCCGCCCAGCTACTTTCAGCTCCAGCACCACCCACGGCCAGCATCTGACATATTACCCCTGAGGAAAATCAACTCAAACAGAAAAAGATCATTACCCACTCTTGGACATTTGAATGTCTCAGGTCACAACAGACAAGAACATGCCCATGTTCTTCCTAGAGTGCTACTTATCTTTTAGTTCATTAGCACATGTGGAATAGACAACTCTTGCAGTTTCTCAGTCATTCTGGTTGGTGTAAGGGAATATTGATCCATTATAATGCCACATTACTGACTTCAAGAGTGGCAAAGATATGGAAATCTTCTGGGTTAAGAAATATATTTTGCAAGACTAGTACTTGAGTTTTCTCATACATCAAAAGGAGTGGGGAGACACATAAGCCCAGTACAAGTAATGTAAGCAGCTAATAAAAGCATTTTGTATGGTAGTACCGGTAGTAGCAGCAGCAGCAGCAGTGTGAGAAACAGGTGGTGCTGTGGTCTAAACCACTGAGCCTCTTAGGCTTGCCAATCAGAAGGTTGGTGGTTCGAATCCCCGTGACAGGTGAGCTCCTGTTGCTCTGTCCCATCTTCTGCCAACCTAGCATTTCAAAGCACACCAGTGCAAGTAGATCAGGCATCCCCAAACTTCGGCCCTCCAGATGTTTTGGACTACAGTTCCCATCTTCCCTGACCACTGGTCCTGTTAGCTAGGGATCATGGGAGTTGTAGGCCAAAACATCTGGAGGGCCGCAGTTTGGGGATGCCTGAAGTAGTTAAATAGGTACTGCTGTGGCAGGAAGGTAAACGGCATTTCCGTGCACTCTGGCTTCCGTCATGGTGTCCCATTGCACCAGAAGTGGTTTAGTCATGCTGGCCACATGACCTGGAAAGCTGTCTATGGACAAACACTGGCTCCCACGGCCTGAAGCAAAATAAGCGCTGCACCCCATCGTCACCTTTGACTGGACTTAACCATCCTGGGGTCCTTAGTAGTAGTAGTAGTAGTAGTAGTAGTAATATACTAAGGATGATGACCTAGTGTTACCCTGTTGTGCATTGTCTATTATTTTCAATTACAGTAAGAAAATAAAAGTGTCTTCCAAGTTGAAATAGCTATCATAGAAAACAACAGTCACTGTTACAGCAGTGACTTATTGACTGACAGACTGATCAATATACATTGGTACTTTCAGAATAATGGTGCAATATGCATAATAACTATTGGGAATGCTGATTCTCTGATCTGTTTTTCTTTGTAATGTGCTATAAGGAAGGAGTCTCATTTGAATAACTTTAAATTCATTTTACTACTTTTTGGGAGAAATAGTTTGTCCACTTCCATCACCCACATGAAATTATTTCGGTTGCTATCAATTCACCCTGAAGAAACTGACCACAGATAATCAATCATATCTTATCTTATCCTTATCTCCTCCTGTTTCCTTTCAAAATGCAATCCTCCTCACAACAGTGCTACTTCATTCCCATTTACACCCTATAAAACTTGAAATGGACCAGAATATTCTGGCATACTGGCCAATGTTGGGGAATGGTTTCACCTTGAGCACCCCGTAGGCTGGAGTAACTGAATCTCACTGAAGTCATCCTGACCGCGTACAGAAGTGCAATCTTCTTAACTCAGAGGGGTACTATAAGCACTCAGAGAACACCACTATTTAGAAAGTACTCATTAGCCAAGCTGAAATAGAACAAAACTGCATTCTGCTGAACTCCCTGACATTTCAATTTCCTGCCAGCAGAAATTTAAATGCCAGAAGGTAGAAGAGAACAACCACTGATCCTTCCTCGTGGCTTCACGCTTTCTGATTTTGGATTTGGATCAACAAGGTTTTCAATTTCCCTGTCCCCAGATAAGAGGCTGGTGGGACCAGGCTTTGGGAAACAGAGAAAGCAAACAGTCAGAATTTGACAGGCCACCTGAAGGGCTCACAGGTAGGAAGTGGGTTGGGAGGTTCATAAAATATTCACCGAGGTTTCCTAAAATCTCCTACATCTGAATTTTAGCTTGGTTGGATATGGCTGCCTGGAAGAAATTATGCTCAACATTTGCAGTGAATTCCTATGCAAGTCTCTTGAGAAGTCCTTACTTGTGTCCAATGGGACTTTACCCCAAGCAGATGTGTTTGGGATTGAAGCAATCTGAAGTAAATTTAGCCAGCAGTCCTAACCCCACTTGCCTGAGAGTAAGCCCTGATAGTGTAGTCCCAACCCTCAAATAGCAGTATGAACAGAAACTCTCTCTGAACTTAACTTCTTTATTTTTTATTTGAGAACATTTATAACATGCCCTTCATCACAGCAGTTCCCAGGGCAGGGTACAGATTAATGCAAATCACATAAAAACCACCATAAACTATACAATGCAATATAAACTATTAGAGCAGCTAAAACCACAGAATGGGCTGCTCAGCCTATGTCAATAAATACGCTGCAACACTGTGGATGTTTGGGCGGACAAGTCAATCTTTGGCATTGAAATGATGAAAAGAGCTGGTACCCAGGTGATTTCATGAGGCATGAAATCCAGTTTCTGAAAGGTGCTCAGACCTAGGAAACAGTTTCCTAGTGGGCAGAGCTGACCAAAGGCAGAGCATGTTAATATTGGTTGACTTGAAACTGATACTGATGGAACATCCACATTCTTAATTGCCTATGAAGATTTCAGTGGCGCATGAAGACAATCACCTGCAGATGGATATGAAGAGCTATATGCTGTTTAGATGATGATGATGATAAATTTATATGCCATCCATCTGACTGGGTTGCCCCAGCCACTCTGGGTGGCCCAAGGGATGATAGTGCCTGGTGGATGGATACTTCCTATATAGGAATATTCCTTTCCCTAATCATTTGCTTAAAGTTAGACACTACAGTGAGCACAGCCAAGGAATCTAACCTCCGCTGATGTGGCTTCAAAAGACCTTTCCATATTAGGAACAATATAAGCACATTTCCTATACCGATTTAGAACCTTGGACCACATCAGTATCTAAGTACATAGCCTTGAAATCAACATCATAAAAATCTTTTATCAGTTGTCACTGTGCATATACCCACTTCACCAAATACTTCCTAAACAATTAAAATCTATGATGCCTGGAGGTGGTCCACCGCCTTGCCCATACACTTGAGTGCAATGCATCAATTTGTTCCCACATCGCTGTGGCCTCTGCCCCGATTTCAGCTGCTGTTATGACTTTAAATTCTCAGAATTGCCTTTCCCCCTGCAGACTACTGTTTGAAATTTGATTGCTTATTGCTTTTCCCTTGGATGTCTCTTATTTAAAATGTTATTGCTTTTTGTCTTCTCGCTCACCATGCCTTTCTGAAGCTTCCTGCCTGCTTTCAATTTCCCTCCCTGCATTTCTCTGGTTTGTGTTTACCAGCTGCCATCGTTTTTTAATCGAGTGCTTTTGCTTAGCAGTGTACCCATCTTCCTATGCATCTCCAAAGTTTCCTCCCTGTCTCTGAACACATCAATTCCTCTCACTCCCCCTCTTCTGCCATGTTTTTGAGCAACAGCCAGATTTCTTTCTTTGTAGTGTGCCTATCATAGACAAGGATCCAAGGCTTTCTGCTTGAACACCCACCACCCCACCCCAGTATTCAATTATTATTATATTTAAAACAACAACAACCCATGAAAGACTCTATAATAAATTAGCTTTCTAAACTGTCAGGGGATTGATGAGGGCTTTGTACTTTTATAATTTCAGTTTTAAGATAAATGATAACGGCAGCTGAATTAGCTGTGTCAAAAACTCTCTTAAGGCAAAATAAGGGTTTGGTCACTTTAAATGCAGGTAAGTAAAATGTGTGTGGCTAAAGAGCTGCTAAATGATGCATGCTGGATGGAAGAGCACAACTGGGAGATTCATATTTAGAAAGTATAAGAGTGATTCTGTAACCAGCTGTACTGGTTGCCAGTGCTTTTCCAGTTCCCAATTAAATGGTGATTTCCTTTGAAGTTCTAAATGACTTGGGGCTGTGTTATTTGAAGGACCTGTCCAGGCTCTAAGATTGGCCAGGAAAGGTCTTCTCAAGGGCTTGCCACTGACGTTCATCAGATTGGTGGACATAAGAGACAGGGCCTTTTCTGTGGGACAGGTGCCTGGCTCCCTCTCTGGGCCTTAAGGACCTGTATGTTTCAATTTGCTTTTAAGTGAATAATGGTGCTGGTCTAAATGTTATGAACAGTTGTTTTTAAACTGTCACTGATATCTTTGGTTTGTAATGAAATGGAATGTTTTCTACCGATGGCCCTAGCTGGTGCATTACTTACAGACACACACACTGCTTTTTTCCGAAAAATGTTTAGGGGTACTCTCATTTTGACTCAAGAAAATCACCATTTTATAGTTCAAATCAGGAGAAATAAATACAGTAAATGGACAAAAGTATAAAGATTCACAAAATGTTTAGGGGTATGCGTCTCTCTGCATCCCCCCAGAAAAAAAAAGCACTGTGTGCGCGCACACACACACACAAGGTATATGATTACTTTTGCCTGTAAACCATTGTGAGAATGCTTTTTACCTAGAAAAGTGATATAAAAATAAATGCTGGCTTTAGGTACAAATAGGAAGAAATGTGTAAGAAAGATGCAGGTGGTGCTGTGGGTTAAACCACAGAGCCTAGGGCTTGCCGATCAGAAGGTGGGCAGTTCGAATCTCCATGACGGGATGAGCTTGGTCCCTGCTCCTGCCAACCTAGCTGTTCGAAAGCATGAAGTGCAAGTAAATAAATAGGTACTACTCTGGTGGTAAATGGCGTTTCTGTGTGCTGCTCTGGTTCGCCAGAAGCGGCTTAATAATGCTGGCCACATCCCAGGAACCTCATCAAAATGCTGGAGAGGATGCACATCAACAGGCACATATTTCCACATGTGGTGGGAATGCCCCAAAGCCCAACAATTCTGGAGAACAACCGTAAGGGAAGTAGGTAAAATAACCCAACAAACATTAGAACTTACCCCAGAACTGGCCTTGCTAAACATCTTCCAGGACAATAATGCCCACCTACATCACAAAGAACTCATAACCCACTTACTCTCAGCTACCAGAAACACCATAACCAGACACTGGAAAGACCTGGCAGGAGTAAACATGGACCAATGGTACCAGACGGTATGGGAAATAGCCCTATTAGAAAAATTAACCAATAAGTTGAAATTGACACGGGGTCAAATAGAAGAAGACGGCTTCACCCCAGTATGGTTCCCCTTTATCACATACACAGCGCAACAAGACAACGACAGAAATCCACCAACAGCATACAAATCAATATGGCTAACCTGACCCGCCCACCCTACTCACATAAAACAGACCACCACAGCCAACCACAAAAGAAAACTATATCCTAGGCCAACCCCAACAACTCTCACCATCAAAGGAAAACAAATACACAACAAAGAACCTGCACAACCGATGCTGACAACCCCCCCAACATACTTTAAGTAAACTAGAAACATTGTCACACTACCCCCACCCCCTCCCCTTATCTACCGCTCTCCCCCTTTTCCTCCCCAATGTCTCAACAATTGAAACTGATCTGTAAAAAAGCTATGAGAGACACTGCCCATGTCTTTGTAAACTGAGAAAACCTTTAATAAAAATAAATTTTTTAAAAAATAATAATGCTGGCCACATGACCCGGAAGCTGTACACCGGCTCCCTCGGCCAATAAAGCGAGATGAACGCCGCAACCTCAGAGTCGTCTGCGACTGGACCTAATGGTCAGGGGTCCCTTTACCTTTATGAAGAAATATTTTGAATTAGCAGCCTCTGTTGATGTGTGTCAAGGTGTGTGAACCTGGTGGGATTGGGATGGCCGAGAAACAGGCCACAGGTAAGGGAATTCCCATGTGTATACAGAGGGATGGATATGGCAATGAGCTGAATAATTCCATTTGTCCATTTTTGCTGTGGTGTTAAATGCAAGATCCACACTATCATCCTGTAAAATTTGAAGCTGGTGCAAGAAGGATTAATAACCATGAAACAAGTTTAGATATCTCGAAGAATGTGAAAGAATGAAAATCAGTGGGGCCTAATGACATTCACTGAAGGATTCTGTGTGTGTAAATCTCACAACTGCTGCCATTTATGTATAAGAGTTCATGAAGAATGATGCAGTCCTTGAAACAAGAAAGGAGGCGATTAAAGAGAGAGAGAGATTTTAAGGAAGAGCCATTAAAATACACATTAGTTGCCTTGACATCAGTACCCAGAAAGAGGAATAATACAGTAATTTGTAAGCACTAGAAAACAGAGCGCTGTCCAACATGAATGCATTAAGAAGTAATGATGCCATTTACAACTAGTTTCTCTCTATGGCATTTTCTTTAGCAGCTAATCAAAATCTCTTTGCTGTCTTTCAACTTCCAGAAGATTTCAATATACTTCTATCTGCAGTGACCCTTAAAAGGGCCAGAGAAAAGTGGTCTGTGATAAAATAAAAATAAACTACGAAATGGTGAATGTGCACCTGACTGAAACATTGCATTCACATATTGAGGGCTGTATCCAACCTTCTCTGTCTGCTAGGACAAGCTCTTGCACTAGTGAATGGGTGAGTTTTAATCTTGGGCAACAGAGGCATCCAATGCAACAGTTGGGCTAGTGGAAACTCATTGCACAAAGTTACCATCAACCTGCTTATGCATTCTGTTGGGCAACGATGTTCCACTGGCACAAAACATGTCACCAGTGGAGCAAGTATACCATTACGTGACTTTGACATAGCACTACATGGGTGGCAACTCTACGTGTATAGCATTAGACAGGAAAAAAATTATTCAGAGGACTTCTGCTAATATCAGTTGTGGCAGCAGGGTTTGTGGGGAGGTGCTGAGCAAGAGAGTAATTTGGGGCTACTTAAAAACATGAAAGAAACTCAGGCATAAAATTTCACTTCATTATACAAATGAAGTCATGGGGAAAGTATAGATAAATGCATCGTAATACATTCCTTGTGGTCCATTTTTAGTGCAGCTGAAGTTGAGAATATTACATAATACATTACAGTAACACAATAGTGTAAATACAAGCATACAAGACATAAACAAAAAGAAACAAGCTGTTACCTCCATATGTTACCGCCATGTTGTTAGTTTATTGAGCTTTTTTGAGCCTTATTGGAAGCAAAGCTCCGTCAAATCACTGTCAATGAAACTTCTCCCAGCTTTATTTTCCGCTGACATCAGTGCTCATCCTACTAGCTGTTTTTGTGACATAGATGATCATCTTTAAAATCATCTTCAACTTTGAAAAGTGATCTGTCACCAGAATCAACAGTCACAAGGACAGTGAGAAAAATGGGACGGACTCTTCAGCAACTGAGTCCAATGGCTGCAAAATGGCAGTTCTGCAGGCAGAGGCCTATTGGCCATAAACAGATCATATTCAGGACCACCGTGGTCTGTGGTTCATCAGGAAAAGGATCAATTTACTGATGAATCTGATCTTTTAAGCACAGGCTACATTTATTTGTATTTGTTTCTCTTTTTACAGCACATTTGTAAGCATTTCTTTCCGTCTTCACTCTTCCAGCTCTTAGTGCTTGGTAGCAAATCTCTGAGACTTTTCTGTTGGAGAGAAGATAAGGGCCGACGCCAGACAATTTACAGCTTCCTCCCTGGCTGTAGTAGTTATTATCTCAGGTAGTGGAATGCATTAGAGCAGAGAGGCTATAATTCTAGCATCAAGCAACAACAGCCGCTGTATCTGCTTTTAAAGTGTGATAGAGCACATGGGACTCATATTAATGGCTCAGGAGTCACTTTGTTAAATGCCAAGGTTTAATTCCACGAAATCTAACTATGAAATGGTGCGTGGAGTCGAGTGTGCTCCTAAGGCTCATATAACAACGACATCGCCATTTGTGAAAGGTTCAGAATTAATGCACTTGAATCTATTATCAAGGACAAAACAATGTGCTTCAGAAGGACCCAACACAGCTCTTTTAAACGGTTTGTAGTAGAAAGTCATAACAAAACATTTCCAAGAATGACTCCCCAAGTGTCCATTGCCTCTCATACTTTTTTTAAAAAAGGGAATCCTGCTTCTCATGGATGTAGTATTGCAAAACAGTTTTTGAAACTTAACTTTGAGATATATAGTGTTAATTGCTACTTAAATCTGAGTTCAAAGTAAATCCTTTGATTTACTTTGCATACATCCCAACTTGTATGCAGGAAGCACTTTCGGTGGCTATGCGAGAAAGAGTTATGACCACTCTGCAGCGTAAGAAAACAGTATCCAGTTTTATGGTTGATTTTAACAAGGATGCTCCATAGTTTCATGCACTAGATCAGTTTTTATAGCCAATCTCTGAAACTTTCTACCTTTACCTCAGATTGTTTCAGTTTCCTGTTCATCTAATTGCCACCAGGGCATTGGCTTTGATACTGAAGTCTGGCCAGAAGTTTGTTTAAACCTTGTTTGTGTTTAACCTTGTTTGTATGTAACCTCAGACATGGGCCCACATCTCCAGAGTCCTTTTCCGTGCTATCGCCTTGATTATGCTTATTCACTTTTCTGACTGCATCTGATAGTAACAGCACTCTAGACATTTTCTTTGAACAGAAAACTATTACTTACCCTCTCAACTGTACAAATGCAAAACCATTGCACCTCACAAATAATTTCATCTTCTTCTTAGCAAGATCAAGGCACAATTCAAAGTTGCTCCAGCTCTTTTAAAACTTGAAATAGGATGGCAATAAGTTTTCACTGTGCACTTTCTTTCACCCATAGTTCTTGTCCTGCTAATACTGCAAAAAGTTTCTGTTGTAGTAAGAAGTGTCTTTGTTAGTTGCTTTGTATGTATCACAAGTTCATTTGGATACACGGCATATGAACCAAACATCCTGATTTGTTCTCCATGCTGGAGCAGCAGGTATAGGGTACCACTCATGATCTCAAATCTGGAATTTTTGTGACGAAGCTCTGAGAAGACCTGCTTTTGCTTGTGATGTTTTGACCAGTTTATTGCGTGGACAGGTGGAGTCCCCCAAACCCCAGCGACCCCCGAGTGGAATAACAACTCAAGACAACGTGCTATGGGATTAAAATTGGCCACAACTTTATTAAGATTCAGATGTAAGGGAGACTTTAGCTCAGGCATTGGGCGTTCTCCTTCCCAGTCCCCAGCCCGGGGTTCTGGAAGGCTTCGGGGTTATCCAGAATGTATGGGGGGTAAGGGCTGGCTCTGGAGAACATATGTCCAAGCAGAGAGAGCCCCCCCCGTTCGCCGCCACTGGAGGGGGAGAGCAATGACAACCACTCGGTGTATGGTCATTGCCCTCCCCCAATGCCCCTTTAACGGGGGACCCTGATCTTGTTGCCGCACAGGGGGTGAGGTCACCGCCTCATGCCCCTCCCTTCAGGAAGATAGCCTAAAGGATTCTGCCCAAGGCCTGAAACCACCACCCGAGGCTATAAAATTGCGGTCTCGCCACCAAGACTACCTACAACTGAAAAGGCGCTTCGCCTTCTGCCGACCATTCCAAAAGCCCATGCCTATTGTCGCTGAAACGCTTTGCCACCCACCAACCATTCTAAAAGGCCATGCCTAATGTTGCTCAGCCAATTATCATTACCAATTCACACCGTCGGGCCTGAAGAATTCTTTCTTATATATTTTGATGCTGGGATGCTTCACAACGCGACCCCCAATGTGTGAGGTTGCTGAGCGTAATGGTCTATTTATTTTCTCGATAGTGTAGTTAAGTCTGTTAGGTTTGATGTTGCCACGCCATTGTAAGCATGGGAGAAGTTCTGGAATTTTTGTGATGAAGCTCTGAGAAGGCCTGCTTTTGCTTGTGAGGTTTTGACCTGTTTATTGTCTGTTTAATAAATCAACTGTTCTGCTGTTCTCTGGGAGTCTGCTGTGGCGCATGGTTAACAGGAAGTGAAACCACGCGAATGGATGCATGAGTTTGTCAAATGCTTTGAAAAGATACGTGCCAATTGCCATTCAGCTATAATAGTGCTGTGGTAATTTTGCTGCCTTTATTGTAAAATTAGGACACAGCAGAAAGGATAGGGCTCCAGCTGGTGAGGATTGATAGATCTCTTTCGACATGCACAGTGTTTGGCAATTCACACCAGTTGGAGTTTATTGTTCAGAAAAGAATGATAGCTTCGCTACCAGCCCACCATCCAAGGTCAGAAATTAATTCTAAAGGAAAAGGTATTGACAGAAGAGGGAAAACAAGATGTCTTACATAGAAACTTCAAGTGTTTTTTTGCCTCAGGTGACCTTGAAATGAATCTCTTCCTCCACCCCCACCTGTGTAGTGAGAAAGCAGTTTTCTGTAATGAGCTGGGGAAGACATGTGAAGGGATGGGGCTGATCATGGGTGTCTTTCCCACAAAACCATTGCCAGTTCTGTAAGAAAGATTGACACTATTGCCCCCATCACTATGGGTGCATTATTCCCTGACATCCCCCAGGCACTTGGGAGCACATCATAGAGAAAAGCATTTCTCACAGCTCAGTAGATTTTATGTGAAGGGCACCTCTGCAAGGAGGTATTTGCTGCTGAAAGTCCTTATCACAGCACTAACATTAATTTAGCAGTAGGAGAGACAACTGATTGAAATTATGTCTGTAATAGATCACCCTTCTCAGCGGTTAGATGCTGCATTAAACTCACGGATGGCTAAAGCTTGCAAAGTAAAACCACCCCAAAGTAGAAAATAAAAACTATGTAACATGTATTCATTTGCAAAGCCAATGGATGTCTAAATATGTAGTTCGGTCTACCATGTGTTGTCGTGCACTCAGAATGCATAAATCTCTTGCTAATGATTGCAAGCTAATTGCATCTAATGATAAGCATCAAGACTGCATTTTTCTTCTGCTTCTGTCCTGCCAAGAATCCTGGCATGGTTCAGAAGATGATGGAAGGTGATTCCCCTGAGTGAGCATAGAAGGTGGTGTGTGATGCACAGCAATTAACCAAGATGTCCACCAATAAAAGGTTTACTGAGCAATGCTTGGAAGACTGTGCCCACACCAAGGTGGTTCTATAATACAGGCTATTTTAATCAGGTGTCAGGCTTTTTTGAAGTTGAAGTAAAACGGTGTAACAGTTCTCCCAAAATCAAGGCATCCCATTTATTACTGCCAAACAGAATGCAAAAAGGTCATTTCCCCACTTTGGAATTTCTGAATCATTTAGTAGCCAATTTGTAATGATAATTACAGGAGTTTGATGTGTATTTAGCCAGAGGTATTGTTCTTCCTCAGCTGTTCAAGAGAGTGAGAAGTGAAAAATACACTGCAGCTCAGTTCCAGGTGGGCAGGAGGCTGGTGGGTAGAGACTTCCAAAATAAAAGAACAATACAGAAAAAACATCAGAGTCTTGTGACACCTTAGAGACCAACACATAAGAATTCATGCACTACACACCAGTTCACCAAATGCATAAATTATTATTCTGAGTTGCAGGCATGACTGAGGGGTAGGAACTGTAAAAGGATGTCATATAGAGGAGGGAGAAAGATTGTTTTCTGCTGCTCCAGAGAAGCGGACACGGAGCAACGGATTCAAACTACAAGAAAGAAAATTCCACCTAAACATTAGGAAGAACTTCCTGACAGTAAGAGCTGTTCGGCAGTGGAATTTGCTACCAAGGAATGTGGTGGAGTCTCCTTCTTTGGAGGTCTTTAAGCGGAGGCTTGACAGCCATCTGTCAAGAATGCTTTGATGGTGTTTCCTGCTTGGCAGGGGGTTGGACTGGATGGCCCTTGTGGTCTCTTCCAATTCTATGATTCTATGATTCTAACTGTATACAGCGAAGTCAGAAGAAAATAAAATACCAACTACTTTAGCAACAGTGGCCATCCATTAAAAAACAGTAGTTTATAACAAATTATTGCTATTTTTATTTAACTGCAGTATACTTATTGGAACATAGGACCTGTCACACCATAGGTCCATCTAGTCCAGTGTTGTCTACTTGGACTGGCAGTGGCTCTTCTAAGGTCTTTTACCTGTGATCTCATCCTTAACTGGAGATGCTGGGGATTGACACCTGTGCAAATTGAGTAATGGACTGGTATCCAAAGCTCCCAGCCATATGGCAAATCTCCTTTGAGACAGAATGATTTATAAAAGCAGTTTGCAATATGACACTTGCAGCAGGAGGTGTTCACTGCTCAAAGAAAAGAAGAATAATTCTGTTGGACTTGTGCAAAGCCCATGTACATAGCTCTTCAGATCCTGGTCTATGTTAATACACAAAATACTGTAGTTTAATATACATATATAGTGTGTGTAGGGTGTATTTCATTTTCAGTTTTGGAACCACTGGAAAATACAAGTTAAACAACATGACTCTGGGCAGCAGCAGCTGTCGACATTCTCTATCGCCTCCTTATGAATGATTTCACAACTGCTCCAGAAAAATGGTGTTGTGTGAATGCATTCCAGTGACCTATTGACAGCATGGTCCTAAAAAGCACTTCCACAGATAAATGTTCACCACTGTGTGAATGGAAAGCCAGTGGATTGCATTGTGCAAGTGTTGAGTGAGCTGATTGAAATGGTGGTCATGAGAGGTGGAAAAGCTGAATTTTTCACACTGCTGATAAATCTACACGGGACATCTCTGTGTCCTGAACCCCTGGCCTACGTGGTGGCAAGTCACTATGTCAAGTCCAAAGGTCAAAGACTAGGGGTCACTCCGTGCAAACAAAGTCCAAAAACCAAAGTCCAAGGTCAGGAAACACAGTCCAGGGTCATTCCAAGGAGGTCATGTCTGAAGTCCAGCAGTCAGGATACAGTCCAGAGTCACACCCAAAGAGGTCCATCAACATGGGCAGTAGAGCAGACCTAACACCTCATCTCTGCTTCCCTTTTGTACTTTGCATGGACTTTTGCAAAATCTAGGCTTGATGAGGCATGCTACTCTCACCTGTTCCAAGCCTTCTCCTGCTGAGGAATCACACACACCTGCTCCTACAGCTAGCAAACCCCACCTGGACAGCTAGGAGCTGGGCTGAGGGCCCTTGCCTGCCTCTGCCTCCTAGAGCTCCATTTCCACTGCTCCCTATGCCTCAGAGCCCCTCTGGCTCTGGAGGTGGGTCCTGCTGCTCTGGTTCCTGTGCCTTGTCCCCTTGCCATCTTCCATCACCCTGTGAGTACTTAATTCCCCATCCCCTGCTTTCCCTGATGTGTCCCAGGCCCGATTACACCCCTCACTGGGATCCTCTCCCTCCTCCCCATCATCCTGCTAATTCATGACCCTTTGTTTTTGTTGTTTGAGCTCACAGTGAACACCTTCAGTTCATCAAAGCAGCTGCTGGGAAGTGCAAAACTCCAGTCTTGGACTGTGGCACTGGAAATATTAATTGGTTTTATAGTCTGATTAATGGATTACAATTAATTGTTGGCTCAAATTTTAATCTGTCCTGTGATGGCATACTCAGTACTACTGGTATTATTGCAAATAATGAATGTCTATCTTTTGATCTGGGGAGTTGCACTTAAACCTTTAGCAAAGGGACAAATTACACAAGTCATAGAAGATTGTTATTTTGTACTGTTCCTTTAATACTTCACATCAGACCAGCAGGCAGGCGCTATTCATGTTTCAAGTAGTGTCTGTGCGCAGAGAAGATGGATCGCAGACAGGTGTTTAGAAGGCACTGCACCTGTTGTTTGCAAACTTGGCAGAAGCTAAATAGCCCAGGGAGTCTTCTGCCACATCCTTATAATCATTCAGGGAATTTATAGAATACTTGCTTGCTACACAAGGTCAGCTGTAACTAGGGAGATTATCAGTGCCTTTAGCAAGTGCCATCGTTTACTCTAACAGCACTACAAAGATAAATGAAAATAGCAAGTGATTTGCTTTCTTTAAGGTTCCATCAAAGAAAGGTGAGCACATAGTTCTGTCGAGACAGGGTGGATCTTTTGACAGTTGATCAGATACTATCAGGATGCTCAAAGCTCCCTTTTCAGCCCAAATTTACTACCATACCCTAAAAAGCTGTATTTACAGGCTGCTTTTAAATGAAATGCGTTATCCTGTCTGGTCATGATGTCTACAAAATACAAATGGACTAGATATCCTTGCACCTCCCGACTAAGTATTTTCCCTCTTATCTGAATATAAAGAGGCAGCTTGGTGCATTCTGATTAGTGGTGTGGTTTGAGGTTTTGCAAGTCAGGCACACAGCATATGTACGAAACAATTTGGAGCACCTTTTTCATTCTAGCCTATTTTAGGAATCCAAGTTCTATGTTGCTTGATTGTGTCAGAAAAAAATATCCTCAGATTTCTTCTTCTTCTTCTTCTTTGGTGATTACTCATAGCCGAGTAAGATTGTCTTCCATAAACACGATTTTAACAATGGGTCCTCCACAGAATCCCCAGATTTATCCCCGTTTTGACTGCTTTAAGTCAAAACTCTATGCCATGCACTCTGCTGGAAAGAAAGCCTCATGGAATATAGCTGGACTTTCAGGACTGGGAAACGAGTTTTATTGACAATCTGTTCTTATTTTTTTATGTGTTATGTGGAACCTGGATAGTGCTATAAGAATTTTGTTACAGACTGGAGGGGGAGAATTGAGATATTAAGGGACAACAGAGAAACGGTTGTACGGTATATAAAGGGTCTAGAGCAGGATGGCGCTGAGATGACTCCTCTAACTCCATTACCCTGTTTGAAGGTTGCAAAGAAATTCACACTTGGGCATTTTTTGGGATGGGACTCTGTGAATACAGGTGAAATATTCACATCCATGTCGTTACCAGAAGTCCTAATGGAGGCAGCGATTACACCCTTTACTTCCCCTGACATCTGTGCCATAGTGAGAACACTCATGCCCTCCTTATGTTTTGACTCTGTGAAACATCTGATTGGCAATGTGGCATCATCACATTGGTTTCTGGCTTTACCATGGAGTCATGAAGCCAACTGAGAGTGGAGGGAAAGCCCTCCTACTGGTATCCTCAATCTGTCAGAGTGGAAGTGTGGAAAATGCAGTCTTACTGCCAAGACCGGTAAGAGGCAGTGAAGAAATGCTGGGTGCAAGGTGAGAAAGTGCTTTCAGGTTACATTTGATAAGGAGTTTTGATGCTGTAATTCCGATGGCAGCTTTGTATTTTGCTATGGCCACTATGCTAATAGTTTGTTTTGCAACTTGATTGAATGGTAGATTCTCCCCCCCCCATTTTTTTATTTATTTCTGTCATACTGGATTGTTAGCCACATTGAATTTCTTCTGAAAATTATGCCAGCTGTGAATGAGGCTGAAGACATGGTGGACAGGACTAGAACAAAAGTGTGTGTCACCCCCCCCCCTTCAGGACCTCATCTAATCAAGACCCTAGAGAGAAGACTTGGGGGTTCATGGTGGACCTCACTCCACCTGAAGTCCTGGAGGCAGTGTTTTGCCTGCCCCCACAAACCCTGACTTGATCCCCAATTCTCCCCCATTGCTTCTGGCTTCAAGAGCAAAGACCTGTTGAGGATGCTAATCCTCAGCTCTTCCTAGCTCAGTACCAGCTATGGCTCTGGCTGCTACAAGCTGAGCTGTTCTTCTCCAGCCAGCAGGTTTCCAGAAGAGGGACTGAATGCCCAAACCAGAGGTCTGAATTGATAACTAATAGAGAGTAGCAGCTAATAAGACCATAGTAAGTAATAAGAAGTCCTTCCATCTTTGTGCACATAACAGTCTCGCCGCTGTGATCATATATTGCAGTAGTCTTCCATATTCTTTTCCTAGTTGTATATCCATAAGTCCCAGTAGAAAAAGCTCTGGTTTCGGTTGAACATTAATCTTTAAAAACTTCTGTATGTATTTGTATCCATTTTTCAAGCTTTATTTTTTACACACCAGCAACACATGATAAAATGTCCCTTCTTGTTCTTGACATTTTCAACAAACATTTGGAACCCTTTTATACATTCTAGATAATTTATCAGGTGTTAGATACCAATGATACATCATTTTATAACCTTCAGTCCACGTGTTCTCACTGATCCATCTATATATTATAACCATGTTTTTGCTCATTTAGTTGTGCATTCTTTAACTTGTTCCTCTTCCATTTCAAATTCAACAAAAGTTTGTATATTTTAGATATAATATATTCATCATCATTACACAATTGAAGTATCCATTAGTCTCTGAATGAATTGCCATTATCTTGCTTGCTCTGGTTCCAGGTTGTTCTAGCTTTGTCCTCATTTTTAATTAAACTGTTTTCCTCCTTAACATGAAAGGAAAGAGACGCTTATCTTCTGGCCTTGAGCCAGTGTCTGTCTTGGTCAAGTAAACCGTCATCCGCTCTCCATCTTGCCAGTACACTGAAGAGGGGGAGGCCAGAGCGTTTCATGGATTCCTTAAACAAAAAGCACCAACCATCTCAAATGATGTTAAAATCCATGGCAGAACTGTCCTGTTGACTTCTGCGAAAGATATATCAGCTCCTTAAAGATGGAACAAATGCAGATGGTGATTGCCAAGAGGGACTTTACTGGGCTGAGATGCAATGATAGTTTCAGTTAAATTAGAATTAGAACTCATTCCAAAACTCCTACCGTAGTACAATTACACAAATGCTCAATATTCTCATTAAGTTAGTTCATTTAATCAACATTTTCTAATCATGTTTTTCCTAGTTCATTTCCAAGTGATTATTTGTTCAAAGTGTTTTGTGAGCAACAGCTTGTTGTCTTATCATGTTGCTGAAATGTGTGCCAGAAAGCTTTACCCTCCCTGTGCATGGCTCCTTAGCTGACACTCATAATCAGTGCAACTGGATTTGATTAAGCAAAAAATTGGCAGCATTTATGAAAATAGCAGACATTTTTGCTGATTAAATGTCCCATAAGGAATTGTGGAGGTGTGAGAGACCCTCTTGACTTTTTAAAAAATCACTAAATTAAATTATTTCCATTGGATTGGGAAGCAAAATCTCCTATATGTAAATTATCCCATCAATTCTACTGTCAAAGTTTTTGGTCCCTTCCCCTGAATACAAAACTTCTAGCACTCATCTGCAAAATATTTATTCAATGGTGTTCAATGGTCCTCTTTTTTTGCCACAATTTCCAGAATGCCTCATTAATGAACTGTAGGTCCTACCGTATCATCTTAGCTACATATCTGCAATATGGTGAGGTAGGTGTGCAAATTTGCCATGCCCCTTCTCCCCTAAAAGAAAAGGAGAGTTTGCAATGCCTGGGGAAGGAAAGTCATAAAGTTTTGCGTTCACATTATCACTGCAGGGAATGTAAAAGCTCATTTGAACATGGTGCCTCACAGGAACAGTAGAAGTAGTAGGAGTTTATAGCACAGACTAAGGTGATGGATGATGAAGAGCAAAACTGATTTCATATTTAACACATGCCATAAAAATGAAATAATATGGAAATGGAGCATGTTGGTGGTAATGATTTTGCCTGTTATGTTGGAACACCACATGTTATCATCTTCACATGTGCTGTCTGGTTAGTAATTGTCAGAGGGCCTGGTATGGCTACTCTAGAGTAACGACTCCAGCATGGTCTTTTAAGGCTTTTATTAAGTGCTGATTATTTACAGTGTTCAGAGCAGTAAAAATGCATCCTTAAGGTGAGGTGTCAGAACTCCCGAATGGCGATTGGCGCGTTTTCTTCCAGCACCACAGCTTTGGCAGACCCAACCTCTTCCCCCTACGTTTGCGTCGCAATTCGGGAGTTGGGGGGATTGGCCTCCCCCCCGTGCGTCCAACTTCCTGTCCCACCTGCGGCCTGGGCTCCACAGCCTTGCCTGAGCCTCGGACACCACTTCCTGACTCTCCGCTGGAGGCAGAGCTCTCCTTACTCTCTCCAGCGCTTGGGGATGGGCTGGAACTTAAGATGGGAGGGACTTCCCTGTATCCCTTGTCCCTCACATCCACCCCCCTCCCAGGCTCCTCTCCCCCCCTCCCTAGTGGCTCTCTGCTTGCTGGGGACGAGTGAAACCCCAAGAAGTCTGTGGCATCTGAGCCTGTGGGTGTAAAAATTTCCCCCCAATCCTGCGATCTTTCTCCTTCCCCCTGAGAAGACGGGAATCCCAAGAAGTCAGTGGCGTCAGAGCTGGTGGGAGTAAAAATGTTCTGCCAGTCCTCTCCTGCCTCTGACGTCGTCGACCTCGGTGAAACCTACACCTCTTCTTCCGTGTCCTCAAATTCCGCTTCCCATCTCCATGGAGAGCTGCTGCCTGCTATCCCTTCCTCCTGCCCCTCCCCCTCTCCCTCCCTTTCCATGTGCCAGGGCTTGGGCCTGTGGGGGAACAGGGCGTGGAACTCTTCCACTAAAAATTCCTCAGGTACTTCCGTGGCCGGTATCCACTCATTGTGGGACGGCGGAGTGTCCTCCCATGCTATCAGGTACTCCAGCCCTCTCACCCCTCTCCTTGAGTCTAAAATCTCAGTTGCCTCATTGAGCTGTCGGGCGTCTCCCGTCTCCCCCCTCCCTCTGGAGGCTGATCGCTGTCCCTGAACCTGGTACTTTCCCTGTACGGCGACAGCAGTGATCTATGAAACACTGGGTGCACTCTCATGTCCTCCGGCAGTGCTAGCCTGAAGGCTACCGGGTTGACCTGTTGCGTGACCGTGAAGGGGCCCAGCCTCCTGGGTGCTAACTTTTTGCATCACCCCCTGGTGGGAAGACCTTCCGAGGATAACCAAACCTTGTCCCCCACCCTGATGACCTCTCCCGGTCGCCTGTGGCGATCTGCCCCCTTCTTGTACGCTTCCTTGGCCCTCTCCAAGTGTTCTCTGAGCTGCTGGTGCACCGTCTCCAGGTCCTCTGCCCAATCCTCTGCCTGTGGGCCCTCTTCCTCCTCCTCCCCCTCCCTCTCCGGGAAAGATCTGAGGTCGCGCCCGTAGTTGGCCTTAAAGGGCGACACCCCTGTGGAGACGTGCACCACATTGTTGTAGGCAAATTCTGCCAGTGGCAGGCGATCCACCCAGTCCGTTTGCCTCTGGCTGACGTAACATCTCAGGTACTGCTGCAGAATGGCGTTGACCCGCTCCGCCTGTCCATTGGTCTGCGGGTGCCGAGCCGTAGACAAACTGACCTCCACCTGCAGGAGGTTCATTAGCCGCCGCCAGAAACTGGAAACAAATTGGCGGCCACGATCCGAAATAACTCTTAAAGGCAATCCATGCAGTCTGAATACGTGGTCAACAAACAGTTTGGCCGTCTCTTCTGCAGAGACCGCCCTGGCACACGGTATGAAATGGCACATTTTGGACATGAGGTCCACCACCACCAACACTGCGGTCTTGCCCCTGGACGACGGCAGGTCTGTGATGAAGTCCATGGACACTACTTCCCACGGCCTGTGCGGTGTGGCTAATGGCTCCAGCAACCCTGCTGGTGGTGCTCTGACCACCTTTGCTCGCTGGCAGGTGTCACATCCCCTTACATAATCCCGAACATCCTCCCGCACCCCTGGCCACCAGAAGTGTCTCATGACTGGGTGAGTGGTTTTGTCCCTTCCGAAATGACCCGCCGTTGGGTTGTCGTGCATCTGCTTGAGGGCCTTACCTCTCAGCTGTTTGGTTGGCAGGTACAGGGCTCCCCTGTAAAAAAGCAAACCCCTCCTTTCCTCAAAGTCTTTGGCCTGCTCCCTCCCCCCTCTCAGTTCTCTGAAGATGCGGGTGGCAAATTCATCAGCTGCTGTCAGTGCTGTGAGTTCTGCCTCGCTCACCACTGCTGCTCCGCAGGACCATGCTGATGGGGGGGAAATGTGCCGGGGTGCTGGTGGCAACTCCTCCTCCATGTACTCTGGCTTGCGGGAGAGGGCATCCGCCCTGACATTCTGCTCCCCCGGGATGTAGTGGATGGAGAAGTTGAAGTTCGAGAAGAACTCTGCCCACCGTATCTGCCGCTGGTTGAGCACCCTGGCAGTTCTCCAGAACTCCAGGTTCTTGTGGTCTGTGCACACCTGGATGGGGTGCTTGGCGCCCACCAGGAAGTGTCGCCAGTGCTGGAACGCAGCGTGGATCGCGAGAAGTTCCCTATCAAACACTGTGTAGTTGCGTTCTGGCTGGGTCAGCTTCCTGGAGAAGAAGGCACAGGGTCTCCACTCTCTGTTGGCGTCCAGTTGCAACAGAATCGCTCCCAGAGCCTTGTCCGAAGCATCTGTCTCCAGGCGTAGGGGCGCATCCTGCACCACGTGGAACAGGTGCTGGTCTGAAGCGAATACCCTCTTGAGGCTTTCGAACGCTGCTTGCGCCTCTGGTGTCCACCGGAACTTCTGCTTGCCTCTCAGGCAGTCGGTGATAGGAGCCGTGACACGAGAGAAGTTCTTGATGAACTTCCTGTAGAAGTTAGCGAAGCCTAGTAGGCGTTGGGCATCTTTGCGCGTCCTGGGGCTGTGCCAGTCCAGGATGGCCTGCACCTTGTCCTTGTCCATCGCCAGCCCCTTGTCTGACAGCTTGTAGCCCAGGAAGTCCACCTCTTTGGTGTGAAACTTGCACTTCTCCAGCTTCACATACAGGTGGTTGTCCTTCAGGCGCTGCAACACCTCCCTGACATCCTTCACATGCTGCACTGGGTCATTGGAATAGATAAGGATGTCATCTAGGAAGACCAAGCAGTTCTGGAAGAGGAGGGACCCCAGGACGTGGTGCATGAAGGCCTGGAAGCATGCTGAGCCCCCTTGCAACCCGAAGGGCATCACCAGATATTCAAAAGAGCCCAGAGGCGTGAACATCGTGGTTTTCCATTCATCGCCCTCCCGGATCCTGATCAAGTTGTACGCCCCTCTTAGGTCTAGCTTGGTGAAAATCTTGCCCCTGCGTGCCGCTGTCAGGAGATCATCCACTCTGGGCATGGGGAAAGCCACTGGCTCTGTCACTGAATTCAGTCGTCTAAAATCCACCACAAGACGGCGCTGTTGCGTGTCTTTCTTGTCCACCCAGAAGACCGGGCTGCCCCCTGCTGCCTTGCTTTCTCTGATGAACCCCCGCTTGAGGTTCTTGTCGATGAAAGCGCGCAGATCCTCCAGTTCCTGATCTGACATGGCGTACAGCTTGGCTGGGGGTATCGTTGCCCCTGGCACCAGGTTGATCTGGCAGTCAAAAGGCCTGTGTGGGGGTAGGTGGTCGGACTCCGCTTCGCTGAAGACCTCCTGCAGGTCCCAGTACGGCTTGGGTATCGCCTCACCCCCTTTGACATGCATGGTGGCCACCGTGGCTATCGGAGGCCCCTCCCCTGGTTGGTGCTGCATGCAATGTTCCAGACAAAAGTCCGACCCAAACGTGATGCATCTCTGGTGCCAACTTATGGAGGGGTCGTGGCGCGCCAGCCAGCTCATTCCCAAAACGATGGGGGGGTCTGAGATGGTTGTGACGTTGAAAGCCAGTGTCTCTGAGTGCCTTCCCACCGTCATTCTCATGGGGGGGGGGTTTGATGAGTGATGGCCCCTCCCAGCAACTCTCTGCCGTCAATGGTGGCCACGTGCAGGGGAAAATCCAGCTGCAGAAGTTGGATCTGGTGCTCTTCTGCAAAGTTTCTCGAGAAGAAGTTGGCTGAAGCACCACTGTCAATTAAGGCGAGGACTGTCAGGGGATAGCCATTTGGGAGCGTTAGCGTGACTTCTAGAACCACTCCTGCTCTGGGAGGGGTGGGCTGGCTCTGCTCCTCTCTGTGCGGGTGGGCGGGCTGGGGCTGTTGTCTGCTGACTGTGCCTGGCTGCTGCCCCTTGTCTCCTGCAGCCAGGCTGTCTCGTTTCCCTGCTGTGGTGCTGCGTCAGCGGGGGAAGGTACAACCGTTCCCGCCTTTCCTTGCCACTCTCTGCGATGAGGGCAGTCTCTGACGCGATGCCGGGGGGAGTTGCAGAGAAAGCAATTCCCGCCTCTTCCCTCCTTGCATCTTGGCGCCGCCGGGGTTTGAAAAGCCCGCGCGCGCGCTCCCCCGATCTCCATCGGTTCCGGCTCTGGGCTTGGTCTGGGCAGGTCTGGGGGCGGTCCCTGGGGTGGGGTTTGGTGATGTGGTCTGTCCTGGGAGCGTGGGAACCAAGGTTTTGCTGCGCGCGTCGCTTGTTTGTCATACCATCTGGATTCCTGTCTCACCCCCACCGCTAGCGCCGCTTTGCTTAACTGATCCATAGTCTGCGGTCTAGGACCTCTTGCCAGCTCATCCTTAACGTCTGCGTGCAAACCCAGGTAGAAGGCTGATTTCACTGGCTCACTTTGCAGATCCCACCCCAGTTTGTGCACCAGCATGGTGAATCTCGCCCAGTAGTCCCTAACTGTCGATTTTCCTTGTGTTAAGTTATGAAGCTCCTGTTTAGTGGCCTCCATTTCACTGTCGCTAGCGTACATTATTTTTAAGGCTTCTAGAAATAATTTTGCGTTCTTCATGCAAGGATTTTTTTGCGCGATGAGCGGTCTTACCCATTCCCGGGCGGCCCCCGTCAAATGCTCTATGATAAAGGAGACTCTGTGCGCGTCATCTGGGAATTCTGCTGCATGCAATTCCAGCGCATAATTTATTTCTGTCTCGAATCCTAGGTACTCCCTCGGGTCGCCGCTGAACTTGGTGACTAGGCTCTGTCCCCTTCTCACTTGGACTAGCTGCGGCTGGGGTGCCCCCCCACCTCTAGCGGCTTTCTCCTCTTCCAACTTTTTCTGCAGGTCCAATACCATCACCCTTAGCTGTTTCTCAGTCTCCTCTTTTGTCCTCACCTGGTCCACCAGCTTGTTCAGCTCCTCCTGCGCCCCTCGCGCTTCCTCCTGAGCGGCATGCAATTGCTGCTGTGCGTGCGCTGTGAGGTTCTGCAGCTCCTGCTTCGCTGCTTCGGCCTCCAGCCTCCAATGCTCAGCCTCTTGAGCGCTCATCGCTGCACTCCAAAGTAGCCAAAAAAAGATTCGGGAGTTGCTGTCAGAGGGCCTGGTATGGCTACTCTAGAGTAACGACTCCAGCATGGTCTTTTAAGGCTTTTATTAAGTGCTGATTATTTACAGTGTTCAGAGCAGTAAAAATGCATCCTTAAGGTGAGGTGTCAGAACTCCCGAATGGCGATTGGCGCGTTTTCTTCCAGCACCACAGCTTTGGCAGACCCAACCTCTTCCCCCTACGTTTGCGTCGCAATTCGGGAGTTGGGGGGATTGGCCTCCCCCCCGTGCGTCCAACTTCCTGTCCCACCTGCGGCCTGGGCTCCACAACCTTGCCTGAGCCTCGGACACCACTTCCTGACTCTCCGCTGGAGGCAGAGCTCTCCTTACTCTCTCCAGCGCTTGGGGATGGGCTGGAACTTAATATGGGAGGGACTTCCCTGTATCCCTTGTCCCTCACAGTAATATATAGGAATATAGAATATATAGAAAACTGGCCAACATCATTGAAAAGCCGCCTGCACACTTTTAACAAACCAATTCACAGTTGCAATCGGGGGCTTCAGTTATCCAAATCAAGTGGAGATTTGCCATGGACATTTATGGGCTCAGAATTGTGTCTTGAGTGAGAAGGCACCTTGAGGGCTTGCCTATCATCTTTACGATGGGACCAGTTGCCAGCTTCTCTAGAAAGCCATTATTATTTAGGGTCAGTATTCATTAATAACCGTAATCATTAAGAACTGTATGCTTGCTGGTACAAAGCATGGCACTTTTAATCAATCAGGGGATGCTTGAATACATGTCTATTTGCTTTGAAATCTGTGTTTGATCATTTTAATGATATCAGGGTGGGAGTCATCAGATTAGCTCATATAACAGACAAGTTGGAAAGAAAGCCTTGAAAATGCAGCATGGGAGTTAACTAGGAAAGATGCTGAATTTTGGAATTGGCAGGACTCAGCAACAAACTCCCTCAGCCTAACTCATAATTAGCTGGTCTTGGCACCAGTTGTTTGCAGCCTTCCCTGTTGCCAGTTTTGGGGCCCCTCCAGATTCAGGTGGGTTTTCTTTTTCAGAGGTATTCTGTAACATGTCATGGATGCAATAATAGTGCATTAGCGGTGGATTTATACAATGTTGGCACTCGGTCAGATGCAGGTCAGCACTCAAGATGCAGAGTTTGGCAGTGTAGTTAATTCTGTATTTAAGAAAATGGCATACAGCTCAGCAATGCCTCCCGGCAGGACTTGCCCCTATCAAGCAGATGGCAGGACTGATGGTCCCCGCCCTCTAGGTCTCCTTCTCTGCCAGATGTTTCCCAAGCAGCCTCAAACTATGTCAGGGCACCTGTAATCTCTGTTCCACCCTACACCATAGCTGCCAAGTACTCCGTTTTCCCTGGGAAACCCCCGTGTTTTCTTACTGTTTCCTGCAGGTGTCCTGAATGGCAAAATACCCCGTATTCCCCCAGATTAGTGCGTAGAAGCGACTTCTGGTGCCACGGTGCTGCTGATCCCGGATTTTTCAATCCGGAACTTGGCACCTATGCCCTACACATAAGCAAGACAAACTGAAACCACAAATTCCAGGATTTGCAGAGAGACAATGGAGATGTCTAACACACACTCAGAAACACAGCTAGAGCTTCTTATTGTCCCTAGTGCTGGTTTCTCTCAACCAATTACTGAAGATGCTGAGGATGAGGCGGACAGAGTATTTCCAAGATTTCAGAGAACCCTTTTTCCTACTATTGCCTGAAAAATCTTGGAAAGATGGTGTCACAGTGGCCGGAGTGGGCTACTTCAGAGTAACGACGCTACGCAGCTCTGCATTTTATTCTTTTATTGGTGCTGCGTATTTACAGTGCTGAAGTCATTGCTATTTACACGGAGTGGTGTGGTCAGTCGGTTTCAGAACCTCCGAATGGCTTTTGGCGCGTCTTTCTCCAACACAAAAGCTTTGGCAGACCCATCCTCTTTCCCCTCCTCTTTCTGCGTAATTCCGGAGTTGGGGGGATGGGTCTCCCCCCCTTATTCGCCCCTTCCTGTCCCACCTGGGACCCTGGCTCCTCTACCTTGCCTGAGCCTCGGACACGACTTCCTGCTTCCCCACTGGCATCGGAACTCTCTCTGCTTTCCCCTGTGCTCGGGGATGGGCTTGAACTCAGGAGGGGAGGGACTTCGCGATATCCCCTGTCCCTCACATCCACCCCCCTCCCAAGCTCTCCTTCACCCCTCCCCAGGTCCCCCCCAGGTGTCGGTGACGACTGGAAGCCTAAGAACTCAGTGCTTTCCGAGCCCGTTGGTGTGAACACCTCCCCCCAGTCCTGCGAGCCCCCCCCTTCCGCCTGGGAGGACGGGAATCCCAAAAAGTCCGTGGCGTCAGAGCTGGTAGGGGTAAAAATGTTCTGCCAATCTGCTCCTTCCTCTGACTGGGTGGATCTCGGTGACACCCATACCTCATCCTCTGGTTCCTCAAACTCCGCTTCCCAGCGCCATGGTGAACTGCTCTCCCGTGCTTCCTCCCCCTCCCCCTCCCTTTCCATGTGCCAGGGCTTGGGTCTATGGGGAAAGAGGGCGTGAAATTCTTCTACCAGGAATTCCTCCTGTATCTGAGTGGCTGGGACCCATTCATTCTGGGACGGTGGAGCATCCTCCCATGCCATGAGGTACTCCAGGCCCCCCACCCCCCTCCTTGAGTCCAGGATGGCCGTGGCCTCATTGAGTTGCTCCCTGCCTTCCCTCTCCCCCCCTCCCTCAGGGGTTTGTTCGCTGCCTCGGAGCCTGCTGCTTTCCCTGTACGGCGACAGCAGCGATCTATGAAACACTGGGTGCACCCTCATGTCCTCTGGCAGTGCCAGCCTGTATGCCACCGGGTTGACCTGTTGCGTGACCGTGAAGGGGCCCAACCTTCTGGGCGCCAGCTTTTTGCACCTCCCTCTGATGGGAAGGCCCTCCGAGGACAACCAAACTTTGTCCCCCACCCTAATGACCTCCCCCGGTCGCCTGTGGCGATCTGCCCCCTTCTTGTACGCTTCCTTGGCTCTCTCCAAGTGTTCTCTGAGCTGCTGGTGCACCGTCTCCAGTTCCTCTGCCCAATCCTCAGCCTGTGGGCCCTCCTCCTCCTCCTCCCCCTCCCTCTCTGGGAAAGATCTGAGGTCGCGCCCGTAATTGGCCTTAAAGGGCGACACCCCTGTGGAGACGTGCACTGCATTGTTGTAGGCAAATTCTGCCAGCGGCAGGCGATCCACCCAGTCCGTTTGCCGCTGGCTGACGTAGCATCTCAGGTACTGCTGCAGAATGGCGTTGACCCTCTCCGCCTGTCCATTGGTCTGCGGGTGTCTAGCCGTCGACAAGCTGACCTCCACCTGCAGGAGGTTCATGAGCCGCCGCCAGAACCTGGAAACAAATTGGCGGCCACGATCCGAAATAACCCTTAAAGGTAATCCATGCAGTCTGAATACGTGATCCACAAACAGTTTGGCTGTCTCTTCTGCAGAGACCGCCCTGGCACACGGTATAAAGTGGCACATTTTGGACATGAGGTCCACCACCACCAACACTGCGGTCTTGCCCCTGGAAGAAGGCAGATCTGTGATGAAGTCCATGGACACCACTTCCCACGGCCTGTGTGGCGTGGCTAAGGGCTCAAGCAATCCCGGTGGCGCTGCTCTGACCACCTTTGCCCGCTGGCAGGTGTCACAGCCCCGTACATAGTCTCGAACATCTTCCCGCACCCCTGGCCACCAGAAGTGTCTCATGACTAGGTGAGCGGTTTTGTCCCTCCCAAAATGACCCGCCGTTGGGTTGTCGTGCATCTGCTTGAGGACCGTACGTCTAAGCTGGGTGGTGGGCAGGTACAGTGCACCCTTGTAGAAAAGCAGCCCCCTGCGTTCTGCAAAGTCTTTTGCGTGCTCCCCCCCCTCTCAGTTCTCTGAAGATGCGGTTGGCAAATTCATCCGCTGCCGTCAGTGCTGTGAGTTCTGCCTCGCTCACCACTGCTGCTCCGCAGGACCATGCTGACGGGGGGAAAATGTGCCTGGGTGCCGGTGGCGCCTCCTCCTCCATGTACTCTGGCTTGCGGGAGAGGGCATCCGCCCTGACATTCTGCTCTCCCGGGATGTAGTGTATGGAGAAGTTGAAGTTCGAGAAGAACTCTGCCCACCGTATCTGCCGCTGGTTGAGCACCCTGGCAGTTCTCCAGAACTCCAGGTTCTTGTGGTCTGTGCACACCTGGATGGGGTGCTTGGCGCCCACCAGGAAGTGTCTCCAGTGCTGGAACGCAGCGTGGATCGCAAGAAGTTCCCGATCAAACACCGTGTAGTTTCGCTCTGGCTGGGTCAACTTCCTGGAGAAGAAGGCACAGGGTCTCCACTCTCTGTTGGCGTCCAGTTGCAACAGAATGGCGCCCACAGCTTTATCAGAAGCATCTGTCTCCACGCGTAGGGGCGCGTCCTGAACCACGTGGAACAGGTTCTGGTCTAAGGCGAACACCCTCTTGAGGCTTTCGAACGCTGCTTGCGCCTCTGGTGTCCACCTGAACTTCTGCTTGCCTCTCAGGCAGTCAGTGATGGGAGCCGTAACGCGAGAGAAGTTCTTGATGAACTTCCTGTAGAAGTTGGCGAAGCCTAGTAGGCGTTGGGCATCTTTGCGCGTCCTGGGGCTGTGCCAGTCCAGGATGGCCTGCACCTTGTCCTTGTCCATCGCCAGCCCCTTGTCTGACAGCTTGTAGCCCAGGAAGTCCACCTCCTTGGTGTGAAACTTGCACTTCTCCAGCTTCACATACAGGTGGTTCTCCTTCAGGCGCTGCAACACCTCCCTGACATCTTTCACATGCTGCACTGGGTCATCGGAATAGATAAGGATGTCATCCAGGAAGACCAAGCATTTCCTGAAGAGGAGGGACCCCAGGACGTGGTGCATGAAGGCCTGGAAGCATGCTGAGCCCCCTTGCAACCCGAAGGGCATCACCAGATATTCAAAAGAGCCCAGAGGCGTGAACATCGTGGTTTTCCATTCATCGCCTTCCCGGATCCTGATCAAGTTGTACGCCCCCCTCAGGTCTAGCTTGGTGAAAATCTTGCCCCTGCGTGCCGCTGTCAGGAGATCATCCACTCTGGGCATGGGGAAAGCCACTGGCTCTGTCACTGAATTCAGCCGTCTAAAATCCACCACAAGACGGCGCTGTTGCGTGTCTTTCTTGTCCACCCAGAAGACCGGGCTGCCCCCTGCTGCCTTGCTTTCTCTGATGAACCCCCGCTTGAGGTTCTTGTCGATGAAAGCGCGCAGATCCTCCAGTTCCTGGTCTGACATGGCGTACAGCTTGGCTGGGGGTATAGTTGCCCCTGGCACCAGGTTGATCTGGCAGTCAAAAGGCCTGTGTGGGGGTAGGTGGTCGGACTCCGCTTCGCTGAAGACCTCCTGCAGGTCCCAGTACGGCTTGGGTATCGCCTCACCCCCTTTGATGTGCATGGTGGCCACCGTGGCTATCGGAGGCCCCTCCCCTGGTTGGTGCTGCATGCAATGTTCCAGGCAAAAGTCCGATCCAAAAGTGATGCATCTCTGGTGCCAACTGATGGAGGGATCGTGGCGCGCCAGCCAGCTCATGCCCAAGACGATGGGGGGGGGTCTGAGATGGTGGTGACGTTGAATGCCAGTGTCTCTGAGTGCCTTCCCACCGTCATTCTCATGGGGGGGGGGTTGATGGGTGATGGCCCCTCCCAGCAACTCTCTGCCGTCAATGGTTGCCACGTGCAGAGGAAAATCCAGCTGCAGAAGCTGGATCTGGTGCTGTTCTGCAAAGTTCCTCGAGAAGAAGTTCGCTGACGCCCCACTGTCAATTAGGGCGAGGACCGTCAGGGGATAGCCATTTGGGAGCGTGAGCGTCACTTCTAGAACCACTCCTGCTCTGGGAGGGGTGGGCTGGCTCTGCTCCTCTCTGTGCGGGTGGGTGGGCTGGGGCTGTTGTCTGCTGACTGTGCCTGGCTGCTGCCCCTTGTCTCCTGCAGCCAGGCTTTCCCGTTTCCCTGCTGTGGTGCTGCGTCAGTGGGGGAGGGCACAACCGTTCCCGCCTTTCCTTGCCACTCCCTGCGATGTGGGCAGTCTCTGACGAGATGCTGGGGGGAGTTGCAGAGAAAGCAATTCCCACCCCTTCCCTCCTTGAGCCTTGGCGCCGCTGGGGTTTGAAAAGCCCGCGCGCGCGCGCTATCAATCTGCATGGGTTCCTGGTCCTGGCTGGCCCCAGGCGTGGCTTGAAAGGGTTGTTGGGGGAGTGGCTTCTCCTGCGACCGTGGGAACCAAGCCCGCTTTGCGCGCGTTGCTTGCTTGTCGCTCCACCGGGATTCCTGTCTCACCCCCACCGCCAGAGCCGCTTTGCTCAGCTGATCCATATTACTGGGCTTTGGACCTCTCGAGAGCTCATCCTTCACCTCCTCATGCAACCCCAAGTAGAACGCCGCTTGCATTGGGGGTGACTCTAGTTCCCACCCCAATCTGTGCACCAGCATGGTGAATTTCGCCCAATACGCGCGAACTGTCATATTTCCTTGGCGTAAATTATGAAGTTCCTCCTTAGTCTGGTCCATATGACTATCGGACGAATACATCGTTTTCAAACCTTCTAGAAATAGTTTGACATTCTTCATGCAAGGATTCTTTGTTGCGATTAACGGTCTTAGCCACTCCCTGGCTGCCCCGGTAAGGTGCTCCACAATAAACGCTACCCTGTGCTCATCATCAGGGAACTCATCGTGGTGCAGCTCAAGAGCATACACAATCTCAGTCTCAAAGCCCTGATATTCCCTCGGGTCTCCATTGAACTTGCTTACTAGGGTCCCGGCTCTCCTTCCTGGCAGCACTTGGACTTGGGGTGCCCCTCCCGCCTTGTTTTTCTCTGCATCCAGCTTGTTTTGGAGGTCTACCGCCACCGCCCTTAATTCCTGCTCTCTTTCCTGTAGCGCTCTCACCTGTTCCGCAAGTTGTAGCCGGTCGTCCTGGACCTTCTTAGTCTCTTCTTTAGCTGCCTTCAATTCCCCCTGCGCCTGCAGCGACAGCTGCTGCAGTTCTTGCTGGGCTTGCTCCGCGATCTGCCGCCATCTCTCCGCCTCTGACACGCTCATCCCGGCAACTCCAAAGTAGCCCAAAAAAGCATTCGGAGGTTGCTGTCACAGTGGCCGGAGTGGGCTACTTCAGAGTAACGACGCTACGCAGCTCTGCATTTTATTCTTTTATTGGTGCTGCGTATTTACAGTGCTGAAGTCATTGCTATTTACACGGAGTGGTGTGGTCAGTCGGTTTCAGAACCTCCGAATGGCTTTTGGCGCGTCTTTCTCCAACACAAAAGCTTTGGCAGACCCATCCTCTTTCCCCTCCTCTTTCTGCGTAATTCCGGAGTTGGGGGGATGGGTCTCCCCCCCTTATTCGCCCCTTCCTGTCCCACCTGGGACCCTGGCTCCTCTACCTTGCCTGAGCCTCGGACACGACTTCCTGCTTCCCCACTGGCATCGGAACTCTCTCTGCTTTCCCCTGTGCTCGGGGATGGGCTTGAACTCAGGAGGGGAGGGACTTCGCGATATCCCCTGTCCCTCACAGATGGGCTACAAATATCAATTGGATGGTGCTGTCTTATTTAAAGCATTTATATGTCATCTTTATTCAGGCCCAGCTCTACGTAGACCCCCGGTGGCGCAGGGCACCATGGCGCCGGCCCGCCAGGAGGGCGCCGTGAGTTGCGCCCGCCCGCTGGCCAGCCGGTCCGCAGCGCAGCTGCGCGCAGTGCCCACCTGCCCACTGCGCTGGGAAACGGGGCGGGAGGGCGCCGGAGAGATCGCGCTGTGCCTGCCCGCCTACCCGCCGTGCAGCACGCCGCGCCCACTCGCTCACCGCGCTGGGAAAGGGGACGGAAGGGCGCCGGAGAGATCCGGCGCACCATGGCGACAGGGGCGCTTAAGACGGCGCTGTCTTTATTGATGATTTCAGGATGGTTCTCAAAAAATCCAAGCAGAAATAACATTCAAACAAAGCAGCCAGCAGATAAAAACACAATTGAAAGTCAGCTTAAGATATTTAAGAATGTGTATTTTTTTTAAAAAAATGTCTGAGTGACTATTTTTTTTAAGACATAAGGGTCTGGTTTCTTCTGTTTCAGTGTATCTGATGAAGTGTGCATGCACACGAAAGCTCATACCAAAATTAAAACTTAGTTGGTCTTTAAGGTGCTACTGAAGGAATTTTTTTATTTTATTTTTTAAAAAAAGCTTTTGCTAGGTGCCTAAAAAAGAACTTGCATTTTCTATTTTCCTCTTTGAACTAACACCAGACAACATTGCAGCACCTAGGACCATAACATGTTATATAACTGATTAGCTAATCAAATCAACAAACCGAAACACTGGTACACAGGTTTGATTTTTTTTTTTAAATGAATATTGAATAAGAAATGACACTGTTTCAACTAAGCCTTATTTAGCAGCAGGATCCTTATTTGTCTGCTTCAGCTATATAATGTTAAGCCATGGTACAACTATCAATCTTTTTGAACCAGCCTACAGTTTGAGATGTGGGTCCACTTCCAAGGTGCAGTGACTCGTAGGGAGAAAACTCCACTGAATGCAGATGCTGACTAAACTGGGGTAGGATCAGGCTTCAGGGCAAAGATGTTGTACACATGATGCACAAATCCAAGCAGGTTCATAAAATTCCTGTTTATGAGCAGAATTTGTAGCTCAGAATTCTTTGTGGAAAGGAGTCTTAGAAGAATTAGTGTAGCATGCTGGCTGTTTTGAATTGCCGGTCTCATGCCGTGAAATACTATTCCAACTGGGCAGGTATCCTCACTTTTGACTTTCAGCCCTCTCTTGAATACCTTTGCAGCTTTTTAAAAAAAATTTTTTTGACCACATGTGTATCTGTATTGTATTTTATTACCTTTTTTGATGTTTTTGATGTTGTTTTTTAAAAAAGTTTTTAATGATGTACACCCCCATGAAAGTTTAATATATGGTAGTATAGAAATAATTGTTGAAAACAAACAAACAAACAAACAAACAAAGAAAGAAACATTAGAGAATGACTTGGGAATTTCTGATTCAGCCATAGGTTCACTAGGTGGTCCTGATAGCTTTCAAGTTTTAGCCAGTCCTTTCAGGTGACAAACAAGAGATAGAAAAGTTACAGGTAGGTAGCCGTGTTGGTCTGAGTCGAAGCAAAATAGAAAAATTCATTCAGTAGCACCTTAAAGACCAACTAAGTTTTTATTTTGGTATGAGCTTTTGTGTGCATGCACACTTCTTCAGATACACAGAGATAGAAAAGAGATAGAAAAGTCGTGCAACTTGCCTTAGGTTGGGGTGGGCCAGTGTTGACCCAGCTGAGTGTTCCTTTTCCATCAGTCAAAGACCTGTTCCACTGTAAGCAGTCTGATCTATTTCAAATGTAGTCTTTTGTCTGGGTAGAACAATACTGGTGCCAGCTCCTGGCATTGTTGAGCAAGCAGACTCACTGCTGATCCTAACCTTGACCAAGCCTTCCTGTTGTTGTTGTTTTAACCTAGTATGTTGAGTTCCTCCAGGCAGCTAGATCTAGCCATCACATTTTAATCTCCCACAAGGCCCTACATCTAGCATTGCTCTAGTAGGCAGCATGGGAAATTAGAATAGTTGCATAGGAAGCTGCTTTATCTAGTTCAGTATTCTCTACTACGCAGACTGCATGTGGTTCTACTGGGTTTCAGGTAGGGGATGTTCCCAGGCTTCCAGCCCTATGTTAGATGCTGTACCTGGGACCTCCTGCCTGTCAAGCATTTGCACTGCAACTGAGCTCGGACCCCTCCCCTTGCTAGACCCAGCTGTTCAGTACTACTTGGAGTAATGCAAGCCAAGTCAGAATCCAGGACCCACTTGCAGAGGAAAGGGCACACCAGAGGGCACTTTGTCCAACGCTCCCTCAAACCTGGATCCTGACTTTCCTTACAAACTGTTAAGGGTTAGTGAAATAATGCATGTGGTGTGAAGTGCTTTGAACCTGCAGAGGATTATCAGAATGGTAACTGAACTCTTCCTCCCTGCATTACAGGAAGAATATAGGAAAGAATCATATAGATTCGTGACTGGTTTCTATCTTATGTATATTTTTGGTGCTTGGGTGAATATAGTTTTACATTCAGAATTTAGCAGCGCTCATATCTGATTGTTTTCATGCTGGTGCTCCAGACATTATTAATGTGGTTTCAAACTAATTTGTCTTCCCTGCTCTAATTTCTTATACCGGCCAGCTAGCAATCGGTAGGGAGAAAAAGAAATCCTATATGTGATGCTTTTCTTTCATTCCCATCCCCTCCTTGAATTAGGCTATCAGTTTTGCCCGAGAGGCATTCATTATTTTGGAGCAACATGTGTGATTTTTGTAACACAGAGACAGCTCTTCCAGTTCTAATATTTCATTTTTGTTTTTGTTTGGGAAAGCCCCTGGCAGAATGAATAGTGTCTTTCCATATAATGTCTGGCTTTGATTATTGCCTCTTCCAAAGAAATGTAATGTTTGCTGATTATCTCTTTTTGTAAAGCATCAAAAATCCATTTGGTGGCATGGAAGCAAGAAAAGTCACAGAGGCTGCTAGAACTTGAATATCTCGGTTGAATGCATAACTAAGGATTGTATGGTTTTATTTTATTTATTTATTTTTAATCCTGACTGGTTGGCTGGTCTCAGGTCTAACTGGAGTGATAGGCATGAATGGGCATCTTAGAGCCCTCACACAGTAGTGGACACACCACCACCTAAAGCTCCCCTCCCTCCCACCCAAAAAATAGTCTGTTGGTAACACATTTTATTGCTGGATGTGCACAGGCAAACACAGCTATGATGATGGGGAACATTTATTATGTGTTGAAAGGTCATTGCAAAGGCTACTTCTTCTGCTCACCACCTTGATCCACTGCCTATGCAATTATATAATTTCATTAGCCTAAACCAGGGGTAGGCAACCTAAGGCCTGGGGGCCGGATGCGACCCAATCGCCTTCTCAATTCGCCCCACGGATGGTCTGGGAATCAGTGTGTTTCTACATGCGTAGAATGTGTCCTTTTATTTAAAATGCATCTCTGGGTTATTTGTGGGGCATGCCTGGTGTTTTTACATGAGTAGAATGTGTGCTTTTATTTAAAATGCATCTCTGGGTTATTTGTGGGGCCTGCCTGGTGTTTTTACATGAGTAGAATGTGCGCTTTTATTTAAAATGCATCTCTGGGTTATTTGTGGGGCATAGGAATTCGTTCACCCCCCCCCCCCCCGCAAAATATAGTCTGGTCCACCACATGTTCTGAGGGACGGTGGACCGGCCCATGGCTGAAAAAGGTTGCTGACCCCTGGAACGTTTCAATTGCCTGTCCTCCTCCTCCTGGCAGCCCAGCCCAATGGGCCTTCAGTGAGAATGAAAAAAATGTTTCCTAGTAGCCATTGTTATGCCAGTGATAGGACTGTGAACTCATGTCTCATTCTTAATGGTTTGTGCATTCATATAAAAGAACAAAGGGTAAAACCTAAGATATTGAATAACCTTTTCCTAAATAAAAGGGATTCTGGTTTCAGTATTTCAGAATGATCTGTGCCATCTGAAAACATATGCAGTCAACTTTATTTACAACCTTCTTTTCCAGAATCAGTCAAAACCAAACACGGAGCATTTTCTTTGGTCCACCTATTTATTATACATAGAATAGTTATGTCTAAGAAGTTGAACAAATAAGATACAACACTGAATGAGGGTTCTTAAAGGCGAAACGTATCCAAGATATAAGTGGCTTATAATATTTACTTGGAGGTGAATGTTAAAAAAAACCCCACACTGAGATAAATAACTCATTTTTAAGAGACAGTTTAAAAGTCTCTGAGGAAAGTCTGAGGCAAATAAATTCCATGGAACCCTTGAACAGTTAAGACGTATGAAAATGCAGCTTGAATTGCAAATGACATTTTGCAGAACTTTATAAATGGAAAGTTTGATTCCCATGGATAAATCAGGTTTGATGCTGGACCCTTTGATTCAAACGTCACAGTTATTAGAAAAGAAATATATTTATGATGGTAATGGTAGCTGGAAAATCCTCATGGGTTGTACCACATGATCCCAGTCACCTTCATGTTTTCTCCCCCATGTAAAAACATGGAGGAAGCCATTTGACTACTTAAGCCAAAGAAACAGAGTGCAATCCTACAAATCCTATTCAGAAATAACTCTCATTAAACTCAAGTTGACCTTACTTCAAAGAAGACATGTATAGCAGGGGTGGGGAACCTTTGGCCCTCCAGATGTGCCTGAACTACAACTCCCATCAACCCTAGGAAGCATGGCCAACAGCCAGAGATGATGGGAGTTGCAGTACAGCAACATTTGGAGGAGCAAACTTCCCCCACAACTGAGGTATAGGATTGTTTCAGACTGCAATTCTATGCACATATCCTTCGGATAACTTCTGCACCTTTAATAGTTGTAGAAGCCCTGCACACTTCTTCACCTGGCCACCCTACATGGGAGTAACGCCACTGAACCTATAGATCTTACTTCAAAATAAATATCCAGAAGACTGGGTTGCCTAAGTGCTGATATGCAGGCTTCCCCCCTCCTTTATGAAATCATTTTTTTACAAATGCAAATTAATTACAATGCCAAATACATATCCATAAAAAGAGATTTCTCTGAATCTTGTGACTTCCCCCCATCACCTCCATGGCTCCTACTGTCAACATTTCGAACTGCATATTATTTCATAGTTATGTTTTGTATCTATCCATATTGTCCATAATATTTGTTTCATTACAAGTGGGATTAAAATCCTGCTAATGCAGATTTAGAATGCAATTCTGTGCCATGTCTACTTAGAAGTAAATCCTATTGAGTTGTGTGGGATTTGGTCCTGGGTATAATGCATAGGATTGGAGCCCACAGCTGGTGTTGGTTGTAAATCTTGTGCAACAAGCCAGCATAGAATTAGACTCAAATATAAACCCAATAAGGAACACATCGTGGAAATTGAATAACTGATAGTTCTCATAAAGAAGCATTTCATGTGCATTTCTTAAGCACCGTTTATTAGAAATAACAATGCTTAAGGAAGGAGCATCTAAAATATTGATTGGGAAAAACCATAGGGTGATTTCATTTCCATGATGTGTTCCTTATTGGGCTATATTGCTTTTGCCATTCGTGGAATTACTGTCACTTCACTTCACTGGCTAAGTTAATTTGCAGTGCTATAATGGACATTTTATTTGAAAAATAATTTTGAGTGCAGTGTAGGGTTTAATGAACCACATGCAAAGACCGTATGTCAATTTTCCAGCATTGTTCATCATGCTCAGTACGAAGGGTAGCACAAGGTTCAGAAAACCCAAACTTCAGAAAATGTCCTTTCCTCTTTAGCACCAAGGCTGTAGTTTTAAGCACACTTGGAAGCAGACCTCATAGAACTCAGTGTGACATACTTCAGGACTGTGCTGCTAGAGTTTCAGAGTACAGTATTCCCCCAGCACAGATTTGAGGATTAACCAGAAAGGATTATATTTACTTAGCCAATTGATTTAGGCTGCAATCCTAGAAACATTAGAGAGTAAACCCCAGTGAACACAACAGGACCTTTTTATTTTATTTTAGTAAACATGCATTGGATTGCACTGTTACTTGCAGTATAATCTTATGATGGCTGTACATTCCTGTTTAGCCTGGGGCTTGCTGGATGTAGCTTCAGACAAAGTACTGTCCCTCAGCACTCAGTTTAGCCAATCTGTAAAATGGATATGTTCAACTTATTTCCCAGAATAGTTGCAAAGGTGAATGAGATAGGTATAATCTTACTGGGTGGGATTCAACTAAGTTTTAGTTAGAGTGGACCCAATGGAATTAATGAACATGGCTAAAATAGATACCTTAATTTAGATAGGTCAACTCCGAGTAAAACTTAGTTGAAAACCACCCAATATTTAAATGGGTGGATTGTCAACGAACATGGATGTGCAAAGAGAGGACTGCTTATTGCATTGATAATCATTGTTTCTTAAATTCAAATTAACAACAAGGTGGTTGACATATTTTTTGCATCTAACGGTTTGTCCTGAAACTTTGAAACAAGTCCATCAAACCTTGGCAAAACTGTTACTCTTAGTTTCACCTAGGGACAGCTCTCGTTCCTTGCTTATCTTAGTTATCTACAAAGCGTCAGGCTGGCAGTAATCAATATTTTCTTATTTTTTTAAAAAAAAGTTATAGCATTTCTTCAATAAGTTGATTCACTTTCACAACAGAGTAAGATTTACTGCACTTGACACCTACAAAGGTCCAGGAAAATCCATATATATATCCATATATATGATTCAAAAACAGGCATCACCAAGAAGCAGTATCTTGGTACTGTATAGGTTTTAAGCTTCTGCTGTTACTTATGTTTTAGAACTTGGATCTTTTCCAAATCCTTACTCCGCAAGGGAAAAATTTTTTTGTGATGGAAGCCAGCTATTTATTTACTTGCTGTTCTGGACTAGACTTTGAGGCAAGAAATAATAAAAGAAAATGGATATTTAAATCCTATTGACTTAAAATTACCGGTATGTAAATTGGGAATGACGATTAAAAGTGCAATCCTTTGCAGATCTAGCTAGAAGTAACTCCCATTACTTCTTTAGTAGAGCAGAAATCAGTGAGGCAAACTACGATAATTTTCTTTCCCAGGGCCTCGATTTGCCTAAAATAAAATGGCAAGACTTTCAGCTTTTGGGGAAAATAAGAAAATAAGCACTCATCCTTTCATAGCTATGGCTAGCAGAAATGTGAAAACACAATCTCAGTACAAGCTATTAAGTATCAGAAAGAAAAATGGCCAGAAAAGATTTCTAAAGCATTAATCTGTCAGAGCCTGGTAGGGTATGTTGTGAAGACACATGAAGCCACAATCTTGGGGAAGCTTAGCAGGCCTGTGTATTATCTCTGTCTGGGTGGGAGATGCTCTTGGAACCACATAATGCTGGAGGAACAGCCAGTGTGAAGGAGCAGTGGTAGAATGATAGAATTGTATAGTCATCTGGTCCAACCCTTGTAATGCAGGAATCTCAACAAAGAACCATAGACCTGGCCTCTCAGAAGCAGTTCCATTGCCATGTACCAAAATTCAGCCGTACTTTGGAAGTCGAACGGAATCAGCTCTCGAAGTCCGTTTGACTCCCAAAATGTTCAGAAACCAAAGTGTGGCTTCTGATTGGCTGCAGGACGCCCCTGCAGCCAATTGGAAGCTGAGGAAGCCCCGTTAGACTTTCAGCTTCCAAAAATAGTTTGAAAACCGGAACACTCACTTCCGGGTTTCGATCGTTCGGCAGCCGATTTGTTTGAGATCCAAGGTGCAACTGTAGTGAGGGTGGCACCTGGCTCTTGGATTTGGAGTTCTTTCAGTTTTGTGTCAACATAGTTTGAGAGCTCCTTTAAAGTTTTAGTACTGCAGTGATTTAAGCTTGGTATGCCATCATTTCAAAGGTTCATCGATTTAATATTTTACTGTTTCTCTGGGCTGCTCTTCTTTACAACCTTGTTTATCACTGTCTTTTCTATACATACTTTGATTAGGGGTAGACACTGGATTTGGATGAATCCCAAGGCAAAGCAAGGTGCCTTGGAGGGATGTGGGACTCAGGGAGATCTACGCAAGACCACAAACCAAAACAGTGACCCTTGAAGCATCTTGTTGTGCATCGACAATGTGGGTGAAGGAGCAGGTGTGCAAAACTTAGACTTGCACCAATAACTTAAGGGAAATGCAAGGATCAGAAGGGGAAGGAGAAAGTTATTTGCAGCTGACAGGCCTAGTTTGTAAGCAGAGGGAATCATTTCACCAACACTCTTGAACCCCTTGCTTTGCAGAAGGGAGCAGCTTCTCAGGAGTAAAATCTATGTCTCTAAGCTTACGGAAGATGCCAGGGTGGATAGCAGGAGAGGGACCACCCTTGTGATTGACAGCTCTAACTTACATCCAGAGAAAATGAATTAGTCAGAAAGCAAATTTATTTTAGTTCCTTCCACCCCCAAAATCAACTTTAAAAATGCCACCCAACCCCACCCCCCAAACCTATTTGTCCACATTTTGGCAAGGGAACTAAGTGCTGACAAAGCGCTCAGGGAGATCAAGTAATTCCCATTCTAAAGTGAAATTGAGACTCATTGTATTTTACCAAACCCCAATCCTACAACAACCTGGAGAGCCATCTTAGTTTCTCAGATGTACATCTAGTTCAGGCATCCCCAAACTTCAGCCCTCCAGATGTTTTGGACTACAATTCCCATCATCCCTGACCACTGGTCCTGTTAGCTAGGGATCCTGGGAGATGTAGGCCAAAACATCTGGAGGGCCGCAGTTTGGGGATGCCTGTTCTAGTTCTTCTTTCATGTTAGATACCCTGCTAAGTAAAATTTCAATTTTCCCTCGGGCGATTTGGCACTAAAACATGTTGCCAACATCTTATCTGATGTGATGGCTAGGTTTGATTATCCCCATTTGCATCAGATGAGATGCCTCTTCACCAGTACTGTGAGCATTGTCCTCTTTTGAGGTCTGGTGATGAGGTTGGCGTTTGAAACAAAATACATTTGAAACCTGTGGGTTGATCTATATGGATCAAACTGAATAATCCATGGCAAAATATGATTCAGATTAAACATGTTGCTAGCTGACATGTAGAACAACCCATGCAGTGCAAACTGGCAGGCAGCTTCTTTTCTTTCTAACTGTATAATTTATATATTCCTGCCAATATGTGGCTTTTGTTACGTAATAAAATCTTTCTAGAGTGTTGTGAGTGGGCAGTGTATGGCAGGAACTAGTTATTTGCTTCAGTGATCCATCTTTACTTCTGTTTCATGTTTGCCATGGGGATGAGGTGGTATAAGGACTTCAATTTAATTGGCTGTTACAATAGCCTTTTTTTTTATTGTGCTGTGCCGTTCGATGCAACTAAGTGAGTGTACATGTAACTTGGGACAAAGAACAAAGAAATAAGACTTGCAGCAGGTAGAATTCACACATACCAAAATGGATTGCACCTATACCCTGCAATAGAACAAGTGTTTTAATAGTTAATTCATTTATTTATAAGATCTCCTACCCACCCCTCGCCACAAGGTCCCAGGGTGAGTTTCAGCAACACTGCAGTTACCAAAGCAAGCAGCGCAATTACAGCTAAAATAACAAGTAATACTATTCCAACCAAACAGAACAGCATAGGCGCAACAAAAGGATATATATTTATATGTTGAGGGGAATATATGTTGGTTAATGTGCACAACGAGTGGACATTGTGCACATTCACCAGGTCTCATGTCGAGTGAGGCCTTGGGGAATGTGCATATCTTGCCTGCATTCTGATGTTATGCAATCCATTAGGAGTGTGCAATCCATTAGGAGTGTGCAATCAGGTTTTTGGTTTTGTTATTTGTTGCTCACTATTAATTTCTTTAAACCCGTACTTGTTATTTGGTTTATTTTTTATTACTCTTATTTGTTTACTTCCCATTCCTTTCCAGGAATGGGAATATGAGCCGAGCTCATATTCGGCTGCCTATACCATCTGTGCTTTCCATCTGTTTCGGATCCGACTTGTCAAATATCAGACACATTACAGGTAAATTTAAAAAGCAGATAGACGTAACTACTATCTAACATGGATGTGGGTGGCGCTGTGGGTTAAACCACAGAGCCTGGGGCTTGCGGATCAGAAGGTCGGCGGTTTGAATCCCCGCCACGGGGTGAGCTCCTGTTGCTCAGTCCCAGCACCTGCCAGCTTAGCAGTTCGAAAGCACATCAAAGTGCAAGTAGATAAATAGGTACTGCTCTGGTGGGAAGGTAAACGGCATTTCCGTGTGCTGCTCTGGTTCGCCAGAAGTGGCTTTCTCATGCTGGCCACATGACCAGGAAGCTGTACGCCGGCTCCCTCGGCCAATAACGCGAGATGAGTGCCGCAACCCCAGAGTCGGTCACGAATGGACCTAATGGTCCCTTTACCTTTACTATCTAACATATTGTTTCTTTTAGTCAAAGTCATGGATGCCAATAGAGACTCACAGAGGTCAAACTAAAAACCCCACAGACCAGTGAAGAAGTGCAGTAACACTTGCAAGTGTTGGGACAAGGCAGCCTATTATAGACGCTGTTGGCTGTTTTTGCATTTACCTCACCATAAGCTAAGACACAAGAGGGTCACACTCCATCAAGGGCAGGCATCCCCAAACTGCGGCCCTCCAGATGTTTTGGCCTACAACTCCCATCATCCCTAGCTAACAGGACCAGTGGTCAGGGATGATGGGAATTGTAGTCCCAAAACATCTGGAGGGCCGAAGTTTGGGGATGCCTGATCAAGGGCAACCTTCCTGGCTCATATGCCCATTGTGAGTGGGGACTGAAGCAAAAGTGGGTGGAGCAAGAGGTGTGACTCTTACTGTTTTACAATAGGTATATTCCACCCTTGCCAAAGTCACAGGTCCCCTCGCCCACAGATATCTCTGCATCTTCTATTTAAAAATGCAAGAGGCATTATCACCCAAATCTGCACACATTCCAGTCAGGCAAATGGGGCAGAGCAGGTCCAGTGTGTGGTGTGGTCCAGAGAGCCAGACAGCTGTGAAGGGCTGCATTTTGCCCCCAGACCTGATGTTCTCCATCCCTGAGTATACATAGGTTACCTTGCATGTTCTATAGTAGCATTTGTTCCTATCTTAGGCTTGTTAGATGAACACCTAGCTCCCTGGCAAAGAAGCACCACTGGGCTTCCCACCAGTCCTTAGAAACTTAATGTCCAAACGTGTTTTGTTGTTGCTGCTCTTTGTGAGCAGCAATGAGACTTGGACCAAAAATATATTTAGCTAGAAATCTAAATGCATGTTCTTTCTCCTCTACCACCAACCTGCAACCTTCAGATAACCTGTCCTGCCTTGGCTCCTAGAGGAAAATGGAAATGGATGAATTCTGAATGAATAACGAATGAATCTATGGACATTCAGAACTCATTTGTTACTCTGCCATTTCTTCCATAATGAACCATGAATCAAATGAATGGACTTCATTCATTTAAACCTTCCACTCTTTATTCAGGTAATCACACGCTCACGGAAACTCACTCCCTGTTTCGCTACTTGTTTAGAGCTGCTAGAGGCATTTTGTTCTGAAAACAATATTGGAGATTAGAGTGTTTGGGGGTTGTTAAGCAGTAGGAACCACTAGATCTTCATAAAATGTAGAGCTAGCCAAAGAATAGCTCAGGACTATACATTTTGAATGGGTGTATAGATTGTTGTTGTTGTTGTTGTTTAGTCGTGTCCGACTCTTTTGACCCCATGGACCAGAGCACGCCAGGCACTCCTGTCTTCCACTGCCTCCCGCAGCTTGGTCAAACTCATGTTCATAGCTTCGAGAATACTGTCCAACCATCTTGTCCTCTGTCGTCCCCTTCTCCTTGTGCCCTCTTTAGAAAGATGTTGATCTTTCTCAACATCAGGGTCTTTTCAAGGGAGTCTTCTCTTCTCATGAGGTGGCTAAAGTACTGGAGCCTCAGCTTCAGGATCTGTCCTTCCAGTGAGCACTCAGGGCTCATTTCCTTCAGGATGGATAGGTTTGATCTTCTTGCAGTCCATGGGACTCTCAAGAGTCTCCTCCAGCACCATAATTCAAAAGCATCAATTCTTCGGCGATCAACCTTCTTTATGGTCCAGCTCATGCATCTCTTTTCAAGGATAAAGGGTGCAAAAATGTAAAGAACACATTTCTAGGAATAGAGAGGAAGTATTTCTTCTCAGTGCAGGAATTTACAAAGAGAATGGCAAGATAAAAAGCGTGTACACCATCTTGGTGCTGTGATACATTATGAACCTTTCATGAGAGCTGGGTAGAATCCAGATGATGAGGAAAAGTATAAATTGGGGTGAATGTCATGGTTTTCATAAGCATCTTGTAGTTTGCATCTGACTCACAAGCATATTCATGAACAGCCTGACATTCTTTGCAGCTCAAACTGTAGCAGTAGCTCTGGGTTTGTCAATAAGCAATTGCATTTGGACCTCATGGCATGAAACTAGAGCCATTGCCTTTTCTTTTAGCCCTGTGAGAGTTGATTTTCCGATAGGTAGAAATTGCTTTAGATCTTACATTCCTCTCCACCAAACCAGACAGTGTAGATATTGCTTACTGTCTCATGAATCAATCTGAGATTAGAAGAGGGCACATCACTCAATTGAACCTGCTTTGATATGTTTTTTCAGGCTGCCTTTCAAACAGCTATGAAGTTTTTGCCTCATTTTTACTGCTGGAAAACCTACTATCTTGCATGCATGAGTTATTCAAAAGATGAATTGCTGTTCTACTCTCCCTGGTCAACATTTCATGTGTTTCTCATAACCTCTCTGCTGTGAGTTGTTATTTATCAAGTCAATCATATATTTCCCCAGTTTTCAAATCCCAGCTTCTTATCGCTTATTGCCACTACTTCATCAGTTCTGTCCTTGGTCCTGAATTAGTTTTCGACTGCATGCTTCCTTCTTGGAGTAATACTGGATTCGCAGATCACTCGTTGTAGCTGACAGCAGGTTTATTATACTGTTGAGGTCTTGCTGCCTAATGCTGTTTCATCTCTCCTCTTGTGTTTGTTTTGAATATAACAGCAGAAAAGTGCAAACAAGAATTTATTTTCAGAGCAAACATTTCTGAGCTTGAACTTGCATGCTTCCTTTTCCCAATTGTATTCTGTCCATGAGATTACCTGTACAGGTATTATTTTCAAGTTCTCCACACACACCACACAAGAGGCCAGAGCTCACAAACCAATGCCCCCAAAGTGCTATTAACATTGCTATTAGAGATGTGTCAAATGTTATAATAATAATAATAATAATAATAATAATAATAATAATGATAATTTCATTATTATTACTTATACCCTGCCCATCTGGCTGGGTTTCCTCAGCCACTCTGGGCAGCTTCCAAAAAATATTAAAAATACAATAAAACATCAGACATTAAAAACTTCCCTAAAGTTTTTAGGGAATCTAGATCTCGTGTGGTCTGGCAGGGATAGTGTGTTGAAATCACTCCATTGTCATGGTCAGACCAATTTCTGGTGAAGTTTGGATTTGCTGTGGCTACTTCTCCCTGCAGTGGTGGGAAACCAGTTTAAAATGCCCATCCACGGAGACTTATGGAACCCGCTGGATTTCTGCTTTTCCATTGGAGAGAACTGTTAGAGAGCAGGGGTAGTTTTAGAACTTGTTCATGGATGATACACTGAGAAGACATATTGATGCGTAAGCACAGCAAGATCCCTAGTATAAATACACCCCTAAAGAGGAACAATCACACCCTGTAGTGACATAGGAAATCATTTCCAGAATTTAGTGGTACCGCATTCCACAGTGTCATGTTTGCTAATGGTTTTATTTGTGCATGTGTTCACACTATGCAACACCAAAGCCATGTACAGTATTATCATTGGCAGTGTGAGCGGTGAAGGAGGACCTATACATTTTCTGTTACCAAATGTCAAAGGTGGAAGGCTACATCAGCCTTCACTGCAACAGCATCAGCAAGACCAGCCCTTCACTGTTATAAATGACTGGTAGATCCACATTGGGGAGGGACTATACTTGGAGACACCCTTAGAGTGGAGCAGGGATAGCCAACAGAGTCCCCTCCAGATGTGGCTGGATTCCAGCTCCCACCAGTTCCAGCCAGCATGGCCAATGGTCAGAGTTAATGGGACTCCAGTCCCACAACATCTGGAGGACACCAAGCTGTCTACCTTTGGGGTAGAGATTCCCCCCCCCCCCAGTTATACTACCTAGTAATACAAACTTTCTCCTGACTGGGAGCTGGAGAGCTACTTCAGTTTACCCAAGATCCTGAGAACACTACAAAAACATAGAAAAAAACTGATCATTAAAGAATAATTAAACATTAACAGAATTCCCTGGGAAGAGGGATTGATTATTATGTAACTCTGTAAGGGGAATAGGAGTCTCCTAACAACTCTAAGCACACTTGACAATCTACACTACCTAGAGTACTTTCAGAAAAGCCACAACTGTTTAAAGAGGTATTATACTGTTTTAAACATAGGGTGGAGAATGGGGCCTGATTGAACATCCCTTCTGCATAGCCTGTATATCCATTTGGAAGACTGTTCCTTGGTCATGCCAGGGAGGGTGACATAAAATTGGAAGCTGGCTCTTATGGACAGCATAGCATCGGAGATGATCTTATTTTCAAATTTCTGCTGTATATTTTGAAAGTGATAATCATTCTCTTCCTAATGGGAATAGCAATTATAATGGAGCAAACATAATATGAAGCTCGATGCACCAAACATGACTTCTGAAATCACAAAATCAATGACTATGTTGCAATTACTTTCAAAATAATTCCAGCGAGAGAGCTAACAGTGAGATGTGCACTGTGGTAATATTTTTGTCACTTTAATCTAAGTGCAAATAATACCATTAATTTAGTTCCTCTCCTTTGCCTGTCTCCTTGCTTGATTACCACAAATGTTTCACAGATGCATTTTTTACAAGGATAGCGAATCCTCACCTTCAGCAGGTAAGCAGATTCCTAACTCTATTATTTTTGGCCTTAGGGAAGGCAGATTTATTGTTGAGTTTATGCTCCTCTCTAATATTGGACAGGGCATTGGGAACATTGCTGAACAAGTCAGCAATAATGTGCAGAAATGTAACTCTTGTTTGCCTGCTTGATATTAATTTCTTTGAACTGAGCCCAGAATGAACTCAGTGTGGTTGGCAATTGCCCAGTTGATAAGCTTTGTGAAGTTACCCCATCTCCTCATTCCCTTCCCACCATCAAATATGGAAAAATATTTATAATTCCCAAGAACCCATCTTGTACAGCGATGGAAAAAGAAAGATGATAGGAGTGGCTTACTTGCTTAATAAATGAACAGAGACCTTAAGCCATAAGGTCTCTGAGGTATAGTGGCAACAATAGAAACTTTACGGGGGGCACAGAAGGGACAAGAAAGGTGGGTGAGAAAGGAAAAGAACAGCATATGTTAATGAAAGGAAAAATGGGGTAACAAGATCCTTGTTGGGGAGACACTTGCCCCTTGCCCCCCTTTGGTGCTGCCTATGACAAGGCGGCATACAAAGAAAACAATTGCCTTCATGTCCAGTAACTTGCATATTTTCTCCATTGATCAGAGAGGTAAGATAAGAAGGGTTGGCGAGCACCATGTATTAAAATTCTAAGAATACTGGTTGAAGCTTTCATTCCGCTTCACCGAAGCATTCTCTCCTGAAGAGGTATGAGAGGGAGACATGAGGATGAAAATTGTATAACTTTTGGGTGGCGCAGCTCCTGCTAATGATTCCAAGGTGGAAAGGGCTTTCCCTGTCCTTTCTTTTCTTCTTTGACATTTGGAAAGCTGATCTAGCTGCAGATGCCCTTGGGAGGGATGCTATGTGATGACGACATAGTTTCGTTCTCCACAGCATTCCTGGAGTCAGTTGTCCCCACGGACAGCCCATTTGGGCAAATAATCATTTTGTCCCAGGAATGCCTCCGGCAACAACATTATATCATCACACAGCATTGTCCCCAGGGGCATCTGCAGTTAGCATTCCAATGTCTTTGGCAGTTGGGCTGCTGGGCCTGAAGCTAAGCTGTGCCTAGGCTTTTCAAAAGTCAAAAAAGAAGATGAAAAAGAAAGAAGCCTTCCCCACAATGGAATTAAAAACAGAAACCCTCTCCCAAAGGTTTCTCTGCCATCCAGATGTCCTCCTCACAGGCTTCAGGGAGGTTTTTCTGCCCCCACCCTTCTTGGAAATAGCAAAACAAGACCTGTGCAAATTCCATGGTGCAGTCAAGGAATGAAGTAAAACCATTATTTTGAATTGTGATGGATTAAATCTATGAGTGGGGAAGGCTAGTGAATTGTTTTAGGAGTGCGTACAAGATAAAGCAACCATTTCATATGTTTAATCAGTATACATTTTGAAAGATTTATCCTTAGAATTTGAATTGAAAGATGGCTATCCAACAGTTATTATGGATGCTTTAGCTGAGATTCCTGCATTGCAGGGGGTTGGACTAGATGACTCTTGGGGTCCCTTCCAATTCTACAATTCTATGATTCTGTAATTGTTGAGAGTCAAGACTACCTTTCCCTCATTTCACCTGACTTTTGTGTGTCCTGCTTTGTTTGGAAGACTCATTCAGCTGGTTGCAACTGAGATTGTAATCATTTCAGTGTGAACTGTGTTTGTGTGCTTATCAGCCAAATTCCACTTGCCCTACAAACCAAGGTAACAGACGAATAGCACAGCTTACGAAAACATTGTCCTGGTCCCCAATGTGAGACTCATGCCAAACATTTGATGACATGGAATGTGCTCTGGGAGCTATCACTTAAAGCTATTCCAGCACAAAGAAATAAATATAAAACCAATTTAGAATTAGTTTTAATTCACATACTGTACCCAGTTTTAGGTCTTGGATCTGAACTTTGAAACTTCTAGGAAAGCAAACTTGAAGCTACAGGATGCCCCTGTTTATTGGGCAGTTATCGCTAATGACCTCCACCCTTTCCATTTTTATATATATGCAAATGTAAAATAATATACAACAGACAAATCCAAATATGACTTGCAATTGATATTTTCAGGTTTTGCATCCTACCACTGCTTTTGTTTGTGCCCTTCACCTAATACATGCTAAAATTATGGTAGTCCATAGTAATAGCTGTGGAAACAGAGCTTGGGGGACGAGAGACAACACACCTCTGTGATGGCAGCAAGGGATAGGTGCAGTAAGAAATGGCAGTGGAGATAAGATGTAGCGGACATGCAAGCAGGAGGCAAGCAGCAAGAGCCACAATGTTACGGATCAAGCTTGTTACAAGGAAAATATCGACGCCTACACAGCACAGTGCTAATATAAATCCATGGAAGGGGCCGAATTCTGTGCAGTGCTGAGAAAGCTCTTGTTGATTTCACATTACTCATGCGAAAAGGGGACCTCATGAGAGTTATTGCTGCTGTCTTGCCATTTTATATTTAAAAATGAGTTTGGAAAGAAAGAATGCCTTCAAGATGAATGATTGATGTGCACGCAGCGCTTTCAAAGTCAGGAGCTTCCAAGTAAATCAACGTGAAGGACATCTTACTTTTCCATCTGGACAGATCCCTGTCTAATTCATGACCTGTGCATTGCACCTTTCACTATGTGGCTAAGCAGTTTGCTGGTAGGTAGATTAGAAATGGTTGCATGTATCATAGAGATTAAAGGTGTTTGTTTTCAGTGTAAACCCCCCCCCCCCAAAAAAAATTAGAGACCTCAAACAGAAAACTAAATGACTTTATTTATTTATTTAGGCTGCCTTTTAAAACACACTCCCAAACACTGTATCTTTAACCTTCAAAATATAAGCTTAATGTGTCATGTCTGAATGCAGAAGTTCACATATACTTCATCCCTGTCGTGCAAAGCACCCCTGTCTGCGCATGTTTCCCTTGCCTAGCTAACTATGCCCTGCGTATGTCTGAGAATCGCAACCTGCCTTTTCTATCCCAACGTCCTTGCATCTCCTTGCCACTAGACTAGGTAGTTCAGTAGACAGATGACATATTGTTACAGATGTGGGGTAACAGATTCTGGGGGTGCAAGGACACCCATTACGGCTAGAATTAGTAGATGGTGTAAATTAATAAATGACTAAATTTAGATAATATTTGGAGTATTTAAGGGAAGATACCAGGCTAGTGAAAAATACAAGCTAAGCTTCTTTTCCAGGCCAGGGCTTCACCTGGGATAGAAGTCGTTAAGAATGACAGAAGGTGCTAGAAGCAAGTCATTAATCCACCAGTGAAAGAGGGGGCAAGAGGGGGAAGTTCCCATGATTTAGGATTTCAGCTTCTGTGATGTAGGAAAATAGAGGAAGGGGCAGAATGTGCCCACAGTAAAAAAATGGTCATTTTACACGAGGCTTTTTTTTTTCCTGGCGAGGGTCATTGGGAAAGAGAAGGATGGAGACAGAAGTCCAGGCAGAGGCATGTGATTTCCTGAGAAACCCAAGCTACAATCCCCAACATACTCAACAAACTACAGTTCCCAGGAATCTATGGGGGAAGTCATATGTATTAAATGTGTATTAAACACATGGTGTGTACACAGTAGGAATCTAGAAGCCAAAGGGACCAGCCCCACTATTACTATTTATGACAAGGCTATTTAGCTTTTGTTCTCTTGGTAATAGATTTTATTAATGATTCAAGTGTTAATCTTACAATCCCTTTTTTTATCTTCTTGACTAGGTGAGTCTTATCTTAATTTGTTTAGCTGGCATGTGCTTAATAGTCTGCCCCTGAGAAAACAAGAGCTATACCTTGGACACGAGATATATTGAGTACCATTAATGCATTTTATACTATGTGCAATAAATATGCTGATTGAGCAGTGCAATTTGTTTCTACAGAATGGATTTCTAAACAGGAACTATGGGTTTGTTGTCAACAGTGTCCAATGGAATAAGCATGGCACACTGCAATAAGAAACACTGGGCACCCGTTACACATTGCAACACAGACTACCATAATATATTGTGGGAATGGGTATCTATTTGCTGTCTTTAAGGGAATTCATGATTCACATGTTCTTAATCACTGGAGAGACAAGGATGGGACATTACTTCAGGAAAATAGCAAAATTTAGTTAGCTTTAATTCAGACCACTGAATAAACACATTAATCTGAATAAGAATAAAGTGTAGATCAGAACCAGATACTGGGAAGAGACATTCTATTAGCATAAATCTTCTTGAGGGTAGGCAAATGTAAAGCAGATGCCTTTAGTTAGTAGTGTCCTGGAATAATAACTTAGCAGCCAACCATTCAAAGATTTTGCTACTTGTTGTCTTGTGTCAGGTCACTACTACTGTTTCCGTTTCTACAGAGCACCTTCATTAGCTTTCCTCACCCTTGATCCAGCTATTTTGATGGGAAAAGTCCTAGCTCACTGGCTGAGCACCTGCTGCTTGCTTTGTAGGTAAAAAGGCTGCAGGTTCAATCCTCAACATCTCTAGGTAGTGCTGAGAAATCCTGAAATCCTGCAGTTATGTTGCCAGTTAGTGTAGGCCTGTGATGACGAACCAGCGGGCCTCCATATGATGTTGTTGGACTCCAACTCCCAACAGCCCTACCCAACATGGCCCCATGGTCAGGGACGATATCTGTGTTGTAACCATCAGCAAGGGTCACAGGTTGCACCTCTGGGGTAGACGACACTGGCCTACACGGCCCTGACACAGTATAATGCAGCCACAACATCTGACACCTATCCATTTTTTGGACATTTCCCTAGTCAGCCCCTTAAGATGTCACTTATAAGTAAAATGGTGGGCTTCGTATTTGTAAGCCTGTAATGTTTACATTACAATCCCCTTTGCTTGGTCCCAGCTCCTGCCAACCTAGCAGTTCGAAAGCATGTCAAAGTGCAAGTAGATAAATAGGTACTGCTACAGCGGGAAGGTAAACGGCGTTTCCGTGTGCTGCTCTGGTTTGCCAGAAGTGGCTTTGTCATGCTGGCCACATGACCCGGAAGCTGTACGCCAGCTCCCTCGGCCAATGATGTGAGATGAGAGCGCAACCCCAGAGTCGGTCACGACTGGACTTAATGGTCAGGGGTCCCTTTACCTTTACCTTTAATGTTTACATTACAATCCCCTTCTAGGTCAGATCCACTATACATTCACACACACCCAACATTTCTCCAATGAAAATAGACCTCCCATTTCATAATGATAATTTTACTATTTATACCCCACACATCTTACTGGTTTGCCCCAGCTTCCAACACATATAAAAACATCATAAAATATAAAGCATTAAAAAACCTTCCATATACAATTTCAGACAGCTCAATGTTTCCCCAATGAAAATAGGGACGACCTAAGGAAAAGTGGGACATTCTGGGATCAAATCAGAAATCAGGATGGTGTCTCTAAATCAGGGACATCCCTGGAATTTTAAAAAAAAATCTCACAGCTACACAAAACCATTCCACAGTATCGCTTGTTCTTTAAGAGCTGGTATAATAAATCTGCAGCTCCTTTCTGAAGCATAGAATTCTTTCCCTGGGTGGACTGAAATTTTCTGCAGGATTATAGCAGGGCTTGATTCCCACCTATAAATCAGTAATAGGACCTAGTACTGTTGGACTTGTGTTGGGAAGACCTTTTTTGGTCTGTAGAATAATCAGGTTCTCTCTCTTTTCCTTTTTAAAACAAAATAGCCTGGATATTTATTTATCTGCAGTGCTTATTTTCCACAAGGTTGTAGGGGAGTAAACATTTCACAGAAAAGGGTTTAATACATGTGCAGGTTATCAGTTTTCAAGCGTTTATCATAGGCTCAGTGTTTCATTTAATAAATAATTGACAAATTTTTGCATGTGGAGACCTTTTAACCACCCCCAAGAAATCAATTCAGACAAGACTCAAATTTTGGTTTGGTTTCTGGCAGAATTTAGGCCACAAATTTATTGATTACAATCAAGTGAGGGGTTGCATAGGCTCTGGTTTGACTAGCTACCTGCACCCTTGCAGGCAGCGCCGACTCTGGGCACCAACCATAAGCCAGCCTTGGGTGAACACCTGGGACAGTGGCAAGCAGGAGGGTCTGCTAGGCCTCCACCCAAATGTCCCCTAGACTCAGGCTCAGGGCACAACCCCTCACAGGAAAGACCAACCATGAGTCCGTGGATTCCTTTAGAGGAATACCCAACGCATAGGGATGGCTAGGCATCCTGGCACCCCTATCCACCTGAACCAGAGCCTGTATGCAACCTTACAAGTTGTGATGATTTGCTACGCAGCAGGCGAAACCCAAGTGGCACCAGCCAATCATCCAAGAGGGGAAACACACAATGGCATAGCAAGGTCAAATGCAAGCCCTAAATATAGGGAGAGGTGGGTGGGTGTTCCGATGCACAGAGCCCAAAAGAGGAAGCTCAGGGACACGTGCATGGGCTTAAATAGAGGTTCCCTCGATCGCTTTGACTGGCATCCCTCTGGTCCAATTGCACCCAGGGTAGAGGGACCACCAATAGGGTGTTGTGGCTATCCAAACGTGCCCACCCACAACACTGGGTCTGGTTGCCAGGTCGCACCGCAACAAGTGCCCTCTTGTTAGGGACCCGATATATCATTAGTCAAAGGATGACAAATGGCTGATGCCCTATTCTTAAATTAAAGAAGGATTTATTGAAAGCTGCATGTTAATCAAGAAACATCCTGGTGTTTCCTATTATAATATCTAATTAGGTTTTTCATTTAGCCCATTTAAACACAGCTGCTGTAGCACTGATGCACATTTATTTGGGTAAAGAGCTTTAGATAAACGAGTAGAGACTTCATACTGTACATGAAAACAGGACAAAAATGTGTGTCTTTGTTCCATTTGAGATTCCTGAGTTGGACTAGATGACCCTCAAGATACCTTCCAACCCTACAATTCTATGATTCTGTGATTTGTGCTATGTAGGATACTGCCTGGGCTATTGTATCAGAATGGCTTTCCTGCCATTAGTGAGGGCAAATATGCTGGCTCTTGAGTCTTCTTCAATGGCATCCAGGCTACACCTTAGCTTATGCTAAAATGGACATATTGCCATGACTTTTTAAAGAAAATTAGAAGTATGTGAGGGGAAGTAATGTCCCATTATTGACACCCTTACATGTTGCCAAAAACGGGGCCACAGATTTGCATAGCATTTCAACATGCTTATTTATATGTATCATTACAAATTTAGAAATAATTGCTATAACTGAAGTAGAAATAAAATAGAGTTCATTCTAACGGGGATGATGGTGATCTGTGTGCCTCACCAGTGTGCTGTACAAGTGCTAACTGTTGATGGGCATTTTCAAAGCCCTTCCTGCTCTCCCTTCTTTTGATTCTTTATTTTATTTTTATTTTAAAAACCATTTGGACTGGGCAGCCCTTGGCTAGCACATGGCTAGCTAACTTGAAACTTTTTTTATTTTATTTTTTTAAAAAACTCCAACAAAGTCAAATGGAAGTATTTAATCAAACCAGTAGAAGTTGGTGTAGAAGCATGTAATATGTTAAGCCCCATAGAGCACTCTGCTGCCCCTCTCTGAGTCTGTTCTTTTTAAACAAACAAACAAACAAACAAACAAACAAATTTCCATTTATAACAAATATACATTTCAACAATGATTCAACACTAATTCTAACATTTCAAACCTCAACTTCCCTTCCCCTCTTTCTGCAGTTCCTTAAATTTACTTTCATCATTCCCTGTATATTCCAAATTGTTTTGACTTATTCTTTTATTCATCTGTTTTCACATCTGTTTTAGAAACTGCAAGTTTTTACACTAGTCCTGCTAATGTCTTAATCTGTTTGCAATTTGTTTGTAAGTATTCATTCTTCTTTCATTGGGACTTCTTCTTTCCATTTTTGGGTGAATATCATTCTTGCAGTTGTAGTTGCATACATAAATAAATTTCTAAATTGTTTAGGTAGCTCTGATCCCATAATCCCCAAAAGAAAAGCTTCTGGTGTTTTTTATTTTTTACAAATGTGATCTTAAATATCATTTTCAATTCAATATATATCATTTCCCAGTAAGCTTTAACCTTATTACAAGACCACAACATATGGGAAAGGCACCTTCTTCTTCTTTACATTTTCAACACTTATTTCAATTTTGATTTATACATTTTTGCCAATCTACTAGGTGTTAGGTTCCATCTATATAACATTTTCATATAATTTTCTCTTAAATAATAACATGCTATAAATTTTATATCCTTATTCCACAATTGTTCCCATGCCTCCATTTCTATGTTATGACCAATAGCTATTGCCCAATGTAACACTGAAGATTTCACTTGTTTGTGCTTTGTATCCCATTCCAGTAACATCTTATACATTTTAGACATCACTTTAACATTACAGTCTAACAAGTCTTTCTCTAGTTGAGATAATTGTCCCCCAAACCCCTGTTTCATATCCTTTTTAAATACTTCATTCAAATGATGATATTGTATACCTGTTGTTGACATTCCTTAAAAACCCTTAAACTCTTTTAATTTAATTTCTCCACCCCCCTGTCTTAACAAATTTTGATAGGTTACCCAATTTTCCATTATATTCTTCTTCTTCGCCGCTATGGCTTCCAATGGTGTGGGAGTGATTCTGGGGTTGATGTCGGCAAACCGCAGGAGAGCTGTCAAATGTAAAAGGTTATTGCGTGCAATGCTGGCAAGCCACATTGCACGTCAGTATAAGCACACACATATCTATAGGTTAGGTCATTAGGACAGAGCAGGGCAGCAGGTCACCACAGGACTGGGCAGAGGTGGGGAGAACAGGATGGAACTGGTTTGGGCAAGTTGTAACAGGGGAAGCAGGTCCAAGCCAGAGAGGTTGAACCCAGGTCGGGAGGAAAACAATGGAATGGGGAGGAGGTTTTGGGAGGCTAGCAGCAGTCACAAGATTAAGGGGAGGGGGATGTGTAAAGAGCGCACATGAGACAAGGAGGTGTTTGAGGGATACGTGAGGATCAGGCACTTCCCTTATGGAGGGAAAATTGGGTGTTGGCAGGATGTGACACATGGGGAAGTTCCACCTTTTCTGGGATGTCCTGGCTGTCATTGGAGGAGGACTGCACTGGTTGTTAATGATTTACTTGGTTACAAAATCTCAATAAAAGGGGGCTCCTGCTTCTGCTCTGGGTCACCCCCCCCCGGAATTTACTACCTTTGTGTTGCGTCTTGTTTGCCACCTCAACACAATGGTGAAAGCCAAAGTAGTGTTTTTGTCTTCAATAATTTTTTATATTTATCCCATACTCTGTATAATTTTTTCCTAATTATATGGATTGTAAATAATTTATGTACTTTCACCTTTTCATACCACAAATATGCATGCTGGCCAAATATATTATCATGACCTTCCAAATCTAGAATATATGGATTCTTCAATAACAACCATTATTTCAACTTTTTTTTCCTTAAAAGGAAGTATGGAAATAAAGAAATATTTTCTCAGTGGAGAAAATTAGACAATGGGGATGTTAATATTGAAATTATCTATCAAAACATTTGGAAAAATAAATTTCAGGAATTATTAGAGAATGGACTGAAAATAAAGCCACATGTACCCTATTTTCATTGTTTAGATCTATAGTGCATCCAGCTGGAAGGTAGTTTTGGTCACTCAAGAGAAATATTGCAGAGCTGAAGAAGAAACAGAAAATGGTAGATTAAATGACAAGAGGGTTGGAAAAACTTCCTAAAGATGGCAAATCATGAATGATATATATCTGTCAGTGGCTATTAGCCATAACAAATGAGACCTGCAACAATGTTGTAATGTATAGTGCTTATCTTCAAAGCTCCAACCAACCATTGCATAATTTTCCATTTCCTTCAACTGTCAATTAGTACTTCATAGTCACTGAACATATTAAGCCTGGTTTTGTGCTTTTCTCCTGCCTCTTTGGATCCCCCCTCCCAAGCAAGATTGACCAACTTGATGTCCTCCATATTTTCCTGGACTATAACTTCCATCAGCCTCAGGCAGCATAGGTAATGGCAAGGGATTATGGGAGTTGTAGTCCAGCAACATCTGGAGCAGCATCACATTGGCTAATGTTGCCCTATATTTTTTTGCATTTGTTTAAACCTTGGTAAAGTCTTCCCATATCTCTCTTGTGTGTGCATGGAGCTATTTTGGCTACATAAGGACTCACACGTGGAGAATGCTTTCATAGTGTATAAGATAGATAATAATGGCCTTTCTCTGACAAAACAGGCTTCTGGTTGACTTCACAGGATGGCCTAATTGTGGGTTTTACAGGCATTTGGTTGACCAGCACTGGAGACAGAATGATGGATCAAGTAGAACTTTGGCATTTGGTAACTCGTGAGAAATTGTCTTTAATGACTGTACCCGCCGCTTTGTAACCCGAGGAGTGAATACAGCATTTTTTTTCATAGAGAAAAAAGCTCCTCCAGCTTTTGTAAATTGGTAAAGTGAAGCTCCAAATTATTGTGGCAATAAAAACATGCCTAGACCTTTCCCCCTCCACTTAACTCAGATGATACATGATCCACCCAATATCTCCCCTTTCTCCCTATGGAAAGAGATGCAAGCCATTTCTTTCATGTCGCCACTGGCTGATGTAAGTGAGAAAGATCACCTCATCCGCTCTCCTTCAGCTTTCAACAGCTGGCTTTGTAACTCTTGTTCCTCTTTCTTCCTTGCTGTGGAAAGGGGACATTGTTACTTTATGGTTTCACCACAGAGCTGGCAATTATTTCTGACTTTATTCTTAAGTGAAGTTAGAGCCAATCTTCTCACCAAGAAACCCTTTGCGGACTAAACAAAACCATGAATATCCTTTGTTCAAGGGGAAGGGTTGCAGCTCTGTGGTTGAGCGTCTGCTGTATGCAGAGGGTCTTAGTTCAATCCCCAGAATCGCCAGGTAGGACTGGGAATGAACCCTGGAGAGCTGCTGCCAGTCAGTGTAGATAGTGCTGAGCTACATGGACCAATGGGCTGATTCACTAGAAAGCAGCTTCCCATGTTCTTAAATATCAGCTTTGTGTTTTTGTCAGGAATACTGGGAAGGAAAGAGTTAAACTCCCCCCCCCCAAGCACCCATAGGTCAGAGGCTGCTTAGTCTTCTCCCTGCCTTTTACTCACAAACAAGTAATTGCATTCACAGTAATTGTGTTAACATCTAGCATGCCCCTCACCCAAATGCTTATACTGTTATAAACCCTAGAAATTAATAAATGGTAGGATTTTGATTATTTGGAATATTGAAGGGAAGACTGCAAGCCAGTGGCCAAATACAGGCTAAGCTTCCTTTCCTAGGCAGGGCCCATCAGGGCCAGGCAGAAAGTTGCCAGGGTAACTGGGTGTGAAGTGACAGGAAAAGAGAGTATTTAGCAAGGTGTGCTGGGAAGAAGAAGGGAAAGAACAAGGAGAGATCCATTTGGGGCAGGCTGGCTGGAGGCTGGCTGGCTGGGAGAGGTGCCTTTGACTCCTGTTCTGCACTGCTGTGAGGAACAAGCCCTGCTTGAGATGACCATGCTGTAAGAGCTGGACTCCCTCCATGCAGACTGAAGGTGTAAATAGGTGACTAAACCATATTTCTTAAAGCTATGACTGTCTCTGGCACGCCTTCAGTTCTCTAAAGGAGCAGAAACCCTGGGTGAGTGCCTGGAAACATTGCTACCTTGCTACCACTCAGCAGAGGGTAGGGGTACCACCCAACTTTTGCAACAATATTTTATGAACAAGCCATGTGCAACCAAGACCAGAGGCTTAATTCTCCACTGGCTGCCTGAATAGGGAAAAAGACTGGGGGGAAGGGGATGCTTAACCCTTCCCTTATTTGTTGGTTTCCTCTTGAGCACTCCCAGCTGCCTTAAGTCCCACCAATGTTCTAGAGCAGTGTTTCTCAAGCTATCTGATGTGGTGGACAGGCAATTCCCCCACCACCCCCAATGTCCGGGGACCAGTACCGTAACTGGTCCTGGAAGAAGGGTCTTACCCAATCTGGGCTGTGGTGGAATCAGTGGGGACCAGACAATGGCCCACGGACCACCACTTTGAAGTAGTACTGTTCCAGAACCACCTTTAGCTTGGAAACACAGGTCAGGAACTCTGCAGGGAACTTATAGGAAGAGAGAAGTTTCAATTGTTACGTGGGTGGCAAAGGAAGAATGAGAACACTCCCTTCCTTCTAGTTCTTTCTCTGCACTAATTGCTCCCTTCCTTCCAAGCAGTTTTTGTTATGGAGGAGGGACCGTCATGTTTTTATTGCACATGAAATTGCTGTGCTCCTTAATGATCTGCTGCTTACTCTAATGCATATGTTATGGCACCTCTAAGATTATCACCTCTGAATATCAAGAAATGCAATGTTTCAGAGAGTCATGGATTCCTCTACAGAAAATGGTCTTCATCGGAATGACATTTTCCAGGCTGGCTCAAGATTTCACTGAACTAATGCTGCATTCCTTGGACTGTGGCCAATATTCTCTGTCCGCTGGCAAATGAGTGAATACTAATGCTATGGAACAAAGGAATACAATGCAACAGATTGCACTATCTATTATGCAGCAGAAGAATCCACAACCTGCTTATGCATTCTCTTGACCAATAATATTAATCGGACACAAAACATTTTGTCAGTGGAACTTGTATACTGCTAAGTGCTTTTAAATTAGTGCTACATTGGACACAGCCCATAACAGAGAAAAGGTTCAAGGAACCAGCTGAAAAGTTGTACAATTTGCCTTAGCTGTGCATTTATCATTTTGCTCATAACAAAAGTAGGATAAGACATTCAGACCAAGGTTCAGCACAACTTCCTCGTTTCATTACATTTTAAAAGATGCAGGTGAAACTCGGTAAATTAGAATATCGTCGAAAAGTGCATTTATTTCAGTAATGCAACTTATTGTTTTTTATTTTTATTTTTACAAACGCTTTTTTGAAATTCCACAGTAATAAAACAAATAGTTACAATAATACAAAAATAAACATCGCTATTACATTTCATTAATTACATTCCATTATAGTTGACCCACCTAAAGACAAATAATTGCAATTACAACAAATAAAGGCTTGACATATCTTGCTTTGCATGTCATGCATCTATCTCATATATTGGTTTCACCTTTTAAGTTGCATTACTGAAATTAATGCACTTTTCGATGATATTCTAATTTTCCGAGTTTCACCTGTAATCTCTTTCTCCCAACAAATAGCCAAGGGTGATACCAAAGGGAAGACTTGACTCATGAGTTTTACATTTTACAAGAATCCAAGAGGGCAGTGCAATTTTTCTCACTTCTTCCTCTCCATTAGGAGTTGAACATGTTTCGGATGCGGTCTAGTGTTATATGCCCTCTAGCAAGTGAGAGGGAGATAAAGAACTGCAGTTAGGAGTTATTACTCACAAGGGGCAAACATGGCTGAGCATGAAAAGAGGGGCTGGCGATATATTGGCCTGAAAATAAGCACAAAAAGTTAGAAGAACATATTTACCCCAAAGTCAAAAGTACGGTATGTGGGTGTATTTTAGGGTCAACTGTATGGACTGCCTGCATCCCTCAATGAAGGTTAGAAAGTAGCTAAGCCTTTTCAACAACAGCTGGGAATGAATTCCCACAAAATCTGCAATGGGCTGTAGGAGTTCTGAAGAAACAAATGTTCCTTGCTTTGTTTGTACAGTGGTACCTCGGTTTATGAACACAATTGGTTCCGGAAGTCTGTTCATAAACTGAAGCGTTCATAAACTGAAGCGAACTTTTCCATTGAAAATAATGGAAAGTGGATTAATCCGTTCCAGACGGTCCGCAGAGTACTTAAACTGAAGCGTTCATAAACTGAAGCGAACTTTCCCATTGAAAGTAATGGAAAGTGGATTAATCTGTTCCAGACGGGTCCGCGGAGTACTTAAACTGAAGCGTTCATAAACTGAAGCATGGGTGTAATTGGTTCCGGAAGTCTGTTCATAAACTGAAGCGTTCATAAACTGAAGCGAACTTTCCCGTTGAAAGTAATGGAAAATGAATTAATCCGTTCCAGATGGGTCCACAGTGTTCATAAACCGAAAATTTATAAACCGAGGTGTTCATAAACCGAGGTTCCACTGTATATAGAAGCACAGAGTGCTGTCACTGTAGTAATGAGCAATCACAGTGAAGCATTGCCTTAGGGCTCAACCACACTTACCTTTTGCCCAGCTCTTTCAGGCAAAGGTCTACGCTTTAACACTCCATTTCATTCACTCACAAACACACATACACAATATGTGTGCACGCGGGCGTGTGTGTCCCTATCCCTCAGCTTTCCTGCAAAAAAAACCCTGTCTTTAAAGCTGAATGGGAGCAAATGTCAGTTCAGGTTTTCTGTGGATTGGTGTTTGCTTCAATTGAGATCTAAAGAGTGGGTTTTCAGAGAAAACCAAAGCTTCAGAGAAAAAAAGGGGGGGCATTTGGACATGGAATTTTTAAGGGTGGACCCTAGAAAGAGCATAGGAAAGGTAAGTATGTATAAGCCCTTAATTATTATGGGCTGGAGTCAAGGTTTCATTCTTTAGCTTGAGCTTATGGTTGTTTTCATTTTCCTTTGCAGATGTGTATTAGCTTATTCCTCAATAAACAGCTTCTTGTCCCATCATACAAAAATGAGTAGCCCTGCCTTATATATTAAATAAGAACTTAGCAGTGGTGTTGAGAAAAATCAGGTAGATATTCCATCCTGTGGGAGAAATGAGAAATTTAATCCACAAACAGAAGAATTGTAGCAATATGTGGAAAGACTGGGCCACTCTTTCCTTGCTAATGAAATCACTGAGGGTGACAAACAAAAGAAAATCTTCTCCAGTGCTTGTGAGAGTCAAACTTACTTCCCTTTAAGAAGTTTGGTGCAACCACAAAAGGCAGAGGATAAAAGTTTGGCATACTGTAGTTGCAAAAGATCTTGTCTGGCTACTATGCTCCAAGGCAAAGCATAAATGTGGAATGTTTCAAATGTCAAAAGAGGAGGAGGAAGGAAGGTCAATCAATATTGGAGTATGTACCAGTAGCTGATTTCAAAAAGCTCACTGAACACTGTTCTTTCTCTCATTCAGATTGGTTGGAAGTGTGTCCCAGGAATTCCACAAGCTCAAAAGCTATCTACAACAAACTTTGTCTGATTTTTCATAGGAAAAAGGCATGGAGGGTGTATGCTAGAGGTGTACAAAATTAGGCATGGTGTAAGGATTTTCTCCATATTGCATAAGAAGATTCAGGGCGAAAAGAGGGCACTTCTATTATGCCCACTCTTACTTACCTTTTCTCCAAACTGAAAGCCCCAAATGTTGTAACATTTCCTCATAATGGATTTACTCCAACCTTTCAAACATGTGGGTTGTTCTTTTCTGAACCTTTCTAGTGCTATATATCCTTTTTTGAAGTGTGACAGCAAAGTACTTCCATTGCAATTGCACCATTTATTTGCAGAATTGCATCATGATATCAGCAGTTTTATTTTCAATCACTTTCCTAATGATCCCTAACAAGGCATGTGCCTTTTTCACAGCTGTTGCACACAAGGCCGACATCTTCATTGAGCCATCCACTACAATCTCGTTCCTGATCCATTCATTAGAGTTTACTATCAGGATCCTATTAATTACCTTTGTAGCATTTTCCATAGTATTGACTGATTTCTAGTTATGCATTAACAGGAGCCTCTGTTTCTGTTAAATGTTATTCTCCTGTGATGACAACCTTCCTTAATTATTCTGTATCACTTTCTGTATGCCTCAGAGTGCCATAACCACATCTATAAAGACTTGTGTTCTCTCTCCTCCCGGAACCACCATCTTACCTCCACTGAATTCACTGACTTAAAATGCCAGGTAATTAAAACATGATACATCACTACATGGCACATTCAGAGGGGGTAGAAACTGGTAAGGAAAGCCTATGAGGAGAAATGATGGGGCCAGACTTTTGGATTATAGCAAGGCAACAGGGCCGTCCCTATCAATATGTAGAGTGAGGTAGCTACCTTGGGCAGCAGTGGCAGACCCCTGACTATTCCTTGTGAGCCTCCTAGCTGTGCCCTTCTGTTAGTTGATAGAGCTGTGTGTCTCACATAGCCTGCTCCCCCCATCTCCATAACTAGTCTGCTGCCCTCAAACCATAGCTTAGTGGGGTCAGCAACCTTTTTCAGCCGTGGGCTGGTCCATCGTCGCATCGTCCCTCAGACCATGTGGTGGGCCGGACTATATTTTGAAAAAATAAATAAAAACGAACGAATTCCTATGCCCCACAAATAACCCAGAGATGCATTTTAAATAATAGCACACATTCTACTCATGTAAAAACACACTGATTCCCGGACCATCCACGGGCCAGATTGAGAAGGCGATTGAGCCGCATCCGGCCCACGGGCCTTAGGTTGCCTACCCCTGGCTTAGTGGTAGAGCACCTGCTTTTCATATGGAGGGCTCTAGATTCAATTCCCAGCACCTCCAATTTCTGAAAGTCAATATCTGAAAACCTGGAGAACCACTGTCAATTAGTGTAGCATTGAGTTTGCTCAATGGCCAAGAGGTCTGACATGATTTTAAGGCAGCTTCCTATATTCCTATGGCCTCCTTGAGGCTTTAAATAGTTGGTATTTATTGCAGGTTTGCAATTTAGGATTTGCCACTGTTGTTTTATCAATAGAACACTTTTGTGTAGAAAGGTGGATTAGCATATATATATATATATATATATAAACAAACAGTTTTCTACCTAGCTGCTGTCATGTTTATTGGGACGATGCATGAAGTACTCCATGATAGATGGAGTGATATGAATTGAAGTAGAGTTTTGAAAAATAAAAATAAAAAAGACCTGAGCTGATATAGAAATAAATTCCACATACGCTGTGGATCAGACACCATCCTTCCTTTTCTGCTGCTTTTTTTTTATTGAAGTACCATCTGGAATGGGAAATTTAATATCCTGGTTTCAGAGTTCTTGGCAGGTGTATTGCAATCCCTAATAGAACACTAACTGTTTAGTGACCCTTTTCTCCAACATGCTAAAAGAATAAATTACGACTGTCAACATGTTCCAAGATGGAGCATTTTTGACTCCTGCCAAGATGACAGGGGAGGGGGAAAACCGTACTTTGTGTTAGAGATGCATTTTGAAGCTCAGCAAGACCACAGGTGCCTGTCTTGGCCATTGCTATTCGTATTGCATCACAGAGGACCAGATTAGATGTCAGCTTGTCTTGTCTGATTATAAAAAAACCCTCTGAGGTGCCTCCTATGAATGCAGTGTTCAATCCAGACAGTCACACATGACATGGGAATATGCAAGTTAGATTATTTGGTATTTCAGGTTTTTGCTATTTTAACCTGGAAATATATATTGCACAGTGTGGGACAAAGACACCCAGAAGATGAACTGATTACAGTTTTGCCAGTTAATCCAGATTTCCTGTTCCCACAGGCCAAGCATTTAGCCCATTATGTGTATAATCAGGAAGCATTTTCATTTGAAGGTACACAGATGGGGGGCACTTGGGAGAAACTGAGGCAAGGGGGAGCTGACACATTCTTATTGCAAGGGCCTTTTTAATTCTTAAAACTTTTAAAACATTATTGACATAACAAAGCCTTGACATTTTTTTTGCCTCAGAGGTTTGTGTCTTTGTCAGCTGCAAAAAAGAGGATATTTTCACTCTAATAAGAATAATAATATGGGTTGAGACATGTAAACATAAAATAATATTTTAAAAGTTAAATTACCCTGCGACACTGAATTTGGAGAAACACATTTAACTATACTGTACATTTCTAAACCTGCTTCTCTCATCCTTAATGTAGTGGTTTAAGATGGTAAATAATTAATTGCTTCACAGCTTTTCTGGCTACTTTCATTATAAAATTCATTAAATCATGCATCACTACCCAGTTAATAACAAAAGGTTAACCAAGGTCATGCTAAGCTTCAGTCCATCAAGAAAAGGAAGAAATGTGTCCCATATTCAGCTCATTGTTAGCTTGAACAGATTCCAGGCTGGGAAACAACTTTCTACTAAGCAACAGAATTTAGGGCAGGGGGGGAATGAAAGCTCTTCCAAACTGGGATGTGGACGATTCCAGTGAAGTGTGTGATCTGCTGTGATGGCTTTCTTAAATACTACAATAATTTATGCTGTGTATTATCAGCAGGTAGTTGGATCAAGGCGTTCTGGTAATATCCTTGCAAGCCACTTAAATGCTGATACCTGATATTTAAGCTCTCAGGGAAAGGGCATGTGCGTGTATTAACATTTTTGGTTCAGTGGGCAAGGCTTTGAAGAGAGCATTAGCTATTTATATTTATTTTTGTAACGCTCACCCTGCCAAACTGTTGCAATAGTCCCCAGGATAGCTTCGGTTCAGATTCACTGCACACGGTAGCGCTTATAAGCAGCGAACACACAGTCCCTTTTAGGTACAGATAGCTTCAATGACACACAGAATGGCTTGTACTTTCATTGCTTAGGGGGCATTGCATGGACAGGTGGAGTCCCCCCCCCCCCAACCCCAGGCGACCCCTGAGCGGAATAATGACACAAGACAACATGCTATGGGATTAAAATTGACCACAACTTTATTAAGATTCAGATGTAGGGAGACCTTGGCTCAGGCATTGGGCATTTATCCTTCCCAGTCCCCAGCCGGGGATCTGGGAGACATCAGGGTTATCCGGAATGTGTGGGGATTGGGCTGGCTCTGGAGAACATATGCTCAAGCAGAGAGTCCACCCCCTGTTTTGCCCCGTTGGAGGGGAGAGCAATGACAACCTCTCAGTGTATGGCCCTTTAACAGGGAACCCTGGGATCACCACCACAAGGGGTGTGTGTGGATCACCACTTCACACACACACACCCAATTTAGGAAGATAGACTAAAGGATTCCTCCCAAGGCCTGAAACCGCCAAAGTTGTGACGTATTGCTACGGGAAAGGCAAAACCTGCCAATGCAGGGAAATTCCTTTCCGGCCCTTCTACAGCGACCCTGCTGTAGCAGCCCCTGTGTACCTGTGGAGAAGAGATTAACCTGCAAAAGAAGACTTAACTGAGGGAGGGCAGGGTGGGAGAAGCTCTGGAGCCAACTGATGCTTCGCAGGTAAGGTTCACCTTCTGTTGTGTGGGCAGGGTGGTCCCTCCCTCTACCTGGCCGATCCCCTGGCAACGCCTTCCCAGGCGAGACAGGGCAATTGGCTGAGGTAGGTGGAGACCTCCAAGCATCCAGCCTTAGGAAGGGCGAAGCCAGCCTGTACTACTAGGAGCCGCTCTGAGATTTGGGGGGGCTGTGCGTGACCATACAAAAGGCACTCCCCATTTGATGTGGGGAGCGGTCATTCTTGGTATGGCAAGGAGAGGCCAGAGTTACATTGCTATACTGCAAGGCAACTACAATCTCATTAGAGGAAGCAATGAGCAGATATCAGTTAGGCACCCGTGCATTGCATTCATATATGAGTTATTTATAGTCAAGGATAGCCAGGCCACAGTGGTTCACCCATTGATAACCTCATGATTTGACTCCTGTGGTGTGCTGAATGTGCTTGGTTCTGAAGCATCTGCTAGTGGAGAATGTAGTGGCTCAGATACTTAGAGGGAACCCCAGCTTTACACATCCTTCATTGGGTTGAAAGATCTGCACTGACTGACTATTAGCTACCACGTCAAGTTCAAGATTTTGCTGCTGATATCTAAAGCTGCAAATACCTTGGGACCAGGATAGCTGGAGCGCCTCTCCTGCTAAAGCTGAATTTTAAGATCTTATATAAAACAAAGAGGCTAGATGCACCTCTGTGGGGAAGGAGCTAATTGTAATTGTCAGTTGTCCAGGGTGGCTGTCTACCAGCTCCATCTGGTACACAGGCTGAGACCCTACCTGCCTGTAGACTGTCTCGCCAGAGTGGTGCATGCTCTGATTATCTCCCGCTTGGACTACTGCAATGCGCTCTACGTGGGGCAAGGGCGTACCCACCATGCGGCAAGTTAGGGCAGCTGCCCTACTCTAGAAGCAGGGCTGGTGGGCAGAGGCGGAGCACAGCCCGGCGGAGCGCGAGTTCGCACCCTCCCTCCAGCTCCCCGGCGCGCCCTCAGGCAAGGCCAAGCGCGGCGGGGAACCAGGGAGCGCGGCGCGGTGGGCGGGAACGCCGAACTCGCGCTCAGCTGGGCTGGGCTCCGCCTCCGCCCACCAGCCCTGCTGCTAGGGAGGGGCACAGCCCGGCGGAGCGCGAGTTCGCCGTTCCCGCCCGCCGCGCTGCGCCCTCCCTCCAGCTCCCCGTCGCGCCCTCTGGCAAGGCCAAGCGCGGCGGGGAACCAGAGAGCGCGGCGCGGCGGGCAGGAACGCTGAACTCGCGCTCTGCTGGGCTGGGCTCCGCCTCCGCCCACCAGCCCTGCTGCTAGGGAGGGGCACAGCCCGGCGGAGCGCGAGTTCGCCGTTCCCGCCCACTTTGTGGCCCCTCCCCTTCCGTGCCTTGGCCCCTCCCCTTGCCCCCCCCTAGTTTTGATCCTGGGTACGCCCATGACGTGGGGCTACCTTTGAAGGTGACCCGGAAACTGCAATTACTCCAGAATGCGGCAGCAAGACTGGTGGTTGAGAGTGGCCGCCGAGACCACATAACACTGGTCCTGAGAGATCTACACTGGCTCCCAGTACGTTTCCGAGCACAATTCAAAGTGTTGGTACTGACCTTTAAAGCCCTAAACGGTCTCGGTCCTGTATACCTGAAGGAGTGTCTCCACCCCATCGTTCAGCCCGGACACTGAAATCCAGCGCCGAGGGCCTTCTGGCGGTTCCCTCATGGCGAGAAGTGAGGTAACAGGGAACCAGACAGAGGGCCTTCTCAGTAGTGGCACCCACCCTGTGGAACACCCTCCCAGCAGATGTCAAGGCAATAAGCAACTATTTTACTTTTAAAAGACAACTGAAGGCAGTCGTGTTTAGGGAAGTTTTTAGTGTTTGATGCTGTATTGTTTTTAATATTCGGTTGGAAGCCGCCCAGAGTGGCTGGGGAAACTCAGCCAGATGGTTGGGGTATAAATAATAACTAATAATAATAATAATTATTCTTTAGTTAAAATGCCTTTACGTTATAGTGTCTCCAGCCTCCACTCCATCTCCCCTCAACTGTGTGCTGTGCAGCATAGCATTCTGCTATTTTATTAATTAATTTATATCCTGTTTATCTGACAAATGGCTTCTAAGCTGTTTACAAGTATTAAATGATTTAAAAAATATCCACACCTAATTAAAATGCAGAATAAAACCATCCCAGCAAAGCATTTAAAACATCTATAATAAAAATATATAATAAAACAAACTTGTTAAATGGCATAAGAATTAAACATGTTAGCAGAGCAATTACATCAGGGACGAGCTGAAGGTGGCCATCGCTACAGCAGCATTGTCCCATAGTACTGTGCTGGCACAACACTGTGGGCCCTGTGTACGTTCCCAGAACAACAGCACAGAGTGTTCTGTTATGTCAGATGTATCTATGGTGGAATCACTGAAAACTTTTTAAAGGTTCTGATAGGGTTCATTTCAGCATTCTGTGAGTGCTATAGATTGATTAATTATACAATGTGCAAAGAATGCCGTGTTAATTGGTGGTGATTTTACTTTTTAATGTAAATTGGCCAAGAGTGTTTCTCAACATCATTAATTAAATGCCTACATTTTATGTCAAAGGCAGAAAAGCTCTTATTCCTCTACTTTTATGTAGGTCTGCTCAGAGAACTGATCTGATTACCATCAACATAAGAACAGGCTGCGGCCACTGCCCCATCTAGGCCAGCATCCTATTCTTATAGTAGCCAACATGTGAATGAGAGGAGCGAGCTGGACCCACTGACTGTACCCTGACTACCAGAGCTAGCCCAAAGTGTCTGCCTCGGGTGGCAAAAATGCAAGAGGCAGTGCTCCACCTGTCCCACTGCTTCCCGCCACCGAGAGGAAGGTGCAATGGCACATGGAATTGCTACTTGTCTTCCCTGTCCCTGGGCGGAGAAGCTGAACAAGCAGCAATGCATTTGAGAAGTGCCCTGGCTCTCACTGAGTTTGGTGGGAGCCAAGGTGTTCCTGTGTGCCACGTTGCAGATTGTTTCCCCACCTGGGTTGGGGTAGTGCCCTGGTGACAGAAGGCGATGCACAGTGAGGGGCAGAAGGTTTTGCTTCAGGTAGCGAAAAGGGACAGATCGCCCCTGCTGACCACCTTTATTGAGTGAGAAGTCTCCAAAGAACCTAAATGTTGACTGCATAGGTTCTGATTGTGTGATCTGTACCCTGAAAGCTTGAACAGCTGCATGCTCTGTACACATGACTAGTTCAATGTGTGGAGCTTGGGCAGGGCTAGGGGAAACCGGAACAATTCCAGTCTCCCTACCATGTATTAATTGCATGTAGATAGACTACATACTAAGGGGCTTACACCCCTGTGATCACTTTGCTTCACTCACCAGCCTCACCAATCTCCAACTCACAAAAAGAATGCCCCCCATTACACCTCACCCACTGACTCACTTTACACCTTGCCAAAACTCCCCAAAGACTCCATTTAAACTTTGCCAAAACCATCTCCTTGCTCTACACCTTACAAAAACCCTTCTTTAACACCTGACCCTTCCCTGTACGCTTTGCCAAACCTGAACCATCACTTTCCTTTACCTCTGTCTTCCACCGGTGCAGCAAGTCTCAGAAATGTCTCAGCACACTGTAGTTTGCAGAGCCACCTGTTAGTGGCTAAGCAAACTGTAGCTTGATGACAGACTTAATTTTTTATTATATGTAAGAAACATATCTTTATGTGAACAGGAGAATAAATAATTATTACTAAATAAATTACAGTGCAGTCCTATGGAGATGGTTCCCAGTTATGCAGCTATAGCATTGCAGCCTTAATTTTATGACCAGCCATATGTAGAAATGAGAAACAAATTGTATCCCTTAAGAGAATATGAGATATCTTACTTATTTTTACAGACTGTACACATGTTCTGATGGAAGTACAAAGCTAAGAGATGAAGTTTCACAAGGAGAGCTATGTCTTGGGTTTATGACTGACCTTTTCTTTTGACTAAAATGTTACTGTTTTCAAATTCACTGACCAATTGACATCAGCCAATTTGCTCTCCCTGTGCTATGGAATTTTATAGTCCTTCAGATTTCCCTGCAGAGACTGCATTTTCAATTCAGCGGTTCAAGTCATCCAGTATGTTTCTAACAATATAGAGTTTTTTGATGGTTTATTTGACTAAACGATCTTAAAAGTATTTTTAAGAGCCAGCATGGTCTTGAAAGTAGAATGCTGGACTTTGACCTGACAGATTCAGATCAATACTTGCCGTTAGATCACTGATGGCCTTATTTCAATTGCTAAAGCTTCAACGTGTTTCTCATTTTTTAGAGTCTGATGAGGCAGGAACCCTGTAGACAGAATGAGTACTAATCAGGAGAATTCAGTGTTGGTCAGCTCATTAGGAGATATGAGAGCTAACATGCTCTTATACAGTGGGCAGCCTCCAGACAATAATAGGTCAATAATAGCCAGCCAGGGGGTCGAATTTGGCCTGTGAAGCCATTTCCCCCAAGCCATGTCCACCCATCAATGAGCATATGCCACTAGGTGGCATTGCAGTGAATATGCTGGCAACTCAGACTTCTGCAGATACAGTAGCAGGAATCAAGTCCCTGCTCATCAGTTGGTGAGTGGAGAGCTCAATCCTGCTTAATTGTCAGGCGGCAGAGGAACCAACCCCCACGGCAGGTTGCCAGGAATGGATAAGACAAGGAAAAGTCTTCAACATCTGCTTTTTATCCAATATTTACAAAGAGAGGCTTGGGAATGCAGCCTCTTAGAATAATGGTGTTCTCCACCCCCTCCATCTCTCTTCCTCATGCATCATTGCCATAGGTGCTGAAAAATGCCCTCTGCCTTTGAGCTCTCTGCTCTCCCACTTTCAGGGCTTGCTGGGTTCTGGGAGTGGGGGTGAACTGGAATGCTTTCAAAAAGACACTGTGTCTGTCAGCTGTCGCCCTTCTGGTGTTTCTTTCTCCTCCTCTCCCATTATTTCCCAGCTTTCCCCCTCATCTGATCTCCCTCAGACCCCTCTTGTAATTCTGAACTGTCTTCTTCTTCTTTGGAAGGGTCAGGCTGGGGAGGCGGTTTCCACCATTCCTCCTCTGCCCAGTCCCTGACGTTGATCTTGCTTTGCCAGCATGTTTCCTGTGATGAATGCACTGGCATAGGAGAACCTTGAAAAAGGCAGGATCGAACCTTTCACTCATCAGCTGCTTAGTAATGCTTTGCCAGTGTGCTCTATGCAGGTAACACACTAGCAGAGCAAACCCCTGCAGAAAGCAGGATTTAACTGTTCACTTACCTGTTGATGAGTGGAAGGTTTAATACCAGGCTCTAGTATCAAAAAAGTTGGATTGGAGACTTAGGTTCAAATCCCTCCTCAGCCCAGCACTCGTGGGATGACTTTTAGGTGGCAAGTCAGTCTTTTTCTTAGTTCCTTCTCTGCAGTTGGAAGCAATAGTTCCTTGCCACATAATATGGTTGTGGAGATGAATGAAATGCAAGTATTAACCTCCCAGCTGAAGTCTTTGGGGACCTTGAACCAGCTTCTGGCTCTCATTGTTTCCTATCTGTAATATGGAGGTTTTAATAGTGACCTGTCTTGGGAGCTCGTTGCTGAGATAACATGTAAAGTGTATTGAGAACATACGAAAAGTTTTACATAAAAGGCAGCTTTTTTTTAAAGCACGGTGAAGGCCTTCCTGACAAAACCAGCTCCCTTTCTACTCCAGTGATCATAATGGCCATTCTCCTTAAGCACAGATACCTCCTGACAACCTCAAACAAAAATAATTGAAAATCTTCAATAGTGTTTTCCAAGGCAGTGGAGGCATAAATCAAGCAAGGCATCATCTTTCTCCAAATATTGGATTTATTTATACTCATCTGGGATGACCACTTTACACACTTGTGGCTCCATTTCATTCTGTCACTCATGAGTAATCCTGCCAGCACAATTTCACGTACATAAATCTTACACTCAAACGAAGCCCAGAGTCTGAAATTCTCCCTGCTGATAAAGGCAAAAGCCCCACAATAACATGCTGTGTAAAGTTCATACGTATTGAGAACAATATATATATATTGATCATGCCATGCTGTGAACACGAGGACCTGAATTTAGAGAATACATGCCAAAACAACGGGAGGAGTTCAGCAGGTAGAGTAAAACCCCATGCTCACGATAACTGAATATTTATTCTCTGATGAGTCCGAATCTTCTCATTTAGGGATGCACAAATTGTAGCAATAAAGATGATGCATGGACAATGCTTCTCTGGTCCAGTTCAGCCATAACCATGGCTTAAAGGTAAAGGTAAAGGGGCCCCTGACCATCAGGTCCAGTCGTGTCTGACTCTGGGGTTGTGGCGCTCATCTCGCTCTATAGGCCGAGGAAGCCGCCGTTTGTCTGTAGACAGCTTCCGGGTCATGTGGCCAGCATGACAAAGCTGCTTCTGGCGAACCAGAGCAGTGCACGGAAACGACGTTTACCTTCCTGCCGGAGCGGTCCCTGTTTATCTACTTGCACTTTGATGTGCTTTCGAACTGCTAGGTGGGCAGGAGCTGGGACCGAGCAACGGGAGCTCACCCCATTGCAGGGATTCGAACCGCCGACCTTCTGATCAGCAAGCCCTAGACTCTGTGGTTTAACCCACAGCGCCAATGGCTTAGTAGACTACAAATACTGTAACTATTGTGCCAAAATGCCTCCTCTTCCACTTTCCTCCTGCCCTCTCTTACGTGTCTTGAAGCAAATCTTATAGCTGCCCTGGGAAGCTGTAGTTTAATTTCTTACTGTACCCCAGGACCTTGTTTGTACTCAGAGATTAATCACAGGCTCTTTGTTCAGACATAATGGAAAACTGAGGTTTGAGAAATCTTGGGCATTTTGCATTATTCTGCATCACAATAGGGAGTTACGGTGCTCATTTGGCCCAATTAACTAAAGTTTTATGAGCCTTAGCAAATTGGAGAACTGAGGCAAAACTAACAAAATGAATTTCAGTAGGGGCAAATGCAAGATTCTACATTTAAGCAGGAAGAACTAGCTGCATAAATATAAGATGGCGGACACCTAGCTTGCCAGTAAAAGGTAAAGGTAAAGGGACCCCTGACCATTAGGTCCAGTCCTGACCGACTCTGGGGTTGCGCGCTCATTTCGCATTATTGGCCGAGGGAGCCGGCGTATAGCTTCCAGGTCATGTGGCCAGCATGACAAAGCCGCTTCTGGCAAACCAGAGCAGCACATGGAAACACCGTTTACCTTCCCGCTGTAGCGGTTCCTATTTATCTACTTGCATTTTGACGTGCTTTCGAACTGCTAGGTTGGCAGGAGCTGGGACCAAGCAACGGGAGCTCACCCTGTCACAGGGATTCGAACCGCCGACCTTCTGATCAGCAAGCCCTAGGCTCAGTGGTTTAACCACAGCGCCACCTGGGTCCCTAGCTTGCCAGTAGTATATGTGAAAAGGATCCCACAACGCTCTCTCATGAAACATGTCTGATGCTAGTATTGTAAAAGTTTTATTCCATCTTTGTACTTTGCCAGTCTGCAGTAAATCCAGGATGGAAAGATATAGGCATTATAATCCCCCAGAGGTGTGAATTCCAAAATGTTTAGCATGTTGACTGAATACATTTTGTCATTTTAAAATCTTGATACCCAGCACTCTAGATAATTAGCTATTGCACCTCAGCTGAAGGGCCAATGTGATCAGCAGATGGCATTTTGCTTATTAGTTCTCTCCGACTGCAGAGCTGGAAGGTCAAGGTTGTGATCTCCTGTTGAGTTTTCCTTTGGCTCACTAGTACAGTCTGAATGACGATCACGACACAACCTGCCAAGTGTCTCTGTGTTTATACACCATGCAAAGAAAGCCAGGGAACTGCAAAGAAGAACTTTCACATCACAATGTGTGCATCCCTCTGTTCTCCAGCTCACTCCAAACTGCACATTCATTAGGTTCATAAGAGCCACTGGCACCTATAGGTTGTGCTTGTGTTTTAAATCATACTTCCCCCATGCTTTATTAAAAAGAAGTGCCCTTCAAAAGAACAATCATCCAAGATACTTGTTAGAAGAGAAAGCTGCATTGCAAAATTTGGAAAAATGCATTTTTCAAAGGAAGGCTGTGTTTCAGTTCTCATAGTGTTCTGGAACTTTTAAATGCAAACTGAATTGAATTCCCCCATCCTGTCAGCCCTAGGACTCATTAAGTATGAAGATAACTAAATCCATTTGTACTAGAATGCAAATTATCCATGATGGGAAGAACCGAAATCACTTTTATTTCAACCCTGAGAGTGCATATGGGCTTATAAAGTATGGAAGCAGAGGACATGACCTATGTCCCTTTATTTTCTATTCTTGTGATGACATCCCCTTTCCAACCCAAATACTCCAAAAGCCTCCACTTCCTGGTCTCACAACTGCTTACATTATGATTACACTATTGTTATTAGTGACAATTAGTGAATTATTTAGAACTGCTAGTCTTTAGACCTTGTCAGGCATTGCAAAGAGGGCAATATTAATATGTGCCTGGGGAAGGGCCACAGATGACCACCTGTCATTGGTTTTTGTCATCTTCCAGCCTGCCATTGGGAGCCTCTTACATGCTTGGAGGATCTCTGCACATTTTAGAACCTCATGTGCAAAATCCTGCAGCTGATTAAAAATACATCACTAGCACTCAGAAGATTTTCATTAAACTGTGCTATAGCTGCAAAGATTTGCATCTGAGTGGATAAGCAGGTTGATCATTAGAAGCCTGCACTGCCATTAGCATCAATGCTTAATGAAAACACAAACATTATTTATTTTTTGGAAAATCAATTGATGTTATTGTCTGTCACCATCCTGCCAAAAATAACATACCATAGCTACTAGATTCCCATTCTCAAAAATAAAATAAAATCCGTCTATCTGTCTTCCTGCCTACCTGTCACTGAAATATTGATGCTTAATTCATTGATGGTAAGAATCTCCTGAAATGTTGAGAGCTCAGCAAACTAGGAAGGTGAAGGGCGGCGGGAAGAGAGATAAGCAAACATAGGACTTCTTTACACAGCCTTTTCAGGATGTCAGAGAGAAGAAAGAGCAAACTCATGCTGACTTCCAGACATTTCAGCCCAGCCAGTTGTGAAGATAGCGCTGTGAGCTGAATGGTGCCATCTTGGGCAGTGTCATCTACTCCCAGACTAGCAGTCCTAATGAAATATATTTCTTTGCAGCCAAGTCTCACCTATTCCAGCACATGCAGGACTGGACTCCTATAGCGATTTAGGAGTCTGCTGAAATGCCAAAAGCCAAAGGACAAAGCCCTGCATGTAGATATGGATAAGAAAGAAGGGTTAGAGTTGCTTCAAAGACAGCTTATATGGCTTGGCATACATGATTTAAAAGTGTCAAACACACTCAGTCATAAGACATTCATAGACGCTCAGAAATATAATCAATGCCGAGTGACATTAGGCAGAGTTAATGCGCCACTTAGGAGTCCTTATCGGGCTGAAGCACTTCAGACTGCAGGTGAGGGCTTGCGTTTGAAATGCTATCGTTCCTGCACAGAAAGGAAAAGCTGGATTCTGCATATTTATTATATGCAGGAGCTTCCTTTCTTTGGTTTGATAAATGGGAACATTTTTTTTTATAAAAAAATGCGATTCTCCCCACCTCTCTGCACCCCAGCATTATGAAGCGGTACAATCCCATAAAAACCTTTATCATGTGCTTTTGATGAACCACTAACTCGGCTCTAATGGCTTCTCCTTGGAGGGTATGACTAACATTCTGTTCCCAGTCAATATCACATATACAAATCCCTTGCCACCAGATACTGAATTCTCATAACACTGTAGTCAAATATTCATACTTAAGAGCAAAAAAAGAAAACAACATAATTGTACCTTTAATGTTGTGTTACCAGGAATTCTAATGCCTAGGTGATCTAGTGACAACTTTATGTAGAAAATGGCAAAGATGTTGTTGCCAGGAAACGAGTACAACATACACAGCTTTCCCCTCTTATTTCCACCTTTAAAGCAGAGGGGGAAATGGTAATCTACAAAGGATCTTCCCTTATGGTTGGAAGTTAAAACTATAGCCACTGTCTCATGATTAACAATGAGCTTCTGGAGATCATTTTCTGACTGATGGGAATGTAAGGAAAAGGTCACCCTAGGACACGGGTGTCAAACACAAGGCCCGGGGGCCTAATCCGGCCCGCCAGACCTCGTCATGTGGCCCGCGTAGCCGCCGCCGACAATGACCGCTGACAGTAGTTCTGGAGCCTGCAATTGGCCGAGGGTCAAAACCGGGGGCGGGGCTGCAGGCGGAGGCCGGGGCGCTGGAGCCGCGCTGACGGCCTTGGCCAGGGAATTTCAATTTCGAATGAGGCTGAGGGAGGCGGTGGCACAGCAGCCAGACGGGGAAGTGAGATGCAGGAGGAGGAGGAGGAAGCCCGCCGAGGAGGTAGAAAAGCCCTACAGGCGCCGCCGGCAAAGTTGGTGCCGGGAGGTGGGCGAGCGAGCGGGCGAAAGGGACGCGGAGTGAGCCTGAGGGGGAAGTAGGCGAAGCGCAACAGTCGCTCTTTTGATGGAGCCGGGTTTCTCTTCCCTCTTCCCCCATTTTCTCCTCATAGACACTCGGGAGGCTGCCTGGCTTTTGCTCTGCCCCCCACCCCCGAGCCGCCCTTTGGCTTCTCAGTTCCGGCAGAGCTGCTCCCCGGGGGGCGGCCGGGAGGGAGGCGGCGGCGACGGCACGGGTTCCTGCTCTTCCCGCTCTGCCGCCGCCTCCTCTCAGCCCCTCGTGATGTAGGGCTCCAGATGGAGTCGCCTCGCGGTTTGAGTAGGTGGGAGGGGAATTTTTTTTTGGGGGGGGGAGGTTTTCAAGCCTCCTCTGCCTGCAGTCCCGGTAGGGAGAGGCGGCGGCGAAGATGACAACAGCGCGGGTGGGGGGAAGAGCAGCTCTGAGGCGAAGATGCACATCTGCTGGGGCTGCCGCCGTCTTCCTCCTCAGGAAATCCGCTGCCCTCCCTCAGCGCGAGGGGAAGGGACTCTGGCGCTGAGGAGGGAGGATGCAAAAGCAAAACAGGGAGTTGGCACTGCACCGCATGTTGCTGCCCCTCTCCAAAGCACGGGGTGGGTTGCAGCGTGTGGCATCCTGCCTAGCGGGGTTTGGGTGTGCGCAGGGTGGGAGAGGGAAGCCCTCTTTCCATCTGCAGGTTTTTAATCCCAGCAGTGGCTTTCTCCTTCCTGCCGAAGGTTTAGTTGAGCCCCCCCCCCCGGAAGCTGTCGATCCCCACCTTTTGCTCAAATTTCCCTCGTTTACATCCCCTCCCACACACGCGCCACGACACAGGAATGTGATCCGCGTGGGGGCGGGAATGAGCTTACATTATTACAAAAAACAGTAATAATTGAATGCAGTGACAATAATTTATGATAATAAAGAGTGGACACATAGTCCTACAGACACAACCGGCCCTTTGAGGGTGACCAAACTGCTGATGCGGCCCCCGATGAATTTGAGTTTGACACCCCTGCCCTAGGACAATGTGAATCCCATTTAAAAGCACAGACCTGATTCTTTGTTGGTGTGTAAATCAACATTTTGTTCCAGGAAAACCAATACAGATAAGTTGCTGACCTATTGGTTTCCTCTCAAGATTGTACAAAGAAAAATCTTTACCTGGGTGGTTAGAAGAAAAGCAAGGACATGTTTATGACATTGCATAAGGTGCTATGGTGAGATAAGAACATTACAATAAAAGAGGGCCATTGTACTGGTAATTTACTGAGCTCAGGAATTTACATTTTCTTCTGCATTCAAGGTAAATTCTTGCAGCTTGGTCCTGGCTATAGAGGATCAACTCTTCCTCCCCACAAGTTCTTGGAAATAAAAACACAAATGCTTAAGATACGTGACCATGTTTTCAAGCAGATCTTTGTTTTTCAGTTCTGCTCTTAACACACTGAAAGATGCAAATTGTTTAACAGCCCTAGAATATTATTGAGTAGTTTTAGGCAGGGATTACCTGTATTTTTGTATTTTAATATTCTGTTGGAAGCCACCCAGAGTAGCTGGGGAAACCCAGTCAGATGGGCGGAGTATAAATAATTTATTATTATTATTATTATTATTATTATTATTATTATTATTATTATTATTATTATTTTATTATAACTTTGGTGCATTTTTTCCATGTTTATTTGACCAACTTATAGGAGGCACCTATTTTCCCCACTCTAAGGACAATTTTGTTCACGTGTGCAAGTATCTGTAGAAAACAGTAAACCAAACAACACTGGTTGTTGTTTTTTTTTAAAAAAAAACATTGTCAGTGCAAGAAATAAGATAAGATATCTTTATTGTCATTGTCCCCTTGCGGGAACAACGAAATTACTCGGTTGCTACGTACATCCACTCAGATAAAGCATTCCGCATAATCCAAAATTACAAAACCTAATTAAAAACAGTAAATATAATACAAAATAACAAGTAAAATAATGGGGGTGGGCAGGGAATCTCTCTTGAGGGGAAATCAGAGCATGGGGAAGGTCTAATCCTAGAAACAGTGCGCAATAAATAAAAAAAGTTGAGGTATGAATACACCCTAGGGCAGTCTCAAACTCTCGTAATAATTTCCTGGGATATTAAATGACTTGCATGCCTACCTCATTTTAGGGGAGGGACCAAGTGTGAGTTAGTGTGTGTTCATGAGCAGGGGGAGCTGTTGGCTGAAGGTGCCTTTGTTGTGGAAGAATAGGCTTCTATCCGTCTTTGCCATGAAAATGATTGCAAAGTTGAAAAATGCAGAAATGGAACTGTGGATGCACATATGCAAAAGTGACATAGATTTGAAACTGGTGTGTGTGTGTGTGTGTGGTTTTGCCAGGATCCAAGATTGCAACGTAAACTTGAAGCTCTGATGCTGACAGGAAATAAAAAGACTGACATTCCTAGAAAAAGTGGTGAGATGAAAAAATGTTGAGGTAGGAATACAGGTCATTGACCATACTAAAGTGATTGATTGATTGATTGATTGATTTGAGGTAGGAGCTGAGGGGAATTTCCTGGACCTGTATCAAAAAGGAGTGGCTGTTAACAAGCTGTTTCAAGGTGAGGAAAATATCGGACACTAATGAGAAGGGATAGATAGCATTGTGGTTCTAAAGCGGTTATGTCTCCTTCAAAATCCCCAGAACACTTGATGAGGAAAATGGGCCTCTGAGTGCCAAAGAGTTTATGAAGCATTTCCAGCAAATTACAACAGAGTTCACAGAGAAGTTTGATAAAGCTTTTAAACCTCTCAAGGAAAAGATTACAGCATTAACCTCCACAGTAGATGAAATAGCTAAAACTGCTAACTCAACTATGAATCTTGGAGCTAAACATGAAGAACCATACACACACACACACACACACACACACACACACACACACACACATACACCTTATACATCATGCTCAGGAAGCCCTTAAACTGGAACATCATGAGAGCAATCACAAACAATCTTCCCTCAGGGAAGTGGTGGCAGTGGCAGTGGCAACAGTTTCCCACAAGATCATGTGAGATCTCTCATCTGAAGCCAGTGCTGCTACCGCTGCTTCCTGTGTGCAACACAGGTAAGGGAGGCTTGCGGTGCAGCAGGGTAGCAATGGGGCACCAGTGGGGCAGGGCAGCATGTTCCCGTTTCGCCTCAAGTGGCAAAACAGGGTGCGCCCCTGCCTGGTCCTCGGTGAGAAATAAGTGGGTGGTAGCAAGGAGAGAGAGAGAGAAGTGGGATGGGGAACCCATTGCGAGTGAGCCACCCAGCTGGGTTGGCAGTGGTGTAGGGTGTCACTGCCCGTTTCACACTCCCCTTCTCTAATATAATGGGTGGAGTACAGTTGTACCTTGGTTCTCGAATAGAATAGAATGCATTATGGGAGTATGTTCAACTTCTGGAACTGTTCAAAAACCAAGCCGTGGCTTCCGATTGGCCAAAGGAGCATCCTGCAGCCAATCGGAAGCCGCGGAAGCTGTGCTGGACATTCAGCTTCTGAAAATCGTTTGAAAACCGGAATACTCACTTCTGGGTTTTGATCATTCGGGAGCCAAAACGTACAAGTTCCAAGGTGTTTGGCAACCAAGGTATGACTGTATTGTTTAGGGGTATTTGTTGCAGGGGATTGTTGCTGTTACTGATATTTAATCTTTATATTAGATCTTACTACAAATTGTGTGGAAATTGTTTAATTTGGTTGTGTACTTTTGGATGTTTTGCTATTGTTTATGATTAGTTTAATGTTACTGATCATATGACCAAATCTCAATTCACATAACTTTTTGAGCCAGTGGATGATGGACTCAAACGTTTCTGCGAATCAGCCTAAGAATATGAATTCAGATGATTCTTGAGAACCACCTTGACTTGTCATTCTTTCAACATGAACACATATTAAAAGTATCTTCTCCCCACCGTCTAGCTGCCTTTGAACTGAATTGACTTTGCTCCCAAGATAATGGATTTGCAACTGGAAAAAGTGGTGCATCAAAAAGACTCTCACAACAAAGCTACCTGTCATCTTCAATCTAATTATCACTGAGTAATGAGACAAGCCTAGCAAGCAAGAAGTCACAATTTTGAGAATTTAGCTAGAGGAAGCAGGGAAAACACAATTCCTCTGATCTCTTTAATCTTACAGCATGTGCAGCACTGGGCGCTGCTTACCACACAAATAGTTTGTTGAAACCTGTCCACCATTTTCTCAAAAAGAACGTTCTCAGAATGCTTTAGTTTAGAATTTCTTTAGCATTTCAGTGAGGTCAGGGTTGAGCTTCCCTTTTTGTTACGAGGTGGCTGTAGGTGGTGGGGCTTTTCTTCTTTTGCTGCCGTGCACATTGATGTAACCTAAGCCACTCAGTAGATGGACAATATCTATTAGCATTTGAGTTTTTATGAGAATCCATTACATATTCCTATTCAGAATCATCAGTAATTTACCTGCATTTTTCATCATGTAGGAATCTTTAATGGGATATCCAGAGTATTAAATATAAAAAAAATACAGGATAATAAGGAAAGAGAGCTATGGGGTGCTTTCTGATTCTTCACAGCAAGACCACTTATTATATTAACTGGACTTCTGTCTTACGCCGAGGTGCTGTGGAGGGTGAGGAACAGTCCCTAGGAAGACATCTTATTATTGGGGGGCAATACTCTTTTGAGAAGTGCTATGCTTAAATCCACCCTCCAATTCCTCAAAAGTTTCCTCCTGCTGTGAAAGTGGTGTCCATTTTTCTACCTCATTCTCTTTGCACTTTAGAATTCCTTTATATTTTTGGTGGGTGAAGGGTTTTGAGCTTACCTTGTCACTGCAAGGTGGCCAGCTGTGGTTGTGCTTTTTCCTTTCCAGTTAACATTTATCCAGCACTCCCTGTAGCTTCCCTGTTTGCTCATGCTTCCAGATCTGAAAAAGCCCCATGGGAGGAGCTACCTCATGATGGTCTTTAACTGAAGCATGGGCATCTATGAAGGCTGTACAGTGCAGGCCGGTGGTGAGGCGACTGGAAAGGGGAAACACTCACAAACACAATTACTGCATCCCACCAATGAGAATTTCACTATACTTTCTCTCTCCCCTTCATAATTTTCAAAAACAATTTCTTTTTTTTTCATTGATTTATGGAGAATGGTTTAAAAAAGAGATGTGGGTGAAATTTTTGAGAAGAGCATGCCTGGTAGTTGTGGGTACTTTGCTCAGCAGTGAAGTTCATAATAACAGTGATGAGATTAATAGTAATAATGCTGGGGCTGGTAATAATCAGAATAATCATCATAATATATTCTGCCCAAAAAAGGTTCAGGGCAGAAGTTCAGGGCATTGTTTTATGTAAGCAATGAAATTAGTGATCTTTTGGAGAGCTCTAGAAAATTGCATCTGTGAACCGTTTTAATCTCATGATAGAATATCAAATTATTTTCACTGAGTTGTAAAAACACAGCGTCAGGAAGGTGCGTTCCCAAGAGTATGGAAGAGCTACAGGTTTTGTCAAAAAATGTAAAGCAGTTGTAATATCCTTAAACAGTTAAGAGTCAAATATAGTTTGCCTGATTATTATCTTTATAAATATTTATGAAACTGACATTTGGTTGCATGGTCCCTCGTGAATAAAGGAAGGCTTCTGTTGCCTTTTCTTCCTGTTAGAATTTCTGCTATATACAAACAATGATTCTGAACTGCTCTCCAGGGCTCTATACAACAGTGAATGGTGGTGTGGCCATGCTGAGCTGCTCACCTGACCATACTGAGAGCAGGAGGGGCCAGGTGGTGGCAAGGTTGGCGTGGTGCAAACAAGCTGGCGGAGCTATCCTGGCACATTTGTGCTCCTGCAGGTGAAATTCTACTGCACTGAGCTCACTGCCTGGTCCATTCCTCTCTCCACCGCAGCATGCAGCTGTGACTCAATCAGAGAGAGATCAGGTGAGCGTGCAGCTCCATCACCCCATTTGCAACTGACTCCATTAGAACCCAAGGGTGGTGAAACTAAAACTAGCACAGCAGAAATATACTGTAGTAGCTCCTGAACACACTTTACATTGGTTGGTTTCTACAGAGTGAGGCTAACAGCAGTATAGATGCATGACACTCCATTCAAGACCATCTGCTTCCCTATGTGAATACGAACTCAGCTGCCTATAAATGTAAGCATCACTTTTAGTGAACACACTGCACAGACATTTATCCTAACCCATGACAACCTGCTCCACTTCGTTCTTTCAGTTCTTGCCCCACCCTTATGCACTTCCAGGTTCTCTATCTGGCTATAGATGAGCAAGCAGAGCTTCTTGTAGATCCTTCTCTACATGTGCATTTAACTCTCTAGGACATGGGTCGGCAAACTAAGGCCCGCGGGCTGGATCAGGCCCAATTGCCTTCTGGATCCGGTGCACAGGCGGTCCGGGAATCGCCACGTGGATCGCCAGTGTGCGCGTTCTTTCCCTCTCCCTCCCACGGCGGCGGTGCCTCCTCCCTCCCTCCTCCTGGCTTCTCCCCACCCTGCCTAGAGGAGGAAGGGGGCTGGGCTTTGTTGGTGCCAGCAGCAGCAGCAGCGCTCAAGCGGCCACCATTTTAAGCAGCCCCTCTCTGCAGGGGCATAAGAAGGGGGGCGGAGAGGGGCAGGCAAGATGGCCCCTGCCTCCCCCCAGCTGTAGAGTGGCCAAGGGCGCATGCAGTCCGTATGGGCTGCCTCTCGCACAGTGACCGTATGGGCTGCCGCACATGTGCCGCCCTGGGTGCCGGAGAGGGTTCCTCCGCCACTGCCTCTCCAGAGGCCTTTCGCACGCCGCTCATTGTCCCTCCACTGCTGCCACCAGCCCCTGCTGCTTGCAAGACACAGGTAAGCAGCCACCGGGGCTCGTGGTGCTCTTGTATCATTTTCTTCTTCTTCAAAATATAGTCCAGCCCCCCACAAGGTCTCAGGGACAGTGGACCAGCCCCCTGCTGAAAAAGTTTGCTGACCCCTGCTCTAGGAATTAAGGGCCAGATTCAAATATGTTGTCCTGCTAGCAGGTGCTAGTGCAAGGACTCCTGCTAGTGCAGTGGGGCTTGCCCCTCCTCTCTCCCCTACCCTGTATGACGTTGAATTCCACCCTATATATTTTCCCTATTTAGAGTACAACACCTTTGCTAAAGCATCTACGGTACATACCGGTAGGTAGGAAATGCTCAATGTCTTTTTTTTACCTCAATAGTAGAAACTTTAGGTGCAGATAATTCTGTTGGAATCGTCCCTGCATTTATAATGGCAAACCTGTCCTTTTAATTAACAATTGCTAACAACCTGAACACATTCCCGCACAAGATCATAAAGGGTACTCATTCAGATAATGATGCTATGCTGTTTACAAATCACAAACCACCTCTTTGATTTATTGTGCCATTATAATGGAACTGTTTGGGAAACTGATTCTTGGGCTCTTGATGCACCAATGGAAAGATTTGTTTCGCTGGAGAGTTGTTGAGTGGTTGCGTAATAAACAAACAAACAAAAAACCTTTAACAAATAAAAAACTAAATGCATACAAATGTATTGGACCATGTCCCCCCCCCCAAAAAAAAATATTACGCAGATACTCATTTGAGAGCATTTTAGGCTGTTAAAAAGAATAGCTGCAATTACCATAGGTATTCATTTTAGCATTTACATTTACTAATTCACAATTTTTCTGGGGAATATGTCAATAGTATGTCTTAATGAAATGTATAGTGATTGTTGTAAAATCACATAAGGCATTTGTAAAAGGCAGGAAAATGGGTCAAGGTCAGTTGCCAAAGGTATGAAGACCATTATAAAGAAAGAATATGAAACCTAATCAGCTCCGGATTTTATTTCTTGTAATTCAGTTTGGTTCAGTAAAATATATTACCTGTAACAATTCTGAGTCTTAGCAATAAATGTATGAGATTCTAAACTGGCAAAATCAATTTTAAGTGGGCTAAATCACAAGTTTTAATTATCTTCTTGCTCTTTAGAATCTGTGTGTCTTTCCATTAAAAAATGGGAAACTGTTCTTTTTATTTTAGAATATAGGGCCTGGGTTTTTATTACAAGATTCAGGTTTCATTCTAAGCCTGAATTTAAAGAGAGCCCACCAATCACTCATTCATTTTATTTTTTAAATAGGGCGTATATGTTTTACACAGGGTTGAAAGTACTTCTTGTAGAGGTCACCTGAAATTTCAGGGCTTTCCATAGCCAACTGACACAGGCCCAATTTGCATTTCCAAACCATGGCTTAGAACAGGGGTAGGCAACCTAAGGCCCGTGGGCCGGATGCGGCCCAATCGCCTTCTCAATCCGCCTGCAGACGGTCCGGGAATCAGCGTGTTTTTACATGACTAGAATGTGTCCTTTTATTTAAAATGCATCTCTGGGTTATTTGTGGGTCCTACCTGGTGTTTTTGCATGAGTAGAATGTGTCCTTTTATTTAACATGCACCTCTGGGTTATTTGTGGGGCCTGCCTGGTGTTTTTACATGAGTAGAATGTGTGCTTTTATTTAAAATGCACCTCTGGGTTATTTGTGGGGCATAGGAAATTCGTTCATTATTTTTTTTTCAAAATATAGTCTGGCCCCCCACATGGTCTGAGGGACGGTGGACCGGCCCACGGCTGAAAAAGGTTGCTGACCCCTGGCTTAGAATGAACAAGTGCGCAGTTTCTTAGAGTGAAGATTGCAGCTATTGCATTCCTCACACAGTCCTGCTGCTGTCATGATATCCAGGGCAAAGCAATGGTTTGGTTTAGTGATACATTCAGACCTGAGATGGTTGGTTTGTTTCACTCTGTAAGTGCCTGCTAGCTCAGGCCAAGGCCCCATCTGGTCCAGCATCCTGTTCTCACAGTGGCCAACCAGTTGCCTATATGCAGCCAGCAAACAGGACCTGAGCGGTGCAGCCACTCTCCCCAGCATCTGGTTTGTGACAAGCACCTCATCAGCACATTGCTGCAACAAGTGACACTATCGCTTCCTACAAAAAATACAACCTGTAAATAACACATGGTGCATTTCAAGAAAGTCTGCCAATATTAGACTGGGGAAAAAAAACCCTACATCTCTGAAGCTGCTATTGTAGCCTCCCCAAAAGGGTCTATTATCCTGAGTTACCAGACAGCAATATGATAATCTTCTGACACTTTGGGGACTGGGAGTTTACAAATTATCTTGTTGACTTGAAAATGCACTGATATATCATTTCACTACTCGCAGCAAGACAGCTAAGGGTGTTGCATGAGGGGGAGTTGGGGGTTATGGTGTTGTTCTGCTTATTATTATAATATCCCTTCCCCCCCTCCCCCAGTGAAGTCTCTGTAGCTACAGGTTTTGTATCGCTAGCTCAAATAATGTTTTGTAATAGTAAAAAATAAATAAAAATATTTCCCAGTCTTGTCCTCTATGGACGGTGTCACAGGATCAAGTATTACAGTGTACAGCTGCTGTCAGATGCTTTTCCTATGAGAAATGAAGAAAAAGAATGAAAAGTAATTTATTTCCCCAATTTCATTTAGGATTTGAATGATTAAAAAACACTAGGAAGTACATTGCAATGAAGTCCCCCCCTCCCCTTTTTGTCTCACCGGACCTCATCATGCTACGAAATCAATTCTCCAGAACAAATATTAAATGTCAACATTGTTTCCATGTTGCAAGGGTGGAAGGTAATAAAGGGATAATAGATGATGCATACAGGTATAGGCATTTTCCTTTCAAAATAATGAATTTCTAGCATTCTTTCAATACTAAGACATTTCCTGTATAATTTAATTCTTGTGAAAAAGTGAGCCTTAACATTACATGTGGAAATAGTTATTTGTGGAGAACATATTTGTACTGTCAGTTTCCTTGGAGACTATTGTAATGGTTCCCCAAAAATTCAAAACCTGATTCAGTAGCAGTTTGGTCTGCATTAAGGAGATGAAACTTTTTGGAATCCTGTAAATAGATTTTTGTGCCAAATGACCTTGGAGAATTAAAATGTGGTTGGTGTGGTAAATGAATATAGAAGAATCAGAGCAAACATAGTATTAGACAAGACTCTGTCTCTTGGGCCCTGTCTTAAATGACTTTTAAACATATTTCTGAAAATATAAGAAAAGCATCGAATATTTGAAATGTATGATGACCTGGTTCAGATGCAAGATTAAATCATTGAGCATTCCTCACTCCAAAGTCCAGAGTTGCACCAGAGGAGGAAATTGGAAGCATCAGATTCTTGTTTTGCACTAACTGCAGTTTGTCATGCAAGTTTTGTTGAAACTATGGCTTACAAACCATAACTTCCAAAATTGACTCGCTTCAATAAACCAAAGTTTATTGAACGGTAATTCCTGATTCTGATGTAATAACGAACTGCAGTTTACCAGGAAGTGAATGTTTCCAACCCCCTTCCTTGGTATCTGTTGGAGGAAGAGGGGGCAGGGGGAGTCAAAAATGGCTTGTTTCTGTAATGCTAAATTAATGTTTAGAATTACACCTGGACTGGACCTATATGAATGCTAAGTGTTCTTATTATATTCCTGTGGTCCACATTGCTATGCAGACACACTCAAGTTTTGCACTGGATATTGGTTTGTTGCAAATAGCCCATTAAACCTGAATATAGACCTATCAATTTGCACTGAAACAATCTATTCTCATGCAACATGGGCCAGCTCAAGACCTTCTTTCATTCCATTGCACTGTGTCAGGGAATGGTCTGAATCAGAGGAGTGGGGAATCCATTCTCAGGCAGATCAGCTCCTTTCTGAAGAGGAGGAGGAGGGGGAAGATTCGCCCCCCTTGTTTCCAGTGGTTTCAGGAGCAGAGAGAGACACAGACACTGAGCAGCTTTGACAGGAGTTGCCTAGTTACAAGATAATGGAAAGAGAAACAGAAGGGAGGGAACAGCCAGCAGAGACGTCACTAGAGAGTGTGGGGGACGCTCTCTACCCAGGAACTAGAAGGTCCGTCCGTATTACAGAACAAAGAATGCAGAGAGGAGGATGAACTTCCTGTTGGTGCCCAGGATGTTGCTGGGGGTGGAAGGGGGAGGACTGAGAGTAGCCAACTGCTCTCCTTATGGAGAGATGTGGATTTTTGCTTGCAACCAGATGACTGAATAAAAAGGACCATAAAACATAAACTGCTCTTTAATACTTGTCTGTAAAGTTACCAAAGAGAGGGGAGGACTCTTCACGCAAGACACACTGTCATCAAATCCATGGGGAAGGTGGCTTACTGTTTCACTACATGTTGCCTCTTGTGGATTACCAACATTTTCATAACAACTGAGTTCAATAGTTCAAATAAGATCAAGTCATCACAACATTGTTGTAAGAACAGTGAATTTTGTATGCGGAGTGCTTTAGCTACACAGATTTTTGGGTGGCAGTGGCGTAGCATTGGGGGGAGGGGCCCCAGCCCTGGGTGCATGTTTTTGAGGGGGTGTGACCAGGCACATTAGAGCCTGGCTCCGGCGTGCAAAGGAACAGCAGACACAGCTTCCTCACATGACAGCCCAGTGCTGCCAGCTGCAGTTCCACCCCTGGTTCAAGCCTTCCCAGGGGGCAGAAAGAGGCTGTGGTGTGTGAGGAAGCTGCCAGGTGGTGGCATTGGCTTATGCTATGCCACTGAGTCAGGGGCTTGGAAAGAATGGAAAGTTCTAGAAAATATGAAAACACTTCACACACTTCCCATTCTGAAAACTGAGGCAGAATGTCTAAAATATGGGGAGAGGGAAAGCTAAAGAATAATATTGTCTATATAGGCATCTTTCTACCCAGATGGGTTTTCAAGGCGACACACAACCCAGTCCCGACTCGCTTTCTAGCAGCTCTAATAGACTTGACATTATTCTTTGTAATGGCACGGATGCTGATTAATACAGCTGAGATTCAAAGCGGTCTTCTTGCACTGCTTCAGGAGTTCGGTTCTAATTCATTAATTTTCAAATAAAATTATTGGTACAGGTTTTTGTTTTGCCTCAGATGGGATAGCAAGAACGGTGCCTCCGGGGATTGGAGGACAGCTCTTGTGATTGGCGTTGTGCTGTTTCCCCCTCAGAGGCAGCAATAACCAAATTGGCTTTATTATGAGCAACAGCTTTATTAACGACAACTTTTCAAAAGCATCTGTGCTGAATGGAATGCTAGGTACAAAAGTATTTCTCTGCCGTGTGGCTCCCTATTGGTGTGAGGTAGAGCTGGGGAACCTTAGGACCAGGAGCCAAAAGCTGCTCTGAGCCATTCAGTCTGACCCTCAGGGTTCTCCCTTTGCCAGTGCTGCTTTGCTCCTTCCTTGAATATTTTTGCCTGGCTGGAACGAGTCCTTGAACTCTGATAATGCCTTTTGCTTGCCAGGATGGAGAATAGAGTGTGTGTGTGTCTGTAGAAACTAGCCTACTATACAAAGGTAAAAATTGCACCTGTTCCTCTGCCCACTGTTCCCACTGTCTTGCTCACCCCTGGCATGTGGGCTTCAGTAGGGAACATGACCATTGGGCTAAGAAAGGGTTCCCCATCCAGAGTTAAGGCATTGGCCTATTCCTCCTTATGCCCTACCCCTTTGGTGGGGTGAAACTTCATGCTCAGGGGTCCTGAGTAGTTAATGCTCTCACCTTGATGAAGTTCTTATTATTATTATTCTCAGAGGGAGGAGGTCCATTCCTACTGATGGGAAGGGATAGCTCTGACTGTGCTTTTTGTCCCTGCAGCTCTCCCTTGGCTAAAGTGAATGGGGCAGTCTGAAAATAGAAATTCCAAGTGTGCACAGAAGAACAAATGAGACTCTGTGGTGGTGTCACCCTCTTTAAAGAATATGTAAATAGGATTTGAATCAAGAGCCTGTTGCAAAGGAGACACTAAAGAAACACAGAAAATGAATACCTTATACCAGGGGTGGCCAACTCCCAAGAGACTGCGATCTACGTACCATGTTCCTTCAGTTGTTCTGACAGTTACTGATCTCTCTCTCTCTCTCTCTCTCTCTCTCTCTCTCTCTCTCTCTCTCTCTCTCTCTCTCTCTCACACACACACACACACACACACACACACACACACACACAGCTGCTTGCTCAACATGCAGCCTCCCATTTATTCTAATTTTTGTACCTCTTGGCACCCCAAAGTATCAAGATGGGAATAATTCAATCATGCTCCATTTTCTCACACACCTTGGACTTCATAGGGTGTCTGAAAAGGCACCAAATCCGATTTATTTCTGACAAGATGCAGCCAATATTTATCTTAGTTAGCGCTAATGAATGGGAATAATTGTTACAGGTGACATCTATTGATGAATACACAAAGGCAACAGGTTACATGGTACTGTGCATTATCTACTTTCACACACAATAGACAAATGCCTATTTCTTTTCCCTGCTGGTTCACCTCCTGTATCTGTGAAATACCGTAGTTCCTTTGAGTTACCTTCTTGGCACCAAAGTTTGGAAAGGGCATCAGTTTTTTCCTTTGTTTAATATGATTTGAAACCAGTCCCATGGTGCTTTTGCCATATGTTTCATTCCTTTATTGAAAGTAAAAATGCATCCTAACTGGGTGATAGAAATAGCAAAAACATAAATTAGACATTATACAAGCTGATCCTGTTATGGAGGAGCACACAGCATTAACACCCAAGGAAGGTCTTGCTTCCCCACAGCCACAGCCTTGGATTCCAACAGAAATCAGGCATGACTCTGTCTCCCAGCTGCCCAACCTTCATCCTGCCAGCTTCTAGCTTCTAGATCACACAACTCAAACTTTCCACTCTGCCTTTGTCATTATAACTAACAGCGAGTTGGGGGAGGGCCCCCCAGACATTTGGTATCTGGCACAGAACCACTTCCTTTGTTACCTTAAAGGCCCATACTAAGAGGGCCATTATCTCTTCAGGAAGCTAGCCTTGCTAGTCCAGGAAGTTGAATCCTTGCTTAGATTTTAACACTTGCTGGATCTAGGAATTAGCAGGGTCTCAGCATACAGTTTACGCCCACAAACCCATAAAACTATAAAAAAAAATTCTTTTCATTTCACTTAACAATATAGAAAAGTGGTGCCATGGCTTCTAATTCCCTACTAACGAGGGCAGCATTGGGTGGTCCATTGCTGGTGCCAGAGCAGGAAAGCTCCACAAAATTCTTCCATACAACACAGCTGCGCCATGCAGGGAGAAGGATGGCGGGAAAGGCTGATGTGGCAGTTGTCTCTGTGAGGATTGCAATGAAGTTAAGCCTTTGTATAGGATTGGTTGAATCTGCCTGAGCTATCATGTCTCAAGCACAGCAGAATAATACATAGACAGTGAACCCCATGTGATGTGTGCTGCCTTGAGATATCTTCACCATTACTCCACTCCTTCTGACAATGCATTTCAGGCAGATAACAAGAGATTCACTTTGCTTAAGTACAGCTGGTTTGCTTTGCTCAAAACTTTTGAGCATGTGCCAGGATCATGAGAATCAGATCAGTCCTCAAATTGCAGAGTGTTAAAAGCTGTTGTCTGATTTTCTTCTCTCTCTCTCTCTCTCTCTCTCTCTCTCTCTCTCTCTCTCTCTCTCTCTATATATATATATATATATATATATATATATCCCGCAGAGATAGAAAAACAATTAAAAGTGAGGCTAATGAAGGGCACTTCTTGCATTTCACTGTGGCCCCCTGAAATAGGAATTAAATTACACTGAATTTACACTAGAGAATTGTATCCGACAGATTGTTGAGAATAAGAGAAGATTAATACTCTTATCCTCAAAGCAGTAGTTGCCTGGACGGTTTGATAAAAAAGAAGAAGCAAGCACATTGTTATAAAGCAAATGAAAGCAGAGAAAATAATTGGCTCTAAGAGAACAGCAAAACCAAACAAAACTATCTGTATTTTACCTATTGTGTAATCCTGTTGTTTATTCTGGAGTAAGGAATGGAGAAGCAGTTTTGGAACAGACATGCTGAGTCCAGACCATAGCTGCCAAGTTTTCCCTTTTCTCGCGAGGAAGCCTATTCAGCATAAGGGAATTTCCCTTAAAAAAGGGAGAACTTGACAGCTATGGTCCAGACTAGCACTCTTTGGATGCAATCCTAAATGCATTTACTAGGAAGGAAGCTCCATTGACCACAGTGGGATTTACTTCTGAGTAAACATGCAGATGATTATGCTGCACAACAACCATTACTCATAGTGGCTTCTAGTGTGCTATTAGCTTAACCAATTTTATAAACGTCTAATCAGAAGTAAATTCAACTGAGTTCAATGGGATTTACTTCCTGTTAATCTTGCATAGGATTGTAGCCTAATCCATATTGTTTAAAAAATGTTTTGGATGGTTCTAGCTGTCCTTTCCAAACCCTTGTGTCATTCTGGCAGATAAAATTCAGCACAAACTCCTGTACATGTCTGTGGACATCACTTTTAATAAAGTTCATGAGATATATTAACCTTAGGTTCAAACATTGTGCTATATGGTGTTCTATAATTCCTCTTCTCAGCTGTCCAGGGAGAGCTGCAGGTTTGAGAGGAAGAAGGGTGGTGGGTAAATCTTTTCACCCTTTGCTCATTATTTCAGTCCAGAAGTGCTCCCCTGGTTGCTTTTTCACCTGCAGGGGAAAAAATATAGGTCCCTATGGGGACATTCTAGACTAAAAAAAAAAAAAACAGCTGGGGGAGGAAACTCTTGAGCTCAAAAGGAGGTGATGGAATGATTATTTAGCCCCTTGCTCAACATTTTTCTTCTCAGTCTCCTAGCCTGTCCAGGCTGCTTCTGATTTTTCAAAAACTACTATCAATAAAATATGTTGTTCATCTGTGCATGAAGCATATAATAATAATAATAATAATAATAATAATAATAATAATAATTTAATAATTTATTATTTATACCCTGCCCATCTGGCTGGGTTTCCCCAGCCACTCTGGGCGGCTTCCAACAGAAATATTAAAACACACTAATTTCTTAAAGATTAAAAACTTCCCTTTTGACATCTGGTGGGAGGACATTCCACAGGGTGGGTGCCACTACCAAGAAGGCCCTCTGCCTGGTTCCCTGTAACTTGGCTTCTCGCAGCAAGGGAACCGCCAGAAGGCCCTCGGCACTGGACCTCAGTGTCCGGGCAGAGCGATGGAGGTGGAGACCCTCCTATACAAAAACGGGATAAGAGACAAGAGTCCCTGAAGATGAGAGCATTTAGGGAAGTCAAGCTCCCACTTCCCCCAAGACTGGAAGCGACTGCCCTCATTCTGTCACTGAATTCAGATGAGTTAGATAGCAGAGCACAAGCTCTCACCCTCTGGAGTTGGGAGGCAAAAGGGAAGCAAATGACTTGTCAATTTAAAATTTCATTAATGAGGATGTATAATCTGCTTAATCATAAATATCTCGGTTTTACATAAAACCTCTTTTTAGCCTGGATCCTAAAAGTGCTCTCCCAAAAACATGCACCTTCAGACCCCATGCACCTGTACCCTGAGCCCAGCTGTGCCATAGGGTCATTTAAACTACAAGGCAGAAATGGTTGTGTATCCAAATGCACATCCTATTACAGACACACCATCTGGGACCCTAGCCATCATCTGACCCTACTAGGGCTTTTGAAGGCTCAGCTTAGCACTGGACTTTCTTGAATCAGCTCTGGATGTCCCTGGGAGCTCTCCAAGGTCCTGTAGTAACTGAATCTGCAAGCAGCAATTTCAGCCCTCTTCTCTGCTCTCCAAAATCTTCTCTTTTCTACTGCATCCCACTGCCTGCTTCTGGTTGCTCTTAGCTCCAAGTCAATTGCCCAGACATTGTTTAACACTCTTCAGATGGCCAGCCTATCAAACACAGCAGTGACATCAGTAGCAGATATGTTAGGTGGTTTTCCTCAGGATAAAGGTAAAGGGACCCCTGACCATTAGGTCCAGTCGTGACCGACTCTGGGGTTGCGGCGCTCATCTCGCGTTATTGGCCAAGGGAGCCGGCGTACAGCTTCCAGGTCATGTGGCCAGCATGACAAAGCCGCTTCTGGCAAACCAGAGCAGCACATGGAAACGCCGTTTACCTTCCCGCTGTAGCGGTTCCTATTTATCTACTTGCATTTTGACGTGCTTTCGAACTGCTAGGTTGGCAGGAGCTGGGACCAAGCAACGGGAGCTCACCCCGTCACAGGGATTCGAACCACCAACTTTCTGATCAGCAAGCCCTAGGCTCAGTGGTTTAACCACAGCGCCACCTGGGTCCCTTTTTTCCTCAGGATAAAACATAGCAAATCCAGCAAATCCTGTGTAACAACTGCTGACTTACTGCATTAACAACAGAGTTCTGAAAGTTCCCATTGGCTTCCCTTTCTCCAGAAACCAACTTCTGCAGCTTGAGTAGCATCCAGAGCACCCCCATAATGTAAAACAATAAGAACAAAGGCAGTAGATCACATATTTTAGCATGTGTGGGAAGGCTCCCCAGTTCATTATGATAGATTGGTCTCTGAAGATCAAAGATCCAACATATTCTGGAGACTTCATACTGTGGCGAGTCTGCCCATCTTATAAAACTATTAATAATTTAATCTGTTCAGTTTCGGCTAATGTGCTTCTGAGTGATGTGCCAGCTGGGAAAAATGATACATTTATGAACTTTCTTAAACAATGCCATTGATCACATCTGGTGTCAGCTTCTTGAGAGCAGCTAATTCTTCAGCAATTTTGTCCCTGATTAGGTCTGCTCTCTGAAAATCTACTTACTGAATCTGGCAATGGGGGAAAACATTACATTACAAGACAGGAAGCTGGATTTCAAATTTGTTATTGGTTGAAGATGGTCAAAAATTATAAATTGCTGAGTGGCATTAATTTGAAATCATTCAAAACTGGCACTGAAAAATTGACATAGATTCCACAGATTCCTTGGAATTCCTTGATATTCCTTGAGCTACTTTTACATATAACATAAAACAACTGTTTATCAGCATTTTTCTATCTTTGTAGGAGCTGAAATATGAAATACAGCACAGTGTGGGCTAATTTACAGGACAGTGTGTGGAGTGAGAGAATATCAAATGGGAGTTTACCCTCACAATATTAATATAGAAAAATGGTTCTCTGAAGTTGCCTCATATGTTTGGAAGCCCGAACCTTGAACCAGAAACCTGAGGTTGGCACCTAAGCCTTGCAAGCTGTTAAGGCCCAATAAGATTTTCAGATGGAGAACAGAAGCGGACTATGTAATATTGGCTCTTACCACTGGACGGTAATAGGAAGCTGCTGTTGTCCAGGCCTAGTATGCATACTAGGCCTATGCATACTAGTTTGTGAGCAAACCTTCTATCCTTGACCAATCAACAGAGCATTTTAGGGCCCAGCCACTCACCTCAGAGACCTGGAGAACACACCTTTCATATCAGATTTGGTTATAGCCAGCACACGAATATAGGAAGATTATTACTTGAATCATGCTTATATTCTGGATTCTTTTCGAGGAAAAGTGAACAGGATGTGCAGTAAACTATAGCCTAGTACAGATGCAATGTTTCCATATTGCAAACCATGGGTTGGTGACTAGAAGGGCTCTCACACTCCTTCCTCACTCCCTCTTCATCTCTCATTATAGGCACTGCCCTTCTCTTTCAGAGTAGGAAAGAGCTATAGTTATTGTTATACCTGTTCTGATATTTTTTTGCTAACCACAGTTAGCACAGATAGTATGCCAACCTGCTTCTGACCATGATAGCAAACTGTGGTTTGGCATTCACTTTGGTTCACAATAGTGTAATAAAATAAGATTGGCACAGATGTAAATATACCCACAGATATCTCCAAAACTGAAGGGGAGGAGTAGATACCTTTATGTAATGATGGGGGAAAAGGAAGAGCACACTGGTGCTTCTGATTGTCAACCCAGCGTTTGGTGGTGGGGCAGTGGTATGTAAGCATTGGAACAATGTGAAGAATCAGTACTATTGTAAAGGTTGTTGTAAATTCCAGCAACTGTTCATTTTTCATTAAATACAGCATAAATATTCAACTGTTGGATTATTAACATATTCTAAGATATCTATGTATATATTTTCTGTGGATTATACCTCCCTCTTTAGTTCATTTTTAATGTTTGTGCTGCATTTTACTGTGCTGCAAAAAAGAAACATAAATATAAAAATCCATAGCAAAGGTGGCGAACCTTTTTCATTTCAAGTGCCATTCTCTCTCTCTCTCTCTCTCTCTCTCTCTCTCTCTCTCTCTCTCTCTCTCTCCCCTACCATATTTATATGGGCTGCATTAAATTAGTCTTAGGGACACATATAACCCATGTGCCCACAGGATGCTCATCCCAGATAGGAAGGGCCTCTCCCCCCAGCTTGCTATTCCTTCAAAACCTCAGTTGATAAAGATTGATATCTATGGCTCTTTTCAATCTCTTTGCCTAACTTTGGTATGTTAGATTTATTTCAGAGGTTAAATGCATTATCATCCTTGTTAGGGGGCTCTGGCTGGGCTTTCGTGAATTAAAACTGATTAGAATGGATGGGGAATACGAGGACATATTTCAAGGTCACTAGCTCCTTGTTGATGCAAAAAAGCATGACTGTATTATTTAGAGAGCAACCTGGCTCATGGAAATGTGAGCTTCTCTTTATAAATATTAATCCACAAATGCATCCTTCTTGTCAGTCAGAGAGGGGTTGTGATCAAATCAAACCCCGAAGCTAAAACCACAGAACAAGATTGTGGTAAAGGATGTCTCCAAGATGTCAAGAAACATCCAGGGCACTATTAAAGAAAAGGTGAATTTGAAAACGTTGAAACTATGCTAGGAGGGGAAATAATTCATGAAAGAAGTAGAGAGGGAAGCCGAGGTTCAAGTTGCACTAGTTTTAAAAGTCCTGCGGGGTGATAGATTCCCCATTAAAACCCTTGGCAAGGATACAAGCCGCTTGCTGTGCTGGGTTGTGATGGTGGTGGACTATACGGAGAAAAATCACACCAAACCAAGCTAATGAGTAAACGTCGAATGTTTTTTGAGAAAAGCAGAGGCCAACTTCCTGCAAGCAGAGCAGATTCTGAGGGGGATAGACCAAGAATGACCCTTGAATTAATGATAACAGTAGTAGTAGAAATGAAAAGTCAGGGGCAACTAATCAAGGGCTCGGTAAAGCCTAAGATCACATCTCTCACCTTAGAAGGCACCTCTGAGTTTTACCATTACTGGAACAGTATAAGAATGGAGCTTATTTGGAGCAAGCATGCGAACAAAGATGGACTGGAAATGCTTAGGGGACTCTAAAACGAAGAAATCAATAGGCCAGAGTGAAGCAAAGTTGCTGTAGAACCAACTTAATTCTCACTATTGGAGAAACTCCTTCCTGAGACCGAGAGAGAATCAATTCCACAGCCACGCTGTGGTAGATTGGTCCTATTTCAAAGTAATCCAAATAATAATTGTGCCTTAGAGGCAACCTTGTAAAGATCCAATGCCCCCTTTCCATATTCAAACACTCCATTTTTATTGCCCAGTCACATGGTGAAAGTATTTCTGATTTCCCAGACCAATAGCAAATAGGAACAGCATCTGTGTCTGCATAATACTTGGTGGCGTTATTGGACTCCAATGTTTCGCCATCCCAGTTGTCAATTACTTATAGCAGTTATCTCAGGAGTTGGTCAAGACTTCATAGGACAGGAATGGAGAACCTGTGACCCATCCGATGTTGCTGGACTCCAGCTCCCTTCCACTCCAGTGAACAAAGTCAATGATCAGTTGATTATGGGAGTTGGAGTGCACCAACATCTGGAGGGCTGCAGGTTCCCATCCTTGAGATAGGGCTTCTAAGTGCTCCTCAGATGTTATTTGGGAGGGTTGGTGCACTTTTATTGGGGATTATTGGGGATGAGTTTTGTTGCTATTGTTGCTGTTGGTTTTTTGTATCTTGTATTGTAGTTTATGTGGTTCAGTTTGGTTGTTTATGTTGTAATGTTTTATTTATCATTTATGATTACTTTTGTTATGTTGTAGTTCTGTATTTTTTCATGTTGTAAGCCACCTTGAGTATGGCTTGAACTGTGGAAAGGCGGCATACAAATAAAATGATGTAGGCATGTAGGAATGTCTTGGAGTAGGACCCCTGAAAGTAATAGACATGGCTAGCTTAGGGCCATCAATTTCATTGAGTATACTCATGAGTAAAATACAACCTACAGTGGTACCTCTACTTACGAATGTTTCTACTTACGAACGGAGCTCCGTCCGCCATCTTGGATGCAGTTTAGATAGGATTTTTTCTACTTATGAATTTTTAGATAGGGTTGCTTCGACGTACGAATTTTTTCTCCCAATGCATTCCTATGGGATTTGACTTACAATTTTTTACGACTTACAAATGTGCGTTTGGAACGCATTAAATTCGTAAGTAGAGGTACTACTGTATTATGTAATATATAATAGTGATGTACATGGTGTCACAATTATAATGCACAATTATTCATTTACTTTAATGTTATGAGGGGTCCTCACAGTGCAAACCTATGCATCTTTAATTTGAACTGAGTCCTGCTGTGTTCAATGGGATTTACTCCCAGGTAAATGTGTATAGAATCGCAGCTCCCATTGAACTCAGTGATGCTTATTTCTAAGTAGACTTGCAATAAAAAGCCCTCTCACTGGCATGCCTAGGATTGTAGAGGAAGAACTTCTATTACCAGTATTTTTTCCTGTCTTTGAGCATTAATAGAGATACATTTCTGGATAAAGTCATTTTAACCCTTTCCCCACTGCCTTGACTGAAAAGCTAGTGCTGGTTTTGCAATTCATTGAACTGATCCAAAATGTTGTTGTTGTTTAGTCGTTTAGTCGTGTCCGACTCTTCGTGACCCCATGGACCATAGCACGCCAGGCACTCCTGTCTTGCACTGCCTCCCGCAGTTTGGTCAAACTCATGTTCGTAGCTTCGAGAACACTGTCCAACCATCTTGTCCTCTGTCGTCCCCTTCTCCTAGTGCCCTCAATCTTTCCCAACATCAGGGTCTTTTCCAAGGATTCTTCTCTTCTCATGAGGTGGCCAAAGTATTGGAGCCTCAGCTTCACGATCTGTCCTTCCAGGGAGCACTCAGGGCTGATTTCCTTAAGAATGGATAGGTTTGATCTTCTTGCAGTCCATGGGACTCTCAAGAGTCTCCTCCAGCACCATAATTCAAAAGCATCAATTCTTCGGCGATCAGCCTTCTTTATGGTCCAGCTCTCACTTCCATGCATCACTACTGGGAAAACCATAGCTTTAACTATACGGACCTTTGTAGGCAAGGTGATGTCTCTGCTTTTTAAGATGCTGTCTAGGTTTGTCATTGCTTTTCTCCCAAGAAGCAGGCGTCTTTTAATTTCGTGACTGCTGTCACCATCTGCAGTGATCAAGGAGCCCAAGAAAGTAAAATCTCTCACTGCCTCCATTTCTTCCCCTTCTATTTGCCAGGAGGTGATGGGACCAGTGGCCATGATCTTGGTTTTTTTGATGTTGAGCTTCAGACCATATTTTGCGCTCTCCTCTTTCACCCTCATTAAAAGGTTCTTTAATTCCTCCTCGCTTTCTGCCATCAAGGTTGTGTCATCTGCATATCTGAGGTTGTTGATATTTCTTCCGGCAATCTTAATTCCGGCTTGGGATTCATCTAGTCCAGCCTTTCGCATGATGAATTCTGCATATAAGTTAAATAAGCAGGGAGACAATATACAACCTTGTCGTACTCCTTTCCCAATTTTGAACCAATCAGTTGTTCCATATCCAGTTCTAACTGTAGCTTCTTGTCCCACATAGAGATTTCTCAGGAGACAGATGAGGTGATCAGGCACTCCCATTTCTTTAAGAACTTGCCATAGTTTGCTGTGGTCGACACAGTCAAAGGCTTTTGCATAGTCAATGAAGCAGAAGTAGACGTTTTTCTGGAACTCTCTAGCTTTCTCCATAATCCAGCGCATGTTTGCTATTTGGTCTCTGGTTCCTCTGCCCTTTCGAAATCCAGCTTGCACTTCTGGGAGTTCTCGGTCCACATACTGCCTAAGCCTGCCTTGTAGAATTTTGAGCATAACCTTGCTAGCGTGTGAAATGAGCGCAATTGTGCGGTAGTTGGAGCATTCTTTGGCACTGCCCTTCTTTGGAATGGGGATGTAGACTGATCTTCTCCAATCCTCTGGCCATTGCTGAGTTTTCCAAACTTGCTGGCATATAAATAAATGAAATAAATGAATGCAATTAATTCCACCCCCGTCAAGGTATTGCACTAATTATACTAATTAGTGTAATCCATTCTTCTTTCACAGACATAAAAGAAGGAAGTCCCTGAAATGTTGGTCATATTGTTACCTTAAGAGCAAGAAAGATGATTTTGGAGAAAAGAATACTATCAAATAAACAAAGGCTGGAAGGAAATGCTTTAACTGCAGTAGCAAAAATCTGAAACAAATACTGGAACTTTCAAACTATTTCTCCTGGCTGGAAACACAAAGAGCAGGTTTCCCCTCCCCTCCCAGTACTCGAAAATTTCACAATGAAAATGAGGAGGAGTAAATGTACATTTTAAAAGATAAACCCAAAAAGCAATACTATCTATTATTCAGAAATAAGCAGTACATTCCTTGCCAGCTTTGTTCCTGGGACCAGAGTGGAATAATGCTTCACACACCCCCTGGGTTCCACAAAAGCAGCTAGACCTCATCCTGGTCTGTCCTAATAAAATGCTACATTTATTTTGTGCAGAATGTGTAACTATGAGATTTCACAGGAGCTTGCTTTAAAGGAATATAGCAGGGTTGCTGTTTTTTAATGCCAGTGGTGTGTTTTTCAAATAAAAAAATAATCATGCCGAATCAATATTTCATGTAACTTTTTAAAATATCCATAATGAGATCCACATACGAAATCCTGAAATGCATTTCAAACCTGTTCATATTTACCGAACATCCTTTCCAACATTCCTTTCCTCCTGCACATATGTGAATGAGATATGCCAGGCATCCCCAAACTGCGGCCCTCCAGATGTTTTGGCCTACAACACCCATGATCCCTAGCTAACAGGACCAGTGGTCAGGGATGATGGGAATTGTAGTCCAAAACATCTGGAGGGCCAAAGTTTGGGGATGCCTGAGATATGCCAACAGCGGCAACAACAGAAACAAAGAAACAAAAATATTGTGGGCATAGGGCTCTCTGTTTATTAATTAATCTGAGTACATATCCTGCCTTTCTCATTACGCTCAAGGGGGCTAACCTAAGCAAAGAAGGAGCAAATAAAAATTACAGAAACATAGAACTGCATTTCAATGGGAGAGTGAAACACACAGCAAGCTACCATATACTGAGTCTGACCAGAATCTAGCTCAGCATTGTCTTCTTTGACTGGCAGTGGCTCACCAAGGATTCAGGAAGGGGTCCCATAGCCTTACCTGCAAATGCAAGGAATTGGACCTGGGATCTACTGCATGCAAAGCAGATGCTGTGCTATAGAGCTACTTGCCCATCCCACATGCTAAAGTATCTCCCATTGAAATAATGGGTACCGCCAAAATGCTTACTTCTGGCTGTATTGTGGCTGGAGAGATAGATAGATAGATAGATAGATAGATAGATAGATAGGTAGATAGATAGATAGATTACGTATCTTGTTCAATATACACTGAGCAATCATCTATGGCCAGATCTAATGGTAGAAATGGGGAGGAAATGGGAGCCACATTGAGTATTCTTTCGGATTCTTTTTACAGCTTGTATTTTCCCCTTTACATCGCAAATAATCAAAATTTATTAATTTCTAGGTTTTAGGAGAGTCCCCTAAAATCCATAACGACATATACCAATGCATCTAAGGTTTGTTTTTGTTTTTTAATTGCAATACAGAAAATAGCATTGGGCATTTTGGACAGATATCCAGAAACCGAATTTCTTCCTTCTAGAGTATTGAAATGTATTTGTATGAACAGCATCTCAGAAGAGTTCACAGCAGAGCTGCCATAATGTGCCCTGCAATAATGGCCTGGAAGAGCTCAAATGGCCAGAATTTTCAATCTGCTGTTTCCTGTTTGGCCTTTTAGGACTTCTATTGATGCAGCGAATGACAGTTGTGACAGGATGGCATCTTTGATTGCATAGCCATTTGTCTTCTAGGTCTTAGAGTGATTTCGCAAAGGATCTGAAGTGGCTGTCAAATGCTCCTGCCAATCTGATGTGGCTTGGATGGCTGACCTGGAGATTAAAGAAAACATCTAGGATTCTTTTCTCTCTCTTGACTATAATTCACTTATCTTGACAACCCAGCCAGCTTTCCATTTTTCTGCCTTCCAGCCTTGTTATGACCTCCTTACTCTCTCTTTTGCCTTGTCTAGCCTTCCTTTTAAACTCTCCTTTTTTCATGGTTTCCTGTCTCTTTGAAGGGCATGTATATTTCAAATAATGTGCCCATCTTCAACTAAATGCACACAACAGTCTCTATTTGTGTCTGCTCTGAGGCGGCCTCTTTCTCTTGCTAACTATGGGCAATTTCTCTCCTGTGGACCATCAAACATGTTCTATAAAGCCTGTGGATTTTTTCAAGGAAACTTGTATGAAATACTGATGCAGAGTTTCAAATGCCAACAAATAGGCTAAAGTTGTATGTGTATTCCTGCAAAATTTGGAGTTGGGGGTTGCATGTAGAATTTAAAGATGGATTGCCAGCTATTTGTACTAAGTGCAAATGTTGTTGGTTAAATTCTCTGATTATACATTTCAGAGAAAACAGCTTCTCTCCTTCACAATTTACAGGTAGGTAGCCGTGTTGGTCTTACGTAGTTGGTCTTACGTATCTGAAGAAGTGTGCATGCACACAAAAGCTCATACCTATGACAATCTTAGTTGGTCTCTAAGGTGCTACTGGAAGGATTTTTTTATTTTCCTTCACAATTTGTTAGTGTGGGATGTAACTTCTCAGTACTTTTTTTAAACCCCTAATTCAGTTAAGTGTGCAAGTACAAAAGTAGTTTATGGTGTACTTGCAACTGATGGGTATCTTCCCAGCTTCCCTTTGGGGCTCTGCAGGCACAATTTTGAGACCCAGCAATGGTGCCTCTTTGTGGGCAGGACCACATGCTTAACAGTAGCGGCTGGTGAGTCAGCAAAGGTGGGGCTGCGTTGCTGATCTGGCTTCCCAACATTGTACACCACTACCACTTACTGAGAGGGGGAGGGGGAGGGCTAGGGTTAGGGTTAGCTCACCACAGTGTGGCCAATCTGATGCCTCAGACATTGTGCCTACACTGTGTTGACCTCCCTGTTACCTTGCCCCTTGCCCTCTCACAGTAACCAGCAGTGGTGCCCAGCACTGGGAATCCAGGTTAGTAACACATCCCTTCCTGCGCTGCCCCACTGGCTGCTATTGAGGCTTGATGAAGTGTCCTCCTCAAGCAAGATGCCTTCTGATGGATCTCCTTGAGCATATGTGGTCCCTGAGTCCGAGCCATTTAATTTCTCCACAATTCTAGAGTGATACAATGTTAGGAGCATTGCAAGAATTTTTTTTAAAAAATTGCCTGCCTTTTCAGGTGCTGACTAAATCTGTAGCTGTGGTACCTGGGCAGTTCATGAATGGACAGCAAAGCCAAGGAAATGCAAATGTACTAAACCTGGCAGCTTTCTAACTGTTATAGGGGTAGATTTCTGGCTTGATCTTGGGCATCTGTGCCTTGGGGTGAAGCTTTGAACATACAATCAGTGCATTTGCCTGATTGGGGTGCAAATGAATAGCTCGAAGCTTCCCAGACAGTATCCATTTATTTTGAGGTATTCCTTATTCAGCAGGGGATGCATGGACCTAATCCAGCAATTTTCTTTTTGCTGGATTGGAGCAGTTCCCTCCAAAGTCATTCTGTTGAAATCAATAGGTTTTTGCCCAAGCAAATGTGTTTAGGATTAGGGTGTAAATTGGTAGCTGTTCAAATATTTTTATAGCAACATGGACGCTTACAACTTGCAAATATGTGGCTTGAACTTTACAAGCCATGCAGTGCAAATTTAAGCCCAGTTATTCATCAGAAGAAAGGAAGATAGGAGAAGCTCTTGAAAATGCTGTTACATACCTGCTTCAATACTACAATAAAGGGTACATGCAGTGGTGGTGGTGGGGACACATGCTGGTTATTTGAAATGTTGTGTGTTTGAGAAGACAATATACTTATGGTTTGCTGCTAATGATCGACTCTGCTGAGCCAGCAGCTCATAGCAACAGGTGCAAAGGTCCTCCTGCTGGAACGAGATGAATCTGAGAGCCCTAATGTGCAAGCTGGAAAAAGCTCTGGATCATGTAGGCCGTAACACTGCTCTGCAACAGGTGCTGCATCATACTGGCAAGAGAGGAAGAAGAGGAAGGCACATTTCCATGTGCCACATAAGATGTCCCTTGGGGTTATGTACTGTTACATGGGTCATGTAATCCTGAGAGTATGGTTCTGGGTTACATTCGAAATCCTTGCACTAAAAGCCCAATACAGTCTGGGACCAAGATACCCTAAGAGCTGCCTCCTTCCAAGCCCTAAGATTGGCATCAGAGGTTGCACTTTGTGCCCTATCATCATTAGATGCAAAGTGGCTGGGCCACAAGAGAATAGTAGTGTCTAGGACTGCAGCTGAACATAGTTAAAGCAATATTATACCACTTCAAGCAGCCATGGCTTCCCCCAAATAATTTGTCAAGTGTGTTGAGAGTTGTTTGGATATCCCCTCAATGAGCCCCCCCCCCGACTTCATTGTGAAGAAGGAATGATTGTTAAGCCATTCTGGGAACTGCAGCTCTGTCCCTTCAATGGACTGATGGCATATGCTCAATTGCTCTTATGCAAACCCAGCACCCAACATTTTTTGACCCGCAATAAACAGTGAAAACAGTAGCTCTCCCTGGCCATAGTGAACCAAATGCAACAGTTGCCTAGCAACTATTAAGGAATCTTGTAACAGCAGCAAGTGTCCCTTAAGAGCCATACCATTGCCCCCACTATAACATGCTGTGCAATTTAGAAGAAAACATGCTATAGAATCACTTGTCTCAACTTTGAAATGGACCTCTCAAGGAAAGCATAGAGTATCATGAGGGAGGGATTTGATTTTTCTCTTCATCCTCTCCTTCAGTGTTTTAGCTGGGCTAAATGAAGCAATGTGGCAGTTCCCAGCTCTCTTCACCAGTGCAAAATAGGGTGCTCCAAAAATGGGTGCTGATTGTGGATGCTTAAGTGGAATAGAATGCCAATCCTCCCATTTTAAATAAGCTGATTGGTTTCCTTGAAGTTGCTTCCTGGATGCATTAGGGGAAGGTGCAAGAAGCAGTCACTAATCAAGACTTCATTTCTAGTGCAAGAGGTGATGAAACTCAAGCATATTTTGCAGGCAGTTGCAACTTCTAATCTGGCTGCTATTTCCCCATGTGTGGGGATTTAGGGCTTAAGGGAAAGACATTCTCCATTTGCCCAGAGACACTCTTTATGTGCATGGGCGTACCCAGGATCAAAACTAGGGGGGGGGGGTAAGGGGAGGGGCCAAGGCACGGAAGGGGAGGGGCCACAAAGTGGGCGGGAACAGCGAACTCGCGCTCCGCCGGGCTGTGCCCCTCCCTAGCAGCAGGGCTGGTGGGCGGAGGCGGAGCCCAGCCCAGCGGAGCGCGAGTTCAGCATTCCTGCCCGCCGCGCCGCGCTCTCTGGTTCCCCGCCGCGCTTGGCCTTGCCAGAGGGCGCGACGGGGAGCTGGAGGGAGGGCGCAGCGCGGCGGGCGGGAACGGCGAACTCGCGCTCCGCCGGGCTGTGCCCCTCCCTAGCAGCAGGGCTGGTGGGCGGAGGCGGAGCCCAGCCCAGCGGAGCGCGAGTTCGGCGTTCCCGCCCACCGCGCCGCGCTCCCTGGTTCCCCGCTGCGCTTGGCCTTGCCTGAGGGTGCGCCGGGGAGCTGGAGGGAGGGTGCGGCGCGGTGCGGCGGGAATGGCGAACTCGCGCTCCGCCGGGCTGTGCTCCGCCTCTGCCCACCAGCCCTGCTTCTAGAGTAGGGCAGCTGCCCTAACTTGCCGCATGGTGGGTACGCCCTTGTTTATGTGTCTGTTGCTGGCTTCTAGCAGATTCCAGGGCTGCTTAAATTCTGATTTCACTTATCTGAAAGACAGTATTTTCCAATATCCCAGGAGCTACAGAGAGGTTTCCTCCCTAAAGTACTGTATGACTTTTATTTTGAATCCCATCTGTGATCTCTAACTGTGGAAATAAGACTTCTGCAGGATAACATTGATTTACTGTCACATTTCAATATATGTTATCCTACATCCTTGTGTTTTTATTTGTTTTAATTTGCAACGACTGTTGGGTCTTCATTTGCTGCTTGTCTTAAAGAATCCTTGCAGTCATTTTGCTATCAAACAAACTTCACAGGCTTTCCAAGTTACTTTACTAGTATCTGCACCTTTCACATTTCGCTGTATCTTCCTCTTTCCAGAAATCTGTCTTGTGCCCATGAGAGATAATATGGTCTCATGCCTGCCATCCATTATGGATAACTTTGAGCTCTTGAATTTGTATTTCCTGCTTGTTTTTTATTGAGTAGAAGGTGTTTTTTTTAAAGGAAATTGAATAGAGGTGTAGGTGTGTGTGTGTGTGTGTGTGTGTGTGTGTGTGTGTGTGTGTGACATGATTGTGCAGTATAATAGCAATCTGGTTCCCATAGTTATTTTCAATACATCACTTGGAATTCCACAGTACAGATACAACTTTTCATTCATTGCTAATGGCTTTTTTGGAGAGGTGAGCATTGCAAGGTAGAATTGCTTGAGCCAGGAATCCAGACTTGGAGCCTGCACTGTAAGGAAGGGTAACTATCTCCCTTGTATTCTTTTATGCCCCCTATAGGACTAGCCCTCCAAAACAAGCAGGTATCAGCTTGATTCTATCCCTATTTACTCACAGATACATTTCATGGCTCTCAATGGAGTTACTCTGGCGTACTCCCACCCTAGGGTAAATCTTGACAACTAGAGCCTTGTAACACCTGCACACTTCCTGTGAAAACACTTGTATGCCAGCTCAAAACAAGAAAAGGTAGTGACTGATGGGGGAGTAGCAATTGCCAAGAAACACAACACAGAAACATTCCACCAAGGACCACCTACTGGTGTAGATGAGAAACCTTGGAACACCTATGAAAATCTAACACTTAAAAATGGAGGTAGCAGATATGCAGATGATCCACAGCCACTGAAATTCATTGATCCTCCATGAGTTTGTCTAATCTTCCTGCAACTGCATAGATCATTTTCCTAGCATGCTATACCTGATAGTAGGGATTGTTTCGCAAATGCTCCCATGGTTAAGGATGAAAAGAAATCCTCTGACCTGGAGTGCTGTGGCCATTTAAAAAACCATTTCTCTCTCTTTCTCTTTGCTCTCTACTCCTTTTTTTATAAGTCCAATTCCAGCTTCAGTAGCACAAAGCCCAACACCATATGCCGTCTTTAAGATTTGAACTCCAGTAGTTTAAAGCCTCTTTCCATTTTGTTCTTTAATTGCTAACATCAGTCATGGTGCTCTGGAATACTGACAGCCAGGTGATGTTAGGGCAGCAGGGACCATCCTGTAGTATCATGAAATGATGTTTGTGACCAAGTTACCATTCAGTTGGTGGGGGTCTTTTTTTCATAAAGGGGATGCTGCAAATTCACATGACCTATGCAGGCACATGGTTCCCTGCATTTTTTATGCACCTTGACATTCTTTTGATTCCCTTTTGATGTTTCCTTGTATTGCCATTGGGCATTTTCTATGTAGCATTTTTCACTGGTGATTTTATCTCTCAGTTCTGAGCTTTATTTGTGGAATTATGGCACAGGTGACTGAGCTAGAACTCATGACGCACCTACCTGAAAGCACAGGTATGCACTATATGGTTCTCAGGGTCAGATGAGAATGAATCAACCCAGTTCACAATGACTGAACTGAGGAACTATACTGAGTTCCTGATACTGAACCTAAGGCTAGTGATCAGCAGCTTGCAGGACCTGAGCTTAACTCTTCACAGATACTTTTCTCCAAACCTAATTCACGTGAAGATCCAAATACCTCCTGCTCTACCCTGTCTGCTCAACAGTGCAGGGAATGAGCTAGACTGCAGAAAGGAGGAGGAATGCTCCCTTTCAGGTGGATGGTTCTTCTTGATCCCCTTAAGCAATTGCCTTTTTCCCCATAATTGAGAAACCAGATGAGTGCATCATCAATTTCTAGCAAAAGTGAGAGAGGGGAAGCTCTCAACAGATGCTACAAAGCAGAAAAGGAAATACAGGGGAAGGAGGAAATCTGCTGCCTAACTACCATTAAAAGAGAACTAAAGAGATTCAAGGACAATTCAATTTTTTCAAGTTTCCCCCAAAATAGTGTTGTATTTTGCTATCTCCTACACTGACGATTTCCTCAATCAGCAACTTGCCTTCCATTTAAGACTATTGCATATGACAAAATGTGCCCTGGGAAACCCTGGGATGAGCTGCTGTGAGTGCAATTTTATGATGCTTGGCAGAACCGTAAAAGTGCCATATAGCTGATAAACAAGAATGCTGGTGTCCCCCCCCCCCCCGGTTTTACAGGAAAGCTTCATTGCTGCCAGATAATAAAAATGCTTATTGTACTCTGAACATATAATACAAAACAAATGACAAAGAAACAAATGAACAAAAAAGCACAGCCAGGTTCCACTGAAGGAACTTATCTCAACAGCAAGAACATAATGGTATTACTAAAGCATTATAACTGTGTGCCTTTCTTTGTGCTGATCAGCCAAAATCCTTCTCATTGTAACTTCCTGCAGACCATGATAAGCCTGTCCATATGCACCGAAAGATAATGGCTCATATTCACAAAGCAATATGGGCAACAGGTCAGTGGGGACATCAGTAAAGTCCACATGCAACCAAGTCTTAGCATTCACATGCAAAATGGAAGTAGAGAAAAACAGACAAACCCAAATATTGTACCTCCAATTGTGGAAACAGGGATGTTAGTTTTTTTAAAAGAGATTCAGTGCTATTCGAGCTACAGAATGATTCAATACATGCAGATCAGTCTACACTGTCACTCCTCATGAGTAAATGGGACAATGGCAGCCATAATAGTGATTGAGCAGTCCACAAAAATGGCCTCTTGGACAGATCAAGGGAGCACTGGTGGCAAAAATGGTAGATTTTTCCTGGGGGATTTTTCAGCCTCCAAGTCTACCAGGTGCTGTTGGAAATGTGTAAGGTTACCATCTAGAGAAAGCCCAGCAACTCATAGAATAGTTTCATTCCATTCCCAGAATGAGCCTCACTGAACCTGATTAGCTACTACAACAGTTACATTTGAGGGATCCCCATCTTTCATGGAATCATAGAGTTGGAAGGGACCAAGAGGGTCATCTGCAATAAAGGAATCTCAATACGTGGTTCCCCATCCAATCTGAAACCATATCAGACTCTGTTTAGCTTTGCAAATGTGCTTAATTGCTTCTACCAGGGAAGGAGAAATTATCGAACAGCTTTTCAGAGGTGGAGCCCACCATTAGCAATGGCAGTAGCACGACTTTTTCCTCTAACGCTCCCCATTTGTTGTGTGTTTTTTAAAATATAGACTGATCTGGTCACCATTTTGTAGCCTCCACAATTTATCAGACCTAGAATCACTCTGAGACATTGTGGAGATAGGAGGAATGGTGGTTAAAACACACACACATGACAAAGGTGGACAATAGAGAAAATTCTGCGATGTGATCTTCTTGGTGGGGTAGGAGCTGAGAAATAGAAAATCTCAGACTTTTTCCCCCCAGCAAAGAAGTATTCTGGGAGATTTTAGCCTACTTATTTAGATTAATGGATAAAAATTCACATATCTCCTTTAGCCACAGCTTCAGGTGGGAAGCTATAGGTATTGAAGAAGGTAGCATTTCATTTATTATCACAGACTGACTACCTCTGTTGGACAATCTGCACTAGCTTTTACTGTGGAAATGCCACAAGTAGCTCTTTTAAAAAAAATAAATCGTGGCAGAATGAGGAAAGAGAGGAAGAGAATTGTGAGCTTGAATTTCATTGAACTACAGGCTTGACTTTATCCATTCCAAGCAGACATGTTTTCCTAGCAAGAACTGATTAGCTCCTGTGTTTTTCTTACAGCAGAATAATCCTGAGCCCAAAGATTAATGGGTCGCTTTCCTTTTCTTAAATTGTTTCGAGATGTATGGTTCCAATTGGCAGAGAGATAGCTATGCAGATTGACTGTGTTGAACGTTTCTGCTGAACTGAGTTCTTAACAAGACCTGAAGGCATGAAGAATGTCCTGTCTGCTGCTATTAGAGTTTTGTGAAGTTCCTGCATTTGGAAAGTATGTTGTCCAATTTGGTGCGGTGCTCTGAGGCGGGAGAGGAACAGTCCCCATGTTGTTGTGTGGTTGTGCATGCACCTTTCACATTAACATCTCTGAGGTTCTTCTGCCCTTCTCAAAGGAGGAAATTGCAAGCACTCTAAAAAAACAGACTGAAAAATGGAATAAAGCATTCAGAAAATTGGAGGAGAGATTTTGGCACTGCCATTCCTACCCTTGACTTGGATGAATTTGCCACAACCCTGCTCCCCTATGAAGAACCCTTGAATGGCTTGTCCTTCCTGAATTTTCTTTGGGTCCCGATGAACCAAATTCTGATCAAACCTTCTTCAAAGTCAATCTTTTTTCTTGACAGCACTGCAAAATTTACAATCCTGCTGGAGACTTAATCATGAATCTTAATCAAGATCTGCTATTATGTGCCATGACAATGCCACAAAGAAACAATAGGTTGTCTCTTGGGGGGGATTCATTATTATCTCAATCATTCATGTGAACAAGTTCAACCTTTTTTAATATCAACCACCTTTATAACGGCATGAATGGTGTATCACAGCAAACATATTGGGAGACTTAATGACATAAAGCTTGTGATGGGCTTGAAAAACTGCTGATGAAAAGATGCTCTGAAGGTGTTCATTATTCTCTTGCAAGAGCTGATTTGGATGTGCCGTGTTTGTGTAACTTGCAGAAAAGTGAATGACTCATTCTTTGAAAGCCCTGTCTACATGGGATGTCTGAACTCTTGTTTATAGCAGCCTCACACTTTACAATGCAAATGTGTGTGAGAGAAGTACAGTCTTGCAGCAATATTTTATGCAGCTAACATACAGGCTGGGATATTGAGTTCCTTTCCATTAGAGGGAGCACCCCTTCATGAATGCTCCCAATGGTGGAAGTGGAAGAGACTTTCACCAATTCCTCATTTCCCTGCAGCCCTTTGTACCCTGAAAGCCTTACCATACATTTCCTTACTTGGGGTCACTAATTTTGGGCGGAACATTTTCAAATGAAAGAAACTGCTGTGGCACCACATATGCGTAGCATACGCCTCAGCATATCCTGTTGCAAGAAGAAGAAGAAGAAGAAGAAGAAGAAGAAGAAGAAGAAGAAGAAGAAGAAGAAGAAGAAGAAGAAGAAATTATTATTTATACCCCGCCCATCTGATTGGGTTTCCACAGCCACTCTGGGCGGCTGGGCTCCAGGGAAGAACTTTGTAGGCACATGTATGCCCATGCATGCCACAGTGGTGACCCCTGCCTCAAATTTACTTAGGATCCAAACCTTATATTCCATTTGAAAACAGTAATAACAATACCACTCAAAAGCATAAAGAACATTGCTAGGAAACCATGAGTAAGGAATATTTCTAGAGTGGTGTGCTTATAGCTTCCGAAACTGCCAGATGTGCATTTTGTAGTTCTTGCCAGTGTATGGAAGACAAGAAAATGCTCTTTAAGTTTTGACAGGAAATGCTGTGATGTGTTACCATACAAAGCGCAGTAAGCTATTCTTATCCCTAGCAATCCTATATAATAATTTGCAAGTTGTCCCTGCGTCCAAGCTGTCCCGTGTGTCCCTGGGCAACTGCGCATGTGCCCCAGGGACACAGGGATTGGACCAGAGACTTGGAACGAACACACCGCGCGCTTTCCCCACCGATGAAGAGAACCAGAACTCAGTAAACGAGCCACTGGCAGCTTCTCCTCAGCCTCACGCTCGAGAGCGGCTGCTGCTGCTGTGGGCCCTGCCGGCGCCGCCATCTTTCCGCACCCCATTCTCCCGCCTGCTTAGCGCTCGGCCTCTTCAGCTGCTCGGTAGTCCATCGGGGGAGCCTGGGGCCCTTGGGGCACATCCCCGCCGGTGGAGGCGGCGACGGAGGCGACGCCTGCGCGGTCCCAGGGCTTCCCCTCCGTTCTCGCCCGGCCGCTGGTTGTGCCCACCTCTCCGGGTGGTGTGTTGTGAGGCGGCGGCAACCGCCGCTTCTCCCCTCAGCCACCTCCCGACTCCCCCTGCCCTGCGAACGTCGTCCTTCCTTCCCGCAAGTCACACGAAGCCGCCTCCACCCTCCACCGGCAGGGATGTGCGCCGTGGGTCCCAGGGCTTCCCCTCCGTTCCCGCCCACCCGCCCGTTGTGCCTGCCTCTCCGGGCAGCGCGGCGTGAAGTGGCGGCCGCGGCCCTGGCTTTTCCTATAGCCAAGCGCCGGGGTTACGATCCGGCCTTGCCGCTGCCGCCAGCGCTCCCCTCTCTCATCGCCGCGTTTGAGGGGAAATTAAAGCATTTGGGGCGGAGGGGAGAGAAAGCCGTTGGCGCCCGCCCCTCTCCCGGCTGCGCTTTTATTTTTATTTTTTATGGAGTGTTCCACCTGTTGAATGCCTGCCTACCCGGCACCGAAAACGACCCTTCTCCCTGTCCTCTGTGCCGCCCGCCTCCTTCCCCCTCGGCGACGCGGCGTCCGAGGCGGCGCGAGCAGGCAGCCAGGCATTCGCACGGGCAGCCCCTGATCTGAGGGTGGGGTCCTCGCGGGGTACAGCAACATGGCGGCACTGCTTTTTGCCCCTCTTTCCTGCCTCTCTCCCTCCTGCTCCCTCCTTCCTTCCTTCCTTCCGTCCTTCCCATCTTTCTTTCTCTCCCTCATTCTTATTCTTTCTTTCCCTCTCCTACCTTCCTTCTTTCTCCCTTTCTATCTTCTCTCCCTCTTTCTTTTTATTTCCTTCTTTATTCCCTTCCTTATTCCCTACTCTTCTTTCTCTCCCCTCTTTCCTGCCTCTCTCCCTCCTGCTCCCTCCTTCCTTCCTTCCTTCCTCTCCCTCATTCTTATTCTTTCTTTCCCTCTCCTTCCTTCTTTCTCCCTTTCTATCTTCTCCCCCTCTTTCTTTTTATTTCCTTCTTTATTCCCTTCCTTCTTTCCTACTCTTCTTTCTCTCCCCTCTTTCCTGCCTCTCTCCCTCCTGCTCCCTCCCTCCTTCCTTCCTTCCTTCCTCTCCCTCATTCTTATTCTTTCTTTCCCTCTCCTTCCTTCCTTCTTTCTCCCTTTCTATCTTCTCTCCCTCTTTCTTTTTATTTCCTTCTTTATTCCCTTCCTTATTTCCTACTCTTCTTTCTCTCCCCTCTTTCCTGCCTCTCTCCCTCCTGCTCCCTCCTTCCTTCCTTCCTTCCTTCCTTCCTTCCTTCCTTCCTTCCTTCCTTCCTCTCCCTCATTCGTATTCTTTCTTTCCCTCTCCTTCCTTCCTTCTTTCTCCCTTTCTATCTCTCCTGCTCCCTCTTTTCTTCCTTCCCATCTTTCTTCCTCTCCCTCATTCTTATTCTTCCTTTCTTCCTCATTCTTATTCTCCAAACCCCGGGATGTTCTAGCGCCCGTTTACTCAACGGGCTGAATTACACTAGTTCCTCAATATAATAGTAATAATAATGACATCAAAACAAGATACTATTGTGGATTCAGTGCATTGCTGAAAAGTGAAGGTATGTAGCTCACTTTAGATGCAGGCGGCCTTCCAAGATAAAATGTGTAAGATACAGTATTAGCACATTTTAAAGGGAGTAATTAATTCTTCATGCCTGCCCCTCTAGGTCAAGAGGTATACTGTGAAGAGTCCATTAGAAACACATTGTGGTGTGGGTGTGGTTTCTCTTTTCCCCCAAAGAGGCCATAAAACATTAGAGTCTACACCAAGGTTTCTCATTGCTGAAACCCATGAAGTTTATGAGGTTAGTCGGTTTTGACTAGAAATGTTTGAACCAAAGAAAATCAGTCTCCTTATTACTGATTTATTCAGTGATAGTCAATGTTAGTCATACCAACATGGAAATCAACCATCAAGTTGGGGTAAATTGTTCTACTCTTAGTTCATATATTTTAATAGGTCTACTCTGACTATGACTAAGTAGGCTATTGTTCTTTGTGTTCATTGACAGGCAACTCTTGCCCATCTTTGCTGATATTCACAAACTTCTTATTCTGAATAGCAGAATTTTACTTTTAAAAAAGAGCTTTATGCGTGCATTGTAGCTCCTATTTTATTCTTAATATTGTTATTGATTGCCCGCCCTTCACCCCATAGTCCCACAATTTAAAATGCAACATTAAAAGCAGTTTAAAAATCTACAGTTATGCACAATGCAATCACAAAAATCTAATGGATTCTAATAATATACATCTCAGGTGTCAAAGTCTAGGTTAAAGAGGTGCATCTTGAGCATTTGCTGAAAAATGACCTTGCCAGATGTGCCTCTGCTGGGAAGAGAAGGATAATAATAATTATTATTAACCATAGGAAATAATGGAGCAAATTAAAATACAGAAACAGCCCATTCAAACAGACAGAAAGATTAATCTGCTCTAACTTAATCAGCTCTCAGTTTATGATTCCCCAAGCTTTTAGGAACAGCTGATGTTATGATTCTATGATTGCTACAGTATGCCTGGTGATGTCACATCCCCTTTTCTCCTGAGAAGTAAGGCTTGTTTCCTGTTCCTGTTCTCTCCCCTCCCCATCCTTTCATACTCAAGCAACAGAGGCAGACATGCCTCAACTTATCTCTCTGCTTCAGATATGTGTCTGAGGTTACCTTTGCTACATCTTTTTACCCAATAACATTTGCCTGCATGTTCTTATTGTTGCATGAAGGTAGTACATGATTGTGGCATTGGATTAAGTAAGTAAATCATTTTAAAACTTACTTCAGAGTGTGGTCTGTTTCATTGCATGAGGGTTGAAAGCGGGTCAGCTGCCTCAAACAGCTGGACCATAGTTAGTCCTATGCTTCATTAATCATCTAGCCTGAGTATAGTGGCTGCTGTGACCTGTTGCTGAGCCGATATCTTTTTTCTGTCTGAAGTAAGATCTTTTCCTTACTCTCAATTAAAAGCCAATGTGATTGTGATCTGGGCAGGATCCAGGATACTAACACCTATACTTTAAAAATTCAAGTGATTCAAGCTGGGCAACACTAATAAACAGGAAAAATAAGCATAGAGAGATGACAAAAATTATGTCAGAACACTAAATATTTCTTACCATGCTCCTTTCATGGTAGGAAAGCTGCATGCATAGGTTTTACTGGCATCATCTCCTTCGTCCTAATAAAGGTCTGGGAAGACAGATATAAAACTGCATTTCAGAATAAACAGGAAAACCAGGCAGATGGAAGAACAGTGAAGCTTTATAGATTTATCTGGGGATCCTCTAATGTGCCTATCAAGTCCATTTCAAAAAGAATACTTTATAGACACTGCAAATCTGAAGTATAGTATTGTTCCACCCTAAGGTGAGGTTAACTTTGATGATCACATAAAGTTTTCCTACTCCCTCTCAACCATAAACTGAAGTTTGGTTAGAAATTCTCCTTAGATTAAATTAGGACCTAAAACACTTCTTCAGTGGGTGGGGGGCATATATACTCAAATCTTTGTCTATTATTGGCATCCCTAGCTGAAAAATACACGAAATCGGATAGGGGGAAGCTGTTTGTGGCCTTTATCGATTTAAAGTGCGCTTTCGATTCAATACCTAGAGGACTATTATGGGATAAATTGAAAACTACTGGGATGGAAACCCGCTTACTCTGTCTAATTAAAAAACTACATACCAACACTAAAGGTCAGGTGAAGTTTCCCCTTGATGGTCATTTATCTACCAGCTTCACAATCACCAAAGGGGTTAAACAAGGTTGTATACTTGCCCCACACTTGTTCAACCTATTCTTAAATGATATGAAACATCATTTATCTGCTGTAAATGGCCACCCTCCCAGACTAGATACCAAAGCAATCCCTACCCTCTTGTACGCAGATGATACTGCTCTTCTCTCCTATTCCAGAGTTGGGCTACAAAGATATCTAAGAGCATTCTCCAATTATTGTGAAGTGAATCACCTAGCAATTAATTACTCCAAGTCAAAGATCCTTGTTTTCTCTAAAAGTTGGTGTCCACTCAACTGGTTGATTGGAACCCAAAAAATGGAGCAAGTTAAATGCTATAAATACTTGGGTGTCACCTTTCACTATAACTTAAAATGGGCGACCCATCGCAATAGAACAATTAATTTAGCAAGATGCTCTATTGCACAAATCAAGCGTTTTCACTTCCTTGGTGGGAATCAATTTGTACCTGCAGCAATCAGTGCCTATAAGGCAAAATCTGCCTCCCAGCTTCTATACGGGATCCCCTTATGGATATCCAGCTTTAACAACAAAGTAGAAGGAGTCCAATCATCCTTCTTTCGGCAAATTCTTGGAGTACCAAAATGTGTGCCATACCTGGCTATCTGTGCAGAATTGGGCCAACACCTTCTTGAGACAAGAGGTTGGATTATTACTCTTAAATATTGGCTAAAAATTCATTTTAATACCGATCCAGATAGCCTGATATCCTATCTTCTGAAAGACAGCCACAGCTTTATATGGTTTTCTAATATTTCCAACAAACTGAGGCAACTAGGCCTTCCAGTGGACTCCCTCCTGACATATGAGGACTCATACATCTTTACTCTTATTAAGCAGAGACTGCTTGATATCGAATTCCAGAAACTTCATCCTGCCCAACCTCTAGTATGCTCGCCTGCCTTCCTGGGGCTGCCGCCGCACCAAGGATTGATACCTAATTATTTATATGACCTGGTATCTCCTTTTTATCGCAGAATATTTATGTTGGCCCGCCTAAATGCTTTTCCATCCTCTGTGTTAGCCGGAAGACTCAAAGGCATCCCTTACTGGAATAGATTATGCCCTTGTGGCCAGCCCTCTATGGCTCACATGATTCTGGACTGTCCCCTTTCCAATTTTTTCGACTTTGGCCCCCCTCTATCCTTTACAAGACCTGGAACCCTCCCCAACAAGGAAACAGTGGTCCAGCTCTTGTTGAGGGATGACTTCCCCGAAATTACCAGAATTATGGCCCACTACTTGTCCAGAATTTATGTAATTAAAATCATTACATCTAGCCTTCAACAATGATAGCTGAGGATCCCTTGTGTGCCTTTCCCTCCTCCTGCTCCATTATTTCTGTATGATGTAGAGTGACTATTTATACTAATGACCTATATGTGATGTATGTTTTGTCTTTGTTTTTATATTATATATATATGCCAATAAAGGTGTTGGAATTGATACTCAAATCTTGGGAAATCCTGGCCTATTTGTGGGCTTTATTATAATCAAATATATATTCTTCTATTTTATTCAGGGAGACTATGCTCTGACAGCTGTTGAGCTATTCATCTCAACAATACCTTCTAATCATCCTTAATTCATCTGATAGTCCTGGGTACCCATAATATTTATTATGTGGGGCAGAGAATTAATTAGAAATTAGAACATAGGAATCCCCCCCATCATGATATCAATTTAATTGATACCATCTGTATTAAATGGTATCCTTCCTGAGCACCTCCATCATATATTCATGAAATACTTTAGGCTTTGATTCAAAATATCTCTCTGTATCTGAAGAAGTGTGCATGCACACGAAAGCTCATACCAAAATAAAAACTTAGTTGGTCTTTAAGGTGCTACTGAAGGAATTTTTTTATTCTCTGTAGTACAGTATTATTCTCTGTTGATTTTAATTATGGCACAAGGTGCTTTCTCTATGAAATCATGTTCAGGTAGTTGCAAAAATCAATCTAGAGATTTTGAAACCTTCTTCTTCTTCTTCTTCTTCTTCTTCTTCTTCTTCTTCTTCTTCTTCTTCTTCTTCTTCTTCTTCTTCCCTTAAGATCTTGTATATTAGATTTATTGACTTCTTTTCTTGGTGTTGCAGGAAGTCACTTCTGCATGTGGAAAACTTGCATAGATAGAGGCTTGAAGCCTAGCAACCCCTGAGGGATAGCTCAGTTGGTAGAACATGAGACTCTTAATCTCAGGGTTGTAGGTTCAAGCCCCATGTTGGGTGAAAGATTCCTGTATTGCAGGGAACTGGACTAAATGATCATTGTGGACCTTCCAATTCTATGATTCTATTGGGCGGGGAGTGTTAATTTTGGAATACACCCCAGCTATTATTCTTCCAGTTTTCCCACAATGTTCTTTTTATACCCTAATGCTCTGCTTAGGGAAGGGCTATAGCTTGGGGGCAGAGCTCATGTTTTGCATGCAGAAGATCCCAGGTTCCATCCCTAGCATCTCCAGGCATGGCTTGAAAAGACTTCTGTCTGAAATCCTGGAGAACTGTTGCCAACCGACTTCATTATGTCACCAAATCTGATAAGCTATTTTGCATCAGAATTTTGCATTATTGTACAATTTTGCGTACATAAATGCAAGGACGGGTCTCTGTTGGAAAAAGTCAAGTGAAGGGCAATCAGATTTGCTGAACACTTACAGAATAGGCTCAAAAGATTAACAACCTGATCCTAAAAGTGGGGCTTATATCAACCAAGCTTTTAGACCCCATCTTGTGCCTCTTCAGTCTTGACAAGAGGACAGAATTTACTCCAGTGCAGACAGTTAGAATAGCAGATTCAGGAGAGTCTGGGTAAAATGTAATCTACATTGACCTCATTATCTAATGACGGCAAATTTGGTGCGTCAGAAAGCTGTCATGGAGACAAATTTTGCTTTGTTGCAAAATTGCATTGTGTGATAGCTCGTATCAGCAGGAGCATCTCAAGAACTCCCTGTGCCTCAAAGGCCTGCCTTTAACAACTGGTGATGCAAAGAAACCAAGCAGATATACGTAGTTTCTCTTTTCACAATGATGCAAGAAACTTCTCTGTGACGTTCACCTTGCAAAGGCTCCGTGAAACCTTTTAAGGCAGTGGTGGAGGGACCAGAGCAAGCTCAGATATATTCACCGTATCTGCATAGTTCTGTACACTTCTTTAGCTATATGGGTGACTCACATTATTTAACCAACACTGCTGTAAAGAGGCATGGGCAGAGTATTCTATTTGATCTTTGACACAGGTGTCCCTTTGCTTCCGGTGAGGATGGTACAGCTGATTATTGTTGAAATTACATAACATGAGATCAGTTTGGAGCATTGATGTGGTATGGACTGGAGAGCTCAGCATTTCATTTGCCCTGGAAGCTCATAGGTCAGGCTTTTATAAAAAGGAAAGTAAATGTATTTCCCTCTTAGTATGCAAGTATATATATTTTTGCATAGTTAAGGGGTCCCCAGAGTATGTGAAAACCGCTACCTTTATCTAGGGTAACTCTGTTTTTCTCCCATACTGATTGCAACCAATCACTTCAGTTTGCTTTTAAGAGGAATGATGAACTTGAAACCCAGGACTGATTTATTATACCTGGAAGCCAAGACGCAAGCAGTTCTCTTGCTTAATAAAGAACCTTCACGGTACCATAGATTGCAGGAAATTAACAATACATTTATGCTTGCATGAACACTCTCACACACAGCTTTGAATCATGTTGCCTTTTTATCTTCTTCACAGTTACAATTTTGTGGGAAATTGCACGGGAAACAGCACAAAAGAAGAAAAATATTAAAGGAGATCATTTAACTAGTACTGTATACTAAAGGAGCCCTGTGGTCCTTTTCTCAGGGAACACACGAAGAAGTAATTAACCAACCTTACGAGTCATTGCCCTAAAGGTCCTTCTAGAAATCATTTTTTGTTCTTTATTGATGATGATTTGTGCTCATGATGCTGTCAGGGTGGTTATATGCAATTCCTGTTTCTTTTCTTTTTTTGTACCTGCCTTTTGCAAAGGCAGGGGTCAGCAACCTTTTTCAGCCATGGGCCAGTCCACTGTCCCTCAGACCATGTGGGGGGCCAGACTATATTTTGGGGAAAAAATGAACGAATTCCTATGCCCCACAAATAACCCAGAGATGCATTTTAAATAAAAGCACACATTCTTTTCATGTAAAAACACCAGGCAGGCCCCACAAATAACCCAGAGATGCACTTTAAATAAAAGGACACATTCTACTCATGTAAAAACACGCTGATTCCCGGACCGTCCGCGAGCGGATTGAGAAGGTGATTGGGTCGCATCTGGTCCCCGGGCCTCAGGTTGCCTACCCCTGTGCTAAGGTTTCCGAATGGATATACCTGTACTGTTTTGTTTCCAATTGGGACACGTCTCATAGCTTCCTGCAAAAAATCCTGTAACTTTTCCTACTACAAATGTTCTGTTGTTGTTTTTGGTCCCACTTCTATTGCATTATAGCATAAGAGTGCTGTTTTAGACAGCAATAATGCAGCAGCCCTTTGGAAGCAAACACAACAATTAATTGATGTGTAGATGGTTCAGAATAAATCCATCACTAACATGTTAGATCATTATTGCATCGGTATCACATTGCAGAACACATCCACAATAAATCACCAGTCTGGTGAAGCCCTAAGATAGGAACTCAAATGTTTCAGTATGCTGGGCCCTATGTTTCAGGGAAGGCAATGATGGAACTTTGTTTTTAAAATTCTCAAGAAACACAAAGGTAATAATGGCGTTCTTTCACGGAAGAGACACATTATTAACAGAGAGCTGACCTAGTTTTATCACTGGGAACATCTGGCAAGTGCAAGGAAACTACTTTAGATGGGATGCTCCTCAAGTGATGATTTGGTGTGAAAGAAAAAGGGGTGGCATCATTCTTCCCCCCCTTTTTCTGCGATAGGGAAGGACTGAGAAACTGCTTCTGTCCTATTTGCGTAACATTGAATAACAGGTCTTTTCCATGCCATTCCAGGCCTTTCTGTTGCATTTATGCACACTTTTCACATAAGGGAAAGGCGTTTATGTAAAATTCACACTTTGCAGTGCACTCACCAGCAAGATACATATTCTATATGCATCTTTTATAGAAAATATTTGTACAATATATGAATAAGTCCTGGTTTTCTGTGCTTCAAGAGATTAACACAATTGCAAATTGTAACATAACGCCCACACTAACACCCATAACACCCACGCTACAACTGGCTCTTCTAAACATCTTTGAAGAAGATAATAAAGGATTATGCTGTAAGGAGTTGATTATCCGTAAGCTAAATGTGGCCAGATCGACTTATAGCCTGATTTTTTGGAGGGACCTCACCAGAACACACACTTCTTGCTGGTACACGAAGACATAGGAATCAGCCTTGCTAGAAAAATTAACAAATAAGCAGAGAAACTCTAGAGGTCAAAAAAGGAAAGAGAAATTTCTTTCTGTTCGGTATGATTTTATTGTTTACATTAATTATGCAGAACATCACCAATCTCCTGCTCCCCACCCCTGTCCTATAAATGTCTGTGGATAATACAATAAAGTAGGAATACGTGCAGAGCGTCACAAACTAAGGTTTGCTGGAAAGGCAGCTCATAACTCTGGAAAATAAGGAATATCCATGTCAATGGTGTTTTTATTTTTATAATTTATTATACTCTCTCTTATTTCAACAGTCTGGAATGTATTGCTGATGTCTCTGCCCCCTGCTTCAACATTTCATACTTGTTTTCTGCCATGATTTTGTTTTGTGCTTAATTTTGCATTTTAATAATTATATTTTTTTAAAAAAACAGCAGTCTCACATCTTCTCTTCTTTCTTAGCAACGATTAGAAACAGAATGTGGCATGTATTTTCCCCACAAGCAGTAGCCGGAGATGTGGAGTAGGAGTGGGGAAAATTTGCAGCACGTGATACATCATCTCATGTTCTGCAAGCTGGTGCCATCCAGATGTTTTGGACTAGAACCTCCATCAGCCTCAGGCAGTGCAGCTGAGGGTGATGTGAGCTGCCATGCAAAAGACCGGGAAGACACGAGGTTGGAGAAGGCTGCCTTATGGCATTGAAATAATGCACCCCAAGTCCATTGTAATCCAAAACATCTGGAGGGCACTAAGGGCTCACCCACAACTTCTCTTGTCTGGGATTTCTTCTCTTTGGTCCACGACTTCTAGGCACATGTCCGAGCTGTTTTCCTTTTGTCCCACCACTTTCCCCAGGAATAACCCGTTTCCGGCTGAATTGGAACAAACAGTCCACAGGAAACTTGATTGACATTTGCTCTGATTCAGCAGTAAACAGCAGGTTTTTCCAGTTAAACCAGTGGGACAAGAGACAAACCTCTTGGACGCATGGCCACAATCCATGGACCAAACAGAAGTGTGGATGAACCCATAGTTGGGTAAAGCTGCTGTACACTTTTCTGAGTCTGGTATGTTCCAGGACTTTGAATAATCCTTTATCTCATGGAAGAAATGAACAAAAACTTGCATAAGAATTCCACTCATTTTGGGCAAGCAAACAATGATAATTTTCCCTCTTCGAAATGATTTGCTATTACCATTAGTAAGATTTAAAAAGGAAAACGACACTTTATGACTCTGTTCAAACCTAGAACACATAAGCTGCTACATAACCATCACAGGCAGTTTTATTACTCCTGATTGCCAGAATTAGCTGATGTTGTAAGAACACTGCAAAGCAGTAAATTCACAAAGGTGTCTTGTTTTGCTAGTGCATGGAATTCTTTAGAATAACAATGACAACATTAAAATCTGGTAGAAGTCTGCACAATCGGGTGTACATTAGTCACCTAATTACAGTTGTGTTGTGGAGGAAACACAGTGCATTTTAAGATGCACTGGGTTCTCTTTTATTTTAGCTATTCGTTTTACAGGATGTGAAGGGTAGGTAAAATGAATATTACGTTGCTCATTTACATGGTCACATTTATTGCTGCACTTCTAATGAAGGCACAGATTGGCACAAATGTGTTTCTGGTAATACATGGATCTGTTCTGTTCATTTCCCCTCTTGCTAAAGTATCTGAACGCTTTCCAGATCTGCGATAATGGAATGCTTTTGCACAGGCTCATCTTATTAATTCATCCTTTCTGCTCAATGGCAGAAATCAATACATTTTCAAACTGGCAATGCTGATTCCACAAGAGAGAATTTCAGAATTTTCTGTCCACAACTATTTGTTTGAAGCATTTTGAAAGTTTTCTGCTTCCTTTGCTCCTTGAACGATGCCATCTGCAATGATCTGGTACGGGGCAGAACAAAGAAACATCGTATCTTTATCTGCTGAAGATCATGATCAGCATCAGGGTCCACATCAATGGGAATGTGCATGTTTTGCATGCATAATGCAATGGGCTCAATCTCTGGCATCAAGCTGACAGGAAAAAGACCCCCTTCTGAAAACCTGGAGGAGTGATGTCAGACAATGCTGGACTTGGTACTAGGCAGCTCTCTGACATAACAGAATGATGTCATTTGGAAGCAATGCCTCACCTGTAATGAGAAACCAAGTGGGAGGGGAAAAAACTATCTGCTTGATCACTTGACTGTAATAACCATATTCCTAGGGGCTACAATTTGACATTTTAAAAATAATCATCCTCCAAATTAAATACTAAAATAAAGCTTTCCTCAGCACCACCGGTAAAAGTGGCCATAAACAGATGTCCAATTATTCTGTAAGTTTGCAAATCATATCCCGCTTGCAGGAGCACATTTTTTGGGTGCGGGAGAATAGCACACTGGCAGGTGCTGTTTTTTTCCCAGTTCTCTACATGAAGTTCTGCTTAACTGTCTATTCACTGCAGGTGGAATGACAGAATACTGTGATTCATTCTGGGAAATTCCTGGCTCAGTGCTTCTGAAGTCCCCTGGTGTGGATGCTTTGAGCCCCAGCACCTAATTCTGTATCCATGTTCACTGTTCTACATCCCACATTGCGTCTGACAGTTATATATCTAACCGGGGGGGGGGGGGATGAGGATGAGAACTGGACCTGTGCTACTAAACTTTTATGATATTTCTAGTTTCCTCCGCACACACACATACATACCGTAGTCAAAAGAAAAGAAAAGTTGGTGTAGCTGAATGGAGTTACCGATAATCTTAAGGAGCAGGTGCTCTACTTCCATTCAGGAAAAGGAAAGATTTTATGTCAATGTTGGAGTGTAGAGGAAAGCTCCAGGCATTGCCAGAGGAGCGACATAAAATGTCAATTCAAACTCCATCATAGCATTATGATAAATAGGAACCCTCTGGGTAAGGTTGTCTGGCACCAGAGCAGCACTCAAATCTTGGCTTTCCTGATGGAACAATGATTTAGTTAAAATGGCCTATTAGGTTATTCAAGTCCCTTTCTCTTTTCCCCCATGAAGCTGTCAAGTAGAGATGGGAAAAAGAAAACAAAGAAGAAGACTTGCGTCATCTTCATCCCCTCCTACTGCCGTGAATTTAGGAGGGGATGAGCAAAAGCGATCCATTTCTAGAGTCTTAAGTGGGTTTCCCCACCAGACTGTAGACATTTTGAAGTGTGACAAAAATTCTCGCTGGAATTTCTCTTATTGTAATGTATTTTCTCTTCTCCATTCCACCAATGATCCCCCTCCTTTGAGTCCTATTGTGAAATACTTGTCAGTGGCACCCAGCAAGATCATCCTGCTTAACAATACTAATTAGACTATCAGCCATATTGATTGCTACATTAGGGTTATAAACCAGGATTTAAAGCAATATTACTGAACACATACGCCATGGACATTATTACTGCCCCTTGTATATACCCCTTGCCACCCAGTATGCATATCCATCTTGTGTTACTACACATTGCAGTATGATTTTAGGACACAAGGTGGCCCCCAGCACATATATTCAGAGCCTCATAAATTTTCTGTCTGTTAGCTGACATAATTTCTTCAAATGAACAGTGCTAAAGCAACACTGATACTTTAATGAACAGAATAGCTGTCCAATTAGCCACAGACACTAGACAATTGCAGCTGGTTATATAAGAACCCAGCAGAAGTGTGAACCGTGGTGGGTTTTTTTTTTTTAAGGCCAAGATTTGCTGCATAAAGTAATTAAGATGTGGATGATTACATCAAAGTGACTGGAGTCTGCAAGTCCTTTGAGTCTTTCTTTCCTATTGAATGTTGTACAGACCCTGTCCTGTGGAATGACTTTCATGTGGCACTGATACTCTCTTCTGCCTCACTTGCCACAGAACAACTTCCCTTGCTAAGAGACAAGGTCACATTTCTGCCTCTGAATCAGTGTGCCTGAATCAGTTTTCCCTGTTCTGCCAAGAACTCAACATGTTGTTGTTGTTTAGTTGTTTAGTCGTGTCTGACTCTTCGTGACCCCATGGACCAGAGCACGCCAGGCACTCCTGTCTTCCACTGCCTCCCGCAGTTTGGTCAAACTCATGTTCATAGCTTCAAGAACACTGTCCAACCATCTCATCCTCTGTCGTCCCCTTCTCCTTGTGCCCTCCATCTTTCCCAACATCAGGGTCTTTTCCAAGGATTCTTCTCTTCTCATGAGGTGGCCAAAGTATTGGAGCCCAAGCTTCAGGATCTGTCCTTCCAGTGAGCAAGAACTCAACATACACCGAGCCTATGCCTTGAGTGCATTACAGGACTTATTCAGACGTCTTGTGTATGAAGCTTTCCTCTTGATTTGCTTGCACAAAAGCTTACACAGAAGTTAGACCATGTCCAAGTTCTCTCTGATGTGAGCCTTCTTTCTGATTAGTTAGTTATGCAACAATAATGAGCATGCTTCATCCTGATTTGCTTCTGGGGTGTTCACACATCTTCCATTTAATTATTTGTTCACACAACACTTTCCGCTGCATTCCCCATCACTTTTCTAACTGCACATTTTATTTTATTTTTTGGCATATGCTTTTTAAAAAGTGAACTTCTTGTGCTAGAGAGGCAGAGGAGCACTTCAAGCGTACAAACTTTATTTGTGCAAACCTAAATTTCCAGTATGTTTTTTTCTTGGCACTCTTATCAAACTGCACTTCCTAGGATTCTTTTAGGGAAGCCATTGATATTTAAAGTAGTGCTTTAAACAGAGCTGCTGCTGTGCCCAACACTGTCTCATGGCGTGCCAGTTATGCTCAGTGCTTTTTTTCTGGGGGGACGCAGGGGTACACATACCCCTAAACATTTTGTGAATCTATGTTTGGCCTCATTGAGGGGCAGTATTTCAATATGAGTAGGAAAATGAGAGTACCCCTAAACATTTTTTAAGGAAAATAAAAACTGGTTATGCCCCTCTGCCTGCACTGTACCTGCCATTTTAATGCCATTGTTTATAACAGTCAGGGCTTTTCTGAAGCAATCATTTGTGTATATGTGCAGATTTTAAGGTGATGTCCAGAACTGTATCACACTAAGCTAAACTGAAATCTGCAACTGTGTGGCACTGGCAAAATGTAATCATATGAGATTTGGCAGGAATGAAAGCACCTGCTTGCTGGTAAATTAACTTGCTCAGCATAGTCTGAGAGAGTAAGGCTGAGTTGTCTGTAAATTGGTAGAGGGAAAATGTAACTGGTCCAGAGCTGCAGATGGACTGATCCTCTGAGAACTCTGTTCATTAAAAAAAAGAACATTATTGAAAATGCCCAGCTGTGGTTGCATAAACACAGAATCATAGAACTGTAGATACAGGTAGGTAGCCGTGTTGGTCTGAGTCGAAGCAAAATAAAAAAATTCCTTCAGTAGCACCTTAAAGACCAACAAAGTTTATATTTTGGTATGAGCTTTCGTGTGCATGCACACTTCTTCAGATACACTAGAAACAGAAGTGTCAGACCCTATATATATACAGAGGGTGGTGGGGGTGGGTGGGAATGGGAGATGGGCTGATGGGAGTGGTAAACCTGTAGATGGGTGTTAATGGCTGCTGATGGCTGCAATTAGTCCTGGGCTGAGGTGCTAAAGAAAGCTTGATCATGCATAATGAGATAAGAATCCGATATCTCTATTCATCCCAGGTGCTTCCATGGTTTTAAGCTTGGTAATGATTTCCAATTCAGCAACTTCCCTTTCCAGTCTGTTCCTGAAATTTCTCTGTAATAAAACAGCTGCTTTGAGATCTTGTATAGAATGTCCTGGGAGATTGAAGTGTTCTCCTACTGGTTTTTCAGTCTTATGGTTCCTGATGTCAGATTTATGTCCATTTATCCTTTGGCGTAGGGTTTGGCCTGTTTGTCCAATATAGAGAGCTGAAGGGCACCGTTGGCATTTGATGGCATACACAATGTTAGAAGATGAGCAATTAAATAGTCCTGAGATGGTATGTTGGATGTTGTTGGGGCCAGTAATGATGTTGTCCGGGTGTATGTGGCAGCAAAGTTGGCATCTGGGTTTATTGCAGGCTCTGGTACCAGTGTCCATGTTAAGTCTGGTGGTTGTATTATTGTGGGTGAGGAGTTGTTTAAGATTGGGTGGCTGTCTGTAGGCAATGAAAGGTCTTCCTCCCAGAGCTTGAGAAAGGGAGCTGTCATTGTCCAGGAGAGGCTGTAGATCTCTGATGATGCGTTGTACTGTTTTAACTTGGGAGCTGTATGTGATGACTAGTGGTGTTCTGTTATTTTCTTTTTTGGGTCTGTCTTGCAGCAGGTTCTCCCTAGGTATCAGTCTGGCTCTGTTGATCTGTTGTTTAACTTCATCAGGTGGATATTTTAGTTCTAAAAAGGTTTGCTGTAGATCTCTTAGGTGAGATTCTCTGTCTGTAGAGTTGGAACAGATACGGTTGTAACGTAGGGCCTGGCTGTATACGATGGATTGTTTGGTATGTTTGGGATGGTAGCTAGAAGCATGTAGATATGTTTGTCGGTCAGTTGGTTTTCTGTATAAGGTGGTGTCTATACGTCCATCCTGTATTTTTATAGTAGTGTCCAAAAAATGTATTTCTTGCATAGATTGGTTCATTGTTAGGTTGATGGTGGGGTGAAAGTCATTGAATGTCTGGTGGAAGGTTTCCAGGGTCTGTTGTCCATGTGTCCAGATAATAAAGATATCGTCAATGTATCGTAGGTACAAGAGAGGTTTGAGTGGGTAGGAGTCTAGGAAACGATGTTCTAAGTCTGCCATGAAGATGTTGGCATACTGTGGGGCCATGCGGGTGCCCATGGCTGTGCCGCTGATCTGGAGGAACAGGTCATCACCAAATTTGAAGTGGTTGTGGGTAAGGACAAAGTGGCAGAGTTTGGTAGCAAAGTCCGCTGTGGTTTTATCTGAAATGGTGCTCCTTTTTTTTTTTTAATATAATTTTTATTAGATTTTAACAAGAAATACAAGAAAAAAGAAAAAGGCACAAAAAAGAAAAATACATAAAAAAACGACAAAAAAACAAAAAACAAAAACAGATTCAGACTTCCTCATTTCCCCTTCTTGAGTTCTTATTGTTAAAAATAGTTCTCGCATTTTCCCATTCTAACTTCACATTCTTTTTTCTAAATTTCAACTTTTTCATCTTTTTCATTGCTATTGTCCATTCTCCTTGTACTTTAACCTCTTTTCTCTTAACATCATCTCTCCAAAATTATTATTATCTAATCCCTAGTCTCTTTCCCTTACCCAAAAATATATAAGATTCACATCCTAATTTATTACCCATTTACTTCCACCCACACAACAAAGTTCCCACCCCCCCTTCCCTGGAATCGAAGTCTCCAGATGAATCAGCCAGGTTCTTCATACAATCCTTAATACATTCCGAGATCAGACCATATTATTTCAGACAATACCAAATAATCCAAGACCTCTCAACCCACCCCTAGTCTGTCCCATACCAACTTTTGCCGAACTCTTGCCCCCCTCTTCTGTAATCCCATCACTTTGTATCTTTGCACCTTTTCATCCTCTTTCTGCCCCCCAACTGTTTGTGTCCTCCCCTCTCTCACCGGGGCGCTGATTTTCCCAACCTCTTTTTTGGGGTGCTTTTTTGCTTTTACCCTCTCCTGTTTCACTTCTCTCACCAGTGAAACAGTGTTTTCTCCTACTTTCCCTCCCACCAGTAGAACAGTGTTCTTTTCAGGAAATAAATCCATTGGTTCAGCATATTGTCCTTCAGTATTATCTTTCTCCTCTTCTATGTTTTTTACATACGTCACTCCAGCACAGTCCTGGTCTTCCAATCTTTTTTCTTCTCCCTTCTCCTGCTCTTCTATATCTGTTGGTTCCTGTGTTTTACAGTCAAAAACAAATGTCTCGACAGTCTCTTCTCTCAGAAAGTTTACATCAAGCTTGGAGATGCTCACTTGCTTAGTAAGATCCAAAATTGTTGCCAATATTAAGTCCCACTGTGTGACTTCCTGTCCACTCTCTGGAACCTTCTCTCCTATTCCTTTGTCTAAAACCTCCTCCATCTTTGTACAGACCGGCCGTGGAGTTGAAATTTAGTCCAATATATATGAAAAGTGAACAAATAGGCAAAAAGCCAAAAATCCAGTCCCACTTGGTCAGAATCTCTCTCTTTACTCCTTCTTTTCCTCAGAGTCAATACTGAGCAGCCTCAAGGCAAAACAAGTCCTCTTTCACTGTTTACAGCTCTCAGTCTCTCACATTCAGCCAGACACATTCCTTTGTATTGTGACGTTAATCAGCAAACTGACTGATCTTTCCTTTGACCCGACTCCAGGCTCGCAGGGGGCTTTTCTCATGCTGGATCTCAGTCTTTTGCAGAGATAAATACACCGCTTACTTTTTCCTTTACTCTGCCTCAGGAAAAAGCTCTTTTTACAGCATTTCTGGGTTTTCTAGCTTGCTGCGATCTTTAGTTACTCAATCGGGGGGAGATGACTTCCCTTTTTAATCTCCGCCTCCCACTGCCAAATTCTTTTTTCAAATTGATTGGTTTCAACTTACTTCGTCCAGATCGTAACTTTTTCAGGAAGAATCCACCGCCTGCAGGTTGGAGGCTCGGAGCTTCGCTTCTTGGAGGTAACGATGGTATGCCTAAAATGGCTCCCGCGACTGCCACTCGGCTGGCTCTCAGGGGCTCTTGCGGGCTTCCTGGGCAGCTGAGGAGTCGCTTCTGGAGCTCCGCCAGGCAAAATTTGCCCCCTGGACGCTCAACCAGGGGTATTTACGGGGATCCGCGTGCCCCCGCGGATTCCCCCCCCTCCGCGATGCCAGAAACCTCGCAGCGCGAGGTTTCTGCGCCTCCATTTTCCAGCGCGGCAGACCGGAAGTCCTGAAATGGTGTTCCTTATGGCTTGTAAACCATCATTGTGTGGGATGTTGGTGTATAGAGATTCCACATCCATAGTGGCTAGTATAGTATTGTTAGGAAGATTGTTCAAAGATTGTATTTTCCTCAGAAAATCTGTGGTGTCACATACGTAGCTGGGAGCACTGATAGCATATGGTTTCAGAACAGAGTCCATATAGCCGGAAACACCCACTGTAATGGTGCCAATACCTGAGATGATGGGGCGTCCTGGATTTCCTGGTTTGTGTATTTTAGGTAGAAGGTAGAAAGTTCCTGGTCGAGGTTCTGCTGGTGTGTTTGTGAGGATCTGTTCTTGGATGTGTAGGGGTAGCTCCTTGACAATCTTGTTCAGTTCTTTTTTGTATGCTTGTGTGGGGTCTGAGTCCAATTTCATGTAAAAGGCAGTATTGGAAAGTTGTCTGTGGGCCTCTTGGATGTAATCAGTTTTGTTCATTCTTATCTCATTATGCATGATCAAGCTTTCTTTAGCACCTCAGCCCAGGACTAATTGCAGCCATCAGCAGCCATTAACACCCATCTACAGGTTTACCACTCCCATCAGCCCATCTCCCATTCCCACCCACCCCCACCACCCTCTGTATATATATAGGGTCTGACACTTCTGTTTCTAGTGTATCTGAAGAAGTGTGCATGCACACGAAAGCTCATACCAAAATATAAACTTTGTTGGTCTTTAAGGTGCTAAAGAAGGAATTTTTTTATAGAACTGTAGAGTTAGAAGGGACTCCAGGGTCATCTAGTCGAACCCCCTCCAAGTGGCTCAAAGTAGTCTATATGTTTCTTCCCCTTCCCATTTTATTATCACAACAACACTGTGAAGCAGGTTAGATTGAAAGCCAGTGGATGGTCAAATGTTGCCAGTGAGCTCCATGGCTGTGTGGGGATTTGAACCCTGGTCTCCTGAGTCCTGGTCAAAAACTCTTAATTACTGCCCCACACTGGGACAATAAATATATAGCCATTGGCTCTGGAGGGAGTTTTGTCAGGTTGTCTTCTTAGAGGAGAAAGACAGACTGCTTTCCTCCTGTGTTTTCCCTCACAACACAACTGATGCAGCCAGGTAGAACGGTGTGGGGAGGGCAGAAGTCCCTAAGCCACAGAAAGAATACACTTGCTGTATTCATCGCTGTTGAAGAAACGAAGCTGTGTGGCAGCATATACGGTATTCAAAATGCCATTCCCCTTCTCTGGTCCCAAAGGACAACCCTTTTTTTAAAATGACTCTAGTTTCTATGGTGGCAATTTCAGAAGTTATGCTAGGAAGACGTGTCATCCTGTCTCAAAGGGATAAAGTGATGCAGCAGCCAAGTTCTTCTGTTGCCTTATATTTCCCTTCTGTGTATCATCAAAAGTCTGACCAAAACCTTGCAAGGTGAATGAGCAGCTTTCTCCTGTAAAGGTCCAGTGCCTGCCGAGCTCCTTCTTCTTTCTCTCGGATGTCATGGCAAAAACATTGTTTTATGAACTGGAGTCTTGGGCCAGTCCTGCATTTCAATTCCAGCTAGGGGCCTTGTGAATGTCCATGGGATCACCATTCCTCTACAAATCTCCAGAAAACTCAGCCTTATTCTGAGCCTACAATAGCTTCCTACATTTCTCTCAATCTCTCTATCTGTGGCTCAATTCAGACCTCACACCAGACCATGTGCTAACCGTAGCTGAGAACCCACACCATGGTTTGGGCTTCCAGATGTACAGCAGACAAACCATGGCTTAGAGTAGAGATGGGGAACCTGTGGCTCTTCAGATGTTGGTGGAGACTGAAGCATGGCCCAAAAGGAGCAAGTCAAGAGTAGCATTCAATCTATCAGTATAGATGGATGCCAGAGCAGTTGCAAAGGTAGGAGGACGCCACTGTGAGCCGCCATCTTGTATTGCATTTGTCTCTGTCCTTGGCCTTAGAACCTGATTTCAGAACAAGACACAGTCATGGAGATGTAAATGTGCATTGAGTGATATCGTGGAGCTTCCATTGAGGGGCATAGGACATGCCTGAGATCAGAGCAGAACAATATTGACAGAGTACAGTATATATCTTAATTATTTTCCTCTATCCTTGGATCAATTTTCCTCTCTTGAAAACTCCAAAGGAAATTTAACCAGTTGCTAGCACAGCAAACTCCACCTAGTATTGGGAAAAATCAATCTCCAATCTTTATGCTACATAAATAACCAGGAGCAATAAATGTTTAGTGATCAGGCATCAGCAAGCCAGTGATGATAGCAGGGGGAAAACTTTGCTTCATTTTTATGAATTTATTATGATGACTATTACAGCAGATAATGGGACATATAAGCAATCTCAAGGGGGGGGAGATCTTGTTTTCACTGCGCAGGATAGCAAGTACCTAATGAATTTAAATTAAGAGGGCAGCTTCTAGCCGAATTAAATGATGTGTTCAATACGGGAAATGAAAAGAAATATTTTTCTGCTGCCTGAATCCCATATACTTAGGGCTAGATCCACAGTTTAGCACTATAATAGTTCAAGGGAGAGAAAGTGTTCTTTGGTTTGTTACTATGGAAATATTTGCCTCTTTTTCTGTCTGCCATTCTAAAAAAATGATGAAAAGTTTTACAACATGCATAATCTCTGAGCCGATAGGAATATTCAGTGTTTTTAGCTTTTTAGACTTTTTTTTTAGTTTTCATAATTTAGATTTCAGTTTTTTAAATGTTCAAAGTGCTTTAGAGTTAATCCTCAACACACCTTCTACGAAGTCCCATTGGACTCAGTGGGACTTAGCATGATGCCATTGTTTCTGTTTAACATTTACTTATTGTCATTTGTGAGCTAGATTCCAAGCAGAATGTAGAAAATGATGAGCCCAGAGGAAGATTTAAGTCTTTGTCTGACAGTTCTGTGCTTGGGGATGACAGACTGACTTTTTTGAAAAATGCCACCTCTGTACTATTTTCACACATATAATGTGAGTAGCGTCATTTCTGTACAAAGGGTCACAAATATAGACTGGCTTTTTTAAACAACAACAACAACCCACTGGAAATGAGTTTGAAAAATTTAATAAAGCAGTATCCATGTGTGTAAATTACTCCTAAGCAGGAATATGAGTCAGACTACCCACTGAAAAAGCCCGATGATATAAAGGCCAGTAATATTGATTCAGTGGCATAAACATCCCAGATACTGAATCAAAGAAAAGGCAAACAAAAATCTCTATCCAGATCCACATCTGGTGCTTTACAAGTGCATAGAAGAGGCCATTCCATAACCCAGAGGCAGGGAACCTGAGGATCTCCAGATGTTGTTGGACTACAACTCCCATCATCCCTAACCATATGCCATGCTAGATGGGGCTGATGGAAGCCGGATTCCAACAATCAGGAGGGCCACAGATCCCTGTTGTAGCTTGCCAGGTTTTTGAATGTTTATTCAGAAGTTGGTGGTGGGTGGGCTAGCCCTATCATTAAACAGAGTGAGGCAGCTGCTTAGGGGAGAGAAGTAGTGAGTTGTTGGGAGAACAGACCAGTCCTGGCCCCAGGTAAGCAGACTGTTCACTATTCTGAATTATCCCTGTATCATCAAACGGAATACCTGGCTGTAGAGATTTAACAGATAACTCTTGGAGAATCTCTGATCTGATACTTAAATGCTTCATGAGAATGACAGCAGGCATATTATGCCTGACATTTCCATTTACATCTACTACCTGGGGGGAAGAGAGAAATCAGCCATTTGGCTTTTGTTATGAAGAGGGGGGGAAAATACATATATTACTATTGAATCTTGGGGATTATTTTAGCCTGTAGGGGATCAGATAAAAAAACACACTTCAAACATTTGTTGCTTGCCTAAGCAACCGCTAAGAAGATTCAGCAGTGGCATTCCTTTGCTGGCAACTATATAGACACCTTTTTAGTAATTAAGGCAAAGATCACACAACACAAACAGAAGCCAAAAATATTACAGAAGAAAAAAGGCATGGAATACTCCTAGATACAGAATTATTTATTGCTTTATATGTGTTCAGTTAATGCTGGAGTATGTGGCATGCCTTGTTATCCCTGCATCTACTAGTGTTACATTCTAGGTTTGGAATACTTGTATGAAGCAGAAGATCTAAAACTTCCACCTGCAGACAATTTGAAAATGACTAGAGTCTCAGCAGACCACTTCATTCACACACACACACACACACCCCTTCAGCACTGGCATTTTCATCAAAAGCAGTGCTGTGTTATGAATATCACAGGCCCTAGGTTAGGCTGCTTAGAAAGTCCCCTTTAGCCAGAACATTTCGAGGGGGGAATTAGTAGACTGCTGTGATGCCATATTATGAGAAATCACAAACCTGTTTGACAAACCTGGCCCTGTAAAAATGGGCTAGATCTCTCTTGTTAGACAAAATAAATCGGGTGTGCCACCAACTAGACATTCTCAATTGCTCCATAACCTTTCCACAGCTCACCTGATTGGAGATCCCAGCCCAGAGCTTGTGCACCTCCATTCCACAGGCACCCAGTGAATAAATCTAGAAAGCTCCATTGCACTGCTGGTAATCTGTGCAGGACCACAGTTAATAATAATAATAATAATAGTAATAGTAATAGTAATAATATAATTTATTATTTATACCCCGCCCATCTGTCTGGGCTTCCCCTGCCACTCTGGGCGGCTTCCAACAAACATTAAAATACATCAAATATCACAGATTAAAAACTTCCCTAAACAAGGCTGCCTTTAGGTATTTTCTAAATGTCAGGTAGTTGTTTATCTCTCTGACCTCTGATGGGAGGGTGTTGACTATTGTTTTCTTGAAGTCTTCATCAGTAAAGAAGAAACAGAAGCTATAATAAAGGAATCAAACTAAAAACTGAGATTATATGCCTTACTGAATATGTTGTAGCTATTTCAGTGGATTTCAGGTAGACTATTTTATGCCTCAGCAGCAAACCTTTAACGAGACAACAGCTGGCTTTAAACACTGGAGGATGTTACATGGTAATCAACTATGCCCCAAGAAATCAGAGCCTCCTTTTTTTAGTATACTGTGATTATAACTTTTCATCCACATCCGAGTATAATTATATGCCCAATTGGAAGTGTGTTTGTCTAACAGGCCTGAGACTAGGGTCTCTAAAGGAACACCTTTCCCCCTCCCCCAGAAACCTGCCCGTGATGCACCCAATTTTGTTGCGTGAAGCAAAACAGGAAGGTGCCACCCTGCCACCACCACCCCGCTGCTGAAGCCTTTGGCTGCCAAAGCCTCCCTTATCTAGATTGTGTGGCTGCCGCCGCAAAGCAGCAGCAATGAGCTCCAGCACATCTCACGGAGCATACAAGATCTCGTGATATTTTGGTGAGCTCCTGCAAGATTTCACTAGTAGCCACTATCACCGCTGCTTCTCCGCAAGTGGGGTGGTCTACAGGGCCATCGCCTCTTTGGATCCATGCCTCATGGTCAGCCTGGCCCTGCCATTGATTGAAAGGCTGCCCCGTTCTCAGAAGTTAAATAGGTGGCTGTTTTGTTTGTGGCACCTTGGCTTTGGGACACTCTCCTCACAAGAAGGCTCACCTACCACCTGCAACTGCTCTGCCCTTTTATCTGCTAGGCAGCGGTGGGCAATGCGTGGCCCTCCAGGTATTGTTGGATGAGCCCCAGGCAGCATGGGCAGTGGCTGGGGATGATGGGAGACCCATTCCAACAACATATGGTGAGCCACAGGCTCCTTATGCCTTTGCTGGGTGGATATTCCCTAGTTGAACAGAGTTTTAGCAATGTTCATTGGCATTTTATGGTTGATTTATCATTTTATATGTTTAATGTGAGCTACCTTGGACAATTAATCAGAAAGACAGGATGTAAATGTGTTGGTTAAATAAAATATATAAAAACCTCTGCTGGTTTCAACGTGGGATATTGGGTGTTGTAAATGTGTATGAGGGAGAGCCATGCTTGAAGTTTTTCTTGGGAATTTAGCGGGATTATTCTCTCTTTCAAGGTACCTTTGTTTTGCGACTTTTAATATTCCTGTATTATTATCTACACATGTTCTATCTTCATGCAGTGCATTAGACTCAAGATGTTGGGTGGTGATGGGGTGAAGGATTTTAGATATTTTAAGGAGAAAAGCAATACAAGCACAATCATGTCCAGGCATTTGTGGTCAAGACGCTGCTTCTTGCAGTCAGCAGCCCAACTAAACGTGACATTAGTTACATGAATTAATGTGCATGTTTTCCCCAATGTAAATAGCTAATAAGGGGGTGGAGAGGGGCACCAAGCAGGAGTTTTACTGTGGCAGGCAGGGCAGGTTAACCCTTTCCTCCCAACTCTCTGATCCCAATGAAAATTGTGCTCACTCTCCAGCCCAAGAGATGCTACAGTATTTGCCCTGGAACCAAATGTTCTGTTGACTATCTTTTAGAAAACCAGTGAAGAGCTTGAATGCTATAGTTGAAAACTGCATGCAAAAGCTCACACAAAATGCTATTTTCTTGGTGTGAGGGTACTGATTCTCCTATTCCCAGTTCTGCCCTTGTCAAATTTTGTTGGCCGGGGGATGAAAAACTGCTATATAGTGAGACTATGGTGACCTAGGTTCAAATCTCAATTCACCCATGAACACATTGGGACAGCCATTCTTTCACACCCTGGCCTACCTCACAGGGTTGTTGTGAGAACAAAAATGGAAGGAGAGAGTGGAAGTATGATTATGAAGCTAATAAATAAATGCTGATTGGAGATTTTTTTTGGGTGGGGTACTTCTTCTGAAAGATTTTTGCCTTATTTAGAACTCTTCCTGGCAGGGCTTCTGTGTCGAGGGAACAGAAAGCAAACTATTCATCCAAGAAAGCTTTCCTGATGCCTGCCTGCTGAAAGCTTTACCAGCTCAATCTCTGCCTGTGATGACACTGCGCTACGCAGGCTTGACAGGAGCGTTAGCCCTTATTCCACAACCTTGCAACCCCGTAAACATAACGGGTGATTTTTCACGCCGTACTACACACACTGAGCGAGCGCCGGCATTTCGCTCCTGGGTAACGCGTCTCTCCGGGCGAAAATGGGTAACTCCGGATGCTGATCAAGAGAGCCAAGGAGATCCTGCCAGAGGGGAATCTCCCGAGCTGGTGGGCGGGAGGCGGGGAGGCAGGAGAGCGTCGGACCACTAGAGGCAGGCAACAGATAGTTTTCCTCGACGGGGAGGGGCATGGAAACCCCCCAGGATCCCTTCAGCCCAGACTGCTCTCGGAAGCGAAAGGCGTCTCTCCTGCCAGGCGTACTTGGAGCGAGGCTGCGAGAGGAAAGGGAGTCCCGGCCAGAAGGCGAAGAGCGGCAGCGCCGGGTGGGAGAGTCAGCAGCGGCTCCAAGAGGCCAGCGCGTAGTCGCCGACGCCGCAGTCGCGGCTGCCGTCTAGGGCGCAGGCTGCTGCACTCCCGGGCGCTTGGTTGGCGCTTGGCATGGACTCGGAGCGCCGCGTTGGACTCGGCTGGCCACGGAGGGCTCGCTCTCGCTCTCAGGCTCCGGAGAGACGCCGCGCTTGGGCTGAGGTTCTCACCTCCCTGTTGCCTCTTTCCATGGGATTAAAACCAAGGTGGTGAAGCAGCCGCCGGTCGAGTGGATCGGACCTCTCACCTGCTTCCACACCACCATCACCCCCCCCCAAAAGCACGTCTTCTCTTTGGACCGAGCCATGTGGGACCTTGCTCTAGAGGTGGGGATACGGGCCCTGCTCTTCGGTGTCTTCATGTAAGTAGCAGAGGAAGTTTTCTCTCGACGGCGGCTCGCCTCGCCAGCGCGCATTATTATTATTATTATTATTATTATTATTATTATTATTATTATTATTATTATTAAAAAGCTCCGTTGCCGGAGCAGGGGAGAGTTGGAGGGGAGGGGATGGACTAGATGGCCTTTGGGTGCATCTAATCCGGGAGATCTGTGGCTGCGGGAGGAAGAGGCTCCAGCTGCGCGCCCTACCTGTCAAGGTGGCCAGGGAGGACCTGCGGCATTGAAAGCTTCCCAAAATGAGCTTGCCTCCCCAAGCCTTACCCTCTCTTTTACCTTAAAAGTCTTTCTCTATACCCCCCCCCCGCCCAATATGTGAAGTCTGCTTGTGGTCACATGGTAGGAAAAGAAATGCACTCTGCACACGCTCAGACACCTTCCTCTATTACACCTATGCGAGCTCCAGAGTTAAGTCCTGTCACTGGAAACAGGCAGCCCTGCCACAAACGAATCCTGCCTCACAGAACGTGTTTTTCACTTCTAAAGCTACCTGAGGGGAGGGGTGTTAAAATGCTCCCAACAGTAAAACATTGACACAACCGGCCATTGGTTGGTGCAGTTTGGTCCACCGGGGGGTGGTGGTATTGTTTTCTTCTTCTCATGAAAATTAATAAGTTTGAAGAATTTGTAAAACAGCATAATCTAGATAATGGAACATGATTGCAACGTGTGGCTGTAAAGTGTCCCTTTGTATAAGTTCTGTTCAATATCTGCTGGGAATGGTTTAGAAGGGGAGGAGGGGATCAACACCAGGAGAAATCCTTTTTTGTGTGTTCCTCAATATTTGTGCCTTTCTCTGCTTCACTTACAGTCTCCCCAACAGTAATCCCCATGACTAGCACTGTATTTGTTAAATGGCTTGTTTAAATTTTGTTCCACTAAAAATAAATAAATCATTGTTAGTGGCTCACTTTAGCATCCTATCCATACTTTCAATTCTCCCTCAACCTGCTTCAACTTTTCTGTTCATGCTCTTCTCCTCATTATAACTTTCGGTTGCGATCCTATGCCCACATACAAGGGAGTAAGCTCTACTGAACCCAGTGGCACTGCTGAGTTAACATAGGAAGCCGGCTTACACTGAGTCAGACCATTGGTCCATCTAGCTCAGTATTGCCTTCACTGACTGGTATTAGCTCTCCAGGGTTTTTACCAGCCCTCCCTGGAGATGCCTGCAATCGGACATAGGACCTTCTGCATGCTCTAACCCTAAGCTGCAGCCCTTCCCCAACATGCTGTAAGGTGGCAGCTCTATGGCTGCTTACTCCAGAATATGTCCCATTGACATCAAGGAGACTTACTTTTTGAGTAGTCATGCATAGGCTTGTAGTGTTTTTTTTTTAAAGTACAGAAAGTGATAAACAGCACCAAGGTTGCTAGCACAGTTGTTTATTTCAATTCCTCACTCCACTGAGGATAAAAAAGATAAAAAAGAAAATCATGCTTTCTTTGACCAGTTGAACAACATCAAGGAATCTTGACCTGAGAGTGCAGGTGCTGCAGTGAGGCTCGGCTTATATGCTCTGTTCTCTCCTCCTTGCCTGTGCCAGGAATCTGCTGAATAGGTTCCTCCTGCCTTTTGCTGGAAGCTGACAAGAGGGAGAAAGATGACTGTGATTTGGGAAGTGGGGGAAACAGAAGAAAAGATGTTTTTGTCCTGCTGCCTCCACAGCCTCCCTGCACCACTGCTGCTTCTTAATTGGCTGGGACGGTTATGTTAGTGTTGCATGTTTGATAATTGTAAAGGATCTTGGGCACTTGTGCTGAGTAATTTCCACCAAGTGTTTGGCTTTTGTTCTGCACGCTGTAGCTTGGAAGTACTGTAGTAGAAAACAGTTGCCGATTCTCATCTTCTTTTAAAAAAGAAAGCGAATCAGCTGTATTTGGTGCCTTGTTTTCTCTTTTTTTCCCTTGCAGGGTGGAGGAGGACAAGTTATGTAATATAACTTAAAAATGGTGCAGGGTCTATTTTGCTCAACAAGGAATATTGTGTGTATTTATTAATGATTTGTCACATTTCTTGTTTTTAAACAAAAACTCACCCTTCTGTACCCCACCTTTCTTAGAAGAGGCAAACCACATTTCTCTAGGGGGGGAAATTATGTAGCAGATACCCCCCCCCCCCAAAATAGGGAACACACTTGGCTTTCACTTCACAGCCTTGAAATGCCACACAGCAGTTGGTAACCCTTATTTGGGATTCTCCTTTCCGTTGAAACCTGCAGCATGGACTAAGGATTTGAAGGGCATGTATTCAGCACAAAGTAAAAGAACAATGCAAATCTCTTTAAATAACTTCTCACAAGAGTTTCGTTAGGCAAGGCTACCTTAAGGGGCTCCCAAAATAACATTAAGGGCTTGCTCCAATGATTGGATGCGAGATTTCTCTGAGCTCCCTCCTTTTCCTGTTAATACCAGCCTTCACCCTCCAGATACATTGATCAGAAAAGCTTACAATACAATTTTGTTTGGATCAACTTTTTGTTAAGTTAGTGCATGCTGACAGTGTTCACTTTTATGCTGCTAAGCCTGGAAGGATTTGCAGTGCACATTTTGTGATTTCTGTTCTGTGTGTCAGTAGAATATTTGTTTGACTATAGAGAAAGCAAAGGTAGCGGTGTTGGCCCATAATAAAAATCCACATTAAGGATTTTTATTAGGCCAATCAATATGTTACAAAATAGTGGGCAGGCTTTCAATTAAATATTCAGAATAGTCCTGCCTGCTTGCCAAAGCTGATGAGAGGGAGGAGAAAGACTCCCTTTCTATGGGATCTCCCCTTCTTTTTTTAAAAAAAAGACCTCCCTCTGGTACCACTAAAAATTACAGATGGGGTGATTAATAGGTCGCAGTTTGAAATGCCCCAATGCAGGGAAATCTTCACAGAATTGTACTGTAGGCTATGAGAGGAAAAGATAACATTGATGTTCCAGCTTGGATTGGCTACCACATCAGATGTTTGTATGCGGAAACATGTAAATAGTGTAGTAAGACACCAAGTGTGGGGTTTAACTAGGGTCACTTTCATTCGCTACATTGTAAGATCTGAATGGGTGGAAAACATATGTGGGGATAAACTTCAATCCTTCTAACAGGGAAATAAAGCATATATAACTGGATGAAACTCCTGCCAAGGAAATAGTGAAATATATCCCGCAGGCCACACCTTTCAAGTGAGGAGGAAGGTCTTCCTGTCTCCTCTCTCCTTGGTGCCTTGTAGTTCTGAGCGGGTTATACAGGTTAGCCCCCCAAATGATACATATGGTCCTCCTGGGTCTCACAGCCCTGAGTGCAATCACCGTTCACCTGCAAAAATGTCTCAGGGTTCCTACCTGTTCCTGCACATACCTGCTAAGCCATCAAATACAACCAACCTATTTAACTTGGGCCCCTCACTAATGGTCAGTCTTCAGAGTAGAAAAAAACAAAAGCCATTCTTCCAGGTCAATCAAACCATGGGACAAAAAGGTCCCGATTCAACTCTTTGACACCAGCCAGCAAATTCTATACTGCATATAGGGAGAGTGAGATTGTTGTTGGTCAGAAGCTGTGAGGAGCACCTCTAGGTGGGGCATGCTTAAAGCTGTTGCTTTCTCTGCCCGCAAGCTGGCACGTTGCCCATCAATGCTTCCTGGAAGCATCAGATGTATCCAACCAAGTCCTTTCCAGATGAGGCTCCAACAAGCAGTAAGAACTGCAGAGAGGGTAAATGGTGTTAGTTTGCCTCCAATAGAGACACTTTATGCTGCTCGAGTCAGGAAGAGAGCAGAGAGAGTAGACCCTTCGCATCCTGGTCATCACTCGTTTGATTTACTCCCATCTGGACGTCGGTACAGGAATAGTTTTTTTCCTTGTGCCATCAAATTGTCGAATCTGTAGTTGTGGGCGAAAGGGAGGCCAGTTGGTGGTATGGTTTTTTTCCCGCTGTGCTGTTTTATTGTGAGGGGAATAGTGGTTGTATGAGGTACGTTTTTTCTTAACATTGCAATGTAGTCGAAGCAAAATTCCAGTATAGTTGATACTTGGGCCAATAAATTATTCTATTCTATTCTGTTCATTAGCATGGTTGCAAGCATGCATAGATATCATTTTCTAAAAGGGAGTGAATGAGTTCAAGATTGGGATGCAATATAAGGGAGGACAGATCGAATAGCTACAGTCTTCAACCCAGCTGAAGAAAGGGGGAAATCCCCTTTCCCTCATTCTAACATCCCAAGTGTTTTGGTTTGTGGATTAGGCTGGCAGTTGAGAACCCCTGACTGTGTTGACTGGGGCTGATGGGAGATGGAGTTCAACAGCATGGAAAAGTTTGTTGGCTACCCACAGAGAATATGCTCCTGTTAACATTGAAGGTGAGAATAGAGTTACTTCAGGAGAATGGAAGTGGCAAAATTCTTACTCGGGGAGCAAGACTGTTGCTGCATTAAAGTGAACAACTCTTGGGGAGGGGGCAGGGAGGACTATAGTTTCTGAGATGTTTCATGCATTTCCTGTTATGTTGGTCTTGAGTTTAGATAAAAGGCTTGTAGTTATTCTCAGTTCTTTAAAAAAGCATGAGCTGGTTAACATGCTGTGTAAGACAAAAGTTTACCCTGTACTGGCAAATGTAGAGATTGCCGTCTCTTGTTCAGCTTGATTGCTTTTTAATTAACATTGATGATCATGCCATCTGATGTTTCCAGAACTGCCTGAAAATGTTGGTACAACAACTTTTGAAGGCTATAAGATACTACAGTACTTTGTTGCACATTGATGGCTGATATCTTCTGAACTAGGAGATTCCCTGACATGGTTGGCTGTGGGCTGGAGGGTTGTGGTCTATTCATTGAAAATTTTGCAGTTGCCTAAAAGAAGGAGCCTTGAATGGGGGCTCCTTCAGGTTGAATCTGTTCATTTCTTAGAGAGCTGAGGCTTGTCCATAGGGAAGTTGCCTGATATTGAGCCAGAACACGGGTCTATTGTCTACACCAGGAGTTGGGAACTTCAGGCCCAGGGCTGGATGTGGTGCTCCAAGCTTCTCTGTCTGGTAGGACAGGCATTCACTCCACCAGCCTTACCACCCCATGCCCTACTTCCATGCTTTTGCTTGGCTGAATTATCATAGTCCTTGTATTGTGATGATGCCTCTTGCTTACTGAATGGAGAGGTGTGTGAACACATGTGTAGAAACACCTGACTTTTGCATGGCTGGAATGTAGCCTCCTATACATATCTGTTGCTCTACTCACTTTTGCTTCTGGTTCCACCCTCAGGAGGCTCTTTTTGAGGTGATGCAGCCCCTGAGCTGGAAACATTTCTCCACCCCTGGTCTGCACTGAATGGCAGGAACTCTCCACCATTTCACATTGAAGTCTTACCTCTCTTTTAAATCAGAACCAGTGAAGGCGGTGAATGTCCTGTGTGAGTGTTTGGAGGCGGTTGGAGGATGGATGGTGGCTAACAGATTGAGGTTGAATCCTGACAAGACAGAAATACTGTTTTTGGGGGACAGGGTGTGGGCGGGTGTAGGGGACTCCCTGGTCCTGAATGGGGTAACTGTGCCCCTGAAGGACCAAGTGCGCAGCCTGGGAGTCATTTTGAACTCACAGCTGTCCATGGAGGCACAGGTTAATTCTGTGTCCAGGGAAGCTGTCTACCAGCTCCATCTGGTACACAGGCTGAGACCCTACCTGCCCATGGACTGTCTCGCCAGAGTGGTGCATGCTCTAGTTATCTCTCACTTGGATTACTGCAATGCGCTCTATGTGGGGCTACCTTTGAAGGTGACCCGGAAACTGCAATTAATCCAGAATGCGGCAGCTAGACTGGTGACTGGGAGTGGCCACTGGGACCATATAACACCAGTCCTGAGAGACCTGCATTGGCTCCCAGTACATTTCCGAGCACAATTCAAAGTGTTGGTGCTGACCTTTAAAGCCCTAAATGGCCTCGGTCCTGTATACCTGAAGGAGCGTCTCCACCCCCATCATTCAGCCCGGACACTAAGATCCAGCATCAAGGGCCTTCTAGCAGTTCTCTCATTGCAAGAAGTGAGGTTACAGGGGACCAGGCAGAAGGCCTTCTTAGTAGTGGCACCTGCCCTGTGGAACGCCCTCCCATCAGATGTCAAGGAAATAAGCAGCTATCCTATTTTTAAAAGACATCTGAAGGCAGCCCTGTTTAGGGAAGTTTTTAATATTTAATGCTGTATTGTTTTTAACACTCGATTGGGAGCTGCCCAGAGTGACTGGGGAAACTCAGCCAGATGGGCGGGGTATAAATAATGAATTATTATTATTATTAATTATTATTATTATATTAGTTGCACTCCTACCTGGAGATACCAGGATTTGAATCTGCTTCCTTTTACATCCAAAGCATATAATATTACCACTGAGCTGCCTCCTTTTAGCTGATTCCCCACCTGCTCCATTATGTTATGTCCATAAACCTTCTACCCCGCCTATGGAACTCTCCCCTCTGAAATTCAGCAGGTGCCTATAGTTCTTTTATTCAGACACAGCTTAAAACTTGGCTCTTCACTCTGGCTTTTGTAAGTTATTAAAAGCTGGAACTGCAGTTTTATTTTTCCATTTCTGTGATTAATTGTTCAGTGTATTGTATTCTGCTCATAATTGTTATGGTCTTTTTTGTTTTTGTTTTTTTTAAATAGATTTCATTGTTTACTTGCCCAGATATCTCCAGATGGAGAGTGGACTATAAATATTTTAAACGAATACATTTGTCAATTGACAGCACAAAAATGCCACCGCTCTCTACTGTGCTCTCTTTACAAGGAAACATTCCCCATAGTGGCTGCCCCGAGCATTTCATCCACCTGAAAATTTGGGATCCATGTGTATAATATTCCCATTGAGTAGATGAAAATAACGAATTTAAGTGCCTGGTGTATCTGTTGCTGGAGCTTGGTAGCACAGAAAAATGCAATGCCACTCCCTTCTACCACGTATTTGCAAAAGTCATTAGGATTTGTGTTGTTGCTGATAGATTGTTAGCTGAATGAGGTTTCAAAAGTACATTGGCCCCCTCCTTTTCATTTTTTTGGGGGAGAAATGAATAATGCTTGATAAATGTGACATCTTCATGTTAAAGCAGTTAGTCTGTTGCTCCATAAATGTTGTCCCACATAAATTGGTAAGGCTAATAAAATACAGAACAGCCCCAGAATTCATACTTGGATGCCCTCATTATGGAAACGACACATGACTAGGCATGGATTCAGGCAACATGATTTTAATGATAATTACAATAGATGTTGTGAAAGCTTGGTTGTTAGCTGATTTGTGATAACAGAGTCAAATAAAGATGGAATTGTATTTATCAGGAGTACTCTCAGTGGGACTCCTGCTGGCAAGTGATAAGATTTCCATGTGTGCTAACCACCATGGGAACTACTCACAGATTTATGCTAGTATGATGCATTTTGCTACAATCCTCTGTTATGTTTTATGTGTTTGTGTTTAGTAGAAGGGGTTCAGGTGAGCTAGTGTAACACAATGGCTATGAAATGGAACTGTTGACCAGAAAGTCAGTCCTGGTGGAAAAGACATCTCACCTCTGCCAGAAATTAATTATCAGGGCACAAGAAAGTCGGGATAATTCCCTTCCCTAGAAGCAAGAGGATTACTGATTACAGGAACACATTTTAGATCACTGTCATGACAAAGTGTCATGATCATTCATGTCATGACAAAGCATGGTTTGTTGCAGGGATAGACTATTGCAGGAGTGCAGAAGCTGGTTCCCACCCAATGCTGTTGGAACTTCAGTTCCTAGAGAATGGATGTTCAATAGGAGTAAGCATAATGACTGTGGAACTAGTTCCCAAACAATACTTTCCTAGTGGGGTTTACCAAGGGTCAGCAAGATGGTGATGAGTTAGTGCTGGTTGTATTGTGGGTCACTATTGTCTAATCTTATTCCCAGAACAAGAGAAGCCAGTTTCAAAGACAACCCCATTTCTCTTAGTTTTCCTTATCTTCCCCATAGATCTGATGTGCTCCCTGAAAAAGTGAACTATGAACAACAGTTCTAATATCTTTTTTTTTCAAGGCTGCAGGAACTGAAACTGCACTTTTCTCAGAAGGGGGAGAGTTGGTGAAAGCTCTTTTTCTTCTTTGTGACTATGCCACAGAGTTGCTGGTTCATTTGGGGCAAATGCTGTCAGGTTTGCATTCTGTATTCATGGGAGTAAACTTCACTGTTCCTTGAATACTAAAGTTGGATGAAAGTAGAGAAAGAAAAATAGAATTCTTTATCAAGCCAGGTTATCAAATTCATTGCTGGATCAAAAGATTGATTTTAATGAGAAGGGATTTGCAAATAATTACTGGTTTTTCTAAGGTATCTATTACTCCAAATACATTTCCAGAGTCTGGCACTTTAAACCACATAAGAGAGACATCCTGTGTTCATTAGTTCTAGCTTTAAGGAATGAAAAATAAGTACAGGTAGAAAAGTTAACTCATCCCACCAGATCATCTGTAACAGGAATTCAGCTGATTGTCAGATAACAGTAAAGGAGCCCTCTGTTTTGCATATATAGTATCTTGGCCTTGTTATTTAACTGTGATAGCAAACACCAGTGCTGTAATGGCTATTTTCTTTGTGCTGTGCATAAAATTCTCCCGATAGTCCGCCTTTCCTTGCAGTACAGCCAAGAATGGGTGCTGTCCAGTAGGAGAGTTCTGATGCCCTATTTCAGGACAAGGGACAGTACCTATATTTATAGTACTTCCACTTCTCCAGAGCACCAACAGTGGTGCAGTGTAAGGGTGATGTGCACAGCACATAACAACCATGAATGCCTGTGCACACTCATGGGACATGCTTTCTTTTTCTCACCATGCCTCTCTTTTGTGAGCATCCAGGCACGCAAGATTCAGACTGGTTTTTGCATGTGAATCACCCTGGCTGGACTTGACTAGGAATATTCGGCTATTTCAAAGTGCGGAAAACTCTTGGGCCTAAGTTATCACAAAGCACTGGTGTGTGACATGTACTTGAGTTAGAGTGGGAGTATGGCATCCATAAAAGTAATAAAACTGCAAGCAATTGTTTGAGATGGCATCAGCTGGACTTGATGAATGAGTAATTAATAACCTAATTAAAATTTGAGTAAGTGAAAACTCCTTTGCATTTAGAAATATCAAATGGTGAAGGTTACCTCATCCTCCAGGGTGTTCTGCTACTGAAGTTAGATAGCTTAAGTAGCCTAATGATGGTTCAAATCAGGAAGAAGATAAGTGTATGCTTTTGAAGGCAGAATGTTTGACCTAGCAGGTCTATTCAGACATGATTCAGAGTCATAGTTAGACATTTCTGTGCCCAGTAAATACGGTAGTTGAATATCTATCTGCATCCTCGCTTTACTCTTTTAAGTAATGGTGCTTTTTTTCACAAGCAGAAACAAGAGATAAAGTAGATTGCTTTGCAATCCTGGTTCCCTTTACTGCCTTTTCTTGGAGAGAAAAGGCTGCCAGATCCTCCTGTTCTCTGTCCACCTCTGTCTACATCAGTGTTTCTCAACCTTTTTGGGGCCAAGGCACACTTGTTCCATGAAAAAAATCACGAGGCACACCACCATTAAAAAAGTTAAAAAATTTAACTCTGTGCCTATATTGAGAGGGTAGGAACAGAGATAACAATTGTGACTGGGGATGGTAGCCTTATTGTGGAATTATTATTGGTGTTGTTGAGTTGAGAGCTATAATCTTGCAATCACACACTTATCTATATTTTCACAGAGGGAGGCAGAGGGGAAGTGAAGGCAGTGAAAGTAAGGGGAGAGGGCAAAATAAGGTAGTGGGTGGGAGGGAGAAGGAAAGTTTTTCCTGGGGAGGGAGATATTGATGGGGAAGCGGAAGGGTTCTTCTGGTTTTGGCTTTTTGTTGCTTGTTTTCCTTTTTTCTTTATCTTTGTCCTGGGTGTGTATGTGTTGGTGTGGTGGCTGTTGGGGGGGGTCGGGGGTTTCCCTCTGGGGGGGAGAGGTTCCCTACCCTCTCACCTGGGTTGGGGGGGTGGCGAGGGGCCCTCTCCTCCCTATCTTTCCCTTTTTCCTTTCTTCTCTTCCCTACTCCTCCTTGGGGGTGGTTGTTTTGGCGGCAGCAACGTCGCCAGCGGAATCGGGGCGTCCCTTGGCTCCCGGTGCCCCAGTTCTCCACGTGGCTCCCCAATGCGGTGATCCCTCACCTGGGGGGCCCTCCCTCCTTTTCCTCTTCTCCTGGGGCGGCTGGGGTGGCGACGGCTGCGGCGACGAGGCAGGGCCGTCGCGTGGTGGGAGGTCTCGGGCTTCGGAGCTTTGGGTTAGGTCCGGCGGGCTCGCTGGGGGGCTTTAGCGGCTCCCCGCTTGATCCGCCGGGCGATTCCGATGCCCACGTGGCTGCCGCGGAGTCCGCAGCCCAGCGAGTGTTCTCGGGCCTTGAGGCCCAGGGGTCCATCGATCCTCCGGCCGGGCGCTTTCGGTGTCGCTCCGGGGGGATCGGCCTCCAGCGGCTCCCCGGTCGATCCGCCGGGCTTGCTTGGCGTCCGCGTACCGGCGGCAGCGGTTCCGGCGGTCCGGAGGCTAGGCTGGTGGCACGGGCACACTGGTCGCTCTCAGGAGCTCCACGCTGCCGTGCCGTGCGCCATCTTGCCTCGCCGGAAGTCTGTCAGCGCTGCCAAATCGCCCTTCTCGTAGCCGCACGTCGCGGCACACCAGCCAGCGTCTCGCGGCACACTAGTGTGCCGCGGAACAGCGGTTGAGAAACACTGGTCTACATCAGGGTTGGGGCAACCTTTTTGGTATCAAGGTGTGCATTCCATTCTGGATAACCTTTTGGACTGCATGCCTCAGGTAGGCAGGGCCAGAAGCAAAAGCGGGTGGAGGAACTATGTGTCTTACAAAAACAATTACAGTAACTCCCAAAGGGGAAGAACTATTGCTCAGTGGTAGCATCTAAGCTTTGTATTCAAAAAGTCCCAGGTTTGATCATCACCTGGAGACCCATTAAGCTAGATGGATCAACTGATGTTATGCAGCATGTCAGCACCCTATGGTTTTATTTTATTAAGTTTCTGACCTTCTGTAGCCACCTGTTTGCATGTAGCATGCTGGATACTGTAGGATGAAATATAGGGTTGAACATCCAGACTTTGGACAGGGGACTGAGATGAATCACACCACCAAAATGACAACTTAGATATAGCGTTACGATGTTAAAATGAATGACAGTGAGGATGCGAGATGGATAAGAGAAGTCGACGGGAGATTGCATGATTTAGAAGCTGCTTAAACAAAGGTTAAGTTTTAACGTGGAACCTCAAGGCAGATGTGGGCAGAGGAACACAGACCACTACCATAATTCTACATAGTTTAGTACTGCTGAAAGTGTATAAAGCCAATCTCTACTTGTGGAGACCATAATGCCTGAATAAGGCTTGCAGTGATGCTGAATCAAAATGTTCCTTTTGAAGAGTGTCACTATTTTTTGCTGTTCGACTAGACGCAGCACAAAGTCAGAGTGAAGTTTATGGCTTCTTCATAATTTTGTGGTATTTAAAGGACCACCTTTTTATATCCCTGCACTAAATTTATGGTCCATCACTGAGGCATGAGTAACTGCTCTCGTAATGTCATGTTATCACTAACTAGAAATATGCATGCAGAGTTGTGGTTACTGAGATTATGGAACTCTGTGTCCACTGGGATCAGGCTGGCACTATCTGCAATGTGTTTTAGGCATTTGCTAGGTGTTAATAAAAATGGCTAAATAATAAAATGTTATTGTTCCAGCAAGTCTTTGAAGGTGTCTCATATTGTACTTCTGCAAACTCAGTGATATATAGTGTATGTTATTATGTTCTCTGCATTGATTTGTGAACTTGATTTCTACATTTTGTATCTTGTATACCTGATACCAATATAAATATATTTATCTGGATTACAAGATACAAACTGGAACAAAGTGTCTGCTCATTAAACACTTGAAGTAGATTTGGGTGTATTTTTTTTTTAAAAAAGAAACACGGCTGCTTATGAGATGCATGGACTTTAAAAATACAGTAGTGACAAGGTGGGGAATGGTTGTAATTAGGTAGGTAATAATTTTATTTGCTTAGCTAAAAGCCATAACAAAACAGAATGCAAAAAATAAACAACAGGAAAAAATCATAGTTGAGTCACAAACTTAGCTCTTGATTTCCTGGCTGCCAGCGAAAATAAAGGAACATGCAAAGTAACTTGGTTTTCATTATCAAACCGCAAAAAAAGGCCTACATACAATGCATGCTTTTATTTGGTCACAATTAGCTTTTTGGTGAGATGGCATTCGTAAAAAGAATGCTATTTTGTGACTTTTCAGATTTGGCTACTGGAGCCATGACTGGGACCTAGTGTTGATTAAGGTGACATTGTCTAACATTAAAAATTGTTTCACGTGTTGATTAAGAACAACATCTTTTCAGGGCCACTTTATCATAACTTGAGATCTTCACTGATTGTGAGGTAATTCACAGCAGAAATGTCATTCAGGGTAATTGGATTGTGCTTTAGAAGCAATATCTTGTTAACAGCATCCCTTGGAGACATGTGTTTATCTGTGGGGTGATATGGATGTAATCTGTATAGACATGTACATTATTATTATTGAACAGTTATTATATTAAACCTGTGTAATCCTACGTCAGTTAAGACTTAATCAGCTATTGGTAACCCAGACCTGTCCTTTGTGGGTGGCATAACAAATACATTCACTGATGACTATAGGTAGAATTCTATGTTTCAGTCTCCATGAGAAACAAGGATACGAACATGTTTTCTTCTCTCCCTCCTTTGCTGTATGATGATGCAAAAGTTCATCAAATTGGTCCTGTCTCTCACCTTATTTATATTTAATCTCAATGTCCTCAATGTGAGGTTTTTCTGCGGGGTATGTGTGTGAGAGAGAGACAGTGGCTCTCATTTACTACTGCAAGCACCCTCAACATGGAACATGTCATTTTTATGTACTTCAAGGTACTAGCAAACAACTGGTGATTTATAATAAGAAGCATTAGTACTAGGTAAGCAGAAAGGATTAAAGCTTTCATCTTGGCACAAAATTGTGGTGGTGAGTAGAAAATGGACCATCCAACAGCGCAGGCAATTGATCTTCAGAAGATTATGTATTTAATGCAGACAGAGTAATTTTGTCTCATGCTCTCACTGATATGACTTGATGGACAGTGAATTGGGGTTCCTCTGCAGAAAGATTTTTGGTGGGTTTTCAGGATGCCTCAGATACAACTTTTTCTTGAAATGGCCTCCTTGAGAAACCAGAACAATTTTATATGATTTCCAGATGTCTGTGCACCTGTCTTTTGACCAGGGTGGACTGTCAGAAAGATGGCAAGGAAGGGAAGGAGCAAAGGCAGTTTGGTGACAGCCCCCCCCCCCCTCAATGAAATACTCACTTAAGAAGAGCAGTAAGGACAAACATATCTTAAGGGTTGTTTTTAGCCCAGGAGTCAAAAGTTGATTCTCTCTGTCTGCCCTCCCTGTATTTACATGCTTGGAAATTCTGAGATTACAATGGGAAGGTAGCCTATGTTTAAAACTACAGACATTGTCAAAATTTTGTGGACATTTGAATGACAAATTAATGTTCCCGACTGTTCTCTTATCTGTTCTGAACTCTGCTATCTGCACAGAGCTAACTAAACTGCTGAACCGTTTGTTACATTTTGTTAGGGTGCTGACAGGTAGGCGCACTGAAGGCGGCGGTCAGGCAGGAAACGCCAGGCCTCAAGGTGCGGAACAGGAGCCAACTGCAGTCAGGTAGTCTCACCGGGGTCAGGAAAAGCTGAGGTTGGTGACAGTCTGAGTCAAAGCCAGGCGAGGTCAGGTGGTCACACGGGGGTGTGACGACCCGGGTCCCACTCTACCTTACTATCACTGCGACACAGGAATCCAGAGGGGAAAACACCCACCCTCTTCTCCTGCCGCCTCAAAAATAAACCCCCTTTTCCTAATGGGTTTCTAAGTAAGGAGAGCCTTCCAGCCTACGTGGCCTGGTACCTTAAGAAACTCTAGGCTGTCCCCCAGGAATAACCTCTTGCCTCCTGTAAAGGGTCTCCCTCAGTTGGATTCCCCCACTGTAGAAGTTTGCCCTAGGCACTCTGGCAACTTCTTGGCACCTCAGGTTACCCTTCTAAGCCTCCTCCGTGTAACTTCAGGACATAAACCACCACCTCCCTGCCTGAGGTGAGTTTGGCCCTCTCTTGAGTCACCACGGCTGTGAGTCCTGGTACCTCGCTGGAAAAATACAAACGGACCTCTTGTTGGCAAAAACAGAGATGAAGTTTTATTGTGTTAAAAACATAAGTGATTCTTTAACGTGTCATTTATTAATTAGCTTTGTTCCAGTTGTACAAAATAAACTCAGTCAAACATTTAACTTTAAGTTTTCCTAGCCTCTTAACTGTCTTCATATAAGCCACCACATAACACCACACCACACCTTCCTCCCTCTCCCTCCTAACTGACCAAACCGACTCTCCCTCCTTTTTTAAAACCGGGCACAGTCCCGCCCCCATCAGAGTTCTATGCCAGTCAGGCTGGAGGTGGGTTAACTCTTTGCCAGCCGGGCAGAAATAAACATTTTAAAAGTGCTTCAATTTGTCACATATCTCCCCCACCACAAAGACATTGCGTCGGCTTGCTCTTAATTAACTAGAGCAATGCCAAAGCAATGGGCTTGGGGTCCAAAATACTTCAATGCATTCTATAACATTCATATTACAAAGTCAACTAAATTAACATCTCATAAACTTGTACACAAATAAACCATGTTTGGCATGTGTTAGATTATAACTCCTAAGCACAAATGTTTTGCTAGGGTTATCACCGTTTCATATAATACTTTGCACCATTCTATACCTCTCAAAAATATACCTAGACAAAGCGTCCGCTATGATGTTTTCCTTCCCACTTATGTGCTTACCCTGTGTCTATTTTATGAGTTGCTAGGTTGGTCCTCCCTGGGATGTTTGAGAAGATCTGAGCAAACTGAGCAAGGACTAATTTTAACTGCTCCTTTTGCTCTGGGGTCAGACTTTCATCGAATGGCACTTCTGCTAGAGTTGTGCCCTTACTCAGCTCTCCCCACCCAGTTAAATGAATTCCTTGGGTCATCTTCCCCTTTACTTGTAACACCAACTTATTTCTGTCAAAATAAGGCTTAAGTAAATTTACATGAAAGTTTTTACATCGGTTCCCTTCCCCATCTAACTCTACCAAATAGTTCACCGCTGATATCCTCTCGACCACTTTGAAGGGACCGTCCCACGACATCTCCAACTTCTTTCGACGTCTTGTTCTTAACACGAGCACACTGTCACCGGGCTGGAAAGATCTGTCTCTTGCGTGTGCATCATACCACTGCTTCTGTCGACGCTGTGCCTGCTGCAAGTTGTGAGCAGCTTGCTCCCGTAACTCTTGAAGGTCGCTCTGCAGCTCCTGTAGATACGTCACAACATCAGGGCTGTCTATCTGCTCCTCCCCTGACCACGTTGCTTTCATCAAGTCTAGGGGTCCTCGTGGCTGTCGTCCAAATAGGAGTTCAAAAGGACTGAACCCTGTGCTCTCCTGCAGCACTTCGCGATAACCAAATAGGAAGTGTTGCAGCCTCTCATCCCAGTCGTTAGGATGATTGATGGAATAGGTTTTTAGCATCCGGCTCAGGGTCGAATTAAATTTCTCCGTCAAGCCATTCGACTGTGGATGATAAGCCGTAGTTTTAACATGCTTAACCCCACAAAGAGTTAAAAGCTCTTCCATGGTCTTGGACGTGAAGGATGTCCCTAAATCTGTTATAATTTCCTTGGGGAATCCCAGCCTTAAGAACACCGACATGAGGGCTTTTGCTACAGTCTTTGAGTCAATGTCCTTTAGAGGTATTGCTTCTGGATAGCGCGTAGCATAATCCACGAGGCATAAAATAAATTTATTTCCCCTTTTTGTAACTCTGGAGATAGGCCCGAGGATGTCCACTCCTACTCTGGAAAAGGGCTCAGTAATTACAGGAATAGACTGTAACAAGCCTCGCGTTTTGTCCGCTCTTTTGCCTGCTTTTTGGCAGATCACACAGGACTTGCAATACTCTTTGATGTCTTTGCCCATCCCAGGCCAGTAAAATCTTGCTTGGATTCTATCACTAGTCTTTCTAATGCCTAGATGCGCTGCTGAGGGTGCGTCGTGTGCCAATTGTAGCACTTGCAACCGGTAAGCTCTTGGCAACACTAACTGTTTCTTCCTTTCCCAAACCGCAGCAGTTTTCCTCCTCCTAGAAATTCTATACAGTCTTCCCTCAATGGTGGTAAATAAGCAGGGGTTCTCTACAGTTACTTCTGCAGTAGGACTTTGTGCTTTACCCCACAGCTCTTTTATAGTTTCATCCTCTTTTTGATCACTCAAGAATTGGGCACCGTGCTCCTGGACCACTGGCACGCTAATCAGCCCTTCATCCTCACCAGGCTCTATGGGTGACTCTATAACTGCAGGAGGATTACTCTCAGTGACTTGAGACTGTGACCTAGTTATCACTTGAATACGGTGCTTCTGACTACCTAGGTCATTCCCTATTAAAAAGGGTACCTCCAATTCATTTAGGATTCCTACTCTCCATTTGCCACAAAATCCTTTGTAGGTAATATCAACTTCAGCTAATGGTACTTCAAAATGTGGGCCCCATATGCCTTTTAAACTATAGGACTGACCCTTGAGGTACTGCTCCTTTGGAACAAATTGGGATTTAACAAGTGAGACTTCTGCTCCTGTGTCCCTCAAACCTAAAAAAGACTGACCATTTAATTCAATTGGCTCCATGTAATCTTGGTTGCACTCCTGCTCAGCCCTCCAGACCTGTAAGACCTTAGAAGTAGTCTCAGCTGGACTGTCCGCTTTCTCTGAGCCTTCTGTCTGAGGCGAGCTATTTTCCTGAGACTGCATTACCAGTTTTACTTGTTTAGCTGCAGAAGGTGTAGTTTGCGACTTAACCAGCAGGGGGCACCTGGCACGTACATGGCCCTCACGATTACAGAAAAAACAAGTGATTTTCTTAGACCCTGTCTTGTCAGAAACTGATTCCCTGACAGGAAAATTTTCTTGCCTGTCTTTATTTTCTCTGTTTCTCCATGGATTCCCCTTCTGTGAGTGTTTTGGGAATGCTATTTCATTGAAATCTCCTTGTAGTTCGTCTAAGACCTCAGCAACCTGTGCCACAGTTTTCAGTTTTTTATCCCTCAAGAACCAACGTAAATTGCTAGGGATTTGCTTAAAAAATTGTTCTAAACAAATTAATTGTTTTAACTCATCAAAGTCCTTCACTCCACTCCCTTGAATCCATCTGTCAAGTAATTTATCTAAGCGGCTAGCTAGTTGGGCATAAGTCTCTTTATGTTCCTTTTTTGCCTCACGAAAAGCCTTTCTGCTTTGTTCAGCCGTGAGTCCACATCGAACCCTGACCCTTTGCTTAAATACTTGGTAACTTGACAGCTCTTCTTCCCTCAGGTCAGCATAAATTTCACTTAGTATCCCACAAATTTGAGGTCTTAAATAAAGCATCCAGTTCTCCTCAGGTATTTGAAATTCCACACAAACGCGTTCGAAGGTAAATAGAAACGATTCGACATTATCGTCTTTTCCAAATTTGGGGAACCTTTTTAAATTAATTGCGATACTATCATTATTAACTGGGCTACTAGTTAATTCTGATCGCAAACGTATCTCTTCAAGCTTCATTCTGTCCTGTTCTAATTGAACCCTTAACCTCTCGGACTGCATTCTCTCCTCAGCTTCAATTCTAGCTTTTTCCCTCTCACTATCAATTCTAGCTTTTTCCCTCTCACTTTCAGATGCTATCTTTTCCCTCTCAGCTTCAATTCTGGCTTTTTCTCTCTCACTTTCAATTCTGGCTTTTTCCCTCTCACTTTCAGCTGCTATCTTTTCCCTCTCAGCTTCAATTCTGGCTTTTTCTCTCTCACTTTCAATTCTGGCTTTTTCCCTCTCACTTTCAGCTGCTATCTTTTCCCTCTCAGCTTCAATTCGGGCCATCTCAATTCGTAGTTTCATCAGTTCTACCTCAGAACCTGGGCTTCCCTCAGCCCCTTCCGTTCTTTCATCTCCTTTTGTCTCTCTGGGTTTTCTTACGTGAGTCATTTTCCTCACAGGAAAATCCTGACAGACTCAAACCAAACTAGGCGCGTGAGCTTTGAATTTCGATCACGACGCTGCCACCAAAAATGTGACGACCCGGGTCCCACTCTACCTTACTATCACTGCGACACAGGAATCCAGAGGGGAAAACACCCACCCTCTTCTCCTGCCGCCTCAAAAATAAACCCCCTTTTCCTAATGGGTTTCTAAGTAAGGAGAGCCTTCCAGCCTACGTGGCCTGGTACCTTAAGAAACTCTAGGCTGTCCCCCAGGAATAACCTCTTGCCTCCTGTAAAGGGTCTCCCTCAGTTGGATTCCCCCACTGTAGAAGTTTGCCCTAGGCACTCTGGCAACTTCTTGGCACCTCAGGTTACCCTTCTAAGCCTCCTCCGTGTAACTTCAGGACATAAACCACCACCTCCCTGCCTGAGGTGAGTTTGGCCCTCTCTTGAGTCACCACGGCTGTGAGTCCTGGTACCTCGCTGGAAAAATACAAACGGACCTCTTGTTGGCAAAAACAGAGATGAAGTTTTATTGTGTTAAAAACATAAGTGATTCTTTAACGTGTCATTTATTAATTAGCTTTGTTCCAGTTGTACAAAATAAACTCAGTCAAACATTTAACTTTAAGTTTTCCTAGCCTCTTAACTGTCTTCATATAAGCCACCACATAACACCACACCACACCTTCCTCCCTCTCCCTCCTAACTGACCAAACCGACTCTCCCTCCTTTTTTAAAACCGGGCACAGTCCCGCCCCCATCAGAGTTCTATGCCAGTCAGGCTGGAGGTGGGTTAACTCTTTGCCAGCCGGGCAGAAATAAACATTTTAAAAGTGCTTCAATTTGTCACAGGGGGTCAGGAAAAGCCGGAACCAATGGAGTCAGGAGTCCAGAGATCTTGGTCATGCATGAGACAGGAAACCCCTGCAGCCCTGGTCAAGGACTAGCCAGGCTCCAGAGGCTGGAGTCGCAAACAGGACAAGCAAGAACAACCTTGTGCTTGAGCACAGCAGTTGCAGGTGCTAGAGAATGGGGTAGCTGGTCTTCCTTAAGTAGCCGGCTCACCACCATGCCTTTTACGAGCTGCAATTGCCTCTAATTGCTCCCTTTGGCTATCAGCTCTATGTTCTACAGCTGTGAAGGGAGGAGGGGAGGGGCCCCGCCTGCTCCTCTCCTCACAAGGGCCTGATTCTGGCTCAACTTCTTCCTCCTGCTGCTCTGGCCTTCCCACTTCCCTCTTCTGAAGAGTGCTGCCACCAGTCTTCTCCAGGTATGAATTCCTCCTGTGGGGGCATCCTTCTGGGGGGGGGCTTGCCACCACTCCTCCTCGTCCGACTCATCCCTGACACATTCGTCCCATGGTTGTCTTTGCCGGGAATGAATCATAGAATTGTAGAATTGGAGGGGATCCCCAAGGCTCATCTAGTCCAACCTCTGCAATGCAGGAATCTCAACTAAATCATGCCTAACCAATGACTATCCAACCTCTAATGTCATGTTATGGTTGAGTCACTCGGTGGCCCTGGACTTGGCTGCATCTAGAGTGGAGCTGAGTGCTCTCTACAACTCTTCTGTTCCTGTTTTCACAGGTGATGAAATTCTTCTCCAGCTTCCTGTCAAGAGCAGCTTAAGTACCAGTACAAGTGTGGCTGCCTCATGTGGTAAACCACTGAAATGCATTAAGAAACCTTCTTAACTGCCCCCCACTTCCCACTACCCTGGCTGATCATCGCCTTTTCCTTGCAGGAAAAGGTATAAAAGGCTTCCCCCTTTTCATCTGTGTCTTGCTTGAGCAGCAAACTCTACCTGGCACATCTCTGCATTTCTGATCTTTCCTTGAATTCTGACTTGTTCTCCCACCTTGCCTGCATGTTCTCCATTGGATCCTAATTATATTTTGGTTCTGCTTCCTGGTTTGCTCTTTGATTGCTCTTTGATCCAGAGTCCTGGCTTCCAACTCCGGGCTTGCTCCAGATTACTTCCCATGGCCCAGCCCTTCCTTGCTGGTCTGGCTGCATCTGCTGGTGGGCTGCCTGCCTTCCACCTCACCAGCTGTAATGGATACCAGTCCCTGCTGCCTCGGCACTTTCCACATCATTGTCAATTTCATCTTCCTTGTTGTCATTTTTCAGTAACCCTTCAACAATGAAGCTGTCAAGGGCTCTTGTTGAGACAAGGCTGTGAAACGGATTCTGCAAATAAATTGGGCATTATCATTTTATGTCTCCATCTTTTCTATTCCATGTTGAACGTCTGGATGTTCAGTTATAATGTGAGTGTGCTACATTGTTGCACCCAGCCAAAAAAGTGGCCAGTTTTCCTTTTGAACCTGTTGATTGAATTTTGGTTACAATTGATTTCCATTGCAATTTTGTATTGTGGGAAGGCTGTAGTGCCACCAAGTGCGTGTTTTTCACTTGCAATGAGAAATATAATTCATTCTGTTGCAAAACAACATCATCGACCTTTTCTACTGTGGTAGATAAATAAGGAGGACTTGGCTCTGAGACTGCTTCTTGGCACCGCTGCTGTCAGTTACTTTTTATTTTTGCAATCTCCATCTTGTGATTTCTAATAACTGAACAAAACTCTGAACTGTGAACCTGGACAAGACATGGTCTGCCAATTTCAGATCTGTAAAGGGAAGGCTCCCTGCCGCCTTTCACAGCTGCATAGGAAGAAAATGTTACCCTTACGTCTTCAGAAGCATACTTTGAAGTGCATAAGCTGGAGGATCTGGATTTTAGTCAATAACAGTCACATGGTTGGTAATTTTGTTGGATGTTGTTCTCCTCTTGTCCTATCAAGAATGACATATCTGTGGCACAAGGCACAACTCAGTGAACCACAAATGCTTAAATTTAAGATGATGTAGTGGAGGAGCAAAGGAAATGTGCAGATACAAGAAAAACACAGAGAAAGGGGAGGAAAGGGGTGGTGAAACAAAAGCATTTGTACGAACCATTGAGCCATATTTATATGCCTCCCTGAAATCAGTGTTTTGACGACAAAATGTATGTAGCTGTATGAAGCCATCTTTGCAGTAGAAACTAATTTCCTATTGAGAGTGACTTCTTTGAAGATGCTATTGTCTTCAGATTTGACTACCAAGAGTGAAGCTTATATTTCCCCTACATTAGGGGATTTCAATGAATTACCTTTGCCTTTCTGTAATTTAAACCACTAATATGAATGATGATTTTCATTTAGTTCTAAAGGCTATAAAACCACCTGCTTTGAATTAATCCACAAGGAGAACAGTGTGTTTTGAAAACTCTTCTCTGTCTCTTCAGCATTTTAATTCTGGGCATGGTTAAAAAAACAGAGCAGTTTCGGAGACTGTGATGAAGCTTTCAGTCCAGTGCTATGCATATTTATGCAGAAGTTCCTTTGATTTACTCCACCAATGTATGATCTCTTCTCCAAAATAAGTCCCCCCCTAAGTTTAATGGTGCCTACTCCCATGTAGTTGTGTTACAGGATTCTACTGAAAAATATGGGAAAATTCCAGATATCCAGATACCCTTCTAGAAAATCTTTCTCTCCCCATTCCCACTGCCTCATATCAGCACTGTGAGAGAGGATGTGTTTCTTGGAGAGTGGAATTTAAATGGCAGATGGGTTCAGCAGCCCTAGATTTCTTGTCAGGCTGAGCTCTGGAGTATGTACAGCAAAAGTTAAGAACAGTGCCTATGCATGTGCAGAGTGTTTTCCTTCATCACCAAAACCGGCAGCCTATCCCTGCACACTTGGAATGAGAAAAGGAATCCAAGGCAGATTGAATTTTGTTAGTAAACCCACCAAAGAAAAATGCAAGGGCTGGCCCAAGCAACAACAGAGGTGCCCCAAAAGGGTTGCCTGTCCTTCACTCACCCACAAATTGGGCTTGATCAAGTAAATTAAAGGAGCTCCAACCCATCCACTATCTCTGCCTCAAGCACAGTTCATAGGCAGCCCTTCTGCTGTGCTCCTGTATCCTAACCCAGGCTGGTCATAAATCCCACTAGACATGTGTTCAACAACTGTGGAGAAGGGGGCTCTTTCCATTGTGCACATGTAGAGCTTCTCCTTGGAAGAGAGGATCCTTTGCAAATCAGGATCTCCCCTTGCATGGAGCAGTACTCTGCAATGTGACCTCCATTGTATGTTCTTTCAGTAAATGAATTCAGTTAAGCCCCTTCTAGTGAGTTGACAATCCAGTTCTCGATGGATGCTGGGCAAGCTAAGAGAGAACAATGTGGGCAGCAGGACACCTCAAGTGGAACGGTGCGTTTGCTACAGAAGAACCGGCGGAAAATCCTGACCCTGCTATGGTCGTCAAGCTCCAGCTTGATGTGCTCTGCCTCATCTTCCAGGCTGGCTGACCTACTTGGAGGGTAAAAGCACACTCTGGATCGCTGAAGCTGCTTGCTTCCAAGAAGCCAAGGAGACTCAGTGACAATTGGGGAAAAGGAGTTATGGTTTACTGTAATGATGCTTATTTGTGAATTATTTTGAAGCAAATGCATGTTTATCATACATTCCTGGTGTGTGAGTGGTCTGGGTAAGCCACACAGTGATTGGTAAGGGCTCAAGCAGTAGAAAAACAACAACTTTGCAGGATATGAACCTGGTCCTGATGTGGTCTACGTGTTGCACATCTCTAGCCTTCAAAACTTGTGCTCCTGCATCCCTGACTATTGATCATGCTGTTGGGAGTTGGAGTCCAACAACCTGTGTCCAATTCCCCATCCCTGCACAACTCTGACCTGCTCTTAAAATTAGGACAATTGTTGCACCTCCATATCTACCGTTGAAAGCCATTACGTCTTGCCTTGCTTCTGTTTTCATAGCACTGCTAAGGGGAGATGGCAACAAAAAGGAAAGCAAAGAGCTTGTTTGATCAGTTTTTCCCTTCACTGAACTGTATCATTCTTGGTTCAATGGTTCACTACTGTCACATCGGAAACTGTGATACTTAGCAGTTCTATAGAGCTTTTCACATCCTTAAGAGCCCACCAAACATTATCTAATTAATAAGAAGAGAAGCTAGTTTATTACGCTCTCGGAAATATTTGGACACAAGTAAAATGTGTGGGGCAAGGTTTCACATTGTGTCAGCCAGATTTCCTTTGTAAGTCAGTGGCTGGCAGAAGGTAGATCTGGACATGCTGGTAGATCCCTGGGTGATTGGTATTAGATCAGTAAGGATTTCTGACTCCTATTTGTTTAACGATAGCAGCGACAAAATGATGTCCCCAACCCACCCTAAATTGTACTGCTGAAATGAAGAAAGCTTGAGGTCACTAGGAGTGGATATTTTTATGTGAGCTCTGTTCAGTTATGGTACTTCTCAGATCAAATTAAATTCTGAAGCCTTGGTCAGGCATTGTGTTGCTGGGTAGAGTAATCCCATAAGAGGGGGCTGTAGGGATGAGTATGTTCACTCTCTTTCCCCTTGTCATTCTGGTTACCTTCTCTGAGTTGGTTGGTTGGGTGGGGTGTGATCGCATGAAGCGGGGAGACTCCTGTGTTCATGGAGACTCCCCACACATTTCAAAATCCTGGAAAAGCAGGGTTCTAAAAGGCACAAAGAGTCCCTATGGATACAGAAGATTCCCTATTACAGGAGGCCCTCCCAATTTTTGAATGTCAGGGGCCCAGAATGAGTAATGTACTGAAAAGGGTCAATGGCGGCTGCTACTTGTGACATCTCAATGGTTTAGCTCAATGGTTTGTTATTGAATCATTGGTCTTCATATGTTTTACTGAGTAGAGGTGGAATTTATTCAGCTATTGCACAATTCCTTTGGGTTTATAAATGAAATTCAGTTCATCCCCATGGTTGGAATGAAGGGCTAAAACTTATTTAAGCTCCATGATCTGGTTTTAGATACTTACGGGATTGTGATGGCTTATTCCTATCTACTGTGCCTCCAAGACTGTTTTTCATCCTCCATTATTAAAGCTGTAATGTGCATGTTTGCAATCCTAAACACAGTAGACAGTAAGCCACATTGAACACCGCAGGGCTTATTTCAAAATAAACCTTTATAGGATTGTACATTGCTTTGCTTGACATCTTAAAGTCCCCACCCCCCAACCATCACATTAATGTGTTTTATTAGACTATGAAGTGGGATTTATAAATTTGCCTTTCTTCTGAGGTTATTTTCCCAGTATTCACACACACACACACACACACACACACACACACACACAATACTTTGAAGACAGAAAAGGTCCCTTTTCTCTCTTCAGTGTTTTGTTTAAAGTATTTTGCAGTATTATGACACTTTTTCCTGAAGGGTTTTAAAATAAATAAATGCATTTCATTCATAGGTACATAATCAACACACAATTAGTTTTAAATCACTGTTCTAACTCAGTTTGATCCAGAGTAGATCTTAGACAAACTCAGCAAGAGCAAGAGTCATTTTAAAAATGTGCTGATTCTGTACCGACCGGTATAAATGTTTTATTTATTTATTTTTGAAAAAATGGCATGGAAAGCTGCGAGGACACACTGAACAGGTAGCTAAACAAGAAGTTTATCTCTCTTAAAAGAGAACAGAATTTCAACAGAAAACTCCTGACCTCAGCCGCAAACACTTAGTGACACAGTATAGCACTATACAGTATGGTCCTAATTACAATTACAATGACACTAACTGTAATGTTTCCTGGGACTCACCTTCACAGCTGCAAGTAAAATGTTTTAAATGTGTTGTAAAGCGCAATATAAAAATGTGACACTAGATGGCGACAGTGAGCTATGCAAAATTCCATGTATTTTTCGAAACTTTTTTTTAAATTAAAAAACCAACATTTTCACAGTGTTTTTTATAGGTGTGTAGATTCCACCTGGGTCTTGCTAGAGAATTCTCTACAATACATCTTCATAGAGTGGCAAAACTTGTGATCCAATACTGGTTTTCACCCATACCTCTTTGTAAGCTACAGGGCCATAAATAGGCTGGGAAAGTTGACTCCTCCCGCAAGGAGCTTACTGTGCTGTCTTTAAAAGCCTTGTCAAGTCTTTATGTGCAGAATTGATGATATTGCAAGGAATGGGGGTGTTACTGGGGTTCAGTGAGTCTGAAAAAGGCAGAAGTGTTATATCTTCAGACTAGAAGCCAGAGGAAGGGCTGAGAAGACCCCTAGTTGGGGGCAAATGTGTAATTCCTTTCCTCTGTATCTTCCTTAGAATACCTAGGTTTGGGGGCAGCAGTGCCAGCTCATGAGGGGTGAGCTGTTTTGGGCGATGTGGCTGGCTACTTCTGCTGCTGCTGCTGCTGCTGCTGTAAAAGGAAGCCGAGTGCGAGAGAGGATGAGCTGCTGGCCATAGAAGCCACACCATGCTTGGCTCCCTGCTCAGCTTCATTCCAAGGATGTGTGTGTGATGTCACACTAGTGCGTCTCATGTGTAACATGACATGTGACCTTGGCCCCCCTAAGTCTATGGCACAAGTTGGCACCTCTGTTTAGAGGTCTTGATGCTCAGTGAGATTTAGGCCATTAAATATAGGCAGAGTGAATATGAGCAAGAGATCTTCCACTTGAGCATAGCTGTCAAGTTCTCCCTTTAAAGGGAACCCTTGCTGAATAGGATTCCTCGTGAGAACAGCCGTAGGATAGGGTAAGGTAGAAGAGCAGGTTTGGGAGCCATCTGCTGAGTGAGAAAGCAGAAAAAAACAGCTATAAGCTCCCGCTATGCTTAGAAGAGAACTTGATTTACAGAACACCTGGTGGCTTATTCAAAAAGCCTATTGGGTTCCACAGACACGCTTAAAGCCTTTGTTTCCTCCCTACCTGCTTATTGTAGAACATTGTAAGTTAGTTGCAAGGATCCATTCACATTCGACTTTCCAAATCTCTCAGCAAACTTTGATCATTTGTAAATGTATAATTGTTGTTTCTTTATCAGCAGAGTATCTATCAGGATTGTATATTTCATGGCAGATACCCTAGCGAAACTAATGGGGATATCAAGATCAGCATAAAATTACAATAAATTGGGAATGGCAAAATCAGCAGATTATTGGATATAAATTGTGTGTGTACAAACTTTTAAAATTCATTCATTCTCAAGGACTTTCCGCAGAAAGCTTCTGACTGTGGTAAGAAATAGAACTCATAGTTTTTGAACTGCTGCTGATTTTCCTTGACGTTAAAAGCAACAAGAAAGAATATATAGCGGATCTTTATCTTATCTGTATTATTGGACTAGGACAAAGACATATCCCTCTCCACTGAAATTCCCTTTTAAAAGTAATTTATTATTTCTAATGATTTCCTTAAAGTATCTCCAGGGCACAACCATGAATTTTTCATGTTTGAAACGATACGGAGTCAGATTCCACAAAGAAGCAACGTTGTTAAACATTCTGAGGTCACTCCTAGTTATTCATCTGGGATACCCAGGAGAGGATGTGCACGACAAATTAGTGTTTCATTGGGAAGTTGATTTTAATAAACAAATGTAAGCGAGACAGACTTTCTGATTGCTAATCCAAGTTTGTCAGAAAATACAGGTGCGTTCTAATAACTTTTTGCTTGCCAATTAGTATCCCAGTGCAATTTTAGATTCTATAATATTTCCCCAGCATTTGACTCAATAGGGCACAGTGGGTGCTGATCCTTTACTTACTTACACCAGTGATTCCTGTAAAATTACCAGTAGCTCTTCCCTTCCTCCCGAAGGATAGGAGATAAATAGTCCATAGCTTGGTAACTACTCCAGGCCTGTGGAGTCAGTCAACCAGATTCACAGTATATAAAAGCAATTTCTGTTTGACAGAGGAGGAACACATTATTGCATGGAGGGGAGATGTGACTGGCCAATGGGTGTGTTATGCATTTTATCCATGTCCATCAAAACCGGAGGTGAATTGTACCCAGGTAGGATAAGGGAGCCACAACTTTGGACAGTGTGAGACCCTTTTATTCCCTTTGAGTTTTCTAAAATTTTATATATGTATTTAAATAGACAAAGATATATTTTGTTTCAATTACTGTATCCTTTGTGTTAACTTTTGCAAATGAGACACTATTTCTGGGAAGGGGAAGCTACTTTGAGAGTTAGAAAAGAAGTGGATAAAAGCGGCTGTTCCTCTGAATTAGAAGTGATTGCCTTAATTACAGTTGAGTTTGCTCCACACTAGTTTTTGACGACTATGATAAAACTGAACGGAAACAAATGGAGATTAAAAGAAAATAAACGAAGAAGAAATTGCTCTGGCTTGAAAAGAGGAAAGGAAAAATTCAAGATCTTACCTGACAGGAGGACCTGACTAATTAAATACAGTGGTACCTTGCTTCTCAAACATAATCTGTTCCGGAAGTCTGTTCCAAAACCAAAGTGTTTCAAAACCAAGGCGTGCTTTCCCATAGAAAGTAATGCAAAACGGATTAATCCATTCTAGACTTTTAGAAACAACCCTTAAAACAGAAATTTAACATGAATTTTACTATCTAACGAAACCATTGATCCATAAAATGAAAGCAATAATCAATGTACTATACTATAAAATAGATGATAAAAATTAAGATTATTTTTTCCCCCTTACTTGCACTGATGATAGTCATTGTTTGGATGGGGGGGGGGGGCTTTTATCCATTTCTGCACTCACTCACTCACTCAATCAGTAATCAGTAGCTGAACTGGGTTCCACACAGTCACAAAAACAAATTAACTGAAAAAGCTTCAAAAACAAAAACGCAAAATAAATAGCAAAAACAAAAGCACCAAACTTAATCCGTTCTGGAAGTCGGTTTGACTTCCGAAATGTTTGAAATCCAAGGTGCAGCTTCTGATTGTTGCAGGCACCCCAGAAACAATAGCCGACAACCACATTGGACCTTTGGCTTCTGAAAAACGTTTGAAAACCGGAGCACTTACTTCCGGGTTTTCGGCATTTGAGAATCAAGGCATTTGAGGACTAAGGTACCACTAAAGCTACCGTAATTCATATCTAATATGAACAGGAAACAACTACAGTAATTGAAGGGCTACAGGCTTCAGAGGTGCTCCTTTTCTAAGGTAGTAAATTCAAGCGAAACAAAGAGGAATACTTAAAAAAAAAAACTTATAGTATAAAATTGTGCAAGTTAATGCATGTTAAGTTCCAGAGGTTTACTCCCAGATAATTGTGTGTAACCAGGCTGTGGTCTAAACCACTGAGCCTCATGGGCTTGCCAATCAGAAGGTCAGTGGTTCGAATCTCCTTGACAGGGTGAGCTCCCATTGCTCAATCCCAGCTCCTGCCAACCTAGCAGTTTGAAAGCATGCCAAAAAAGTGCAAGAAAATAGGTACCGCTCTGGCGGGAAGGTAAATGACATTTCCATGCACTGCTCTGGTTTCGGTCGTCCGTTGAGCCAGAAGCGGCTTAGTCATGCTGGCCACATGACCCAGAAAAACTGTCTGCGGACAAATGTCAGCTCCCTCAGCCTGTAAAGCGAGATGAGCGCCGCAACCCCAGAGTCGTCTGCGACTGAACTTAACTGTCAGGGGTCCTTTACCATTTTAACTGTGTATAGGTTTATTGCCATAGAGCTTTTACTTGGACTCAGGTTCCCAATATTTCACCACTGGGCACCACAGTGCCATTGGGCATGCCCCCCACTCTTGGCACCCACTAAGGCCTTTGTTTGTTGGGGTGGGTGCCCATTTTTTGGAAGTGGGGTATTGGCTGCTTTTTGTGGTGCTCTTGATCATTTCTTAGATTTCCAAATGCGCCCCTGTTCCCAAAAGATTTGGGGACCCCTGAACTTGAGGGTGGGTGTTTTCAGCTTCTTGTGAGAAAGGCATCTTTGGTACAGCTGCTGCACTCACTGTCTTTGCATAGCGATGTACTATTTTAGCATTGGACTGTACCTGGAATGCGCTTTTATGTTTGAATCTCATTTGGCTTGCCGTTTGTTTTTAATTGAGCTTCCTGGATTCTTGACCCATGCTTTACTAACTTTGTCATCTAGACTGCCTCCTACTGAAAACTATATTATCTATTCCCAATAGTTGCCATTACTGCTGTCTTAATATTTGGTGTGGTGTGGTGTTTTGTTTTTGTTTAAAGCAATCCCTAATTACAGTGTGACTAAGAATAAAAATGAGATACTAGAACTGTTCAGTTCTGAAACAAACTTTGAATTCTTTGCATGGTGTGTTTGCTGAATATTAAGAACCCTCTGTCCCTTAGGACAATCAAAGGCAATAGAGGCTCATGTTTTCTTTTGAAGACTGTTAATCAAAACTGAGAGTAAACACTGCATATTACTTTGTTCAGAAAGTTATCATGCAACATTTCCCCTTTACGACACAGGAGCAAAATTTTGATTTGCAGTTGTGTTAACAGCCTGGTCAAACTATAAATCTTACGGTTTGCAATAAGCCTTTGCATGAACACAACAAATATACTTGATGAACATTTGTTCAAGTTTGGGGGAGATCAGGATAATTATTGATGCTTTTAATTATTTAGATAATTGCGTTCTATACTTCAATAGTTTTTCAGAAGAACAAATGTTGCTGTATGTTGGGCATGGGTGAGGAATCTGTGGCTCTCTAGGGTGGAACCTACACACATATAAGAAAAAAGCTGTGAAAATGCATTTTCTTTAAAAAAAGAAAGTTTTGAAAAATACATTGAATTTGGCATAGCTCACTTTCACCAACTAGTGTCACATTTGTATATTGCACTTTACAACACATTTTAAACATTTTATTTGCAGCTTATATCTGAGTCCCAGGTCTTGCTTGTCCCATTGGTGCCAGCAAAAATAGCCAAAGGGTCTGGACAGGGAAGGTGTCAGTCACCATTTTTCCACCCCTGAAATAGAATGTGTTGCTGGAATTTAGTTTTTTCCTTCTCTCAGGTCTGGCAAGCATCTTTCTTCCCCCATCCTAAATCTATTGTCTTCACACCCTTCTGATATATATCAGGAGTGAGGAATCTCTGGCCCTCCAGATGTTGGACTTCAACTTTCAACAGCCCCAGCCAGCATGGCCAATGGCCAGAACCAATAGGAGTTGTAGCCACAGATTCCTCACCCCAGGAAAATATGAAGGCGGCAGGCTAGGGATGGACAAAGCAGTCTCTTCCTAAGCTGTGCCACTTTTACATGTGCACACTCATAGGTTTGTTCCTTCCAGTTTTCACATTATTTTTTAGGTTTTTATTAAGGCCCCAAAGAAAAATTCAGATCTGAATGGAAACATTTGTTCCTCGAGATAAACATTTTACAGGATTTCATCTCAAAATGTACATTTTGAAATGCTTGTTGCTGCCTCTTTTGGCTGAAAATAGAAATGCCCGGAGAAGAGCAAAACCTAATGGATGACTGAATTCTGATCCATGCATTAGGCCAGGAGATGTGGATCAGGACAGCTTCTAGTGGAATTTGCAAAACATGAGCTCCTCAAATATCCTTTGGACAGGGGTCCACAGCAATAATCGGTGTGATGGTGTCTCCCCTGCAGCTACCTTGGGATCTCTCCAAACAGCTTCTGACTGTATGGCCATTGATATGAACTGCCTCCTCTGTGTGGGGGCTATACATACAGAAACCATAATTTGTGCACTCACATAAGGATAGACCTGCTGGATCAGGCCAGTGGCCCATCTAGTCCAGCATCCTTTTTCCACAGTGGCCAGTCAGATGCCAGTGGGATCTACAAGCAGCACCCTGAGTTCAGCATCATCTCCGCTGCTGTGGTTTCCAGCAACCAGCATTCAGAGACAGAGAAAGACTGAAGCCATAAGGGTTAGTAACCATCACAGTGGTTCATTCAGCAGTCATCCTATGGGCTTCTGAAGCTGGTCCATACTCTCTGCTCCATTGAATCTGTCACAGTCTTTATATATTCAGCGAAGAAGGCAGAAGGTTGCCCTGTAGAAGTGGGCGACATTGTCAATGCCAGCTTAATATTTTGGTAATAGCATTCTGTTTATTTTATTGCACCCTTCAGACTAATGAATTGCAGCTGTCCTGAAAAGACCCTCCCTGCTCTGGGGAGTCTTTGCGCTCAAATAAAAGCAGTTTATTTGAGCAGCACAACTGGTCAGCAACATTTTGTTCTGTTTAATAGAATTCCTCCAACTTCCATGTGGCAAACAGGATGACAGTGATAAGCACCGGCATTTGTACTTATCTTGCCTCACCAATGCCCCAGCTTCTGGCTTCCTTTTGGGTTGGCTTTTCATCAAAGCGGCAGTAAGGAATTTCGTATCAGTCATTTATTCGCAGAGGAACTAGAAAGAGGATCAAAAACCATTTTTTAAAGTGGTATCTTAAATATGCATGATGGTGACATAAAGTTTCTTTTGTGATGCAAAGGTTCCTTAACGTTTATGGTGGTTATTTTCAAGGCATGAAAGGTGAGGTTTAAGTAGTGAAAAAAAGGAGAGAATTATTAGTAATGTATTTATTTGATTTATTGAAAAGCATTTAAATGAACTTCTTAATACTTTTAAAAAATCTCTAAATAGTGTACCCCAGATTAGGATGTGGGTGACGCTGTGGTCTAAACCACTGAGCTTCTTGGGCTTGCCAATCAGAAGGTCAGCAGTTTGAATCCCCACAATGGAGTGAGCTCCCATTGCTCTGTCCCAGCTCCTGCCAACCTAGCAGTTCAAAAGCGTGCCAGTGCAAGTAGATAAATAGGTACGGCTATGGCGGGAAGGTAAACAGCATTTCCGTGCGCTCTGGCTTCATCATGGTGTTCCATGCACCAGAATTGGTTGAGACATGCTGGCCACATGATCTAGAAAGCTGTCTGTGGACAAATGCCGGCTCCCTCAGTCTGAAAGCGAGATGAGCACTGCAACCCCATAGTCACCTTTGACTGGACTTAACCATCCAGGGGTCTTTTACCTTTACCTTTACCCCAGATTATATTAGGAAGTAATCTACAACACACGTATCATTATTATTTAGTAAAGAAAGCTTGTTCCACATCTTTCATGAGTGGAACCTCTATTCCTCCTTTTCCTGTCAGGAATGGGGAAGCTGTGGTTTTCCTAGGGTATGTAGACTCAGGGCCGGCTCTAGGTAAGGTCCTGGTGGCGCGGCGTGCCAGGGCGCTGGGCCGGGAGGCGGGGTGGTGTGCGGCGCTGCGCGGCAAAGCCGCGTGGAAACCAGGCATGCCGCTGCGAGGGCAGGAGCGCCAGAGCGATCTCCGCACCTCAGTGCTAGGGCACCCGACCTGCTCCAGACTGCCCTGTGTAGATTACAACTTGGCAATTGGCCATGCTGATGAGCAGCTTTTGATATGGATGGAGGAGCCATGGGCCACTAGTTGCAGTTGGACTCCAGTTTCCATCATCCTTGGCATTTGGCCATGCTGGCCAGGGCTGCTAAGTCCAAGTGCAACTGGAGGCCCATCATGGCTCCTTCATTCACACCAAAGGGTGTCTCTCAAAATGGAGCTCTTCTCTCTATGATAGAGCCCCTTGACTCTACTTCTACTTCCAAATTTGATATCTAGGCTCGATACCTGCAAGCATGTTCTTTTCCATCCTTTGGAGTCTTTCCAGTTAGTCTTGATGTGCATCCTCTCAAAGATGGCCTCACTTTGCAGGTGGTTGTGGGAGGGAGGAAGGTTTGAGCAAGTTGTCCTCTAGAACATTCTCAAGTTAAATTTGTGGTGATATCCTTTTGAGAGGCTTGCTATATTTTGGAGGTAAACTCTCTGGGAGGTTTATGGAAGAAGGCGCAGCCTCAGCCAGATGGAGACTGCGGCTGGGTGCAGTGTGTGAAGTAGCTAACATGAATATGATGAAATAAATGCTAAAGCTACCTTCTGATTGTGAAATAATTGAAACATCAATTATATTGAAGCAATCAGATAGCTGTCCTCACTGAGTTCATCTAAGCCTGTCCCTTAACTATGGTCTGAGTCTAAAACCTTTCACGTTGGGTCCTCCAGCAAAGCATAAAATAAAAAGCACAGAAACCCAAACCAATTTTTATAAAATGTGGCAATCTTGACTTTCCATGGTATTTCTGAAAACTCTGTTCTCTGAGAAAGTCTTATTAAAAAGCAAATAGTCTTCCACTGGAATACTGGCATCTGTATCATAGCTTTAGATTTGAAATGTTTGCTCATAGCCTTCAGCAAATACACATTTCTATGCCAAACTGTACAGAAAAGGGCAAAAAGAAAGAACACCAGGGTAAGTATTTTGCTTCTGATGACTGATATATAGCTGGCAGCCTACATATGGTATTCTGGATGAAATACTAAGACCCTCCTATTTTCACTGAAAAAAACAATAAAAGGCCAGAGTCTTTCTCTTTTGCGAATGTCTTTGGGAGTAATCATTGTCTGATCTTTCCTGAAGGAACTCTGGTGTGTGTCGAGAGGCAAGAGACACTTCAAACTTATGAAAACTACTTTTTTTAAATACTCGAACCCCAAGATCCACCAGCTGGAGCCTGGTGCAAAAGAAATAATACCCGCCCAACAACAAATATTCGGCTTCCAACCAAATATTAAAAACAATACAGCATCAAACATTAAAAACTTCCCTAAACAGGGCTGCCTTCAGTTGTCTTTTAAAAGTAAAATAGTTGCTTACTGCCTTGACATCTGCTGGGAGCACGTTCCACAGGGCAGGCGCCACTACCGAGAAGGCCCTCTGTCTGGTTTCCTGTAACCTCACTTCTCGCAGCGAGGGAACCGCCAGAAGGCCCTCAGCGCTACTCCTTCAGGTAGCCTGGACTGAGGTCATTTAGGGCTTTAAAGGTCAGCACCAACACTTTGAATTGTGCTCAGAAACATACTGGGAGCCAATGAAGATCTTTCAGGACAGGTGTTATATGGTCTCAGCGGCGACTCCCAGTCACCAGTCTAGCTGCCGCATTCTGGATTAATTGCAGTTTCCAAGTTACCTTCAAAGGTATCCCCACATAGAATGCATTGCAGTAGTCCAAGTGGGAGATAACTAGAGCATTGCACCACTCTGGCAAGGCAGTAACAACTGACTTTGCCAAACCCATTGTTTGGGCTTCATGATTTGATGGCTGCTTTGGAAATGTCTTCTGGAAACTGCTGTCTGCACTCCTGACTCTCTCTTGCTTAGGGCTTGTTCACACTTACACCAGTTTTGGCTTTGCCCTGCTGCTTGTTCTAGGAAAACCCACCCTTCAGCACTAAATCAGAACAAAAGGCAATTTTGTGGAAAATGTGATTGCTGTTGGTTCCTCATTCGGTGCTAAACGATGGGTTTTTCTCGGGGAAAGTGACTGGGCACATGGAGATGTGGTTAAGCCCAAAGTTCCAGCCACATCTACAAGGTTGCTACATCTTTAATACTGTGATATAGCTATTGCCTGTTGTCTTTGTCCATGGAGTTTGATTGCTGGAAGAAATATCAACAACCTCAGATATGCTGGTTACAGGTAGGTAGCCGTGTTGGTCTGGATCGAAGTAAAATAAAAAAATTCCTTCAGTAGCACCTTAAAGACCAACTAAGTTTTTATTTTGGTATGAGCTTTCGTGTGCATGCACACTTCTTCAGATACAGTGAAATGGAAGTTTCCAGGCACTTATGTAGAGAAGGGGTGGGGAGGGGTGGGGATGGGGAGGGGGGATCACTCAGAAGGGTGGTGGAAATGGGTGATTGACTGACTGATAGCTGTTGATGACCGCAAACGACTGCAAATGGTTTTGCATGAAAAAGCAAGGGTTGAGATGGCTGAAGATCGCTTATCATGTATAATGAGATAAGAACCCGATATCTCTGTTCAAACCAGAGACATCACCTTGCCGACAAAGGTCCATATAGTTAAAGCTATGGTTTTCCCAGTAGTGATGTATGGAAGTGAGAGCTGGACCATAAAGAAGGTTGATCGCCGAAGAATTGATGTTTTTGAATTATGGTGGCTGGAGGAGACTCTTGAGAGTCCCATGGACTGCAAGAAGATCAAACCTATCCATTCTGAAGGAAATCAGCCCTGAGTGCTCACTGGAAGGACAGATCGTGAAGCTGAGGCTCCAATATTTTGGCCACCTCATGAGGAGAGAAGACTCCCTGGAAAAGACCCTGAAGTTGGGAAAGATGGAGGGCACAAGGAGGAGGGGACGACAGAGGACGAGGTGGTTGGACAATGTTCTTGAAGCCACCAACATGAGTCTGACCAAACTGCAGGAGGCAGTGAAAAACAGGAGTGCCTGGCGTGCTCTGATCCATGGGGTCATGAAGTGTTTGGCAGAGGGTGTTTGTCGTACTAAGAGGCTTTCACTATAGGACTTCCAGAGCTTCCCTCGCCCCCTTCTAGTGACAAGGAAAAGTAGAGTAAATGGTGCAATGAAATCAAAATGTGAACATATTTGATTGATGCAAACAGTAACTTTGAACCAACTTCTTGGTTCAGAGTTTGGCATTTGGTTCTAATGGCATTTATTTTGCATGGAGTTCATGGGTGTGTATTGGGGATGACAGATGGAAATGTGCTCATTGAAATGGCTTATTATGCTGTGCCGTGTTTCTCCGAAAATAAGACACCGTCTTATATTTATTTTTCCTTAAACACACACACTATGGCTTATTTTCAGGGGTTGTCTTATTTTTTCCTCCTTCTCCTGCCACGGCCGGCATTGCTGCTGCACCTATCACTATGTCTTATTTTCGGGGTATGGCTTATATTCCTTGAATGCTTAAAAATCTTGCTATGGCTTATTTCATGGCTACGTCTTATTTTTGGAGAAACAGGGTAGGTATGTTCTGGAAAACGCTCTTGCTCAGAAAACCTACTGTTAGGATTAGCCTTTTCGGGTGAGCCCCTGATCACATTAATTTCTGAATGGATGTTATGCAATTTGATGGCACAGATGTATAACATACAAACACAGTGTGTATTTGTGTGTGTAGATTGTAAAATGGCCACTTCAGCAATTGCACACAAAGTTGCTACCTAGTAGTGCTGAGTCATAGATAAGACAGGTTTACTTATGATATTTCAGAAGAGGGGGAAAAAGTGATTGTGACTTCATTCTTTCGTTAGAGGGAAAAAAAAACCCATTGCTTACATTGGCAGCCAAGAGCTTCCTGTTTGCTGAAACATAATGGCTTGGATCCAAGCATCCCCTTCTGCTAGCAGAAAGCCTTTTCTGATCATGGAAGGGCTGTTTATGACCATGTGGAAGAGCATAATGGGAGAAAAGTAACCCTAACTCCAGAGAAATTATTCTGTTTGTACAAGCTCTTTCTCAAAACCTAATTTGTTTATTTTACTAATAATATTTATAGACTGCCTAATAAAAGAAATCCTTAAATAGGTTTACTTAAAACAGAATAATTTTACACACATATGAGCGTACACACACACACACACACACACACACACACACACTATAGCTTAAAATACAAAGAAATACATCAGTAAAAACATAGAATCCATCACCAACATCAATAAAACAGAGGAGTGCAATGTATGTTATGAGCCAGGGAAATCCGGTACGTATGGATAGGTCTTTAGGAGTTGTTTGCACCTTTGGAACAGCCCTTTGCTGAGGGGGTGGGGAGGGATTGCAGGGTAGGTGATATTACTGAGAAGGCCCACTAATATAATTCATATACTACAGGAAAGGTTCCCAAAATGAGGCCCATTGACCACCAGGGGTCCACAAGCTTCATTCAGGCCCCCCGTGATGACTTTAGTATCTAGCACAGTGCACTACAAATGCTAAAAAAAGAGAGGCAAAAAAGTGGTCTGCCAAGACCTCCAATAATTGGTCTGTAGAGTTTAGGAGCCTCTGTGCTGCTGAGTTCATATATGAAGCGTTCACAAACAGCATGATATACATCTGGTCTTTTGATGGGAGGGGGGGCGGTGCTGTTTTGTTTTTTGGATTTGCAGCCAAGTCTTCAGCAGGATTTTCTTTTTCTGTTGTGACTCTAGTTGATTACTGTTCGCTTTTATCAGGTTAATTTGCCTGTTCCCTCCCTCCTCCGCATATGGCTGAAAGACATAATTTGAGCATTTTTGATAGACGGAAGAGGAAATGTAGAAGGAAGCAATCTGACAGTATTTAGATGCAGTGAATTATGTTGCTGTGACTACATTTACTTTTCTTTATAAAACAAAAGGTAACTCAGGCCTGTAGAGCTGGCATGCCGAATGCAGCATGCGTTCGAGCATGTCAGATGCATGACAACACTTCATCCTTTGCTTCTGTATTCCCAGAAAGGTAGAAAACCCTTTATTTTTAATGAGTCTTTGGGTCACTTTGGCTTGCTGGGCCATAGGTTGTGAAGGCCAGCCTGCTCAAAAAGGTTTCTAAACACATTTTAATAGGTTTTTCACCCATCCAATGCAAGACTGGGAGGTAGGAGGAAACGAAGAGATCACAGGTGGGGAATCTCAGCCCCAGAGGGTGAATGTAGTTTTCCAGGGATTTATAGAATTCAGTCCAGGCTATACCAATCCAGGCTACAGTCCTTTTTTGCCCTGGGCCATCCTCTAGTTATTTAACCTGACTAGACTGTGTCCCTGATCTGTGATAATACCTCTTGATTGCTTGGATAGAGAATGAAGAGTTGTGTCTGTTGGGCCACACCCACTGTTGCTGAGCCCATCATTGGTTTGAAGATCTTACGGTAGATGCATGAGTGTGAAGGGCTGTGGCTGCTGGCAGAGAATCTGCTTTGCATGCAGAAGGTCCCAAGTTCCTTTGCCAGCATCTCTAGATTGGCCAGAGCCTTGCCTAAAACCCTGCAGAGCCATTGACAGTGAATGCAGACAATGACTAGGCTAGATGGACCAGTGGTCCGACTCAACCTAAGCCAGGCTCCTGTGTTTCTATGTGTGGCCATTTGTGGCAGCTTTGACAGATGTGTGCCTCTTGGGGGTCAGTTTGCCCTGTGGTTACCCTGTGGAAGCTCTTCAGGTAGTTCCAAGTAGAGTAGTACCTTGGCTCCTGAACGCCTTGGGAGTCAAACGTTCCAGCTCCCGAATGATCAAAAACCAGAAGTGAGTGTCCAAGTTTTCGAACATTCTTCTGTAAGCCGAACGTCCGATGGGGCTTCTGCAGCTTCCGATTGGCTGCAGGAGCTTCCTGCAGCCAATTGGAAGCCACACTTTGGTTTCCAAATGTTTTGGAAGTCGAACGGACCTCCGGAACGGATTCCGTTCAACTTCTGAGGCACAACTGTACTCTCTAAGGCCAAGCAAAGGGGAAACAAGTGGAGGAAAAGGTTCAAAATATTATATCGCTGCCCAACAAATTTTGGAAATGAGATTTCTTCAATGGGACAATCCTCCTTTACAGTTTGGCAAAGGAGGAAGCTAGAGTACTATATTTTCACAAATTGCTGATGAGGAAGTTTGCCCCTGAAGAACAAATTTATTATTTTCCTAAGTGTGTTGGGCAACAATAAAAAATACTTCAGGCATTTTGTCTTTGACTCATTGCTCCAAATACTGCCTGTTACTGCTTTGTAAGTTTACCACATAACTCAGGTTTTTTTTCTTCATGCTGCTGAAACCTTTTCATTTGGGACAACAGTGGTGTGAGGAAAACTCCAGCTTGTATGGTATAAGGAACTGGAGATATAAAGCAGTGAGTGGAGTACCATTCATGTAACATGGCTTCACCTTCTTCTACTTTTCCTGCAAACTGTAAAAATCTGCTCTGGAGAATCCCCTAACCCATTTTGAGAGTGTACAATGAGAGGTTGCTGGGGGTAGGAAGGGAAGTTCCATTGCACAAGTGCAACAGCTTCATTGAATACAACTCATATGTATTCTGCTTTCTTAGTCTGGTTTTATTTTGCTATGTCTTTGTTTGCATATTGTAATATAGAATTCACCCTGGACTCTAGAGATGGGTAAGGGTAAGAAGGGAGATAAACAAACATTTTCTGCCTTGTATTTGCTTGCACTTGATTAAACAATGTCTCTCTTTCATTATGGCAAGTGGGAATCTCCTGTGATGCACTTTTTGAGGTCTCTTGCTCCAGGTACATGGTGAAACAATGTGTTCTTTTATTGTTTTGTTTAGTTTTACAGAATTTTTGGATCCATTCCAGAGAGTTATTCAGCCAGAAGAGATCTGGCTCTATAAAAACCCTTTGGTTGAATCTGACAACATACCTACACGCCTCATGTTTGTAAGTACTAGAGATTTAATGATTGTTTGATGGCTGTATGAGGCTTGTTTGATGACTGTGCGTTAGCGAAACTGGAAATAATGCATTCTTAAAAGAACAGTTACATTTGTAGGCTGCAGCGAGAACATAAATGGAACATGGTATTATTTGAATGTTGGTGTGAAGGACAGTATGACATTTCTTTAAGCCACCCTGTCACAAATTCTGATTGATTGATGTTCTCATTTTATAAATTGTTGACTGCCAGTCAAATTAGGTTTGTTCAATTTACATATCACTCCCTCTCCAGAAGTTCCAAAACTGATTTACAACCAAAGATTGTGTGTGCGTATGTGTGTGTGTGTGTGTGTATTACAAGAGCATTATTCGAAATAGATTTAACCATACAATATCATATCATTGGTGCTGTTCAGATGCCCAGGAAATAGAAAAATGTCTGCCTGCAACTGAAATGGTTGGTGCCAGTTTGCTTTCCCTGTGTCAGGTAAACATGGATCCCAAAGCATTTTAAATATTGATGCAATAGTGGTTGTAAATCAAAGCAAGCTTCTGGAACTCAAACGGTTGCTGCTAAACACCCATCTCTTGTTCAATATCCACCACATCTCCTCCCCAACTTGTCAGTTTCATCGTTGCCATCTACGCTTCCTTGGAGGAGTGAGAGGAAAAAGCATCCTTGTAGCAGTTAGCCTGATGGTCTTTCTAGCCTACTGTTCTGTTCTTTTCCCAGTGCAGATGGCAGTAGAGTAATTCTAATAGGGAGTGGGCCAGAATGCTAGAGGGTTCCCTGCTTTTCTGCATGGACTCTGTGCCATCATGCTATCTGGCTTTCCAGGAGATATTACCAAGTCAGTTTGGTGTCTTACAGCTGGAGGACCTTGCTGTGTACTGCAAACCTGTTTGCTGAGGGAGATAACAGCCCATATGCACCACATGCATTTGCCATGTGAGATGTGGGACTGCCATGAGTTCAGCACCAGCCAGTAGGCCTGAAGTATATAATTGTTTTCAGCACCAGTGGGTGTATTGAGCAGGCAGGCTAGCTTTTATTTATTTTTTGGTTCGACATTGCTCAGACAAGTTCTGCAACATGGATTCAGTCCTCTGCATTCCTTAGCCTTTCATGAGGCACATGCATGGCTGAAGTTGCTGCAAAGGATATACATGCAGGGCCAGCCCTACCATTAGGCAGAGTGAGGTGATTACCTTAGGTAGAATATATGTCAGGGACAGCCCTATAGCCATTCATCCTGAATCACTACTCATTCTGTTCCGTTAGAGATCAGAGCTGAGTGCACCATGTAGCACCCTCCCCACCCAAAAAACACCATAGCCTGTATGGACAGGATCCTGTCACCAGCACTGAAGTAATACTGAACTGCCAATCATGTTGTCTTCTGTATACAGAATGGCTGGCACTATCTTGTCTTTTACCTCAGATGGCCAAATGTTTGAGGTCAGCTCTGCATGCATATACGGTATTTTTTTCATAGCACTTCTCTCTTTAACAAGCACAAGTTGTCAACTGGGAAAAGATTAGGCCTGCATTTGGGCCAAGCCCTCCTAATACATAGTGTGCCCCTCACTTCTGGCATGGGCCATAAGCATTTTGTACTTGGGTGTCGTAGATAGGTATGAATCTACTCCCTGATAGGAGAGGGAGGTAAAAATTTGCAAATTCTGTATACTGATTTGTTGTTCTGCACTTCAGGAGCAAAATATGGCTTCCTTTCATTTCATAGCATAGCAGTAAGACTGCCCAGTTGTCCACTGACCTTTTTGTTTAAAAGAAAAAAAAGGGGTGTGTGTGTTTTAGTTCAACATTGACCTATTAAATTTTTTATCCAGGAACAATATTATCCAAGTGGCCCTAAGTGAAAATCAATATTTTTCTGCACACACGTTAAATCTTATCTGATAGTGGGTTTTCCTGAAGTAATGAGAGGGCACGAAGTGCTTTTCTGGAAGGTTTGTACAGCTCTGTATCTTTCAGCTTCCAGGATAGATAATGAATGTGCTTGATTTTAAGAAGGTCTTGCCCATGAAAGCAGCCACTATCCAGGAAAATGTCACTGGCAGGACAGAAAACATTACCTGGAATTATATAGAGGAGATCTCATCTAGGCTTATCTTATGGATTTTATTCTGAGGAGAGATAATAACTTGCAAAAGACAACCGATTAGCCTTGGCTCTTGAAGGGGGGGTGGGGAGTACAGAAGAATGTTTTAGAGTTGCACACCATAGCACTGTATTTATAATTACATTTTTTGGGTGCACATAAACACAAAGTACTCTTATTCATTATGCTATTATGAGTTGGTTGCTGTCAGGGCTAGAACTGACCTTGGAGTTAGGCGACCTTAGGTGGCTAATTTGTAAAGATGGGGCTTTGCTATAGCAGTTAATGGAAGGAACAAACATGCAGGGATCTCTGTTGCTGGAAAAATAGCATAGTTAAGACAAAGGACAGCAAATCTGATAACTGTGTAAGGAAAGGAAAGGATGATACGTAGGGGAAAGATAGTACAGGTCACAAAAAGATTTAAGGTAGCTTACCTTTGATTGCTTTAACTGGTCTGATTTTAAATATTTCTATGCCCCTTTTTCATTCAAATGAGTCCCAAAGTGGCTTACAAACAATAAATAATAATAACAAAATGGAACACCACAAATACAGCATAAAGCATATAGAGTAACAGATCATCGGCGAAACAATTGCAATTTATAAAACTCTTTTAACAAAGAAACAACTAAAAAAACCAAACTGAATGTCACAATCACAATTAAAGCAAAAGTCATGTCCTATGATTAACGAGTCAACATAGCATTTATAATCAATAAAACAGTATTAACAATGTCAACAAAATAGCAACCAAAAGATAAACTAAGCACTGTTGAGTTCATACACCCACGGGAGGGGGGGGGTTGAGTGGGAAAACTTCAGGGGGAAGTATTGAACCTGCTGCTCTCAACAAATTGGCAGTGTTGCTCTAAAACTACATTTCATTAAAAAGGGGGCGGGGAGAGAGAACAGGGAGCTCTAATCATGAATGTCCCACATAAAGGGAAGCCCATCAAAATTACCAGGACCACTATGTGCTCCAAACAAATTGGCAGCCCATCCTCCACATGGCTTCTTCTTTTTTAACAAAAGAAAAGCACCTGGACAGCCAATCACAGATCTACTGCAATAAGGTGTAGTTCAGCCCTCAGGTAGTTTAAAGAAAAACAGAGGGAATTCCCACATATATTAATAGGAAATCAGGAGATGGTATTGTGTATGATTGCCAGTGGCTAGGAGACCTGTTTTAACCTGCTTGGAATACCTTTTGAGCAGCTTTCTTTATCGAAAGGGCAGCTCCACACTTCACGTTACTGAGGTCATCTTCACAAATCATGGTTGCTGCAGGAAATGCTGGTGTTACTAGTCTCATATGCACACACATGCTAGGGGCGTGCAGCAAGCACACGATTAGTCTTGTATCTGTAGCGTTCTATTATTTATTATTATTTATTGGATTTTTATACCGCCCTATACCTGGAGGTATTCTACAGCCCAATCTGTTTCAAATCTGCTCTGTTTCATTCCAAATTGATTTGTTATTTGGGTCCCAGTCAGACTGGTTAAATCTAAAGCTCTGTTTTGTCCCTGTTGGCTATAATGTGGAATCTTAAAAAGCCTATAACTTTTCCCTCTTTACACATAAGTGGTTGACATTTACTTGCAAAGGAATCCTTCCTGAGTGGATTGTGCCAGCCAAAGTTCAAACAAATTCATCAAGGCATTTATATGTTAGTGTTTTGGTTTGTATTTTTTAAAAAGACTTAGCCTCTTCTATTTTCTGCCAGAATTGGATGCTCTCTGAAGGAATGAAGCCTGCCAAATTTCAGAAAAATATGTGGCAGCGATTTCCCTGCAAGGGCAGCTTTTACCATTTGAGGATGAGAAAATAGCAGACACATTCCCCCTCTCACATTGTTTTGGGCAATCGTTTTGAAAACTGGGGACATGAGGGAACATTCATACATGGTCCCTGGGTACCAAAGCCACGAAAGTTTGGAGAAATAGGTCCACTGGCTATTGTGCTCAGTGATTTCACCTTTGCAGTAAAAAAAAAAACCCTGAAAAGTTAGGTTCCCCCCCCTCATCACTCTTCTTGGAAGTACTCTCCATGAAGAAAAAACAAAGTGATATTATTTTGTTTGTAAGGGGGGGGGAGAATGGGGGGGGGAAGCAGGTCACCCCCATAGTTTAACTCCATCACTTTTGTTCTGCTTTCCCAGCCAAAATTATAAGGAGAAGGATCTGTGTGTTTCCTTCAGCATCCCTCCCCTAAATAACTTTGATTGGAGTTCACTGGGAGAAGAATTAACTGTGATTAAAAGGTAGACCTGCTTGTCAAAACAAACAACCCACCTTTTTCTTTCTTGACTGCTTGGCATTTCCCTGGTCAGCTTCATTTCATTTCTCAGGAAAGCAAAGTAAGGCCACTGGGTAGGGAGCTGAGAGTTTGACTTTATGTACAAAAAAGAAGAAAAAAGACAGCAGAGCCTCTCAGAAGTTTGGGAACTCCCTGATCCACCTTGACATGCCTTGTTAACATGGATCCCCTCACATTATTCATACAAACACACAGAGCTGATGCACACCCCTAGTATACACAGCTCAAGATCCAATCTCAATTATATACACAAACACAGGCTCCTTAAAGATTTATAGCATTTAAAAAAATATGATTTATAGCCATTGTGGAAAACTAACTCACCAAATGCATTTATCCAAGGGATAATCAAAGACAGGCTCATTTGTCTGAATGTGGTACAATGCAATTCTTTATACAAATGAGAGGCACTCTGCAGAAGCTTCCTCCCCCTTAACAGCCTACAAACATTTGGAATAATATTTTTTAAATATATATATATATGCAGGCACATGGATCTATGAGGTTCTCATGTGTCATGTTGTGTATGGTAAAGGTAAAGGGACCCCTGAACATTAGGTCCAGTCGTGACCGACTCTGGGGTTGCGCGCTCATCTCGCATTATTGGCCGAGGGAGCCGGCGTACAGCTTCCAGGTCATGTGGCCAGCATGACAAAGCCACTTCTGGCGAACCAGAGAAGCACATGGAAACGCCATTTACCTTCCCGCCAGAGTGGTACCTATTTATCTACTTGCATTTTGACGTGCTTTCGAACTGCTAGGTTGGCAGGAGCTGGGACCAAGCAATGGGAGCTCACCCTGCCACAGGGATTCGAACCGCTGACCTTCTGATCAGCAAGCCCTAGGCTCAGTGGTTTAACCCACAGAGCCACCTGGGTCCCTTGTGTATGGTAACTGGATGGTAAACACAGGTGCAACCTTGTGATGTATGGAGCCTACATAATTGCAGCAAATGAGAAGGCTTCCAGAATTTATGTACAGTGGTACCTCAGGTTAAGTACTTAATTGGTTCTAGAAGTCCATACTTAACCTGAAGTGAACTTTCCCATTGAAAGTAATGGAAAGTGGATTAATCCGTTCCAGACGGGTCCGCAGTGTACTTAAATTGAAAGTACTCAACCTGAAGCGTACTTAACCTGAGGTATGACTGTATAAGGAAAGCTTATCTGGGAGTATGGTAAGTCCCATTAAATGCAATGGGACTTCCTTCAGAGTAAACATACATAGGATTTCACTGTAAGTCTTGTTCCAACTATTTGGGCCTTTTGAATTTAGACTTACATTTTATGTCGTAATCCCATCTCAAGACAAAAATAATCCTTTCTGTGATAGTGGCAGGAACAAGTTGGAATGATGAATGGTAGCAGTGTCCCAGCACTAATGAAACTTATGAGGCTTGTGAGAAGAGTGATAGAAGCTGTGGACAGTGGCATATTTCACAGCAGACAAGGCCCCGTGCATTTCCACTTACCAGACCACTGGATTGTAAATCAGCCCATTCCCTTATTTTTCGGAAGCCAGAACAGGAACATTGTCAATTCTGGAGAACTGAGCCCAAGTAGAAACCCCCACACACACATTATGCCATTGCACAGAAACATTGTAACTGAAAAGCAAAAACCCTAATCCCTTTGTTAACAAGGAACAGAACATAAGCAGATCCTGCTGGATCAGGCCAGTGGCCCATCTAGTCCAGCATCCTGTTCTCACAGTAGCCGACCAGATATTTGTGGGAAATGAGCAAGCAGGATTGGAATGCCAGAGCACTCTACCCTCCGGAGGTTTCCGGCAACTAGGCCAAAGGCTCTCAAAGAACACTTGATAGGGCAGTGAGAAAGGACTTACCCTTGCAGAAACCATGCTGGCTCTGCTTCAGCAAGACTTGTTCTTCTTGAACATACATTGATAATGTTATCTTTTATAATGCTTTCTATCAGATTTCCTAGAAGAGATGTTAAGTTAGCTGCTCTTAAATGTCCCATATCTCCTCTGGATCCCTTTTTATTAATTGGTGTTACATCGGCCAATTCTCATCTATACAGACTGATCTTGAGGACAGGTTACATATTTTCATTAGAAAACCAGCAATTTCAAAATTGAGTTTTTTTAAGAATGGATGCCATCTGGATCTGGTGTTTAGTGATTTTTATTTTGTCTATTAGGCCGAGAACATCATCTCTTGTCACCACCATTTCCCCCAGTTGCTCAGACTCCCTTCCTGCAAAAGATAGTTCAGACACTGGGATCTGCACTATATCTTCCGTTGTGAAGGCACATGCAAAGGATTCATTCAGCTTCTCCACGATCTCCTTATTCTCCTTTAGAATACCTTTGACTTCCTTTCCATTGGAGGATCTGGTCCCCTTCTGCTATTAATGTATTTAAAGAATTGTTCTATTGTTGGCTTTTTAGCATGCCTTTAGCACCCCCCCCCCTAAGTAATACCTACCTGACTTTGCCAGTTAATTACACTGGCATCCTAGCTGTACCAGGGCCAACAACATGGTTGCTTAAAAAAAAAACAACCCCAAAACCTAGGTTGCATTTTTGTATACCACTAGCATGAAAATCTATTCTAAGCAATATGAACTGCCTTGACATCCTTGTGCCAAACTTTGCTTTGTCTATTGCAGCAAGGGATTCCTTGCTTCCTAGGAGAATGCAAAAATCATACAGGGTAGTTTACTGTTTAACATTGCAACGTTATTTTTATAGTGCACTATCTATTGGAATAGATCCCGATGCTGCAAACATTTATTACATACCAGGCAATAAACCCACACATCAAGGATGCATGGAAGCTTGTGCTCAAGCCTAAGGAAGCTGCTGATTTCCTTTCTGTCTGCAGTTCCTTATCCACACCAAATGCCACTCTGCCCCATGCTTTCCACCTTGTGCTGGGAGGAAACCAACCATAATCCTTGCCTAGAGTTTATCCAAACCCAACAAATAACAAAATGTAGCCAATGTTTGTTCTTGGCTTACCGATTCTATGGTTTATCATGATGTACAAACTGGACAGTCATGCACACACAGAGATTCCACACATTTGGGGCTTACAAACAGTGTAGCTATTTCTGGGGAAACACTGTTCATCTGCAACTTTGTAATCTGTCCTCTTTTAGCTCTTACTTTCCATTTTAAAAGCTGACACATTTTAAGTAGGGCTCCAACTGATTTATATATCAGTTAAGATTCAGAACTAAGCCTCTGATTTGGCTACAGATAGTGATCATGCAGTTTTGCTCTAATCTAGGGAACTCACTAGAGATAATTCAGCCAGATCATCTAAATGAAGCTAACTGGAAATTATTAATTCCATGGGACTGATGGAGAGATGATGCAGTAACAAATGATGCCTTTTTATATCTCTCTCATAGGCCATTTCATTCCTGACACCTCTGGCTGTCATTTTTGTGGTGAAAATCATTCGACGGACAGACAAGACTGAAATTAAGGAAGCTTTTTTAGGTAAACTGAAAATCATATTCATGTTTTTTATTTGTTTTTTTTTATCGGAAAGCTGTTGCTCTCAGAAAATGTGGAACTTTTTTATTTCTTCAAGGAAGCATGCGTCAGATGTTCTTATACCCTTAAAAGAAAAAGTAAAACAAAAACAACCAACATTTCCTGGGCTTTGTTAGGTAAGAGCTTTTATTCCTCCTGAAACCTGTGTTCATTCCGGCACCTTAAAGTCAGCAGAAATTACTGGTAGAGCAGTAAAGAACAGGCAAAGGTGAGAGGAGTGGGCGAAAGCTATGTGGCAGTGGAAGGTTGTATTAAATAGTGTTTCTTTCTGTCCTTGGGGAGATGAGCAGCGGTGTGCGTGTTTGAATTTCTGGTGCAGCTATTTGGAAGAAGCCTACATTTTTTCTTGTGGTGATTGATCTAAAGAGAAAGAGTGAGAGATTTCTAAACTTTCTAAGCGATCCTCACACCAAAGCTTTATCATTCAGTCTGCCAGGCAGTTTTAGGCTAAGCCCAGCGTCCTTTCCCAGGCCCAGCATCATATATGATAACCAGGCACAGAAAAGTTCAAGACATGGCTTGAAACTTCAAGCTGCAGTGAAGACAAAAGAATTTGTAGTACACTCTCAAGTCTTCGTTTGCAGCCAACAGCTGTGCTTTTTGAATTGGGTGCCTATCTGACTTTTAGAAGACGTCTGAAGGCAGCCCTGTTTAGGGAAGTTTTAAATGTTTGATGTTTTATCGTGCTTTTAATATTCTGTTGAGAGCCACCCAGAGTGGCTGGGGCAACCCAGCCAGATGGGTGGCATACAAATAATAATAATAATAATAATAATAATAATAATAATAATAATAATAAATAAATAATAAATAATAATAATAAATCCAGCAACCTCTGAAAGGCTTAAGGATCCCCACACCTGGTGTGTACACAAAAAATCAGGAGTTCCCTTAGAGTCCAAATCTTCCTTTGTATCCCCAGTTTGAATTAATCTTGAGGATAAAATGGATCTTCCTTTGCAGGTGTCATTTGATTTCAAGGAAGAAAGGATTGCACTCTTTCATTTGAAGCTGAAGCAGCTATCATGCTAGTGGCATCACCTGTCAAAGTAGCCTGTGGGCAACTGGGGACTGGAATGATCTAGTCACCTCCCACTACATTCCATCAAGCCAGTTCTATCCCTCCCTTCTACTGTTGTCCACTCTTTTTTGCCCAGACCACCAGAGTTACATGTCCCTTCCTATTACATTAGCCTTTTCAGTGGCTTTGCTTTTCAGCAAATCTTTATGGCCTCTCCAAATGCTACACAAGGAAAAAAGACGCATTTGCTTTGAGCAGTCACTGAGGAAGTCCTCTCATGCCACTATTTCAAGGTACCTACTTGAGTCTTTTGAAGTGTGAACATAAACAAGAACTGTGGGTGGAAGAGTTCCAATTCCACCACAAACTATTGACACCCCCTGCTCATTTACCATTCATAATTATTTTCTTCAGACCAGCTTTTGAAGCTGTTTCATGGGACTTGTTCCTTGGACTGGCACATATTTAATGTCAGCTTTGACCCTTCCAGCACTGTAGCCTTCATTACTTGGGTTGTCTACCTCTGTTGCAAAAAAGGATACTTTCAATCTCAAAAGTGTGAAGTGCCTTGCAACATTCTACGCAAGAAATCTGTTTCTGAGGAGCTGTCCAGCACTTTTCCGCTGACGCATAAAGCGTGAAAGAATGCTATTCACACGACAACACCTTAATTTAATTCTGGCTCCTCAAACCAGAAGCATCTCAAGGTAATACCACAGACTTGTGCTGCGGCATGCTTGCATTTCCAATGAATCCTTTGAGAGCCAAGTTACCCTGAAAAAACGATTGTTCAGAAGTTTTCAGGACAATTGAATGACTTCAGATAATTGCCGGATGACCCTGTGCTTCCTTGCCACCTAACAGTGTTGCACAGTGCTATGACTCTGCAGGAAGGAACACGGAGTAACAAAGCCCTATAAGATTGTTAACAGAGGCCATGAAATGCTGTTCTTTAAATAGTATTGCATAAAGAGGCCTTTTTATACAAGACGAAATAACTTGGTGTTGAACAAGAACACTGGAATACTATGACAAATAAGAAGCCACACATATTTTGCTCAAAGATGGGGAATACGGTACTAAGGTATTGGTGGGCTTTTCTCTCATACTAGCACAGTCTTCATGCCACTGGATATGCAAGATTCCAGGTGTAGTTAGTTCAAAATATACATAAGTCTCACTGTGTGTCCTTTTAAAATCATCACCTTGAATTAGAGAGCCATCATGAAATTGTAAAACAGGAACCCCCAAACTTGGCCCTCCAGATGTTTTGGGACTACAACTCCCATCATCCCTAGCTAACAGGACCAGTGGTCAGGGATGATGGAAATTGTAGTCCCAAAACATCTGGAGGGTCGAGTTTGGGGATGCCTGTTTTAAAACAAAATGCAAGACCTCATGGAGCAAGTCTCACCTGAGTGATGATTTATCTCAAAATATTGCAGGATGCTTTTTAATCAAAGTCACAAGGCAGTTGGGGAGAAGCTTTATTTCGCTTTTAAGGATCTGTAGATCTCAGCACTTGGCAGTTTTCTGTATAACTTTTCTGGATGCTAATGACCTGACCAACATCCCCTGCCTGTCCTTTTGGTTGGATGGAAGATTCCTAGATGCTCTTTTGCTATTGGTTGTTGCTTCTTTGATTGCTGGCTTGCTGGGACCCATATGCTTTCTCCTGCCCACTTTTCTCTTCTCTCCTTGACTCAGTACAGGGCTGACCTTTGTAATCACAACCCAGCTTCCTAATTGGTTAGTAGTGTTACTTTATTTAGATATTTATAAACCATGTTTTTATAGGAAAGCTAGCAAGGTGATATGCAACCTGAAAACATGGCACAAGAACAGTAACATGTTGATAAAAGCTGGTTGGAGAAACAATGCGACTTTTAAAGACCTGCTAAGCAGTACAGTGTTTAAAAGATGAGACAGCATGGATGACTCCTGCCACACTTTTGTTGGTAAGGCATTTGACAGTTACACTAAAGGCTCAGTCCCTGTTAAAGGCTGACCAAACCTCAGGAGTGTGGGGGACTAACCAACGTACCCCAGAAGAAGATCTCAGTTATCGAGGTGGAGCTTAAGGAATCAGGCACCTTATGGGATCCATCAGTGCTCATGAGATCCATCAGTAACTGGAGCCCACCACAAAACCATCTATCTCACAAATAGAGGCAACTTGTGGGCTTTACTAGCATAAAACACAAAGCCACGATGCAAGAAAACCAAGGAGAATTGGGTATTTGACTTGTATCTGACTACTGTAAGTCATACTCAGAGGAGATTTACTGAAATGACTAACTTGACCATTGATTTTAGTGAAAATGGCCTCTGAGAATGGCTTGTATACAATATTTTAGATTGTAAACCACCTTGTGATCTTCGAATGAAGGGTGGTATATAATTTTTTTTATAATAAAAAAAATGCTTTGAATATTTGCAAGCTATGAGTTAACCTTACTGAAGACTCTTATTTCAAACTACCAGTATTTCTAAGTACTCAACATATTGAACACTTAAAATGTATGGTTGGAATTCAACATCATGCTAAGGAGATTGTTCCTTCAGTGTAAGTATTTCTGCTTGCCAGGAGGGATGATCTCCCCTCTCTATTCTGAAGGTTCTACTGACCTTCTTGAACAGATTTGGGGAGGGCATGTGGAGGGGAGAGGGGTGGAATATTCTGTTGCACTAATACAACAGGATATTCCTGTTGTGGTGGCTTCCAGCAGTGCAACAACTATCTTGAATTTGGCTCTATATGCTGTGGTTCTGGGTTATTATGTTCTTGTTTCGTTTTGTTTTTTAGCTGTTTCCTTGGCTCTTGCTTTGAATGGAGTCTGCACAAACACTATTAAATTAATTGTGGGGAGGTAAGTCCTGGAATATTCCAACAGCTGACTTGAGCCTTGCTAACTGTCAAGTAACCATGAACGCTTCTGAATGGAAATGGCAACCAGGAAGTTTACATAAATAAAAGTTAGTACTGTACAAAGGTAGTATAATGATTGCAGCACCTGTCCTTGTAGAATCGGAAACTGCTATATAAAGGATGGAGATGCTCATGTCTTGTTCTAACAGTTCTGCTGTTCTTTAGAAATATCTAGTATGTGTGGGCTCAGTAACGCATCTGAAGGTATTAATCTTCTGTACCTGAAATTGTTCATTGTGCATAAGCAGGAATAATGCAGTCCCCTTATGAAACAGTATTCATATCCAGTATTCCTTCTTCCATTAACTACCTCCCATGAACCCTTTCCCCCCCATATGGCCAGTGTGGAATCACAACAGTTGTTTTAAATGCCCAATAGAATGAACAATATAAATGAAGGTGCAGGTATTCAGATAGAAGCCATAAAAAACAATCTGGCAGCAAGAGTTCCAACCCCCCCCCAATATTTTATAGTCCTTGAAAATAAAATCTCATGAAAATAAGTTTCAGCAACAAGCTCATAGCCACATTGAATGATTGTGGAAAGTTACTGTGGAATGGACTGAACATAGTTAGATTTCTTCCTACAAGAGCATTAGGCGTTTTTGCAAAATAACTAGTAGCAAGAACATGAAAGGTCAAAGAGGAGGTGCCACTTAAATGATGGTTAAGTGGGAATGTAATTTGAATAGTTAATGTGCATAACAACTGCCTCACAGAGAATGTGTAGAGGGAATTCTGGCATATTGCTTGGTCAATATACAAAATTTTAAGCAGGGAAATGTGCATTACTCAACTGAATTTTGTATGTTCTCTTGTCATTATGCACAATCCCCAACAGGCCTTTTGGGATTATTGTTATGCATAATATCAGATAGAGGGCCTGATGTCAAGCTCTGTGCTTCTCCCGCTCCCTCCATCCCAGTTATTTTTCATTCAACACTTGCTGCAGCAATATACCTTAACTCTGAGTTGCGGAACCTTGGCTGTCTAGATCCACCTTCTCCAACCTGATGTGCCTCTAGACTTTTTTGGACCACAACTCTATCAGCATGGCCAGTGGTCAGGGATGGTGGGAGCTGTAGTCTAAAATATCTGGAGGACACCACTTGTAGAAAGCCGCTCTAGATAATGCTGGACTACAACTCCCAACAGGCCTCACCACTGACCAGGGCCATAGGTTCCTTATCTTTGTTATAATGGAATCTTACCCTCTTCCTTCTCTCTGGTGTGTGAAAAGGGGGCATCACTTGGAAAGTGTAGGCTTGGTTTGTTTTCCTTACACTAGTTTTTCAGGGTTACTCAGCATGAATGGATCAGGGATGTGGTGGCCAGGGCGCTGGGAAGACCCATGACATTCACCCATGGTTTTGCATCAGTTTGTCAACATCATGAGCAATAGGAGGGTGTGGTGTTTTTGTCACCACTTCTCTGCCCATAAATTTTGATAATGTGCACTCCAGTGATTCATTAGGAGTTGGGCAGATAAAAGCTTAGCTTGCTGAAGATCTTCAATATTTATGAACAGTTGTCCTCCGCCTTAATGTACGCCTTGTTTTTTCATTCTTGTGTCTGTGAGATACATACTGTTTCTATACATTGTTGTTTACATATTCATCTTTCTCTGGTGTCTCTTATAAAATAGTGATTTTTTTTGGGGGGGGGGGAGGATAGGGATCCATGAATTTTTTTAGGTTCACACCAGTCTCACTCTCTCTTTTGGCTTTGTTTCATCAGCTGAAATCTCTGTCAGCCTTAAAAGAAATACTTTAGTTGTGCTTTCTGCATGACATATAGGCCCATACCACAATTTTCTCCATTTCCCCCTCACACACAGTTCTGGACTTTTCAGAGATGAAGAAACTGAGGCCCACAGAGATGATGTTGGTCTACAGCTTCCTCATTCCTGACCGCTGGTCATGCTGGATGAGGGTAATGAAAGTTGAAGTCCAGCAGTGCAGTGTCTGTGTTCGTTTGATAAAAGGGAAAATGGATATGAGAGAATAAAAGGTGAATTCCCTGGATGCCTAGATCCAGGTTTGGGGCAAGTACTCTCTAGTGAGAGAGCCCCAACAAAGGTTTAAAATAACAAAATATACAACAAAATAAAGGGTGGAAATATAAGACCTTTAACATATCCCATTCTAAATTGCTTTCAAAGTTCTCCACTTCCCTTAGCATAGATAGAGACCATTTGGTAAGTTAAAAATGGTTTACTTACAAACTCTTCAAAGGTCAGATTCAGGTGCTACTCCATACAGCAGCAAGAAAAGACAGGCAGCTTTACTTAGGTTCCAAAAGTGGTAAATGCTTCTAAATCATTTGTATAAAAACACAAAGATGGTTTGCTTAAGCCACACTGTCTAAGCTTGGATGATCTAGTTTAGACTTCCTTACTGGTAGGGTTCACATGATGGAAAGAAAGAGAACAAAGTGTTTAGTAACTCTTCCTCCCAAGGTGAGAAGGTGTGACCTAGCAAAGCCTGGCAGCTTACTCTATGGTCTTAACCCCTTCGTGCATTAATTAGAGTTAAGTTTGTTGGCTATATGAGGCTAGATAAATCCTACATTCTGGAGGACCACAGGTTCCCCTTCCCTGATATATATAGTAAATGTACATTAAAACTGAAATATCCAGTTAGATTTCTAAAGAAACTGCTCTGTTCTCTGAGGCTCATCTATTTCTTTATCAACACTATGTAGTAGGCTGTTAGAATTCCTAACAACTTTCATGGCCAGAGCACTGTAGATTAAAATCACCAAGTAAATTGATCTCCTGAAGCACCCTTGCTCAACAGGAAACAGGAGGAAATGAACTCCCTCAATGTAAACAGTCAGTTTAATGTAATTATCACTTTGAGGTTTTACTAATGGCTGCTCTTTCATTTCAAATGTCCACAATGTTCCTTGCAGACCTCGTCCCGATTTCTTTTACCGCTGCTTTCCAGATGGAGACATGAAGTCTAACATGGACTGCACAGGTGATCCAGATGTGGTCTCCGAAGGCAGGAAAAGCTTTCCAAGTATCCATTCTTCCTGTAAGTTCATCACAAAGTAGCTCCACATTTTTACTCACCTCTTTTTTTGCCTTTATTCCTCCTGAGGGTTCAAGAGTGATTTGAGATGGAAGGAATGTCCAGGGCTGCAAGTTAAAAAGAAATGGCATTTGTTTAAAGGACTAGCAAATGTTCTTCAGAGTGTTGGAACTACAGAAAGCCTGTACAATATGTGAACTGAAAAAACAAATGTAGTCATGTACGGTGGCCAGGACAGGCTGGCAGGAAGGGGCATCACCATCGAACAGACCTTCTGGCAAAGGCATCAGTACTGCATACTGGGATGGTGAAGGGTGGCAGCGAAGTGAGAGAAGTTTGGGCATGCTGGCGGGGAGCTCCTGAACTGCCCCAACCTTGCTACTATGCTACTCCACCCGCTCGCTATCCTAGTACACAGCAGCAAAACCTCTCCTTGGGAGGCCAGGCTCACAGCTCTGCCCTTCTCTACCAGGTGATCCTGAGAATAGCCTGCCAGCCCCTTCACCAGTCCCTGATTTTTGGAAGGGCATGAGTTTTTTCGAACCTTGATAGACCATCATACATGGCTGGTGAGCTGCATTCAGTATGTTGCACCACAAGTTGTTCAGGCTTGGTTTACAAGATAAGTAACTGTATAAATTTAAATGAGGAACTAAAGAACGTGTTGGAGCAAGTGCAGCCTTTGTGATTGTCATCTCTCTTGGCAGTCTTTTGTTCAGCACTTGTCATTTCTGTTGGGATCCTGTTATTGTGTTGTTGTCTTTTTAAAGGAAGAAAGAAACTTACATTATAAACTACTGGAGGTAGATGCACCAATAACACATACCCAGCAAATTATGTACAGAAGAATGCAAAAAGAACACTGTCATTGTGCACGCAGAGCTGTCAGGCATTCACGGAGAGTGGCAGCCACTCAAGTGCATTGCATTTGAATGAATAAGTAATCTGCTTTGCGAAAATTGCCGAAAGATTAGCAGTGTTGTTAGAGAAGTGGCTGTAGAATTATATGCATGCTTTTGATGGAGTTTGATCTGAGACGCCCCTTTCCAAAATATATAGGATCTCTTGAAGAAGCAGTTGTCAGTTACTGACCATGCATGTGCAAAGTTGACTTCGGAAAAAACCAGTAGCTCCCTAATGGTTTTCACTAGGGCATGTCTGGGCCCTCCAGAGATGGATTAATGCTGAAGCAGGAAAAGAGGGGGTAAGTCTGTGAATTTGTGAAACAAATGAGAGCCAGGGGGGAGATGGAAGCGAGAGGGTTGGTCTTATTTGTAGCCAGTTAATTCAACAGAATGGCATTCTCCTAATATATGTTATGTTGTCATAGGGAACCTCAGGCCTGGATGCTGAATGTGGCCTGCTAAATCTCTTTATCATTCATTCATGATTCTTCCCAGGCCTTCCCCCTCCTCAGGCCACATTTCCCACTTGCCTGCTCCACACTCTTCTCAAATGCTTTCCCCCTGACTGGAAGGTGCTCTTGCACTCTTAATAATGCCTCTTGCTTGCCTGGATGGAGGATAGAGAGAGATGTACATGTGCAGAAGCTTCTGGTTTCTGCATAGTTGAAACATAGCCTGCTATGGGGAAAAAATAGTCTACTTTGGCCCTGTCCGCTATTGGAATGTGACACCCTTAAATCTGTCAGTGAGGGAATGCGGCCCTCAGATTGAAAATGGTTCCCCATTTGTTGTAAACACCATTCAAAATTAGTTCAACAAACTTTCACCAGCACCTGTTGCATCTGGAACTATTTCAAAACAACAACAAAACAACCCCCTTTTTTTGCTGCTTTTCAGTTTTTTACAGTAGTATTTTTTTAAAAAAAATGTAGCTGGCTCTCTCAGAAAAGAATGGCAGTTGCCATGATTAATGCATGATGAGTCCTTTGAAAGGAGAATTAAAAGCAGTCTCCTATGATTAAATACACCACACGCACAGCCCAGGTTTGTCTGAACATGTGAAGGAAATTGCAGATGAAGCTAACATGTCACACGCTATGAGTAAAGAAGATCAGTTGAAAGCAGATGATCTTAGTTCATAATATCAAATTCTTGCTATGTGAGGTTCTGTTTTCTTGACGGTGTTCAGCAAGGATTGTGTTGGCATGTTTGACATACCGTATTGCATAATATTTCCCACCTTGGTCCTAGAGCCAGATCATGCATTACCTTCTCCTGTTCTTTCAAATATTTAACAGCTGAAGTGAGAAAGCTGCATAACGCCAGAAGAAGGAATCCAATGAAAATCTCAGCAAAAGGGAAGAGTCATGTAGTGAGATTAGAAATCCATTACCATTGAAGCCCAAGAAAATGCCTTCTAGGCTTTTCCTCCCTTGTAAATAAATGGATTGTGATTCTGGATATAGTTGCAGGGGAGGAGGAAGAGCCAGGGGACAGATTTTCACTTCAAAGTTGGCCTTGAGTTCTCCTCTTTGATTTCAGTATGTGATCACATGTTAAGAAGAAGGAGTTGCATTTGGGTTCAGCATTATAGTGCCTGCAAAACTTGCTCACTCTTCCTGACATGGAAAGTCCTGGCCTCCACTCACATGGACTCCAATGGAAGGGAGGGGTTGCAATGTATCTCACTGCCTGTCTTTATGACATGCTTTTGGCTACTGAAAGCAAAACAAAACAAATCTCATATACAGTATTAAAGGCGGAGGGGGAAATTAATAAATGGTTTGCTTTCACATAAATCTGCAGTCTATCCTCTTGTGTATATCTAATCCTAGATCTGCCAGACCTAAAAAACCCAAAACCTCTGCTATCTTTCCACTTTATTAACAAGCAAGTGTGATAGCTCAACATCCAATGAGCAATGACATATTCTTATCATGAAAGATCAGTGGGTGGTAGGATCAAAACATGCTTCAAATCATACAATTTGCTCTTGGCATCAAATGAGAGTCCTTGTATTATTCTTATTCCAGGAAGTATTGCTGAGTGTTTCTCTTGATATACCTCCTTTTTTGCTGGGAGAAGGCGGGATGTTGCTCAGATGTATAGGAAGACAATTAGCTGAGTCGCCCCTGAAATAACTGATGAACAAAAGTTGACAAAAGTGTGTGGTTCATGAAGAAAGGCCTTATTTTGTGCTCTGTCAGTCTTTTTATAGATGCTGGTGTCTGTTCAGCTGGCTGCAAAACAAAATTAAATGAGAGAACAGAGGAATACAAAAAGAGGCTCTCAGTCTTTCAAAACATACTGCTTGTTTACAGAGATGTTGATTGCCTATCAGTTTCTTAGGAGCAAAGGACTGAACATAGTGATTAAGAACATGAGCCTTGTCTGCCCCTATTCAAATGTCAGAACAGCCATGGAGGTATTGGGTGATCTTTGACAAGCCACTTATTTCTCAGTCTCTTCTCCCCTATCTTCCAAATGGGGTTAATATTAATAATACTGGTTTCCCTTAATTTTAAAATTAAAAGAATATTCTGAAATAAAAGACCATCTAACCACCTGGTTACAGTATTTCCAAATTAACCAAAGATTGCAAATCGATAAAAAAATTGGATTTGAAAAAGAAATATCTAAATTGGAGGAGATATTATTGGTAAATAAGAATAAATATATAAAAAACTTATATCAAATAATATTAAAATGGAAAACGGAAGAAGAAATGATGAAAAAGTTTATGATCAAATGGAGCCAAGATTTGGGAAAATCAATTTCAGTACAAATGTGGGAAAATTTATGGAAACAAGATTCGAATTTTACCCCCAATTATGATTTGAAAGAGAACATATCAAAGATGCAAAAGAGATGGCCTTTGACGCCACTCAAATTGTCAAAAATATATCCAGGGGTTAGTAATTTATGTTGGAGATGTAAGAAGGAAATTGGATCATTTATTTACATGTGGTGGAACTGCAACATAATCAGGGGGTTTGGGATATGATATATAAGGAGTTGAAGAAAATATTGAAATATTCCTTTAAGAAAAATCCTGAAATGTTTCTTTTGGGAATGATACCGGATGATATCAAGCCGAATGATAAATGTATGCTGTAGCTGCCGCTAGATTATTAGTTGCAAAAAAAATGGAAAGCCCCAGAACCCCCTAGCAAAGAGGATTGGCAACAAAAATTATTTCAGTATCACAATTTGGCAATGAAATATGAAGAAATTAAAGGAACAAATTCAGAAGAAGCCATCAAAATGTGGAAACCATTTATTAAGTACCGTGTTTCTCATATTTTAAGGCATCCCCCCAAAATAAGCCATGACAGGATTTCAAAGGGTTGGTGAAAAATAAGACATACCCTGAAAATAAGCACTATCGCAAAGCCCCGACCGAGCGAGAGGCGAAGCCGCGGGACCCAGCAGGAGCTCCCTGCCTGCTTCCCCGAGCCGTAGCGCATCGGGGGACAGAGCCGAAGATCGGCGGGCGCTCCTTGCCGGGCTTGACAAGCCCGGGAAACAGCGCCCGCCGATCTTCAGACCTGTGCTGTGTGACAGGCGGGGGTGGGGGGGAAGCGGAGATCGTTCTCCGCTCTCCCCCCACCCCCGCCTGTCACCGAAGATCGGCGGGCGCTCCTTGCTGGGCTTGACAAGCCCGGCAAACAGCGCCCGCCGATCTTCGGACCTGTGCTGTGTGACAGGCGGGGGTGGGGGGGAAAGCAGAGATCGTTCTCCGCTCTCCCCCCACCCCCACCTGTCACCGAAGATCGGCGGGAGCTCCTTGCTGGGCTTGACAAGCCCGGCAAACAGCGCCCGCCGATCTTCGGCCCTGTGCTGTGTGACGGGCGGGGTGGGGGGGAAAGCGGAGATCGTTCTCCGCTCTCCCCCCACCCCCGCCTGTCACCGAAGATCGGCGGGCGCTGTTTGCTGGGCTTGACAAGCCCGGCAAACAGCGCCCGCGTGCACTTTATTAAAAAATAAGACATCCCTTGAAAATAAGCCATGTTGTGTTTTTTTGAGGAAAAAATTAATATAAGACATGTCTTATAATATGAGAAACACGGTATATTAAAGATAAAGTGGAAAGACCAAATCTCATGTCAGATATCTAAAGATACTATCATGATAAAGGTTGTAGATGAATATATAGAAAATTTATTGTAGTGTATATAGTAATGAATTACAGTATGCAATTTATATTTGGAAAACAGGGATAAGCTCAGAACAGGTTGAGAAGTAGGGGTGGGTGGGGAGGAGGGAGGGAAACGAGGGAGGGGGTGGGAGGGGAAAATAAGACAATGTAATACTAGTTATATGTTTTTATTTGTATGTAAACAATTTCCTTCTTCTTTTGAAATCAATAAAGATTATATATAAAATACTGGTTTCCCTTAAAGGTAAAGGTAAAGGGGGACCCCCTGACAGTTAAGTCCAGTCGCGACTCTGGGGTTGCGGCACTCATCTCGCTTTACTGGCTGAGGGAGCCGACATTTGTCCACAGACAGTTTTTTCTGGGTCATGTAGCCAGCATGACTAAGCCGCTTCTGGCGAAACCAGAGCAGAGCACGGAAAAGCCATTTACCTTCCCACCGGAGCGGTGCCTGAGTACTCATAAAGTCCTTAGTAAATCAATCCATGTCATCCATAAAAATGAAGCACAAGATCCATGATCTTGTTGGCCTTTGGGAAAGGTCCACACAAGCCCATGGCTTTATCTGTTGGGTTTTGTCACAGGCAGAGCTTTTGGTCTGGCTCACTTGCAGAAATTGACAGACAGGTGGTGAATTTGAGAGTTGGTTCACTGAAAAAATCCAAACCAAAGCTATTCCCAAAGCAGCCAGGAATATTGCAAAAGAAGAAAGCCATAAAAACTTGCAAAAGGATTTAGCAAAGCGATGACTGCCCTATCCTTTTTGAGCACCATTCTCCATCAGGGCCAATCAGTAATTAAATGACACAAACATTATCAGATTAATCCCAAAGGTACCTATGACTTAATTATCTTGTAAAAACAAAATCTATTATTGTTAGATTTTTTATCCTGTCGTTTCTCCAAGGAGCTCATGAAATGCTACTATATTTTGTTCTCTCCCCTTCGGTTTCAGTGATGGCCCAATACCTATGGAATTCCCTTCCTAGATCGTGTTGTATGTCCTCTCTTTTGAAGGCTTTTAAATGGGATTTGAATACTTTTTAAAATTCCAAATTCATTTTGATAGATACTTTTCTGGTACTGGTCTTTTTATCTGCTATTCTTGCTGCCTGGGTCTGCACTTGTATTCTCTCTCCCCCTCCCCCCCCCCTGGTTTGAAAGAGGAAAATGGAAAGGAAGGAGCTCTGATGGGTAGATGGATGTGGTTGCTTCAGGAAGCACTAGGGGAGCACATACAGCCCCTAGGCTACGGGGTACTCACCTGTGCTCTCTAGAGACCAGTATATGTGTTTTAATTGAATAAGATAGAAAAGTTGGCAACCATTCAATGTACTCTAGCAGAATAATCAAATGGTACTTCCAGATTGGACTTGTGGCAGGTTCAAGTAATCAATGTCCTAATATCCATGCCAAGTCAAGAATATACTTCCATAAGGGAGGTATGTGGCTTGAGTCCTGTAGGATAATTCATCAGCAAATTAATAATGTGTCACTCTTTGAATATTTGTTGGAGAATTTCCGCTGGACAAGCGTCTCTTGTTAAGTGTAATTTTTGGCTTTAAACAATGTCTCAGAGTGAGAGTGCATGGGAAATAAACTCTTCCAAGGCCATCATTTGCATGCAGTAAAGCAAATCCAGGCTGACCAGATGTCCAGTGATAAAAGGTTGGAAATTAAATCTGGGAGGTGCTTTTAAAAAATAGCTCCACTCTTTGTTACTGTAAATAGCCCTCTGTTTTTGAGCAATTGAGGAATGATTTCTCAGTGCATCATTTATGAATACCTTCTACCCCTTGCAGTGAATACTTGATTTCAGGCACCAGCTGCTACTTGTGAGGGTTGGGAAGTTACATTCATTCTTGAACTGAGCAGATGAATGGCTTGAGTGTGACCTAAATCAACACTTGGATTATTTTAGCCTGCAAGTCTGAACGTAGTTGCTTATGTACAAGGCTCAGTGTTATTAATACAAGTGGAAAGTATTCTGAAGAGCATGTCTTCTAGGACAATTATTAATGTTCAACTTTTAAAGTGTAGTTTGTTATGAATGGTCTAGCTAAATACCTTTGTAATTATGTGTACTGTGTTATAAAAAATTAAACCATTTCTCAAATACTTTTTAGTGAACATGCAGTATGCATGGGGTATATGGGGGATTCCCAGATTGCATGCACGCACACACACACAGCTGTTGAATTTAAAAGGAAGTAATTAAAGTCCTGCTAAATCAGAACAAAAGTCCACCGAGTCTTGTATCCATAGCTGCCAAGTTTTCCCTTTTCTCGCGAGGAAGCCTATTCAGCATAAGGGAATTTCCCTTTAAAAAAGGGAGAACTTGGCAGCTATGCTTGTATCACAAGGAGGGCAGAAAAGCAGCAACCCACCCCAATACGATTAGGAGGAATGTGTATTGCCATTAGAAGTTGGGAAACAATCTGCTGGGCATTACATGCACAGTCTCCTGCTGAATTAGCATACCAATTTTCTAACATTATGAGGATCTGACAAGTCTCTTTTTCAAAGTTACTATCTGAGTTTTTAATTAACTTCCATCTGTTTAAAAATGGTTATAGTAATTGGAGGTTTTCTGGTGCCTTCTGTCTAGCTTTTCATTGCAATGAATCAATTTTTTTTTAAAAAAAATATGGGGGTGTTTCCCTCCTGGGTTCAACATTCTGCATACAGTGTATATACTTTACCAGGGTTTCTTCCATATAGCTGGGATTCTGCAATCCAGGCAGGGTGGAGTGCATTAAGCTATTTCCTGTCCATCACCCATGTCCTGAAAAAAGGTACCTACCTTTCTACCAGACAATTCCTGAATTCCCTGTTTTTTAACACCCAGTTACAATTTCAGCGCAAACGTTGGCACTCTGTTGAACTTCTCTTGACTTTTGGAGACTTTGAATTACTTTGTAAATGAAAAACAACATTGTGAGAAATGTTTATATACCCTAATATCGATGAATAAAGGGACTACTGTGTATGCTGCAGTGCTGCCAATAATTATGTGGCCTTTGATGAGATCATTTAATTCAGGCATCCCCAAACACGGCCCTCCAGATGTTCTGGGACTACAATTCCCATCATTCCTGACCACTGGTCCTGTTAGCTAGGGATGGTGGGAGTTGTAGTCCCAAAACATCTGGAGGGCTGAGTTTGGGGGTGCCTGATTTAATTTCTTCCCCTTACCCCTGTAAATTGTTTAATTTTCTTAGACATATTTCAATTAGTTAAGATTCATTGATGTGATATGTTGACTTTTGGGTAGAGTGTGCAATTGCTTTTGAAGACAAAAGCCTTCATTGACTTAAAAACAACAACACTCACTTGAGATCTGAATATTAGGAAATTATTTGGGGTATTATCTCTGCTCATTGTTTATTTCTTCCATTGTTTATTTCTTCCATTTTAGCCCTTTACACTAAATCTTTCTGTTTATTTTAATCTAACCATTATGTGTGTTCTATTGACTGAATAATAGTTGTGGCAATTACTGTTGACTACAGCAGATCAGAGTCTTTCATTATGAGAAACCGTAAGATAAAGCATGTAATCAGTGTATTTGGCTGTTACTTCTATAACAGTAATTATGCTGTCCTTTGCTTGTGGAAGTGGCTGCACTCTGACTTCCGTTTTTTTAAGGTAGATATTTGTTTTTGAAAGAATTATGGCCCTATAAAGGAAATGCTGTTTCCCTTTTCCAGGTTCACTAATACACATAATAGTATGAAACTGAAAGTTAATGTACTAGTGTACTAGTACTAATGTACTAGTATGAAACTGAAAGTTAATGTGCTAATAAGGGGTGCTGTTTTTGTTGATGCTCTCTGGTCAAAAAGCATGCTCTTTTATATTATTTTATATTTTTATTGCCACGAATGATAAAACAGCAAGCATTAACGGAAACCACTAGAAAACCTTTGCTAGTGTATTTAAAAACCAATATAAAGTTTGTTGACCCCCACCTACTCCTGTGAGAGGATTGGAGTCACATAGGATTTCCTCACCTGGGATTCTGCTAAAATGAGAATAGAATAGAATAGAATAGAATAATACTTTTTTGGCCAAGTACTAATATACAGTACTTGGAATTTTGTTTCGGCTACATTGCAATGTAAAAGTACTTTATACAAAATGTGCAGAACACTATTTCAAGATCACCAGCGGCGTGACTTCAGAAGAGGTTGAGGTGGTTGTTGGTGCCTCTGGCGCCAACTGAATGGCACTAGTTGATAATGCTTGACTTTCGAACCTGCTATAAAACTGATTCAGGTCGTTTGCCAATTTTTTGACTCTCTGGAGCAGAAGAAGATGTTCTCTTATATTCAGTAATGTTCTGTAAATTCTTCCAAAGAGTAGCCGAGTTCCCTGTTGAGAATTGACTCTGAATCATAGGTTCGTTTTGCCACTTTAATCTCCTTTGTCAGTACATTCCTAGCTGGGAATTCCTTTCCTGTAAGTCTCCTCTTTAGCATATTGGAGTTTCTTGAGTTTTCCTGATTAATAAGGTGCAGTTCATCCATTTTATTGGCAAGTGAGCGAAGATTTGAGATGTGAAGATGCAAAGATTCCTCCCATGCCAATACAGGCAACTGAGCATCAGAAAACAATTGGTATACCTGGAGTTTAGGTACCGCATGGTCCAGGGGCTGTACATCCTGCAGGGATGGAGCACCACAGGTATGTCCTGTGCAATGTGGTCCATTGCACAGGACAAGGATTTGGCTTCCTGTCCTTATGTGGGGATGGGGAAGGTATGCCCATGAGAAGTAGCTGTGTGTATCATATCTAACAAGCCTGTGTCCACCCCAGCAGTTTAATCAGTGAGCTAATTGGAAGATACCTAATATGTAAGCAAGGAATTCAGAGGGGGTGTTGAAAGCTGCAGGCCGTCAGCTAGCATGACCCCTCACTCATAAGTCCCTGAATAACGATGAGTAGAAACCCAGTGAAGGAATCTCAGGGTAGCTGCCATAGCTAGGGAAGGTATAGAAAGTGGTATAATATTGCTTAAAAAAAATAAAGTAAATTGAGTGCAAGGACATAGGATCACACTAACAATACGCTACATTACAAATCTAAAATATAGAAGAAGCATGTTGGATATTTCCTTGATCAGACTGCAGAAGAGCACTTCAGTGTGTAACTGATTGGACACAGATATATTGGTTGAGGCTGCTGTCCAGCTCCCTCTTGCATAGAAATTATAGCCTTTTCTCATAGACTCCCAAATGTAGGGATGTGTTTGTTGGATTTTTTGAATAGTCAAGTTACTTTAGAGCCGGTCTAATGTAAATACTGTCTGTTTAAGAGAAACAGATGCCAGTGTTTCTGTTAATTGCTCACAGGCGTGGGCTCTGCTTCTTGTATATAAGGCTCTGCCAGAAAGCCTTCTGTATCTCTTAGTTAGATCTTTCAGTTTGATTCATCTCGTAGTAGATCACTCTCTCAGTTGTTCTCAGTTTAAGAGATTCCTTAGTTGAATCTTAGTATGATTGCTTAGTTATAATGCTAGTTTGCTGTTAATTCTTGGGTAGTTTTAATGGGAGTTTTGTGGGAGGTTTGGAAAGTGGGTAGATAACATTGCTAAGAGAGAAAGCATTTATCTTTAGTTTAAAGTCTCTTTAGAGTCAGTTTGTTTTTCAGTTAAAGAAACCCAACCATTTGTATTTTCATCTGCATACTTTTACAAGTGTGCAGCTAGTAAGGGGTTTCATATAAGGGAGATAATTCCCTACACTCTTGGTGGTGTTTTCTTAGCCAGGTCAACTTCTGACTGCATATACTCTGCGTGAAGCATACTTTAAAGGGCCACTGTAAAACTGGGATATATGATTTAGGTTAAGCAGGTTTCAATATCCAGTTTTCTCCAATATTATTCTTATCATATATATATATATATATATATATATATATATATATATATATATATATATATAATTTTCCAATAGTGTTATGCCAGTTGCAACTTATAGCCTATGAAATGGCTGCAAGTTGCATCACATTAGTAAACAAGGGCAATTGCCCAGAGTTCTTTAGCGGGATGAACTGTTTGTGAAACAGTCTCTCTCTCTCTCTCTCTCTCTCTCTCTCTCTGCTTAATATTATCTGTTTCACAAAATGCAGACTGGTCTCATTGTGTTCTGCCCAAGACTATAGCCTTCTGATGTTTTTGCTATTCTTCAGGTAGCTTTTTTATTGCTTTAAATTGGGACTGGACAAAGTAATAGAGGATAAAGCTATTAGTGGCTACCAGCCACAATAGCTACATTCTACCTCCACAGTCCCAGGTGACAATACTTCTGAATACCAGTTGCTGGAACCTGCAGAAGGAGAGAGTGTTCTTGTGCTTGGATCCTGTTTGCAGGTTTCTCACAAGCATGTGGATGGCCAATATGAGAATAAGATGCTGGACTATATGGGCCATTGGCCTGATCCAGTAGGCTTTTCTTACACCCTTATCTTCTTAAAATCAACAATAGTTTCATTTTAAGCTATGGTAACCTCAGGGCTGTTCCTCTTGCAACGTCTTTGTGCAGATACCAACCACTCCCAGTATGTTTACAGTATTCAAAGAATACTGTGTAAGAAATATGAAGCAGTTGGTCCTTGACAATAACTCCACATTTTTTTAGGAGCAACTGCCAATATCTGGTTGGGTGAACACACCTCTAAGAAATATTGCTTTCAGGATTTTACACATCATAAAATCACTTAAAGAAGATTTTATGTTTAGGTGGGAACTTGCTAATTTGGTCAATTTTGTGGTGCAAAAAAAAAAATGGCTTGAGCATTATCCAGGCAACACTCCAAAAAGCAGACATGACTCAATATACATTTCTTAACCCATCTGGTTGCATTCATGATTTCATGATTTTGTTTTATCTCTTGTTTAATTAGGCAGCCAGTTAGTGGTGTGAAATGGATGGTTCTAATTTGAAGGTGCCATTGAGGCAGAAGCTAAATTATATAGGGCAAATCTTAGATAAGAAATAAAAGGTAAATTGCATGGTAAATTGATAGCTTGATTTTGATTGACACATTAGATATGAATTGAATTGAGTTGAAATTGAATTTGTGCTGCACCTGGCCCTTGGGTTGTACTGGTTGTACTAGTAACTAGGACATTGGAGATACAGGTTCAAATGCCGACCTGGCCATAAATCCTGCTATAGGCCACCTTGGACCAGTTGCTGTCTGTCAGCCTAACCTGCCTTGCAAAGCTGTCAGGGTATAATGCAGGGAGGATAAAATGGGATGATTCATACATGTTTCCACGTAATAGCTGAATATTTGAACTTAACTCCTGCATTAGCGGTTGTGTGAGATAATAGGAAAGTTCTATCTGTGGTTTACCTGTGATGAGACATCTGCACATTCAAGTATGTGAAGTGATGATATGCATGTTTGAAGCATTCCTAAGTTTAGAAGCACATCCTCTGTGTGGTGTGTGTGTGTGTATTTGGATTTCTACTGCTGAAGTTGAAGGGTTGCATTCAATTTACACTAAGTAGACCCATTGAAATCAATGAACTTGTGATTCATGGCTACCTTGCTAATTGAATTCATTTCTGAATATATGGATTTACTCCTGCACCACAGATGACTAAAGAGTTCATTGATTCCAATGGATGTACTCTGTGTATGATTTAGTAAGATGCATTCAAAAGGAAATAAGATTAATGTAGAAAAATATGCAATTTGGCAGATTATTTTCATCAAAAATCTCTTCACATAAACTAACTGGGACATGAATGAATTATGGAAGACAATAGTCTTGTTTTTCCTGAAGCTATTCATTAGCTTAAAGAAACTCAAACTGTGTGTGGTGTAGTGGAGACATAATTTAGTTTCAATAGCCTACTTTTGTACAGTAAGAGAATTTATATCATGCATGATTTCTGCACATGCCATTATAGTTGGGTATGAGAATCCGAGCTATTAATTATCTTCAGTTAGTAATTTCATGGAGTATAACCATATTTCCTTCAGCACTGATTGAACAGTTTAAGTAATAGATGAGCTACAAGCTCCAGGTCTTTGGCCATAATTGCAACCACTTTCCTATTTTCAAGATAAATCTGTTAATTAACAACTGTGTAGAAATGTCTCTCTGAAATATTTCACCCTCTGAAGAAGCCATAGCAATAAAGGGAAGAGTTCAGTTGAGGAGAAAGAAGACCTCCTGGAGACCTCCTAATTTTAGTTTGGGGACGACGTTTAGTGTGATTTCGTATCCTCATTCTCTTATATTTGTTTAGAATAGTTTGGGTCCTGGAAGGTTTTCTCTCTCTTAAATGTCTCCCAACATAACAGCATTTGAGTTAAGGACATCTGCCCCCATCCAGTGCTTCCTTATTAGCATGGAAACTTAAATATATACGTGCAACTCTTCCTTCTGCAAGGGCAATTCCATAAACTTCACGCGTGGGGTGAGCCCTATTCAAGGCACTCAGAAGGAGGAATATTTTTTTTAATGGATTCACACCTGAACTTTGGCAATTCTGAACCATTTCAGTTCTGCTTGCATTGGTCTGCTTCGTTTCGAACGCCCTCTTATGTCTGAGCTGTTCACGTATTGTTGTTTTCCTTTTAAAGCCTGGCTAATTACGCAACGTTATATGCAGCATTATATGCAAATATACCGACAAAAGCAAATAGCAGTAGTAACAAAGACAACAGACAAAACCAATCTTGAGAAGAAAACAACCAGACAGGTCAACCACAAAAGAATTCTCTATCCAGCTGGTCAAATTCTGCTGTGTAATTGTAAATCTGCAAAGGAATAAGGACAATCAATAGCTTTTCAGAGAGAAGCTTGGGACACGGAAGAGCTTGCGGCTAAATTATACAAGATGATAATTTTCTTTCAGTTGGGATTTTTTGTGAGTTTTTCTTTTTGTTGTTATACAAAATGCAGTTACAGAGGCTGTAGCCCTAAACTGAGAGGGAGAAAGCTATCCAAATATGGGTTCTCAGATTATTATCATGTTCTCTGTGGCGAAAAGTAGCCAGGAAGGGAAAGGGTTAAGAAGCCACTCTCCTTCATGAGTTTTTCACTGTAAAGTGTAGCTTCTATGACTTCATTTTTTATTTTATTTTATTTGTAAAAGGAAAAATAAAGTAAGGGAACAAAATGCACATGTCTAAGCATTATGTTTAGCTTAGTCTGCATTTGTAGTCCTAAAATTCTGAGCACCCAAAGCACTGGAACATACAGCAGAAATCTATTGTTTCCTGTTGTTATACAGTCCTCTGCAAATTTGGAACTAGTAGCTTTGGCGCTTGGGCTATGAGTAGGCCTGCTTTTACATTCCAGTTCCGTGTTGTTAAATCCCAAATGTTTAAAATCCCGCCGAGCCAATAAAATGAAATCCTTGATAGAGGCCTAGAAATAATGAGAACTTCTATCATATTTTCAAACTTATCCCCAAAGACTCAAGAGCTGTAAATTTACTATTTCAAATTGACCATTGGGATTCTTTGGTGCTTAATAAAATCCAACTGCCAACACAAAAACACCTTGGGGAGAAGTGGGCCATGAAGAATCATTTGAGTTGCATACAGCCTACTCATGCTGTATATTAGAACCAAACAGTTTACTTGCTTACTTTGATGGAAATGACATTGATTTTTCAGTGCACACACCACACAAGTATGAGTTGATCATTTTAGTCACAGTCTAGAGAACTGCACGCCCAGTGTAGTTTTAAATCTCTCTTAGAGATTCCCTCACTTAGAACAGCAAGCCAGTTTTGAAACACAGAAGTGCTTCAGATACCATTTCCACTGGTGTTCAAACTGGGTAGGGAAGGTCAGTTGGACATGAAATGAGCAGGTTGTCTCAGATTACAGGTTCCTCCTGTTTATTGAGCATCCATTTTGGATTAGGTTGCACAAAGTTTATGCAGCGGTTAGAGTATACAGCATTCATTTTGATTTGTTTGCAGGGAATTTATATGAAAATCAGCATTCAGACAATATCCATCCCAGTTTCCTTGTAGTCTTTTCATATGCCTGCCTTTTCATCACACATTTGTTCCGCACTTTTCAATGCACTTCCACATCACTTTCTTAACATCAAAAGTTCAATTTTCTAATGTACTTGTTGTGATAGGGTGGCAGAGCACTTTAATCCACTTCAGCTGTGGAAATGTATATTTAGTATTCAAATTCTTTCCCAGAATAGGGACCCAGGTGGCGCTGTGGGTTAAACAACCTTCTGACCTTGCTGATCAGAAGGTCGGTGGTTCGAATCCCTGCAATGGTGTGAGCTCCCATTGCTTGGTCCCAGCTCCTGCCCACCTAGCAGTTTGAAAGCACATCAAAGTACAAGTAGATAAATAGGGACCGCTCCGGCGGGAAGGTATACGGCGTTTCCGTGCGCTGCTCTGGTTCGCCAGAAGCAGCTTTGTCATGCTGGCCACATGACCCGGAAGCTGTCTGCGGAAAAACACTGGCTCCCTCGGCCTATAGAGTGAGATGAGCGCCGCAACCCCAGAGTCGGACATGACTGGACTTGATGGTCAGGGGCCCCTTTACCTTTATTCTTTCGCCAAGCCCATGTAGTGGTGTGGTGGAGTGTGGTGGAGTCTCCTTCTTTGGAGGTCTTTAAGCAGAGGCTTGACAGGCATATGTCAAGAATGCTTTGATGGTGTTTCCTGCTTGGCAGGGGGTTGGACTGGATGGCCCTTGTGGTCTCTTCCAACTCTATGATTCTTAGTACAATCTTATGCGTGTTTACCCAGAAGTTATGCCCACTGTTTGATGGAATTTACTCTTGTTCATTGAAGTCCTCTATGTGGTTGTTGTTGTTGTTGTTTAGTCGTTTAGTCGTGTCCGACTCTTCGTGACCCCATGGACCATAGCACGCCAGGCACTCCTGTCTTGCACTGCCTCCCGCAGTTTGGTCAAACTCATGTTCGTAGCTTCGAGAACACTGTCCAACCACCTTGTCCTCTGACGTCCCCTTCTCCTAGTGCCCTCAATCTTTCCCAACATCAGGGTCTTTTCCAAGGATTCTTCTCTTCTCATGAGGTGGCCAAAGTATTGGAGCCTCAGCTTCACGATCTGTCCTTCCAGGGAGCACTCAGGGCTGATTTCCTTAAGAATGGATAGGTTTGATCTTCTTGCAGTCCATGGGACTCTCAAGAGTCTCCTCCAGCACCATAATTCAAAAGCATCAATTCTTCGGCGATCAGCCTTCTTTATGGTCCAGCTCTCACTTCCATACATCACTACTGGGAAAACCATAGCTTTAACTATACGGACCTTTGTCGGCAAGGTGATGCCTCTGCTTTTTAAGATGCTGTCTAGGTTTGTCATTGCTTTCCTCCCAAGAAGCAGGCGTCTTTTAATTTCGTGACTGCTGTCACCATCTGCAGTGATCAAGGAGCCCAAGAAGGTAAAATCTCTCACTGCCTCCATTTCTTCCCCTTCTATTTGCCAGGAGGTGATGGGACCAGTGGCCATGATCTTGGTTTTTTTGATGTTGAGCTTCAGACCATATTTTGCGCTCTCCTCTTTCACCCTCATTAAAAGGTTCTTTAATTCCTCCTCGCTTTCTGCCATCAAGGTTGTGTCATCTGCATATCTGAGGTTGTTGATATTTCTTCCGGCAATCTTAATTCCGGCTTGGGATTCATCTAGTCCAGCCTTTCGCATGATGAATTCTGCATATAAGTTAAATAAGCAGGGAGACAATATACAACCTTGTCGTACTCCTTTCCCAATTTTGAACCACTCAGTTGTTCCATATCCAGTTCTAACTGTAGCTTCTTGTCCCACATAGAGATTTCTCAGGAGACAGATGAGGTGATCAGGCACTCCCATTTCTTTAAGAACTTGCCATAGTTTGCTGTGGTCGACACAGTCAAAGGCTTTTGCATAGTCAATGAAGCAGAAGTAGACGTTTTTCTGGAACTCTCTAGCTTTCTCCATAATCCAGCGCATGTTTGCTATTTGGTCTCTGGTTCCTCTGCCCTTTCGAAATCCAGCTTGCACTTCTGGGAGTTCTCGGTCCACATACTGCCTAAGCCTGCCTTGTAGAATTTTAAGCATAACCTTGCTAGCATGTGAAATGAGCGCAATTGTGCGGTAGTTGGAGCATTCTTTGGCACTGCCCTTCTTTGGAATTGGGATGTAGACTGATCTTCTCCAATCCTCTGGCCATTGCTGAGTTTTCCAAACTTGCTGGCATATTGGGTGTAGCACCTTAACAGCATCATCTTTTAAAATTTTTAATAGTTCAACTGGAATATCATCACTTCCACTGGCCTTGTTATTAGCAGTGCTTTCTAAGGCCCATTTGACTTCACTCTCCAAGATGTCTGGCTCAAGGTCAGCAACCACACTACCTGGGGTGTACGAAACCTCCATGTCTTTCTGGTATAATTCCTCTGTGTATTCTTGCCACCTCTTCTTGATGTCTTCTGCTTCTGTTAGGTCCTTACCACTTTTGTCCTTGATTATGGTAATCTTTGTACGAAATGTTCCTTTCATATCTCCAATTTTCTTGAACAGATCTCTGGTTTTCCCCATTCTATTGTTTTCCTCTATTTCTTTGCATTGCTCATTTAAGAAGACCCTCTTGTCTCTCCTTGCTGTTTTTTGGAAATCTGCATTCAGTTTCCTGTATCTTTCCCTATCTCCCTTGCATTTTGCTTGCCTCCTCTCCTCCGCTATTTGTAAGGCCTCGTTGGACAGCCATTTTGCTTTCTTGCATTTCCTTTTCCTTGGGATGGTTTTCGTTGCTGCCTCCTGTATAATGTTACGAGCCTCCATCCATAGTTCTTCAGGCACTCTGTCCACCAAATCTAAATCCTTAAACCTGTTCCTCACTTCCACTGTGTATTCATAAGGGATTTGATTTAGATTGTATCTTACTGGCCCAGTGGTTTTTCCTACTTTCTTCAGTTTAAGCTGGAATTTTGCTATAAGAAGCTGATGATCTGAGTTACAGTCAGCTCCAGGTCTTGTTTTTGCTGATTGTATAGAGCTTCTCCATCTTTGGCTGCAGAGAATATAATCAATCTGATTTCGATGCTGCCCATTTGGTGATATCCATGTGTAGAGTCGTCTCTTGTGTTGTTGGAAGAGAGTGTTTGTGATGACCAGTTTGTTCTCTTGACAGAACTCTATTAGCCTTTGCCCTGCTTCATTTTGAACTCCAAGGCCAAACTTGCCAGTTGTTCCTTTTATCTCTTGATTCCCTACTTTAGCATTCCAATCCCCTGTAATGAGAAGAACATCCTTCTTTGGTGTCATTTCTAGAAGGTGTTGTAGGTCTTCATAGAATTGGTCAATTTCACTTTCTTCAGCTCCGGTAGTTGGTGCATAAACTTGGATTACTGTGATGTTAAAAGGTCTGCCTTGGATTCGTATCGAGATCATTCTGTCATTTTTGAGATTGCATCCCATTACAGCTTTTGCCACTCTTTTGTTGACTATGAGGGCCACTCCATTTCTGCTACAGGATTCTTGCCCACAGTAGTAGATATGATAGTCACCCGAACTGAATTCGCCCATTCCCTTCCATTTTAGTTCACTGATGCCCAGGATGTCGATATTTATTCTTGTCATCTCATTTTTGACCACATCCAGCTTACCTCCATTCATGGTTCTTACATTCCAGGTTCCTATGCAATATTTTTCTTTACAGCATCGGACTTTCCTTTCGCTTCCAGGCATATCTGCAACTGAGCGTCCTTTCGGCTTTGGCCCAGCCGCTTCATCAGCTCTGAATCTACTTGTACTTGTCCTCCGCTCTTCCTCAGTAGCATGTTGGACGCCTTCCGACCTGAGGGGCTCATCTTCCAGCGTCATAACTTTTATATGCCTGTTGTCTTTGTCCATGGAGTTTTCTTGGCAGGGGTACTGGAGTGGCTTGTCAGTTCCTTCTCCAGGTGGATCACGTTTAGTCAAAACTCTCCACTATGACCTGTCCATCTTGGGTGGCCCTGCATGGCATAGCTCATAGCTTCTCTGAGTTATTCAAGCCCCTTCGCCACGACAAGGCATTGATCCATGAAGGGGCCTCTATGTGGTTACTCAGACTTAATTACCATTTGGGTATAGGGTTGCAGCCGGCGCCCTTGGCCAGTAAAGCGAGATGAGCGCGGCAATCCCAGAGTCATCCGCGACTGGACCTAATGGTCAGGGATCCCTTTACCTTTACATTATTAGTTAATTAGCTAAGTTCATGTCCCAGTTTCAGCTACCTACCATTGGTCATGGTTGAAGCGTCAGAGGAGAAACAAAACTCCTGTTTAAAGTTTAGTGTCTATTAGCTTTTATTAGCTTTATTCAAAAAACTTTTAAATAAATAAAAAATGAGCAGCCTCAAATATTATATAGGAACCTGATGAAGTAAATCTTATGAGGAAAATTAATCACTGGTCTGGCTTCTGGGAAGAAAGGCAAAGAAACCGAAAGGAATCAAATGATTAAGCTAAAAATAGCACACAAGAAAGCAGGATTGAGAAGAAGCATAGCAGCTTGTGACTAAATGCCAAATTAAATATCATTCTATGAGAGAAACCAAAAAGAAGCTCCATTGTTGGCTGAAGTAATACTATTATAAATGTGATGCTATGACCCAGTTCAGTTTGAACAATATTTGCTACATTTTCCCCAGAGGTAATTCCACACACCTTTGTCTCATACATCCTTGGGAGAGGAAAAAGCTTGCTATAGGTAATTGGAGACTGGGCAGATTCCAATAAAACACAAATCCCAAGAGGCTGGTAAAAAAATGTCCACTTGTGCTCTCCTTTCACTTTAATAAGCAGTACTTTACCTCTTACAGAGGTAGAATATGTGCTTAGTAGAAAGGCAAACTTTCTGCATGGGTTTACTTGTTTTGAGTGTTCCCCACATAAAAAAATCCAAATCCAGCTATAAATGCTCTGTAACAAATGCCGCAGCAAAAGGTGTTTGGGGTTTGTTTCTTGGTTGTTTGGTTTGCTTGCTTTCCAACCTGCCTGACTTCACATACCTTAGGGCAGCCTCTGAGTCTGAGAGTGGTCCTGGGGAAAATGGCCCCTGGTGAGCCTCATAGGCGTCCTCACATTTGCCTGGCAGTGGGATAGAAGAAACCTTCAATGGGCAGCTGGGAGGTGCCACTTCAATTGGCCAAGTTCATGCCAAAAGTTAGTGTCACTCCAGGGCATTGTGGGAAATCAAAAGGGATACTCGCAGACCCAGCTGCCGAATGTGGAAAACCCTAGAGAAGTGTCAACACTGTTCAGTCTCCCATATTTTATAGGGAAGTTATATGACTGGCCTGCCTTTCAGGGACCCTGTGAGAAACACATACCTAGTATTGGTATGTTAAGTATGATTGCAAAATCCTATCCCCAATGTCTGCTACATTGTTTGTCTATTATATTTTGGCTCATTATATTCATAATATTCATATGCCTTCTTTTGAAAGGTTCACTGCCTTCTCTCTCTGCTACTCTGTATATTAAAAAAATGTGAGAACATACTGTTCTGTCCTGGTTTATTATCCCATTTGTTCACAAAGGTGTTGTTCTTGTGCCAATAAGTCCAGAATGTTGACCTTGAAATGTACATCCATCAACTGTTCTTTTGGTTGCATAGTCAAATTGTAATTTTGGCTTCCATCTGATGTCATGCATTTTCCTTAAGGAGAGAGCATATATCCTGTTTGCATTTGGAAAATAGATGGTAATCATGGCAAGTATCAGGATCTTTAAACAAAAGCACTGGATCATTTGTCTCTTGCTGTTGCTCGGGCAGCTTTGTAAATTGGTGTTTTGGCAATTCTGCAATTTTCTGCCATTTAGAAATTGTGATAATTTTCTTATTTAGTGCAAAGTAATATATGCTCATCAGATGCAGCTCATATTTCAGGAGACATTGCAATGTTATATGAGGTTGCAGAGGGTTGGGCTAGATGACCCTTAAAGTCCCTTCCAACTCTACAATTCTATGATCTAGCCTTGTCAAGGTATGGTATGTCAACCCACTGCAGGAAACAAGCAAGAAATGCACTGGGTACCAGGGCTGTATTTATTATAGGTGACCTCTGTTCCCCTGGGACATTCTGTTCCAAATTTCTAAGGGAATACTGATGGGTTGCTAAGGGTAGCCAACCACCCCCTGAAAGTCTCAGCTGTTCCTCACCATCATAACACACATTTTTTTTCCAGGGATTGAAAAGGGCAGATGGGGTGGGGGTGGATATCAGTTTTTACAGCACTTCCAAGTACTCGGAACACAGCTGCATTGGCAGCAGATCCAAAAGGTTACATGTTACGCATAGTAACACATTGCAAAGACTTCTAAGTCAAGCTTTCCAAAGTCAAGTATCAGTACTAGAAGATTAGCAGCTGACTACATAAGTCAGCTTTAAAAGGATAGTCATGTAATTGGGGCCTTCAGGTGTTTGGCCATATATTTTTGTTTGTTTGTTTGTTGACTGGCTGGCTGGCTGTTTTAGCAGCGTTTAATGGCTGGGGAATGTGCTGGTGTTGAGAAGGATTCATTGACTTACCCTACATAAAGTAGAAGTTCATTATGATAAATATATTGCATTCACCAACTGACATGCATGCCAAGTATGCGTGGGTTCAAATGTGTGTCATGCTTATGGGCTGCAGAACTATGTACAGGCAGTGACCATTTTGTGTGCATGCAATTAACGTGCAACCACAGACATGTGGGTAGTTTTGAACCTGGAAGAGGGCAGAATGAGGGTGGAATGAGATGCACAAATCAGGGGTTGCCTGTATTTTGTGAAATCTGGAGCCAATCCATGTTGTCTAGATGGCTGCTCTCCTTCCAGTCTCTGAAGTGAGACCATAAGGGTGCACTTAAAGAAGCCAGTTTTGCACAGCCGTGAAGTGTATTTCAAGGTCCTTACCTGTACCACTGTTTTGCTTCCCTTTCTGGTTCTGGGCCTCAGGTGGAGATGAAGGGAAGGTTGGGGCAGTTAGAGCTTTTGCCCTCATCAGACTCTTCCTAAACAACACTACAGTATTCATGTTATCTTTCAAATGGTTTTGCAACCTGTTTTGTAGGGCAAAGCCAGAGGCAGAGAACCCCATGACTGTCCAGATGTTGTTGTACTCCAGCTCCCACCATCCCCAGCCAGCACACATTTCCATCCCTAGGTAAAGGAGACAGAGGTGATTCAGAATGAGGGGAGTCAACTTGAACCCCAGGTTATGGGTTCCCAGTGCTGATGATGTCATGACGTCACATTGCCACATGACATCACACACCCCACCTTGGAACCTGACTTCCAGTGCCACCGGAAGTCAGGTTCCGAGGTCTTGGTAGGCCTTAGACACCATCTCCAAGGCCTCATGAAACCTCGGAAGTTGCATTGAGGGCTCTGTGGTGTGGGTGCTGATCACCCGAGACAATTTTTTTGTGGGTGTTGAGCACCCAGCACCCCCTGTAGTTGGCGCCCCTGTTCAGAATGTTGGCACAGCAGATCAAATCTCCTGTCTTAGATGTTTTTGTCTGTTAAAATGTGGACCAAAATATGTCTGTGCAGGAGCTTCCTCTGCATATTTCTTGTGCATCTGTTTCTGCCAATAAATAAATAAAAACCTGGCACACTTCTGGTGCTTTATAAATAATAAATATTCACCCTGAATTATTTTCTTCCCAAATTCTCTCATATATATATATATATATATATATATATATATATATATATATATATGGGGGGGGAATGCATTCACATCTTACAATGCCTGTGGGAGAGGAAAATGATCACTGCTTTACTTGCTTTTTTGCTTAAGCTTCCCAATCCTTCCCCTGTTCTGTGGCCTCTGTTATCTAAAAAAGTAACATGTTAAAGGGAAGAGCCAGCTCAAATCTGAGTTAAGACTCTTCAGAGACATATCTGTCTCACAATCAAATCAACACATGAATATTTACCATCTGCTGCCTCAAGCTAAGACATTCTGTAACAACTGTATACAGAAAGAGCTAATTTGTCATACATGTTGCTTTGCAGTATTAAAATCAGAACACGAGTTTTGTTTCATTTTATACAAAAAATGCTGCATGCACATACTGGTCTTAGTTGTACCCTAAGCCCTATTCAGAGTAGATCCACTGAAATTAATAAACCCAAGTTTAAAAAAGTTAAAGTAAAGGACCCCTGACAGTTAAGTCCAGTCACAGATGACTCTGGGGTTGCAGCGCTCATCTCGCTTTACAGGTCGAGGGAGCCAGCGTTTGTCCGCAGAAAGTTTTTCCGGGTCATGTGGCCAGCATGACTAAGTCACTTCTGGTGAAACCAGAGCAGCACACAGAAACACCATTTACCTTCCCGCCGCTTTGACGTGCTTTCGAAGTGCTAGGTTGGCAGGAGCTGGGACCGAGCAACGGGAGCTCACCCCATTGCAGGGATTTGAACCGCCAACCTTCTGATTGGCAAGTCCAAATGGTTCAGTGGTTTAGACCACAGCACCACCTGCGTCCCTAAACCCAAGTTAGTCCTGCTCATTAACTTCAGTAGGGCTACTCTGAGCAGGACTAGCACAGAATACCACCCATTGAGGTTTAATGCATCTGTCTAACAAGCTTGTGCTTTGCACATTCTAGATATGAAAAGTGCAATCAATGAAAATTCACTCCAAGTTTGCATGCAACAATCATACCGAACCACCTTTCTAAGTGAAGAAAATGAGGTTTACCATCACTTCTTGCACACCTTGGGTTTTATTGGGTACTTATTAGGTGTTCCTTAATTAGACAATCAGTAATGATGACCAAGCTTCCCTGAAAATCAGTTTGTTTGCCATGATTGATCTTCCCTTGTAAATGAACAACCACAGAGGAATTTGGCTGTATTGCTTTATTACATGGGGGAAGTTTTAGTCCCAACAACCCTGCTTAGATTAGAGTGTGCCCTAGACTGTACCTCAGAATACTCACCCATGTTCAGGGGTTTATTGAAAGATAGGTCCACGTGGAGAGGGTTCCAAGCAGATGGGAGTCCTTTCCAAACCATAATGCTTGACAATTGTTCCGCAATGGCATGAACCTGTTGCTCGCTTTCCAACATTGCAACCAAATAGGCTGGGAGGACCGATAAACACTTGAGCTTTAGGTTCAGCCTTTCACAATTTGTACAGATCCAGGTGCACTCTGAGTGTTTTGATTCTACTGCTTCTGTCAGCCCCAGCCAGCAGTGCCAATGGACGGGGATGTTGTTGTCTGTTGTCCAAAACATCTGGAGAACACCAGGTTGGGAAGCCTGCTTAGGTATGTCTTAATGTGGACATCCAATGAATTTAATCCCTTGTGGACATCCAGTGAAGCTGAATGTTGGAAGATTCAGGACAGATAAAAGCATTTCGCTCAGCGCATATGGAACTTCTACTGAAGGCAGTGATGGCAACCAATCTAGATAGCTTTAAAACAGGAATGGAGACACTCATGGAGGAAAGAGTCATAGCCATGATGGCTATGTTCTGCCTCCACAGTTGGAAGCAGCAATGTTTCTGAATACCAGCTGCTGGAAACCAGAAGACGGAGAATGCTGCTGTGCTCAAATTTTGCTTGCTGGTTTCCCACAGGCTTCTGGTTGGCCACTGTGAGAACAGAATACTACCGGTAGATTAGATGGACCATTGGCCTGATCCAGCAGGCTTTTCTTATGTTCTTATTTTTTTTTAAGTCTATTGAATCATTTTACATGATATAAATAATTATAATTCATATTATATTCAAATATGTTATGGTTTTGCCTGTCTGACCACAACTGTGGGCTTCTGTTTCATCTTGCTGTCTTCCATGGGCTTCAGCAGCCTAGAGGGAAGCCAGTCCATTATCATCTTTGCCACAGAAGAACAGGGTTTATGGAATGATCTGCCCCAGTCGCTTTGTTTCCTCTATCTCTGCAGCATTTACTTATAGCTTCAAAAGGCCTAGAGAATGTAAACTCTGTAATATTTCCAGGGTTTGTCAGGGTTGACATTGCTGCTGACATACTGCAGAGTCCTAAGCGGAGAGAGCAGTGAACTCCCCCAGTGAATTTCTGCCCCTTAAATTATTACAAAGCAGATGATAAATACTGTTTTGTATTACTTCACCGTGGGAACCTGCGTGAAATGAATGTGCACTGCTTCACCTCTGCCTATGGTGGGTTGATGGAATGTTTCTCAGTATTGAAAAGATAGGGAAACTCTTTGAGGAGAAAAATTGATTTGGCCCTCCTTCATGTGGAGATCATGCAATGAGCCGTACTTTTGTGGGGTTTTCCTTTTTGTTTGGTTTTTTAAAAAAGAATGAGCTATTGATGATCTTGCAGACAAAAGGAAATGGAGAGCGTTGGCTTGCAGGTTATTTCCCCATACATTCAACATGAACCCTCTTCAAATGACAACTACACATAGTGCAATAGACTTAAGTGTTCACCACAGTATGTAAAACACAAGTGTGTTTACTCAGAAGTAATTCCCACTTGGTACAAGGGTTCTTATTCCTATTAGCACCAAACCCAAGATCCACCAAGATGAATGGACTTTGGAATAGGTGTATTCCTAGTATCAAAGTTTGAAAACAGTGAGCTTATGTTAATGGTACATTTAACAAAGCCTGACAAACTTTCTGATGTTTGTTTACCATTTGTTTCCTTCTGTTTTCACTGGAGTTAAAGTATGTCAAATGGACCGCCTCAGAATATTAATTCTTCACAACTAGGGGGAAAGGCAGTTGATAATGGAGCAAAAGTAGAAGGTAAAATACGGCAGTTAATACTTTAATATGATGTTTTCCAGCTTTATTTGTTAGCTTGTATAGGTGTATATAGATGCGGGTGGCGCTGTGGGTTAAACCACAGAGCCTAGGGCTTGCCGATCAGAAGGTCGGCGGTTCGAATCCCCGTGATGGGGTGAGCTCCCGTTGCTCGGTCCCAGCTCCTGCCAACCTAGCAGTTCAAAAGCACGTCAAAGTGCAAGTAGATAAATAGGTACCACTTGCGGGACCTTACCTGGCGGGAAGGTAAACGGCATTTCCGTGTGCTGCTCTGGTTCACCAGAAGTAGCTTTGTCATGCTGGCCACATGACCTGGAAGCTGTATGCCAGCTCCCTTGGCCTGTAAAGCGAGATGAGCACCTATATCTTTATAGGTGTATTAGAATTCTTTGTGTGTTTGTGTCTGCATGGTTGAATGGAGGTGATGAATTTATACTTTGCATTTTAAAAATATATACTTTGCTTGAGTACGGTAGCTCCTTGGTTAATAGGATTACTGAATGTGCTTTCTTCATGACCTATCCTCAAATGATTTTTCATTTTTCTTAATCTTTGTGGAAAGAAAGAAATTGCTGAGAAAATAAGATAATGACATAATTTTGATCAGACTGTACATAACCTATCTCAATTCAAGCACATTAAATCCCCCAATACTTATCCCCCTTCCTTTTCACTCTACTGAGTGCTACATTTCCATGCCTAAGCTTCCACCTCCTTGTCCTTCATGAAACCAATCAAATAGTGGTTTGATTCTCACATAATTGCAAGCTATGGTTTTGCTATTTCCCACATCTGGGCTTGTACACTCCCTCTCTTTGCATATTCTAGTTCCTTCCCTTACTTCCTACTTTGCAGAAACCATAGTTTCACTGGCTCAAATGTAATGGCAGAGCATAGATTTCCTCAACCAAGGAAGTGAGGGAGCAAATCAGAGTGCATGATGTGGGGAGGAAGGGGAAAACATGCATGTTTAATATTCTAGTGGTACCACCAGTCAAAGCATACTTGCCATTACATATGGACTGAGCTAGCATCCTTAGGGGCCTTTTACCATTTTCACAAAAGCATTTTTGTGCCATCAGGTTTAACCCACTGTAGGAGTTTCTGTGCCTGCAAATTTAATACGCTTCTGCCCAAAGAAAAAAAATATTATATTCATTTTTAGATTTCCCCTAAGAATGAATGTGAAACACGGGGCTTTGATTTTTACGCAGAGTGAATTGGAACTCAAATCACAGATCAAAGTGAACCAAGGACAGACTGAGAAAACTATGGGACTGTTTTAACAACACAATTATGGATACAAGGTTAATCATGGGGTACATGCAGGGTCCTACTAGAAAAATGCCTCACCACCTTCCCACCCTAAAAATGCAAATCAGTTGTGCTATTGAGAATCAGCTGTACTATTGAGCCAGGTACCTGGCAGCAGTATGTTGCATATGAGAGAGAGGTTGGCTTCTGTATGCCATGACTCATCCTCTGGGCCATTTTGTAACTGTGCAGGTGTGCCATTGTAGGGTCCTATTACATTGTGGCCACAGACTGATCACCTCACAATTTATAGAGCAGGCATCCCCAAACTGCGGCCTTCCAGATGTTTTGTCCTACAACTCCCATGATCCCTAGCTAGCAGGACCAGTGGTCGGGGAAGATGGGAATTGTAGTCCAAAACATCTGGAGGGCTGAAGTTTGGGGATGCCTGTTATAGAGTGTAGTAAAACAAAGTATAGTATTGGAAGAAGCAAAGCTAATTTGTGGCAGAGGAAACAGCATCCCCACGTCCTTAGGACATAATGTTACTACTCCTATTTATTTTACTAATTACACCCTCACCTTATCAAACTGAGAATTAGTCTACAGACAATGCACAGTTATTCAACAATTTCAAAATCCATATGCATCTCAAGACTGGAGAGCCTTCAAACTGCTGACAATTAAATTTTTCTTTTCTTTTCTGCTAACATTTTGTGCACTGGTTGTTGGATAAATAATCCAATTTTGGATGGTTGTACAGCTGGGAAAATCAATCTTAATAATAAATATTTCACTAGAAAGGCTAGGGCTGGCAAAAATTGTATTTAGTTTCATAGCCACACAACACAGCAGGGTTCCCTTGGTTAGTCATATTGCACAAGAGTAGCAGCTCCACTTGACAGGAAAGATTTGATGGCACTCAGGACTGTAAGTGTCAATAATTGCCCTCACCCCCTTTGCCTTAAAGAATAAGCTTAACAATTTAAGACAGAGTTTGCCAGATATCTATCTTCTCGTTCAATCCTATCATGTTCTTTCTATTATTTACCAGTTTTCACACAGCCAAAAGATAATACTGAATAAAGGGAGGAGGAAAGAGCTATATTGATTGTAACAGCTAGATCAGTCTCCATTTCATATGTGGACAACATCACAAGTGTTTTCCCTCTAACATACCAGCATCAAATGGCATTAAATATTACAACTATACAAAACACAATGTGGAACACTGAAATGTCATAAAGAATCCTGAAATGTCATTCCCAGCAAACTAAATCCAGCCACTTTCCCCACAAATTCAACACTGAACTATTTGTCATACAAACCCCCCCCCAATGCTTAGTCTAGGAGGTGTGAATTACAGTAGGTCAGTTCTCTTAAATGAAAACCAAACAAATTAAGAAAAAAAATCCATTCCTAAACAATTCTTAGTTATAGGAACAAATTCTACTTCACATTTGACATTAACTGCTCCACATAGTCTGTTTGATTCAGTCGTAATACATTTCAGTCTGATTTGTTTCACAGCCTTTTGCCCCTCACCCCCAATTACATTTGTTCTCTTCTCAAAGGGGGAAAAGCATTAAAGCCTGCCCTTTTTTCCAAAATAAGGCCTGGAAACCCTGTGGATGTGATAATTTGTGCCTTCTTCATGTTGCCTTTGTGTAGTTAAAAGGAAAAAATCATATCTCATACTCTGGGAACCCTCCTGAGACTATCCATTCTGCAAAAGCAAAACATCAAGGAAGCTGCCTATTATCTCTGGTTTCTGTGAGGCTGGAGGAAAACTCATAATGATTCTAGCTACCAGAATATCTATCATCTATCTATCTATCTATCATCTACCTACCTACCTACCTACCTACCTACCTACCTACCTACCTATCTATCTATCATCTATCATCTTCAAGTGCCCATTTAGATTATTAAAATGACTTGTAAGCTATTTTACCATTTTCACTATTTTACAATACCCTTCCCCGAGACAGCTCTGTGGCAGGTACCCCAAATGTGATAGTCACTCTCTGCACCCCTGCATAAGATTTCTGTCTCCCCTTCTACATGAGATGGGATATCTTCTCACAACTGGCACTCAATTGGAAGTAGTACTAAGATTTAGTGTAACAAAACATTAAGCCTTTTACATAAGACCATAACAGTTAGTTGCCAGCAAAAATATTACATATCATGCTTTGAACTCAACTGTGTGCCGGCAACCAAACCCTCTTATGAATAGAAATCATTCATATTTATTTATTGCATATAAAGATGTAAGACAGCCTAATTATCTGTCCTGACCTGTAGTCATGGCATGCAGCGCCGTTTCCATTCTGCTGCAGTTCATCTTCCACCAAACATTACTTGCCTGCCTGTCCTTTGTGGTGAAATTTCATATGGTAGTTTACAGATCCTCCAAGTGTCCCTATTTTCCAGGGATGTCCCTGATTTAGAAAAGCCATCCTGGTTTCTGATTTGATTCTGGAATGTCACACTTTTCCTTAGAAAGTCCCTATTTTCATTGAATAAATGTTGGAGGGTATGGAGTTATCCGACACTCGAGTCATCTGAAGGCAATCCTGTATAGGGAAGGTTTTTTAAAATATTAAATGTTTTATTATGTTTTTAGATATGCTGGAAGCTACCCAGAGTGGCTGGGGCAACCCAGGACTCAGCTATACAGCTTCAAATAAAATGTTTTAAATGTGTTGTAAAGTGCAGTATACAAATGTGACATTTGGCTATGCCAAATTCAATGTATTTTTCAAAACATTTATTTAATAAGCACAGCGGGGTTTTTTATGTGTGTAGATTCAACCCCAGTAAGATTGGGGGTGTGTGTTATAAATAGTAAAATTATCATTATGGATGGGACGTCCCTATTTTCATTGGAGAAGTGTTGGCTTACATAATTTATGCAAGGAATTATGTAAATGGCATGTTATAATGTCATTACATTATTCCACCCCATTCATTTTAATACCAGGGTTACACATTGCAAATGTAGCTGGGGAGCTCTGGTTTTATCTCTTACTACAAACCAAAATATCAAGTGACAATCAAAGCCCTAGTTTGATATCCTGGTTTGTAGTCAGAGACTGAACCACAGTTTCTCAGTTCTGATGTAATCAGAAACCATGGCTTATTTATTTTGCATGAGAGAGTAGAGGGGAGGAAGAAGCACAAAAGCAGAACAAGAATGTGGGTTTAATATGCTAGCTAGGCAAATGACTGATTGTAATCCAGATCTTCCCTGCCCAACTCCATTTGTTGTTGTTGTTTAGTCGTTTAGTCGTGTCCGACTCTTCGTGACCCCATGGACCATAGCACGCCAGGCACTCCTGTCTTGCACTGCCTCCATTACATTATCCTAATTGCTCAATACAAAGGAATTAGTAACCAATAGGATACCATTTGCTTCCATTTACTTAAACTTTCCCTAAATTGCCAATAGCCAAGAATGGGCATTGTACTCCTACAAATGCATAATTATTGAGTAATGGAGTTTTGTTAACCCTCTTATCTTGCATGCATTGCTTCTGAAAACAAAGGCCCAAATGGCATTTGCTTTTGAAGCTTTTGGCACATCTCACGCCTCAAAACAAATGCATTTTTAATCACAGATTCAAATAGATGGCAAGTTCAGTTGGGAGGCTGATTGAGAGAGGTGTTTTATCTTTAGACAAGGCATAACTATAAAACTGTAAGAACCTTCCATCCCAATGGAAATTGCTGCTGCTGATTCCTTTTCTGTGTAGAAATTGACCTTCATTGATGCTAAATGAAAGAAGGCATTATACCAAAGAAGTGTTATGCCACAGAAAAGATTCACCCACTTTTCTGACCCCTTTGGAAATGTTCACGTGAAACAATCTCATGAGAATAGGCTTGCATGATGAAGTGTATCCTTCTGGTTACTTTTTTGTTGTTGTTTAGTCATTTAGTCATGTCCGACTCTTCGTGACCCCATGGACCAGAGCACGCCAGTGTCTTCCACTGCCTCCCACAGTTTGGTCAGACTCATGTTCGTAGCTTCGAGAACACTGTCCAACCATCTCGTCCTCTGTCGTCCCCTTCTCCTTGTGCCCTCCATCTTTCCCAACGTCAGGGTCTTTCTGGTTACTTTTAGCATTGTGCATTTCCCACAGGTCTTTTCAGAGGTGGGGCAAACCCCTAACAAGAGGGTTTTTCAGTCATTGCTCTAACTTAAATTGTGGTTTCGAAAACTGACAGCTTGTGCTCATGGAAGTCGAGGGGTAATCTATTCACCAGTGCTCCCCCTAGGTTTTATCTTAGAATTCCTATATCCCTTCATGCAAATCAGCTGTTGATGTGGCCTATGCATTTTGCTACTTCCACTAACTGCCTTCTTTGCAATACAGTGAGCTGCTGGTGCATCTTTGCAAGACTTTTCTGAAATCATCACGGGAGAATTTGGTATCTGGACTCCCCCGTTGTTTTTGTTTCAAAGAGGTGATGTATTGGTGTGATTAAAGGCCAAAAGCAGCTCTTTAGTAATTGTGCACAAAAGCTTGCAGGCTTCAAATTGGAGCATGCTTTTTTTTTTAAACTATTATAATTTCAGCTGAAATTGCATCTTCATCTGCAGCGCACCGAAGTAATTATTTGTTTTTTCGTTTTGTATTGGAAAGTATGTGCAGTGGGACAAGTGGAGGCCTGTGACAAGTTTATATAAATCAAATGTGTAAATTATTAGATTTGAACTTGAATTCAATGGGGATTTTTATTTAAGTGCTTTGCAAGCAATGACAGTAGCCATTCCATTTAAATTATCTCACATGCTCTATGTGTAAGATAGAGACACCGGTTTTAAAAGAACCGCTGCACTGGCTGCTGGTTTGCTGTCCACAGTCAGGTTTAAAGTGTTGGTACTGACCTATAAAGCTTAAACCAGTTTATCTGAGGAAATGCCTTCTCCAGTAGTGGATGCTAGGGTGGAGTGGAGTGTAGATGCCCACATGACTTACCAGCAGCTGGAAGAGGGAAAGTGGCAAGGAGCTCTGCTGTGCAAAGGCACCAGTGGAGCCAATAAGGTGCTAGCTCACCCCACCAAGAGTTCCCATCCCAGCCCACCATCGACTACTGGTCCTCTTCCATAGTGACCTGCTCTGTCACTAAGATCTTCTAATGAGGCCCTTGGAGGGTTGCCATACATCTGGAATTTCCCAGGCAACTGCAGAATACTGCAGTCGGAAGCAGTATCTGGGCAGAAATCGGGGGAAATGTCCAGACGTATAGCAACCCATGTTGGAAGTCTTGTTTTTGCCAATTTTCCTTAATAATAGCTCAGAAACAGTCTGCTGAGGACCAGCATGCTGAGATCCACCTCACAGCAAACAGGGGCAGGGCCTTTTTGTTTTGGTGGTGTCCAGTGTATTGAACACCACCAAAACATCAATAGGAAACATCTGGGCTGCATCAATAGGAGTATAGCATCTAGATCAAGGGAAGTAATAGTACCACTGTATTCTGCTCTGGTCAGACCTCACCTGGAGTACTGTGTCCAGTTCTGGGCACCACAGTTCAAGAAGGATACTGGCAAGCTGGAACGTGTCCAGAAGAGGGCAACCAAAATGGTCAAAGGCCTGGAAACGATGCCTTATGAGGAACGGCTTAGGGAGCTGGGTATGTTTAGCCTGGAGAAGAGAAGGTTAAGGGGTGATATGATAGCCATGTTCAAATAAATAAAAAGATGTCATATAGAAGAGGGAGAAAGGTTGTTTCCTGCTGCTTCAGAGAAGCCGACACGGAGCATTGGATTCAAACTACAAGAAAGAAGATTCCACCTAAACATTAGGAAGAACTTCCTGACAGTAAGAGCTGTTCGGCAGTGGAATTTGCTACCAAGGAGTGTGGTGGAGTCTCCTTCTTTGGAGGTCTTTAAGCAGAGGCTTGACAGGCATATGTCAAGAATGCTTTGATGGTGTTTCCTGCTTGGCAGGGGGTTGGACTGGATGGCCCTTGTGGTCTCTTCCAACTCTATGATTCTATGATTCTAACAACCTCCCCTCTGAAATAAAGCAGGCACCAATGGTGTTTTGCTTTCAGCACCTGTTAAAATTCTTATTTATTCTCCCAGGCCTCCCCTGGTCATTACTACCAGCTTACAGAGATTTGCATAGGTTTGTAGCTGATGCTCTATTGCTTGTTTTATTCTATTTTTATGTGTTTGTTTGTTTGTTTGTTTAAAAAAATGTAAGTGAGCCACTTTGATTTTTTTTAAAGAAAGATGGTAGAGACATCTTTAAAATAAATAAATAATGTCAGCATCGCACATTACCTAAAGCCAATTACATGTGCCATTTTTGAATATTTATTTACATAATGTTTACCAGAGTAACGTTATGTAAATATTCACAAATGATTGAAATGTGTCATGGGGGGTGGGGAAGGTGAATAAAGCAATGCTGGTATTGATGTGGAGATGAATCTTTATTGCAACAAAACAGGAAGAAACTGGAATGTACCTAGGGGTTGTTGTAGATGAAAAAAAGATGGAGAAAATGTAAGTCTCTAATAAGTACAGTAGTATGAGAGCAGATATAGAAAAATGCCTCTGAATACCAGTTGTTGGAAATCACAAGAGATCCTTAACGATGATGCACTGTGAGCTGTGGATCTCATCATTAGCTGTTGCTTCCCTGCAGCAAAAGGACTGGATTTCTAGATGCACAGCTCTCTAAGTAGCCTCTTTTTATCATTCTGCTAACTCTCATCTGCTCCCTGGTTCTTTTCCTTTTCTCTTTCCTTTGGCAGTTGCATTTTCAGGCCTTGGCTTCACCACCTTCTACTTGGCTGGGAAGTTGCATTGCTTTACCGAGAAAGGCCGTGGGAAAAGCTGGCGGCTCTGTGCGGCGATTCTACCTCTGTATTGCGCCATGATGATCGCTCTGTCACGCATGTGCGATTACAAGCATCATTGGCAAGGTGAGCCATGGGAATCTCCCCCTTATGTCAGTTGTCCATGCTCTTTGTCTGCTATAGTGATTATTATCCGTGTATACAGTAAGGGGAAAGACAAATCACTGCTCTGATTCAGTATCCACACATAGTCTTAAAAAACAACAACAATACAATACAATAAATATTTTAAATGAAATAACAGGGCAGAGGAAATTAGTTAAGGCTTTTTGACCCAGTTCAGTTTTGTAATTGTAGACTTGTAAGTGACATCTGTTCCAATTTCAGAGTAGTTCTTCCACGAATAATCCAGCAGAGGCTCTGGCTTGTGGAACATTTTTTGCCAATTTCCTCTTCCATATCCCACTTCTCTTGTGACTCTGGGGGGTCTCCCAACCCTCTGGAAAAAGATTTTCCAAGGAAAGAAGGGAATGTAGGTTGGAGGGGAAATTGGTATCGATGGCCTCATCCACCAGTGGGCATCCCATAAGCAGCAATTTACTCACAAGATCTCTGGCTACAAATTGGAAGCTAGAGCTCTGGCTACAGGTCAGCAATTAGTTTAGACAGTTTAAAACAGAACTGAGTTGGTGAGGGTCCAAGCTTTCCCCCACTCCCCCTTACAAATTTTCTGACTCCAAGGTATTCCTTTGGAAATATATTTTTAATTTATGTAATAAAGTAGAAAGTGATGGTCTAACTCAGGCTTCCTCAACCTCGGCCCTCCAGATGTTTTGACACTACAATTCCCATCATCCCTGACCACTGGTCCTGCTAGCTAGGGATCATGGGAGTTGTAGGCCAAAAAACATCTGGAGGGCCAAGGCTGAGGAAGCCTGGTCTAACTGTTAGTTTACTGAGCGTACATGTGTCCATGTTTTATGTACATGTGTTATGTTTTACTATAGATAGGTACTGATTTGAGGTACAGGCATGCATGGATTTGATTTACATCATCAAGTGTTATATCCAGGCATCAGATGCTTAACTGTATTTTCAGGAAGCTTCCTCTCCTGCAGAAAGCAGAATCACCGTAGTTTAGATCTGTATTTAACTACAGTGGTACCTCGACTTACGAATGACTCGACCTACGAATGTTTCGAGTTATGAACAGTTCCGTCTGCCATTTTGGATGCGGTTTAGATAGGATTTTTTTGACTTACGATTTTTTTAAAAAAATTCCCCCATTGGCTTCGACTTACGAATTTTTCGATTTACGAAGATGCATTCGGAACAGATTAAATTCATAAGTCGGGGTACCACTGTATATAGATAAATACTATATTCGTAACATCATACTATAGGTGATATAACATTAACACAGTGAATCCAAAATATAGTGAATGTTTACATTCCTGTGAACATTAGCATCCCAGATGAATATTATGCCCAGAATCTTCAAAATAAACAGATGGCTGTTAATAGACTCCTAAATGTGATTTGTCAGCATACACTGGTGTTTATTCAAGAACTGGGGAATGTATAACTATTTTCAGACACACACAAAGCCCATTTGCTATAGTCAGCATTTGTGTCTGAATGTCTACGTTCTCTACATTTTGGGTGTTGCCTATTAATGTAATTTTTTGATAACCTATCTTAAACTTTGAATGTTTAGGAGTAAATTATCCTCTGTTTTTGACAAGAGATTGAATAATTTTATCATCTGGTGTTTTGATCCAGCTCTGAGTCATTGAAAATGAATCCTTTAATAGCTTTAGGGTTGCATTTTAAAATAATATAGAAAAAGGAGAAGAAACCAAGTTTGTCTAAAGATAGTCAGATAACAGTCCTGCAACTCCCTAATAAACACACCAAAGGTTTAGAAAAAGACCCATTGAATACAGTGGGTCTTGCAGCTGAATAGAGGGTGTGTTGGAAGGCTCTTGGGGATAGTTCAGTGAAAACTATTTCAGAATTCTACTCACACAAGAAGTCTTCTCTTAACCTCATATCATGACTTGAGAGTGTCGTCAAATTCATAGATATTATGTTGTAGAATATGCTTTCCCACGATCTGCTATGCAGGGCATATGATGTGTTCAGAATGTGTGTGTGTGTGTGTGTGTGTGTGTGTGTGTGTGTGTGTGTATATATACATACACGCTCTATACCTGTGGGTATGCATATGTATGTGTAAAAGGCATAACTATTCCGAAGGCTGCTGTAGACGTAAATCTAGAAGTATGTGCTTAAGAAATCTGCTGTGCCAAAAGCCAGAATTATTCATGGAATGAAATGTGTGCTGTGAGGCAGATAATTACAGGAGTGTTTTCTGTATGGTGGAAATACACTGTACCCAAGGGGATTACTGCTATGTCCATTATGGCTGTGTATGCTTGTCTTTGAAGTTTAAGGAGGTAGAACTGGGGAAACTCTGCTGGCTTTTCGATGGAAACCAAGGACTGTATTAACAACATGTTTTTCTGCAGCTGGCCTTAGCACTTACCAAAAAGGACCACATCCAGAAAGGGGAGACTTAAATGACTCAGTAAAATGCAGCTACAGGATTTGTTGCTCAGTCCAGGCCCGGCTCTAGGGGTAGTCTTGGTGGCGCGGGGCGCCAGGGCGCCGGGCCGACAGGAGGGCGCTGCGCGGCAAAGCCCCCCCCGAAAGCCGTGCTGTGCGCTGCCCCCACCCACCAGGGCGGGGGCTCTGGAGCGATCTACGCGCCACGGCGACAGGGTGCCCGACCGGCTTGAGATGGCCCTGGCTCAGTCATTGTCTCTTACGTTGAAAGGAGATGGGCAATTGTGCTGAATTACTTGTGATTCAGCCTTTATTGCCCAGTGGGGAACAAAGAGGGACAATCAGCATAGCATATGGGGCACAGCTACTGTATGTGAAAGGCAAATAGGACAGCTATACACCTAAAAAGTCATATATAAGTTTGACTAAATTAGTATGACAAGCTCCTTTCCACTCTAATGGGAAAGCATAGCATACTGGTGGAATGATGGCAGATGAACTTGCTCCATTATGAATTCCAAGCAGGTCGCTAATTACTTTTAACAAGGTTTTCCACCCTCCTTTTTTAAAAAGAAAAAAAAAGAAAGACTGCAATTTATTTTCCCAACAAGGTACACAGAAATAATTATAATGGATAAAAGGCTACTGAGTGTCAAACATTAAATCTGGGCCAACAGCCTTTTCCTTGTGACATCCTTTGTGTATTTCCATACTGGAGAGATAAAAAATAAAGTAAAATAATTCTGAGACAGTTCCAAAAAGTTCAAAGTCACAGACTCTGACGTGGGGGATTGGGGAAATGGCTTTCTAGTTTGCCAGCTGCTGATGGAAGCTTCACAAAGAGGAAAGAGAAGAGTGTGGTTGCACTCAGGCTTTTGTTTTTTGTTTTTAAAGTCTTATATAGTCAGGGAGTCATGAGTCAGGGATGTTGGGAGTTGAAGTCCACAACACTGGGGTGGCTACCCCAGCTTTAGAACCCTTATATATTTGCAAAATATGTAAAGCAAATTGGGGCTCTAATGCATGCAGGAAGCATACATGAGCGTAACAGTGTAATTCACACTGTTACACTGAATGTAACTGTACAGAAGGTCGCCTTTTTATATGTAGAGGACAGGGCTGGAGGGCATTGGGGGCAGGGAGGCAGTTACCCCACCTTCCTTCTCTATGTAATATCAATCTTGAGGGGAAAGAAATATCTGAAGACCGATTCTCTGGGTACAGTTTCTTCTGCTGACTATCAAAAGTTGACCAACGAAACTGAAGTGCAAGAATTCCGCAGCTAAAGTATTCCAGGTCCCTTTTAATACAGAACATGTTGGTTAAGCAAAATCAAGCACGTGTGATACCTACCTTTCTTAATTTTGGTGTATGTATGTGTGTGTGTTTTGCTTTTTTCAGTTGACTTACTCAATATAACAAGATGATTAAAATAAAAAACCCTAGGTAATAACTAACATTAAAGCCAGAAAAGCTCCATCCAAATCAGAGAGTGGAAGGCCGACACTTGTGTTTTACTAGAACCCCGAGCTCCAACAGGACCAAGGCATTAATCAAACAATTAATTTTAATGTGAGGACATGTTGCCTTTGAGCAGAGCATAGGATTTTGTTTTGAGGACCGGAACCAGGTGAGCTGCTACATTTTAAAAATCAGTCTCTGGTCATTCCAAGCTGACTTCATTTCAGCAGTCCAGTTTAAGAAGACAAGCTATTTTGTCGTGAAGATTGTTTAGTACCCGCTGGTGTGGTGGGGCACAGCCACCAAGCTACGCTCCCCACACTAACTGCGCTATCCCCCTATCTGAATGGGGGGGGGGGAGAGGCCATAGTGAGTTCACGCTGTATCTAATTTGGGCGCACCCTCCCTTTCTCCCTTAGCTGTAGTTCTAACAGTAATACAGTACATGACTTTTGAGCAAATTTATTATTATTATTATTATTATTATTATTATTATTATTATTATTTTATTTATACCCCGCCCATCTGGCTGGGTTTTCCCCACCACTCTGGGCGGCTTCCAACAAATACCAAAATACATTAAAATATCACAGATTAAAAACTTCCCTAAACAGGGCTGCCTTTAGGTGTTTTCTAAATGTCAGGTAGTTGTTTATCTCCTTGACCTCTGATGGAAGGGCGTTCCACAGGGCGGGCGCCACTACCGAGAAGGCCCTCTGCCTGGTTCCCTGTAGCTTTGCTTCTCGCAGTGAGGGAACCGCCAGAAGGCCCTCGGTGCTGGATCTCAGTGTCCGGGCTGAACAATGGGGGTGAAGACGCTCCTTCAGGTTTACAGGACCGAGGCCGTTTAGGGCTTTAAAGGTCAGCAACAACACTTTGAATTGTGCTTGGAAATGTACTGGGAGCCAATGTAGGTCTCTTAGGACTGGTGTTATGTGGTCTCGGCAGCCGCTCCCAGTCACCAGTCTAGCTGCTGCATTCTGGATTAATTGCAGTTTCCGGATCACCTTCAAAGGTAGCCCCACGTAGAGCGCATTGCAGTAGTCCAAGCGGGAGATAACTAGGGCATGCACAACTCTGGCGAGACAGTCTATGGGCAGGTAGGGTCTCAGCCTGCGTACCAGATGGAGCTGGTAGACAGCTGCCCTGGACACAGAATTGACCTGTGCCTCCATGGACAGCTGTGAGTCCAAAATGACTCCCAGGCTGCGCACCTGGTCCTTCAAGGGCACAGTTATCCCATTCAGGACCAGGGAGTCCCCCACACCTGCCCGCCCCCTGTCCCCCAAAACCTTGTCAGGATTCAACCTCAATCTGTTAGCCGCCATCCATCCTCCAACGGCCTCCAGACACTCACACAGGACATTCACTGCCTCCACTGGTTCTGATTTAAAAGAGAGATATTGTTTTCCTTTCCCTCCCACATCTAGATGCCTTTGTCGGAGGGGTCATCGGCCTCATGTTTGCTTACATTTGCTACAGACAACACTATCCTCCGTTGGGTAACCTGTCTTGTCACAAGCCTTACGTCAGTCTGCTTGCTCAGACCGTGCTGAAGAAAGAAGAGGCGCCCACAGTGGATAATGCAACCAGCCTGCCTCTGGAAGGGATAACAGAAGGTCCGGTATGACTAATACACATGCAGGATGAACTTCTAGCCCTTTCATACATTCCGTCAATCCAAACTGGTCTCTCTGCATAACAAATGTCTCTTAAACAGCTGTGATTCTGCCATACCCCCCCTACTTTTCCATATCCTTTTCTTTCCTATCATACACCTCTGTCCTGTGTTTCCCACACCCTCTGTTTCATGCAAAAGCAATGGTTGTTTAAGGGGACAAATACACAACTAAGATCCATGAGACGCCACTCATGACTACTAATCTCTATTTACATGGCACTTCCAGCGTGCAGAGTGCTAGCTTATTCATACTTACCAACAGCCATCTGAGGCAGGTCATTATTATTCCCATTTTATAGATGGGTGGCAGAGGCTGGAAGAGAATGTGTTGCTCAAGGCCACCCAGTGAACCTGTGGCTGAGCTAGAACGCGGATCAGGACCAACTCTTACTCGGATGGACCATATCGACTGCAAAGGGATTAAATATCTTCTGCTAAGAAGTTAAAGGCATTATGAACTGTGATTGGCGCCACACCTTCTTTTCCGAAGGCATTCAACATGTATCGAAAAGGTTTATTTCTTTTATGTCTCATAACTCTGTACGCGGTTACGAGAGCATTCTGCGTGTCTCCCAGTTGTTTAACACATAGCAGTGCAAATATCTTTGTGCTGCCCATCAAGTCTGGCAGTGTGGTTCTGTACTGACTATAAATGATGGTTTTAAATATACAAAAGAGCAAGAACTGGAGGAAGCCAAGATTGCAGGCATCAGTCATTCCTGAGCAAGATGTCCTCAGCACAGTTATGCAAAGACCTTGGAACTCTCAGCTGGCAATAACGTATATTGATAGGATCACTTGGACACTCTTAATATTAACACATTAGCGGAACTTTTTTTCCTTTCCCTTGAGAGCATAATTTACATTCAAGCTGAATAACTCATTGCCAAACAGCAAGTTGTAGTCCTTTTTTAAAAGAAACAAAACAAAAAAACCTAACACCGAAAATATCCTGAATTGTGAAGGTGAAAAAAACCACATTTTTGTGAATATGTGAGCTAGAGTCACATTAGTCTAATAGGTTTCTCTTCCTTTGTTTATTAGCTGGGGGTTTTGAAAGTTTGCCATTCATGGCAATCTGTCTTTGGGAAGATTGGGTCTCCCTGCCCCCACCAACGCTATATTAACTTGTGTTATCTTCTGCATCTGCAATTCTGAATCTAGCACTTCCTCAAGCACCTTGTTTGGGAGGCTGCTGTTATATTACTACAAGTGCATGCATGGGAGAGGTGTGTGTGTCAGCACTCAGTGGCATATATGTGAACAATCATAGACCTCATTCCAGAAGTCTGTGGCAAAAAGCGAGGACTCCCAGCCGAGCATGCTGCTTTGGTGAACTCCATAGGGACACTTCACTCGTCTGCAGCCTTTCGCTTATGCGAGGTTGTTGGCAGTGTTCGAAGTCTGAACTAGTCCACTGTCTTTTGATAAGGACCTCAGGCTGCTGTACCTCAGGTTTGTGAACCTGCTGTGATATTTCACAGGTGTGCACGAGACTGCATCTATTGAGAAAAGGGTTTATATCCTGTTCATTATTCCATCAGTCCCTCTTCAGATTTCAGATATCTCAGCGAAAACTCACGAAGTCATTGGCCATTGTGAAATCATGTCCCTTTTGATGACAGAAAGAAAAACATGCCACTGAAATCTTAATAAAAGCGTATTAGGGAAGAAGATGTTTTATGTAATAATCTGACAATGGGATTTTTTGGTTTGATCAGCTAGCTAGACTAACGGAGGCTGCTTTGATCAATGCTACCCATTTTGGTGCTTTCAGCTGGAAGGGATTGCTACCATAGCTATACTTATACCTAATGTGTGCCTGATGGACTATGCTATGGCCTAGTCTGTAATTTAACAAGTTCACATCCCCCTATAAAAACTGAGCATTTTCTTTGCCAATTTTTTCCTTTTTTGCGAGGGGGCAGGGGTTACTTGAAGGAAGTGATTTTTGGTTGACAACTATGATTTTTTAGGGTCAAAGGTGAGAACAGATGAACCCCCCTTTTTAAAAAGTAGATCCATTGTACACAGTAAAATAATAAAAATACCCGAAATGAGGATTGTATATACTGAAAATATACAATAAATTAGAATCACATTCTTTTAAAAGCCCTGTAGAATTTAATAGGAAGAGACATTTGTGTTTCTGTGTGGGTTTTTATGTAAATATATTGGGATGTAAAATATACTGTGGAGATATGGATCTTACACCTCTGTATGTATGAGAGAAAAGGAAATTACGAATGGGTGGAAAGTCAGAATAGTATCAGGATTCACTTTTCCTGAATATGCAATGACATATCCTTTGCCTACCTTATAGGGTTTGGGACGTTTTGCAGTATTTCCCCAAATGATCAGATACTTACATATTCTCTGAATCACTTGTCTTTACTGTCTTACTAGTGAAATTTTCACAATGGTTCTAGATCTATATTTTTGAGGGGGGAAATTCTTACAGAATGAATTCTGTTATAGAGGTGCTCTAATTTTTTTATTCAGACATCTGTCTATGCATGAAACAAACTGTTCAAAACCTTAGTATGTTATATGTGCCAACTATGGAGGAGGGACTGTGGGAATGTTCTGAAGAACACCCAAAGCCTTTGTCATGGGAACCTGCCTTTAAGCAGGAGGTGTTGCTGAAGTTGCCCTGGGCTTAAAAAAGCTTTCCTGGAGGTTTAGCTGCTCCTGTGCCTTCAGCTGTCCTGGTGAGACTAGTAGATCAGGCACAAGGTTTTTCTCCAAGGGCCTGTTTTCCCTGCTTCGTTTCCTTTGAAGCTGGCCCCAGTCTGCTATTGTACTACTCATAAATGCCCTCCACCAATGTCACCATATTTGGAATATAAACTTAAAGTTGCTGCATTGGTGCATCTCGAGTTTTTAAACCAGTGGCTCCTTAAGTCATCTTTCAGGGTTAGGTGGAGGTTTGGAATCAAGTAGACTGTATGGGAAACTTCAAGCCCAGGAGGCAAATGCGGCAATCTAGGCCTCTCGGTCTGTGGCCCTTGAGACCCCCTCTAGGCCATACATCCCCAAAGCCACACGCCTCACCAAGCATGTTCCTTGAGTGTTTTGACTTGGCTGAAATATGTCCTTGAACTCTGGCAATGCTTCTTGATGGAGGATCGAGAGAGATGTTTTAGTGTGAAGAAGCTAGCATACTGTATGAAGGTAAAATACATGCTTGTTGCTCTTACCACTTTTGCCTCTGACCCTACCCACCACTGATATGTGCCCCCCCCCAGAAAGTTGCCTAGGGGGTGAATATGGCCCTCAGGCCCTGGCTTAATCCATACTTAATTCTTTTTTTGAAGGAAAAAAACTTCTCATGGTGGCCCAGTTTACAGGAACAAACTGAACATGGTGTCCATTTCAAAAGCAAGAAAGCAACCTCTTGTAGCAAGCCATTTGTGCACCACAAATCACTATGTAGAGCATTTGACTTCCATCATACCATTCCAAGCTCTTTTCTGTGGCTTGCAGTGTCAATGGCAAAATTAGCCTGGTCACTATGTAGAGCAGCTTCACTCTGCTGATTTGAATGTAGCCACTGTTCCAGTATGCATTTGGATCTCAGCTTGATTCGCATAATGATGTTAAGATATCTTCCATCATTCTTAATTTTCCTCATAAATGTTCCCTCTTCCATAACAAAGCTGCCTTGCTAGTTTCCTCTCACAACAAGACTGAATGTTTCTAAGTGATGCATTAAATGCATTTCGTTCTGCCTAATTTTTAAAAATGAATGAAATACATGGGCTCTCCTCCAGAATGCTGTATGAACTCACCATGTCTTGGAAGAAGACATCCCTTCCTCCTCCAGCCATTTCCACCCATTTCCTTAAGATATAATTAGAAGACTTCCCAACCATTAAATGAATCCTGACTAACCAGATTATAGAATGTGGCATTCAGTGCCACAAAAATATATCTATACTGCTAGATAAATAGTTGGGAGAGACTTTGCAATGCGGCAAAAGAATGAAGTGTATTTAATGGAGGTAATTACACTGAAGGCCATAAAAGAATCCATGTAAAAGCTTTCGATTTTAATGTAATTAAAATTTACTGAGGATGTAATGATGTAAACCTTACGGAAAAATCCAGAAGCGTTGCAGTTACTAGTGCAAGTTGGTGAGGAAAAGACATTTTTGTGGATCAGTGTCTTTTTAATTTTGTGCTTTTAATGTGAAGGAAATGTAAATGCTGTAATGCACCAATAAAAATGAACATGAATGTGGGAACTTTGTACATTGTGATGCTGTAATTTTTATCTTGTTGGCTAGAGACTTGGCTTTCTTTGCCCCACTGACATCTGAATGTTGATAATGTTGTCAGTAGCTGTCATCAAACTGGTATTGGGAAGTACCCACGGCTGTCTCACAAAGGAAATGCCGTCTGTAATATTCCTTGAAGCCCTAATTGATCTTATTCCTTTCCCTTTTATACAACTGCTGCAATCCAATTTTCTGGTCATAGAAAATTCATGTTTACCTCTCTGTGTTTCACCAGGAGAAACTGGTTTCTTTGATGCATGTGAGAACAACTGATGCGTGGAATGTTCTGTGCATCAAAATGTTTGGCTTAGCAGAGATGGTATATTATGTCCTTTAACTGAAAGCAAGTAGCATCACATTCTTAAGGCCTAATCAACTCAGAGAAATAGATGCCCAGGTGACTTTGAATTGTAGCTTTAGGGGAAAATAGAGAGAAAAGAAAGCCAGTAGACTATAAACCAGTTTTTAACACAGCTGCCTGGTTCAGTGGACACATTCAGGCTCTGGGTATCTGTTTCTCTGGCAGTGAAACATGAACTATGATTCAGTCTTCTGCTTGTTTTTTTATTTTTTTTTAAAGCAGAAGATGCTAAATCTTGGCTTCGTTCATCCCAGCCCTGTTGCTGGTAAGTTTGTAGAAGCAGAAAACGGATAGATTAATTACAGGAAAGTAGAGATTTGTCTCTAGTTTTGCATCTGTTTAATTTAGCACAGAGATAGCCAATGTGGTTCCCACCAGACATTGCCGACTCCAACTCCTATCAGCCTCAGTCAGCACAACTAGTGGTCAGGGGTGATGGAAGTTGTGTCACAAAGCATATGGAGGGCACCATATTGACTACCCTTGATGTATTATTGTTATTGTTATTATTATTATTATTTCAATTTATACACCACCCTCTAATTGTCATGGTTGGGGGACCTGTTTCCCTTCAGGTTTTTCTGGACTACAACTCCCATCATCCTCAATTATTGGCCATCCTAATTGACACTGGTGGGAGTATGAGTTGATATCTGGAGAGCCATAGATTCCCTACCACTGATCAATAGTTTTGACAGAGCTAGTACTATATTCACAAAACACAAAGCACTTATTATAGCTTCAGGCAACTGCACAATTATTATTTTTTGATAAGTGGTTCCCACATTATCAAAGCAGTCCCTTTTCTGCTCCTAATTCTTATCCCATATGCACAATAAAAATTCAACCGTAGCTATATTACACAATATTTTCTTGTTGGCAGCCATCAATGCATACTGAAATGACAATGTGTATATTGGCAAAAGTTGCCTTCTGTGCAGATAATAATAAGAACTCACTCAAAGAGAGTTTTTGGCACTCAGCAGATTTGTGCTATTTCACATAGTGGTACTCAATGCATTGGATAGCTGGTCAGATAACTGTGAGTTAAATCCAGTTTAGTGGTATCATTGAAATTTCTATTTCCAGGTTCACAGATATTAGTCTTGCAAGCATACAATACTCGCCTGTAATACAAGGTAAGGATTATATATCCCAACATGTAATAGAAGCAGCCAATAAATAGAGGCAAGAAGTGGTGCCAAACTGAAGGAGAAAAGGGAACACACAGTCTCTCCCACTACAACTGCTCTGCTGCAATGTGCAAGGTACAATAATTGGGGGAGAAATTATTTTTGAGCCAATCCAGTTTAATCTGTAGTGATTTCACCTATCACTAGTACTAAGATGAAGCCAATATGCTTGTATGAATCTCACAAGAGAAATTTCACTACTCTTATATGCAATGGATTTCCCCCCAAATCCCTTGCCTGCAAAGTTGCCTTGAACGTTGACCATTCTGAAAGTCAGACACAGAATCCATACTATGGAGCCTCAATTCCTTGGAGATGGCTCTGTGGGAATGATGTCAAATAACATGTAATAAATGAACAGGAATCTTTGTCACTTTGGGTAATTTCAGACCTGGAATACTGATCTGAAACAAAATATATGAAATAAGCCTTTTGGTGCCAGTTTGTTGTGGCTAACCTGTAGCAGAACACCAATATAAAACACAGCATTAAAAATGGTTTAAAATAAATTTCAATCAAACCTAGAATGTCTCCTAAAAATATGTCTCCCAGGGTGTCAGAGGCCCAGGGTGAAGAGGTGTCAGCCGCACCTAAGGAGTGAGCCTGTAAGTTCCTGAGAAATGTAGAGGTTAAGAGAAGAAGATCAAATGGAATAATATGAGGCATGAGAAAAAAGGAAAAAAAGGAACTCCCTGTGAGAAGAATAAAGAGGGGGAAAGCGTCTGAAGGGATTACGGGAGTGCTGGCAACAGATCCAAGAACATTTTCAGTATCAGCTGGAGTCACTGCCAGAGGGGAGTACAAGCCTCCAGAGGAAGGATATCTTAAGAATGAAGAAACAAATGTAGAAGTATAAAGATGAGCTCTGTGACCCACTTAATACTCAGTTGTAAACGTCAGGATGGAGTTATGTCTTGAATATCATCAGGAGAATATAAAGTGATCTGGAAAGGAGCAAAGGAGGGAAGGAAAGTCAATGTTTTGATTGCTTAATTCATTTGTGTGTCGAGGCTTCCCAGAAATTACCTTAAATAATTCACAACTGACAACAGAATTATGGTTTGGTTTTTGGCAAATAATTTAGGGCCACAACTTTATTAAATACACAATTTTAATCCGAGTGTTGGCTTAGGCTTTTGGTTATTCACTCATCCTTCCTAAAGAAGGACTATCCCCATCTGTCCATCTAGGACAGGACTCAATCAGCTGTCCCCTTAGGACAGGACTCACCTCATCTGCCCCTCGTGGCAGGACTCACATCAGCTGTCACCATAGGACAGGACTCACCACTGTCCGCTTGGACAGTTCCTGCTCCGACTTCCGAATGGAAGTCAAGTAAACATACCTGGGAGTGAGGAGGTGGCTGCGCCCAGTCATTCCCCCCTCACCTTCACCAAGAATGTTCCTCAAGGCTCTTGCTCTTAAAATTGGGCCCACCATTCCCGCCAATGGAGGGATGGTAAGGACAAGAGTGTAAGCCCTGAGATTCCTTTAACGGAATACTTCTATATGGAGCAAACGGAGGTGAGGGTAGGCATCTGTGTGCCACCCCCTCTACCAACCGATTAACCAACCAAAAGCCTAACCGCCAACCTAACAAGTTGTGACAATTTGCTAGCGCAGTAGGCAAAAACCAAGAGGCAAAGCCAATCAGCCAATTGGAAAAATTCCTACTGACCCCTGAATACAGGCGGCCCCGAAGGCAATAGCAATGTCGTGCTAACCTGCAAGAAAGAAAGGGCTGGTGGGAGGGGTTCAAAAGCCAGGCAAAAATGTGACTAGAAAATGGTGGACGGAGCTTTAAGAGGGGCCCCAACAACCAATCAGATCCAAGGAATTTGCATACCACACCCCCATTACTCAGCATAAGCTGTGGCCTTACACAAACCAAACCCTAAGCTAAATTTCCTAACAGCCCTACCACAATTCGCTTTATATTATATGATATAAAGCGCTTATTGGAATGTATAAAATGGAGCAGAATTTTAGTCACAGCCACTCAGGGCCAAAGTACATGATATGTTAATTGTGTGAATGCAATAAACCTGTCTTGATTTTTGTTATTTGAAAAGCAGCCAACAGGGGTAGGGAAATGATGCTCTCCAATGGCAGCTTTTCTACCCAGACAAATAGCAGCTGCAGGGGAGTTTCCCCCCACTTTTTCCTTTCTTTTTTTATCAAGACCACAGGGACAAAGGATCAGCTTCCTCCCTGTGCAAATGGCCCTGATCCTTATCCTCACCCCCACACAGCTGCTATTTAAATAAGGAAAATCAGAGACATTAGATGCATTCTTCTCTAGTTGGACCCTCAATTTATTTCCTTTCCCACCATAAGGCTAATGTCTCTATTGGATCGTTAAAAAGCTCTTGCCATCCTCATTATGTAGCAATTGTAAATATTGTCCATAGAAAAACCCAAGAAAATAAATGTTATGTCCTTGGAGAAATCTTCCCAGTAAATCTAGTAAAGCTCTCCCTACTGCGATTCATAAAGGAGGCTATTACGCTGATCCTACTGACATTTTAATTAGGGGGGAAGGGTTGAATCTGAAAACGTACATTTGATTTTTAAAATAAGATTTATTTTCTCCCTTGGGAACAGAGTTCCCAAGCAACATGAAACATTTAAACTTAAAGTATTTGATCTAAAATGTACTTGGCGATTATGTCAGCCATTTTCTGCTGGGGAGAGCCACTACTGCTCCTATCTCAGGCACCCCCAAACTTCGGCCCTCCAGATGTTTTGGACTACAATTCCCATCATCCCTGACCACTGATCCTGTTAACTAGGGATCATGGGAGTTGTAGGCCAAAACATCTGGAGGGCCGCAGTTTGGGGGTGCCTGTCCTATCTGATGTGCTAGCACACTCTTAACTGCCCAGCTTTTTCCTCCAAAACAAATACCTGAGATACCACATGAACCTTATGTTTTATTTTAAACAGTTTATCTACAATACTTCCCCCCTTTATCTTTGTAAGGGAGCAAGCTACTGAATAGGAACCTGGCCTTTAACTGGTGAACAAGAACACAAGGTGAGCACCTCCTGGATCAGACCAAAGGAATATCTAGTCCAGGGAAGCCCACAGGCAGATTGTGATGGCAGTTCATCAGTGCCTAGTCTTCAGTTGCCTCTGGTCCTTGGGGAAGTACACAGCCATCATGAGCAGTAGCCATTGACAGCCATGTCCTCCACAAATTTGCCTACAGCGCTTAGGGATGGACAAAATGTAAATCGTGTCCTCCCTAAAAGAGGGCACATGTTGCGGTGAGACCTGGAGACCGATCCTCTGTGTTGTGGGTGGGTAAGGTTGGTCAGCCACAACACCCGATTGGTAGGTCCCTCGATGTTGGGTTCCATCTGGCCAATGGGGCGCAGTCCAAACGGATCGAGGGACCCATGCATGTGACCCAGAGCTTCCTCTTTCGGCATGTGCATTCGGAACACCCACCCACCCACCTCTCCCTACTTTTAGGGGGGGGTTGCGCTTGACCTTGCTATGCCATCGTGTGTCACCTGTCGTTGGGACAGGGGCACAGCAAGAATTTTCCCCACTTGGCTGATTGGCTGTTGCCATTTGGGTTTTGCCTGCTGCGTAGCAAATCGCCACAACTTGTAAGGTTGTGGATAGGCACTGGTTGAAGTGATGGGGATGGGAGAACGCTCTCGCCATCCCTATGTGAAGGATATTCCGTTAAAGCAATCCAGGGACTCAAGTGGTTTAGTCAACCCCAAAGAGGGGGTTGTGCCCATGTCTGAGTCCAGGGGAGCATCTGGGGAGTGATCATAGTCTGTTCCCAGGCTTTTCACCTACCTCAGATGTTCACCCTTGGCTGACCTATGATAGAGCTCTGGGTCAGCACTACCTGCAAGGGTGCAGGGAGCTAGTTGAGCCAGAGCCTATGCAACCACTCACGTTCTGTAATCAATAAAGTTGTGGCCTAAATTCTGCCAAAAACCAAACTAAAATTTGAGTCAAGTGTGAATTTATTTAGGGGGGAGGTCTCTGGGTCTGAACATGCAACTCGGTATGCATCTAAAGCCAAATCTATCAAAACTGCACTTTACAAAACAGTGCACAAATTGAAACACAGCTATCTTTTGAAATTTGCACTTAATCTGAGTTTTATTATACTGTTCTCTAACCAAACTACTTTTTACCGAAATACATGCATTTAGGGAAAGTGTGGGTAGAAATGAAGATATTAGTGGAAATAACTCACACCAATGCATTCTATTAGGGGAATTTGCTTGTAAAGATTTGTACATTAATCCACAGAAACATGCATTCATTAGGAGAAATTTGCACTAAACACTGATGAAATTTGCTGAGGTTTTTTTTTTAAAAAAGTCAAATATTGCTGCAAAATGTGGAGAACTGAATTTAAGATTGTAAGAAAGAAAAACAGAGGGAGCCAAAAATGGCACATTCTTCTATATCTAAGTGTGCCCAACTGTTCTTCCATGCTACAAAGTGTTTATGGAGGAATATAGGGGAGATCAAGATAGGTTTTGCCCATTTAAGACTGGGAAGTCATTTCTCTACCATAGAGAGAAGGTAGCTATCTCACTCCAAATATTATTCCATCCATCTGGGAGTTATAAGAAGTGTTTGGAATTTGTAGCATTCTAGCAGTTGTAAAATGACAGGTTCAGATGAGCTCCTTTCCTCCACGCATACAAGCAGAAAATGTTCTAATGAAGCTAGCATTATGTATCCACCTAGTTTTCCTTTGGATATTGAAACAGAAGCACTTCGGGAAAGAAATACCTCTATGAACATATGTCACCGCTTCTGTAAATCTCCTCGGCTGAGAAAATATTTGCTTGCTGGAGAAATTAGCACCAACTACTGATTACTTTATTCACAGGAGCTGCTGCCAGCTACATAGTAGGAAGAAAAATACTTCTTTCTACAGATGCTCCAGTGCTATCTCAGTTTTCTTTGTTTCATGTCAAGAAGTTACCAAATGCTCAGTTGTTAATGGTATTTTATGTACATCCTGGATTACTATACTAGGGCTACAATCTTATGCCAATGCCTACCTTATCTTATATAAACATAATGTAAATATTTTTGGTGGCCAAATAGATGGAAGATAGAAAAAACATACAGCTTGATTATATGGGGAAAAGAATTTTATTAGCTGCAATAAGCTTTGTTGAGTCATCACACACACACACACACACACACACACACACCACACACTGGGGAGACCCAACCTGAGTTAATTCGTTGCAGTGCTAATGTTTCGTTTAGGCTTTAAAAATTCTATACAGTAAGGAGTGTTGTGGGGGAAGGTTTATGCAGTGGGTGGGGGTGGGAAGAAGAGAGTCTCACCGGAAACATTACCCTAAAACTTCACCAATACAAAATATATTAACTTTAGAGATTCCTCCCAGTTCTGTAGGCCCTAGAACAGGCATAGGCAAACTCAGCCCTCCAGATGTTTTCAGACTACAAGTCCCATCCTGCCTAGCTAACAGGACCAGTGGTCAGGAATGATGGGAATTGTAGTCCCAAAAACATCTGGAGGGCCGAGTTTGCCTATGCCTGCCCTAGAACTTTGAACATTTGAAAAGGAAGATGGGGATAGAAAAGGCACAGTGTTTCTTCACTCCCTCAGGACTGTCTTTGTCCTAATGAAATGATACCTCAAGCCCTATTGCATGAAATGTAGTCACTCGGTAAAATAATTAGTGTGTGGGTTTTATTGGGTACCACCTGCTCAAAATTGCCAGTCATGTGGCATTTTTATAATGAGGAAATTAAACCTTGTTATTCCATTGCTTCTCTCTGTGTCCATAGGTGGCAAATACAATCCTGAAGAAAATGTGTTTTTCCTTGATTGCTGCCAATTTACAATTCTATTAGTCTGCTAGTCTGTTGCCTTTCATAGGCCTGGTCATTTCCTTCACAGTCCTCTCTGCATCCAGTCACTGATTTGGCTGTAGAAATCTCATTCCTAAAGCATTACCAGAATAACTTCTCGCCAAGTGACACCCCCCCTGGCACCTTGGACCAGTGTGTTCCCACCCACTTCCAACCTATGCATTTGCTATGTCAGGTTGTTAATTAGAAAGTTATTTAGATCCCCTCTAATCTCTTCCCCCAATTAAGTAATTTCATGTCTAGGCTGATACTAGGAAGTCATTGAGGAACCAGCTATTACAATTAACTGATTTGATTACAGAACTATAAATTGGATAAGCTGTTTGCTGCAGAAGTATCAGGTCAAAGCTCCATATGCTATTCTTTTTTCATATTTCTATTTATAAAGCTTTTCATACAAACATAATATCACAAAAATAATAAGGACAGCACAATATCAGGAGAGTACGGATATTAATATTAGAGTAGTTGTTAAGCTATAATTTGGAGAGTAATAGATAATTGAGAGGGGAAGTAGTTAACTAAACAGTTAACCAAAGTCAATGGCTCTAGAGACTTCCATGCATCCCAGGTGGTTTAAAGGTATATATATATATATACTAGCTGGCCCGGCCATGCGTTGCTGTGGGTTTTTGTGTTAAATGGACCTTCAGAGTCTCCCTTTAGAGTCTCCTCATCTGCCCTGTCCCAACCCTGACTCCCCTACTGTAAGATTCAAAAATAAGACTCCCCACCCATGCGTGTTCCTGAAAATGTCCCCACCCCCCACTGCTTTGGCTGACTCGGGGTCCTACCTCCCCCCCCAGGAGGCTATGTGTTTTCCCCCTCCCTTTGTTGTGCCTCATCCCTGTGAGCCCCCTCCCCCACTGTTGTGCCTCATCCCTGTGATTCCCCCACCCTGTGAAAGGCCTATATTATGTTTGTTTTTGCCTGTGGCCTACTGAATGGTACGGCCGACTCAATTTTCCCTGCTTGGCAATGCTGCGACCTATTGAAAAAGCTGGGCCTTGTTGCTGCAAAAGGACTGTTTTCAGTTGGTTGCTATGGAATTTTGTGATGTCATCTGGCGGCGCAGCTTTGGAGGTGGCAGTGTGCGATCTGCCTTTCTATTGGATGCTGCTGGAGTCTTCAGAGCTTCTGGTGGTGACGTCTAATTTGGGTGTCACCTTTTTTGTGTTTAATCATTATTTTAGGTGTGAAAGGTGTGGGTTTTTTCGAAAAAAATTATGTCAGATCCCTCCCTGATGGGCATGGAACATTGTGGCCAAATTTGTTACATTACGGTTCAGCAGTTACAGAGAAAGGCTGTGACCTCCGCGCGCGCAGTGCCTACATTTTTATATAGATAGATTAGATTCAATAAAACAATTTCTCCAAATTTATCTACTTTAGTTCTTTTCTTGATTGCTTGCAGATTATTTGTTAATTCTTCCATCAGCACTGTAGTCCACATTTCTTGATATTGTATTTCTAATAAATTTAAATGTGATGTTTTCCAATTTGTTTGCGGTTGTTAATCTGGCAGCAGTTAATAGCACAGCAACCAAATCCTCGAATGTATGGCTCTCTTCATGTGGCCCTTTGTCCTTCTTCGGCTTCTGTGCATCGGTTATTCAGAAAATTGGAGATTATCAATTTACATTCTCTTTTGTCCCTTTTCTGCAGAGTTGTGCTTCAATGAAAATATGAGATTTGGGAGTTGATTGCAGTGTTTGGTATATTTATATGACACTCCTTTAGAGGTTTACTCGGAGGTAAGTCTCACTGCACTCAGTGGGGCTTCCAGGCCTGTGCATGTAGCAGGGGCAGGGAATAAATGCTAAAAAATGGTTTTTAAGCCAACAACTCCTATTCAGTACAAGCTGAACACTGAACTCTCCTCAATACTATTATATTTGAAATATCCTTCCTGTGAGATGCTATCTCGTGCATCAGATTGCTTTCTTTCCTATCTTGTTTCTCATTTAATCAGCATTGCAAGCTATTTATGTACACACCATCAATTCTATTCTGATCATTGGAAGTCACTATCTTTATTAGTGTCCACTTTATAATAACATGACAGAAAGTGGCAAGGGAAATAAACTACATGGAAACACAATCCAGCACAGAAATTTCCTCGTGTGTGCTCTCTTTTCAAAAAAGAATCGCTGGGATTTCTCTCCCTCCCTCTTTCTCTCTGCCATCTTTTAATGCAAGGGCAAGGCTGCTGCCACCCTGCTACAGTGGATTTAAAAAGAGATGCTTACCCTACCTTTTGTTAAAAGGAACCAGAATGTTCCGTTGTCAAAGAGGCTAAATAGTGAGTTCTGAAAGCATGTTTGCAACATTGCTAACTTGTGCTAAGTGTTGACAGGGTGCAAAAATATTCACCAAGCCTCATTAAGTGAAACATCGGTCTGGTTTCAGAACTGCTTACACATTTTAAGATTTCTTTTCACTCCCCTAGGGCCAGAAACCTGCCTTAAAATAGAATAGAATAAAGCTGAGATTTTCAGTGATTTACATTGCATTCTTATACACATTTACATGGGCGTAAGTCCCATTGCGTTCAGTGTAGACATCGTGTTCTGTGTAGTCCCTTGGGCTGCTCTATTACAGTGCAATTTTATGCATGCTTGCTCAGAAGTAAGTATCAATTGCTTTCATTTTGCAGGAAAGTATGCATAGGATTGCAGCTCTAGGCAATGATCTGGAGTCCAGCTGTTGCATTGTGTGCACAAGACTTAAAATATACTATTTTTCCTTTCATTGAGGTTTCCAAGAATTGCATCCCAGAATTGAATTGGTACAGTATATATTTCTTACTAAACCTTGCCGTGACTAAGTTTCAGTGTACGAGTCCCTAGTGAGTGCTCTTTTACTGCTAGGTGAGATACCAAGCTGAAAAAGCAAGGAAACACGTTTCTGACAACTTTATTTGTGAATTCTTAAAAAAGTACTGTGCTGGCCTGCTAGAGTATAAATGATACTGGTCCAATGAAACAAATAGAACAGCTTTGTTGCAACTAACAACAGGATTAAAAGCTGCACAATGCGACACATGCATTCTCGAAAGCAAGACCATTGAATTTAATGGTGCTTACTCACAAGTAACCGGGCATAGGATTGCAGCTTTAGTCAAGGTAGACTTTACCTAGATTGTGGGTGTTTATAAAAGAGTCTTGTTAATGTTGCATCAGCAGCTTTTGTTGACTTAATCAGATGTTGTGAGAATAAAATGGAGAGAGGGAGAACCATGTATACTGCCTTAGGTGATGAATGTAAATAAAATAAAATGCATGTAGTGATATAGATGGCAGCCTGTTATTTCTCATTCATTTATATGAAAATTTGTAAACCACTTAATCATAACTTAAAAAGCTGTTAAAAAGGTGGACAGAAGTACATAGAGGGTATATTTAGAAGAAATATTTCTTATGCCACAACATATATATATTAGCCTTTAACGTACCATAGGATACTTTGTTGGCTTTGCTAGCATCCACTGTGAGGTGACATCCAGAAAATAACAGACACACTAGAGATAGGTTTCAATAATATTAAAGTGTATGTGCCAATCAGTTGTATATGGGTCCAAAGAACTATTGGAAGTAGAATTCAAGGACTTCTCAATGCTAAATAAGATTTTGGATTGTTTTTCTTTAACCTTGCCCTCTCAAATTTCTAACAACTACTAAAAGTCTTGACAGTTTCAAAAGTGGTTAGCTATGTGGTAGAGAGTATTGTTTTCCCCTGAACCCAGTACCAAAACTTGGGGAGGTGGAACTACTTATGCAACTATTGGGATTCTGACCTGGTTGAGATGGTCGGAACATAATTAAGCAGAAAGACTTAGAAATTATTTAGTGGAGCTTGCCAGCGTTGGCCTCCATGGAAGTGGCCCATTTTTGCTGCTTGCTCTTCTCCCACTCCACGAGCAACTACTCTTTCTCATTCTATAAAACATTTGCCTAATTCCACCAGACAAACATCTGAGACTTGTGGGGTTCTGTGGAAATGATAAATGAGCTGGAACACTTGAGCGAAGCTGTGATAGGAGGAATGACTGCATAGGTGGTGCTTTGCCTCTGAAATATTTATTACCCAGAAAATTCAGCTAGAAGAAATGTACCCTCAGGAGTTATAGAGCACACATGCCCAGAATTTTAATACCTTTTGCTAATGCAGTCACTGGGTCTGTGGGCTGCCCCAGAGAATCCAAGTTTGGCTCCAACTCCCTGCGGAGAATTACTTAAATCTTTGAAAGTACAATGCACAGCTGTAGCTTCATAGTACATGTTTTTTTTAAGCTTCTGAGCATGTCCATGTTTATATAACATCTTACTCACTGTAATTGTGTAGGAAAATGAGCAGAACATAGGCACATAGCAGATAACCGCATTCTTATGTGTGCAACTAACCTACCTTCTCTTCCTCACTGAGCATTATTCACACATAGGAAAGTGTTTTATATCACGTCAGGTTATTTGGCCACCTAGTTCAGTATTGCTGACTCTGACTGTCGGTGGTTTTCCAGGTTCTCGAGGAGTTGTGCTGGCTATCTTCAATAGGAAACATAGTGTTTGCTTTGCTGTTCCATACATGTGTTGAAAGTCCAACTCATAATGGTCCATAAAGGTAGGATTAACTGACTTTTTTTTTGTCATGGAGGACAGGTTGTAGGATAAAGACAACAAGACCATTACTACCCTTTCATCTTAAGCAGCATGGCTGATGGGCTCATCTCACAGAATTGTATAGTTGCTAGGGGTCTCTAAGATCATCTGGTCCAGGTTCTCACCCCATGCAAGAAATCCACCTCTACAGCATCCCTGCTAAGTGAACATCTAATCTCTGCTTGAAAAGCTGTGGTGAATGAGATTCCACTACTTTCTGAGACAGCAATGTCAAATATTTGTACCAGTCTAAATCCTTTTCCATGGAAGATCTGAACCAATTGGGCTACAAATTTGCCCAATCGCATGCAATGCCATGCACAGCAAGAGAATGCTAAGCATATTTCAAGTCCTGTTGAGTTCAAAGGGACTTCCTCGCATAGTCAATGTTTACTCTCCTGTCATGCCATGTCCTGTCATGTACTCATTTTCCAATTTGTTCCTCTATAATTTTGCCTTCATACCTCCCTTCTCTGTCCCTCATCACCATGCATCTTTTTGTTTCTTTTAAAACATCCTTCTCCTAATAGAATCAATTTTTTCCAATCCCCAGGAGCAGAGTTTCATTTCAGAATGATGACATGGGAAATAGAGAAAGGTATCCTCCTGTGGGAGGCCACTAATTTAATTAAATGCAGTGGCTCACTCCAGTAAATAGCAAGAGGAGGGGAGAGAGGCAGTGAAGGAGGCTGGTGTATATGGACTTTTGCATGTGATTTTTATCCATCCATCTATCTATATTCCCTCTGCTCTGCTTCGTTGGGGTGCTTTAGAGTGCCTGCACTGAAGTGTAAATATAGACATAGTGGTAAAAGTAATAATGAAAAGGGCAAACAAACATTCCTTTCAGAAGTGCTTGTTTCTTTGTTCTCTCCTGTTATGAGACAGGGTAAACTAGGTTTCTAGAGAGTCCCATTGAAGAACGAATTGGAAAGTAATGTAGCATAGTGGTTAATAGAACTATCTGCATTCCAGGATGTCCCTCTTCAAGCATCACCTTTGGTGTGAATTCACAATGCGCTGCTACTGATAGAAAATTATAGTTCCACTCCAAGAAAACCCCCCCCCCCCAACAAATGCACTGCAGTCTGTAATATGGAGATGACCAGGGCTGGTCATACTATTAGGCAGAGTGAGGCAGCAGATGCTGCAGGGTGGGCAGCAATGGGGAGGCATCTGAGCAAATGTCACATGGCCTGCCTTAGTCTGGACAGCATCTCTGGGGTGTAACGGAGGACACTGCCCACTTTACGGTGTTGAAGTAAGATGCACCTGCCAATCTGGTTGGGGTTTGCACATGGAATAGGGAGAGAGGGAACATCTTGGCTTTTCCTTTGGGCAGCAAAATGGATTGGGCCGGTCCTGGAGATGACAAGGGCACAGACCCACAGCTCTGTACCCCGGAGTCGTGTAATATTATCTGCCGGTGCTGAAGAGGAAAGGGCACAAGGCAAAGAGGCATGTAAAAAGAGTTGCCACAGCATCATTTTGTTTGGAAAGTTTGTAGAAAGTTTGGGAGAGACAAAGCCCTACTTCAGGAGCAAGCTGTAAATTTCCAGCTGAGACACTGCTGCATGCATTGTACAGCATACTGGAGTAGGGTAAGGTTTTGTAAAACAAAATCTGTTATTGAAGTGTCAGTGGTAAGCATTAAATATTGATATGCATGCAGACTATCTGGATGCTAATACTTCCTTGTTAAATGTTCCATGCAACAGTACTTGTGTCCTGAGCTATTTCCAGGAGCAAGGACGTGCCTTATCATGAAGATTTATCCTAGGGTGGGAGCCTAAGCATAAAAAGGTAAACGACCCCTCACAGTTAAGTCGAGTTGCGAACGACTCTGGGGCACAAAGTCCTGAGGCTTATTTTAAGCCAAAGGCAAGATTTTGCAAGACACACTTGGATGTGATTTCTGTCATCAACCCAAACATTGGTCTTGAGGAACAGGGGAAATATTTTCACCTAGTCATCATTTGCCAGACCTGCAAGTAAGTCAAGAATTGTATTTGTGTACTGCAATTATCTCACACTCATGGAACAACCAGCAACGCTATAATGACAATTTTAAACAAAAAGATTCACAATTCAGTTAGCCAAACTAGAAAAAAAATCACCCACAAAACTTAGCAGCAACAAATATATATATAAAGGTGTAAAGGTAAAGGTAAAGGGACCCCTGACCATTAGGTCCAGTCGTGACCGACTCTGGGGTTGCGCGCTCATCTCGCATTATTGGCCGAGGGAGCCGGCATATAGCTTCCAGGTCATGTGGCCAGCGTGACAAAGCCGCTTCTGGCAAACCAGAGCAGCACATGGAAACGCCGTTTACCTTCCTGCTGTAGCGGTTCCTATTTATCTACTTGCATTTTGACGTGCTTTCAAACTGCTAGGTTGGCAGGAGCTGGGGCCAAGCAACGGGAGCTCACCCCGTCACAGGGATTCGAACCGCCGACCTTCTGATCAGCAAGCCCTAGGCTCAGTGGTTTAACCACAGCGCCACCTGGGTCCCTTACATATAAAGGTGTAGTAAGTGCAAAAAGGAAGTTGAAACACTCAGCTGGAAAGGAAGTGCTATCTGAAGACTAGAGTCTAGAGATTCATAGTGTTCAATATCACTCATTTGTTTTCATAAGACTTTCCAAACTTCAGATTGCAGTTGGCATTCATTTTCAGTAATGCTTTCTTCCTTCATTCTGCCATGGGGAAGTTACTATGGATGTTTTCTCAAGGATTTAGGTTGCTATGGTCTACCTGTAATCCTACTGTACCCGTGTAGTTGGTGATGGGGTAGATAGTGACGTCTACATAAGGTACATCAAGGTTGTGAGAGAGCAATGAGGACACAGATTTCAGAGGCACCACACAATATGAAATCATTGCATGGCCTGAATTTCCATAGGGTTTGCCACAACTGAGGGACATATAGTGCATACTGGATTTGCCTAAAAAGTTTTTCTGCCATTTCCTCCAGGAGACTGAGTAGCCGCTTAGATCCAAGGCAGGGTGGCAGCTGCAATTTGTCCTTCCAAATTTGTTAGAGGAATTTTGGTTGGGAAGAGAGTCATAAAAAGCTTCACTGAACATTGAAAATTATAAAGTCAGCAGATGAAAAACAAAAGGACTTTTTTTTCATAAAAGACCAGACTCTGTCAGTCAGCTTAATATTTTATTGTCCAGGGAAATGCTTTCACTTAGCAGTTTAAGAGCACATTATACCTTTCCCATACAAAGTGCGACTTTTACATCTTGGGTCATTACAAAATGCTGACATTAAAACCAGAGCAGCTTGAAGAGGTTGCTAAATTTATTCATGTGCCAAACACAGAAAAAGATCTTTTTCACTTGGATTCCTCCTCACACCCCATGGTCACATCTCTATCTGTATTCAGGCTTGTATAATAAAGAACCCCTAAATAGCATAGCTGCCAAGTTTTCCCTTTTCTCATGAGGAAGCCTATTCAGCATAAGGGAATTTCCCTTAAAAAAGGGGATAACTTGGCAGCTATGCTAAGTAGTTAAGACTTGTTTCCAATGTATGCCTACATTTATTTGTTTAGAATATTTATATCCTGCTTTGTGGACTTATGAGGCTCTCAAAGCAGCTTTCAAAAGATTCTCATAATAATAATAATAATAATAATAATAATAATAATAATAATAATATCATTTAAGACTTGAATCAGGAACAGAAATAACATGGTGTTCCTATGGTGGCAGACTTGGAAAAGGGTATATGAAAGATTGAGAAAATGGTATGTTTAAAACTGACATAAGATATAGTCCATCTTGCAGCAGCTGAGAACAGCCTGAGTTCCACCTTGGAAACCCAACATTCCCTGACCAGGCAAAGGCTTAAAGGTAAAGGTACCCCTGACCATTAGGTCCAGTCGCGGACGGCTCTGGGGTTGCGGTGCTCATCTCACTCTATAGGCCGAGGGAGCCAGCATTTGTCCACAGACAGCTTCCGGGTCATGTGGCCAGCAGGACTAAGCCGCTTCTGGGGAACCAGAGCAGCGCACGGAAACGTCATTTACCTTCCCGCCATAGCGGTACCTATTTATCTACTTGCACTTTGATGTGCTTTCGAACTGCTAGGTGGGCAGGAGCTGGGACAGAACAACGGGAGCTCACCCCATCGCGGGGATTCGAACTGCCGAACTTCTGATCGGCAAGGCTTAGGCTCTGTGGTTTAGACCACAGTGCCACCCACGTCCCTTCAAGCAAAGGCTTACCGGTAGATGGGATGCAACTTGGAAGCATCACTTATACCGATCCAAATCTTTCAAGGAAGAGCAAAGCATATATTATTTAAATAAAGACAACCTATGGGTTCCATAAGCATGTTTAAAGTCTGCAATTGTGGGGATATTGCTTGCTACAACTCTGAAGTGAGACAGAACAAAATCAAATGGGCAATGGGCCAAGTTGGAGCTGCTATGTAAGAATGCCCATAGAATGGGCATATTTTACTTGTCTGTACCCACACAGTGTAGCAGTTCTAAAGATGAGCATACTGCCTTTCTTTTTGTGAGCATCTTATCTAGGTTAGCAGTAAGGAGGAGAACTTAATGAGATCTTTCAATACTTTCCCCCCCTTATGCAGTTCTGGGAATCTTACCTGCAAGGAGGGGGGGGGAACCTACACCCATCTCCCGCTAATGAAATGATTTTCTTTAGTAAAATGAAGAGAGTTGCACAAGGAGCTAGGAATGATTGTAGGCATTAAATGTTGAATCAGGCAGTCCTTGACCTTGGGTCATCTCTGAAGACTGGAGCATTATAGGTGTATTACAATTCTGTGGATTTAAGTGCAAAGGAATTAGATGGCATCAACTTTATGAAGCAAGTAGTTCAAGTGGACAATAGAAAAAAATCAGTGCATTCTCTAAAGCCACCACTTCTGAAATTTCACTGGTTAATTGGAAAATATCCTTTTTATTGATTCATTGTAGAAATAAAATCCTGTCTTTAGAATATTTGTGGGAGCACACTCCTTATATTCACAAGCTGGAGCAATCAGATCGTTTGTGTGCTTTATGACTTGGAAGAGTTGAGGAAATTTCTGGAGGTGCCAGATTGCTGACTCATCCTCACATTCTGAACTTGACCTGACCAGTTCTTCCAGTTCTTGAACAGTCAGTACCTGTTGACCCTCAGTTAGCTCTTCCACATCTTCCTGGATGAGGTAAACAAAGTCATCACCACCTTCTCGACTGGGCTCCTCTGATCACCTCCTCCAACTGCCTCTTCTGCAGCCAAACACTCTGAGATTGCTGCCTGCATTTTTCTGCTCTCCTGCTCTCCTGCCCCCATTCCCCACACACATGCAATTTTCTTATTCCCACCTCACACTGCACACCAATTTTGTGCCATTTAATAAATGATTATTTTTTCAATAACATATGTAAAGCTGCGGTCACGTATGCTAAATAAGTGTAAGATGTGAATTTGAATCATAGGAGAGTTGGAAGGGACCACGAGTATCATCTAGTCTAGCCCCCTGCAATGCAGGAATCTTTTGCCCAATGTGTAGGCTTGAACCCATGACCCTGAGATTAAACATCTCATGCTCTACCAACTGAACCCCAGGGCTACCTGTATATTAGTTGGGAGGAATACGGGGCAGGCCCAAGCCTCTCACTTCCAGAGAAGAGAAGAATAGTGCTACTCTCCCTGCCCTGTCTTTTATTTCTTTTCTTTCTGCTGGTGAGAGGGTGAACAAAGTTCTTGACTCCAATGTCTCAGAAAGGAGGTGGCTGTGCTGTGCGCCAGGTGGGGAATACAACCGCACTTCCAATGCACAAGTGGGAGAATGGAGACCATCCTTTGACTTTGAGAAGAACATATTTTGCTGGCTCACCTGAAGGGCAAATCCTGATGTTCAAATCATTTTTTCAGTGATACCAACAGAGAAGCATGGAGAGCTTCTTCAGTGGCTTCTGACAGTGTCGGCTCCCGGTATTGGAGGGCACTTGGGCACTGGGCCCTCTCCCCTCAGTGGGTCTATCTCTACTTTATTAGTCTCTTTCTGAGGAAAAATCTTTTGTGCCATGACCTGGCTATAGAAGATGCTTGGAGTTGCCTTGATGAAGGAATGAATTACCTGGCACAGGAAGCCTTGTTGTAGCAATTTAATGAGACAGAAAACTGGCAAAGTGGAATCTTGGTTCATTATCTCTTAAAATTTAGAAGAGTCAAACAATTCAACATTCAGATTGATGTCTGTAGCTCATTCTTTCAATTAACTACTAATAAATTTGAGTAAAACCTCTGTCATATCTGACCTTCATGAAAGGCATCAAGATCTATGTGGCAAGTAATTTTTGTTCACTGCCATTCTTGAACATTAGAATTGTATTATTTCAAGTTATGCTAAATTCTGTCAGGTTGAAAGTGAAACCATATTACTATTTCAATTAACAACATGGCTTTAGTTTTGTTTTGTTTTTTAGGTGAGTATATTAAAGGTTGAACAAATTGGCAGATGAAAGCTGCAATCCAATAGTGCACTAAATGGCATTTACTTCTGAGTAGGCATGCAGAATATTACACTCATAAGGCTGCAGTCCTGTGCATGCTTACTTGAAACTCAGTGAACACAGTGAGATTTCTGAGTAAGCAGGTATGAATATGTACTTTATAAGGATGAATCTAGTATGTGCAGCAAGCAACCAATAAGAGTTTGGTCTACCTTCTCCTCCAAGAAAAAGAAATACATTGCAAAACTAGGATAGGCAATCTTTATTTCAGAACCACTCTGGTCCCTTTTTAGACTCATAACCCAGACAAAGTCCCATTGATTTCAGCAGGTGATATTAGATATGTGCTTAATTTTCCTAGCCAAATCAATGGGACCTTTTGTTGTGACTCAATACACAACACCTTTAGGAGTTGAGAGAGGCATAGATCATCTGGCTTGGTTCCTTGTAGACACAATTTACTGCTCAAAGCATTGTCTACAAATCATTTCACAAACTTCTCATAGATAAATGTAACTTTCCTAACCTAATGCTACAATTCTAATATCTATTCAAAAATTGTTTTCTTGTGTTAGATGTCAAACTGTCTGCCTCTTGTTCCATTGCTGGTTATCTTGGGTACTATATTTACACATCTCCTTGGTGAAACCACTTTTTGTGAGACCTTCATTTAATTTTTGCCATAGTCATTTCCCAATTCTTGTCCTATTTATTTTGCCACCCTTTCCTCTTTCCTTCACTTGCAGAGCAAGAAATGTTCCATTGTGCAGCCTTTCATTATTATTTTTTTGTGTGTAGCTTTTTCTCCAGGAAGTTAGTCTTATGCCTTTCATGTCTCACACAAGTCATAACTCTTTTATATTACCACTGTTTCTTTTGGACACAAACATAGTTCATAATTTATGTGCTTCCTGACTTAAGTTTATGTATTAAATTTGACAGAATATACCAGGCTCTGTTTCTTCAGTTAACCTTCAAAGCTAAAATAACACATTGTACAGTACTTTCCTCTCTCCCATCAGAATTCTATGTTAGTCTGATTTAAGACATGTTTTCTAATCCAGTGAATGATTAGCACATGAAGAACTGATTCCGCACATCAGTTTCATTTGTTGGATAGGGGTGTCTGTCATCCCTTGCTGTGCTGGAGTTTCATTGCCCATCAGCCACAATATAACAAGACAGGGAGCTCTGATCAGGTTGCCACCACAAGGGACATTTTCCTCACTATGAACAATATCACAGCCATTCATGTACTCCCCAAACACTGATGGGGTGCTTTGCAGGGGCACAAAGATTGACCCCCTTCCCATTTTTACTCAGCTCTAAAATCAGGGCCGGCCCTACGGCCAGGCTGGGTGGCGCAGGGTGCCAGGGCGTTGGGCCGCCAGGGGGCACCGCGTGCTGTGCTGAGAAATGGGGTGGGGACGCCGCCGGAGGGATCGTCGCTCCAGGGCGCCAGATATGCTTAAGACGGCCCTGTCTAAAATAATACTTATACCTTGTATTAAAGGTGAAGTGAGGACAGAGTGATTTAAGTAGACATACCTGGTGCTCCTTGCTGAAATAAAATGCTCTTGACAGATTGATCCTGCCTCTCCCCTGCATTGAATTACCATGACAAATTCCTTGATGAGGTGCACTTAGGGTGCTATTTTGGTACAATATACCTGGCACTTAGCATATGAAACTTCCTATGCTAAATTAAGTTTATGCATCTCCCTTTTCTTCGTCATATTTCAGTGAAGACCAACACTTGGAGATAGCCAGAGCTCAGGGAGGGAGACATGCGTTTCGCATGCAGAAAGTCACAGGTTCAGTCGGAAAGGATACCTGGCGGCGAGGTTAGAAAGCTTCTGCATAAGTTCTGCAGAGTAGCCAATGCTGAATGTTGGGCTGCCTTGCCAAATGGCAAGGTGGTTCTTTTGAAATGAGATTCAGAAGTAATATGAAACACAAGTGAGTGAGAAGATTAAATATTTTATTCTAAACAGCAAGCAATATATACATACCAAGCAAGCACTTCAGTCTGCCACTTGGAAGCCCTCAAGAAGCAGCGAAGTGACTCCCCAGGCAGCCTCAGTTTGCATGGCCCCGTGGCCAGATCAGTCCGTGCACGATCTTCTCAAAAACTCTGCCCAAATCCATCTGATTTATAGATAGCTAGCCTGTGTGGCCTGCCTGACTGGCTACATGCAGGTCATTCATTAGCCACCCCTTCCCAATGCCTCACTTTCTCAAAACAATGCCCAACATCAAATAAGGTACCTAGCACTATCACTTCCTTCCAACTGATTAAGGCGTTAAAGGCTGTTCTTCATGCCATCAAAGAACTTAAGGAACAGAGTCAGGAAGGGTAACCATGTCAGATCACTAAGTCCTTGAAATACAATTTATCTTCCAGATAGATTGCCCATACATGGATCAAAATTAGGTTCTTCATAGCTTATTGGGAGAAATGGCAGTTCGGTGGTTTGAGGACAAAATTGCAAGGAAAAGGTTTCAGTTCAATCTGAAAGACTCCCCTGTAGATAATATTGAACTAAATAGGCTAATGAGCTGGCTCAGTAGTGGTGGATTTTTTTTCCCAGCCAGAGCATGCTGGAGTGCAGTTCCAGCACTTCTCAGGTGGGCACTATTGTGGGCTAGCAGTCCCCTTGCCCGCTTCTTGCCTTTATGTACTTCTGAGAAACCCAATGTTCTGAGAACATTTCAAGTCAAAACAGAAGCTGGCCAGTGTATGCGAATCTATACTTTTTAAGATCTATGACTCCACCTACCTCCTAGCCACTCCTAGCTGCAACCTGCATTTCTTTGTCCACTCTTGTGTTGTGCTTAGTTCAATTTTTCTGAGTGTATCTGCCTTGCTCCACTTGTTGGGGTTCATAGCAGTTGTTGCTATGAGGGGCTGCCATGACAGAAGGAAATAATATTGATTGTCTGCTTTCAATGGATTCCTCTGACAACCTTTGCCGTAACACATCAGTTAGTTTTTAATATCATTTTTAACAAGGCTTTGTACAGTGTGCATAAGTATTTGGGGGCCATATGGACCTTTGCTGCCTTGCGACTATCTGAGTTTTCATTAGAGGCAATATTTTTTGCCAATGTCCCATCTTAACTTATTATGTAGCACTTCTGTGACCATTAAACAGATTGAGAATCCTATTCAACAGATGGCTGCTTTTTGGTTCAGAATGAAATGAACAGGCTTCTATCCTATATACCTCTTTGTTATATTTTAAAAAATTTGCTTTTGGGCAATGGGTCTGTGGATAGCAATATAGAACTTAGATCTGAATTAACCAGTTGTCCCAGAATGACCTTAGAAATGGCATATTGTTTCTTTTCATCCCATGCCATTAACTAGAGATAATGGTTTTCATTTTGAGTTATGCAACTACTTTTGAGAGAGCTGACCAATTTTACACAGGATATGGGAATGCTGGCTCATTGTTTCCATCCATCCGTGTGTGTGTGTGTGTGTGTGTGTGTGTGTGTGTGTGTGTGTGTGTGTGTTTGTTTTCATAAAATTGGTCTATTATGTGCAGTCCCCCCCAATCAAGATACAAACTGCTGCAGGTGTACCAAGACTTCAGACCCTGCATTCTAACTGCATTAGCTCACAGGTTTCAAATGTCGCTCCTGAAAGACAGGGCACTCTCTGATCAACATTCATTCAATAAGAAGTTGCTGAATGTAGAAGGGGAAAGAGACAACTCCCTTGTGCACACAGGCATACTAGGCAGATCAGGCACACCCATCTTGAGAGGTAATATTAACAAGGGCTCACACCAACATTAGGTCATTCAGCCCTCCCCTCAAGGAAAGACTGTGGTGGAATCTATAGACATGCTGAAAATGTTGTGAAAATGCTTTTAAAAAAAATCATTTTGAGAAATGCATTGAATTTGCTATAGCTCATGTAGTGTCACAATTGTATAATGCACTTTACAACACATTCAAAATGTTTTACTTGCAGCTGTATAGCTGAGTCCTTGGGCTAGCTGAAGGGGCAAATGTTGTCTATTCCTTGTAACTGTTGATCTAAAATAATTTTTGTTTAGGGAATAGTGTCACACGATGGCTAGATGCAACACAGGACTATGCAGGTTTATGCAGTCCAACTGATGCTCTCTGTGAGCAGGCACTGTTCACTTGTTTTAAGGACTGAGATTTGAGGCGTGGTTGATGAGTTAAGAACTCCATCTTTAGAATCTGCAATATTCATGGCTTAGTAAATAATTAGCAAACCATTAACAGTATTTTCTGAGGTGCTGCTAGGCACTTCAAGACATGAGAAACTTGATGGATCTCAGACTTCTGGAGTTAGCTCAAAAGAAAGAAAGAAAGAAAGAAAGAAAGAAAGAAAGATCCTGCTATGGATCTTGGAGAATTCAGAGACGCTTCAAAAGTGTAACTGTATTGTTTTGCTTCTTGTAAAAATGCATTTCACACAAATACTGCAGTTGGTTTATTTGGTAATGATGGTCCACCTTTGAGTGCTGAAGCAAATCTCTTTCTACTGCAGTAGCACATTTCTTTTTTTACTATTCACATTATTATTAGCTGGGGAAGGTCCATAGCTCAATGGCAGAGCACATAATTTGCATGCAGAAAGTATGTGTCATCTTTAGTTAAAATGTCCAGGTAACAGATGGTGGAGAAGAATTCTTCCTGAGACCCTGGAGAGTCATTGCCTGCCATTAGAGTGGACAATACTGGCTTAAACAGACAAATATTTATTGGGCGAAAGGGTCCAGCTTACTGATAGATACCCCAGATTAAATCTTTCCCATATCTAAGGTAGGAGAGTAAAAGATTCATGTTTGAAATACTAAAGATCCAGAGAGTTGTTGCCAGTCAGTGAAGATAATAGCATGGACACATGAAGTTGCATTGCTGGTGGTAGTTACTGAGAGCGGGAGCAGCAAGGCAGCAGGAAGCTTGCAGTGGTACCAACCTTGAGACCAAGATAGGTTTGAAGTTATACAATTTGATGAGTCTAGGAGGGAGGCTTAAAAGAACAAAAGGCTACTCATGAGTAGGAATTCTACAGCCTGGTGAGTTTTTTGGGGGGTGTAGACTTTGTTCATTTTTGCTCCAAAGGCCTTTTGGCTTTCTGTAATTTGGGTGCATTGTATTTCTTTCTTTGCAACAACTGCATGTCTTATATTCCACATTTCCATTTTAGTAAACTAATTTCTTGTGTCATAAAACTGTGTGGTCTGAGTATAATGTAAACACCCTCAAGCCTATCAGTTTAACTTTGCACTACCTAAGGAGGCTTCAGAGCGACTCAGAGCGCAGGTGGCGCTGTGGTTTAAACCACAGAGCCTAGGGCTTGCGGATCAGAAGGTCGGCGGTTCGAATCCCCGTGACAGGGTGAGCTCCCGTTGTTCAGTCCCTGCTCCTGCCAACCTATCAGTTCAAAAGCATGTCAAAGTGCAAGTAGATAAATAGGTACCGCTCCAGCGGGAAGGTAAACGGCCTTTCAGTGTGCTGCTCTGGTTCACCAGAAGCAGCTTAGTCATGCTGGCCACATGACCTGGAAGCTGTACGCTGGCTCCCTCGGCCAATAACGCGAGATGAGCGCCGCAACCCCAGAGTCAGGCACAACTGGACCTAATGGTCAGGGGTTCCCTTTTACCTAAGGAGGCTTCAGAGCAACTCAGGGGAACTTTTGAAGGCGGTGGAAGGTGGAAAATAATCAGTCCCTTATCTGATGGCAAGAAGTACCTCAAAGAAGGGCAGGGTGAGCTGAGGAGAGGCGTTAACTCTGTTGTGGGCAGGGCTTTCTTCCCCAGATAACATGGGAGGGTGGTTGGGCATGCCTATCACAGAGGAGCTGATAATGGAGCATATTTTCATAGAAGAGACTTTTTGAAACAAATGTCACATCTCCTTGCTTCTTTTTGGAAACTGACATGCTGTCATAGGAGGCATATGCTTTACCTCAGACCATAAACATTTGACTCGGTCCTCACACATCACATTTCTCTCAGGTCCAGAAACGTTGAACGCTTTGGTGCAGGCTGTGATGCCAAAGACAGAAAAGCAGAAATTATAGAAAAGAATCAAAGGCAAAGGGAAAAGAAGCTCATTATTCTAATGAGTTGCAACAAATACCCTTAGAAAAGACATGCCTATTGACTCAGGCACCTAAAAGTGAACTTAGTAATTATGGGTAGTAGAATATTGAGCTGAATCTCCAGTCTGATGTTTACAAATTGCTCCTTTATACTTACAAATTGGTCTTTGCATAGTTGAGAGAAATGTGCCTGAATAGCCCCTGACACTGTGAAGGAAGGAGGACTGGATTAAGTGGCAACTCAGTGTTACGAAATTGAATAATCCTAGTGTTGGGATTTCGCTTCCTACAGAGAATTAATTTGGCACATCGCCAGTTTATTCATAAGTCACTCTTAATGCAACTGAATGTATACTGTTAGTCTTCAAGGCTGTCACTGAGAACAATCTGATTGTCTGTGTCTCTTCCCCCCTCTCTTTGGTTTCTGTACACAGCAACATACAGACCAAGAAAGCAAAGAGAATTCCATCTCTGCAAAAATGGACAAAGAATGTTGTTGAGGCAAGAAAATACTCACTTCTTTTTAATAATAATAAAAAAAGAAGGACTGGAATTTGCTAACTGTGGACCATTGAAACAGAATTGAATTTCTGACTGTCACTGTAGGGAAGAGGAAATGAATTATCCTGAAATACTTGAAACCTACTAAGAGACACAGTGGGAAAGTGATTGCCTTCGATGCTAATGTCAACCTGCTGTTCAGCGGAAGCAGCTGGCATAGCCCAAGGCTTCCGAAGAAGCAAATATCTCTCCCTTTCCCTTTCAATGAGTGAATATTCTCCCTTGTTTCTGGTTACTATTGTCCTACTTCTGAGGCTATCCAAGGGATGGGGACTGATTAACACATTAATCACAGTCTTCAGAGGGAACACCCTCCAGAACTTGCACAGAAGGAGTAACCTTTAAAAGCGCCTCCCTTTTCTACCTGTCTAAACACGTGGATGATTTGCAATCCACTTCCACATAGCCCAGGAAGCCATGTGTTGGGAAGCTAATATCCTGCCAAGTAAGCAGGGATGGCAATGAACCTGACATTTTGAACTGTCTGATGCTTATGCTATCTGTTTAATCACTGATCATTTGTTAGTGTCATCTAGTTTGTTTAGCTGTAGCACATTATGGCTTAGCTACCCTTAAACTATGAATCCCTTGAATGACTGAGCAACATAATGCCATAAGAATAGCCCTCTTGGATCAGGTCAAATGTCTATCTAGACTCCCCCCCCCAGTGACCATCCAGATGCCTCTGGGATGTGCACAAGTAGGGCATGACCTAAACTCTCCTGGTATTCAGAAGTGTGCTGCCTTGGAACCTGAACCACTGGTATCATGTGTGAATCTATTCTCCATGGATTTGTCTGATCTAAACTAGGGACCATCACCACCACAGCAACGTCTATCATGGCAGTAAGGTAAAGGTAAAGGGACCCCTGACCATTAGGTCCAGTCGTGACCGAGTCTGGGGTTGCACGCTCATCTCGCATTATTGGCCGAGGGAGACGGCGTATAGCTTCCAGGTCATGTGGCCAGCATGACAAAGCCGCTTCTGGCGAACCAGAGCAGCGCACGGAAATGCCGTTTACCTTCCCGCTGTATCTACTTGCACTTTGATGTGCTTTCGAACTGCTAGGTTGGCAAGAGCTGGAACCGAGCAATGGGAGCTCACCCCGTCGTGGGGATTCGAACCGCCGACCTTCTGATCAGCAAGCCCTAGGCTCTGTGGTTTAACCCACAGTAAACTCTATCAATAAATAACATGTTGAATGAAAAAGCCCATTTGACAGGTAGATTTCAAATGAAATGTGGTGATAGCAAAAGCTGCACTACCAGTTTATGGGACTGGGACTGCTTTGGTGTTGCTGGTGGATGACCTTCAGCAGAAAAATGACAGTGGACCTCTCAGCAGCTTTCAATGCCATTGACCATGGCATTTTTCTAGACTGTGTTGCCAGAGTAGGGCTAGATGCAAGATTTGATCCTTTCTGGAAGGGTAAATCCAGAACATGATGCTTGGCATTATTGGCCTTTGAGGTATCTCAGGGTTCCAATGTCATGCTTTTTAACATCTGCTTGAAACCACTGGGATAGGTCATCTGGGTATTAAGAAGAGCTTTTCTGGATGAGACCAAAGGCCTATCTGGTCCACCATCTTATTTCCCAAAGGGGCCAACCACATGACTATGGAAAGTCTACAGGTAGATTATGGGGAAATAGCCTTTCCTACTATTGTTTCCTAGTTACCGGTACTTAGATTTTGGACTGACGTATTACAATTGTGCAACTGACACATAGATCTACTTCTCATTTCCTCATACTGACCCCTGTCCTTGATTCCATTATGATTCTACTCTGTTTCTTTCCACTCCCTCATTCTGTGCCTATTCATTCAGCAACAGACTTGTGTTTGATTCACTTTGAGCTCAAGAGTAGGTGGCACTCAAGTTTATTCAAAGATTAACTTTCAAAAGTTGAAGCTGAGCTACATATTTTGAAGTAATATTCAGAGGGGATAAGGCACTGACGTATAGGAAATTTCTCAGTGATCATAAAAATTATTCCAATGGGAAATTAAGCTTTGCATTAATCTGAACTTCAACTGATCGTTGGAGATAATCATGTATCATTTCATAGGTGGATGCTGCTCTATGAAGTTTAATTAAGCAGCACTTATAATATTACTGTTGCCATGGTTAATTGAGTAAAGGTGTGTGCTATTTTTATGGCATATTTGCCTGAGATTCTTAGAAGCTTCAGAGCACCATCCATGCTGAGTTACTGTTTAAGGGTTGGGGGTATTAATCAACTTGATCATAATCCAAATAGTCTCAAAAACTTCATAAAAGCAGCTGAAGTGAACTCTTCATATGAATTTAGTGCCAGTTGCTGGTGTATGCTGATCAGATAAAAATGACACTTTAAAGAAAACAGTATTTTAATAGGGATGGGTTGTTGTCAGTGGAGATCATTTCATGCAATAGTTCAGCCTTGTCCAACCTGGTGTCATCCAGATGTTGTTGGGTTACATCTGATTATTGGGCATGGTGGTTGGGCTGATAAAAGCTGTAGTCCAAAATACAATGCAAAGCTGCAATATTCTACTTGGGCGTGAACAAATCTTTCCATTCCTAGTCTGTGTCACTTTTGTGTGTTTTTACCCATAATCCAATTTGGTTTCATTAATCTGTACTTAAGTATCAAAATTTATTTTAATATTCTCACTCAAAAATACATATCTGAATCTATGTTTTGATGTATCTAAACTGATTAAAGTTACATTGCAGTATTTTGAAGTGGTGGATAGTTAAGTTCCAACCCACAAACTAATCTTGAGATGTGAGGATCAGGATATTTCATATAGGGCTTTATAAAGATCAAATTTCTCAAGCACCCCTAGTTTAGCTTATTGTTGAGTAGCAGTTCAGTTTTATACTGCTAAAATACGGGAGTTCTCATCAATATTGGCATTCAACCGGCTCATGAATGCTTTTTTAAACAAGCACTTCACTGATCTTCTGGCTTGAATCTTCTGCTCTAACTGTTGTTTTGACCACTGCACCATTTTTAATAGAGTTTTTAATTCTATATTTTAATTATGGATATTTTAATGTAGCTGCTTTACTATGTGTATTAATTACTGGCAGCTGTTATTTTTAGAATTGGTTTTATTTTTGTTCTTTTGCTCTTGGTTTTTATATGGTGGTGCTGGTGTTGCTGCTGTTGGCATTCATCTGTCTTGAGAGACGATGGAGCGCATCTCTGGGGATGAAATCAAATCACTGTGTGACCTCCTATAGAGGTGCAGGGCTGCCCATTTCATCTTCAAATGAAAGGCAGTATATAAATCCTTTGAACAACTACAACTACAACTACAACAACAACTGTTTGTTGGCTGGATAAGTCCCATAGATTAGACAAAATCTTAACATAGTTCCACAGCTATTTATACTACTTAGGAGAAGCGGACACGGAGCATTGGATTCAAACTTCAAGAAAGAAGATTCCACCTAAACATTAGGAAGAACTTCCTGACAGTAAGAGCTGCTCGGCAGTGGAATTTGCTACCAAGGAGTGTGGTGGAGTCTCCTTCTTTGGAGGTCTTTAAGCAGAGGCTTGACAGGCATATGTCAAGAATGCTTTGATGGTGTTTCCTGCTCGGCAGGGGGTTGGACTGGATGGCCCTCGTGGTCTCTTCCAAATCTATGATTCTATGATTCTAGGAGTTCTGTTTGAGGATGTTTGAAGGCAGTACCTGGTATGAGAATTTCCCACATGATATGAAGTGCCTAACCATATTCTGATAATTTTAATGGGTCTTTTTAGCTGAAGGATGCACATTGTTTCTGATCCAAAGGTCTATAAGAGGAGTTGCATACAGCGTATTATTCTGTTCTCTGCACTAAATCAATGATCAGTAGTAAGTGAAAAGAAGGTGTTCACTTCCTCCAACACAGAGAAGGTCCTAGGATAGAGGGGACACTTTCTAAGTACATCTAAAGCCACACAACCTGCTGCCCCATTTGTGGATCTTGAGATAGGATCAAAGCTAACCACTCAGTTGGCAAAGCTAAATGCAGAGTTTCCTTTCCACATCCACCCTGAAGCCTCTTGTGATTGCAGAAAAGATGATTAATTGTGCATGGGGATAAGTTTCAGCATGTGACTTGCCTTGGTGAATTCTAGTAGCTATATAATAATTTGGAATTAAAAATAGTACAAATGATAGCAGCTGAAGACATCTGACATGATGATTCAGCCACTAACTGCGGGTGATTAATCTAATCTAAATTCACTTTTGGATTCCCTCAGAAAAGATATTTATCTTTCATCTGTTTCAGGTAATTATTCACTTTCACATTACCAGATGCTAACGTTAAATAAATGCCTTTGCCATTTTATCACGGACCCCCCAAACATAATGCCTTTCTCAGCTCAGGTATTTCATGACAACTGTGTTCTCATTTCCCATTAGTCATTTGTTCAAACAATAGATATTTATTTTTAATTTATCCTCAAATGTCACTTTCTCCAACTCCCTAATTATTGTTTGAGTAAGAGATGGGGAAATCACTGCAAATGTTTCTTTTTGATTGTTAAGTAAAATATTATGAGTGAAGCTAATCAGAATGCTAATATTAGAGATTGCTGTCTGAAAGCCTTTTTACAGATGTAAAATTTTGTCTCTAGAACTCCCACATGACATTATTAAAGATTTTTTGGATTTTTGCTGTACTTTTTCATAACTTACCCAAAAAAAGTATATAATCTTATATAAGAAGCATATACATCAGATTTGTTGTTAAAACTGGTTGACTTAAGCATTTATTAAGCTAATATTTTGCTCGTGCCTTGGGAAAAAACACTTTCTTTTAAAAATATGTTCTAATTATATACTTATATTTCCCTGTGGGATAGAATATGGGTGATATTCATCTAATATCTACTCAGAGTAGATCCATTAATATTAATGAACATGGCTAAGTTAAAATCATTAATTTCAATGGGTCAACTATGAATGAAAGTTAGTTGTATATGCAATTTTCTTAAAAAAAAAATTAATGGGTAGCATTTACACGCAAGGCTCCCTTACCGAACACAATGTGTTCACAATGCGAAATCATCTGCTAGGTGAGTGTTTGCATAAAAAGTCCACAGTTTCCATTGATTCCTTTTTTTTTATAATAATTTTTTATTAATTTTCAAACAAAACTAAACAAACTACAAAACTACACATACAATACAACACTGTCCCTTCGTTTTCCCTCCACCCACTGGTCCACCTCTGCCACCAGTGAAACCCGTGCGCTTTGAGAATCAAAGGGGGTCCATTGTGAGCTGGGTTTGACCTCCCCCCTCCCTCCTCCCCCCTCTTCCCCCCCCTGCCACTGAAGGGACAGGAATGGAGGAGCTCTGAGGATTGGTTTCCCCCAGCTCTTTCATAAACATACTTAAACAAATATACACATAACAATAGTAGGGGAGAATTTTAACTCCCCAATTCTTATTATCTTAACCTTATAATTGTGACTTCCTCGATAGTCTTCCTCCTGGTTTTCCCTGAACAAAATCTAGAAGCTTATGGCGGGTTTTCTATTTCAGTTTAAAATCCTTTTCTTATAATATTAACTCAATCCTCCTCCTTTTCCGTGCTGCCCTCCCACAGGCCCCCTCCTGCCACAAGAGGAACCTGTAGGGCACAGCATTTCCAAGGTTCCATTATATCCCCTCCTCACCCCTCCGAGCACTCCCTGCCACTGAGTAGCTCAGAGTAAGGAGAGGAGAGTAGGCAGCTTTCTGCCTAAAAACCTAACTTAACTTACAAAAATTTACATTAGCTTAAATACTTTCCTAAGCCGTTCTTATGTCTCCCTCCAGAAAACCCAGCTTATTTTCTTTCATTTTTACACTCCATCTCCTCTCCCTAAGTCTTTTCCCCCAATTGGATCAGCATTTCCGTTAACAGGCCAAAATTTCGAAAACCGTCTTTCAAAAACTAAAAATAAAACTTTTAACTAAAATTTTCATCCCACACCCATTCTTTCCCATGTCCGTCTCCAGGCCCTTGTCCCCCTCTGCCCCTGTCTTTCCCATTCCTCACTGACTTCACCCCACATTCCAACCCCTCCAGGATCTTCAAATCCATTAAACCTCAAGTCCCTTTGCTTCTCATTTTCTTGCTCTGCTTGTTTTTCTTCCTTTTGAAGTCCATACTTTGCTTCATCCCAAGCATATTTTTTAAAGTCCAAGTCCTCTTTAAAATTTTCATCAAATTGTTTCTCCTGGCAACCAGTCTCAATCTCCACAGTCTCCAAATTCAAATTTTCCTCTAAGTCCTGGACTTGGACTTCAACCTCAACTGCTGGTAAATTGGGATGTTGCCGTTCCTTGTAAATGTCCTCCCATGTTTGTAGATAGTTTAGCACAGCCTCCTGGAAGGCTCGAGAGTACTTTGTTTTCATACTTTTCCTAACTGCAGACAAACAGGAGGTGGAGAACAAAGGGTGCTGGAAAATTCCTTCCTTAGACGATCGACTCCATTTTGGCTGCTCTTTTCCTTTGTCTTTTGATTCAATCACAAATCCATTCTTAGTTCCAATGTTAAATAGTTCTAACACATTTTCAGTCAATTTTTACTGATCACAACAGTGCAATAAATCCGCCCGATCTTTTGACAGTTTGACAGCTTTTGACAGCTGTCAGAACACTCTCCCCCTTTTTAATGCTGTACCTCAAGGGGTGCCGGACTCGGGAGTTGAGAGGGTTCGAAAAAGTCTTTCTTTCTCTCGGGTCCACAATTCCAACTGCTTTTCGTCGTTCGGCTTAAGATTTTTTAAAGCGCCTCCCAGTTTTCCATTAGGAAGAGACCGACTTCCGTTACTTTAAAGTCTCTCCTATTTTTCCAATTGTTAAATTTAGAGTCCGTAATCAAAATTCCACTTACTTTATGGAAACCTTTAACTTTGTTCGGAAGAATCCGCCGCTTGCCGGGTCAGGACTCAGAGCTTCACTTCTCGGAGGTAAGATTAAGCCCAAAATGGCTCCCGCGGTTCCACCCTGCCGGCTCTCGATCGCTCTACTGAGCTCTCGGGCAGCGGGGGATCCGCCAAACGGAGCAGCCGCTGGGCCCGTGAGTCACCGGGACTCTCTACCCGGTGCTTTTACGGGGAGTCCGCACGCTCTGCGGACTTCCCCCCCCTCCGCGAAGCCAGGGACTTCGGCGCGTGAAGTCCCTGCGTCCTTCTCTCCGCCGCGACAGACCGGAAGTCCAGTTTCCATTGATTCCTATGGGAATATTTCTAATTAGGGACTTGTCCAGTGTCTCTCCTCCCCTCTCTATATGGTTTCTTTCTGAAATGGCTGCAGTCAACCAACAAAGGAAAAAACTGTTTTGTCTGACCTCTCCTGCTTTCTGATTTGTCTGATCTCCCTTCCAACCAACCAGAAAACCACAAAGAAAACAAGGGAGTAAGGAAGTGGGCAAACTCTTGGTGTTTGGATATCTGAATCTATGGAGTGTATAGCGAGGTCTGGGCATAACTATGTAAGTTCAGGTAAGTGAATTTTTGTATAGCAAGCATGCAGATAGCGAGACCTGCATCTACAGAAGCACTGCGTGTTTATTATGTGCATTTATTTTACTATATATATATATATATATATATATATATATATAAGAAAAAGGGACAAGGGGGGGGAAACCCCACACCAGCTCCAATTAACAATACAAATAAGCCATCAAAGAAGGTAAGAATAATCTATCCACTCTTTTTTAAAGATATATAGTAATATAAGTCATGCATATGGCCAACTAGGTATCCAAATGAGATTGTTGATTATGTGTTCAAATGTAGAAAGAGCAGTACACTGAGTAACAAAGGCATCCCCAAACTTTGGCCTTCCAGATGTTTTGGCTTACAACTCCCATGATCCCTAGCTAACAGGACCAGTGGTTGGGGAAGATGGGAATTGTTGTCCAAAAGATATGGAGGGCCGAAGTTTGGGGATGCCTGGAGTAACAGATGGTCGATATTTAGCCTTCCAACCTTGAAGTACAAGTCTTTTTGCCACCATAAGGTCTCACAGGATATACTTTTGTTGCCCCTCTGTTTTGCTTTTGTTGTCCCCACCTCACAGGAATATAATTTAAGCGTTTGTGAACATCCACAAATATCAAGGATTTCTCAAAAATGAAGTTAATATGAAAAATAATTTCTGATCAGAAACACCACAGGTCAGGCCAACATCAATGAGACATTATTTGCATTAAATCACCAGCATCTATTCCTTCCAATAAGGGTGCTGCGGATTCCAATATAACTGTAACATCAATTTTGAGATGGGGAAACAAAACAAAAAATGTTGCAGTAGTTCCTTCCCTCACATCCATTTATAAACATATTCTACATTCTATGGTAGCATATTTGTTCCCTTTAATGAACTCTCAGGACAGCTTATGTAGATGCTGTTGATTAATGGGAGAGTTTAAAACCTTCACATTTATTGTTTCTTTGCTCTGGACACCTCATTATGGTAACTGTACATCTGCAATGACTCGTGATCACCGATGATAGATGAGCACTTACGTTTGGGAAGCATAATAAAAAAGGGGGTGTTGACAACATTTTAAAGATGCGAGGCATGTTTTCTGCCTACAATGTGCCAATGTCAAGGCATAAAAAAGACTTACATCAACAGCAAAATGATCTCCACAAGAGAGAGAAAGAGAGAGGGAGAGGGAGAGGGAGAGGGAGAGAGAGAGAGAGAGAGAGAGAGAGAGAGAGAGAGAGAGAGAGAGAGAGAGAGAGAGAGAGAGAGAGAACAGTTTCAGATCCTGCCTTATTTCCTCATTTTTTCTGCTGAAGGATTAAAATGAGATCATTACCCTGTGGCAAACACCTTTCTAATACAGTGGAACCTCGGTTTATGAATACCTCGGTTTATGAATTTTCGGTTTATGAACGCCGCGGACCCATCTGGAACGGATTAATTCATTTTCCATTACTTTCAATGGGAAAGTTCGCTTCAGTTTATGAACGCTTCAGTTTATGAACAGACCTCCGGAACCAATTACACCCATGCTTCAGTTTATGAACATTTTAGTTTAAGTACTCCGCGGACCCGTCTGGAACGGATTAATCCACTTTCCATTAGTTTCAATGGGAAAGTTCGCTTCAGTTTATGAACAGACTTCCGGAACCAATTGTGTTCATAAACCGAGGTACCACTGTACAGTCATACCTCGGTTTAAGTATGCTTCGGTTTGAGTACTTCCAGTTAAGTACTCCGCGGGCCCGTCTGGAACGGATTAATCCACTTTCCATTACTTTCAATGGGAAAGTTCGCTTCAGGTTACGTACGCTTCAGGTTAAGTACTCCACAGACCATCTGGAACGGATTAATCCACTTTCCATTACTTTCAATGGGAAAGTTCGCTTCAGGTTAAGTACGCTTCAGGTTAAGTACTCCACAGACCATCTGGAATGGATTAATCCACTTTCCATTACTTTCAATGGGAAAGTTCGCTTCAGGTTAAGTACGCTTCAGTTTAAGTACTCCTCGAACCGTCTGGAACGGATTAATCCACTTTCCATTACTTTCAATGGGAAAGTTAGCTTCAGGTTAAGTACGCTTCAGGTTAAGTACAGACTTCCGTAACCAATTGTGTACTTAAACCGAGGTACCACTGTAGTGCCTTACTGTTAATGTTACTGTTAATGGTTATACCTAAGTTTGGTTGAATCCCATAGACAATGAGCTTTTATGAAATCACCTGCATCAGTCCCACATTTAAGGCGGCATAAACATGTGGCACTGGTATGTTATGTCCCTTTACTGGACCATTAAAAGACAGCAGCATTCCACTGTCTATTGATACAAAATTTTATTGGGGCAAGATACATCATTGGGGCAAGATCATCATTAATATACATCTGCCAGCACTTACTTTTCCTAGGGGACCTTCTCTTGTGAAGGAACATGGAACAGCTTCCCTTCAACACTAAGGTGACAGTGTGCTCAACTGAAAGACAGACCACTGTTAAAAGGGCTGCTACAGCCTATGCTGAAAAGTAAATGGAGACTGGTATAATTAAATAACAGATAATTAAAAATTGGGAAAGAATACCACCACAGTGCTAAAGCAGTAACTAACCCTGCTCTTATAGTTAATGGTCACAATCCAGTTTGAGTCCCTCGATTCTAAACAGTTTAAGACCACAATCCTATACACACTTAAGCAAGGAAAAGCTCTAATGAAGCTCGATGGATTGCTCTGTTAGCAATTCATTGTGGTCATTGTGCTTTTAGACTCATACTTGGACAAAATTTGGTCAGGGGAACATGAGAGTCTTAATCTCAAGGTCATGGGTTCAAGCCCCACGTTGGGGCAAAAAGAATCCTGCATTGCAGTGGCTTGGGCTATAGGACCTTTATGGTCCTTTTCAATTCTATGATTCTGTCACAACTCCTGCCATTGTTATATTGCAAGCATGCGATGGCAGGATGCTTGTGGTGTTTGTGTGAAGCTGATAGACTGAAAGCTGCTTTCCTATCAGGTATCCTGGGCACTGTCTACTTTTTGCCATTAACTGGAGCCCCATTAATTGCTGTGGGACTCAAATTTGACTACATTCTCCCTGGACAGAGGCCAAAGTCTTAGCTTATAAGAAAGGAAATGTAGCGATCAAATTAAGAAAATGGTGCATCCAAGGACATCCCAAAATGCATAGGGTGAAATCGGGTATTGCACAGTTGTTCTCAGACCAAACTGCTGCAAATGGGTATGGGGTCACTGGGCTGCAGAAGTCAAAGCAAGCTGACTCATGAGGCAGTCAAACACTGAAAGGTGTGCAGGTACCTGCTTAGTACCCTGAAGCTTCTTTCTGCACTGCCTCCAATCATAAACCCACCAGGTGTTTTCCACAGTCCTAAAAGTATCCTGTCTATGACCCTGAAGACTTACTGCCAGTCACTACGGACATTATACAATTGGACCAATGGACTCTTGTAAGTATATGCTTTCAGTGCACATAACTGTTTCTACTTCTTCTTTTCAGTGAACTATTTGACATTAATGAAAGTTTTATTATCTGTATAATACTGAGAGAAAATTTGCCAAGGATGTCAGAGTTGCATCATTATAATATTCAGAAATTTTAAAAGGACCACTTTAGGGTCTTATTGTAAAGATTTCATTTTTAAGCTTCCTGGAATAATTTTTTATGCTTTTCAGGCTTTATGTGTTATATTGCCATGATTAACAATGTTTAAATAGCAATAGGTTCCACTTTAGAACTTCAGATGACCTGCATGTTATATCCTTCTGAGTTATTAAAGCTATCCATTATTTTTATCTCTTCCTCATCTTTATATTTTCCTCTATCTTCTTCCGCTGCAAAAAAGAGAGACATCCCTCTTATGCCACTTCCTTAATTGCTTTTTATAAAGTTGGGCAAAGTTCTTTATCTGAGAGATACCATCCTCAAGAGATTCTGAAAGATTGACAGGTCATGTCTTCTCTTCAGCAAAACTGTTATGGTTCTTCTCTAGCTCATACTATGTTTATCAGTTTGCCTGGTTCTCACTGGGGTATTGAACAATTTCATTTCCAGAGATCCATTGCCTAAGTTCCAATTTTCTGGTACAGGTTGTATTATTGATAGAATATACCCCACATTAATAGATCTGATCCTGGGGAATGTTGTGATTTCATTTTCCAGTTTGCTCTGAATTGCAATATTGTGAGGCCTCCAGCAGATCCAACATGTACAGTAGTTACATCCACTAGCTTGAACATTTTGGGACTGATTCACCAAATTAACTAACATGTCAGATTCAGCACCAAATGCTTGGTTAAACAGATACAACATGACAACACTTGTGAACTTCTACCTAACTTAGCAACTCACATGTACCTCTCCAAATTTGGAAATCATTATATTGGGTTTCTTGCAAGCCCCTGTCCTCCTTGGCAATGAAAACTTCAGAATCAAATTACATTATTATAGCCCAATTTTCACATAACAGTTAATCCTTGTTCCTGTAAACAAGCAGCATGCTAATGCTTTGACTTGGCTTCTCCCTAGGCAAGAGAGGGAACAACAAACCATTTAGCTTGGTTTGTGGTTTATTTATCCCAAACAAACCACAATTATAAAACCATGCTTTGGTTTTGGCCTGTTGATTGTGGTTTGATAGGGAGAAACAAACCATGGGTTCTGAAGTAATGACAAGCCAAGCTTCATGGTTTATTGCTTTTGCTTATGTCGGAGAAGAAGCAAAATGAGGGTGATCAGGGAACATGAACTAGCACAGGGCTCATTCATAGTAAGCCATTAAGCATGGCTTACTGTGATGTGTGACCTAGACCTATAAGTATGGCTATGTAGCTATAGTCCACTGGTCCCCTTTTGTCTGAAAAGCTGCTTTGGAAGATTGGAATTTAGAGCAGAGGATGGCAACTGGGGAAGACTACCTTCCACTTTTCTGCTCTCAATGGTACCTTGCCAAAGCAGCTTCACAAACAAACAGATGAAGTCACACCAAAGTCACATTTTGGCTCACCATTTTGATTTAAAATGGCAAGACAGCATCCAAACATTGACAAAGAGCACTCGAGAACCCTACTGCCATGTTTGGCCACAATGCTGTTCCTCCCTTTTGGGGGTGGGCAGACAAATTTGCCACATCCTTCCTCCCCTGGAAGACAAGGAGAGTTGGAATTTCCCTAAGGGAGTACGTTGTGGCCTGAGGTGATTTTGCCCAATGGGGGAGAGGTGGTGACAGACTATTTGTCCATATTTGGTTGTCTTTACTTCTTGATGTGCTGGCAATATCTTGCAAGGCATCTGAATGCACAGAGAACAAACAAAATGGACAGACAGACAAACCACTTTCCAAAATATATAGTACATAATGCCTCTTACAACACTTATAAAAATATTTTATATAGATATTTTAAAACCACACTTTCATAGGAAATATAACAAGGTGGTGTACAATATAAAAACTACTACAATAGTAACAGTAAATATGACAATGGAGTATCAAAGATATTTTATTTATTTAGATATCACACTTCATATATTCTTCTTTACTAGGAATGTAAAACAGTGAAATTTTTGTCTGGCTGTGATGCTTCTGCAGTCAGTTACTATTCTGTCTGTCTGTCTGTCTGTCTGTCTGTCTGTCTGTCTGTCTATATATATATAGAGAGAGAGAGAGAGAGAGAGAGAGAGGGAGGGAGGGAGGGAGGGAGGGAGGGAGGGAGAGAGCCTTAAAGGCAACTACATGACATATTCAAATCACATTTTCTTTCCTTGAAGCTTGGAGTGCCAGTAAAACTGGAAATAAGCTACCAGACAAGATAAATGTAAGAGGAAAGTGGCAAAAGTAAAAAGAAAATAACAGGCTTGGGGGATGAAGTTGCTTTACAGCAGAGTGACTTGATTAAATGACCAGAGAAATGTAACCTGGAGAATAAGGATTGAATAAAAGCATTTCTGCAGAAAAAAAGTCCAAGGAATAAAGATGGGCGTGCATAGTTTTGTTTTGTTTTGTTTTAGTGTGATGGTGGATTTTATTCTAATTTGAAAGATGCATAGCAAATAGGTGGCAAGATTTCATTTCTTATCAAAAACAGCCTCAAACCAATCCATTTTCAGTGCTAAGCTACTTTTCTCAGTATTGTCACGGACCAATGACAATTCCAGATGTTCTGATGAAATAGTGAGCATGGAGGAAAGAGTCATTCATGCATTTGCTTTTCAGGCTTTCATGTAACAGCCAACAAGGGAGCTCTCATTTCTTCCCCCTGGAGAGTGACATAAGTTGTACTGAAATGTGGCCGCTTGCTGCACATCACAGGGCCAGGAAGACGTGCCACTTGCCTCTTCATCCATTTTGTTGGAAAAATTGATGCATGAGTTCTGTGCACATGATTCCTGCTGGTATATAGAGTTTTATCTTAATTTAATTTGATTAATTTAATTTTTTTTAGTTTTTTAAAAATTGCAAGTAGGATTCTAATTTCGGGGTGGGGTGGATTTTTATTGTTTTTGTTCTTTGCTGTGCATGCTTTATCCTCTCATCTTGGTTGCTTTCCTATAATTCATCTTCCAAATTCTTCAAAAAATTCCACTGTCTGAAGTCACACACATTTCTCCAACTAGTGCTTTACCAGCCCCGAGACCCAGTTGCTGAGTGAGTGGTTCTAGATGAGAATTAGAATCACTGGATACAAAAGGAAGAGAAGAAGCAAAGAGAGCAATAGACTATGGGTGATTTATTGATTACCCTGCATTCTGAGATTACTTGAATGAATGTATGAGGCCAAATGAGGTGAAAGAGAGAATGGTATACAATTTATTGGGTAAGTAAATAACTGAGTGGTCGAAATCCAGTGGGACGAGCTTATATTTGATGCTAATGTACAGTTCATTAAAATGTGAGTAATAGTGGTTACTACAGATATGCACATTCATTTATGCACATTCATTCATTCATTCATTGCTTTCTCTCTGGTTGTTTAGCAGCTCTTAGCTAACCTCCGTGCAATTTAGTGTATGTGAGCCGATTGCTAAACAGAGCTGTTATGTGATAAAAACAAGCTGAAAATCCACTATTTGCCTGCATTTCCAATACTAAGAATATTGATGTCCAAATACCATTAGCACAAAACCATTCCAGTCATCTGTTGTGATACTTCAGAGCAACTTCTTGGTTATGTGCATAGCTCACCCTCAAAAAATACTCTGATTCCTTCTCAAGTGTTTCACTCAGTTGCAATTAGGCTGCTGAACCATAGGAGCTCAAGGGACTGTCATAGTTCAGCTGTGGAGCACAGAAAACCCCCTCCACTTTCATTCCCTGCTGCACTCTCGGGAAAGAACTCTGCCTGAGATCTAAGACAGCAGCTGTCAGTTAGAGTAGGAAGTAGTAGACTGGGTGATCTCATGGCCTGCTTCAGCATGCAGTAGCTAATCTGTAGGAGCCTAAACAACAGAGTGGAAAGGTATTGCCTGGGCAAGTTATATGTACTGCTGTCCAGTGCTGAAGTCAACTTATTTGCAATGGTAATGGGCACATTGACTGGAATTAAATAGGTCCCCACTGCTTGTAAACCACAAATATGTTAACTGTGCAAAACTCCAGACATTCTAGGTCAGTGATGGAACCACAGTTGTCCCTATGCCATTTGGACCTGGAATGACTGCCCTGCCAGTTGTTCTCAAGTGCAGCACTGAGCTGCCCAAGACCAGGCAAGCCTGCCTTTTAATATGAAGGTAAGTGCCAGCCAACAGCCCCCTGGGCTCTGCCATCCAGCTAATACTCTCCCCCCGACAGTTTTCCTAGGTGTCCTGATCTCTCCTGCCTGTCTCCTGAGGATATGTTCTTTCTGCCCTATGTCTAACTGGATCTTCTTCCACCAATGCTCCATCTGCCAAGTTTTGACAAAACAGAATCCAATTAGGCAAATTCACAAATCAACAACATGTCCTCTCCAAGCCCATCACCCTGAAGAAGGATAAAAAAGTGGTTTCCTACCAATCTAGCAACAAACTTACACACACTAAATGGTGACAAGCTCCATTTGGACAATAGGTACAGTCCTAAAGGGTGGATTTAAGGCTTGATGAAACCAGGAGCCTACAGCTGCATAATTCTCTGAGTGTGGCTAGTTTAAATATTCTGACCTGTCTTTTCTTTTCCCAGTCAGGCACAAGGATATTACCAACCATGCTGGCCTGGCATACCCTGTATCTATTCAGGCCCCTGTAAATTATTCCCACCTGAAAACTATGCCCGTCAGGTGACCCTGAAGCATTTAAACCATGCTATTGATCCATTCACTTATATAGCCCAGCTTCCAACCTTTCTCATTCTGGACCCACTTACACTCAAGACAATTATGAATAGCACCAGACAAAGTTTTATTTCCCAACAGGTCCCAAGAGAATGGAAAGGGGGAAAGAGCTGAGATTTTAAAATATTCTCAATGAATTAGTTCAGTCAATTCCAGCTACCGTGTTCATATCATTTAGCACTGCAAACTTAGTTATGTCAGGAATGAATTTTCTGCCTGGTAGGTTGGTTTTTGTTAAACAAAGTCCCATTAATCTTCTGAAACCGATAGCTGACTTCCTCTTGTATTATATTTCTAAATATAGTGAGTGCTCTGTTATTCTTACCCCCAAATTAATCCTGGGTCTGAGTCTATCTGAGTTAATTGAGTGGCAGTTGCTACAAGCCCCAAAAGGTAAATTATGTGAAAAGGAAAATAGATCTTTTGCATCATGTGAACCATATGTGCAGGAACAGATAATGTGAAAGAAGCAATTTACTTTAGAAAATTTCCTTAATAATCTTCAGTGACTGAAAGGGGGGAAATTTGCAGGCATAAGGCACATCTAGTCAGCTTTAAAATACTTGTGGAGAACATGTACCAAATTCTGAGGTCCCTACAGGCTAAAAAATTAACTACCATTCAGAATTGGATGCATTTAGAGACATGTGGTGCTTCCTGGAGAGACCTAAGTCTTGTATTGGCATAGCAAGTCGAACATTACAATTACAGCTGTATGAATTTGCCTGCTGTATCAAAAATTGCCCTATCATGAGTGAAAGTATCACTGGTAAGAAGAAACTCTGAACAGGAAATGGAACAGAACTTAATCAGTGTTTAAAGCGCAAGACTAGGCCATCTTGTATACACACTAATTAGGAGCCAAGCAAAACCTATTCTTTTTGAGGGTATAGAAACGATTGACAATAACTATAAATCTTGTTATGCATTCATTCCTCACCTGTAATTTAATTCTTTCCATTTGGTTCTGGTATTCTACTAGAAACTTCCTTGGTGTCATTTGGGCATGCATAGGGAGATACGGAAGTTAAATATTAGGGATGTGTAGTGACTATAATATTTGGTTAGGACTCTGTTTCTGGTGCTTCATAAACAGCCTGCCTCAGTCTAAGGCACTTTGTAGACTGCCTGATTTGGCTTGGTATCCACCTGAATTCAAACACCCACACACAATTCAGCATAACTACTGTAGAACTTTCCCCCCTCTTGCCAGAAGTGGATAAAATTTGCAGACATAGTAGCCTCTCCAGAGTGGGCAAAGCCTGCCAAACTTTGGGGTTGAATTGGATTAAATTTGTAGGCAAGATTGTCCCTTCCAAGAGCATGAATCAATTTACTTTATGGATAAAATCTTTCTCTCTGACTGCAAGCTCTTCCTTTCCCTATTACCTTTCCCAGGGTGTTATACTTTATATTTAGGTGTTTTTTTCCCTTTTAGTAGATGCTGGTCTGCATTATTGTTTTGTAATCTGGACCACTGAGGCACCGTGAAATATTTCAAGGGTCCCTACTTTGTCTCAAGCTGCCTCATTCAGATCCTGCTTCACCTTTTTTTTAAGAGGCTGATGAATTTATTTTAAATTGCAAGAATTAAGTAATACAACAATCTCTGATTACCTTTTTCAAATACAAAAGAAAATGTTAGCATCTACTTGCAAACTGAAAGGTAATAATTTATGTCTCTTTAAAAAATGTCAATTTCAGGCACATCAAAATATTACTTTGTATGCCTTTTGCTTTGCTAATTGTGTCACCGACTCCTTCGGATCAAGTGCTGATGCTTGGACATACTCAAGCAATATAGCTGCCAAGCCCATCCTGCTTCACCTCCGAAGAGCCTATTTCATTTGTGATACACATCCCTAGAAATGACAACACGTACATGTTGCCTCTCTGCTGTTCTAAGGCTGAATTTTTATTTTTATTTTTGTAAATACTTTCCACATTTGCGCACAATGCTTGATCTTTTTTGCTCTATGTAAGAACAAAGGGGAGTGTATAACACAATATGCTGAACAGTGTCCTAGCAGGGGAGGTGGCTTGTCGCAAGACTGGCTAATGTGACATTGGTTGGAATTCAAACCTACTCTTCCAGTTCCAAATCTTGACTTTCTGTCCACCATACCTTTGCGACCTAACATCCCAGGAGTGCTTTGGGAAGAGTTCCTTATAGAAGTATGTGTGTGGGAAATGCTCTGTCAGAATCTGCTGCATGTGGATTCTTCAGGGAAGATTTGTGAGTGACTTCAAAAGTGAACCACTAATGTGATTAACTCCAGTGGATAAAAAACATTAGCTCAGGCGGCTTATTGGATATTCTTCCAGAATGTGTAAACTCAGGGTGAGGGCTACTCTATGTATTATGAATCTAGGCAGAAGCTAACTGTGACATCCTCCTCATGCTGACTATTCATGCTGACTTTCACCATGCTAGTCTGTTTCCAAGCCAACATTTCCACCATCAGAAGTGTCTGCTGACTTTTGATCTCCAGTGCATGGAGGCAGCAGGGTCAGGCTATCAGATTGCGAGGGAGAGGGTAGGAGCAGCAAATGCAGCCTCACTCTCCCAACTTCACATACGGAAAATACACGAGAGGAAAATGCCTGAATAGGGCTATTGTGAACCAGTTTAGAACTCTTGGGGGAATTTTAATTTTAATTTCTGTAGTATTCAGCAGTGACATTTGCAAGCTGCAACCTAATTATGGCTTGATACGAAAGGAATTAGCACGTTGCTGCTTTCACTTGCTTTAACATTCTGAAATGCCTGACACACACAAAGAAACTTAGAATTCTCAGTCTTGCTCTATGTAGTTAACAGCTCTTTGATTGGGAGGATTTAAAGGGCTTGAGCAGAGCGGCAATCTTCTTTACAGCACCTGCATGACTAAATCATGACAAATGATATATATATATATATATATATATATATATATATATATATATATATATATATATACACACCTACCTACTTTCCAGAAAACCTAATTTATCTCTTTGAGACCATCAAAATTGTCTCTGATGAGAGGGAGCTTCCCTGAGGGCCCCTTTGCCTAGAATAGTAGATGAAATAGATTGCTTAGAAATAAATTACAAATTTGTTTCAGCAGACCTGGGTTTACCTTACATTACTTAAAGGTACTTTGTAGTGAATATCTCAGGGAGTCTTGAAAACAAGGGACAAAATGCTACATCTTCCCTTTCACTCACTCTCTCACACATATCAGAGGACCTTCTCTGGAGGGGATGAATTAGGAAGACCACCTTGAACCTGCATTTTGAGGTACCATTTCTTGACCTGACACTGGGGCCCCAACTGCCTGGCCAGCACTGCCACTCCCTGCACACCCATGTGAGGCTCACCAGCTCTCACCTTCTTGGAGACAAGGAGAAGATCAAGTTGGAGGGCCTCTAACACTGAAGTGTCAGTAAAGGGAAAATGTCAGCCAGGAGCAGATAAAGACCGCCGCTGCTAAAGTGGCAAGAAAGGAAACAAGTCAGATGGGAGAGAGGAAGGGGCACTGCCACTACTGCCATGAAGAAGAGGGATGGCAGAGATGTGGGGTGTTGAAGGCAATGGGGGCCCCACATACTTGCATATCCCTTGGGTAGGCCCTGCACACAGTCACCAAATTATCTGCCTCTTGACCTAACCCAGTTCTAGTCTTGAGAATTGCAGGCAACAATGTGTAACAGCTCCAGTATATTCTAAGGTTACTTCCAGATGACCTGTTCACTGAACAATCATCCTGTGTCATGAGCTGGTAGGACAATGGGAAGGAGGGAGAGGATCCCAGTGAGGAGTGTAGCCGGGACTGGGACACACCAGGGCAAACAAGAGATGGGGAAGGAAGATGGTGAGGGGATGAAGGTCAAGGCACAGGAACCAGAGTAGCAGGACTAATCACTAGAGCCAGAGGGACCCCTGTCTCCACAAACACGGTGGACTCTGAGGTGTAGGGAGCACCAGAAGTAGCACTCTAGGAAGCTGTGGCAGGCAAGGGCCCACAGGTGGGGCTCGCTAGCTCTGTGAGGAGATGTGTGATTCCTCAGCTGGAGTAGGCGTGGAACAGGTGAGGGTCACCTGCCTCATCAAGCTCAGATGCTGCAATCTGCAGGCAAAATACAAAAGGGAAGCAGAGGTGAGGTGTTGTGTCTACTCAACTGTCAATGTTGGTAGACCTTGGCTTCGTTGCTCCGGGACCTTTATGGGACTGTGCTTCAGGTTTGACTCTGGACTATATCCTGACTACTGGGTTTCAGACTTGGCTTGCATTTTCCTTTGGACTTTGCTTGCGTGGATTGACCCCCAGACTTTGAACTTTGGACTGGACAGGCCGGCTTGTCACCAGGTAGGCTGGGGGGTTCAGGACACCTGGAATGGTTTGCAGGAAGATTAGCTGATGTTGGCTGTTTAATGAGAATTCTGATTTGTTTGTGAGGAGTTTAGACAACTTTGCATCACAGCAAGTGTTATCACCCATTTCCCCAATGCATTTCCCTATCATTTTCCTGATCACAAAGAAGTTTGATCTTCTGGGGAAGGGGGGTCTTGTGCAACAAACCCACAACCAACTTCCGTTGTAGATCTTGAATATGCCGTTAAGCAATTGAATCCCACTCTCAAATAAGGTCACTATGGGCAATATGGAGCACACTGAACATACATTTCTTTCTAACTATAGCTCTGATTTACAACAAAATCAGTTTCTCTTCTACAACCCAGCATCTTATTCATGTCAGAATTTCACTAATGTGAGAGTTACCAGTACTAAGATCTCAACAGAATGGTGGAGACTTTGCACAGGGAGTGGGTGCCCCCCCCCATCGAGGTAAGCAATGCTTATTGTGATTAAATTAAAAATAATCTCTTTAATTCCAGAGGATTTAGCCATCTTGCTAACTGCAAAACCAAAGTTATTTACATTCCAAAAAGAAAGCCAGATATCTCTGTGATACAAGTAGCAAACATCAGCCTAATCCTCGTATTGGATAACTGACAGACAGTTAGTTTGGTGAACATTTTACACTACTGGGTACATCAAGATCAAGGAGGGTCTCAGTTCCAGTTGCAGCTAAATAAATAGACTGAACAAAGGAGTAGGAAAAAAAACTTTATTTCTAGTTTTGACTCCCAATTTTTAAAAGACCTACCAGAGATACACACACAAAAATGTAAGCCGATTTTAGGTGCCCTTTGAAGAAAGGCTATAAAAGCTTCTCTCCTAGATGACTCAATGAAAATTATCTGCTTCTTAGCTTGATTTAGAGGATTGTTTCAGGCTTGCCCCAATTTTCTTAAGTATTCAAAACTCCCCCGCAGGTTTCATGGGTAACCACAAGCATCACAGGATTTCTGTAGTGAGCAGTTCAGCCCTTTCTCCTTTTCTCCGCCTGAACTCCAAAAGTGTCCATTTATTGCTTTTCTTTTCACACAGAGGCACCACAGTGGCATTGCCTCCAACCAAGCGAGCATGGAAGAAATGCTTTATTTATTCTGGAATAAATCTCTGGCCATCTCTTTAGTTAGGCAAAGATAACTCATTACACCTATCAGTTCAGTTATCCCAATGAACAGGAAGGCTATACTTGTCCCTCTCTAGCAGTTTATTATACAACCAGAATCACAGGCAGTGTGTAGGTTGGTCCACACGGGCAAAAGGGCACTGCCCTGTAAGTATATTTAATTGTACACTGAAATGGAAAATGACTATATGCGTATTGCTAAAGGGGCATGGAAAATTCCATGGAAAATTCCATTGAGCTCTCTGGGTCCCTAACAGCTTGGTAAATAATTGTTGGTGTATCTCTGCTGCTCTCTCACATGATGCTTAACTTTAGTTCATATGGGAGGGGTATTCAGTTGCAAACCTCCATTTTGAGGAAGTTGTCTTTGTTCTTAGTCATCGTAGACGAAAGCTGTGCAAATGAGTCTCACCAAGAGAAAACAGCTCCAGGATGCAATGGAGGCTGTGGAGAGAGGCAGACATTTGATTTCAGGTCTGTCTGGAGTAATTTTATATTTCTAAGAAGCTGGGCCTATGCTTGGGCAAGCATGTGATTTCATGCAACTATTTGGATGTAACATTATTTGTTTTTTGTGTCTTTTTGAAGACAGTTCTGTTAGTAATGCTTTTAAACCATATTAATGGACTGGACAATTTTCATAGAATCATAGAGTTGGAAGAGACCACAAGGGCCATCCAGTCCAACCCCCTGCCAAGCAGGAAACACCATCAAAGCATTCTTGACATATGCCTGTCAAGCCTCTTCATTCCAAGAGCAGTCAGTTTTTATTCATCCTATTACTTCTAGCTGCACAATATTAATATGTGCATTATGCCCCACCAACCTGTGTGTCCTCACCTGTCTGCCTTCTTATAACCAGTCAAGCGGGCATCCCTGGCTATGTCACTGTCCTCCTCCTTAGTCTGTGTTGCACATGTAGAACTCAGCAGGGAGGAAGATTGGGGGGCTAGAATTAGTTGGTTCTCCTTGTCATTGGCTCTGGCTCCCCCTGGTGTTGGTCTCCCTGACTTCCACCTTACCAGTCCCAATGGACACCAGCCACCACTGGTCACAGTGCTGGAGGGGACCCTGAAACCCCATGTATTCCAGTCCCAATCTCATTGCAATATTATCATTCCTGTTGCTGCCACAATAAAGCTAAATGAAAGCAACGTGAAATACCTTTAAATATAAACAAACAGTAACTGTAAAAAGAGACGAATACTTGTAAATTTTTGCAAAATGATTAAAACTTATATCATTGTTGTGATCATCCCATGGCACTCTCATGTTGGATGAATTCTTAATGCTAACAAACCAGCCGATTATTTGTTTCATCTAAACAAAATCACATTTTTTTTAATGGTCCCCCCAGTCTTTCTCTGAAACAAACAATGGGAAGGAAGAGATTATGCTTACGCTGAGGTAATTTCCAATATCAAATTAATTTGGCATTTCATACTGCAAATGCTCTGTGTGCGCTGAAAACATTAATGCAATCAAATCTTCTATTGCCACTGGAGAACAATTTTGGTTCTTCTGCTCATTAATATTTCAGCTGGGTTTTAATGTAAAATTATGATATTTTCATAGACAATAGTTAGAGAAAGCAGGAAAGAAAGACAGTGGATATTAAGCAGGAGGAACAAGTCTGTCCCAATTCTGAAAGTGGAATTTAGATCATCGGGACTCATATAAAAATAACTACTTAAAAGGGTAGTTACATAGGGAAGTAATCACCTGTTACCTCCAACTACAGGAAAGTGGAGGTTATAACCATAGGTGCCAACTCCCAGATTGAAAAATACAGGATTGGCATGGCACCGGAAGTCGCGCTGCGGCCATTTTGGAACTGGGCAGAGTGGCACCAGAAGTTGCTTCTACGCATGCTCTGCCCATTTCCAAAATGGCCGCAGCGCCAGAAATCGCTTCTGCGCATGTCCAGAGACTCAAGACATGCGCAGAAGGAGCCTCCCCGGGCCGATAAGAATCTAGGGGATTTACAGGGGTTTTTAAAATCCGGGCTGCCAGCGGGAAATGGCTGGAAAAATGGGGGTTTCCCAGGGAATATGGGATACTTGGCAGCTATGGTTATAACTGACCACTCTCCTCACATTGGCAAGACTGGAAACATGGGCAGGATTCATCTCATGAGTCCCATCAGCTGAAGCACCTCACAAAGACTTCTGTTTGTGCACTGGGGCTTCCCCTTCCCCATGAAATTGGCTTGGGGAGCTGGGAGAACCCCCATAATATGGGGAGAGAAAGGGGGGTCATTCTATGTGCCAAGCTAAAATGCTCTCACTGAGAGAATGACCAGAAGAGTGTGATGGTGAATTCATCCCAGTCTTTCTCAGGCTCGCATTTATCTATTGCAATGTTATTAATATATCTCCAGATGCTATTAGACAAACACATCAATGTTAATTTTATCTTGTCTCTTCTTCAGCATGTCATTTCTCCTACAAAATACCTCAGTAAATAACATATTGCAGTTGTCATTAGCATCTGTCTGTCTTGAGAGACAATGGGGGGGCACTTCCAGAGGTAAAGTCAACCACTGTGTAGCAGCACTGAAACGACCTCCCCAGGGCAGAACTGGGCAGTGTGCATGGAAGTCCTGGACTGACCAGGCAACAAGATCTCTCACTGATGTTGTCCAAAGGAAAGCAGGGCAATACATTCCGCCCCAGTTTGGTTGCAGGAATTGCCAGAACGAGGAATACAAGGTGCTATCCAACCATTTTATCGACTCCACTCTAGATTCGTGTAGGGTTTACTCATTTGCTATACCCACATCATCTCTTCCATTCTTCAGCTGTTTGCCACTCATTTGCTACTCAGCTCCAATTACCTTCAGAGCTCATTTTTAAAAACTGGTTTCCTGTACACTATTCAAGAAGATGCCATACGTTTAAAAGATTGCTTTTAATATGATGTTTTTACACAAAGGCACACCTGAATGTTAACAATTGTTCTTCGGTGTCTTGGTGATACAAGTTTGGAAAACAATCTCATGTCAGAAAGAGAGAATTATTATTATTATTATTATTATTATTATTATTATTATTATTATTATTATTATTTAAAAAAAGCTTTGTGGTAGGAGAAATATATATTTCTAATTACCAGCAAGTCTTCCAGTGCCATTGTTTGCTTATGCAACCCTAACAGAATTGAGTGTGAGTGGAAAACCAATAGTGGAGCCTGGTCTTTGCTTATTGTAAGGCACTGCAAGTTTCAGACCAGGAGTCCTGACAGCTATACATGATAAAGCTATCTTTAACCATCTCACCCCTTGCTTTTTCCTGTAAGACCAATTGCAGTCGTTAACAGTCTTCAACAGCTATCAGTCAGTCAACCACCCTTTCGCACCACCCTTCTGAGTAATACCGAGTAATACTGAGTAATAAGCATCTGGTGACTTCTGTTTCAGTGTATCTGAAGAAGTGTGCATGCACACGAAAGCTCAAACCAATGACAAACTTAATTGGTCTCTAAGGTGCTGCTGGAAGGAATTTTTTAATTTTGTTTCAGCCAGATTAGTGTCTTTTCTCCTGTGACACTGTGAGCTGATGGGGGAGCCACCCTCTGTCTGCCTACATAGGATTGATCTAAGGCTTTTGATGGTGCAGCTGTACTGTATTATAAGGTTAGACTGCTGCAACATTCTGGCAGTTTTGTTTCACCACAGTTAGTCATTATTCACACACCCACACACCCACACAAGCACTTTTCGGGGCTGTGATCTTGTGCCTACAAAATGCACTTTTTGACAGGAGGGGACCATGGCGTGAAATTGTGTGAGGTTACAGCAACCAAAACGGTCACTGTGCTCTCATGATAAAAAATGGGAAGATGGCAACTAGCAAGATGGCATCCTGGATTTTGGGCTTCAAAGTGTTAGAGGGTATGTAATGTGTCTTGCTTCCCTGGATGGAGGACAGAGAAGCGTGTGTGTTAGAAACTAGGCTACCATATAAAGGCAGAATCTACAACTGCTGCTCTGCTCACTTCTGCCTCTGGCCCCTCACACCAGTGGCATGTGACATTCAGAAAGTTTGCCCAGAAGCGAACAGAGTCCTCAGGCTGAAAAAGGTCCCCCACCCTTGCTGTTCCAGTACACTGCTATGGCTTGCCACATTGCAGCTGATTCTATCTACTTTTTGTCATGTCCAGCACTCTGATTATATTAACCACCATTAATCTACATTAATGAGCATATATTGTAGCACAAGTTATAGGTTTTAATTTATTTTTACTACCGCTTTTTTAACACTGCCTTGGGAAAAATTGTTTTATGTCAGACAGCTGATAAATACGTAAAATAAATGAGTTCCTCGTTCCTATATAATAAAAATTGATACCATCTGTAGAAAATATCAGGGCTTTGTCCATGCAAATTACCAATGGAATGCATCCAATCACTGAGAGCAGAAAACATTCTGGTCGTTCAATTGGTTTGATCAGTGTTTATGGACAAGCTGTGTTTGAGGTAGTGTTGTGGCGAACCGCCACAACCATCATAAGTGCCCCTCACTGCAAAATTAGCCAAACCACTTTAGTCATCACCACCCCAAAGAGCAGTGAAATGGCACCCACCATTAATTACCTAGGTATGCATTGTCAAATTTGAAGGGAAACAGGCTTTTGCTAAAAATTGCCTGCCATTATTAATTTTAGCATTAAGTCCATGGAACACAATTTGAACCCTATCTTGGATAAAGTGTTAGATCTACTGATTGAAGCTGCAATCCTAACCTCACATGCCCTGGAACAGGACTCCATTGTAAATACTTAAAGCCTTGATATGTAAACACACCTGAAATCCTTGAGCCATGGGACAAAACCTGGCAAGAATTCCCTTTAATTTGTGGTACATCCTGTGCACATTTGTCTTGTTACCCCTGCAACTAGGCCTGTCTTCAGCACCCAATAACACTTTCTAAAAGATTATGAGTGATTGTTAGTTCCATTTAACTGCTTGGAGAAATGATATGACTCATCTATTGTAAGGTAACTTCAAAGAAGGGAAATGTTTGTTTTAGAAAGCGCAAGTTTAACCAATTAGGGAAATAGCAACATTCTGCTCCTTCAGAAGATTCAGCCACAGTTACTGGCAAAAATGCAATTTACAAAGATCTTTAAAGGATAGGAAGAAAAATTTACATCCTTGTGTGGAAGTATCCATCCTCTGTGTATGCATGAAGCACAGTCTCAAAACCTCTGTCATCATATATGGATCTAAATTGCCAATTACCTTCATGGCATCTATTTAGTTAGGAAATAAATTGTCGTCTTTCCCACCCCAAATATCATTTTATTTATATTCCCTACTTTGGGGAGAAAAAAAACCTCTATAAAGAAACTTCTTGACACATAATACAGCAGCTTTTCTAAATCCCTTAAAGATTTCAAAAAGACCTGTTCAGTCAAACTTTATCTTTGTTACAGCTCATCAGTTTTGCACTGAAATTGCAAGTTCTGTCCTAGAGAAGTAAAGTTAGGCCACCAGGTATTTTCTCAATGCCTTCTTGGTTTATGCAGTAATATCATGCAGTCTGTGAGCAGGAGAGATGTTGAAGTAACGAATCACACTTTCCCAGAGTGTTCTTTACTAGTTCTGTTAATGGTCCTTGCCTGGAAAATGCTGAACACTGAACACAAGGAAGACTATTTCGGTCATAACTCCTTAGCCTCATTGTTATGAACTGTTGTGGGTTACTTTCCTAGTGGCACCTCTACAATGCCATTTCCGTACTAAAATATTGCCCATAAAACTGCAGGGAAGTAAGCAAATGCCTTTTAACTCCCACACACAATCAATGTAAAGGGTCATAGCACTCAAGCGCTGCATATTTTAAAGAAATCAGTGTAAAAAAAGGATAAAGGGAAGACTTAACTTACAAACAAAATCACTGAGCACACTGATCTCAAGTGCTTGCTAGCCACATACACCCCACCTTCCCACACTTCAACTGAAACTCAGAGAAAAAGGTCATGTGCTAACTCTTCCCATGGGGGCTTTTGAAACTGCATAAGCAGTTGGGGAGGCTATTGAGAAGAACAAGGCACACATCGCCCATGACCATGTCACAACAATAGACAACAAAGATCAGTCTGGCACTCTCCAGAAGTATACCATAAATAAATTCTAAAGCACCCCATGAAAGTGGTAGAAAAGCAGAAGGGAAAGAAAATTTTTGAGCAATTGCAGGACTGGTTTTAGCACAGCACTACTGAAAAAGCTTAGTAAAGCTTTTTTAAAAAGCTTTTTAAAAAAAGCTTAGTACCCTCAGTTTATTTTTTTAATAATGGCTGATGGTCTGCGAAAAGGGTTCACCGCTACTAAAACCAATTCTCTTCCATTTGCCATGAAGTGTTTGGCTTGTACAAAGTTAATAAACTTAAGCAGAATCCCCATTAGGCACTGCCTCTTTGTTGGCAATGCCATCATCTTTTAAATATAGTCTGAGTGTAGCTTGCTGAACCCACACGCACACTCCCACAGTTTCCTAAGATTACTCTGATATCTGGTTCCCCTATTAATCTTTCACACACTTCCCATTTTACTTTCTAAAAATATTGCCTTGGAGCAGCTGTTCAAAAATCCATCTTTGGATTTGAGCAATTTTGGAACTATATATGACCAATGATGGAACATGAACACAGCACAATTTCCCAAGTGTGCCAGATGGGCAATGTTTATTTTTTTTCTTATTAAAGAGTACAACAGACAGGAAAGGGGTATTGGCTTTGGGTGGGCATGAATCTTCACACCCTGTTTTCCTACCCTGCTACAGCATCCTGCACAAACCTTGTCCTTACTCTATCTATCCTTTATGCTGTTTCTCATTGCATCTCATTGCCTTGGGCTCTTACCATTCCTCTAACTATACCAGCCTCTTTCAATGGAAGGTTTCCTGACACCTTAAATTGCTTTGACCACCCTCTGCTGTTGCTCTCTATGTCTGTCTCCCCTGATCATGCATGCAGTGCCACTATTCCCTCCTCAAAACCCAGCTTTCCATGTGGCTTTGCCTCTCAATCCTTATTTCCAGCTGTAACCAAACTTAAAGGATATGCAAAGGCATTTGTCAAATTTCTTTCTTCCCTCCCCTTGACTCTCCACACCCCTTTATTGCCTCATTCTCTATTTTAGATAGCAAGCTCTGCTGACATTGCTTGTGTATTCCTTTCAAGGGGCGTGTGCCGTTCATGGCATGTTAGCAGTAATAAAAAGCTAGTTTCTAGCTAAGATTTGCTGGTAATGCAAGAAGAGAATCACACTTGGATCAGCTGTTCACTTCTGAGCATAGCATTATAGGAGGTAATTAAATACCTGTGTGCTAAGCCTATTAATATGTGACAGCCTTCTTAGTATGTCTTATGTGAAATCAGTGGCTTAAAAAGTGTCCCCCCAAAACTCAGTTTGTGTGTGTGTTAAGTTCTGGATGAGACATTTTAATGTGTTACCCTCTTTATATTCTTTGGTGGTCACTTGTAGCTGAGTAAGATTGTCTTCCATGAACACACTCTTTAATAGTGAGACCATAAGTGGCTGTGGAGGCCAATTCTGGATCCACACGTCCTTCCACAGTTTCGGGGTGGGAGTTGATCATGGTGAGGGTTTGCCAAGCATGCCTTCCTTGTAGCACATTTCTCCCTTTCATCCTGAGTTCGAGTGTCTTCAAAGCCCATGACACTCAGGCCAGTGTTTCCCAATTGTTGGTGCTTATTCTACTTTTTATTTTTTGGATTTGCCTTGAGAGAGTCCCTTCCGGCATAGCAGGAGGGGAGGTTGTGGGCACCAATCTGGACTTCCCGGGGAGCGTGGCTCACTGACTTAAGTGAGCACGCGGCCGGGGCTAAGTCTCTCGGTTCCTGCCCCCAGAAGCTTCAGTTTTCTGCCTCGGATCAAGCCTCGTCGGAGCTGAATTACCTCACAAACGGCGCTTTTAAATGCCATTTTCTCTATTAACCTTATTCAATGCATCCTGTGTCTTTATTTACTCCAGGAGGGATCGGGGTATTGCCATGCAAAGTCTTTAAACCTCTTTCGTTGACCACCAGCATTACGCTTTCCATTTTTAAGTTCAGAATAGTTGCTTTGGAAGACGATAATCCACACAACATGACCAGTCCAACAAAGTTGATGTTGAAGAATCATTTCTTAGATACTTGTGATCTTTGCTTCTTTCAGTACACTGGCATTAGTTCGCATGTCTTCCCAAGTGATACGTAGAATTTTTCAGAGACACTGTTGATGGCATCTTTCAAGGAGTTGGAGATGGCATTTATAAGTGGTGGTACAATAACTTTGTAAATAAGCATTTCGGTTTCCCTGCAAATGTCCCGGTCCTCAAACACTCTGCACTTCAGTTGGGAAAAAGCTGCATTCGCAGAGCTCAGAAAATGCTGATTTTGGCATAAATGTTGGCCCTTGTGGAAAGATAACTGCCCAAATAGGAGAACTGATCAACACTTTCCAACATTACACAATTGAGTTGGATTTGTGGTGCTGCAGAGGGGTTGTTTTGTGCTTGTTGGTGCAGCACTTTGGTTTTCTGGATGTTGAGCAATTGGCCAAGCTTTTCGTAAGCTTCTGCAAACCTATTTAGGATGGTTTGGAGGTCATTCTCTGAGTGTGCACATACTACACTGTCATCAGCATACTGAAGCTCATCAGCATCCAGTGTTGGTACATAAGCACTTAATAGATCTCTGTAAAACATATCTGAGTATGCATTTAACACCCCCATGTCTATTTTTCATGTATTAAGAACGGACAGTGCTTGGGCAGGGGCGGGACGGTCAGCCAACAAGCTATTCTGTAATTACTCATTTACACTCAAATATCTGGTTGTAAAAACTCCTGCAACCTTTGGAAGCCTAGGAAGTAGACACTCACAGGACTCTATCGAAAATTCTGGCGTGTGTATTATTTAGTAGCCACTCTCAGCCTAAGAACTGGCGTTGAAGCTGTTGTGTATCAGTCTATTGAAAATAACAGGCCCTGAAGCTTGACACTAAAGGAGGGCAATACAAAGTGATCACAACTCAAACTTACCTCCCCCTCTTCCTGCACTCCAGATAACTTTCCAATATTGTCTCCTTCAATCTGAATTCAGCTATCACTTCCCACACTGAGATTCTTGCTAATGAAAATGCCTTTCAACAGTCTGCTATAAATGGGAACTCCCATTTGAAAGGGTTTTAAAATGAGAGAATAGAGCATTTTCCTCATCTGCTTCTCATTTGTTCATTTTGCTTCACTGGGCACACAAGCCATATACACCCACCTACCCCCCCCCCCCCCGAGTAAAATGGATTACATAAGTGCAACTGCTAGGTATGGATGCTTCAGGCAAAGAGATGGAAGTGATAATTATCCATGAAGCTATTTAACCCAACACGAAATAGTTTGAAATGTATAGACATCTGTGGCAGAATACAGTAACAATAATCCACCCAACGTCCCTAGGATACAGGCTTACTCCCTATTCAGAAAAGGGAAAAAGAAATGATTCATATTAATTGTGTATGCTCCAATTGCATGGACAACGGAGCCAGCAATTCTGGGATGGGAGTTTATATCATAACTGAGTAGCAGCACAGAAATCGGTTGTTTGGCACCAAGTCAAATGCCCATAGAAAAGTGAGGGGAAACTAACACACCAGATTGATTAGTGTAATCTTCCGAAGCAGTAGCCTGAAGTATGCCAATGGATGAACTAAGTTTGAATATAGGATGCTGGACATGACCGGGGTGGTGGGGGTGGTGGTATTTACATTAAGCAGCTTCCAGTTGCCCAAACTAGGGCTCATGTTAAAACATAGTGATAACTTTAATCTATCTAGTTTAGACTGGCCATGACTCTCCAGGTTCCCTCCCAACCCTGCCATGCATAGCAGATGCTCTACTACTGAGCTGAGCATATGGCTAACACATTCTTACTCCCTCTTTTTAATAAATGTTTTTATTTGATCTATTGCTGGGAGAAGGTACATGAAAGGATTGGCAATTGCTCCCATCTGAAACGAGCTCTATTTTTTAGTTGGTGTCACTGGGTGAGAGATGCCGCCATGCCCTAGATACCTTGCAAGAACCATTGCTTATGCCAGGATTTTCCAGCATGGTTTCTGAACTGCATAGACCTCTCACTTTCAGGATGGCTCTTGGTCAGTCCAAAGAAGTGAACACAAATAAAATTAAAATATACCCTAATGTACATAAGGGCCAAGGCAGATTGGCCTTCCCCTTCACATGTACCCAAGGAACCGGACAATATTGATCTTGGTGGACCAATGGGGCAAACTCGTTATACGGCTGCATCCCATGTTCCTATGCTATATGTCTGTCATTGGAGAATTTGGATCGCCATTTTAAAGCTTGGGAAGGTTTGCTTCTACTTTCTTCCATATGTTCCAGAAGGATATGGTGCTCTTGAAAGGATGACAGAATGGATGATCTCATTCAAGCTCATTCCTAATTTTGATTTACCATATCAGTACAGTTCCATCCAGTCAGGGCCAGGTTGAACTAGTCCTTCCATTTTTCAGGCAAATGGTAATGGTTTTGATCTGGCAACCCTTTTTGTGAGGTCGTTATTTCTAGGGATTAAAGTATCAGTCCTTTAATTCAAACGCCCAGTTCAGCCAGCTTCTGAATGGAGAGACAGATTGCATGGATATCAAAGGCCAGACTCTCAGGACTACTGCCATGTCACTCAAGCTGTCTGCAGGCATTCTGCACATCAGGCAGGTAGGATTCACATTAGTGCTGCTGGACTGAAATACCCAAGAGCCAGAGACAATCAAATTGCCACATGCTCTCAAGTTCATAGCATCTGTTTCCTGATGTTTCTCTCATGAGCACAGCACACCTGGAATCACTTGGGTTATATCAGTGATGAAAGTGGATGAGATGTTTTCCCCAAAATTTCACAGCATCATTGTGTTAAGTCTTAGCTTTCTGGAAAAGCTAGGCAGACTTTTCGCTGCTTTTTTTTTAAAAAAAAAATATTTTTATTAACGGTTTTCTCAGTTTACAAAGACGTGTACAATGTCTCTCATAACATTTTTACAGATCAGTTTCAATTGTTGAGACATTGGGGAGGAAAAAGGGGGAGAGCGGTAGATAAGGGAAGGGGGTGGGGGTGGTGTGGCAATGTTTCTGTTTTACTTAATGTGTGTGGGGGGGGGTTGTCAGCGTCGGTTGTGCAGGTTCTTTGTTGTGCATTTGTTTTCCTTTGATGGTGAGAGTTGTTGGGGTTGGCCTAGGATATAGTTTTCTTTTGTGGTTGGCTGTGGTGGTCTGTTTTATGTGAGTAGGGTGGGCGGGTGTTCTGGGTCAGGTTAGCCATATTGATTTGTATGCTGTTGGTGGATTTCTGTCGTTGTCTTGTTGGGCTGTGTATGTGATAAAGGGGAACCATACTGGGGTGAAGCCATCTTCTTCTATTTGTCCCCGTGTCAATTTCAACTTATTGGTTAATTTTTCTAATAGGGCTGTTTCCCATACCGTCTGGTACCATTGGTCCATGTTTACTCCTGCCAGGTCTTTCCAGTGTCTGGTTATGGTCTTTCTGGTAGCTGAGAGTAAGTGGGTTATGAGTTCTTTGTGATGTAGGTGGGCATTATTGTCCTGGAAGATGTTTAGCAAGGCCAGTTCTGGGGTAAGTTCTAATGTTTGTTGGGTTATTTTACCTATTTCTCTTACGGTTGTTCTCCAGAATTGTTGGGCTTTGGGGCATTCCCACCACATGTGGAAATATGTGCCTGTTGAGGTGCATCCTCTCCAGCATTTTGATGAGGTTCCTGGGCGTATTAGTGCTAGTTTTCGTGGTGTTAGGTACCACCTGTAGATGGTTTTCAGAGTGAGTTCTTTCCTTTTTGCTGATATGGATTTAAAGGGGGGTTTAGACCACATTCTGGTCCATTGAGTGGGGTTAATCTCGTAGCCTATGTCGTCTTCCCATTGTTTTTTTATTGTGTCTGGGGGGTTTGTGGGATTTTGGAGCAGTATTTTATATATTGCAGATACCATCCCTTTGCCGTGACCCTTTGTCGTTAGGAGGAGATTTTCAAAGGGTGTCAGGGGTCTTGTTGCTGCTAGTTTTATTGCTGGCTTGTTTAAGAGGGCATGTAATTGGTGTTGTGCCAACCAGGGTATTTGGGTGTCTTCTAGTTTATCTTGTATTTCTTGTGTCGTCAGAGGTGTGTTATTTTTGTAAAAGTCTATTATGCGGTATAGGCCTTTGGTTTGCCAAGTTTTAGTTTGGATGTTTTGTGCTGCATGGTGGAATAACGGATGGTAGACCAGGGGGAGTAGTGGGGATGTGGTTGGGGATAGTTTGTTCGTTTCTGTTTTCCATGCTTTGAACATGGTTTGTGTGTACCTATTAAGTGTTGTGGGGATCTTTCTTAGTTTGTTTGGGAGAAATGGGTATGCTGTGGTGCAGATACTTTCAATTGTGTCTCTCTCTAGGTGTATCCATTGTTTTGTCTCGTCTTCCAGTATATATGGGATTATGTGTCGAATTTGGTTGGCCCTGTAATATGTTTCTATGTTAGGGATTCCCCATCCTCCTTGTGAGGTGGGGAGGTGCAGGTATTTGGTGCTTATTCTTGGTTTCTTATGTGAGAAGATGAAGGAGTGTAGTTTTCTCTGCCATCTGTGAAGTTGGATTGGGGGGATCCAGATTGGGAGGGTTTGGAATAAGTAGGTTAGTTTTGGGAGAGTGATCATTTTGATCATTGCCATTTTATCTGAGAGGGTGAAGTTCATGTTGTTCCATTTCTTTAGGTCCTTGTTTATTTGTCGCCACAAGGGTTTATAGTTGTGTAGGTATAATTTGTTGAGATTTTTGGTTATTTGTTTTTCGCTGCTATTTTAAGTCGTCTTGTATTCAAAACCACAGCAAGCAAGCTCACACAGCCACTGCAACCACCGCCACTGGAAGAGAGAGAGAGAGAAAACAAACAAGCACACCAGATTCTGTGCTTTGTGCCAATGCAAAACGAAGTCTGGAAAAAGTCCCATTGAACTCAATGGAGCTTAAGCATGTATAGGATTTTTAAGAGGGTTGCATCCCTCAGAGTACCGAAACCATCTACAATTTAGAACCATAAAGCACATGTAACATAACAACAAAAATAAAATGGAACTGCACATTATGTTGGAGCTCCTAAGCCTGCAAGTTTCATGGCTAATATAGAAGTTCTGAGATGGGGGGTGGATTCTGGTTCAAGACCTCAGCATGTAGGGTACAGCAGACTGATCACTCCCTCATCCCTCTCTGCAAATTGTCCCAATCCAAATTGGTCATTTGACTGCTTTTGCAAACAGAAGATGATGCAGGGATCTCCAGGTGCAGATATAACACACAGTTTAAGGCTGTACTAAATTGTAGAGAAAGCAGCTCTGCAAACTGAACAGCCTGCACTGATACTGGTGGTGCTGACACCTTTCAGTGGTTTCAGCATCACCCTGGCCACTTCATCGCATTACATATGGAACGCATGCTTTCCCAACCTCATCTTTATGGACCCTTATTTCAGTGAAGTGAAACATGGTGGGAGAAGCCCATTACAACATAGCTTGGGAAAGCTTGGGTTTAGACTATGGAACAAAGCTTCCTTGAACTACTCTGTACCATAACTTGCTTTTGACAAAGCAACCAGATGTTCATGCTATCATTCCTTTCTTTGCAATTAAAAAATGATTTGCATTTGTGTGTGGATGTTTTATATATTAAGTCTCTGAGTGAAGAAGCATTTACCAAGACATTCAAATTGAGATATTGGGGAGGATTTGAGCTAGTAGGGTTAGCAGAAATGAGGTAACACCTACAACAGCAGGGGGGGACCTGTGGCCCTTCAGATGCGTTTGGACTACATTGGTACCTCTGGTTATGAACTTAATTTGTTCTGGAGGTCCGTTCTTAAGCTGAAAGCATTCTTATCCTGAGGTGCGCTTTCACTAATGGGGCCTCCTGCTGTGTGCACACTAGAAGCCTATGATTTCCGTTCACATCCTGGGGCAAAGTTCGCAACCAGGAGCAGCTACTTCCAGGTTAGCAGAACTTGTAACCTGAAGCGTTCATAACCAGAAGCATTCGTAACCAGAGGTACCACTGTACAGCTCCCATCATCCATTACCACTGGCCATGCTGACAGAAGCTGCTGTAAAATTTATCCTCTTAGAAAGGCGCTTTCTCTCTCTCTCACACACACACTGTGTACACATATCTCTTTCCTCCCAGGGTTTTAAAAATCTCTGGTATTTTTATTTCACTTAATATGAATCAATGTTTTTCTAAAACCTAATTTAACCACATAGCTGGAGACCCTTAGTATTCAGCATCAGCTTGGTATATACGTGTGTGTGTGTGTGTGTGTGTGTGTGTGTGTGTGTGTGTGTGTGTGTAATTAAACATGATTTAAAGATTATAAGGGATACAGCTGGGAAATATTAATCAAAGAGAATAATATCGAGAAAAGTAATTGCTCATTTGATTTCTGCAATTCAGGTCAAATATCTCAAGGGAACAGACATTTTTTGAAATTAGGCAATTTCATTTAAACAACTATTTTTGAAGTTATTTGCCAGCAATCCAATATACTCAAGTACTAAAGAATGTTTATTTAATGTTGTGATTTTAACTTGCTGTGTAATTGTAAACCATAACCACTTTAATTACGGGTAATAACAGTCTTACTAGGTCAGACCAATAGTAGTCCAGCTTAGTACCCCCTTGACAACAATGGCTAAATTCTGGAAATGTCTACAAAACAATTTCCATTATTAAATGTTTTCTAATAAGAACTACCAACTTTTCAGCTGATTAGCTGTTTTTTCAAATAACATGCCAATTACTATTTATTTTAATCTGTTATCTCCAATACCGATATTGGTGTTAGAAGTGGAGCAGCAGGCATCATTGTGTGTGCAACGTAAGAGTAGTGTGGGATTTCTACTCAGGTGGCATGTGCTCTGATTGGCTGTGTAATTCTGATGGAGTCCCCACCCCACCCCCCGTATGTTTGCTTCCTGCTATGTACAAAGCCTGACCTAAGAAAGACAAAACCTCTTTATTTCATTCTCCAAAAATTATGCAGATTTGTTCAGTTTCCTCCATAAAGTGTTATCAAGACATTCCCGTCCCTTTGCTGACAACTAAAAGTTCCATAGTTTAGTGGCAGAATAGCTGCTTTTCATTCAGAAGGTCCCATGTTCCATCCCCATCATCTCCAGGTAGGACTTTAGGAGGCTGCTGTCTGAAATCCTGGAGAGCCACTGCCAGTGCATGTAGACAGCTGACTCCATATACTGACTCAGTATAAGACCGTATGATTCTGCAAAGTGTTCAGGAAATTGAATGACACTAAGCATGTTGTTACTAAACAAAAGAGGAAGTTGTTTATTGATCTTGCTTATAAACTCTATGGCACTTGGACTTTGGGTAGGTGCAGACTCTGCTTCAATCTCTCTGGGCTTTCTTTCAGTTTGTCATCCACTATACAATTCATAAATCTTTCTGATACGGGTTGCTTTTTGGCAATTGTTTTGCATGTGTGTAATTGACTGCTTAATCAATTACAGCTAGGGGAAGAGTGAAATAAGTATGAAAAGTAATCATCAGTACCGGCAGAATGCAAAAATGCCCTGTGGCTGCAAGGGTTTGACCCCAGTAGTTTCCTATTTTTCTCAAAGCACATTTGCTTCACTAGCTCGATATACAAGCACTGAGCATGGCGAAGGACAGCTGATCTGGGTCAACATGTGAAAATTCAACATACCAGATTTTCTCTCTCCATACTCTGTAGGAGGGACCTTTAAGGGGTACAAATCTGGGGATAACCTCAAATTTCACAGATGGGAAGTGCACTTGGCTTCCCAACATCAGGGTCACTTGTTGATTAATTAATGTTTATTCTCCCTATCTTTACTGTAGCTTGGAATGTTTGGAAAGTTGTTTTGCAATCCTACTTCCAGACCCCTTGATTCTTAATTTTTGCAGCACCCTCTAGTTCTCCTTCCCCACATGTCTGGCTGAGGATGTTGTATAGGAAACCTATTGCAGAAGAATTTTATATATCAAGGTTTGTAGAGTTATTCCGCCTTATTGCCACATCTTAAAGAATTAAAACTTTTAAGTCTCCCAGGAGTTTTTGGTTTACTATATTGTCTTGATTTACTGCTTTTTATCTTGCTTCTGCTATTATTATTTTTTAGCTTAAAGACTGCTTCACTGCTTTTTATTCTATTTTCAAAGCAGCTACTGTACTTAGTAAAAGTAAGGAACCTCTCTCCACTAGTGTTGTTATTGCCACTTAATCCAAAGTTACTCTTGCATTTGGCAAAACATGTGTCTTCTCTCTGAATCTGATATCCAGTGATATCCAAAGCACCCTGGATAAAGCTGGACTAGCTAAAATATTGTCACTGTGTTTTGATGTTCTCAAGATGGCATTTGAAATAGAAGTCCGTAGCATGTGAAAATTAGTGGAGACAGTTATGGCACAACTTGAATAATCTGAAAGTCTGAGGAAGCACCCAAATTACACAGCTACTATTTACATGGGGCTGCACACACTAAGCAGGAATATATTACATATGCTGGTCTCAATATAGTATTCTGCCTAAATGGAGTTTCTGAAATTTAAGGAATTGTGGTTTCTTTGTTCTAATCCTGCATTTCCTTCCCTTGTGTTGGTTCCAGAGGCAGACAAAAACATAGAAAGAGAGAGCACTTGTATGGATTATGACTTCCTCCTTCTATTTGCTGAATAGAAATCTCACAGTAAGTTTTGTGCAAATATATGTAGGTTGAAAAAAACTTTGGAATTGTATGCGTGCTACTGAGTTTAATATGAGAACATCTCAGATTGTTTGGAGAAGCCACACATCACCATCCCAAGACTTCATTCCCAGGTGAATATTAGAGTTTGTGTGCAAGCAACAAAAATAGTGCTGTGATATTTACAAAGATCAGCTATGGATAATTTAAGCTTTTGCTCCTAACCTTGACTTTGCTATGATGATAAATAAGAACCTAGGAGGTAGTATTCTTGCTCTGTTGAATTTGGGTAAGTAATGAAATGAAATCTACAACAAGAATGGGAAATGCCTCCAGACATTGTTGGTCTTCATCTCCCATAAGATGAGAGTTGCAGTACAATACCCAGAGAGTTATAATAAATTGATTAGTATTGGGGGGGGGGTTATAAAGAAATTCACTTCTCATGATTAATTACCTTGTTGTTGTTTAGTTGTTTAGTCGTGTCCGATTCTTCGTGACCCCATGGACCAGAGCACGCCAGGCACTCCTGTCTTCCACTGCCTCCCGCAGTTTGGTCAGACTCATGTTGGAGGCTTCAAGAACACTGTCCAACCATCTTGTCCTCTGTCGTTCCCCTTCTCCTTGTGCCCTCAATCTTTCCCAACATCAGGGTCTTTTCCAGGGAGTCTTCTCTTCTTATGAGGTGGCCAAATATTGGAGCTTCAGCTTCAGGACCTGTCCTTCCAGTGAGCACTCAGGGCTGATTTCCTTCAGAATGGATAGGTTTTGATCTTCTTGCAGTCCATGGGACTCTCAAGTGTCTCCTCCAGCATCATTATTACCCCTACATCATTTCATTTCCAGTTTTCTTATGCTCATATCCTGCCTTTCTTCCATTATGGAACCAAGGTGGAATAAATATGGTTTCCAGGCAGCAACCCAACCAGACATTGGCCAGACCCAGGTCTTCTTAGCTCTGGCAAACTGGTGGCCTCATGTGCCTTCAGACCATACCTTGGAACAGCTAGTGACCGTCTCTTAGATAGTGTATCAATTTCTGGCTAAGATCTCATACATGGAGAAGTACTGTACCTGTTTCTGTGGTCCATGTATTGCAAAATGATAGAATATGTTTGCATCATTTTAAGGAGCTGTGAATGAGTGGACTACGTCTATTAGAATTTAGTGTATACCACTTGGCACAGCTTTATTGAAATCAACTTCCTGCTTAAATAAAAAGATGAGTGTGGCTGCTTGGCTGACTATTCTCTGGAACTGCTCATTTAGAACTTTCTGGGAGGCAATTTACACCCAGAGTTGGGGAACTCTGATTTGTAATGGGGAGAGCAGGACAGAGACGTATTCTTTTACTTTGGCCCGGTGCTTACTTTTATTAGTATGTTTACATACTGATGTTTTATTATTCTATTAATTTTATTTATACCTCATTTGTCAATTTCTACTTTGATAAATAATATTTTAAGGGGAGGGAGGAGAAGTTAATATAAAAAAACTATCTTGGTACACATCTAAGCTTGCTCTGGGATGTTACATAATAAAATAACCTGGAAAAATTTCACATGTGACATTATTGATTCGTAGTCTCTAGATACTAGGAAAATATTACAGGAGACTATCTGGTAGTCTCTGGAGGGCTAGATGCCTATGTGATTTTATAAAAAGTTTAGGAATTTATTTCCCCTGAAGGTCATTATGGCACATTTGATTATGCTAGTTATGAAATTTCACCGTCCAGTTCTACTACACAGCAGCAAGACGATACCTGCCATGTGCAATTATCTATCCTTTAAGACTTTTTCTGTTCCAGATCAGGTTCTGTAAATGTGTTTTAATGTGCTTGTCACATTGAATCAGATCATGGCAGGCTATAAAAAAACCAATTTCATTGGTTAAAATACAGTAAATAAACCAAGGCAGGTAAAGACCTTTGAGTCGAAAATATTCCAGTAGCTTTGGCTGGTGGTCCAGTTGCCCTTCTGTCTTGACAGGTATAGCCTAACTTCTGTTGCGTAGGCTCTGGTAATCTCTAGATTAGATTACTGCAACACATTATATATGGGGCTGGTACAGAATTTGGCAGCCAAGTTTCTCCCCAGGGCAAGATGGTTTGAGCATATAACAGCAATCCCTGCATGTTTTGGGTACTGTAGCCTGGGTAACTCCACCCACATTAAGATTTGGCTGCAAATGATTCAGACACTGGTTACCTATCCACAGCTTAAGCATTTGTTGCAGCTCCCCTAGATATCAGTTAACATTCCTGTATGAAATTCCTATGCTGTTGCAGAAAAAAAGCTCACAGTGTGCCAGCAAATGAGTCTGACTCCAAGCTCTCTTATTCTCTCACTTAATAGCTTGAGAAACAAAAGCAAAATTGAAACCCCTCTGGGCATATCGAGGCAGAATGAGCAAAAGGAAGGGGGGGTTCTCTGCATGCTAGCAAACCTACTGTTTGCAAGCCACAATGAGGTTTTTCAGCTGTATGTGTTTAACATCAATGCAGGGATTCCACATATGGAAGGGGGGAGGTTTATATGTTTATAGATTCCTCCTTGCAGATCCTTGTGGCCCTAAGACTGATGGAGCCTTCAGAACAGTGTGGAAGGTGATATTGGGGGCGACAGAGACAACTAGCAAAAATCCCCTCCTGATGCTTCCATGAGTGGAAGGCTCTGTTGAATTGCAGCCTGCTCCATGAATGGAGAGAGTCCTTTCACTTGCTGAAGAGGCAGGACTAGATAAAAGGCCTGAAAAGCAGTTACAAATAGCCCTTCATGCATCTTGGGGAGATGATGGTGCAGTAAAAAGTTTGGTTCAAACATAGGACAAGTCTATACAGGAGGTTGTGCCACTTCTTTCAGGTGAAGCACCAGCTGCTTATTTGCCTTTTACCTTCTGCATTCCAACGTTCTCTCAATTTGTTTATGCTGTTTTCTGTGACCTGTGCTGGAACTGTACCTGTGGTGGGAGGGTTTACCTATGTGCCACTCCCCTGCATTATGTCCCTTTTAAAAACAATAGAAGCATGAATTGAACATTCCCATGCAGCAGAAACAACCTGATGACTAGTACACCAGAGGTCTGTCAGTCTGTTATGCCAGCACTCCAGTAAGACTGATGACAGGAGAAGTCAGGCTGATGGTACAGTACTGGAAGTATGGAGAGGGAACTATGGCTTCACTGCCCATCCCAGATCAAATGCCAATTAATAAAAATCTATCTTGATAATAAACAGAAAACATGCTGTGCAGGGAGAGTGGAAACATGATGGCCAGGGGCAATGAGTTCTTGAGAGCCAGTGTGGTGTAGAGGTTAAGAGTGGTAGACTCGTAATCTGGGGAACCGGGTTCGTGTCTCCGCTCCTCCACATGCAGCTGCTGGGTGACCTTGGGCTAGTCACACTTCTCTGAAGTCTCTCAGCCCCACTCACCTCACAGAGTGTTTGTTGTGGGGGAGGAAGGGAAAGGAGAATGTTGGCCACTTTGAGACTCCTTAGGGTAGTGATAAAGCGGGATATCAAATCCAAACTCCTCCTCCTCCTCCTCCTCCTCCTCCTCCTCCTCCTCCTTCTTCTTCTTCTGTGTGGATTTGTATTTATGTCATGATCAGCATTTGTTCTGAAAGAAGAAACAACATTTCTGAGACAAAATGATTGTGATAATGGTATTCAATTATGCGACTTTTAAATTAGGTCTGGAGACTAAACAACACTATTGCTGAAAAGTGTGGCAATAAAAGGGATCCGTTTCCCCACATTAAATCCAACTACAATGTCCCTGCTCCACTTTGCTCATAGTCTCCATTACAGCCTTTATTGCCCACTTTGTTCTCTTTCATGAAGTGTTAGGTATTATCATATTTCCAATCAAACTCTGCAGGTACTTCATTCAATACATTTTTGACATCATTCTTGAAATATATGCAATTACGCACTAAGCTAAATTTCATTATGCCTTCGGTTAGGTTTTTTAATTTTACAGTCTCTGCTTCATAATCTCTGCTATTTTGTTGCTATGCTTGTCCAGAAAACATGTCTCTATGGACACCTGCAAACTACTTTTCAGTGTTCAGGGACTAAGTCTGTCTGGAACACAAATGACTGCAGGAAATTTAGTTCAAGGCTGCTAGAGAAACTATCTCCTACTTTTCTGCAGGAGGACAGTCCCCACCAATAAGGCAGTAGATCTAACCCAGAACGTAGCACATTTAATGAAGTACATAGGAGCACAGTATGCTCCTTTGGGTGGAGGTCTGGATATCAGAGTGCCAAAGTAAGGTATGGGGTGGAGATGGGGAGACAGAGAAGAGACCAGAGCTTTGGAAGAAATGAAGCTTTATGGGGAAAGTATCAAAAAATGGAAAATTAACCGTTAACTATGAAGGCTGTTTAGAGAAGGAAGGAAGGGAAGTGAAAAGTTTTGTGACTGTCCGTCATGGACTTTGTGCAGGAATTGCTTCCGCTTGGGGAGGCAGCGAAAGGCAGGGAAATGACAGTATGAATTAGAAAGCCAACGCAGTGGCTGTACAAGCATCAGAATGAATAAAATAAAAAACAAGAGTTTTCTTGACCAGGACCAGAATTCACCAACCGGCAACCATTCAAAGGGGCACTAAAGATAGAATTCTAGGGTGAGTGGGGATATGTTTAATTCACAGCAAGACTCTGCTCTGCAACTACCTGGAATGCAGAAATGTAGAGGTACAAGAATGGGTATGCGACTAGGAGCTCCAAAAATGTAGTTATCAAAGCCAATGGAAGACACACTTGGAGGACTATGAGGAAATGCACATCGGACACAGGAGACTTGCTGAACTCAGAGGTTGTGAGGCCAGTTATAACCCTTGATTACAAAGTAGGATTTGAATCGACTCAGCTCATGTATTCAGATCCTAGTTTATTTTCTAATTCTTGTTAGTCTTATATTGCCCTTGTTAAAATCCAGACATCCCCGTAACCTACCAGTAACTGGTTATTTAAGCAGATTTGTTCTAGGTGTTTTTTGCTGAATTTATATAACTTTTTCCATACATAGGGAGTTAATCTGTAGCACACAGCTCTCATCCCACTTTGCTCTCTAAAGCAAACAAAGGTGTTGTTTGGGAAGGACAAGATTATCAGTTGTCTTGCAAGGTTAATTAAATCCCGCTACAGGACTGCCTCTTTTGCTGCTGTCAGTAATATGAAGAGATTAAAGTCTGTGCAACCCTAAATAATCAATAATATGTTCTCAGACCTTAATAGGTGTTTGCATTAGAAAATGGTCTGGCCTTTAGAAAGAGTTAAGTCATAATGTACTTTCCTGGGTGAACCTCCCAACCTTGCCTTCTGGGAAAATATTAACTCCTGAATTAAAAATGAAAAAAAGCTTGTCAAACACAGCTAAAGCTGCAAGCAAACTAAATAACATCTTCTAGTCTGCTGAATAAGCTTAAAGAAGCACTGCAGCTATTTCAAACTGAGCTGTTGGCAGTTTTGGTGACTTGCTAAGTGTTTTCAGACTTGGGTCCCAAACAACCATAAGGAAGAAGGCAAGCAAATTTTGAATCCAACGTTCAGAAAGGAATATGGATGGAAGAGAGAAACTTTGTAGAGAAACTGAAGCTGTAAATTCCTTGATTCAGGCTTTAATACTTTCAATATTGAAAGAATAAACCTCTCTACTTCATACATTTTCCCAGTGTACTTCCAGACTGTGAGTATTTTGTGTTTTGTATTTCTTCCAAAATTAAAGTGAATTAAAACATTGTATTGTCCCAGTGTGACAAATTACACTTTTTTAAAAATGGACTTTTGGAGTTTGGAAAGTGATTGGGGGGGGTGCTAAAAAGTGTGGGGAAAGTGAATGATTAACAGGAAGAGGTATAAACAGTCTACAAGCAACTCAGGATGAATACTCTTTGACGCATAGATGTAGTCTAACCACTGTGTGAGCTTTGTGCAAATCAAATCAAGAAAACTGTTGAATAACTGCTCACCTGGTTGAACCCTAATATAATGCACTAATTGTATCAGGTAGAGGTGACACAGAATGAAGTTTTAGAGCATAGAATGATATATAACATCGTCCTATCAAAATAGATCCTATCAAAAGTGATCAAGGTATTGAAGAATGTTCTCTGCAAGAAGAACATAAAATAGTTTGGGGACAGTTTGGGGAATGTAAAAGGAAGCTTAGATGACTAAAGTGTGTATGTCTCTCCATGAAACATGACAAAGATTTATAGCATGATAGTGCAGAGATGCCTTTTTTCTCTTTCTGATTCTTCTAAATCTGATGCCAAATGAAAGGAAGACCTTTTCTACCCAGCTAACTATTGATTTGGAATTTATTGCCACAAGATGTTGTGATGACTATATCAAAAAGGGATTAGACAAATTAATGAACAATAGATTTGTTAATAAAGTCAAGAAGGCAGACTCACATTTCAGTTATTAGCTATTTGAGCTGAGAGGCAGGCAGGAAATATTAAGGACAACAAATAGGAGCACTTTTGAAGAGTACTTACTGCCTGGTCTGTTGGTCTGATCTACTGAGGCAATTCTTGCATTCTTAAGTCTCTTTAGCAAAATGCTGGGTATAATAATAATAATAATAATAATAATAATAATAATAATAAAATTTTTATTTATACCCCGCCCTCCCCAGTCAAACCGGGCTCAGGGCGGCTGACACCAACAGAATTACAATAAAACATAAAAACAATTAATTAAAATACAGATTAAAATACAGTATTAAAATTTAAAGTGCAGCCTCATTTCAAGTAGGCCATAAATCCAAGCCATGAGGGAGGAAAACACAGGGGTCAGGCTGAGTCTAACCCAAAGGCCAGGCGGAACAGCTCTGTCTTGCAGGCCCTGCGGAAAGATGACAAATCCTGCAGGGCCCTGGTCTCCTGGGAAAGAGCGTTCCACCAGGTTGGGGCCAGTACTGAAAAGGCCCTGGCTCTAGTAGAGGCCAATCTAGCCATGTTATGACTCGGGATCTCCAGAATATTATTATTTGTGGACCTTAAGGTCCTCCGTGGGGCATACCAGGAGAGGCGGTCCCGTAGGTACGAGGGTCCCAAGTCGCATAGGGCTTTAAAGGTCAAAACCAGCACCTTAAACCTGATCCTGTACTCCACCGGGAGCCAGTGCAGCTGGTAAAGCACTGGTATGCCAATCAATGCTTGAAACAGTAGTTTATGAGACCCATTTGTTAGAAAACAAATTAAGTCAAATCCCAGTTTGCCTGATTGCATTTTTAAAACACATTCTTCCAATTTATTTTTATTGTCTAAAACAAAGCCCAACATATCACTTTTCTACTCTTATCACCATCAAAACCAACCTGTTCTAATTACAGGTAGGTAGCCGTGTTGGTCTGGATCGAAGTAAAATAAAAAAATTCCTTCAGTATCTGAAGAAGTGTGCATGCACACGAAAGCTCATACCAAAATAAAAACTTAGTTGGTCTTTAAGGTGCTACTGAAGGAATTTTTTTATTCTGTTCTAATTAGACGCTTTCCAGTCCACGTATGGTTAACTTCAATCTGTTTCTGCTTCCATCTGCTTTTGTAGACATGTTCGAGACATTCCTAAGCAAGTCAGTATGTTAGTACTTGAACACTTTCTCCTTGTACCTTTTCTTGTGTAAATAAATAGAAAACCAGTTTAATATCTAAGGTCAATTCAACAAAAAGGAGACGATTGGAAATAGACATGCAAGTACCCTAAAGATCTTTAGTTTATTCTAGTGTAGCAGTAAACAAAAGTGCAAGACACTTGTCCAAGTTTTCTTTTTACGAATGCTGTGAACTTGTATCCAGGTTAAAGTGATAAACTTGGTGCTAGGCATTTAAATGCTTCCCCCCACTTTCACTGATTTAATAGCTGCCTTTCAGCAACCAAGTAACTGTTGAAATGTCAGACTATTCCTTTTTATTACTTCCAGCGCATACAGGCTAAGCCTGTTTGGCCTGTACAAATAGCAGTTTCTCTGATGGGGATAGAGTGGCATTTTGTCATAAGAAAACAGTTTGCTAGCAGAAAAGTCCTCCTGGTGTTAGTAAGGGGATGATTGCCTTGAAATCCCAAATGGCTTTTTTTAAACACAAGACTGCAACCCTAAATACCCTTACTAGGGAGCAGGCCCCATGGACACAGTGGGTTTTTCTTCAAGCTGACGCGCAGAGGATTGACTTCTTAGATTGAAAGTATCTATCCTAAGTAGGAATGGATGAAGTTGTCCATTTCAATTTCTCTAATTTCCTCAGTCTTCAACTATGTACACACCATAAATTAAGAGTGCATGATTCCCACCACAAAGAATCCTGGGAACAGTAGTTTAAGGGTACTGGGAATTCTAGATCTCTGATGGGTAAGATTCAGTACCCAGCAGCCTTCCTGGTAAGCCATGTGCGTCAAAGGTATGGTGTGTGCACAACACTAATCTATGTTTCTCCAGTTTCCACATCAGCTTGCATTTTTTTTCAAGCTCTCATGGAAATTTATGGACATTTTCATGTGCGTTTCTCCTAACACACCTTGCAGTTGTGCCTAATGTATGTATTTATGAGGTAAAGTTTTCAACATTTTCATTAATATACATTTTTGTGCACACTCCCTCTGTAACATATGCATTTTGTGTACATTATTTTGGTTGGAAAACTACATACATTGCGAAATTTGGAGAAGTGAATTTTGAAAGATAATGGCATTTCCATTCACATATTAATTTGGGGGGTACAAATTAAGTAAAGGTAAAGGTAAAGGAACCCTGGACCATTAGGTCCAGTCACGGACGACTCTGGGGTTGCAGCGCTCATCTCGCTTTACTGGCCAAGGGAGCCGGCATACAGCTTCCAGGTCATGTGGATAGCATGACAAAGTCGCTTCTGGCGAACCAGAGCACCACATGGTAACGCCGTTTACCTTCCCGCTGTAGTGGTACCTATTTATCTACTTGCACTTTGACGTGCTTTTGAACTGCTAGGTTGGCAGGAGCAGGGACCGAGCAACAGGAGCTCACCCCGTCGCGGGGATTCAAACCACTGACCTTCTGACTGGCAAGCCCTAGGCTCTGTGGTTTAACCCACAGCACCACCCGCGTTCCCCTTAAGTAGGTTCCCCTAATTGTAAGGCACTGTTCTGCACCCTTTACAAACTTTTGAAAGTCATACTGGCAGGTAGAATATATTAATTTTGATCAGCCAATTATGTTATGATTGCTACTTGAATCTTGCGACGACTGATCAAATATTTTGCATTTAAATGATGAGAGTCCCTCTCACTCTGAGGAAAGCACCAGAGCTCTGGAGATGGGTCATGGGCAGTTTGCAGCTCCCTTACAAAAGTTGCCATGAACTGAAATCTTTATTTGTATTTCTGCAGGTGTGCACGATGCCAGCTTGTTGCCCCAAAGCAAACCTTGCTGACTGAAACAAACAAATAGAACTGAGGGAGAGGGGGATGAGATATCAGCCATGATTTTAGTGCCTGGAGAAAAGCCATCATTGTTTAGAAACATAAGAATAAAATTCAGTAGTACTGCAGGGGGCGGGGGGACTCTTTGAGCCAGCGGTGGATTGAGGGGAGTTTGACTGGTTCAGTCTCGCTGGATGTGGAATCTTGGGGGAGCTGCAGGGGTTGCCGCGACTATAGCGAGAGGCAGGGGGCACTGGATTTGAGACCCCAAGGTTCGCCATTTCCCGAGGCAATTACAAACAACCTCGAAATCCAGTTGGGGACTTCTATAGGACTGTTCACAAGTTATATTCAACAAGATCTGTGTACCTATGTGTATGCAAATAGCTGAGTTGTACACTCAAGAATGGGTGCACAGTTCAGTTCAATACCAGAAATCTGTGGTGCAGTCCAGAGTTTGGGACTAGGACCTGGGAGACCAGAGTTCAAATCCCTGTTCACCCATGAAGTTCACTGGGTGACGGTCCTGGTTCCGCAGCTGGACAAAGAACTCAAATTCCCAGCTTGGGTTCTGCCCAAGGCTTTAATGCTCAAATTAGAATGGCACATAGGTCAGGTTACAAATCATGGGAATCAGCCAGAGTCTAAGGTTAGAATACATGGCTAAGTGTTAGCTAAGATGTTGATCCAATAAGTGGAGTTGCTAGAGGCAAGAGGTGGCAGACCATGGATGCCCAGGATCTTAGAAGCAGGATGCTCTTCTGACAACTCAACACACCCACCCTGCTGGACCCTTCTTCTGGGTCAGATGCCTCTTGGGGTCCCAATTTCTCCTTCCCCAGCTCTCTAGGACCCTCCCTGGTGTCATCCAACTCCAGCTCCCCAATCTCCTCCCATTCTTGATCAGCATCCGACCACCTTTTCCAAGACTCACAACAGTCTGGGGCTCACAACAGAGGCCTTGGGTCAGTCATAGTCTCTTTGCCTACTCAACTTCATAGTCTCTTTGCCTACTCAACTTCACAGGGTAGTTGTGAGCATAATATGCAGAGGGGGAGGAAAAACTACATATACTCTGACCACCTTGGAGGCGGAGTAGAATATAAATGTAATTATAATAATAACAACAGCTGCCGATACACAAAGGGCTCTCTGTGTGATTATTTGGTATAAAATTGATGTTCTCAATCTCCCTTGCAGTGAGAAATGTTCTTTTATTTCCCGAACAACACAGTGTAGCTTATTCTCTTCTTCATTTTGTGTGTGTGTGTGTGTGTGTGTGTGTGTGTGTGTGTGTGTGTGTGTATTTCTTCATGAAAAATGCATTTTTAAGTATAAATAGTGGCAAGTCAGCTTTGTTCTGCCAGTTGATAGAACAAGGTTTAACAAGTTCACTCTGCAGATGAATACCTATTGCTGTCAACTGCTGACAATCTTTTAAAGCTTTCAGACACTTTATAGAGATTTGGGATATGTGCAGTTAATTATGCCTTTTCTAGTAACTAGTTCAGGATTTCACTTTTAATTCACAAGCAAAACATTGTGGGAAATGTTATCCTCTAGGGGTGTAGGCTGGAGGAAAAATTCTTCCCCATTTTTATTTTTTTTAAAAGAAAAATCTTTGGTAAATGCATTGGATCCCAGCAACATAGCATTAGAGTTTATGCAGGGTTAGGGTTGTGCTGTGGAATCAACACAGGTGCAAAGTCCACACCATGCTTTTAATGTGCTGAGAGAATTTTTTTGGGGGGGGGATTCGGAATTCTCTTAGGTCAAAATTGCTTGCACAAACTTTATTTTATTTTATTTATTTGTAAACTACCCAGTTATGAGGTGGCCAGGTGAAAAAGAGTGTTTGGCTCCTACACCTTTAATAGTCATGTCGAAGAAGGAATTTCAGCAGCAACACTGTACAGGGGGAGGGGAATGGTTGCTGCATTGGCCCAAGCAGCAGCCATTTCCTTTCCAAAACAATATTTTTGAGAGATACAGCCTCTCAAAAGGGAGGGGGAGGCCTGTATCCCCTTTGTGCTCTTCTCCTCGTGCCCCCTGAAACTGCCATTAGAGCCAGAAGCTGAGAGAGCCTGAAGCGGCAGAAAAGTGAAGAAGTCTGGGCCTGTGAGGAAGCATCCAGCTGCTTTGGCAGTTCTTTCTGAGCAGGATTATTTCCTAAGGGACCTGCTGTGGCCCAGACATTCAGCAGCAGAATACAAACTGGAGTATCTGAGACCAAGGGTGGGGTGGGGGAGGTGGGTTGGTTGGGTTGACTCCACCTGAGTTGACTGGAGTTTGCTCTGCTCCAACCTCACTAGTCTCCCTCCTGGTGAGGAAGGGAAGAGAAAGTAATATGGAGTGGGGAACAGATTGATCTTTCCATGGACACCTGAAATACGACAGGTGTCCACATAGGCCAGAGGAGAATGCAGTGGTGCATCAGAAGCTCCTCCAGGTGGTGGCACATTTGAACCACTGGGTCTAGAGCAGGTCTCTAGAGCATAGGACTGCACCCTTAAGGCACCAAAATGTAAAAGTAATGACACCTTCTTCATAGGCTTCACCCTGACACATTGGTGTTTTGCTGAACTAAGAAGAAAGGGAAAGGTTATATAAAGCACTTCTGCTGCTGCCATCTAATGCTACTTGCCTGGTGCATCAATAAATTATGCAGTTCAGGATTTTCTCTTACAGATATCTGTCACCCAGACAGACAACATGCTTCCTTTATCTTGATGCGAGATATGTTTGTACTGACATTTCAAAAATGTTTCTAGCTTCTTGAGATTTCTTTGAAAGGACTCTCCCCCCCTCTCTCTTTGGCAGCACCTTTTTTCAGTCATGGCATTAACTTTTGTCGTCCCCACCCCCACCCCGCATTCGTTTTCTCCAACCTATAATGAGGCCAAATAGACTCTCTCCCCCACTTTCTTTCTGCTACCCGTGGAATTTTTAAGCTACATCTTCCTTGATGAGAGTTTTTTTGCAGAAACCTTTCTCTGTGATCAGAGAGAACCGAAGTGAAAAATGTTCAAGTTCTATGATTGAAGTCCATGAAAAGTTTGTGGTTACTTAGTTATTGTGTTCAGGACATAAAAACCAGAACATTTTAATTAGATAAAGAGCAATAGGCATCCTACTAGGATAAAGATACTTTTTGGCAAACAAAACCTCAAATAATGCAGGAAATACAACAACCTGTTATATTTCCTATCCAATGGCCAGAAAGCCTGTCTTATAGTTGGATCTGCTCTATGCTATTCAGTATAACATTTTTTAGTGCACATTAAAATACCATTAGACATTGAACTCTTATTAGAGTAGTCCTGGAGGTATACCATTGTTTTGTTCTAATTAGTAGGGTTTTTACACTTGTGTTTTGTTATGTAACAGTTTTTCCTGCATTTTCCTTGTTTACTTAAACTTGTTACAGAAGTATAGAGTCTTGGTTTTCTAAGTAGTGTTGCACTGTATCTTTATGATATCTGATGGCTGCTTCAAAACTGACCACTTATAGTGGGCTTCTGAAAACTTCTGTATTCCAGACTTTTATGTTGTGTTTGAGGTAACTGAATGCACAGTCATGCGCCTAATGAACTCAGTGGGATTTACTTCTGAGTAGACATTACAGGGCGGCACTGTGGAATGTTTTGGCAGTAGCTAAATGAGGTGTAGAATGAAGTTATGTGCATATTTATTTATTTCATTTCATACAATTTCGACCCCTCTTGATTGTAAAAAACAAAAACAATTTGGCATTACAATTACAATAACACAGTGGTGTGCCAATGAGAGCAGCCAGTTGAAAACAGTAATATTATCATGGCATCACAGCAGGTGGCCCATAAGAAAAGTTCATCATCTTATAAAGTGAGTTTGGAGTAGGGGGGTTCAGGCTCTTGGGAGTTATATGTGGCCCCTGGACCACATACCAGTCACACCTCTTTAATAGAACAAGGATAGAATTGTGGGAATCCTAGCAAACTATGGCCAGAATCTATCGCTTATCAACCAATTTCAAGCAAAATTACCAAAAATGACATAATTAAAAGAGAGTCAATGCATACTAAATTAGCAAACGTTTGCAGCAGTCATTAAACAGCAAGACTCCTGGATAAATGGTTTTTCTCTAACAGGGAGCAAAAGTAAACAATCATTAAAAGAGAAATGGCTTCTGCATCTCCGCAGAAGACACAGCTAGCTTGAGTACTTGCTGCAGCCAGTGCAAAGGGGGGTGTTTCTTCTTTGTAAAACATCATAATTCTTGGTGTTTCTTTGCAACCCAGCCATAGAGCCTTTTGCGTGTTCAGACCCCGAGATCTTCCCCGCAAATGAAGACACATTTGACTCAAATTTTAGTTTTGGTTTTTGGCAGAATTTAGGCCACAACTTTATTGATTACAGCAAAGTGAGTGGTTGCATAGGCTCTGGTTCGACTAGCTCCCTATACCCTTGCAGGTAACGCTGACCCAGAGCTCTATCATAGGTCAGCCAAGGGTGAATACCTGAGGTAGGTGAAAAGCCTGGGAACAGACTCTGTTCACTCCCCAGATGCTCCCCTGGACTCAGGCACAGGCACAACCCCCTTTCGGGGGTTGACCAAACCAAGTCGAGTCCCTGGATTCCTTTAACGGAATTCCCTTCACATAGGGATGGCAAGACCGTTCTCCCATCCCTATCACTTGAACCAGTGACTATCCACAACCTTACAAGTTGTGACGAATTGCTACGCGGTAGGCAAAACCCAAATGGCCCCGGCCAATCAGCCAAGTGAGGAAAATTCCTGTTGTGCCCCTGTCCCAACGACAGACGACACACGACGGCATAGCAAGGTCAATTGCAAAATGCCCTAAAATTAGGGAGAGGCAGGCAGGTGTTTCAATGCACGAGCCGAAAGAGGAAGCTCTGGGACACGTGCATGGGTTTATATAGGTCCCTCGATCCATTTAGACTGTGCCCCATTGGTCAGATTAAACCCAGCAACGAGGGACCTACCAATCAGGTGTTGTGGCTATCCAATAGACCCACCCACAACCAGGAGGTCAGTCTCCAGGTCTCACCGCAACACATGCCCTCTTTTAGGGAGGACACGATTTGTTACAGAGTGGCATACAAGTGTAATTTGTAGGATTGCACTGCAATACAAGGTTCTTACATTATTTTATTCTAGGGGCTACCTGAACCCTTCCATTCCAGCTCCATCACAGATATCTGCTGGAGCATCACTGGTCATTGCCCAGGTTAGTGAGGTTAGTTTGACAACAAGAAGGAACCAAACTAGTCCTGTGGAATCCTCTGCCAATAGATATTCAGCAGCCTTATTCTGTTCCACTTTCTTTCTTTCTTTCTTTCTTTCTTTCTTTCTTTCTTTCTTTCTTTCTTTCTTTCTTTCTTTCTTTCTTTCTGTATAGATTCAATAAAGTAAACAAACAAACAAAAATCCATAAAGAGATAGTCCATAATATTACCACAGTACTTAAGCCATAGCATCTCTGTTTACAGGATAGCAGGTGATGCAACATCTTATTCCACTTCTGCAGAATATTATTATATTTATTAAACCAATTATAATAAATATGTTAGTCTTTAAGGTGCCAAGGCCCTGTTGTTTTAAGTGCATCTGTCTAGCACAGCTCCCTCAGCTGAAATCACTGAATAGGTGCTGAGTATACCTTAGCTCAATCAGCTCAGAATCTTTCCCAACAGGAACCCAGAAATTGGTGATAAAACTAATTACATTTAAATTTTCATCTATATGATTTAATAGCACCCCTGAGACCCATGCTAGGGATGGCTCTGTTCACACTCATGTTTCCTTAATGTTTCCTCTAGTTGTATTAAGCCTGAGGTTTATTAGGCAGAGCCAGTAGCAGCTTGTTCAATTGCTTTCTACTCGATATATGCGTTATCTGGAGAAGTGATAGCCTAGCATAAAAGGTTTGCATTATCAGACACAAAACACTGTGGGAAAAGCATCTGACATTTTGATTCGCTTACTAGCGAATTAAACCAACCTTTTGCCAGCATAGATCCACATAAATTCCTGGCTGAAATTGGTGCGCCCCCCCCCAATGCTGATTCGCAGGCCTCCCACATCCCAACACACCGTGCAAGGTATGGGCTCTACCTCCATCTCCAGAGCTGTCCGAGGCTGGTTCTGGCTCATCGACTTTGCCTGTCACACCACCAGCTCCACCAGAAACCATGTTCAGTCCCTTCCCTCTGGGGCGTGTATGTTACCCAACTTGTCTCTTCCACCCCTGGCGATGCAGCAGGGCCGGCTCTACGTAGACCCCCAGTGGCGCAGGGCACCATGGCACTGGCCCGCCAGGAGGGCGCCGTGAGCTGCGGCCGCCCGCTGGCTGGCCTGTCCGCCGGTCCGCCGCGCAGCTGCGCATGGCGCCCACCTGCCCATCGCGCTGGGAAACGGGACAGGAGGGCGCCGGAGAGATCGCGCTGTGCCTGCCTGCCCGCCCGCTGCACAGCAGCGCCGCGCCCACCCGCCCACCACGCTGGGAAATGGGGCGGAAGGGCACCGGAGAGATCCGACGCACCATGGCACCAGGGGCGCTTAAGACGGCCCTGCGATGCAGCAATGTCTCCTCCATTGCCCAGGTCATGGAGATGCTAGCACATGCATGAGCAGATGGGACTGGCTTTGCCTTCTTGGAGAAGTGCTAGGCTGCTTGCCCAGTCTAAGGATTAAAGCCACTTGCTGTGCTAAGTTGTGCTTCCCCTTTGCATGGACAAGTGGAGTCCCCCCCCCAACCCCAGGCGACCCCCAAGCGGAATAAGACTCAAGACAATGTGCTATGGGATTAAAATTGACCACAACTTTATTAAGTTTCAGGTGCCTTGGCTCAGGCATTGGGCATTTATCCTACCCAGTCCCCAGCCGGGGATCTGGGAAACATCAGGGTTATCCAGATTGTGTGGGGATTGGGCTGGCTCTGGAGAACATGTTCAAGCAGAGAGTCCTCCCCCGTTTCACCATCATCGCAGGGGTGAACAATGACAACCTCTTGGCGTATGGCCACTGCCTCCCCTCAAGACCCCTTTAACGGGGAACCCTGGGATGACCGCTGCAAGGGGGAAGTGGGTCACCGCTTCACACACACACACCCCCCCATTTAGGAAGATAGACTAAACGATTCTGCCCAAGGCCTGAAACCGCCAAAGTTGTGACGTTTTCCTACGGGAAAGGCAAAATGCAGGAAAATTCCTTTCCGGCCCTATAACAGCGACCATGATGTAGCAGTGCCCACGTAACTATGGAGAAGAGGTTAACCTGCAAAAGAAGAGTTAACTGAGGGAGGGAGGGTGGGAGAAGCTCTGGAGCCAACTGACGCTTCTCAGGCAAGATTCACCTTCTGTTGTGTGGACAGAGTGGTCCCTCCCCCTACCTGGCCGGCCGATCCCCTGGCAATGCCTCCCCAGGCGGGATTGGGTGATTGGCTGAGGTAGGCAGAGACCTCCAGGTATCCAGCCTGGGGAAGGCAAAGCCAGCCCGTACTACCGGGAGCCGCACTGGGCATTGTTGGATCAACATATTTGCTTTTGTAGCCTTTGGTAGCACCTGCTGTGCTTTTGAAATGCATTTTGCCCATGTATTGAACTGATCTGAGCATTAAAGATTTGGGTATCGTCCAGAACCACAGCCCCAGCAGAGAGCTTGTGGGAGTCGTGGAGTACAGGATCCCAAAGAAGGATGCTAAAGACATGAGAATGGCTAGTTCTAGGTGTAGACTTGCAGCAAAGCAGCTTGCCAATTTCCTCACACTCACCACCACCACACACACAAGGTTGTTGTTTCAATTATGCAATATTTTCACAAGAACATGTAGAAGAGAGACAAATAAAAGCTACGAGTGCACATGTGAGATGTTTATATGCAGATTAAGTAAATCAGCATTTTTTGCTGCCTTGACAAAGCAGCAGCATGTTGACAAGGCCCTAGATAGTGGTTCTCTCACCTGGAAAGCTGTAAACTCATCTCATTGTACAAAGCTCTGCCAAGGGCATTTGAGCAAATATCAGCACGGAGCAAAACCTGTTTCTCGATTTCAGTTGATTAAAAGTTCTTCAGTCAAGATTGTTTCTCGTTTGGCAAACTTCATAAGTGACATTTCCAGAGGTATTCATTATATATTTAAGTATATTTGTTAATTTAAACTTCCCCATTTTCAGAAAAGTTACATCAGGTAATAGTTTAAAAAGCAGAGTTAAGGCAACCCCCCCCAAAAAAAACCCAACCCCTACAGATTGGGGTGAGGGACCTTTTTAGCATTATTTCCCCCACCTCCCATGGGACAAGTGTGACAAGTGGGCTGAGTTGCCCAACAGTCAGTCACCTGACCTCCTAATGAAGTCAAGTGACCTTGTTTGCCTGTAGGGATCTTCAGAAGCCCTTTTCAAAGTGCTGTGCGAAATAGTGATTGGTGGTGTCTCCAAGCTAGTGGCCCCTCTAGTCCAGCATTCTGCTTTCACAGTGGCTAACCAGATGCTTTTGGGAACTCTGCAAGCAGCACACAGCCGCAGCAGCTCTCTTCTCCAGTTGTGATTCCCAGAGTCATACTGCATTTCAATAGAGACATCCTGATTTTTAAGTGAGTCTAATTATGACTAAGTTTGGATCTAACCTGTTGTGACGTGGGGTTCATGATTTCAGCTCTCTTGACATAATATGCTGGAGACAGTTCTCTAGTAACCCTTCTTTATTAAAGCAAACAAGACTGAGCTCTGAGGAGAGGAAAGCTACATTTATAGGGCCAGGGGACTAGCTAGAAAGGGATACATTTTGGAGGGAACAATATCAGGCAGGGCCGTCCCTAGGCCCGGGCTGGGTGGCGCAAGGCGCCAGGGCACCTGGCCATCAGGGGCGCAGAAGGGGCGCCGAACACTGGTGTCTGCCTCCGCGTGCCTCTGCTGTTGAGCAGCTTCAGGCAGCTCTACGGAGGTGCGCGAGCCTGGGGCCACCTCTGCCGTGCCTCTGTCTCAGCTGTTGAGTGGCTTCAGGCCGCTCTCCAGAGGCGCGCGGAGAGCGCGGCCTGGGGCTGCCTGAACAGCTGAGAGGCGCAGCGCGGCGGCAGCCCCAGGCTCGTGCTCCCCGCGTGCCTCCAGAGCTTCGCGCAAGGAGCAGGAGCCTGGGGCCGCCTCCTCCGCGCCTCTCAGGTTTTGAGCGGCTTCAGGCCACTCTCCAGAGGCGCGCAGGGAGCGCGTGCCTGGGGCTGCCTCCTCCGCGCCTCTCAGTTCCCTGCGCACCCCTCCTGCCCGCCTCACTCACAGGGGGCGCCGGAGGGATCTTGGCACCAGGGCGCCAGATATGGTTAAGACGGCCCTGATATCACGCAGTCACAGTGCTGCCTTTTGGAGGAAACCAATAAGACAGAGGATCCAAATACAGCAGCTTAAATGAACCAATAGTAGCTGTACCTTCTGGAACCAAAAGGCAGTTACTTTACCCTAATGCAAATACAGACAATAGTAATACAGATATAAAATCCTTTGACTCAATACACAACATAACCCAAAGTTATCACAGATGGAAAATGAGTTCTCAAAGGGTGAATCAGTCTATGTTCCCCCACAGAAAGAAAGAAAAAAACCCATGTTTACCAGGATTCAGATTGTCATGGAGTTATCAAATAGCCCAGCTTTATAATGCCTGCTACCATTGCCTCTATGTTTAATGTCTTTTTTCCCCTTCCTGTATAGTACTTCTCAATATGCTACCTTGCTGTCAGTGGATGCTCACGATCTTTCTAAAGCATCCTAATTGCAGGTTCTGAAGTGTTGACTTTAAGTGGTCCAGCAGTTATACCGTGCATAAAATTCATCTGGTATGTTAAATGGGGGCTTCGGTGCCCCCAAATTCCAACTTGGGAAGAAATGTTTATTTTCAATTTCCACAAGAAGGCAACTTGGTTTTACAGAAAGGAGGGGGGTGGATGTAATATTTATTTAGAAATTTCCCCATAAGCTACTGCAAAAAGGAAATGTATCTAAAATAGTATTTATAAATCCCTAATGTAATTTATTTTATTTTTATTGATTTGCTTACTTCTTTTTCATTTCATGCTGTAAAATGCTGACAGTGTGCAGTGACGATGGTAGGAGATTATGCAAAATTTCTAACTTTTACAGTCCTATAAACGGGCAAGAGGAAGAAGGTGAAGCAATTACTGTGCAAAGGTACTAAAATATGTTTTGCTAAAAATATAAGGAGGCCATATAGTGTGATAGAAAATGTCACCTTAGCCTTCCATATAATTCTTCTAAATTATCTTCTGAAATGGCCAGATTGCCCAGAGGAATCCAACTGCTGCTTATAATATCACTTGAGAATCTGTGGCATTGTCTCTAGCCTGTGTTCCTTAATAAATCTGCACAAATGGAGTAAGCTATAATCCTCGGGTGGCGCTGTGGGTTAAACCACAGAGCCTAGGGCTTGCCAATCAGAAGGTCGGCGGTTCGAATCCCCGCGAAGGGGTGAGCTCCCGTTGCTCGGTCCCTGCTCCTGCCAACCTAGCAGTTCAAAAGCACGTCAAAGTGCAAGTAGATAAATAGGTACCGCTACAGCGGGAAGGTAAACGGCGTTTCCGTGCGCTGCTCGGTTCGCCAGAAGCGGCTTTGTCATGCTGGCCACATGACCTGGAAGCTGTACGCTGGCTCCCTTGGCCAATAATGCGAGATGAGCGCCGCAACCCCAGAGTCGGTCACGACTGGACCTAACAGTCAGGGGTCCCTTTACCTTTACCTATAATCCTCATGCTATAGGGATTGTAACCACAACTATTCCTAGTAATATCTAAGTTTGACTACTGTAATACATTATTGTATGTAGGGCTGTCTTTGACCTCTAAGAAACATCAGGTAGTTCAAAATGCAGAAACTATGCTGCTGACTACCCCCCCCCCATAACCTCCAACATATCTCTGATGAAAATAGAGATATCCCATTCCATAATGATTATTTTATTATTTATACCCCACATATCTTGCTGCGTTGCCCCAGCCACTCTGGGCAGCTTCCAACATATATAAAAACATAATAAAACATTAAACATTAAAAAAAAACCTTCCCTATACAGGATTGCCTTCAGACTCCTTGGGGGTTGGATAACTCTATACCCTCCCACATTTCTCCAATGAAAACAGGAACATCCTAAGGAAAAGTGGGACATTCCAGGAATGGGTCAAATCAGAAACCGTGATAGCTTCTCTAAATCAGGAAAATAGGGACACTTGGAGGGTTTGCACCCAGGGCTGTCTCAAGCATGTCAGGCGCCCTGGCGCCGTGGTGCAGAGATCGCTCCGGTGCCCCCACCCTGGTGGATGGGTGCAGCGCGCAGCACCGCTTCTACGCGGTTCCCGGCGCCCTGGCACCCCGCGCCACCCAGCCTACCCCTAGAGTCGGCCCTGTTTGCACCCCACCAGTTTTGAAATAGCTTCCCAAGCTTCCCATGCATGTCTGGGTGCAATGCAAAATGCTTTTCATAGTCCTATGGGGTTGGAAGACTAACCTATTTCGATACAAACCTGTCTGTAGTATTCAAAATATTCTTGGGTGCCCTTTTCTGCATTCTGCTCCCTACTCAGAAGAGGCAGATGGAGGCAGAAAAAAGCCTTTTCTGTTGTAGTCCCCTCTACACAAATGTAAACATCCTACTTAGGTCTGTAGACTAACCACCAATAGCTATGAGGATTTACAGGATAGGTAAATCCTTTTTCAGTTTGCCAAGACATTTTAATTTCAGAGTATTATTTTGTTTTGCTCCCTGCTGTCTTCAAAGCATTTACCAGTTTTTACACACTCTATTGTTGCTTCTCCTGCTTTTGCTACAGTGCCTTAGATTCAAATTGCAATGGACCGTTTGTTTAGACATCGCACATAGTATTTACAGCCCAATCTGTTTCTGAATGGCATAAGAGCTAATATCACCCCGATCATTTTATAGAAGCACCCATTTTTTTCCATATTGTGATTGATGCTGATTTTTATAATGCGATCCAACCCTATTGTGACTCCATTGTTATTTACACATAACAGAGTGAATTACGGTGGGGAGGATGCTATTTTAAGCAGTTGCAAACTAAAAGGGCAACGTGAACATACCCCCCCCCCCCAGCTTAATAATAGCCTAATATAAATCAGTTGTCTCCCTGAGCAGGCAAAACAAAGGAGGAGTACATGTGGTTGCCATTTATTTTAAGTTCCCAAATTAGTTGCCTTTCTTCTACATCCTCCTACTCCTGTCTATGCCTTCTGTCTCTTCTATGCGTGCAGTGCCTCAAAGTTTCTTTATTTGTGGTTCCTCATGAGAGCCCAAAATAACTTGCCGGCAACAATTCCTAACTAGTCTGGAAACAAATAGGAAGCCAAAACAAAGCAAAAATGGGCCAAACTTTCAAATATCCTTCCTAGATATAGCACAAAATAGAACAAAGACTGGAAAAATGGGTAAGGCAAACCAGTTTTGCACTGGGCATTTATTTTTATTTCTTTTAATGAGCACTCACACTTTACATTGTAGGTGCCCTTTGCAGGATCGCACGTGGTGCTACAGTTCCCAGGGAGCTTACTGGAAAACAGGGGCTGGCTTGCCTCTCAGCATAGCTGTCAAGTTTTCCCTTTTCTCGCGAGGAAGCCTATTCAGCATAAGGGAATTTCCCTTTAAAAAAGGGAGAACTTGACAGCTATGCCTCTCAGTGCTAATTTTGGAGGGTCATGCCCAGCCTCAGTAATCAAGTTTCTTGCTGGGAGGTGGGGCCAGCCCCATTTATAAATAGGGGGTGGAGCAAAAAGAGGATCTCCCCTTTCTTCACATTTGATTCTAAATAAGAGGCCGGACTCCAAAGGGGGTGGGGGGAAGGTGTGAGTTCCAAAGGGGAATAAAATGGATATGCCATGTCATCTAAGCCACAAGGAGAATGAGATGGCTGGGTAGAAAATCCTATAGTATATTAAAACAAAAGTAGAGGATCTCACGTAACTTCTAGGAAGCACAAAATTATAGAATGAGAGCTGGTGTAAAAAGAAAGAAAGAAACAGGTCTCAAAATCAAAATAGAACTAGCCCATGGTGGGACTAATCAAGCTGTTGGTTGTTAACAAGAGGCAGCTAGCGGTATCAGGACTCACCAACCATATAAAAAGTCATTCTCTGCAGCCATTCAGAATGATCCAACCAACAAAGTGCTTTTATATCCCATTGATTTAAATAAGAGAGAATTAAGGATTTTTTTTTAATATCAGCTGCTTAAAATGGCAGGACCTAAAAGTGCTTAGAGTTTTTTTTGGGGGGGCACTGAAATTTTATTGAAAATTTCCAACATAAAATACAATAAAGGCCAAACTAATTTATAGAAAAGTGATTTTTAAAAACAAGAGTAAAAGAAGGGAGAGAATAAAAAAGAAGAAAGGGAAGAGGGGGGGGGAATAAAACGCAGAGCCCTCTCTCACAGTTATCTCTTAACTCTGAGCATAGCTGTCAAGTTTTCCCTTTTCTCATGAGGAAGCCTATTCAGCATAAGGGAATTTCCCTTTAAAAAAAGGGAGAACTTGACAGCTATGACTCTGAGTCCACACACAGAAGGGTGAAACTCTCCCAGCTCTCACCTGGGAATTCCCCCCTCTTCCCCCAACCTCCCACCCTGGGAAAAAAGTGCTCAGCTTTGGAAGGATTGAGCCCATTAATTTGTGCTAAACGTGTTCCACGGTGAACACATTGATGGGATTCACTCCTATGCATATTTACTTGGATAAAGTAGATTATATTAAATGGGTAAAGCCTTACACTGCAAGATAGAGGTGTGAATGTTGGAAAGGAGTGTACTAAGTTGGCAAATGTATGTGTTTTAGTCCATCAGATCATTTCAGAGCAAAGAGATGCATCAGAATGACTTAGTCCAAACCCTGTTTTGTTAATAGGCTTAACTCATCCCTAACAGATGCTCTTCCAGTCTGCTAATCAATCTTCAGCAACAAACCAAGTGAAATGTTGCCACACTACATAGGAGGGAAATTGTAAGCATTGAACATGTAGTTTCATTCATTGCAGAGCTGTTGTTGCATTGGAAATTTCATTTGAGTGCTAAAGATATAAAACAAGATTGAAATACTGATTCGAGCTTTCTTAGTGGCACAGTAGAAGAGAGACGACTTTTACTAGAGAAGCACAGGCTCTCATTGTTAGCAGGGCTGTCTTAAGCAGGTCGGGTGCCCTGGCGCCGTGGTGCACAGATCACTCCGTCGCCCCCGCCCTGCCCCGTTCCTTCCCGCAGCTGGTGGGCGAGCACAGTGCGTAGTGTGGTTTCTGTGCGGCTTTGCCGCGCAGCGCCCCCTGCCAACCCAGCGCCCTGGCTCCCCGCACTACCCAGCCTACCCCTAGCGCCGGCCCTGATTGTTAGGATCTCTTACAAGTAGGGCCCTGGCAGAGACACATGCCCTACTGGCATGTTCTCTCCCTCCTGGTAGATTGTTCGGGAGCTTCAAAAGCTTTCTCCAGCCCAAACATCACAGTGACTGATGCCAACTGACATCAGCACACTTACGGATCAGCAGAGTTTACGCAATTGAGTAACAGACCTCAGCAACTCAGCATTTGGCTAATCTATTTTATTTAGGTATAAACACACACGGAGCACTGCAACACGGCTCCCTCTCTCTCTAGCATCAGATAGCAAAAAGAGAGAACAAAGGACAATAGTTCCACTTCACGGAACACAGTATCACAAACATCCTGCCTTCGTCACTTCCCACTGTGTGGAATGTTTATATATCATCATGTGATAGACAACAATCCCATGAATGCAAACACTTATCATTTGATAAGTTTCTAGCTACTGAGGAAAACACCCTCTGCACCATCACTTTCAATAAAACCGTCCATATTTTAAGTCTGAGATGAGGCTGAGCATCTGCCTGTTTCATCCTGGCCCTTTTCAACAGCAATCAATACTTAAGTCATAAAATGGATTTAGCAAGCAATAAGTGGAAGGTTTTTTCTAACATAATGTTGTCAAAACATTAAAGACAATCCATCAATCTTTTTTATTTCTATTCTGCCTTTCCAAATTTAAAACTGTGCTCATGGCGGCTTGCAACACATTAAAAAATTGCATAACTACAAACGTAACTAAAGTAGTCATAAACAAAATATCAAAACAACCAGACTGAACAATTTCCACATAAATCATAAGATCCAAAATAAAAGTGCAAAAAATTAGCAACAGCAACCCTACCTGCAACGAACAGTCCTACATAATAGCTTAGCAGTCTCAGCTTTTGTAGCTGGAGTCAGTCAGGATCCTGTCCTCCCAGGCCATGTGGGAAAAGACCTGCAAGACAGGGAGCAAGTCTTCCAGGACTCTCAATCAAGAAGATTTTAGCCCTTATCAGGGCCGGCTCTACGCCCGCCCGCCTGTCGCGCAGCAGCACCCTCGGTGACCGCACTGTGCGCTGAGCCCGCCCGCCCGTCGCGTTGGAAAACAGGGCGGCGGGGGGCGACGGAGGGATCCGTGACACCACGGCGCCAGGGCGCCAAAGGTGCTTAAGACGGCCCTGGCCCTTATACTCAAATTATATGTGTGAATTTAGTATTGTATCTATCTAAAGAGAACACCACCAATTTATATTTAGCTGCAGAAATGCTTTCTAATATTAATTTTTGCAGTGATAAAATACATGCAATAGGCGAAAGTGGTCAGGTGATTGCTGGATGTTTATTCTGAAATGATGCTTTCTGGAAATCATTATAATTGATATAATTAAGATATCCTGGTTGCCACAAAGTGACAGTTTTGAGCAAAGAAGCAAATATTTGCAATTAGTAACTGCCATCTGAAAGCTGCAGCTGCTCCAGTATTTTTTCAAGTAGTCCATAAATCCAAGCCATGAGGGGGGAAAACACAGGGGTCAGGCTGAGTCTAACCCAAAGGCCAGGCGGAACAGCTCTGTCTTGCAGGCCCTGCGGAAAGATGACAAATCCCGCAGGGCCCTGGTCTCCCGGGAAAGAGTGTTCCACCAAGTTGGGGCCAGTACTGAAAAGGCCCTGGCTCTAGTAGAGGCCAATCTAGCCATGTTATGGCTCGGGATCTCCAGAATATTGTTGTTTGTGGACCTTAAGGTCCTCCGCGGGGCATACCAGGAGAGGCGGTCCCGTAGGTACGAGGGTCCCAAGTCGCATAGGGCTTTAAAGGTCAAAACCAGCACCTTAAACCTGATCCTGTACTCCACCGGGAGCCAGTGCAGCTGGTAAAGCACTGGATGAATGTGATCCCGCGGCCGGGACCCTGTAAGGAGCCTCGCCGCGGCATTCTGCACCCGCTGGAGTTTCTGGGTCAGCTTTAAGGGCAGCCCCGCGTAGAGCGAGTTACAATAGTCAAGCCTGGAGGTGATCGTCACATGGATCACTGTGGCCAGATCAGGGTGAGAGAGGTAAGGGACCAACTGCTTGATGCGGCGGAGATGGAAAAATGCCACCTTTGCTTAGCTGGCACACACGGACCAGTAGGTCCATTTTGAGGAGAAGCTCGATGATTGAGTCTAGACTCTAGAGAATGGAGATGTTAAGAAATAACTGTGGAGACATGGTGAATGAAGACATGATGCAAAGGACTGTGAAAGAGGAACCTAAGGAAAGGGTAGGTGGGGGAGAGACATTTGCTGTGCCTACTGCCACAGAAGCACTGTGGCTTGGGCAGGGCCAGCCCCTCACTTGTACTAACGCTCAATAATAGTGTTTTGCACTACAGGTCATTTTGTCCAATCATCTCCTTTGGATCTTGTAACCTGTTCTGATGCTGACATTAACTTGGAAGGCAGTTCTTTTGAGATTAATGGGACAAGAATCCTGCAGTCAAGGAACTGGCTCAGAGGGCAACTAATATTATGCATTTAAAAGCCCGCCAGCAGTAGTGTAATTTGGGGAAAGCTGACGGCAGATAGGATTAACTCTCTCCTGCCACTTTTTTGCCCTTTTGGAAGTGATTTTTCTTGTTTAAAAATGGTTACCTGAGCAATGTTACACACACATATATATATATGCTTATATACTTTGCTGGTAAGGAAGAAGTACTTGACAATCTTGGTATTCTATGAAGCTTTATTGGGTTTGGCTCTAGAAATTTCTCCTCAGTTTATCTGCACACCTGTAAAGCCCTCTGATCTCTTGATTAGATGCTTTTTAAAGCAGCGCAGCAATTAATCAAAGTGGAGTTTGCAGGCTACAGGTACGTGCTCCACTCTTGCTTATGTTGGGGAGCCTTCGCAAGTTTGTTCACAGCTGTGAGAAGTAAACACCTCTCTCCTCACTTCTTACTTTCACGGAGACAACAAGGTTTTCTCACTATAACTCCTAGGAGATGTGGGCTTTTACAGTTGCACAGCAAACACAAATTCAACAGCAGTGGCTTTTCTGAGCATGGAGATGAAATGACACAGAATTTATTCCATGAAAAATGGGGGAACTACAGTATAGGAAGGCTCCCAGTATGTTTCCGAGCACAATTCAAAGTGTTGGTGCCGACCTTTAAAGCCCTAAATGGCCTCGGTCCAGTATACCTGAAGGAGCGTCTCCACCTCCATCATTCTGCCCGGACACTGAGGTCCAGCACCGAGGGCCTTCTGGCGGTTCCCTTGTTGCGAGAAGCCATGTTACAGGGCCTTCTCGGTGGTGGCGCCTGCCCTGTGGAACGCCCTCCCAACAGATGCCAAAGAGGAAAACAACTGCCAGACTTTTAGAAGACATCTGAAGGCAGCCCTGTTCAGGGAGGCTTTTAATGTTTAATAGATTACTGTGTTTTATTTTTCTGTTGGAAGCCACCCAGAGTGGCTGGGGAAACCCAGCCAGATGGGCGGGGTATAAATAATAAATTATTATTGTATTATTACTATAGTGCAATCCTACTCTGATGTGAGGCCTGCTGAGTTCAATGGGACTTGCTACCAAGTACTGTAATAGTGCATAGGCTTGTCTCCTTAAAATACTTTCCTCATGTGTTGCCTTGACTGATTATCTATCCAGGGAGAGCAAATTATGCCTGTGGCCTCAGTGTCATTTCCCCCTGAACACTCTCTATATCTCTGAGTAATTTGTTAAGATATTGCTGATTGATTTCCAGACCTACAACTGCTGTTCACAGAGCCTCCTTTCTGCTTTGATTCCCTGAAATGTTGTCTTTGGCCTTGCCTGTTTCTTCCTCAGAATCCTACTCAAGCATCGTGTCTTGCACATTTGCCTTCTCCCCTTTGGCTTCTTTTTCTGGTGTCAGTTTCCATAATATAGTTTCCAGTCTTTTTCCTCTACCAGACTCATGCTGCAGACTTAATATCTGTTGGCCAGTTAGGTATCCTAAAATGCCTCGGCCTATTATCCACTTTTGAATGTTCTATGGAAGTGGTATGAGCATTACTTCACATTGACCAAAGTTAGGTCATTTCCAAAGTTTCCTGTTCCATACAGTTGAGGGCCAGGGACAAGTGTGATTAAAATGCCACATGAGAAGTTTTAATATTAGTACTAAAGCAATCTGCAATGTGCAAATATAAACAGTCTCTTGACTCCTTTATGCGCTTCATTAGCAAACATTTTCAAGCCCTTCAGAGGAAAACAATCTGCTTTTTTTTCTTTATTCTGAGGATGGCTGTTTGAGTAGGAATTACTGTAATTAACTCTGGGTTTAAAAAATATCAGCATGTGACTGCCACGCTCTTTCTATCAAAATGTGGAAAAGCAAGGCTGGTTTGGTAATCTCCATTTGTTGAGCAAATATAAATAGTAAACTTGATGAAGCCTTTAAAGATAACAAAAAAGGGCAACAGGCAACACAAGCTTTGTGGTAAAGTTATGACCATGCAATCCACTCGGAAGCAAATCCGAATGATGCCAATGGTCCTGCTTTCCAGATACAGTGGTACCTCGGTTTATGAACACAATTGGTTCCAGAAGTCTGTTCATAAACTGAAGCGTTCATAAACTGAAGTGAACTTTCCCATTGAAAGTAATGGAAAGTGGATTAATCCGTTCCAGACGGGTCCACGGAGTACTCAACCTGAAGCGTACTTAACCCGAAGCATGGGTGTAATTGGTTCCGGAAGTCTGTTCATAAACTGAAGTGAACTTTCCCATTGAAAGTAATGGAAAGTTAGTTAATCCGTTCCAGATGGGTCCGCAGCATTCGTAAACCAAAAATTCGTTAACCAAGGTGTTCATAAACCGAGGTTCCACTGTAGTATGTATAGAATTTCAGCCTTGATCAGCTTAAACTTGTCATTTAAGAGCCATGTACTGTAATGTTATTTCCACACCTGTAAGGCATTGGTCTTTTCTTATGGCTGCACCTACACCCGAGAACTCATTGCCTTTTGACTGGCACCTTTGCTGTACTGTTTTCAACACCTGCTAAAAATGTTTTTGTTTAGGCAAGATTAACCAGATATGTAAGATTGATGTGTATTCTAATACACATTTTTTTGAAAAAATATATAAGGTATATTTTTAACTGCTGGCTTTTTTATATATCTTGTTAGGTTAACTCCTTTTTTAAATTGATGTTTATCAGTGGAGCAGCATGTGACTGAGTCACAAAGATCTACCTCTTACACATGAGTATTTAGGATCATGTGTGGATAAAATGTACACACATGTTCCTAGTGCCATTTGTAGCAGTGTACAATGGTACCTCTGGTTATGAACTTAATTCGTTCCACAGGTCAATTCTTAACCCGAAACCGTTCTTAACCTGAGGGCCACCCGCTGCCTCCGGCACGCAACTTCCACTCGCATCCTGGGGAAAAGTTCGCAACCAGGAGCTTCTACTTCCGGATTAGCAGAGCTCGTTACCCAAAGTGTTCATAAGGAGGACGACACGTAATCCGAGGTTCCACTGTATAAGTTTGCAGCCTCAAGCTACAATCCTATAAATGCTTACTTAAGAATATGCCCCATCGAACTCAATGGAGCTTACTTCCAAATAACCGTGCATAGGAATGTGCTGCATGGCTACAAAACTATGCATGCTTGTAGCTGTTTAGTCGTTTAGTCATGTCCAACTCTTTGTGACCCCATGGACCATAGCACGCCAGGCACTCCTGTCTTCCACTGCCTCTCGCAGTTTGGTCAGACTCATGTTCATAGCTTCGAGAACACTGTTCAACCATCTCGTCCTCTGTCGTCCCCTTCTCCTTGTGCCCTCAATCTTTCCCAACATCAGGGTCTTTTTCCAGGGAGTCTTCTCTTCTCATGAGGTGGCCAAAGTATTGGAGCCTCAGCTTCACAATCTGTCCTTCCAGTGAGCACTCAGGGCTGATTTCCTTCAGAATGGATAGGTTTGATCTTCTAGCAGTCCATGGGACTCTCAAGAGTCTCCTCCAGCACCATAATTGAAAAGCATCAATTCTTTGGTGATCAGCCTTCTTTATGGTCCAGCTCTCACTTCCATACATCACTACTGGGAAAACCATAGCTTTAACTATACGGACCTTTGTTGACAAGGTAATGTCTCTGCTTTTTAAGATGCTGTCTAGGTTTGTCATTGCTTTTCTCCCAAGAAGCAGGCATCTTAGCAGGGAGTAAAACCTAATGAGTACAGTGGAACCTACCTGCAAATAAGCATGCATTGTTAGGCTACAGTCTGAAAAACATACACCTGGGATTGAGTCCCTTGTTGACCCTAAGTGGAACTTAAATTCTGAGTGAATCATACCGTAGAGATAAAGCTCTGTTGAAAGCTAAAATGCTGTAAACCAGCAAGATGAAATATGTATGACAAGCTAGATATTTTGGCAGGCGCAATCCACAAATGCTTGCTGCGACTACAGGTGCTTCCCAGTTTGCAGGCCATATGGGTTCCTTGGTAAAGCAGCCAAATCCCAGATAATAGAGCGTGCTATCATTTCTGCTGCAGTTGATTCTCTGGCAAGCTCAGCATCCAATGTTGTACACTGTAATCACATTGCCAGAGAGCAACACTCATTCCCACCAAAAAAGGGTGGAATGCAAAACACAAGTTCAGAGATACAATATGCTGTGCCAAACAATTATTTTGTTAACAGAACTGGGTGTTGCCATCCAGTGCAATATTCAAAGCAACCTTGCCAACCTGTTTCCCTTCAGATGTTTTGGACTACAACAACCCAGCCAGCATTGCTGGGAAAGGCTCTAAGAGCATAAGAGACTGCTGGATCAAGCCATTGGCCCACCTAGTCCAGCATCTGGTTCTCACAGTGGCCAACCAGATGTATGTCAGAAACCACCAAGCAGGACCTGAGCACAAGAGCACTCTCCCCTTCTGCAGTTTCCAGCAACTGGTATTTGGAATCATTACTGCCTCCGATCATAGAGACAGAACATAGTTGTCAGGAGTGCAGGTTCCCAGCTTGATAACACAGTAAGACTATTGTTTTTCTTCCTGTCTAACAACCTTCCCGTTTGCCGACTCCTCGGAATTATTGGATAAGCTCCAACATCTTCTGGTTCTGAGAGGCTGTCTCTGAGTTTATTCGCACCTGATTGTGCTTGCGGCAAGCTTTGGCTGTGTTCTAGCCTGCTCTCAGCTACTGCCTTATCAGACTCTCCATCAAGGTCAGGAAGAGCCGATGTCTGCAGCTACCAGCTCTCCCCTGTCTGACTAACATCAAAGCCCCTCTGTTCCTGGCTGCTTTCTGCAGTTGACTGCAAACCTTCGCTTGGAGCTGGCTCATTCCTGACAATAGCCATCATAGATAGTAGCCATTATCGTCTATGAATTTGACAGATCCTCTTTTAAAGCCATCCAATTTGGTGGCCATCACTGCCTCCTGTGGGAACAGCTTCCATAGTTTAACTGTGTGCTACAGTAGAGCACAAAAGGTGCCAGCTTCAATCCCCAACATCTTCAGGTAGTGCTGTGGAACTTTTCCCATCCCAAACCCTAGAGAGCTGTTACCAGTCAGCATGGACAATGTTGAACAAGATTTATTATTATTTATACCCCACCCATCTTGGCTGGGTTTCCACAGCCACTCTGGGTGGCTTCCAGCAAAATGTTAAAATGCAATAATTCATCAAATACTAAAAGCTTCCCTAAAAAGGAAATACTGTTAATACTGGATGCTTTTTATTTTTGTTTTTTGTTTGTTTTTAATGCAAAGCTACAAACTTTAGGCAAGAAATAATGGGTGTGAATACATAGCTGGTGAGTAGATATGTACATCTGGATGAAAAATTAGAATGGTGTTGCTGTTTCTTTACGGACCAGCTACCCATCTTGTGGGTCTGCAGGATATAAGCTCTGTGCGCCCAGGTAGCAGAGATAGTAGGCTTCCTGTGTTGTGTTGTGTTTGTTGCTTCTCTTGCTCCTATACATTTATTCTTTGGTCTCCAAATAAAGTTCGCTGAAGTCTATACTTAATGGGTTTCATTTGGAGTGTTATGCTGTTTATGGCCCATTCACACCTGTGTAGGTCATCCCTTCGATAACCAACCTGTACAGTGGCTTAGACTCCTTTGGACCGATGAGGCGGGAGCGACCCATCGCTATTCATAAGAGCTGCTGATACTGGTGCATGTGTGGGTGATACCTGTGATATCCTCACCTTCACTTCTCCCCCTACTCCTTTGCCCAGATCAAATATTATAGCCTACTTTGAGGTCAGTGAGGCACCCATGGTCTCATAACTATATATTGATAAACTCCCAGAGTAATTCATGTACTAGCACTCTGGATTTGTAGTCACATGGATAACTCACCATCACATTCCAGCCTCTGGAAAAATATGAATTTGCTTAAATGCAGTTTTGCTATGGAATTCAGCTCCAGTTCTGCAGTAATAAATGGAGGAAATGCAAGATTAAAGGGGGGGGACATGATTACAGCAGGGAGAAATTATCCGATGTTTTGTGATTTCTTTAAACCTTTTAATATATTTGTCATGGAAACTGAAAACAGAAAATATCTGCTTTTCCGATTGCACTTAATGGATTGTTCCTTATGGTAAAAAATGTCAGCATAATAATTTCACTGCCTTAAGTGCATCTTGGTGACATTTTAAAAGAGTAATATGAATCCACTCTCTGACTAATCTATGAAATGCAAGTATATACAGTATATATATTTTATTGTTGTTACAGACCAGCGTATGTTGTAATAGGCATGTATAGTGAGATAGACAGCAGGGCTGTGCATGGTGAAGTAGACATTAATCACAAGTAGTGATTGGACTTCTTTCCTACATAGAAAATCATTATGCATGAAGCAACCCTCATTACATGTTTTTGCCATTTTGGTCGGTCTGAGTGAGAATTGGAAAATATAGATGTTTCGCCTGTAGCCACATGAAGTATCGCAACATTGCATTTCCTTGTTAAAAGCTGAGATGCCATTAACAACCCATCTGAATATCACGAGGCTGTAGTTGAATATTTAGACTTAAGAGCACAGTATTCATCTGATACATCAGGGTATGGACTGATCCACTCCTCACCGCAGCATTGTTAATAGTGAAGCAGTGGCCTAGTGCTTCGCCGGGAGATGAGATAGCTGGCAAGTCCACGTTGAGCTGAATGGCTTAACTCATTTATGATTCCTCTAGAGAGAAGTGAATTTGTACACAATGGTAGAGTCATCATCACAGAAGTGGGTGGAAAGCTTTCCTGATCCACCCAGTCATCCACCCAGAAACCCATGACAACCTGAAATGGTCCAAAATACTCAGTAAAGAAAGGCAACTAGAAACATCATAGAATTCTTACCTATCTCATTGTGGCTTCAGAGTTCCACTGGTACTGGCAACAGAAGAAGGATAAGTGGCAAGGGATGCATTGGGACGATATGTATGTTTCTCTCTTTTTGTACAAGCCCCAGAAACAAGATGAGAAACATGAATCATTCATACTTCCTTTGCCATCACTGTGGACGAACATCTGAAGCTGTTCTCAGAATAACAATCCCCAAACAATAATGAACCTGCAAAACCACCCTTGATTTTTTATTTGTGAAAACAAGCCTTGAAATGGCTTCTGTGCTCCTCCACATATCCTTAAGCTTCCGCCCTACAATTAGTTATCTCCAGTTTTTGTCCATTTACTGTATTTATTTGCCCCAATTTGAACTATAAAATGGTGATTTTCTTGAGTCAAAATGAGAGTACCCCTAAACATTTTGTTCTAGAAAAAAATCACTGGTTATCTCTACCTCTAAACCGACTCTCCAGAAATCATTCATTGCAATGCCCATTATTGTTAACAACGGTGTTTTTAAAAGGACAGGGTGTTAATTTCATCTCTGCTTCTGTATTCAATTAGTTTTTGCTTGGTTTTGTTTTCAAGATGAGGAATAGAGATGCTGGGCTATGCTAATCCATGTCAACAGCCAATTCGAAGCTGTCAATATCCCAACACATGTTGACAGTTATTCCCCTCGGGGAAACACTTTGCTTTTTTATATACTGGAGCAGGAGATGGCAAACCATAATGAAATGTTTGCTGCTGTCAACAGCAGGCCTTGCATATCATCTGCAGATTGTTTCCACCCTCTGCCATACAGCAAATGCTTTCCTTTTTGTCAAATCAAACAGCAAATTATAAGTGGCAACCAGATAGAGAGGGTCAGCTGATATTTGCTGAATGAAATTTGGTTTAGGTGCAGGGGAGCAAATTAATACAGTCAGAGATTAGCTGTAAGCAGTAGCATGCCTTCAAGGGAAATTGGGGTCAGGAACTTGGCATTTGCAGCCTCCCTGATTGAAATTTTTAATTCTGGGAGCTCAGTTGTGTAAAACCCATGTACCAATGTGCCAGTATTCAAGTAACCTTTATTTATCTATTGAGTACCATAAAGTTGCTGGAGTAGTCTTTTGATTTATTATCTTCTTTAGCAGATGCTTTATCACTTTTCCTCCACCACATTCATATGGCATGATGTATTGTGCTTTATTCCAGTCAGTGTAAACAAATAGAATAAAATAGCACCACCATCGGAGAGAGCTATTGTCCCTAAGCACACCTCTCACTTAATAATACATTGATGGTCTCTTTGGAGCTAGTATTCCCAGGGGATCAGCTTTCATCAGGACAGTTTGGGTCAACAGCAATTTCCCAATCACAAAAGTTAATTGATCAGAGACTAATGGTAGATCTGGAGCTTAAAAGCACATATGAATTCCTCTTCATATGGGAATAATTTGCAGTGTGTTGGGGGGTGGGAATTAAAATCCTAAAAATGCACTAGTCCTTTTATTAAAACCCAAAACTTCATTAAATCTTTCTATTTGGTCTCTTATTTCTGGAATGCCCTGCCTCCTGAGATATCAACATTTCTATTGGTTTCATGCAGGGCCGGCTCTAGGGGTAGGCTGGGTGGCGCGGGGCGGCAGGGGGGCACTGCTCGGCGAAGCAGCGCGAAAACCACGCTGCGCACTGCGCCCGCCCACCAGCCGCGGGAAGAAACAGGGCGGGGCGGGGGCGCCGGAGCGATCTGCGCACCATGGTGCCAGGGCGCCCGACCCGCTTAAAACGGCCCTAGTTTTATGCTTTAAACAGTATTTGGAAATATAGTTGTTTCCCTTGAGTTTTACTTCTTAGTTCATTCTCCTCCATTTCTCTTCCTGTATCCCTCTTGCCTTTGTTAGTACGGCCACAGTTAGGGATTATCTATAATTTGATTTATTCTACCATGCTTGTTTTCAAAATGCTTTCGGAATAATAGTTCTTCTTAAAGCATTCTTAGTGATTTTTTCCCTCTAGATTCTGGCTTCATCTGTCTGCACCTGTCTGTTGACTTCCCTGCAGTGACCTTGCGATGATGACATGGGGCAATGGAAGGGTCAGATAAAGAGCTATGGCAAGTGGAAAGTGAATGCAGCACTTCTGAGACTGGGCCAAATCAAAGAGCACGTGTGAGGAGAAGGACCAAAATAAGAGGAAGAGAAAATTACTGTATAAAAAAAACACTTTTAATAAGGGATAGCCCAGTTAGATGTGCCACAAATAACATGTACAAAATAAAGTGTTTTCTGTAACAAAACAAAACACTGAATCAGGAGTTACCCTTTTTAAAAAAAATATCTTTAGCTAACTGTTGACTCCTGATTTCACCACTAACGAATAACCGTCTAAATGAAGAGGGCACCTAGGGCAACAGCCTAGAGCACAAAATCTTGACTAATGGACCTGCAAGCCTGTTCATGGTCTCCAGCGGCACCCTGCTCTACCCATTATTTCATAGGTATCTGGGGTCATCTGAAAACAGAGCAATCTGCAATGTTGCTAGGCAACTACTCATGTAATGTTTATCAGGCCCTCTCCTCTTTTGGAAGACATTTTTGCCACAACATTAAGCAACAGGTGGTGTTCTGCAGCAGTGAATAGAGTCATAACTCCAATGGCCAAGAGGACAATCCCTGAAGGAGAGTATCATGGGTGCACATCCTATACACTGCTAATGCCTGCCATTCTCTTTGTCAATTTGCATTGTAGATTTTAAGTTTGAATGCACTTTACGAAATAGTGATGCCCTTACTGCAATGTGGGGTGTTTTTTTTTTTTGTTGTTGTTGTAGCAAAAGGTGTTTTGACAAACCTTTTATAACTTCTTCCATCATGCCTATTGTTGTGCTCCACCACCAGTTAAAATAGGATTTCATGTTTTTCTAGAACCTCATGTAATTTTGTATCACAGCGTTAAACTACAAAGCAATGTATGCAGGGCAAAGCTTTAAAAATTCAATGTATGGAGGGTTTCCTTTAAAAATGCTCCAGAAACTACAGTTAATCTGGATGAGGGCAGCAAGATGAGGGCCTGGGTGATTTGCTTACCTACAGTGAATTTCAGTCCAATGCCAGGTCCAATTCATAGTTAACCATTCAAGTCTTAAATACCCAGACATGTAAATTTGGCATGCATTTTAATCTGTAATTTTATTTTATAATGTATTGATTTTATTCATGGTTTTTATTTGTTTTTAACCTTGATTTTTATTGACATTTTCAACGTATATTTTATATTCTTTGTATACTGCTTTGAGGTTTAATTTGCAATCAAATGGTATATAACATTTACTAAAGAAATACATGGCTTGGAGCCATACTTGCATGTACCTACTGGGACTCTACTTGCATGTACCTACTGGGACCTTGAGATAATCTTCTTTCTGCAGATGTTCCTTAGATCTGAGATTCAGAAGCAGCTATCCTTTAACATACAGGACACACTCCATCAAATTTTATGATGCAGTTCTGCACAAGCAAAAAATGAGTACAAAAAGGCATATATTAGGGGAAAGTATCAAAATGTGTATAGAAGTAAAAATAACATACAAAAATGCATTTTATTCAGGAGAATGTCTTGCATAAATGTGTATATTTGGAAATAATGTTCACAGAAATGTATATGGATTTTCATGTTGTAGGAATGAGGTGAACTGAACTTGTCTGGGGGCAAAAACAGTGATTTGCAAAAAAATCAAAATTGTCAAATTCACCATCCCTACTTCCAAATAAACAGATGGTCTAGATAACTTAGAATCATATAATCATAGAATCGTAGAGTTGGAAGAGACCACAAGGTCCATCCAGTCCAACCCCCTGCCAAGCAGGAAACACCATCAAAGCATTCTTGACATATGCCTGTCAAGCCTCTGCTTAAAGACCTCCAAAGAAGGAGACTCCACCACACTCCTTGGTAGCAAATTCCACTGCCGAACAGCTCTTACTGTCAGGAAGTTCTTCCTAATGTTTAGGTGGAATCTTCTTTCTTGTAGTTTGAATCCATTGCTCCGTGTCCGCTTCTCTGGAGCAGCAGAAAACAACCTTTCTCCCTCCTCTATATGACATCCTTTTATATATTTGAACATGGCTATCATATCACCCCTTAACCTTCTCTTCTCCAGGCTAAACATACCCAGCTCCCTAAGCGGTTCCTCATAAGACATCGTTTCTAGGCCTTTGACCATTTTCGTTGCCCTCTTCTGGACACATTCCAGCTTGTCAGTATCCTTCTTGAACTGTGGTGCCCAGAACTGGACACAGTACTCCAGGTGAGGTCTGACCAGAGCAGAATACAGTGGTACTTTTACTTCCCTTGATCTAGATGCTATACTCCTATTGATCCAGCCCAGAATTGCATTTGCTTTTTTAGCTGCTGCATCACACTGTTGACTCATGTCAAGTTTGTGGTCTACCAAGACTCCTAGATCCTTTTCACATGTACTGCTCTCAAGCCAGGTGTCACCCATCCTGTATTCGTGCCTTTCATTTTTTTTTTTTTTTGCCCAAGTGTAGTACTTTAGATTTCTCCTTGTTAAAATTCATCTTGTTTGCTTTGGCCCAGTTGTCTAATCTGTTAAGGTCATTTTGAAGTGTGATCCTGTCCTCTGGGGTATTAGCCACCCCTCTCAATTTGGTGTCAAACTTGTGGCCCTCCATATGTTGCTGGACTGCAGCACCCCCATCCCTTATCCTTTGGCCATGCTGGCTGGACCTGATGGGAGTCCAACAACATCTGAGGGGGGGTGGGGGTGGCACAGGCTAGCCATACCAGATATACAGGCTCCCCACCCCACCCCCCACCCCACACCCTGACACACATTCTACTATGAGTCCCATAATCCCAGACCATTAGTTGGAGCTGATAGAGTCCAGCAACATCCTGAAGGCCACATGTTCCCTAGTTCTGATGTATACCGTGTTTCTCATATTATAAGACACGTCTTATATTTATTTTTTCCTCAAAAAAAAAACACTATGGCTTATTTTCAAGGGATGTCTTATTTTTTTCCTCCTCCTCCTGCCGCGGCCGGCATTGCTGCTGCACCTATCACTATGTCTTATTTTCGGGGTATGGCTTATATTCCTTGAATGCTTAAAAATCCTGCTATGGCTTATTTTATGGGTATGCCTTAAAATATGAGAAACAGGGTAACAGCCAATACCTTTCAAGGAGTTGGGAGAAGGAATGTGAATCAAGGTGCCCACTCATTAATAGACCTTGTTTACCATGGAATTCATCCATTTTATACTATGGTGGATAATGAGATCCTATTCAACATTTGTGTGCCTCCTTTGTTGAATAGTGCTTAGAACTACCAGCATCTCAAATGGTGCTAACAGACTGTGAGACGCTATCCTCTTTGGGCAGAAAAGTGCAGTGCGATGTAGTATTATTTTGATACAACTTTGAAGGCTGGCTCAGTTCAAATTCAGTTAAGCTCAGGTGGTGTTGGTGGCAACAGTGATAATGAAACACCATCAGATGGTTATGTTCAGCAGATGGTTGTACTGAGCAGATGGTATCCCATCCTACTGTTATTTGAAAACGCATAGAAGCAGGACCAGATTTGGTTTAAATTGGACATATTGCATTGTTAGCTTCTGTGGTTTGGGATTCTACCAGGAACAAAATGATATATTTTTTTTTGAGGAATGGGCTTAATGGAGATGGAAGATGAAGATGTTCAGCTCCTCACAAGGAGCAGCTAGTCCTCAAGTTTTTTTAAAAAAAAAGTATGTTCAAAACTCTGTTTAGGGAAGCTTTTAATGTTTGATGGATTTCTGTATTTTAATATTTTTTTGGAAGCCGTCCAGAGTGGCTGGGGGAACCCATTAATCTGTAGGTTCAGAATATAAAGCAACCTCATTAGGGAACATTACCATAGATCACAGTGGAAACTACATTAGTTAACTGAATAGGTTCCTACCAAACCTATTCACAAACTGCAGAAAAATAGCATAGCTAATGAACTATCCTAAGTCAAAGACTTTCTTTCATTTTCCATTTAAAAGAAAAGCAAGAAACTGCTTGAACTTTAGTTTTCAGAGTGAGAGAAAATGAGATGGAAGAATTATTGATCATTCCATTTATATGGCTTGAAAGTTATTCTGAAGGGGAAAATATTATGGAGAATCTAATTTAATTGCAGCTGTAAAGTGTGACTCACCCCAAGCAGATTTTATTGCCATTCCACGCAAAAGGGAAACAAAGAAATCAACCCTAATTTTGATCGTGATTACTTCCTCACTAACAAGAGTACATAGCAAGCAGTTTCTAGTACTGCTAGAAGGGTGGTGAGCCAGCCTGGTCCAGGGGACTGAGTTTTGAATGAAAAATGGGGTTCATCCCCCTAATCAGTCATGGATTCTATCTGTCATTTGGACAAAGTGACATCTCAGTCACAGTCCCTCATCTGCAGAACTGGAACAGTGATCAATATTAACCTAACAACAAGGCAGAGATGATGATAAATGGAGTAAGGCTTCCATGACACTTTGCACATACAAAATAGAGAACCCCATATTATGTCAGTGGTTTTGATATACACTTTCGCCAGACAGAAATGAACATGTATGTGTTCCATAACACATGTTATTGTTAGATACAGCATGGCAGATATAAGTGGATAGGAAGGTAGCACTTCTAATTGCAAGAGAAATCCACTATGGAATCCCCACAAAACTATTTCAGAAGAAGAAGAAGAAGAAGAAGAAGAAGAAGAAGAAGAAGAAGAAGAAGAAGAAGAAGAAGAAGAGGAGGAGGAGTTTGGATTTGATATCCCGCTTTATCACTACCCTAAGGAGTCTCAAAGTGGCTAACATTCTCCTTTCCCTTCCTCCCCCACAACAAACACTCTGTGAGGCATAGCTGCCAAGTTTTCCCTTTTCTCGCGAGGAAGCCTATTCAGCATAAGGGAAAATCCCTTAAAATAAGGGATAACTTGGCAGCTATGCTGTGAGGTGAGTGAGGCTGAGAGACTTCAGAGAAGTGTGACTAGCCCAAGGTCACCCAGCAGCTGCATGTGGAGGAGCGGAGACACGAACCCGGTTCCCCAGATTACAAGTCTACTGCTCTTAACCACTACACCACACTGGCTCTCAGACAAAATGCAAATTAAGGGGGCACAACCTACCCCCAGCAGCTCACTACAGACAAGACATGTAAACATTACTTCAGATTTGTTGCACTGGAAAGCAAATTAAATTTTTACCATTCACTCTCTTTTTTGGCATCTGAATTAAATAAAATGTCTGAGTGCTTTGAATCCCTTACCTCATGTTTTTCTCCTTAATAATTTAAGTGTCACTGCTTCCCAAGAGTCAGATCATTGCAACTAGTTTCTAACACTATCCTTAGTTCACCTTTTGCATTCTCTCTCTCTCTCTCTCTCTCTCTCTCTCTCTCATATGCAACAAAATCTTCCTTATGGCCTGAGGACAATGTTTCAGACAGTTGAATGTTTTCAGGCATCTGTGGGGTTGTTGTTGTTTTTTCAACCAAGACAGATGGTTTTTAATGAACTCACATAAAATTGTATACGTATGTGTGTGAGGCTTTTGTATTTTAGTGTTGTTCATTTGGTAGTTTGAAAAGTTTCCTCTAGGGGCAATGTCTGTGTTTGGGAAGCTAGCAATGGCATTGCTGAAACAATGAGGGCCAGTGTGTGAGAGAGAGGGAGGGGGGAGGGAGGGAGTATGTTGATTTTTATGGGAGGGTGAATATGGCCCGTTGTATCTTGGAGTAAGTGATTGCAGCCTTCCATTGATGTGCCAACAGCCTTCCATTGATGTGCTAACACCATCTTCAACTTTTACCATAGTCATGAAGCATGGCATCAGAAATGTCATTTACATTGTGGCATCAGAAGCACTTACCATATATGCCTAGAGTTCCAGGGTAATTGAAAATGAGAGGTTGTGCTGAACTGATTTATACCGCGTTTCTCCGAAAATAAGCCAATAAGCCATACCCTGAAAATAAGCCATAGTGATAGGCAGTTTAACCTTGTAGGTTAAACTGTACCATACTTAATAAAAAAATAAGACATCCCCTGAAAATAAGCCACCGTGTGTTTTTTTGAGGAAAAATAAATATAAGACGGTGTCTTATTTTTGGAGAAAACACTAAGCCTATGAACCATTCTATTTTTAAAAACCTACATAGTATACAATAATACATGGTTATAATTAATCAGGAAAAATAATAATAATAATAATAATAATAATAATAATAATAATAATACCCTGCCCATCTGACTGGGTTGCCCCAGCCACTTTGGGTGGCTTCCAATAAATAAACACATACATATAGTTATGTAAATATACAAATATATACAACTAAAACGAGGGTGGTTGATTACTGTTAATGGCTCGAAGTTCCAGTACATCGGTTGAGACACTAAAGTCCCCAGATTGTGTGCCTGCTTATTCAGAGAGAGTGCAAATGTAAAATCCAGTGGATAGTTAAGTTCAAACAAGCACATTAATATGATTAACACAGATCAAGTCACCTTGTATCAGAATCTGCAAAACTCCAATTCCTCAAAAATCCCAACTCCAACCTTGTGATTCAAATAGAGTAGGACAAGTCCAGTGTTCTATACTGGCAGCAGCCTTTTGAAACCCAGAGCACTTCATATGTTTTGGATAATTTCCATCAACTTCAGCCAAAGCATCTGGAGGGTGTGAGGTTGGCAAAGGCTGATCTAGGGGATGGTATGTACTTGCACATATTTAACAACTTAATTTGGGATGTTGTGTACTTTCGGCCATTCCAGAGAAAACCTACTGGGGTGCCCATGGCAGTAATAGAGAACCCGGAACAGATTATCAAGAGTTTGAAATGTATCCAGCATGAACGTGGCAACTGTGAGACATGGTATCGTCCAGAAGGTAAGACAATTTGGAAACATGCCAGTATGGCCCAGATATCTCTGCAGCAGGATTCAGTTATAATTTTATGAGACTGAGTGTGAAGCTGTGGAATGTACTGAAATAAGTTCTACATTACAAAATCAGTTTGAATTGAGATACCACAATTCCCTTATTCATTGTTCTTTTCCTTAACCTTCATTTGAAGGGCTTGAATATAGCTTACTTTTACAAGTCGCTATGATTCCTAAAATGGTGGGTTGGGCTGTTTGTTACATTTGTAATGGTCAGAATGATAAGATCTTATATAAATCCAATGAACTGAAGGACTCTGGTACATTATGATAAATGATATCTGGGAGAATTGTTGCAGCTGGGAACTGATTTTCTCACCTTTTGCCAAAAGAACCAGCAATTCTGCAGGATGTTATTGGTGATGTAATAAGTCATGAGCCAAAACTCTGATGGCAACATTCTTGGGCTACCTTAAGTTGAATAGACCTAAATGACACAAACATTCTACCCTATCCAATTATTTGTTTTGTGACTTGAACACATTTCTGCTTCTTAAAAACCTGCACATTTGTTATTTTGATAAAGGAATTTCATATCATTTTCTCTTTTTCTTGCAATTTAAGTACAGTATGTCAGTTTAAGAACCAGGGCTTTTGTTACCAGCTCTTAAATTATCTGAAATGCTTTTCAATTGGATTAAGTTTAAGCTTTCAAACAATCCAATTTTCAGTAGCATCTTTTAGAATTTAAGCATTGCTCACTTGCAAGAAAAATATCAGATTGTCAAAATACTAGCTTCCTGCGTTTCACATAAAACTAGTCATCAGCATAGTGGTGACACCGAACCCCGAAATTCTGGATGACCTCTCCCATAGGTTTCATGTAACCCCACAGGTCAATGACTAATGCATTGAACAGGAGTCCCCTAGGACCACCTACTGGGTTCACCACTACAAGAAGGAACAGAGTCATTGGAAAACAGTGCCTCCAAGTCTCATCCCAGCAAGGCCACCCAAAAGGATGTCATGGTCAATGGTATCAAAAGCCACTGAGAGGTCCAGGAGAACCAACAGGGATACACTCCCCCTGTCCAGTTCCTGGCATAAAGCATCCACCAAGGTGGTCAAAGCCATCACTGTCTCATAACCTGATTGAAATGGATCTAGATAATATTAGAAATAAGAACAACAACACTCTTCTGCTTGTGATTCCCAGCAAATGGTAGTCAGAGGCATATTGCCTCTGATATAGCCATTATTGCTAACAGGCATTTATAGTTGTTTCTGCCATGAATTTATCTAAACCCAGGCATCACTAAATCCAGAACAAAACGTGGAGGGTCAAATTTCTCTTCCTTAATCAACAGGCTCCAACAAAGTACTAGGTTCTTCTTGCAGAGATACTGAATTCAAATTACACAGCAAGGCAAAAATGAGCAATGCATTGTCTTTTTATCTTTCTTTTTCTTTCTTTCTGACATCTAGAATGACATCTAGAAAAGTTGCCTGAGGGCAGTTCTACACCATACATTTTGAGACTTCTCCTGTCCTTCACATTGACATCAAGACTTAAAAGTGCTTGAATTTGCAACACGGTATCCCAAATTTGTAGGGAACTCTGCATTTTTGCATTTTTTAATATGCTTTTTCTTGCTTTTTCTTTGCAGGTGAATGAGAAGCAAAGCAGCATTCTTCCAAGCAGTCACAGCTACCTGCTGTGTGCAACCCAAATGTAAGCAGCACCTGTGAAAACAGTATCCCTCAATTATCTACATCAGAATACAGATGTTTGATTTTTACGACTTAAGAAGGTGACAAATCTAAAAGAACAATAGAGATAATATCCATGGCACAGTGACTTATTTTCCAAACGTGAATAAGTTTTATGTTAGCTGTTCCAGAAGGCAGCAGCCACAAGAATAGGTCATAAATCCCCCCATGAATGAATAAAGTATTGTGTGCATTGTGAATGCATGGATGGATGGATGGATGGATGGATGGATGAATAAAAGATGACTCAAGTCGTGTGATGACTGAAATGTGGAGCTATCCATATGTGGCTAGGAGTGTGATTCCATTTGATTCCATTTTAACCCTCCATACATTGAATTGGTTCCTATACATAGATAAACTGTAGAAATGGCCACCAGTATAAATAGCTATAAGTGGGGATTAGACAAATTTGTGGAAGATAAAGCCAATCAATGGGTACTAGTCATGATACTACCTCCACTAACAGAGGCAACATATCTCTAAAAAGTACCAATTGCTGAGAAACATGAGCAGGAGGGTTCTGGTGGGCTCCCCACAGCCATCTAGTTGGCTACCACAGGAACGAGAATGCTGAACTAGGTAGTCTGTATCCATTGGGGCTCCCCTTATCATGGGATACATTTTGCCTGGAGAGAGCTGACTCCATCAACATATGGATGTGGGGTGTGGGGCCAGTAGGCACAATCCTACTCTACCCTCCACACTCATTGTCCCCACATTTTGGTCCTCTGAGCATGGAGCTACTGACTGCCTCACTATATAGTAGAAGAGGAACTAATATTAATAGTATTTAAAAACTGTAAAGCAGAAACACAATTCATGTCACTCACTTTTGTGAGGGAAAGGCCATTAATGATATAGCATGGTGAAATCTGACAACTGCCCTTTCAGGCTGCCCTTTTGGGTAAATGTATGCTCAAGCATTTAAGCTATAGCTTGTCAACATTTCAAATATCTATCCTCTCTTCACTTAATAAAAGTTGGGAAATAGCATCTGACAGAGGCCAAGCCTTCTGTTATGCTTTTAAATGAGGTCACCAGGTCTCTGATTCTACAGTTAGATGTATTTGGGTGTTTACAGCTAGGGGAAATCTCCACCAAATACCTGTTTATTGCATGCAGGCATCTCAAAGGAGACTTGAGGGTCCAAGTGAAACTACACTTATACAAGGAAGATTCAAACTGAGATAGAAAACTGCTTTCAACTCCAAAAATAACTTAGGCTCCATTTGCACTATACCTTTAAAGCAGTATTGTGTCACTTGAAACTGTCATGGCTTCCCCCAAAGAATCCTGGGAAGTGTAGTTAAGGGTGCTAAGAGTTGCTAGGAGGCCCTTAGTCCCCTTACAGTTCCTAGAGTTCCCTGAAAAGAGGGGTTGATTGTTAAGCTGCTGTGAGAACTGATAATTCCCTGGGGAAAGCCACGGATGTTTAAAGTGGCATGATACTGATTTAAATGTATAGTGCAGATGGGGTCTTACGACAATGATGAAAAGGGATGTAAATTTGTTTCACGTTATTTCATCTTTTTTTCTCATCTGGGTGGCATGGCAGTATGGGACCTGCAGTTTGGGCACAAACAAGATGGGAGGGAGAGCAAGTGTGGAAAATAGATGTGGATTACTGGGATCTAGAGGTCTGTGCAGGGGTAGAAGGCTATTATAATGTGGGGTAGGGAAGCAAAATTCTTTAACATGCTTGAGGATGCTTATACAAAATTATTTCCATGTAGATCTGTATGGTTGTATGTAGTGTCTAGATGTTACAATCTCTTGGCTCCTGTAAGATCTGCTGGATCCAATGTGAAATAGTGTACAGAACAAGCAGCAGTTTGACAAACGAGCTACTATCCATGCCTTGCTCTAGGCTGCCATACATTGGGGGAATTTCTGAAAGGTGGTGCTTTGTCCTGGATCTTAGGCAAGTCAATCGAAAAACCATGTTGTTGTTTTTTGGCCTTTTTGTAAAAAGAAGCTCAACAACTTTCGGGGTGTCCTGGTTTTTACTTATTGAAATATGACAACCCTACATACATACAGAATGGTGAGATAGGACCAAGCTGTCACAGTGAGAGCAACTTAGTGACACAGAGGGAAGGCATGTATTGAGGAAACTGAATCATGAAGTGACTCTGCAGAAATAGCACAGACACACAGGGGGGGGGGGGAGAATGAGAAGTTTGCAACAGTTTTTGGAATATGAATCCTGTATACTACTATTAATAAGAAACTCATTCTCTGCGTTCTGCTCTTTTTTTTTTTTACCCAAGATGGCACCATCTGTGCATAAGCAGGCTTGGGGGCAATCCCAAGGCTTGCAAAAGTACTAAAACAAGGGGAAACCTGAAAAAGCCAAAGAAGGCTGGAATTCGGGCTAACTGAATGGAAAGGGATTGTGGCAGAGGAGCAGCAATGGAATGAGGCATCCTGGGTCACTTCTTGCACATTCATCTGATTTGTTTTCATAAGGCTTGTGCTGAGGTTATATGATGCTTGCTCTTTATTGAGCATCTGTTTATCATTTGATTATCTCTCCTTTTTCATCATCATTTTACAGCAGTGCTGCAAAATCAAAGTCAACAAAAACAAACAACTACAAATGTCAGTTCTGGAGATTTTTCAGTTTGCAATTGAATCCCTCTTGAAAATAGTGGCAGTTTGGAAGAGCTCATTGGAATGACTGGCTGGAACCTTACCAGGAGCACTGCAACATTTTGTTGCAAACCCCACTATTTTGTTCTAAATTGTTTTGATCCTCATCAATCCGCTAAATTTAGAGACTAGAAACAATGCTTTTCTCTGCTCTCCATTTACTTACCGTAGTACCTTCATTTTTCTGAATCCAATACTTTATTGTGTTGCCTTTCTCCTTATGTAACAAAAAACACAATCTTATACAAAGCCTTAACAAACAAAAAAACAAACAAAAATCCCCAACACTGCTATTTTCCTCCCCCAGATGATTCATTTAAATCACCAACTAATAGGGCTTAATGAAATGTTATGCCTGAGATATTGTGGAAATCAATAGTATCATTCAGGCCACTCAACCTTTGGCAGTATTCCTGACAAGTTAAATTTGTGCAGTGAATACACAAAGCTGTTTTCTGTGACTGGTGGTGATATCCATTACCATATTATATCAAGTTACAGGTAGGTAGCCGTGTTGGTCTGACGCAGTCGGGAAAAAAAAATTCCTTCCAGTAGCACCTTAGAGACCAACTAAGTTTGTCATTGGTATGAGCTTTCATGTGCATGCACACTTCTTCAGATACACTGAAACAGAAGTCACCAGACCCTTATATATAGTGAGAGGGTGGACTTCCATTTCATGTGGCTCAATGTGTTGCCTTCCTATATATAAGGGTCTGGTGACTTCTGTTTCAGTGTATCTGAAGAAGTGTGCATGCACACAAAAGCTCATACTAATGACAAACTTAGTTGGTCTCTAAGGTGCTACTGGAAGGAATTCTTTTAATTTTTTGTTTCCATATTATATCAAGTGTACACTGGCTTGTACATTCCACTAATGAAGAGAGAAGACACAACTGCACACCAGTTCCATGTTCCCTTAGGGCCATATTTATATCACAATAATAACCTAGCAATAATGACTGAAATAATTACAAAGCAATTAGTATTTTAAAAAGTGCCTTTGCAATCCAGACATCCGCCAGCTGGGAAACAAAGAAATGAAGAGAGAGAGGAGAGAGGAGAGAGGAGAGAGGAGAGAGGAGAGAGGAGAGAGGAGAGAGGAGAGAGAGAGAGAGAGAGAGAGAGAGAGAGAGAGAGAGAGAGAGAGAGAGAGAGAGAGAAGGCTAAATAGGCATGTATAAACCTGAACCGAAAACCAAACAAATGATTGGGGGGGGGCTTACTTTCATAGCCTCTGTGATTCATGAAGATTATTTCCCTCTTCCAGCAGCTTCTTTCTTAACTTACTGAATGGAATTCCTCCTCACAACTGAGTTGTTGCCACTTACCAAGGCAGAGCAGTGGTGAGGTTGGGGCTCTGTGGACACATCGGCAGAGCCTATACAGCAGGGGTGTCAAACTCAAATTCATTGGGGGCCGCATCAGCAGTTTGGTCACCCTCAAAGGGCCGGTTGTATCTGTAGGACTATGTGTCCACTCTTTATTATCATAAATTATTGTCACTGCATTCAATTATTACTGTTTTTTGTAATAATGTAAGTAATAACTAGCTCTGAAAGCAGAAACATAGTCAGAATAATGGCAAGTAGATATTCAAATGTACAATTATTGTACAATTTATTGAAAAATGATTTTTGGTAGCTGCACTGGGTGGTGGAGACTCGCTAGGGTTTCATGCAGGACCTTTGCAGAGCTACTAGTACCTGGAGATGCTGGGGTCCTTCTGCATGCAGGGCAGATGTTCTGCCAGTGAGCCACCACCCTTCACCAAAGGGACTGGCTGAGGTTGACTCACTGGAGCTGCTCTCCTGGTTCCAGGGTTTAAGGGCCAGAAGTATAAAGCAGCATCCTATGTTTCTGAGGAGAGGGAGAGGGAGGGGAGGGAGGAAGGAAGGAAGGAAGGAAGAAAAGAGGGGGTGGGAGGGAGAGAGGAAGGAAGGAAGGAAAGAGGGGAGAGAAATAAGAGTAGGAAACAAGGAAGGGAATAAAGAAGGAAAGAAAAATAAAGAGGGAGAGAAGACGGAAAGGGAGAAAGAAGGAAGGAAGGAGAGGGAAAGAAAGAATAAGAATGAGAGAGAGGAAGAAAGAAAGGGGGGGGTCGCCGCCTTGATTCAGCGCCAGAAAAGAGCGCGAAGGGACCCAGGGGCAAAAAGCATTTCCCGTGCAGCGTGAGGCAGCGGGTATCCGTTTTAGGAGAAGTGCGTAAAGCCTCAGAGTTGCACGTTTGTGAGGCTGAGCCGCTGCTGAGCTCACGTTCATGAGGCTGAGCTGCGGCAGGAGGAGGAGGAGGTGAGGCAAGAGGAGGCGGCAGCAGCGGCTTGCCGGGTCGGTGCCTGGCAGCGCCGTGCGGAGAGTCCCGAGCCTCTGGGACGCAGCAGTGTTCTGTAGCACTTTGAATCCTCCTCCTCCTCCACGCGGCGCTGCTGGGTGCTTTGTCTGTGCTTTAGCAGGAGCAGGAGCAGCCGTTTCCAGGCGCCGAGCCGTGGCAGGAGGAGGAGGATTCAAAGTGCTACAGAGCACTGCTGCGTTGCAGAGGCTCGGGACTTTCCGTGCGGCGCTGCCGGGCGCTGCCCCGGCAAGCTGCCTCCTCCTTCTCCTGCTGTGGCTTGGGGCGCTCCACGCAGCGCTGCTCCGGCCGCCTTTCTACCCCCCCCCCCGGCCCCAGCTGTTTGTCAGTGCTTTGTCGGCACAGCGCTTCAGCAGCAAGGTTCTGCTGCTGGGTCCCGCTGGCTGGGGCGCTCGGTGGGCCACATGACGAGGTCTGGCGGGCCGGATTTGGCCCGTGGGCCTTGTGTTTGACACCCGTGCTATACAGCATGGGTAGGCTAACTAAGGCCTGGGGGCCGCATGCGACCCAATCGCCTTCTCAATCCAGCCCGCGGACAGTCCGGGAATCAGTGTGTTTTTACATGAGTCAAATGTGTCCTTTTATTTAAAATGCATCTCTGGGTTATTTGTGGGGCCTGCCTGGTGTTTTTACATGAGTCGAATGCAGGGCCGTCTTAAGTGCCCCTGGCGCTGTGGAGCGACAGATCCCTCCAGCGCCCCCCCACCCCGTTTACCAGCGTGGTGGGCGGGCGCCACGCACAGCGCGGCTGCCACAGGCGCTGCTGAGCGGGGGGTGGGCAGGCACGGTGCGGTTGCCGTGGGCGCAGCTGTGCATCGAACCGGCGGACAGCAGGCGGGCGCAGCTCACGGCGCCCTCCTGGCAGGCCAGTGCCGTGGTGCCCTGCGCCACCGGGGGTCTACCTAGAGCCAGCCCTGGTCGAATGTATGCTTTTATGTAAAGTGTATCTCTGGGTTATTTGTGGGGCATAGAAATTCATTAATCCCCCCCAAAAAAATATAGTCTGCCCCCCCACAAGGTCTGAGGGACAGTGGACCGGCCCCTTGCTGAAAAAGTTTGCCGCCCCCTGCTATGCAGTGTTTCTGCCAATGCTGTCATGCAGCTCCAACCTTTCCCCTGCCACCACCCTGCCCTTTAAAATGGGACATATGGGGAGTGGGGAGAGACATTCAATGTTGTTTAAAGGCAAATATGCTTAGCTTGTCCATTCCAATATAATATGGAAACCAGAACACAGCTGTCCTTCAAATTTCTGACTTTAAAATTTTGCAATGCAAATCTCCAGCCAAGAAATATGTACGGAACTGTGCAAGCTCGGGGAAGGTGTGAATAAAAATGCATTTTACTAGTGAGCTTCTGAGTGTCCTATTTTTCTTCTGTAACCTAAAGAATTAGGATTCCGAGGTCATCTGCTCAGCACTATATTTGTGCAATTATATTTACTCATGCAAATAAAACTACACATGAAATGGGGGGGGGGAGCCTATAAAATCCATAAAGGCCCATCTGTAATGCTCAGCCTCCTGTAATGTGGGATACAGTAATTTTGTAATCGATTTTAGGACTCCCAGGCTTTAAAAAAGGAAAGTTTTGTTTCTCCTCAATGAACCTATTAATATTCTATATTGATTTTGCAGTGACATCTTTAAAAATTATGGGCGGAACAACCAAAAAATCAGTGTGAGACTGATGGTGCCATGGCCCTAGGAAGAAACTGCCTTTCTTCAGGAGATGAAGCTGAGGATTTGGAATGTGAGACGGAATTGCCCTCAGGCCAGATTTGCATAACCAATCAGAAAAGTCTATACCTCTGTGGCCTGAGGACATTGCACTGTCCTCCTCTGATTCAGAAGACTCCAGCTCGAGGCCTGATAGAACCACAGTGTTTCCTGCTCCACCAGCATCGATATGAAGGCTTTATATGAAGGCTCCCCTCTCACTGAAGGTGAAGACAGAGATGCTGCTGCTACTTAGGGCACAGTCTGAAGATGGCTGCTGTTGAAACAAATCCCTAGCCCTGTTCTCAGGGAGTCTTTAGCACGAACCTTTCACTGAGCTGTCCATGGTACTATGGAATCCTTGCCTTTGTACTGCCAAGGCCATGGCTCAAAACAGAAGAAGCTGAGGGTCCATTGGAAACAGTGCACATGCTGCTCCATCAAGAGAGAAGAGCTTGGTCTGTGTGCTGATGTTTACAAAGGATAATCTGGTGGAAAGTCGTGCCAGAGTAGATTAGAACACTGCTTAGAAATTCCTGTGAATAAGTGGTATATAACTATTTCAAATGAATAATAGATGTATGAGTGGTGTCTCACCAGCAGTAGGACCTGAAGCAGGCCATTCTGTGTGTGTGTTGTGGGCAGGACAGGGCTCAGCTTTGGATCCACAGGACCCAAAGCTGCCTCATTTCCCTGTCATGATCATGAATAAGGCCTAAAAACGGTATTAGCCCTGGAGCTGACACAGTTCGTTTCCCTCCCACTGTGGTAAGTGGGAGGGAAATGGGGTGGGCTGGAAAAGAAGTAGAAAAAACTCCCCTTCCAGGCAACAATCTGTCACACTGACTGTAGGGAGCTGGCAAGGCTTTGTAAGTGACAGAACAAATGCCATGGAAACTTTGCTCAATGCCCCTTCCCACCCCCCACCCCTTGAAATGAGCCTTGGTGTGCTCAAGAATATTAAGCTGCAGTATTAGAAAGGTTATTTTCTTGTTTTTAAGGGACTGCAATGGGTAATTTCACCGTAACATTTTATTTTACTTTATTGCATTGGGTGGCATACTTAGAAATTGCATTGCCCTGTAAAACACTTTGGAACTATGTTTTCTTCCAGTCATTGCAATCTTATCTTAGAAACCTGTTTATGATTATTATTTTTCGAAAGAAAGAAAGAAAGAAAGAAAGAAAGAAAGAAAGAAAGAAAGAATTGTGCCCTACAATGACGTAAAATAAGCACACAGTCATGTTTTTAGTGAATGTAATTAAAACAAAGATGTTTGTGACTGAAGCCATTAACTAAGCAATTTATAGATTCTCAAAGGAAACTAACTCTTCCTTATGCAACTACAAATGTATAGATCCCTCCTGCAAGTTTTATAAAAAAAACAAGCCAGTTTAAGAACAGCAACAAAAATACTGCAGAGTAAGAGGAAGAATAATCAAAACTAGGTTCACACAAGGTAATGCATAAAAACCAGTTCTGCTCTGTCAGAGTTTCTGACAGAATATCCAACCTTCCTCTCTGCTAGGAGCAGATTGAAAGAAAATAAGCCAGCAGCTAGAACCTTTCCAAAATGGAAAGGCCTTCTGGGCACAAAATTAGTAATTATTTCCGTACAGACCCTAGCAGCAGACCCTCCAAGTGTCCCTATTTTCCAGGGATGTCCCTGATTTAGAGAAGCCATCCCGATTCCTGATTTGATCCTGGAATGTCCCGCTTTTCCTTAGGGTGTCCCTATTTTCATTGGAGAAATGTTGGGCGGTATGGAGTTATCCAACCCCCAAGCCGTCTGAAGGCAATCCTGTATAGAGAAGGGTTGTTTTTTTAAAAAAAAAAAGTTTAATATTTTGTTTTTATACATGTTGGAAGCTTCCCAGAGTCCTGGAGCAACCCAATTAAGATGTGTCGAGTATAAATAGTAAAATTATCATTATGGAAAGGGCCGTCCCTATTTTCATCGGAAAAATGTTGAAGGGTGTGTAGCAGAATGAATGGGAACCACACCAAAGAGCTTCTGGGTTACTCTGCCCCCAAGAAAACCTCAGACCCAGGTCTAAATGTGGAATTCGGGACTTACCCTTTCTTTCCAGAACACAGCCCTCACTGACCTTTCTTCATACACTCCTTGAGTGTGTTTTGCCTGGCTGGAACATGATGCTTGCTTCTCTGGATGGAGGATAGAGAGAGAAGGGTGTAGAAAGTAGTAACAATTATAGGTAACAGTTATATCCATTGTTTCATCTGGCTTTGCCTCTGCCCTACCACCGGCATCTGGCCACTGGAAGGTTGCCCAGGAGGCATAAAGGTCCTCAGGCTGAAAAAGCTTCCTCAGCCATGTGTTATGCTGCTTTTGACCAAGTAATTCATACATTTGAGACAGAGACCAGTGGCTGTGATCCCTTTCTTTCCTGTACAGACTTTCAGTTTCAACTGCCTTCAGCAAGATAAACTCTTTAATCTGATTATTGTATTAATTACATGTAGGTCATAGATCAGTATAAGACATGGAAGGCTGGAGCAAGTAAGATTAGGGCTGCTAACAATACATTGGGAATTCGAGTCATTGTCACTGGACACTGAAAAATTGGATGCAGTGGGCAAGTTCCACCCATCATTATTAATAGTTCTAATAAGCAAGGCACATGGTTTTACAATTTCATATCTCAATACTGTGTTTTCTTATTCTCCCAATGCCAGTCTAAATCAAATATTTCAAATGAGAAAGAAGACATGAAAAGTTCCTGTTTTTTTCTAGCTCACCACCAAATGAATAATGTGTTATTTGGAAAAGTGTGTCTCAGGTGTAGCCTGTAAAGTTTTTTTTTTCTGGTTGCCATGTTTCTTACCATATTTGGTGGATTATTTAGCTACCGTCCTTCAGTTACCAGTGCAGTTTCAGCTAACATTTTACAGCATTAATCCTGTGCTGTCCTTCACAGTCCAAGCTTTAATTCCTCCAAAATGTGGCATATCAACTTCAAAAAAGATAAGGGTAGAGTTCTTCAGATCAAAGTGGTTGTGCCGGATAAAAGAGAACTGGGTAGTGCTTGAGAAATTAGAGGGGCTTGAGAAAAGGTATACAGAGTTCTGATTGGCATGTGTGGAGAAATACACCTTTCCTGAAGAGGTGCAGAGTCCTAACAAAGAAGCAAAGGATTGCTCTTAGTTAATCAAAAATTGAGATTGTAATAGGAGAGACAATAGATGACCACTCTCACTCCCCCCCCCAAAAAAAGTATTGCTAATTCTATATGTCAGGTTATAGAATCACAGTCATGGCCGCCCTATATTCAGGATAAGCCAGCTAAAATGTATTCCATCATTATAATGAGAAATCAGTCGGGGTGGGGAGATATGACTTATAGTTAATAAAGTGATTGAACAGATGATGAGAACCTTTAATAATTTACTTTGAAAACTTCTTGGGGCTATAAAACAGGGTTGTTACTGACAAGCTCGGTGGAAGTAGAATTCTGCACATACCCCAAGATTATGTGTTTATTTTGGCTTCACTATAATGAAGAGCAGAGCTCTAGTGCATATAATCAGAGGAAGTTCATGCCAAGTATAAGTTGAGCTTAAGCCCAGAATCATTTATCTATGGGAAACCCCAGTGATTCCCACCAGGGATCCTCCCTAGAGTCATTGCTGTAGAGGGATGTGTCCCTGCAGTAACTAATATGCATAATGAATCAAGTATATGCATGTCTAATCAGTCCCCAGAACTTCTACCATATCTAATGCAAGGATAACCCTTATTTGGCATTAATTAATTCTAGATAGTAATTAAAAGGGGCAGCCTCCAGCAAGCATCTCCCCCTGGTAATTCAATTGCTTAAATTCACATTTCTTTGGAAAGTGTTGATACCATTTCCAATGAAGACAAAATTGCACCCCAAGAGTATGCTTTGATTTGCTAAAATGTTGCTCATGACTCCCCTGAAACTCTTTGGCAAGAAAATCATATTGTGATGTTTAGTAACACCACATTACCTGTCCTCTCTACCCAGCCCTGTCCTGGACAAGATTATCCATGCCTTTCAAGAAGCTTCTTCTCTACAACTTGATACCTCTCAATTCCTTTTTCTTTCTTTTTTTTCAGTTCAGTTTTTCCCACTTGGACTGTTCCTTGGTTCAGCTTGTTGGGAATCCTCCAGGAGGCAGTTGCATTTTACTCTGAACTTGTAGATAATTGTGGGTGCTAGGGTTCGTCTTTAACTTCATTTGACCATGGATGGGGAAACCTTTGTCTTCCAGGTGTTGTCAAACGCCAACTCCCACTAGCCACAGCCAGCATGGCCAAAACTCATAGACGATGAGAGCTGCAATCTGCCAACTTCTGGAGGGTCACAGGTTCCCTATCCCTGAGCTAGACCTGTTTTGTTTGTTTTTTGCCCTTGCCTCTAAGCAGTGTTTGTTGTTTCTCTTTCAGATCAGTTAAGGTCCTTGTGGGGGGAAGTCTGCTTTTTCCCCAAAGGAAAGCTTCTACAGTACTTTGAAACTGCATGGGAGAGTTCCTAAGAACCCATATTGGGATTGATTGAACATGGCTAAGTTTGAATCTTATTTGGAAAATGAAAACAAGGCCTTGAAATCAAGTGTGGCCACTGCCAAGGTAACAGAGGACCAATGGTAAGTCCTTTTAGAACATAAACTACCAATATCTGGCTCTGCTTATGGATCTACCATCCATAAGAAAATTCTGCCATCCATCGCAATCTCATTCGGATGCAGACATAACCTTGAATGCTTAAATCACGGTGAAAAGCCAATAAACTGGTTCTCTTTGCTCCCACTAATGCAAGATAGGCAACCCTTGTATGTGAACCATTTTACTTCTCTTAGTTCACTAATCTCACATCTCTAGTTCTCTCAAAATCTGGGCTGTAGCCAAATCTTCCCCCCTTTTCTTGGTTTGCTTATTCCCTCTGCAATTTTAACAGGTTTCAAAGCTCATACCCCAATATGTCACATCTCCTCCTATCTCTATATTTCTGGGAAAGCATTGGTTAGGGTGGTTAGTCTGTGTAGTTTGTAGAACATACACTTTCCCAATCCAGTGCCTTCCAGATGTTGTTGGTCTACAACTCCCATTACCCCCGCCCTTTGGCCAGGCTTGCTGGGACTGATGAGAATTGTGATCCAAAAGAAAGGGTTGGAGAAGGCTGGTATAGTGTGCAATATAATATAATCAGAGATTCTGATCTGGTTCAGACCATACGTACAAGGTCTCTGACTTCCTGCTCATACTTCACAATGCTTTGCAAGAAAATACGATTCTAAGTTCTTCATACACTTCATACGTTTGGAGACTTAGAATGAGTTAGACCTTAGTTGACAAAGGCTGCAATAGTCCCTGTGGCAACCATTGGATATGACTGTCATTGGTGGAGTGGGAAAGTTTGTGGCAGGCAGCTAACATGCTTACAGGCTCCATGGAGTCTGTAGAATCTTAATTTCAAGGGTTTGGGCTTTTTCTGTAAGCATAGCAAAGCCGCCAGTAAACGAAACCTTACTTCTTTCTGTCAGTACTCTGTGGGCTTTAGAATGACATCTTGTTGCGGCTACCGATGGAAAAGGGAAGACAGCAGACTTCGAGGTGCATTATCTGACAGTTGCTTTGAGTTTGGGTCTACCAAAGGGAATCAGATCCTGACAGGGCCGGCTTACCAATGAGACAAGGTGAGGCAACAGCCTTGGGTGGCAGCAGACACAGAAGCAGCAAAACTGGCCTCCTAGGAACGCATCACTTGCTGCTGCTGCCGCCACAGTGGCATCAACAGCTGTGGTGCACTCCTAGGAGGACAGATCTGCCCCCCCACCCCAATGCCACCTCTGCCATGGTCTCTTGGTGAATAGGAGGTGCTGCTAGTCTCCTCCCACCCATTTTTCTGGTGTAGACATTATTTCCATCCTGTCTCTGATGTAGATCTTCACTTGCCCATTTTCCGCAGTCAGGGGTGGGGCCTGCCATTTTGTGGTTCACCTCAGGTGCCAAAATAAATGTCAGTCCTGGATCCTAAACTACAAAAGAAAAGAAAAAAACCTCAGTGGCAAGATATAATAAATTGTTTCCAAATGCATGTATTGAAGCTTCCCTGTTTTAAAAAAATGAAAAGCAATTTTGGAAGGAACGAGGAAAGAGATCCATAAGATTTTACGCACAGGCCTCCTTTCTGCTGAGAGTTGCCCCCAGCTGCACTTCACAAACTAGTTACAAGTGCATGTATCCTGAACATCATGCGGCACCCTGAGGGGAGCAGTTTGGAGTGAATTTGTGTTGGGAAATGACTGTTTACTTTTTGTTACATGCATAGCCCACCCAGGAGCTCAAGGTGTCCTGCATGGTTCACCCCCTGATCTCCAGTTTAAGGTCACCCAGTGAGCTTCATGGTTGATCTCCCAGGTCTTAACACGACACTCTAACCACTATTCCATGCTGCCCATTAGGGAATGTGTTATGTGTTGTCTTTTTCAATCTCCATTCCTATTTCTCAATTCAAAATTGCAGCCTGACTGCTTTTCTTTTATATGATCATGATTAGGGCTCCATTCTACAGTTTTACTTGTAATGTGTAGTTTGACCTTTCTTCCTATTACAATGATCTTGTCACGGGAAATTTTAATTAGTGGGTGCTCCAACTTCACATTACGACCACACATTATGTAATCAATGCGGGGAATGGCAACGGCTTGTTTCAGCTGGCAATTCTGTTCTGGAAACAGAAGGGCAGAATCAACAGTATTAAGTGTGGTTCAAATGACATAGGAAGATGATTCAAAATGCACAATTATTGTGTTACCCAAAAAAAGACCCCATTAATCTTAAACAATCTGTTATTTTTCCATTAGCTTAATGTCACCAGTCAATGAAGACTTTCAGGAATCATTTGCATATCTGTAGGGTATTATTTGTTAGGCCACACACATATCCATGGATAACTGATACTGTGGACATTTTGCCAAAGTTGCCTTCCTTCCAACTAAACCTCATCAGTGTTGGTCCCTGACCTACGTACCAGATTATCCTTTTGATGATGATGATGCAAAAGAGTTACACATAATTTCCTAGCAACCATCACTTTATCTACAGCAGGGGTGGGGAAATATCATCAGCTTTAAGGCCACATTTCCCATGGACAACCTTTTGTGGACAGCCTGCCAGGGATGTACAAGGCCAGAGGGTAAAAGCAGGAAGAGTCAGATGTGACAGAGATTTTTACATAACACCTCTACCCACCCACCCATATGCACACATCTTCACCCAAGCAGTGATCAGAATTCAACGATACATTGTAAGTTTTTAAACTGTTTTGAATGCTGTTTTTAAAATTGGCACCACTACTCTGGAATCTTAGGGTGAAGGGTGGAATGATGAGAATAATAACAACAATAATATATTTAGCCAGGCAAAAGCACTTCAGGAGGGTGCAGAACCAGGACAAAGGGGTGTGTGTATGTGATGGCGTAGTAAAAGTATAGCATTATTACAATATTATTCCACCCAGTTGGTATTCCCACATTTTCTTCTTCCAACCATGAATCGTTTGTGACATTGCTATAGCGTCAATGTTGTTTGGTTTTGTTTGTTTGTTTGAAAAGAGAGCGAGATGGAAGTGGTCTTCTTGAGGCTTCCATAAATCTGAGAAGGGATTCGTGGTGTGTGGTTCTAATCAGTAGTCGTGCCTCCACAATTCAGACTGCAATCTATACACTCATTTACCATGAGTAATTCCCACAGCGGTACTTCCTTCTAAGTATATATAGAATTTGCTGTTGGTATAATAATATATTACAAAAATGGAGTGTGTTATCTGTGTGCATAGCACATATTTATGCATGTGTGCAGTTTTCAGAACATGTAGAAGTTGAGCTTTCTGTTGATAAAACAGAGTGAATATGCAGAAATATGAGTGAGCATGGGATTCTTGTTCCACTATCCTATGCATGGGTAATAAGGGCTTATGCCACAGCATACAAATCAGGGTCAAAGTTTGTCTCTTAGTGTACTTTCCTATGTTGCAAAGCTGCAGTTTATGTCCTTCTATCAACAGCGGAGTAGGCAATAATCTGGGAATTAAGTCTTAATGGATTCTTATTAAACTGTATTTTAAGAAGGCTGCATCTGGCAAATCAATAAGACATTAAAGCATGGCCCATGTATCCATCCCCAAGGGCTGTTCAGGTGGATATTAAAGATCCTGTTTGAAAGGGAGAAACGTTAATTCCACTGAGCCACTTAGCACAGAGAAGAAATATTAAGACTTCTGCAGGGTGTGGGGGCAGGGTGGCTGCCACATGGCAACAATTACAAAATGTTTGCTGTGGTTTCAGTTACTTTAAAAAAAATCTCCTAAAATTGTTAGACATAGCAAAGTTTCTCCTCCTCATTAATAAAGATGTATATGTCAAAAGCTCTTTTTTATGGGAACAGTAAGTTTGTTTCAGAAAGTACTCCTAAAAGCTTCACACTGAGAAGCACTTAGAGTAGCCAAGACTGAAACATATTGTATTGTGTGTTCTGGTATGATTATCTGGTTCTTTTAACTTACTATTTCTGTTCTTGTTTCTCTTATCTGTCAAACGGAAAACTCTTGTTTGCATTTATCAAAAACTGAACACAGAACAGGAAACTTTCTGGTCTATTATAGAAGATAACATCTTCTTCACATCTACTGAATATTTTTGTCATTGGCTTGGATCTTTTAAAATGTTCACTTAAAAGGCGTATGTGGAAGGAAAGTGTCTTGTTGTGCCCTCTCCCCCTGAAGTCACAGTGCCCAGTCAAAAACTTAATTGGGCCCTCGTGAATGAGGTGAGATGGGGCAGAGAGGGGCTCCTGCCCGATGCAGGAAATCACCCCAAATCGAGTAGCGATCTAGGGCTGTCAGAGGTTGGGAGCTGAAGATGGTCTGGACACTTTGGCTCACTTTGATTTATACAGTCCTTTTTTTCCTTAAAAATGTTTAGGTGTCCTCTCATTTTCCTACTCATTTTGAAATATTGTCCCTCAATGAGGCCAAACTTAGATTCACAAAATGTTTAGGGGTATGTGTACCCCTGCGTCCCCCCGGAAAAAAGCCCTGGATTTATACATCAAGACACCCATGGTGGGTTACAATTTTAAAATACTAAAACAAATACAGTAAATAAAACAGAGAGAGACACAGAGTCCTCCCAGGCCAACTAGAAGCCGACAGTGGCACCAGCTCCCATGCCTGGGGTCCCTCGCTTTTCAGTCCCTCAGCAAACACAGAGCTATAGGGAAGTTAGCAGAGGAGCTGTCCCAACATTTCATTCAGTCCACTGATGGAATATGTTCTCCCTAGCCTTGACCCCCTCACTTCTAAATATGATGAGGAAAGATGTTAATTTGCTGGGTCCAGGCATCGTGAGCATATCACACTGCTTCTTTTACAGCTGCACAGCATACCAATTCCTTTCTAGGTTCTCATGTAGTCTATATGTGATCCCAGACACTGATTTCAATATTTCCATCACCTCACCTGAGTCAGATATGAAGCAGGGAAGGACAGGGGGGGGGGTTGTGTCAGGTGTATTTTGCATACCAATAATGTCCAACTTCAAAACCCCACATGACTAACTCAGCAGTTTAATGCAGACACTAAAAAGCATGAAATATGAGATGCAACTCCACACTGCAGCTTCTTTTGAAATTCCATTCAGGGTGAGTTTAGATTTCAGTCTAGTCTTAACCAGTATGTTTGCTACTGCTGCATTATAATTCTTCAATTAAACGTATCAGCTCTTCAGTGGGCCGGTGTGATTGCTCACAGTTAGAATGGAAGTGGAGGAGTCTGACTGCCTTCTCAATGTACGAGTCTTTTTAAAGCTTATGACTGGAGCAGTGCAGAAGCTGTGCCTGTTTACTTGACAACACAACAACAAACAAAAGCCTTTATTAAAACCTTTACAAAGAAAATGGCAAAATAAGCTGTAGATAATTTATGAGTGTACAACTGACTTTTGCTGCTAGCATATGTAATGCCCTCAAGGCAGATCAGACTCATTTGTAGAATGTTGCTCAGCTCTTATAAAATAAACATCATGCTGCTCAGGTTGCAGTGACTACAATGTTCTCCTAGATTAATTGTTTCCCAGATGGTTGGTCTATGGATAGCCTTTCTCTGGATTTAATCTGTGATGAGGCAGACAATAAGACGAGAGCAGTGACAATGCAGTACATGCCAATGAGACTTGTCATTCAGGAAAGAGCTAGAGCAGAGAATCAAGAGCCTGCTATAGAATCCAGGTGATTCCTTGTCCAGACACTGCACAACTACTTTCTTAATATTTTACTCTGGATCTCCAGTCCTGATCTCCTTTTAAAAACAAATAAACAATACAGTCATACTTTGGCTGTTGAGCGCCCTGGAACTCGTACGTTTTGGCACCCGAATGCCGCAAACCAGGAAGTGATTGTTCCGTTTTGCAAATGTTCTTTTGGAACCTGAACGTCTGACAGGACTTCTGCGGCTTATGATTGGCTGCAGGAGCTTCCTGCAGCCAATCAGAAGCTGCAATTTAGTTTCCGAACGTTTTGGAAGTCGAACGGACTTCTGGAACGGATTCCATTTGACTTCCAAGGTACGACTGCATATCTATTCACATACCACCTTTCCTCCAAGGAGCTTAGGGTAGTGTCCATGATTCTACCTGCCTGCTAGCCTACTTGCTGTCCTCACAACAACCCTGAGAGGTAGGTGAGTCTGAGAAGTAGTGGTGAGTCAAGGTCACCAAGTGAATTTCTTGGTTATTTAGGGGTTTGAACCTGGGCCCTCCTGGTCCCAGTCTGCAACTCTGACCACTCACAGTGATTATTGCAGCAGCCACACTACCAGCATAGTTTAAAAAGCTTCCACTCTGCTAAAGCTAGTTGGTTGTTTTGTTATGAAAAGGCAGAAGGTACACATCTCATGACAATATCCCTTGAGGCTCTGGCCTGGATTCTGGCGGCCATGTTATCCCCTCCTGGGGGCCAGGGTGGGATGTGAGCAGGCATTTGCCCATTTAAATGGGCCAAGCAGAAGTTCTGGAGGAGACCTTTGGCCTTTTAAATGAGGGCCACACCTGGGGTTCCCCCTTTTCGGGAGTTAGTTATGTGAGGTTTGCAGTGTGCAAAGGACACTTCTGGAATGTTCTATATGAAAACAAATGAGGTTCCCCAAGCACCATGTATATAAATGGTGCACAGAAACAGCCCAAAGGGCTACAAATGTTACAAATGCAGCACTAAATCTTTCATTTCACACTTATTTACCTCACACATATTGTGAAGGCGGAAAGGCAGCAACACACGAGAGCTCTTTGGTGCCCTGAAACCCTAGTTTAGTAAAGCAAACACCAACATTTCTAATTAAAATTCAGCCAGGCAACAATGTTATCTCTGTGTCCCAGCGACCTGCAATGATGCAATTTCTTCCAAGTTTTAAGTCGCAGGAAGAACTTGGGGTGACACACTAATCACTGGGAAAATGTAGCAATTAATAAAAAATAATTAAGGGCAATAAAGCAAACTGAAGAACTTGGAAGGGGATATTTATGTGTAAACAGAGCATTATTTCCTTACCCCCCCCCCAAAAAAACCATTTGCAGTATGAATTAATACAAATTCACAGAATCGGATAAGTCTTAAAGGCAAACAAATCCATTCTAGATTAATTTATTTTTAGCTATGGAAACAGGGATGTTCTATCCAAAAGAGATGTGCTCTCTATATTACATATGGAGCAACATGAATTTAGTCTGATAAGTTCCAAAGTTTAAAATATAGATGTAGCTCCAAGCAGCTGCCTGAATAAAATTAAACAGGAATTATTTGTTCTCTTTGAGGCTACAGAGCTAAAAACATTAGCTATGTACAAAAGGGAATTGCTAAATCCAAAGATAATGTTGCTCAATGGATGGTCTGAGCTGCTTAAGAAGAATGTTGGGTGTCTATAGCAAAGTTATGCGATAGAAGATCTGTGGTTTCCAAACTAGCTTGTGCATAACCCTGGGATGGCTCAGCAGATTACTCATCATAAGGTGTGCAATTCATGGTGTGCAATTTTTCTGAATGTTTGTTCACCATTTTAACTTACTGTACCAGCTACTGCAGAACTCTGATGTTTCCTTGGCCATCCCTACAAGCTGGGCAATAGAGGTGTGTCAGTTCTCACACACTAATATCCCTTTACTCGCTGGAAGAGTGGACAACCCATGGTTGCACTACTAGCCCAACCCTGAGTTGCAATAATAAAGAAGCAAAATAACAATAGACATCACATTTAAACACTTCAGAGTAAATGCAATTGTTTATATATAATCACAGCATGTGGCTGATGTTCATAACTCTCAGCACTTTAAAACAATATGATTGCTATTGCTTTTTAACAGTAAACCCATTCTCTATATAAGGGGTTGCGAATATCAGCACCTTTAGAATGCCCAGGGCAACAAATAAACAGCCTAACTGAAATGGCTCCTTTGGATTTGATTTTCCTGCTCAAATCTTGCTAACAGCTAAAAACAGACTTGTAAGCAGTAGCAGCGCATGCGGAAAGACAAAGCCACCCTCCGAAGACGAGCTTTGGAGTTGCTTCCCTGGATGAGAGTGGACAGTGGCGAGGTTGAGGTGGTGAAGTTGCTCTGCTGGGAATGCCATTGTCAATCTGTTACTCCTGCACAACACCTAACCTCACCCCCATATCTGCAGTCCTTCTCAACCTCTCTAGACTGGACTTCTGGGATCTTCCCAGAGCTGTCAACCCCTCCTGAAATTCCATGTACAGTGGTACCTCGAGTTCAGAACTTAATTTGTTCCGGAGGTCTGTTCTTAACCTGAAACTGTTCTTTACCTGAGGGTACCACTTTAGCTAATGGGGCCTCCCGCTGCGGCAGCTGCACAATTTCTGTTCTCATCCTGAGGCAAAGTTCTTAACCCAAGGTACCATTTCTGGGTTAGCAGAGTCTGTAACCTGAAGCGTCTGTATCCCGAGATACCACTGTACTGAGCATGCTCCACCAGCTAGCTCTGAGAAGAGAAGGAAGACAGTAGTTGCCACATCTTGCTCAAACTATCCTTAGTCCAGAACCATTGAGAGCTAACATTGTTGCAGAAGGGCTGTGTCTTGCTATAATGCTTACGAGTCACAATTATTTGCATCGAAGGGTCTAAGGTCACTGCCAGTGTCTTCTATTGTAGTCTTCGTTAAAGGCAATACTCCTTGGAAGACAGAATCGAAATGTGAAGGTCTCAAGTTTAGTACTTGTTACTATGAGAATGCAAAAGGTTTGTTGAGAGGGCAGCAAGTTGTCACTGCGACAAAATTAATTTGTTGCCACGGTGCTTTTGTAGCAGGAACAGATTATAAGGTTTACTACGTGTGACACTGGCATCTGGGCTTACACATCCAGGGATGTAAGAACTCTGCAAGGCTTCATTGTGCACCATTATGGGGTGGTAATTAAAGCATATTGCCATTGTCAACTGCTACTATTAGGATCAGCCACATGACCAATCACCGGCACATTTTTAGCATCAATACTAACTTCTGTGGTGTGGGCAGAATGTTTGATAATCAAAGATGCTTGTGCCTCCAGTGGTGCAAAAATTGGACAGATGGAAAGCACTTAAGCATCTAAGAGACTTAATGTGCACCAGGAATGTGAATGAATGTGAATCTCAAACAGAGGCCTCCTTCAATGGCAAAGAAAGTACAGAATACAGTGGTACCTTGGTTTAAGTACACAATTGGTTCCGGAAGTCTGTACTTAACCTGAAGCGTACTTAACCTGAAGCGAACTTTCCCATTGAAAGTAATGGAAAGTGGATCAATCCGTTCCAGACGGGTCCGCGGAGTACTCAACCTGAAGCGTACTTAACCCGAAGTATGAGTGTAATTGATTCTGGAAGTCCGTACTTAACCTGAAGCGAACTTTCCCATTGAAAGTAATGGAAAGTGGATTAATCCATTCCAGACAGGTCTGCAGAGTACTTAAACAGAGGTATGACTGTAATATTCTAGCTCCTGTGCTGTACATTTATTTTCGAACTGCTTTTGAGAATTATTGAGTTTTAGGCTGTAGTGCTATATATACCGACCTGGGAGTAAGCCCCATTGAACGCAATCAGACTTACTTCTGAGTAGACACATGCGGGGTGGCACTGTTACTTCCTGCACCTGATCAGGGAGATAATTTCCTAGTTTGGGGGGGGGGATGTGAGGTGAGTAGGTCAAAATTACCATGATAGAGACCATACTGTGTCAACCATGGTTGTGTGTGAGTATATGGGCTGTGTTTGTTCCTGCTTTGCATATTGCACCAGAGTTCCTTTGTCTGTTGCTGGGGCCGGGTTGTATGCCTTTCTTGATTTTTTTCTATTGTGAGGTGAGAGAGGATAGGTAAAATATTTTCTTCTGTGTGGATTTGAAGGAGCATATTCCTGAGTTCTAGTTACAGGTAGGTAGCCGTGTTGGTCTGAGTCGAAACAAAATAAAAAAATTCCTTCAGTAGCACCTTAAAGACCAGTTTTTATTTTGGTATGAGCTTTCGTGTGCATGCACACTTCGTCAGATACACTGAAACAGAATCCACCAAACCCTTATGTATATTCTGTATACTCTGTAATATACCCTTATGTATATTATGTATATTCTGGTGGATTCTGTTTCAGTGTATCTGACGAAGTGTGCATGCACACGAAAGCTTATACCAAAATAAAAACTTAGTTGGTCTTTAAGGTGCTACTGAAGGTATATATATATATATATATATATATATATATATATATATATATATATATATATATTCCTGAGTGTATGTGGTGCTGTTACAGACAGCACCACAGAATTTCCTCGCTTGTTGCTAGTGCCTGGCTCTATGTATTTCTTTCCCAGTGTGGATTTGAGCCAGCAAACTGTGTCTCCCTTAGCAGACAGCACCACATCAGAGTTTCCTCGTTGAAACATTAAAAACCATCATAAAATAGCAGTCAGAAGCATCATAGAACAGATCAAAAAGGCTTTGGGTTGCATACTATTCTAGAAATTCCAGGCAAAACACATTTGGGTTACCTGATTTTCATAAATGAAAATCATATATGTAAATCAGGTAACCCAAAATGTGTTTACAACAACAGAGTTTATGATATAATGAAACTCATGGCATATAAATCCAGGGAAGAGGAACAGCACATTGCAGTTTTCTTTTCAGCCTGAAAAACAGACCCATAAATGCTTTTAATGCCAGCCAAGGTAATAGTGTGGGGTCTCAGTCCATTTTTAGACAGCAGAATATCATTAATATTCTACTAAGGGGAAGAACTTGCAATATTTGATGCAGATAAAATGCATATAGAGAGAAGTCAGATTAATAAAACATTAATTTCATATCAACCTGTCAAGTAACATCACAGGTAAATAGAGAAGAAAGAGAGTCAGGTGTTTTCTGTAGGTTTGGATCCTGACAAAATGAAAGGGAGATATCAGGAATAATTAAGTCATCAGCAATATTTTAACTACCGGTAGCTGTTCTAAATAAACAAGGCCAGATCCCATCTCAGCTAGGTAAACACAAGTGTTCCATTTACTATTCATCATTTAAAGTTTGGAAACACTCAGCGAATTTCCAACTAACTGCACACTTGATGTATCTGAAAGTATATACTTGTAATATCTTAAGCATTTTGTTTATATGAAAATCAAGAAAAATAAATGGTGTGGGGGGGGGGGAGTTCAGAAAGCATCCTGTACTCATTTGGTATTAAAATTCTAACATGCTGCACTAATGTTTTATGTGGTGGTAAGGGTCATATTAAATGTGACATTCGTCACATAGTTTGCCCTTGCATAGTTGCACAAAAGTAAATTGGCAGAGTTGTTGTTTTTTCTCTTTCGTTAGCTTTCCTGGATCAATCGGGACCCTATGCCCAACAGTTATATTCCTTCAGGGACACTAAGCAGGGGCACTAAGCACCTCTTTTCACACCAGCTTCAATAGCTAGAGTAATTTAAATGATCAAATACTGTACCATGACTATACTGTAGTAACCATGCCCTATGTGTTTTAACATATGGGCGTGCTGAAGATTGCAAGGTCAATACTTAGCAACTATATTTGTGGCTTATTTTATGCTAGCATCAACATATTATTTATATAGAACTTTTAAACATACAAAGTGGTTTTTTAATTACTTAAGGCCTTCTTCCTGCTTATGCCAGCCCCATAGAAGAGGCTTCCTATTTTGCAGAAGTGAACTGAGAATGATATATAATAACTTGCTGTTAACTGAGCTTAAGACTGAGATGGGATAGAATTATCTCTGCCTAGTCCAGAACTGCCTTTATCTTCTCTTAATGAATTTCACTGACAACCTTAAAGCATCTTGCAAACGTAATGGCTGAGTCTTGAGTTTTACTATTGAAGAATTCCTGCTAAATGGTAAAATATCTCTGGTACCTTTTCAGCTCAGATGCAAGGCTATGATTGCTCTCCAACAATACATTTGATCTTCAAATGTAATATATATTATTTAAACTGCTTCAGAGAAGGTGAATCCAAATGCTTTTGTCAGGTGAATGTGTTCTCAATCTGACTTATTGCTTGTGTGAATAATACAGGGTGAAGATGAAGGAATGGGGGAAACTGAGCAGCTGCAGAATACATAAGCAGTGCATATATATATATATATACACATTACACATACACATATACATACACATACACATACACATATACATATATACACTAGTGCAATAAAAATGTTTTGCCTACTTGGGAATTGCATAAAAATTATGTTCACATCAGAACAGGGGTGAGGAAAATCAGAGGCAGGGACAGGAGAGAAATTTGGTCCTCTTTGCATTTAAAGACAAATCTACCTAATTTGCACTTTCTGAAAAAACAAATTGCAGCACAGCCATTTTTTTAAAAAAGTGCACTTCCCAATATTTTGCAGTGCAATTCTCCAGCCAAGTAATGTGTGCAAAAATGTGTATACTAGGGTAAAAACCCATACATTATTGAAACTAACATACAAAATGCATTATAATATGGAACATTGTGTTATAAAAATGCCTATAAAAAAGGTAAGGGACCCCTGACCGTTAGGTCCAGTCATGACCAACTCTGGGGTTGCAGTGCTCATCTCGTGTTATTGGCCAAGGGAGCCGGCGTATAGCTTCCAGGTCATGTGGCCAGCATGACAAAGCCGCTTCTGGCGAACCAGAGCAGCCTACGGAAACACCGTTTACCTTCCCGCTTGGAGCAGTACCTATTTATCTACTTGCACTTTGACGAGCTTTCGAACTGCTAGGTTGGCAGGAGCTGGGACCAAGCAACGGGAGCTCATCCTGTCGCAGGGATTTGAACCGCCAACCTTCTGATCAGCAAGCCCTAGGCTCTGTGGTTTAACGCACAGCGCCACCTGCATCCCAAAAAATGCCTATATATGCACATGCCTATATATGCACAAAAATGCACATTATTATTATCATTATTGGCAGGCCTCAAGGTGGCTTACAGATAAAAACAAGAATTGTTTAAAACATAGGGGGAAATCTATATATAAATATTGTGTAAAACACACAAATAATTGCAATGGAAACAGCATGGCACCAGCCCTTTCATTAAAAGCAGTCAGTTCCCAAAAGACTGTTGGAACAAGGACAAAGAGGAAGCCAGTTTAGCTTTACAACACAATGCTTCCACAAGGAGGGAGCTCCGGAGTCTAGGAGTTGCCACCAAGAATGCCTTTCCCATGCCCCCACCAAGCATTCCTGTGAGGATGGCAGGACCAAGAGAAGGGCCTCCCCCAATAATGTGCATATTAGGAGATATGGGCATTAACATGCTGGTGTTACTGAAATTAAGATTCAGGAAACACGAGAAACCAGGAGAAACTGAATTGACAGATTTGCCCAGCCGTAAGTGGAGCCAGAGCCAAAAATGGGTAGGACGCCCTCTCCCTCTCCCCCTCCCCCTCCCTCCCTCTCTCCCTCTCTCTATTTCTCTCTCAGCCCAATGGATTTCAGAGGAAGGGACAGATCACTCTGAACTGATGGCTTTCTCTGCTCCTCTTCCATCTCTCCATCCATCTCTGCTCCCCTTCCCTGTTTCTTTTCCTTCCTATCTCCCTCTTCTCCTTTGGGTTTCCTCCTACATCTGCATGAAATTAGGCCAAGGGCTGCAAGTTGCCAATACCTCTATCAGAGCCCTGGGTCACCTGTTTTCATCTGTGAGATTTCCACCTAGCAGCTGCCTCCAGGGGCATGACAATAAATTTTGGTGTCTGAGGTGGAATAACAAACATTGCCCCCCTCCCCAAATTGAGGTGTATATCACCCCAGGGCTCTGGTAAAAAACAAATGTAGATCATGCAAGCCTAAAGCTTGCTAATTTCTTGAGGTAAATACTCCTGAGAGCAGATAGCATCCAATTGTTCTACAAGAACTGTCAAAATAGTCATGTACTGCCAAAGGAAATCAGACAAGATGACGAATTCCACTGACTTTGTCTCTCTTAATGCATGCTTGCCACCTGGGCATGCGTTTTCTGAAGAACAATCCTTAACTGTAGTACATAGGCTGTTTACTCTGTTTTACTAGAATTATGTTGGCATACTGAAGCAATCTTTCCCCAGAGTACGTTGTGAATGTGACAGTGGCTGGATCTAGACACATCAAAGAAGCATTTCAGTTTGAAGTAGAGGTAGAGAAAAGCGGGACTCCACGTCATCATCTGGTGGCACAATGTTATATCGCACATACAACGCATATGAATCACTTTTTCTTTGCCAGTCTAGCTGAGTCCAGCCTTTGATATATAGTGGTACCTCGGGATGCATACTCAATCCGTTTCGGGGTGCCATTTGCACCCCCAAAAGTATGCGGCCCGAGTGGTGCTTTAGCGCATGCGTGAAGCGCCAATAGAGCGCTTCTGCGCACGTGCAAAGTGCACAGAATGCTTCTGCATATGCGCAAAGCACGCAGAACGCTTCTGCGCATACGGTGGAACCCGGAAGTAAACACTTCTGGGTCCGCCGAGTACACAACCTGAATGTACGCAACCCACAGCATACTCAACCCAAGGTATGACTGTATGTAGGCGATGCTTTTTTCGGGGGGGGCGCATACCCCTAAACATTTTGTGAATCTAAGTTCAGCTTCACTGAGGGGCAGTATTTCAATATGAGTAGGAAAATGAGAGTGTCCTTAAACATTTTTTAAAGAAAAATGTAGGGGTTTTTTTCCCCTCTGCTGGGGTGTCCATTGGGGATTCCCCGACTGGTGCCTCCCATCAGCATTTTAGTCCAGCCAATCCCTGACACACTGCTTCTGCCTCTGTGTGGGAGTGTTTATGCGAATGTGTGTGCATGTGTGTGCTTGTGTGCACAAGTCTGTGTCTCACTGTCCACCACAAAAAAGTTTGCCACCCGCCATGACTCAAAAGAATGGGTTCCCAATAAAAACGCCATCTCCAACTCCTCGAAAGATTCCATCAACGGTGTCTCCAAAAATTTTTACACATCACTTGAGAAGACAGGCAAACTAATGTCAGTGTACTGGAAGAAGCAAAGATCACCAGTGTCAAAGCGATGATTCTTCAACAATCAACATCAACTTTGTTGGACTGGTCATGTTGTGCAGATGCCTGATTATTGTCTTCCAAAGCAACTACTGTACTCTATTCTGAACTTAAAAATGGAAAGTGTAATGCTGGTGGTCAACAAAAGAGGTTTAAAGACTCAAGGCAAATCTTAAAAAAATCTAGTATAAACATTGACAACTGGAAAACACTGGCCTGCAAGTGCTCCAGCCTTTACCAAAGGTGTCATGGGCTTTGAAGACACTCGAATTCAGGACAAAGGGAGAAACATGCGAAGAGGAAGGCACACTTGGCAAAGCCTCACCAAGATCAACTCCCACCCGGAAACTTATGTTTATGGAAGACAATCTTACTTGGCTACAAGTGGTCGCCAAAGATAAGAGATTTAGTGGTCTTGGCCTACAAATATTCTCCAGTGCAGTAGCTATTGTGATATTAGTATTGGGGTGGGATGCTGGACAGGGATGGAACAGTACACATAGCTGATTACTTTCATTTCCTTCTGGTCATGTCAGGACAAAGTCTGAATAATGCTCCACTTCCAAGCCCCTCAGCAGCCTTTGGCTAAGGAAGATATTTTCTGTAGTTATGCTGTTGTTACTAGAATTTATCAGTTAAATGGATAGCAGGTAACAAATCTAGCAACTCATCTCATGGCAAGGAGTAGCATTATGGCAATAATTACAAAGCTTCAGAGAGCAGAATGGTTTGAATGAGAAAGAGCAGAATGAAGTGGAAAGATCTTGTATCTGTTTAAGCCCCATTCAGGTATTCTTAAATTGCATCCCTGGAGGGGGGCAAAGGGTGCTATTGTCAGCTCTGAGAGGGATGAATCTGTCAATGTTAGTTTCTCTCAGTGTCTCGTTTTATCAATCTTAAGCTCACTTTGTCATGATTTCTACATTAGCTTGCATTTTTAAGTCCTCACAAAAACTGGTCAGCATTTTTATGCCCAGTTCTAAAATACACATTTCTGTATGTGACCTTGCCTAATAAACAGGGTTTCGGCAAGCAATTGTCCTAATATAATGCATTTGTGTATCTTCTTTAAAAATATGAAACTTGGAAACAGAGCATAATAATTTTATCTGCTTTGCTACAGAAACTCCACACGATCCTTTTGAAATTCTGTGGGGATATAAATGAAAAGAAGGTGGAAAATGTAGCAGTTCCTCGAGTGGTTTAAAATCCTGTTTATAAGGATGGGAGTTCTACTTTTGAGAGAAAAGTTGAAAGATCTTTGGAAGAAGATGGGATTGTTTGAGGCCAAGCTTGTTTTTAAAATGAGTGACAGACCATTGCTGTGGGAGGACGCTCTTATATTTCAGAGAGCCCTTTTTGTAAGCGTTACCTTCAAACTCTGAGACTGGGACTCCTTAATTAGGTATTTCTTTGGATCAATATTTCATATTCACTCCCTACCCAACATACCCTTGTTTTGGAGGAAAATAAGGCTGCCTTGCTTTCCCATGGTTCTCAGGAGAGAAAAAAAGCAGCAGTTATAAACAGGTACACTGTAAATAAAACCTACCATAACAATGCTGCCAAATGTGCCCTGGGATTCACAAGCTGATCTCTTGTGCTGCCAAAACGTGTCATTAAAGCTACATGCATAGACAGAAGAGTACACATCAGTGGCAGCTAATGCTTTAAGGGACCATCTGTTGTACCTTTGGGAAATTCTGCTGCTCTTTCCGAGAAGTTCCTTGAAGAAGGAAACCCCCACACATGCGCACACACAAACTTTCTAAGTGGAACAAGTTGTATCTCAGTAGATTTTCCTCACATGCTTTGAAAATAATTTCATCACCTGGGACTAGGGATGGGGTTCACAATCGTGTATCTATTTCTTCGTTCTTTTCTCACAGTATAAACGTCGTTTGTTTCCATCCACAGCTTGTAAAATGCATGTCAGCTTGGCCTGCTCTCAGCTTTCGTGAAAACGATGCAATTGACTTTGATTCTCCAGTTCTCTGCATAGCTGCCAAGTTATCCCTTTTTTTAAGGGATTTTCCCTTATGCTGAATAGGCTTCCTCACGAGAAAAGGGAAAACTTGGCAGCTATGAGTCTATGAGTCCTACAAATGCCAGATGTGCAATGTTGGAACATAGCTGGTCAGCACAGCTATTCCATGCTCACATGTAAGGAGAACCTGCAAATAAAACTTCTGAATAGGACTGCTGTTTGGTCAACAGGTATTTGGTGATCAGGGTTAGAATCAGGTTGGCAAATGCAATATCTTTGTTTAAAAGTGTTTGTGACAACCACAATTCTTTAAGAAGCCTAATATATTTTCAACTCTACTAATGGACATAATATTTCAGTAATGACATTTGCAAGTGCAATACGCTTTTATATGCGAGTCATGATGGTTCTTGCAGGATGCTTAATTTCCACATTAATTTTTAGCAGTGAACGTAAAACTTGCTTTTTCAGCACTATTTCACAGTCAGATCAAATCATGGGGATACTTGAGGGAAACATTTACATAAGCTCTTTCAACTCTAAAATTCAAACAGGGAACAGGTCACAATAGGAAAAACACCAAGAACTATTTTTTCTGGCTCTCTTAACTCATGGCATGCTTCACTGAAAAAGTTAAAAATGTGAAAATAGTTTCCACCCGTCACTGCAGTAATTCATATAATCATTAATGAAGGATTGCACAATAATGCAAATCTCATTCATTGTCTATGGACCAGGGAAATTTCAGCTGAGGCAGTTTTTAAAGATAGATTTATCTGGTTTTTGCAATTATGACAAACTGTGGAGAATATTCCATGAAGATTTGTCTTAGAAGAGACGGGAGCAAATGCTGTTGTTTTAAAATTGCAGATAGAAGTGGGTGAGGCTATGGCTTTTATATTCAGAAGCACAAGCCAGAGCTATAAAACAGAGAGAGAGAGAGAGAGAGAGAGAGAGAGAGAGAGAGAGAGAGAGGTGCTGTATTTAGGTATCAAGCCCAGACAAAGACATTTTTTCTGCCTGATGTGGTACAGCAAATCACACACACACACACCAGTAGGGGTGGCTTCTCCCAATTTGGGTCTATACTAAAGGGAGTTCCAATAAAATATAAGTATATCCATTGCAGTTGCAGTCCATATGTGTGGTTTAGAATGTAATATACTGTGAAACTTCTTTTCTTTTTAAAAAAATGTTGTTGTTGTTTGAAGCTTAAAGGTGGGCATGAAAGCATATGGGCAACGAATGACATCTCAAAAGTGAAACATGGGACCAACCAGTGGTCAGTGAGTTCCTTCCTGTGACTATCCCAAACAGAATAAATTATGCAAATATCCTTGGTTCTGTATAAATTATGCATGTTGGAAAATTAACTTTTCTTTAACATAGAATTTTTATTTATTTTTTCCCCTTTAGGCCAACAAAGATAATTCTGATGGCTTGATCAGGGCTTGATGAAGTATTGGTGAAGACTGAGTAGAAAACAGATGGAAATTTGTAACGTTGGTAATAGTAGTAGTAGTGGTAGTCATTTATTATTATTATTATTATTATTATTATTATTATTATTATTAAGTCCTCCTGTACCCAAGTCCCATCCCTGGCTTAAAGAGATTAATTAGTTAAATACAATACTTATTTGGAGTGAGGTTTTTATTCTTGCTTCTTACCCAACAGGAACAACCAACTTTTTAACTTACGTGTATTAGGATTCTGCTGTACAGTACATCCGTTTCCTCCCACCCCCAAATGTAACCACATAGCTTCCCAAAGAGAAGAAGAAAACAACATCCACACAGGCTGCCTTTTGCACTAAATGGGTCTGGGTGATGTATTGATGCATCACCTAGGACTGGCATGAGGGGCAGACCATGATGGTGGCTTCACTCGGTGGTATATCGCAAGTGAAACCATCACCACTCTTGGCTCCCTCCAGCTGGCACTGTTAGCAGAGGGACTCAGGAGTGCCAGCAGTTTTGCCAGCAATATAGGCTACCGCTGAGTGAAGCTACCATCCCATTCTGCCCTCAGACCAGCAGAGGGGAAAACAAGCTGCATCCATGAGTCGTGATACAGCTTGTTCCTCCCCCTGTTTCTTTAAACTGCTCAGCTAAGGAGTGTGCAGCTGCCCTAGCCTCAGCCAAGCAGTTTTATAGAGCCCCCACCGGCTTGCATGAGCTGGTGGCAGGGTGCGGGGCTCAGTGAAACTGTTACCGCTCTCCTCAGCCAAGCAGTTAACAGAGTCCCAAGTCGTTCAGCTGGGAGAGGGGAGGCCTCTTCCACCCCCCAGCTGAGCAGTTCAGCGAAGCCCCGATGCACCTCAGCTCATACATGAGTCTGAAAGGCATTGGGACTCATAGAATCATAGAGTTGGAAGAGACCACAAGGGCCATCCAGTCCAAACACCTGCCAAGCAGGAAACACCATCAAAGCATTACTGATATATGCCTGTCAAGCCTCCGCTTAAAGACCTCCAAAGAAGGAGACTCTACCACACTCCTTGGTAGCAAATTCCACTGCCAAACAGCTCTTACTGTCAGGAAGTTCTTCCTAATGTTTAGGTGGAAGCTTCTTTCTTGTAGTTTGAATCCATTGCTCCGTGTCCGCTTCTCTGGGGCAGCAGAAAACAACCTTTCACAATCCTCTATATGACATCCTTTTATATATTTGAACATGGCTATCATATCACCCCTTAACGTTCTCTTCTCCAGGCTAAACATACACAGCTCCCTAAGCCGTTCCTCATAAGGCATTGTTTCCAGGCCTTTGACCATTTTGGTTGCCCTCCTCTGGACACGTTCCAGCTTGTCAGTATCCTTCTTGAACTGTGGTTCCCAGAACTGGACACAGTACTCCAGGTGAGGTCTGACCAGAGCAGAATACAGTGGTACTATTACTTCCCTTGATCTAGATGCTATACTCCTATTGATGCAGCCCAGAATTGCATTTGCTTTTTAAGCTGCTGCATCACACTGTTGACTCATGTCAAGTTTGTGGTCTACCAAGACTCCTAGATCCTTTTCACATGTACTGCTCTCAAGCCAGGTGTCTCTCATCCTGTATTTGTGCCTTTCATTTTTTTATTTTTTATTTGCCCAAGTGTAGTACTGTACTTTACATTTCTCCCTGTTAAAATTCATCTTGTTTGCTTTGGCCCAGTTCTCTAATCTGTTAAGGTCATTTTGAAGTGTGATCCTGTCCTCTGGGGTATTAGCCACCCCTCCCAATTTGGTGTCATCTGCAAACTTGCTCAGGATGCCCTCAAGCCCATCATCCAAGTCATTGATAAAGATGTTGAATAAGACTGGGCCAAAGACAGAACCCTGTGGCACCCCACTAGTCACTTCTCTCCAGGATGAGGAGGAGCCATTGATGAGCACCCTTTGGGTTCGGTCAGTAAGCCAGTTACAAATCCACTGAATGGTAGCATTGTCTAGCCCACATTTTACCAGCTTCTTTACAAGAATATCATGGGGCACCTTGTCAAAGGCCTTGCCGAAATCAAGATAGGCTATATCCACAGCATTCCCTTCATCTACTATGCTTGTAATTCTGTCAAAAAATGAGATCAGATTAGTCTGACATGACCTATTTTTCAGAAACCTATGCTGACTTTTAGTGATCACAGAACTCACTGTGTATGGCTGGGCCATGTATCTCGGCTGCTTCTTGCTTCCCTAGCGGGGAAGAAGCAGCCGAGATAAATTTCAGTCATCATGATAAATCAGCATATTCCAGTATTTAGCTGCTGATATATCATGATGTTGAAAAGGAAGTATCGCCCAGCCCTAAACTAAATCATCAGAGGGTGAGCTGTCATTCCAATCATAGTGGCAATTGGCTTAGCCATTTCCCCTGTTGGGGAAGATGAGGCGTGAATCCCAAACTCGTAAGTCAAATCCTTAATTGGGAACCACTGGTATAGAATATTCTGACTATGTGTTCGGCAGCTACCTGGGTGATGTGGGGTAACTTCAAATTTCTACATTTGTTAATACTATATTGTCCTCTACAATATACTCCAGAAACATATGGTGTTTCTACTCCCCCTGCTGGCCAGGTGCAGGTAAATCTTTTAAATGTTAATTATTGCTGACACCTTAGCCCTGTCTAGGTAGATAGAGTCTAAACTTTTGTTGACACTGAGACCACACCAACCAAAAAGTGAGGGTGTGTGCGTGTGTGCCAAGGAGCTCAGTGGAGACAAGGAAGAGGTTGGAATAGTAAGCAGGGCTCCTCCATGAAGAGCCTTGGGCCAGAGGCCATCTGCAGACCTCACCTGGAGTACTATGTCCAGTTCTGGGCACCACAGTTCAAGAAGGATACTGACAAGCTGGAACATGTCCAGAAGAGGGCACCCAAAATGGTCAAAGGCCTGGAAATGATGCCTTATGAAAGCCATGTTCAAATATATTAAATGATGTCATATAGAGGAGGGAGAAATGTTGTTTTCTGCTGCTCCAGAGCAGCGGACACGGAGCGATGGATTCAAGCTACAAGAAAGAAGATTCCACCTAAACATTAGGAAGAACTTCCTGACAGTAAGAGCTGTTCAGCAGTGGAATTTTGCTACCAAGGAGTGTGGTGGAATCTCCTTCTTTGGAGGTCTTTAAGCAGAGGCTTGACAGGCATATGTCAAGAATGCTTTGATGGTGTTTCCTGCTTGGCAGGAGGTTGGACTGGATGGCCCTTGTGGTCTCTTCCAACTCTATGGTTCTATGCAGACTCGCCCCCATCAAGCCCAAGTGGATAGAGTCAGAGAGGAAATATCAGATGGAGGCTCTGTGAGTGGCTGAGTCCTATGTCCTGTCCTATAGCTTGAGGGTGCTCCTGGATGCAGCTTACTCAAGTTACTCTGCAGTTGACAATGCCTTCTATCAGTTTTGCATGCTTCCCCAGCTACAGCTATTTCTGGGCAGGGATAGCCTGGCCACTGTGGTCAATGTGCTGGTAACCTCCAGGCTGGCTTACTGCAATGCACTCTAGACTGCCCTTTGGTCTCGTCTAGAAGCTCCAGCTGGTGCAGAATGTAGTGGCTGCTGAGAGGGGCAAGTAGCTGACATATGGCACCACTATTAAAACATCTGCAATGTCTATTTGCTACCGACCAAAGTTCAACTTTCTTGTTTGCAAAGCCTTAAACAACTTGGGCTCAGACCAGCTTAGTTAAGTGCTTCTTGTACCCTTCTATCCCACCTTGATCACTGAGAAGAATATCTATAGGAGCATCTTTGGTTGTCTCCCAAGTTGGCGAGGCTCATCTGATGTCAACACGAAACTGAGTCGTCAGGCTTAGTGGCCAAATGTTGCGGAATGCCCTTCCTGTAGAGATTCTACAGGCATCATTCAAATTAATGTTTAAGAAAAGAAAATATCTCTAGCTGGTGATCTGTGATTTTCCTTACACAGGGAGGCCCCAGCATGTGTGGATGTTCTCTGTGTGTGCTGAGCATGTAGAGATGTTCTCCCCATATCTGAGGTCCTTGTAATAGTCACACACAACACCTTGTCCTTCATAGTGCTGGGCATCTTGCTAATACCACCGAACAAGGTGCTCAAACAGAGACAACTTCATAGGAGTGCAAATTCCAATTCAGCATTTCCCCCTTCACCTTCCCTCTCAATTATCACTTCTCTTCGTGTCCAACCTCCTCTCAATTATCACTTGCTTTTGCCTTCAGCCTCGATCTTTACCTAGCAGAAGATAGCCCTGAATCACTGAGCAGCCAGTCACAACACACAAAGGCACTGGATTGATATTATCTTTGATAACTGCAGAGAGGTGAGCAGTAGTTATCTACTAGGGCAATAACGCTGGCTCTAACCTTGCTGTCAGCAGCTACTGTAAATTACTATTTTTGCACTCCCCTGATGAAACTCCTCAGCAGCTCACCTTAAACTCTAAGGCTTAAAGCCTCGTAAGCTGGTGTTACAAGGTGAAGCTCGATTAAAAATGCTGTAAATCAATCGACTTGCTCCAAAAAAAGGCAATCGGCAAAGGCAACCTTTGGGGAATTTCTGACAGAACAGGCACTGTTGCCTCAGGGCACATCCAGACAATCTGTTTATTTAGCACTCCTGATTTGTATTTTTTTTAAAAAAATTATTATTTAATTACATTTCTATACCGTTCTTCATCCGAAGATCACAGGGCAGTTTACAATATAAAAATGCAAAAATATATAACATAATAATGAACACACACAATCCCCATCCATTATTTTAATGTAATGAAACATATATTGTTTCATTAGCCAAAGACTTTGGAGAAGAGGAATGTTTTTGCCTGGCACCTAAAGATATATAACGAAGGCACCTTACCTTTTGTCCTGCACTTTCCAGGGAAAGGTCTGCACTTTAAAATTCAATGTCTGAGCTCTTTTCTTTTTCTTTTCTCCCACCACGTTCCCCAAGGAAACACGCTCTTTAACACTGGATCAGAACAAACAGCAATTTGGGTTTTCTGAGGATTGCAGTTTGCTGCTATTCAGCAGTAAAGAATGACTTTTTGGGGGGAAACACCAGGCAACAAAAATAGCAATCAGAGGGAGCTTTAAAGCACGGACATGTGCCTAGAAATGCAGCACAAAAAGAAGTCTTGATGAGCCCTACATCATAGTCAAGGGCTAGTTATACCATATTTTCCAGTGCATTTCCCACCACTTTTCTTACTGCAAGAAGACTGATTACTTTTTTAAAGAAGCAGATTTTGTTGAACGCTGGTGCACCTTGTAAAAATGCACCCCTTATTAGGAACATTGTAGGATTGTGCTCTGGTGCTGCACCCCAAAATGTTCTGTTGCACTGCAGCAGGATATACCTTGTTTCCAGAAACTGGTATGTATCTGTGCAGAACAGATCTTGGCTGCAAACAAATGGGTTAGGTAAAAGGTAAAAAAATGCACCATAGCAAGACCACTGATCTCTTTGATTACCGTATATGGGATGAGAGCAAAATACAGGCAGCTCTGAAGCAGCCGTTGGAATACTGATTGCTTCAAATACATTGGCCGTCAGTTAGCTGCTCATGTGCATAACCTGACTATGTTGGAGGGCTAGTAGAAGACACAAGTAAAGCATCTTGAATTTGAATGTGTGAATGCTATCTGAATCAGACACTATAATATTTCCATGTTATCAGCAGCTGCACAGCATCTTATGTGTGGGTGCCATTCAATGCACAGTAACTAAAGTTCCACAGATGGTGACAGCGGTGGAGAAACTTTTTACTAATGATATTCACAGAATAAATGTTGCACAGTACCTACATGGAAATGGGACAAGAAGCCCTATCTTTGTTATTCCCCTCTAAAAAGGGGGGGGGGCTTGTACAGTAAGTGTAAAAGTCTTGTGGGTGGCAAGAAATTGCAACATGGCAGGACTTCATACCTGGCTGGAATCCTATCTGCCTCTTCTATCTAGGCCACGGGTGTCAAACACAAGGCCCGTGGGCCAAATCCGGCCCGCCAGACCTCGTCATGTGGCCCGCCGAGCGCCCCAGCCAGCGGGACCCAGCAGCGGGACCTTGCTGCTGAAGCACCGCGCCGACAAAGCGCCGTCAAACAGCTGGGGCTGGGGGGGGGTAGAAAGGCGGCCGGAGCAGCGCTGCGTGGAGCGCCCCGAGCCACGGCAGGAGAAGGAGGAGGCAGCTTGCCGGGTCAGCGCCCGGCAGCGCCGCACAGAGAGCCCCGAGCCTCTGCGACGCAGCAGTGCTCTGTAGCACTTTGAATCCTCCTCCTCCTGCCACAGCTTGGCGCCTGGAAACGGCTGCTGCTGCTGCTGCTGCTGCTGAAGCACAGACAAAGCACCAAGCAGCGCCGCGTGGAGAAGGAGGATTCAAAGTGCTACAGAGCACTGCTGCGTCCCAGAGGCTCGGGACTCTCTGCACGGCGCTGCTGGGCACCGACCCGGCAAGCCGCCTCCTCCTCCTCCTGCCGCGGCTCAGCCTCATGAACGTGAGCTCAGCAGCGGCTCAGCCTCACGAACATGCAACTCTGAGGCTTTACGCACTTCTCCTAAAACGGACACCCGCTGCCTCACGCTGCACAGGATATGCTTTTTGCCCCTGGGTCCCTTCACGCTCTTTTCTGCCGCTGAATCAAGGCGGTGACCCCCCCCTTCCCTTCCCTTTCTTTCTTCCTCTCTCTCGTTCTTATTCTTTCTTTCCCTCTCCTTCCTTCCTTCTTTATCTCTGTCTTCTCTCCCTCTTTCTTTTTCTTTCCTTCTTTATTCCTTCTTTCCTACTCTTCTTTCTCTCACCTCTTTCCTTCCTCTCTCCCTCCTGCTCCCTCCTTCCTTCCTTTTCCTTCCTTCCTTCCTTCCTTCTGTCCTTCCCATCTTTCTTCCTCTCCCTCATTCTTATTCTTTCTTTCCCTCTACTTCCTTCCTTCTTTCTCCCTTTCCGTCTTCTCTCCCTCTTTCTTTTTCTTTCCTTGTTTATTCCCTTCCTTATTTCCTACTCTTCTTTCTCTCCCCTCTTTCCTTCCTTCCTCTCTCCCTCCCACTCCCTCTTTTCTTCCTTCCTTCCTCCCTCCCTCCCACCCCTCCTTCCTTCCTCCCTCCCCTCCCCTCCCTCTCCCTCTCCTCAGAAACATAGGATGCTGCTTTATACTTCTGGCCCTTAAACCCTGGAACCAGGAGAGTAGCTCCAGTGAGTCAACCTCAGCCAGTCCCTTTGGTGAAGGGTGGTGGCTCACTGGCAAAACATCTGTCCTGCATGCAGAAGGACCCCAGCATCTCCAGGTACTAGTAGCTCTGCAAAGGTCCTGCATGAAACCCTAGCGAGCCTCCACCACCCAGTGCAGTTACCAAAAATCATTTTTCAATAAATTGTACAATAATTGTACATTTGAATATCTACTTGCCATTATTCTGACTATGTTTCTGCTTTCAGAGCTAGTTATTACTTACATTATTACAAAAAACAGTAATAATTGAATGCAGTGACAATAATTTAAGATAATAAAGAGTGGACACATAGTCATACAGATACAACTGGCCCTTTGAGGGTGACCAAACTGCTGATGCGGCCCCCGATGAATTTGAGTTTGACACCCCTGATCTAGGCATAGCAAAATATTATAGCTGTCTTTTACAAAATGGAATGAAAAATATCCACTTCTCAGATTCTGCTCACCTTATAATAACATGTGATTCCACAACATATGGGGAATCAAGGCTGGGAAAGGCCACTTTAATAGCTTTAGGGTGGGCACCGGGGGGGGGGGGGAGTCACCCTGCACAATATGTATGCAAGATGCATCTTCCCAGAATGTTGTGTAACCTACACACAAAGGGCTGTGTGTCAAGAATAACATAGTTCTAGTTACAGGTAGGTAGCCATGTTGGTCTGACATAGTCGAAACAAAATAAAAAAAATCCTTCCAGTAGCACCTTAGAGACCAACTAAGTTTGTCATTGGCATGCGCTTTCGTGTAGCGTGTATGCACACGAAAGCTCATACCAATGACAAACTTAGTTGGTCTCTAAGGTGCTACTGGAAAGAATAACTTAGAAAACTAGATGTATCAATCTGGTGGTGTCTCTGATAACAGCACATTGACGGGGAAACAGAATTATCCTATTGTTTCTCAAAGCAAATGTGTTTGTCTCTTCCCATCAGGGGATTAAATTCCTGAATTATTACAATGCAGTATTACAAAAACCTATACAACTCCAGATCCTACAAAACTGCTGTCACCTTGCTACCTCACAAGTCTATTCAAGCCAGACAAAGGAGAAAATAGCAATCACTCTTTGCAAACAGCTTATCAACACAAGGCATTATCCAAAACAGAAAAACCCTCAAGTAATTATAGAAAGCATGAATGATGCAGAGCCAGGAGTAAAAGAGCAGCAGGAGAGACATTCTCTGATCTGTGCTTCCAGGGAGCTTCCTACTACCCAGCTGCCTGCCTTCTTTTGTCTTCAATACAGCAACAAGCCAGCCTCTGCCCACTTGCGAAGAACAATTCACAGGGAAAGTACAAAATAACGTGCTTTTCAGTCCCACAAGGCTTGTTAGGCTTAAAAATAGATATCTTCTGTAAAAAGCTGCCAGTTATCAAGCAGAAAATTATTCTTAAGGAACGAGTTTTCATCCAAGCTTGGCCAGGTAACTTTGTCTTGTTTCTTTCTAACAACCTCAAGGCAACAAGCAGCAAGTCTGTGGTTTTCAAACGTGTTCCAGAGAACCCTTAATTACCTTACACTAGGAAAGAGAAAACGGGATGCGGGTGGCGCTGTGGGTTAAACCACAGAGCCTAGTGCTTGCCAATCAGAAGGTTGGCGGTTCAAATCGCCGCGATGGGGTGAGCTCCCGTTGTTCGGTCCCTGCTCCTGCCAACCTAGCAGTTTGAAAGCACGTCAAAGTGCAAGTAGATAAATAGGTACCGCTCTGGCGGGAAGGTAAGCGGCGTTTTCGTGCGTTGCTCTGGTTTGTCAGAAAGCAGCTTAGTCATACTGGCCACATGACCTGGAAGCTGTGGATAAACGCTGGCTCCTTCGGCCAGTAAAGCAAGATGAGCACCGCAACCCCAGAGTTGCTCGCGACATTCATAGTTCTTCTACACACACTTTTGCTTCTGGCATGCCGCCCTCCCCCACCCCTCCCAAAATAAATTAGAATTACGAATATCGTGCATTTTCCTCCTCTAGATTTAGTTACATCTCGTTCGGTCCCCTGCGCAATCCCTGCCTCCTTGCTCTATCGCAAGGCAGTAAAATACTGTAATAAATGGCAGAAATCCCGTCCGCGTGACTAAAGCGAGAAACTAAAGGCAATGTCTGCTCTGAAGGCTCCTGAGCATGCTCAGAAGAGAACGAAGGTGGGTTAAGCAACAGCAGTTTCCGTTGCCTTAGTACGCGGAAAAGAATCAGCCGGGAGCCCTGACTAATCTTTCTTAGGATCCCCCCCTCCCCCCAACACAAACTCCAAACTGAACTATCATTTGGGGGGCGGCGGAACCAATCTTCTTCAGCTGAGGGGGTACACCGGAACAGTCGGGGAGCAGGATTGGTGGTGCGCCAACTAACGGAGATCGCTTCCTTCCTTAGTTCTCCGTAGGTACTTTTCCCTGACCTGTCGGCCGCTCTGGCACCCGGTCCGCCCCCACTTTGTTTCCTTCACAGCCATGCAGCCCTACATGGTCAACATCAAGCTGTCGGCCCGGACCCTCACCGGGGCGCTCAACCCGCAGAACCGAGGGGCGGCCGACTGGTGAGTGGGGGAAGCGGCGAGGGGGTGGACCGGGGAGGAGGCGGGCAGAGGAGGGTAGGCCACCCAGGCCGGCAGGTGACGGAGAGAGTGTCGTTATAGCTCCGCGCGACCTACGAGAGAGAGAGAGAGAGCTATGCGGGAGGTGGCAGCCCCATCTCTCATGCTGGAGCCCCGTAGACTTTCAGCGAGGCTTACAGTACTCTCGAGTAGGCGTGCATACGGTCGCAGTGTATGGGCGTGAGTGAGGCGCCTAAGACCGACCAGCCTTATGGCTCTAATGTGTGAGGGGTTTTTAGGGGCAAAGGATCCAGTGTTTCCCTGAGGCGTGTAAGCTGGTAGGGGACAGCAAACTTTTTTAGCAGGGGGCTTGTCCACTGTCCCTCAGACTTTGTGGGGGGCCGGACGATATTTTGGAAAAAAATATGAACAAATTCCTATGCCCCACAAATAACCCAGAGATGCATTTTAAATAAAAGGACACATTCAACTCATGTAAAAACATACTGACTGTCCGCGGGCTGGATTTAGAAGGCGATTGGGCCGCATCCGGCCCCGGGGCCTTAGTTTGGAGACCCTGTGCTTGAGTGAAGTTCACAGTGTGAAGTTCACAGAACCTTCAAGCAGAGCTGTGTAACGCAAACTATTGTTAAAGCCTCTTTGGGGTTATAGTGCAAGTGTGTGTGTGTGTGTGTGTGTGTGTGTATGGAATGTGTGTGGGTTGACATGTATGTAACAGTTTGACTTCTCTGCCGAAGGCATGCTCTTACAAGGTCCCACAATACAGATGAAGAAAAGGATGACAGGTGTAGTGCACAATGATGGGAGCAGGCAGCGTCATAGGCATGAGCTTTGGCAACTGGGTTGGTTTTAATCAAGTGTAGGGACCACGAAACTTGAGCTGGTTTGGTTGGCATCTTTCTATCTTGGGAGACGATGGAAGAGTGTGCCTTCGGGGGTTAAAGTCGAACTCGAGAGTTACAGCGCTTGCTGTGGCTGTAGAGACCCATACAGGAGAGGCATGTTTTGTTGCAGCTGGGGCAGCCTGTCCCGATTAAGCTGAAGTGAAAGCTGGGTGTAAAACACTTAAGGGGTTACGAGCGGAGGCATTTAAGGTAGGGTAGAAATAAAAGCACAAGACTTACTTTGCTGGAAAACTGAAGGGAAAAGTCTCCTGCAGTTGGTAAATATAACAATTTGGGGGTTCTTTTTATGTGTAGGAGTGGTTGCCAAAATATTTTTTCAGTTCTCTAGTGATTCAGCTAGAGCAGGCACCCCCAAACTGCGGCCCTCCAGATGTTTTGGCCTACAATTCCCATGATCCCTAGCTAACAGGACCAGTGGTCGGGGAAGATGGGAATTGTAGTCCAAAACATCTGGAGGGCCGAAGTTTGGGGATGCCTGAGCTAGAGAGTTGCTTTCACATACCCCCTTTTTTGGACTGGAGGATGGTTTGAGATATTCAGTGACTATAACTTTGGATCTAATTTATTTCCATAATTTATATACCACTTAACACCAGTCTCCAAGCAGTGCACAGTAAGGCTGAGTAGTTTAATCATGCATTTCATATGTTTTGGCTTTGTTTTTGTTCTACGGCTTACCAAAATTATGTTTCTGTGTCTGACAGTATGATTACTATTTTCTAGGGGCTGGCAAGGGTTGATTGCATATGGATGCCATTCTCTCGTTCTGGTTATTGATTCCAAGACTGCCCAGACCCTACAGGTTTTGGAAAGGCACAAAGCTAACGTTGTCAAGGTAAGTTAATAACAAATATCTTTGAAACATTGTAACCTGTTTAATGTAAAAATCAGGTAAGAGAAAATAATCAAACACCAACCCTATCATGTTTAGGTAGTAATTGCATTTGTTTTCATAATGCTGTTTCAGTTGTAAGAAGTAACAAGTGTATTGCTATCTAACCTAATGCTCAACATTTTGTGGCTACAGAGTATATTCAATCTTCACTGGACTCTTGTGGGGGGAGGTGCTTGTTATGTTGTTTTAAAAGTTTGTTGTACTTCTCCACATCTTGGTGGTCCTCATCATACTTTGGTTTAATTTCTGTCAACACTTACCGCTTGAGTTCACTGTCAGAGAGAGTGCTGTTAATTTGAAATTTGTTAATTTCAAATTGCCATATAAGAATATTGGTGGTATTAGATTTGTTTGCGCCATGGGATTTATTTACTCTTCCCAATTCATTTATTACTTGCTATACCACCTCATGTTACAGATCTGTAAGTTGCATATAATAGTATTAGTCTCAGGTTCTAATTTCTTCAGTTCCATTATTTATTTATTTATTTATATTAAATTTATATACATGCCTTCATTTGTAGATCTCAGGGTGGTTCATAACATAAAAATACAGTACAATATAAAAATACAATTGGTTAAAAATAGTATTTCATGCTTCTATTTATGTTACAAATATCTCTGAATGTTACTTATCTTCCTATGTTTAGGTTAAATGGGCTAAGGAAAACTACCATCACAATATTGGATCCCCTTATTCTTTGCGCTTGGCTTCTGCTGATGCCACTGGAAAGATCATTGTTTGGGATGTTGCTACAGGAGCTGCTCGCTGTGAAATACAAGAGCACACAAAACCCATTCAAGGTAAAGAAACGTGTGTGTGTGTGTGTGTGTGTTACACCATCTTGCAGTAATAAATGGATTTGCTAGCTAAAAGAAGAAAGTTAAGAACAAGAAGTAGTCAATCTGTATGCTTCCATTTACATTCAAGTAATTCCTGCATGTGTGTTCCTTCTTGCATGGAAGACATAGTTCATATACCTGCCTGTTTTAAAGCATTTAATTTGCTTTGCTGCTGGAACTTTTGAATAGGATTGTACTGTAAGTATATCTGTTAGGAAAGTCCAGAGGCCCAGGATGGTGAGAAGTTTAGAAACCGAATCCTGTGAGGAATGGTTGAAAGAGCTGAGTGGGTTTATTAAGAGGAGACAAGATAGTGGTCTTCTGAATATCTGAAGGGCTCTCATGCAGAAGATGGAGCAGGCTTGTTATCTGCTGCTCCAGAGCACAGGTCTGCAATTAATGGGTGCAAAGTGCATGAAAGCAGATTTTAGTTGAACATTAGTAAAAACTTTCTAAAAGAAAGATTTGGTTTAACAGTGCAGCAGGCTGCCACAAGAGGTTGAAGCCTCTCTTGTTTAAATGAAACTTGGAGCAGCCACCTATCAGGGAGCCTGTGGTTGCATCCTGCAGTGCAGATCCTACATTGAGAGAGGGAAATGGGATTAGATGATTTCTAAGATCCCTTCCAACTCTATCATGCAATGGTAAATCCTTGCATTTCAAGGTCATAACTCTCTCCTCATCTCAGCTCATCTGGGCATAACAATCTCTCCCCTTAGTTTTCTGTACCCACTACCCCCTCTCACATTCTCCATGGTCTTACAGCTTCCCTTGGTTTATTTGTCCCATATTGACTTACTGTCTCATAGTGCTGACAAAGTCTAATAAATATAAATGACCCTCAATTTATTGTGTGGTTTATACATTTTGAAAAATGTGTTTATTTCAGTGTTCTGTTGCTCCTATCTATTTCTATCAGTGCCATAGGGAAAGGGTTTAAAACCTGCAGAGTTGGGCTTATATAGACTTTCCAGCCTTGTTAAATATGACAAACAATGCCCCATTGTTCAAGGCTACCCTAAACTTGTTTCTGGAGAAGGCCACTCCTTCGCTAGGCAACAGTGAATTAGTTCAGCAGCTGCATTTCAGCTTGTGGTACAGGTTGTATAACTGCTGATTTGCATCCATAACCAACAAACTACACTATCACTGAAGCTTGCGTACCCAGCCTTGTTGATATTTTTTGCTTCATCACAATACCTGGCATGTGGGGGAGGCAATTTGGGATCTTACATGTGAAAAGTAACAGGTATCTTGAAATGAGCCTGTGATAATTTCTCTTGATGCCAGCAAAACAATATTGGAGAAGACTGATAATGATAGAGACTAACTTGCATAAATGAAACATTGTATGGAGTCATAGCTCAGTGGCTGAGCCCCTGTAAAAGGTCTTCATGTCATCTCTATCTTTTTCTTCAACCCTTTGGTACCATGTAATTGATCTAAGATGGGTTTGGTTTAAAATCCAATAAAGGTATTTATAGCAACCCTGCCAGATTTTTCATTATCAAATAGCACTAATTGCTCAATTTAATATCTTTCAGTAAAAGGCAGTAATAATATACAGGGATTCCCCTTTAAATTGTGGACGGTGGCATCTTGAGCAAAAAGAAAATACTGTATTCAACATTTTCTCTCTCAACCCCCCCCCCATTAATGCCCTCTAATGTCTCTCAGTTCTCTTGTGGCACTCCGCTCGCTCTCCCCCTTCCAACTTTCCAGGAAGCTGTGCATCTCCTGCTGTGTATACTACTACCCACATTCCTCATTATCATCACAGTTATAGATGTCTTTTATTCCTGAAGTAAAATTCACAGCATCTTGGTGAGATTTAATTTCCAACATGGGCTTTCATGAATAATTGATAGTTTGCTTGCCAAGTCGTCTCATAAAACTTTTCATGTACCATAATGACCCAAAGATTTTTTCCCCTTTACTGCATTGCTAAAAAGCTGGTGAAGTTACGTGAAATCTGTGTTGATTGCTTCTGATGATGATGTGGAAAAGGAAATGGTCACAATGCATAACTTAACTATTCAATGCTGAATACTTTTACTGTTTAATTGCTGAGAAGGTTTTGTTGTTATTTAATTCTGATGTTTCTCTGCGGGCACATTCAGATAAGTAATCTATAAAGCTGCCCACATATGTAAGGTAATCTTTAATGCATCCCTCAATTGTTGGCAACATAAAAATGAAAGCATTGTAATTCCCTTCCAATTATTATTCACATTCTCTTCAGAATTCATTTTTCTTAGATGTCATTTTTACTTACTAATTTTAGCTTCCTCTGCCACAGATAAGGAATAGTTTAAAATGAGAACAATGATAAATAGATTACTATTTCCCACTGATGGAGGTGGCTGATGCCCACATCATTTTGTGGCCCTGTCTCCTTTTTTGCTCTGTTTTAGAAGTGGCAGCCCATTTGTATTATGCCACACACCAAATTGCAGCAAAATTGTGTCGTGCAACATATCCAACTGCAGCTTTTTTTCTGCCTGGCACCCCATAACATTTTCTCAAAACTCCAAATGTGCCCATTGGTCCCAAATGGTTGGCAACCTCTGACGTAAAGCTTAGTTTTGTGTAGACTTAGGTATTATTTTAAATTGCTTCAGGACTTTCCTAGTGAAAAGTGATGTTACAGTATAATCCTAAGGTTTAGATTTAATAGATTTGAAAGTGCCATTTGAAGATCTTTATTGCTAGCTGATGGGCAAAGAAATAAAATCTATACCCATTATGTCAGATATTCTGTCCTGGAACAGTTATTGATCTGAGCCTTTGTGATCCTAGCTGTAAAAAAAGGGGGGGGGGGGAGACTTCATGATTTGCTGAAACAGCTTGCTGTTTAAAAAGTGCAATTGAATCATGCATTCTCTTCATAATAATAATAATTTATTATTTATACCCTGCCCATCTGGTTGGGTTTCCCAGCCACTCTGGGTGACTTCCGACAAAACAGTAAAATACAGTAAAATACAATAATCTATTAAACCACAGAGCCTAGAGCTTGCTGATCGGAAGATCAGCGGTTCGAATCCCCGCAACAGGGTGAACTCTCGTTGTTCGGTCCCTGCTCCTGCCAACCTAGCAGTTTAAAAGCATGTCAAACTGCAACTAGATAAATAGGTACCGCTCTGGCGGGAAGGTAAACAGCGTTTCTGTGCGCTGCTCTGGTTCGCCAGAAGCGGCTTAGTCATGCTGGCCACATGACCTGGAAGCTGTACGCTGGCTCCCTCGGCCAATAATGTGAGATGAACGCCGCAACCCCAGAGTCGGTCACGACTGGACCTAATGGTCAGGGGTCCCTTTACTTTTACCTTTTATTAAACATTAAAAGCTTCCCTAAACACAGCTGCCTTCAGATGTCTCCTAAAAGTCTGTAGTTGTTGTTCTCTTTGACATCTGGTGGGAGGGTGTTCCACAGGGCAGGTGCCACTACCGAGAAGACCCTCTGCCTAGTTCCCCGTAACTTGGCTTTTCACAGCGAGGGAACCGCCAGAAGGCCCTCGGCACTGGACCTCAGTGTCCGGGCAGAAATTAGTGGCAGGTTTTGGGTTTATATTTCAGTTTCCATGCTTACCTGTGAAATACAGAATGTGTATTAATTGGTTGCCTTTAATCAGGTCTTCATTCATCTCTGTTTCCCATGGGGTGGATGGCTAAAATTATTCCACCAGAAATTTTTGTTCATTTAACATTTAGAAGCCACTTACTAGAACAAAAGACCTCTAAGTGGTTTACAATTTTCTTGGAAGTACAAAAGAAACATCACATAGCACCTGCAAAAGTGCTAGTTTCACAGACCTAAGGGCTTAAATGTGTATACATTGGATCAAGTAAAGAGGTCTCAAACTGTTGATGGATTTATATACTAATAAATAGCACCTTGAATTTGGCCCAGTAACACATTGGCAGCCAGTGCATATCTCTGAGCAGGGTGTTGTATTATGTTTGGGTCTCCTGTCAGTGGAGAATACTACAGCGTGATTTGGATTGCTGATTGTAGCTTTGATGTAGCTTTGAAGTAATGCACCATTGATGTCACCTGTGCCTGAACTACCAAAGTCACCGTAGCCAGAATTTTTCCTGTTGTAATTAATTCATTCATAACCATGAAAGTTGCAAATACAGCATTAGGTAACGTTGGCAGCTTCAAAGTTTTTAGCTAAACTTTGCTAAATACAAGTAAATAAGCATGCTTGGAAAAATATTTCCAATGTACCCTGAAAATTTTCTGCATTTTCTGCAGGACAAAATACTTTGGTTGAAGAATAACAAGTCCTCTGTTTGCATGTGGAAACAAGCAATTGTGTACGCCTAATGGGCTGCTTGCTTGAAGCCAGCTCAGATCTCTCAAAATATTGTGTTAACACCATGTTGTTACAGTAGCTATGTTTTCAGTTTTTATTTTCAAACTAATCTTCTTGTCCAGTTAACAAAGGGAAAATGCCATTTACACTTGCACACATATGTGGGTTTGGCTCAGGATTCCTTAACTGCTGGTTTTTACTAGCTTCAGTCTCTTTTGATGTCAAGCTCTAACCATGTTACAAATGCCATGTTCTGTCACTGATTACAAATGTTTTGGGATTTCCTTGGGCCAGATACATTGGAATGGGTAGGGAGCAGGATTGGGCTGAGTTGTGGGAGCTCTTGGGACTATGAGTGGGTATGAGGACAGAGGTGCTGGCTCTGCATGGCTCTCGTTACAATTCTGGTTTCAGTTTTTCTTTAATAAACAGATTTTTAAATCAATAATGAGAGCTCTAGCTTTATGTTTTACTGATGCCATATTCTGATGTTTGCCTCAGAAACCTAGAAGATGAAAAAGGGAGCTGTTATTTTTAGTTCCAAGGTTGACTGACTGTTTTCATCTCTCTCTCCCCTTTCCTTTCCGTTCCTTTCCTTTTACTTTTTGACAGACATGCAGTGGCTGTGGAATCAGGATGCCTCTCGAGATCTTCTCCTTGCAGTTCACCCACCAAATTACATAGTGTTATGGAATGCAGATACTGGCACAAAACTCTGGAAGAAAAGTTATGCAGAAAACATCCTTTCTTTTTCGTTCGATCCCTTTGATCCTTCAAATTTGACATGTGAGTTCTGTTTTAGGAAAGTATGTTACCTTTTTGTCCTACAGGACTGGATACTGCTGTGATACAAAATCTTGCTGTTAGATTGTAACATGTGCCACAGAGGCTTAAAAATAGAACATGAGAACTGAGAATGAACAACATTGGACAGTTTCATTAACCTTGTGTTATTTTAGAGGTAGGTTTGTGGGGAAATGAATCCGAATGGTCAAATAAGATTGTGAAGGGAAGTCATGAATTAGTTGATTACAAAGTTTGCCTCAAGTCCAAGTTGTGGAGAGTGAAATTGTAGCTCTTGTTACAATGCATATACAGCTTTATCATGCCTTTGGGGTGTAATACTTAGAAACGAGGAAATAGCTTCTGTCAGTGTTTTGAAAAAATATGCCAAAGCTTCTGACCTGCTTTGCCTGGCACAAAAGACTCCACGAAGAGTGTCCTTGCAGAGTATATTCTGCTTTTATTCTTAAAAGCCTCCAACTGCAGAACGACAGACATCAACACCACCAGCTTTCTCCAACCAACCAACCAATGTACCCAACCAACCAACAAACACCACTAACATATATACAGGTACAATACAATTAGGTGAAAGGTTGCATGAGTCATCGCAGACTGCTGACTCATGCTGACTCAGCTTCCCCAGCATTAAAGAAACAGCGGCCAATTTTTAGCCGTGACACCCCTTCTGTTTCTTTAAATGCAAAAACTCCAACAGAAAAACAAAACATACATATACTATATACATAAACCCAGTTTTGTCATCAATTCCCTATGACATGTTGCTGGCAAAGGCTTGGTAAACAAATCAGCAATATTATCTTGTGATTGACAATACTCCAGTTTGATTAACCCATTCTGTACACAATCTCTAACATTTGCATAACGGATGGCAATATGTTTTGATGCGGATTTCATTATTTCCGAGCCCGCTAGTGCAATGCATGATTGACTATCTTCATACACTTGGATAGGCAAATCTATTTTACAATCTAGATCTTTTAGTATCTGTATAAACCACATGATTTCATTGCATGCTAGCGACAGGCTCCCATATTCTGCGTCACAGGATGAAGTTGCTACAAATCCTTGTTTCTTGGACCGCCATCCAATTATGGAATTGGCAAACATCACAACCATTCCACTTGTAGATTTTCTGGTAGTTACGCAGCTCCCCCAGTCTGCATCAACAAATACTTCTAGCCTCTCATCTTGTGTACTAGATATCTTTAAACATACACTTGCTGTCCCCTTTAGATATCGGATAAGCCTTTTCAAACCACACCAATCAACAGTACTGGGTTTAGATACACGTTGGCTCAGAACATTTGTAGCACATGCAATGTCTGGCCTTGACCACTGGCTTAAATACAGCAGTGATCCTATTTTTGAGTGATACAACTCAGGCTGATCAAATTCATCATCACACACTATCTTTGTGAAATCTGGTATCATGGGAGTTTGAACTGGTTTGCAGTTTTCCATACCAAACTGCTCTATCAAATGATTAATTTTCTCTTTCTGGCTCAATAGGAAGCTTCCATCAGCTTCTCGCCTTACTTCTACTCCCAAGTAATTGCTTACAGGCCCCAAGGCTTTAAGCTTAAACCTCTTTTCCAGCTGACTAGTGAGCTTTTGGATTTCATCTGTGGAACTCCCTGCTACAAGCAAATCATCTACAAAGACTAAGAGCATTAGATATTTGTCGCCTGTCCCCTTGGTGTACAGGCATGGATCAGCCACACTCTTTTTAAAACCTAGTTTTACAAGGGCTTCATTTAAACATTGGTTCCAACATCTTCCACTTTGTTTGAGTCCATAAACAGCCTTTTTTAAACGCCACACTGCACCATTCTTCTCTTCAAAACCTGGGGGTTGTTTCATTAACACTTCATGGTCTAAATTTGCATGCAAATATGCAGCATCAACATCAAAATGGTGGACTGCTAGTTTTCTTACAGCAGCAATGGAAAGCATTAAACGAAAAGTTTCACTCCTTAAAGTGGGAGAAAACACTTCGTCATAGCTCTCCCCTTTAATCTGAGTGAACCCTCTGGCTACTAATCTGGCTCTGAAACGTGGCTCCCCCGATGCAAGGGTTTTTCTTTTGTAGACCCACTTGCATGACACCACTCTGCCACCAGGTGGCGGCACTATGACCTCAAACACTTTGTTTCGTTTAAAAGAGTCCATTTCTTCTTTCATAGCTTGTTGCCACAAAGCACGTTCCCCAGGGGGTAAGTTTAAGACTTCATCATAACTTTGTGGCTCTATACAATTCATATTACATGCTCTCACTCCTAGGGTCAAACGCTGAGGAGGTACACCCTTGTTTGAACGCTGAGAACGTCTAGGCAAAACTACTTCTTCCTGCTCACTTATCTCTGGCTCTTCTTCCTCTACCTCTGGAGAAGAAGTATCATCTATTGCCACATCTTTTGGGGAAACCTGTGCCTCCTCCTCATCCTGCTCCTGTGTTGCCAATGGCTGAGAAGAAGCCTCCTCTCTTACTTGCAGGGGCAGTAGGCAATCTGGATTCGCGTGGATCATGGTCCACCTGTCCTGGTCAGCGAAGTCTGCACTTCGTGACAAAACCACGCGTCCTGGGCGTAAATTGAAACGCCACCCTTTGCCATAGGACTGATATCCCACAAAACGCAGTCTCTGTGCTCTAGCACCCCCTTTTTGGCGCTGAGCTTTGGGGATATTTACATGTGCCCAAGAACCCCAATTATGGAGCATTGTCCACTCTGGTTCTTTCCCAAACAACACACGATAAGGAATATCCTTTATAGAGCTAGACCAGGTTCTATTAATCAGGAAGTTCGCTGTGAGCAAAGCTTCACCCCACAGCCTATGGTTGTGACCTAATCCTGCATCCACTAGCAGACAGTCCTTTACTGATTGTATTACAGCCCCACGTCTTTCACACAGACCATTTTCTGCAGGACTATAAGGGTTAGTTAAACGATGAGTGATCCCCTTACGTCTCAACCATGCCCCAAACTGTTTATTCAAAAACTCCCCGCCCCTATCTGTTTGCAACTGCACAACAGGGCGATTGAAGAGCCTTTCAGCTTGGGCAACCCATTCTCTGAATGTGGGGAAACACTCTGACTTCTGTTTTAGCAAAAACAGCCAACTAAAACGTGATTTATCATCTATCACCAGAAAAGCGTATCTGGCGCCCCCTTCAGTCTTCTGTGGAAAAGGGCCTATCACGTCACAATGGACAAGTTCTAAAACCTCTTTAGATACTCTGTCACTTTTAGAAGCCACAGGCATCCTCTTATATTTGGCCATTTTGCATACATTGCAGTCTAAAAAACAGTTACAGCTTTTTACTTTTAGGTTCTTGCACACCTTTTGCATCTCTGAAAGCACATGAAAATTTGCATGACCCAGTTTCCTATGTAGTTCATGTATACACCCCTTATGAACTGGCAAATTCTCTTGAACCACCTGGGCTGCTTTAACAGGCTTGTCTTGCATTACATACAACCCATTTTCTGTCTTTGCATGGCCACATACCTGAGTTCCATTCTTTATCAGACAACCATCCTGCGTGAACTCAACACTATACCCTGCTTTAATCAAACAACTTACAGACAGTAAACAATAGTCCAAACTGCTTACATACAGAGTTTCTGGCATAGTAGTGTTCAAACACTGCAGGAAACATGTTCCCTGGCCATTAATCTTGCTTTTATGACCATCAGCAAGATAGATAGAGTCTTTTCCATCGACTGGCTTTCCCAGGGTCTTAAAGTCCTTCCGTTTGTTGCAGATTATGCTGCTGCTGCCAGAGTCCAGCAACCACGTTCCTCGGGGTATCTTCCTCTCCTCTCGAGAAAATGCAGAAACAAACTGAGCAGAACACGTGTTCTTCTTCCCCTTCTGCTTACGTTTCTGTGTCGATTGCTGTCTCTGCTCCACGTCATCTCCTGGAAGTCTTGCCCTGCATTGACGCTGGAGATGCCCTGGTTGGTTGCATCTAAAGCACCTCCTCACTGCCATGGCCAAGTCCAAATCTTGACTTTGCTCCTTTGGCAGATTCTGCTGCTGGCCCCCTCGGCTGTAACTCCTCCTCTCTTGGAGTTCAGCCTGTCTATCTGACCTTCTCTCTGCTTCCTCGGTCAATCTTCCAACCACATACTCAAGGGTCAGATCTCGGGGACGCATACTCTCCATGCTGTTAATCACGGGCATCCAGCTATCAGGCAAACTCGAAAGAATAATGTATGTTTGATCAGTTTCATCATAACGCTTACCTCTCTGCTGTAGTTGTAGAAACAGAGATTTCAGCGTTTGAAGATGAGTTGTCAAACTCTCACCTTCTTTCATAACAGTCCTGAACAGCCTTCTGGTCAGAGAAATTATAGTTCCAGCAGTTTCTCTGACATGCACTGCCCTTAATAAATTCCAGCACTCAAACGCTGTGCTGGCATTTGCAACATGCAGTAATTGGGAGTTGTTCAAACACAGCATAATTTGGGTACGAGCCCTTTCATCCAGTCGTTTTTTATCAGCAGAGTCCCATCTTGAAACCTCAGTCTCAACACAGTCCCATAGTCCATCTCTCCTTAGCAATAACTCCATTCTTATTGACCAACTCAGCCAGTTGCTTTCTGAGAGAAGTTCAAAAGGAATGCCTCCCCCAATATTTACAACTTGGGAAGACTGGAAATCTGCCATCTCTGCTGGTGCTTGCTGAGCCCCTTCAGAAGGGCCTCCAGCAATCTCTCCAGACTCTCTCTTTAGAGTCCGACTGGATGATCCTGGCTGGCACTCACCGGCTTCTAGCTGCTGCCTCTGTTGACCCTCAGGTTCCACCTGGCTCTGCAACCAATGTAGCCGCTCTGTGAGTCACCTGCGGTCCTGTAGTGAGTCAAGCTGCTCCAGTAGCCCATGCTGGGTGCCTTCTTGCCGCTCCAGCGTCGCTGCAGACAGTTACAGCTTGTCACGACTGGCTCAATACACCACCAGGACTCACCAGCTCCCTGCTGAGATGCTATTAGTCGTTTTGCACTCTGCACATGCTCAGAAACACTGGGCCCATAACCTGTCAGTGTTTTGAAAAAATATGCCAAAGCTTCTGACCTGCTTTGCCTGGCACAAAAGACTCCACGAAGAGTGTCCTTGCAGAGTATATTCTGCTTTTATTCTTAAAAGCCTCCAACTGCAGAACGACAGACATCAACACCACCAGCTTTCTCCAACCAACCAACCAATGTACCCAACCAACCAACAAACACCACTAACATATATACAGGTACAATACAATTAGGTGAAAGGTTGCATGAGTCATCGCAGACTGCTGACTCATGCTGACTCAGCTTCCCCAGCATTAAAGAAACAGCGGCCAATTTTTAGCCGTGACAGCTTCTGTGTATTACATGTGAAGAAATACATAGCTTGGCATGTTAGCTCAGAAGATGATCCAATTAAATTCACTGAAGTTGCTTTCGGGTGAGTTGATGACACAACCTTGATGGCAGAAAGTGGGGAGGAATTAAAGTACCTTATAATGAGGGTGAAAGAGGAGAGCGCAAAATATGGTCTGAAGCGCAACATCAAAAAAACCAAGATCATGGCCACTGGTCCCTTCACCTCTTGGCAAATAGAAGGGGAAGAAATGGAGGCAGTGAGAGATTTTACTTTCTTGGGTTCCATGATCACTGCAGATGGTGACAGCAGTCACAAAATTAAAAGACGCCTGCTTCTTGGGAGAAAAGCAATGACAAACCTAGACAGCATCTTAAAAAGCAGACATCACCTTGCCGACAAAGGTCCGTATAGTTAAAACTATGGTACTGATGTATGGAAATGAGAGCTGGACCATAAAGAAGGCTGATCGCTGAAGAATTGATGCTTTTGAATTATGGTGCCGGAGGAGACTCTTGAGAGTCCCATGGACTGCAAGAAGATCAAACCTATTCATTCTGAAGGAAATCAGCCCTGAGTGCTCACTGGAAGGACAGATCCTGAAGCTGAGGCTCCATTACTTTGGCCACCTCATGGGAAGAGAAGACTCCCTGGAAAAGACCCTGATGTTGGGTACAAGTAGAAGGGGATGACAGAGGACGAGATGGTTGGACAGTGTTCTTGAAGCTACGAATATGAGTTTGACCAAACTGCGGAAGGCAGTGGAAGACAGGAGTGCCTGGCGTGCTCTGGTCCACGGGGTCAAGAAGAGTCGGACATGACTAAACGACTAAACAACAAAATATAAAGTGTTGCATATAAGAATTGGCAGCATTTTCCAACCTGATTCCTTGTACTACAAGTCCCCTTAGTCTCAGCAAGCATGGCCAGTGGTCAGAGATTATGGGAATTGTGGTCCAAAACACCTTGAACGTGCCTGGTTGGGGAGATTGCTTTGAGATAACACAATATAGTTGAGGAGCTGCGAGTAGGTGAAAGTTAGTGTAGGGCAACTGTGTCTGCCAGTAACCTTACATAATTTTTTAAAGGGTTAAACTTCTATGGCCTCAAATAAGAATGGGTCATCTATCACTCTTTTCCACAAGGACTTTGATCAGTTTGCCATGTATTTCAGCATTCGTAAAATTTGTCACCACTTTTCATTCCAGAAGTAAATTGAAAAGTGAAATGCTACCATCAAATTTCTCCTCATATTTTACAGTAATAACTGTCTCTTTTCTTGGTGCAGTGCTTACAAGTGAGGGAATAGTGTTCATTTCGGACTTCTCTCCTTCCAAGGCTCCTGTCAGTTCAGGGAAAAAGGTTTACATTTCCAGCCCTCGTTCTAGTCCTGTTCATAACAAGCTGGTATCTGCTGCAGGGGCTAAAAAGGCCCTGGACAAAGTAAAAATTCTCATCACTAATGAAAAACCAAGGTAAGTCTTAAGCATGCGTTTTATACTGTGTTCACAAGACTTGTTCTATATAGATAAACCTCTATAATATCTACAGTGCAAGGCATGTTGATCTGGCCAATCAAGGATGGGATAGGGTAAGACCAGTGTTCCATTTTTGTCCTTGAGACCTGGGATTGCTGTCAGTTTCAAGCCATATATGGCTGTGAAATATCAGGCTTTCAAAATGAGATATTTCCTTTATCCATGTAGACACGGTTACTTACCAATTTTCCCTTTGTGACTTAAGTAATCTTGCTTCAAAAAAGTTTATTTACTTTTTCACTTTTGAAACAAGATTGCTGCCAACTGGAGCAGACTTCTGCTTGTGTAACCAGCACAACGAGCTTGTGCAATCCAACCTGTGTACCCTTGAAATCTGCTCCAGTTATTCAGGGCATCATTTGGAGAAAATTTTCGGGGCATGTTTGAGACTGCTTGCGGGGTGAGGAGAGGAAAGCGAGGTCCCAATGCACAAATGTGCTCATGCAGCATTGGACTCCTCCCAGAAGGAAGCAGTGAGTAAATTTCTACTCCAATAAGTGATAATTGGGTCAGCTATACCAATAGGTAAGGGAAGGCAGCTCATCTTAAGTTTCAGATTTTGGAGTACCATTGCAGGGCAGAAAATGATAAGTTATTTGGTTTTTTAATATTCTTTTTGCCATTTGAGGGTAGTCTTACATAGAGTTTTTTGTTTGTCTTGGCCACTAGGGCTGTTTCTGAACAAAAATGACATTATATCCATGGTTCCCAACATGGGGCACACGCCCCACAGGGGGGCAATTTGATTTTAAGGGGGGCAATTTGAGAATGAGTTATTAACAGTTAATGGCCTTTTAGGCTGCCTCCACATGAGTAGGAGTTCACTTTTTGAATAATAATAATTATATGCCACCGGGGGGGGGGGGATCAGGATTTTAGAGATGCTTAGGTGAGGCATGGCCCAAAAAAGGTTGGGAACCACTGCATTATATTCAGTGAATAAGCCAGTTGGACCTTTCAATGCTTTCTTTGAATGGACTGTTAACTACTGCGTGCATTTTCAAGCACTGGAATTCATGGATAAGTTCCAAGGAATTGGATTCTGAAAAAAGCAGCACCCTGAATCATCATCTCATGAAAAAAATGAGGGTGCATGATAATTGTCATTATAAACTGCTGAGAATAAAAAATTCAGTAATGCAATAAGAACATTTGAAGGGAGGGATGGGTAGTTCCCAGTATTTTTGTTGTTGGTTGGTTGTATTTGTTGTAGCATAAAAAATAAGTCAATATCAATTGCTTCAGAATTGATCTGTTTGTTCACATGTGTTGGTATTTCTACATGGTTGGGCATTTGAGAATGATCACAGGGAGGAAATGTGGTAAAAATGGCTTGCTGATTATGTAGTCTGCTGGAAAGCTCTCCTGTGAAAAGCCCTGTTTAAAATGTGTGGTCTTGTGGGTCTTGGACATGTCTATTGGTGTGTAAATGTAGGGGGGATATCTATGTTGATTTTTTAAATATAACCATCTATTAAACCATTTTGATAATTTTTCTGCAAACAATCAAACATTAAGCTCCATATGGCACAATTTTCCTTCTTTGTTGCTGTATTTCATCCTGAATACCTTTAAATGTGTCAGTAATTGTTTTAACAAATTCATCAGACTATATTGTGAATCAGTGCTGAATGCAACATGTTAATGTTGGTAAGATCAATACTTTAATGAGAGCTTTACATTTTAAACAATAGGCTTGATGGCGTCTCATTTTGCAGTTCTTTGTGAAATGTGATCTTGTGTCAACTGGAAGGGCATGAAAAGCCTCGAACTATTTACATTTCCTCCTTGTCAAAAAGGAAACTAGTGGGGCAGCTGCCATTTCTTTGTTGCCCAGTAATGATAGAAGTATTTTTGGTGATGACTTGCACATGCCCTTAAGAATTATGGGTCTTACCCAAGTTTCATCGATTTCAGTGGGACAAGTATAATTAACTTTGTCTGAATTGGAGCCTTTTATTAGGATTAGACAGATGTAAGTGCTTGCCCTGGGACGCAGGTGGCACTGTGGGTTAAACCACAGAGCCTAGGGCTTGCCGATCAGAAGGTTGGTGGTTCGAATCCCTGCGATGGGGTAAGCTCCCATTGCTTGGTCCCTGCTCCTGCCAATCTAGCAGTTCGAAAGCATGTCAAAGTGCAAGTAGATAAATAGGTACCGCTCCAGCGGGAAGGTAAACGGCGTTTCCGTGCACTGGTCTGGTTCGCCAGAAGCGGCTTAGTCATGCTGGCCACATGACCTGGAAGCTGTACGCCGGCTCCCTCGGCCAATAATGCGAGATGAGCGCCGCAACCCCAGAGTCGGTCACGACTGGACCTAATGGTCAGGGGTCCCTTTACCTTTAAGTGCTTGCCGTATTCCATGTCCCTCTCAAATTGCTTTAAATGGGTAAAATGCAGGTATGAATAAGCTGGAAAGGCTGAAATATTATAAATAAATGTAATATAATGGTGGTGAATTTCCATTTTTCTTTTGCTCTTCTCTGTAATCAGGGGTGGGAGAAGAGGGCATTGAAAATGACAGGTGGGTTATTGTAGCTAAAAACTAAAGGGGTGTGATGGTGGTGGTTGTAAACCCATGTAGGGAGCCTGGATTTATGTACTCCCTGTACTATGTTTCCAAAGGCACATTTGTCACAGTTTACATGTTAAGGTTTATACTTAAAACTTAAGTGTGTACTTGAATATACGGTAACCTGTAAGATTGTTCTCACTATCCAACCAATATGTCTGCTCAATTAATGAAAGAACCCTCTTTTTCTTGGCCCTGGCAAAACTCTTTAAAAAAATGCTTACTGCTTCCCTTAGTAACTAATGTAATGACTTTGCTGTTCTTAAGAACATGGAGAGATGCTGCTTCTATAGTTGCATGATTAATTATTGATGAGAGAAGCATCTGAGATGGGCTTGGTAGCTGTTTGCAAAGCTTGATTACATATAGCTGTTTCATTTGATCATGGATTGCATTTTGGGTATTGGAACACTTGAAAACCTAGTCCCTTTGCAATGAAATGTATTTTAATAAGACTTATTTATGATGTGTCTAGTGCTGAATCAGTAACACTGAATGACTGCCTTCAGCTATCCTACCTGCCTTCCAAGCGAAACTACATGTTGTTACTCTACCCAAGAGAAATCTTGATTCTTGACCTTGAAGTAAACCAGACAGTAGGTGTGATAGCAATTGAAAGAACAGGAGTGCCTTTCCTCCAGGTAATAAATCCATCTTGCCATTGTGCATGCCTTCGTTTTCATTTTATCTTTAGATTTCCATTCTGCCCTGTATTTGGCCAAAGCTGTAGATGACACAAGAGACAAAACACTTTAATTTGCAGGCTAAATGCAGCCCTGTGCTAAATAAGCTTGTTTCTTCCACAAAGCATTTCCCAAAGGTTTTATTGAGACTTACCAGTAGTGCCTTGGCTCACTTGCTCTGTTTCCTTATGGAATACAGATGTTTCTGTTGATACATTGGATGTGTGAAATAATCATCCAATACAAAAGTTGTGAGTCAGTGGGGAACATGAAAGCAGAGGTTGATTGGTAAAAAAACTAAACTAACCTTGAAGGGGCATTGCAACTGACAGCTATAACCTTGAGATCACTTTTGCCTCCTTGTTAGCACTATTCCAGAATAATTGTTGACAATTTGATGGATGTGAGCTGTTGAGGATTGTGGTCACAAAATGGAGAATAGAACATAAGGCTGTAATCCAAATCATTGAACTCAATAGGACTTACTGTACTTCCAAGTAGGCATTGCTTGGCTTTGCAAAAAGTGTGTGTGTGTGTGTAGTGTGTGTGTGTATATGTGTGTGTATGTATGTATGTATGTATATATATATATATATATATATATATATATATATATATATATATATATATATTCCACAAATACAATAAGCAGTTCCTGGGTTTTTATTGTGAGTTTGGATGCTGGTAGTCTTGCAGTCAATGTGTAGTGAAAAGCAGTAAGGTATGAGAAAATTAAGAGTCTGACATGACCAATGATTCAGCTCTTTAGTGTCTGTTAGAAAATTCCATCTAACAGATGGCATTATAAAAATTACTAAAGTGGAAACAACCCCATAGTGAAAAGAAATAGCATGTTATACTTGTGTAGAAGTTTCCTCCAACAAAGGCACAAGCTTATTTGAACATCTGTTTCAGCTTGGTTAGGCAGTTAAGTCATGTCTGAAGCCTTATCTGAGCTGCCTTGATCTTTTAGAATATTTTATTTATGTGAGCTAAAAAGAAATAATGCTAAGCTTTATAGCTTTTGTCTGAAACTAAAATGTGTGTGTTTGCTCACTTATGTGGAAGGCTTGCATTTATGGCTGCTAAGATGGTGCTATTTTGAATGTATTCATAAAAAATAAAATTCCCCTTCATGTGATTATGACATCAGAGGTTAATAAACCTTTTAAGAAAAGGTTTCTCATTTTAAGAAAAAATTAAAACCTGAATGATTCCATTGATACCAAAACTCATGTGTATTAGGACAGAGTAGCTGAAATCCCCATTATAATTAAACAATAATATTGTTTTAACTAAATAATAATAAATAACTATAATCAGCTTTCAAGACATCTGAAAAATCGTTCATTGCAAAGCTGCATGTAATTGGGTGTCCTGTCAGACATTTTATTTTTTTTAATCTCATTCCCTAGTCTTTCTCTGCTGTGCTCGGTATGGGGGAACAGCTGAAGCTGTCTTTGCAAGAGCGGGTTGGATAGAGCCTCTCACCTGATGTTTAAAGAAGTGGTGTACCTGCTGGTTGTCATATAATGTGCAGTTTTCTTAAACTGAATGTACTCACTATACATATATACCCAAGGTTTTCTATGCAAATTCTAAGGTGTGGCGGTGCTGAGTTAAAGTTCTCCTATCCAAGTTCTGTAGGCGGTGTTAAACTAAGTTATTGCATGAGCAGAACAACTTCATCTTGTACAATGGCAATTTAGCCCTTCTTCACTCCCTCTGTGTACCCTGTGCTGCCCCCAAATCCTGTCCAGAGGGTGGAGGGAGCCTCAGATCAGATTTAGGGTTATGTGGGTGGAGGAGAAGGGGGAAATGTCCTGTTGTGCAATCTGAAGTGCTGCTTGTGCACTTATTTAGATGAGTACTGCCCACTGCTGTTTCCAGGGAAATTGCCCACTGTGATCACCCGTAATCATTCTAACTTTATATGATGTTAAGTGTGCATTTACTCTAAGCAGTAACTTAATTATTAGCATTAATAATTAACATTTCAAGTCATTTGTTTTTGGCAAGTAACCTGCCAGACTACCCTGTGACATGTACAAGTGTGTGTATAATTGGGGGAAATGGACTGACAGATTTCTGTTTGTCTAATAAAATAGTAGGCTTTTTTAAAAAAATGAGTCCCATCCTATTCCATAGTGAATAATGGGGCAATAAACTTTTAGCATGTTTGAGATATCTGTAACAAGTGCTTCTCTTGTTTATCTGATTTGTGCAGGTTTATTAATATTGAGGGTATGATTTCAATAGAAACATGAAGAATAATATTAAACTTGGGGGTTCTTGTTTGTTTGTTTAGGTAATCCCATGTTTTCAGCGTGATGGGTTGTTTTGCCTGCATGAAAATGGCTGTATAACTTTGAGAGTTCGCAGATCTGTTGGTTGCATAAACAGTACATTAAATGACGATCCAGGTGAGCAAACTACTCTAGTCTACTGAACTAGGTATCTAGCATTTGAAGTTACAAATTCAATGTTACAACCAAAATTTGCATTTATTCTTATTAAAACTTTGGCCATCAATTTTCCTAGCTGTATCATCTCCAGCGTAGTAAATACCTTGAAGATATTCAATTACATAAGTCAAATAAAATCCCTCCATCAAGCCCAATGCTGAGATGGAGATGAGTGCAATACTAACTTTGGCCTTGCATTCCACTGGCAAATATAGCTGTGTTGACCAGCAATATATGTAGCACTCACACTGAAATAGGTTAGTGATCCCTGGCACAGATTCATTAAAATAGACTTGAACAGGGTATGGAAGACATAAAGCTGTAGATGTGACAAATGTACCCTGTACCCTCACATTCCAAAGGTCTTTTTAGTAATCAGTTAACAGGTAAAGGTAAAGGACCCCTGACAGTTAAGTCCAGTCATGAATGACTCTGGGGTTGCGGCGCTCATCTCGCTTTGCTGGCCGAGGGAGCTGACGTTTGTCAACAGTTTTTCTGGGTCATGTGGCCAGCATGACTAAGCCGCTTCTGGCGAAACCAGAGCAGCGTATGGAAACGGCGTTTACCTTCCCACTGGAGTGGTACCTATTTATCTACTTGCACTTTGACGTGCTTTCGAACTGCTAGGTTGGCTGGGACCGAGCAACGGGAGCTCACCCCATCGCGGGGATTCGAACTGCCAATCGGAGACCTTCCGATCAGCAAGCTCTAGGCTCAGTGGTTTAGACCACAGCACCACCCACATCTCTAGTTACTATGTCTTTATTATGTAAATTTTCCAGTGCACGGAGCTGCCTCTATTTCAAATCTCCCAGTTTATCTTGTGTATCTCAATATTATAAAAAATACTGTCCATTTCTATAATACTATAGATATAACAGTGGTAACCAGCAGAATTAGCACAAGAGCCTGGCGGTTGCTACATTTGACTGAAAGCTGTGCATATCTGCTATCTCATGTTTTGACATTTGCAGAACCTGACCCCATTCAGGAGCTGGTCTATGACTTACGAAGTCAGTGTGATGCCATCAGAGTTACCAAGACCGTTCGCCCCTTCACTATGGTGTGCTGTCCTGTGAATGAAAATTCTGCAGCTCTCATAGTCAGTGATGGTAGAGTAATGATATGGGAGCTGAAGTCCACCATTTCAGGCCGAAGTCAACGGACTAGGTAACCTTACTGAATGTTCAGGTTTTTTTAATTAGTAGTTTAAACACAAGAAATATATTGACTTGACTATGCTGCTTCATTTCTAATGTTTATAACCATGTTGTTTAGTACAAATTTCTACAACAAGGGTTGTTGTTCAGCAAAGCTGTCATTTAAAATGAGCAGCATATCAGCCAGATGACTATGGCTAACAAGACTTGTATATTATTTATACTAATGTGTGTATTATGTCACAATTAGTAGGCTTATTGCACTTGTGTGATACAGCATGGGTTGTCTTGTTTCGTGTATTATTCTCTCACCTTCAAAATCAGTGTTGACATAAAATGAGCTCTCATTCTTAAAAGATTTCAGCTAGCTCCTCAATATAATTCCATCAATTTAAATAGGCATGATCACAACAAGCTGTGTCTGCGCAGAGGACAAACTTGTATATAGCAAAGAGGTGAAGCATGTTGGTGTCATCTGTACATGAGCCACTCTAAGGGATCTCAGTTGACACAGAATGGGGCAACCAGCCATTCATTGCAACAGTGCAGTAATGTGCAGTGTTTTACTCTTGCCCCTGGACATGAATGCCATTCGTTTCATGAAGGAATACCATCAGGGTGGGGGACTAAGCAATTGTTAATTCCAGCCACTGAGAATCAAGGATGCTCCTTTTTGTAGAAACGGAACCTTTCTGCATAGGACATCCTGGAGCATGTTAGCATGCTTCAGTTTTATTGTAATTCATAGAATCATAGAATCATAGAGTTGGAAGAGACCACAAAGGCCATCCAGTCCAACCCCCTGCCAAGCAGGAAACACCATCAAAGCATTCTTGACATATGGCTGTCAAGCCTCTGCTTAAAGACCTCCAAAGAAGGAGACTCCACCACACTCCTTGGTAACAAATTCCACTGCCGAACAGCTCTTACTGTCAGGAAGTTCTTCCTAATGTTTAGGTGGAATCTTCTTTCTTGAAGTTTGAATCCATTGCTCCGTGTCCGCTTCTCTGGAGCAGCAGAAAACAACCTTTCTCCCTCCTCCATATGACATCCTTTTATATATTTGAACATGGCTATCATATCACCCCTTAACCTTCTCTTCTCCAGGCTAAACATACCCAGCTCCCTAAGCCGTTCCTCATAAGGCATCGTTTCCAGGCCTTTGACCATTTTGGTTGCCCTCTTCTGGACACGTTCCAGCTTGTCAGTATCCTTCTTGAACTGTGGTGCCCAGAACTGGACACAGTACTCCAGGTGAGGTCTGACCAGAGCAGAATACAGTGGTACTATTACTTCCCTAGATCTAGATGCTATACTCCTATTGATGCAGCCCAGAATTGCATTGGCTTTTTTAGCTGCTGCATCACACTGCTGACTCATGTCAAGTTTGTGGTCTACCAAGACTCCTAGGTCCTTTTCACATGTAATTGTCTCTTTGCAGCAATTCAACTGCATCACCTTTGTACTCGCCGGTCTCATTCTGTGGAATACCTGTTGGGGCATCTCAGAATAAACTTCCGGACCTGTCACTGGATAATATGATAGGTAAGAGTATGTGAGCCATAACAGTCTTCTATATTTTACTGCAGCTTTGGTAACTAATTTAGCTTACTATAGTATTCTAAAGCAAAAAGCTGTGTTTCACAGTTTTGAGATTGGTAATTGCTTATGGCCAAATCATGCATCATGAAATCTATTTTGCTTTTTCTGTTATATTGTACATCAGGGCAAGGCACACTTTCTACCGAAGAGCAGCAAAAAAGTTACTGTTTGCAAGAAGTGCATTTAAAGTTCCTGCTAACAGGGCTTCTTTCGGGACTCCCTTTGCCTCCCTTTGCTATCCGCATGTGCCCACCTCTTACCACAAAAAACTTAAAACAGTATCAGCCTCTCCTTGCTGTCGGTAAGTGTCTTAAACAGTACAGTTGAATATATTGCTCAGGTTGTCTTTTTGCAGTGATACGTTTGTGTGATAAACTGTGTGTCAGTCTGGGGACTATTGCTGTCTGAAATAGCATGCCCTTGAGTTGCTTGAATTACTTCCCAGAATAAATGCTGTCTTAAAAGAGAGAGAAAAAGTTTTTCCTGTTCTTAGATATTCCTGCCACAACGCAGAGTACTAACCACTATACGACCACGTCCCCAAATGCGTATCCAACGCATGGGTCAGACTCGAAACGGGAACGACGAGAGTGGAGGCTTTAATCTGCCTATCATCAATCTATAAATGGCTGGCTCTAAATCTGAAACCCCAAGGGATTGTGCCACTGATCCTATGTGACCAGTTCCAGTCCGGTTGGCAGCTAAAGGTTCTGAACTCTCTCCAGAATATGGGCCTTGCCCCCCAAGCCCTCCTAAAGATGGACCTAAGGCAAGCTAAAGCAACAGTCAGACAACGAATCATTGACATCGAAAGACAACAGGACTGCTCAAGATGCCCTGAATACAGAACTGGAGAAATCGAGAGAGATATAGCCGCCCCGGCACCTTACCTCTCCTTTCTCCTGTCAAAAAACACAAGAAGGGCTTTTACACTTGCCAGAAGCGCGGCATTGCCCACGCCTGTGCTGGAGGGGCTTTACAAAAAAATCCCATACGCCCAAAGACTCTGCGTATGCCCATTGGGGGAAGTAGGAAGCCCTGAGCATCTGTTCTTCAGATGCCCCCTATATGAAGAAGCTCGAAGGGAGATCCTGGACCCCACACTGGTGAGCTTAGCAAGCCTCCCGGAAAAGCAATTATACAACCTGCTCTTGCTAGGCAAAGACCTGAAAACAACCAGGGCGGTCGCCCGATTCTGTGCCCAAATATGCAGACTCAGACTTTCTTCCCAGCCCGTCTGATTTTTTTCCTCAATGGCACCCCGAGCGAGCTAGGCTCAGCTTTCTGCAGCCACTATTTTAAGGGTTAAACTTTTAGCACTGTTATATAATTAATAATTTTCTTTTACATTTTGTTCAAAGCAACTTTTATACGTTATGCTCCCGGAAACTGTTTTTCAAAGGGATCCGTTTTATTTTTATTTTATTCTTATTTTATTTTACTTCTAAGAGCTGGTCCTCGACCGTAATAATAAATGAATCTGAATCTGATATTCCTGCCATATACATTATAAATTTTGTGATTTGTATTCCATTCTAAGACAAACGTTTAGTATGGCTAAAAATGCATTTTCCCACTCATTAAAAAACAAAATGCTAAAAGAGCAGTGAATTTAAATGACCCCAGCTAAATACCTGCTTAACTCTAGCTCCAAAATGCCAATCAGCACATTAAGTCCTGGCTTATGTTTTAATATAATGTATTCCTAAAACTGGTTTAGTGAGGTATTAAAATACATCTTCTGAAAGCAGTTAATGGATTCAGTGTATAATGGCTGACCTGATCCCATGCTATGTGAAGAAATCCAAATTGTGCCCACTCAGATATTGTCATGGCTTGTCTTAGTTTTTTCACAGCACAATAGATTTTTGAAGGTTCAGTACTGACGCAAGTTGAAGTTTGGTGCTTACTGTGGCAAGTTTCTCACTGCCTTTTATGTAGCGTTTATGTATGAAATTAGTTCTAAGTTCAATGCATTCATTCTGCTTGTGTAATGACAAGGTAATAAATCAAAATCAGTCTATCGCGATTCTGCCATGAAGGTTACTTATGGTCTGGCACCCTCCTTACTTGAATATGCAGTGGTACCTCAGTTTTTGAATGTCTTGAAAGTCGAACATTTCAGTTTTCGAATGCCAAAAACCCAGAAGTAAATGCTTCCGTTTTCAAACGCACCTTGGAAGTCAAATGGCTTCCGCTGAGTCCCCCCCCCCAACTTTCTCTATTGAATTTGCAGACCACCCTTTGCACCTCAGTTTTCGAACGTTTTGGAAGTCCAATGGTAATCTCTTCTGGAACAGATTACGTTCAAAAACCGAGGTACCACTGTATAAAGTCTGTCTACTTGGATTATCTTCTACACCACTACCTACCCAAGTGCTACTATTTATGAAGCATGCCTTCAGCCTTGTGAGAAAAAAAGGCTGCAAAAGTCACATGCCTGCTAAGAGGCCAGTACCTTGTGTTTTAGTATTGGCTGTGGAAAAGGACAGGCTCCTTTCTCCACAAGCAACATGGAAGCACAGGCTGTTAGTGATGTTAGCAGCCTGGTTAAAGAAAGCGGAGTAGCTTCTACCAAATGAGCAGACAGAAAAATCTGTCCCTCCACTGCCAGCCTGCTTCATTTCTTAATTTGGTTGTAGATGAAGGGACTTTCCTTCTTTCACAGCTGACATAGAAATGTAGTTGGCTGGTGGAGGGGTTGTGGAACATTCTGTCTCTCCTCTGCCAGCTCACTGAATTTCCATGCTTGCTGCAGAGAAGGAGAAGCTCCTTCCCCCTGGTCTCCTTGGACGCTATCTTTGGTAGCAAAGGAGTGAGAGTGGCCCATTTCACTTCCACTGCACTACTCACTTGCCTCCATGGAAGTAGTCTAAGTAGCCTATGGCTACCTGGTGAGCTCTTACGCACAAGGCTAGTGTAGTTACTACTAGTGGATTGGGCCTAAGGTTGTGGGTGGGTGATGTAAAACCTGCCTAGCAATCTAATCCATCACTTGAGGATGAGTGAATAAAGGAAACTATGTGGAAAAATAAGAATAAGAGATTCACTTTTGTGGTGGGGAGGGGGACATAGTTAAATTAAAATGTCAATGTGATTTCTGTAAATTTTGACAATATTCAATTGACTTCTTGCAGGAACAAGCAATGGCTCGGTCTTGGTGTATAACCTTACCAGTGGGCTCCTACACAAAGAGTTAAGCATTCATTCCTGCGAAGTCAAGTGAGTTTCTTTAAATAGTTGTTGATTTTCTGGAGAAAGGAAGATTAAAGTGTTTAATGTGCTATAAGCAATGCTGGCATTTGGCTTAATCATAAAATAGTATGCAGGAAGATTGTTCAATAGGGTAGTTTTCTTTTGCAAATAGAGCCATACTTCTGTGAAAACTGTTCTGCTTTATAAATATTTGAATTGGTTACTAATGTGTGTGTTGATCAAGGCTGAACACAAGCCTTTGTGTCCCTAGACATTGCAGCATAGAGAATTTATGTCTAATGTGAGTTTGATTACAGCTTTATTTATAAGGACCATACTATGTGCGAGGCAGTTCCACAATTCTTCCTCCTGACTGCGTTTTGTATTAAACAAAAGCCCCAAATGACCATGGAAGTCTGAAATGAGGAATGGAGGACCAGCAGCTATGGGAAGACCATGGACTGCTGAACTCTTAACTCTCATCCCACTGTTTGTCCTGTGTCTTTGTTCCTTATCTGTGTGTGTGTGGGGGGGGGGACAAAATAAGTGGCACAGGAAAAAGGTGTCCCAGTCCTTTGAACCTCCTGACAGTCCTTCACTACTGATCTTAGGCTTAAAGGTAAAGGTAATGCTGGCCACATGACCTGGAAGCTATACGCCGGCTCCCTCGGCCAATAATGCGAGATGAGCGCGCAACCCCAGAGTCGGTCACGACTGGACCTAATGGTCAGGGGTCCCTTTACCTTTACCTTTAAAGGGGCCCCTGACCATTAGGTCCAGTCGTGACCGACTCTGGGGTTGCGGTGCTCATCTCACGTTATTGGCCGAGTACAACTTCTGGGTCATGTGGCCAGCATGACAAAGCCGCTTCTGGTGTACCAGAGCAGCCCCCAGAAACGCCATTTACCTTCCCGCCAGAGTGGTACCTATTTATCTACTTGCACTTTGACGTGCTTTCGAACTGCTAGGTTGGCAGGAGCAGGGATCGAGCAACGGGAGCTCACCCTGTTGCGGGGATTCGAACTGCCGACCTTCCGATCCGCAAGCTGTAGGCTCTGTGGTTTAACCCATACTGCCACCCGCGTCCCTGTATCTTAGGCTTACGTGGCTGCTTATTTATTTAAAAGTAAAACTTCAGGATATGGAATAATAAGCTGGCTGGTACAAGTCACTTGTTGCTACGATTCTTGTGACATATTTCTTTGCAGATCAATCTGTCCACGGAGACTTACTTTTGTGCTACAACTGCATTTACAAGGAGATATACAGTCTTATGAGTTGCTACCCCTAGGTAACAATTCAAGAGGATACAGTCTCATGCTCAGCATGTTTTGTGAGCATCTCAGTGAAATCTGAAACTAGAGTAAACCAGACTTGTTGCAAAGCCTCCAGAAGTTACTAGCTTGGAAACATTTGTACTCTGCTCTTTTTTAATCAAAGGATTCCTCTTCAATTTTTCCCCATAGGTGCCGCTCTCATTATTACCAGGAAATGGTGCTTTTCTGTTCCTCTTTCCTCTGCCCCCCCCCCAACGGCACACCCTCCAAAGGGAAGTGCTGTTGGAGACAGTTCAAACTGCCTAAGCCAATCCTTCACCCAGAGTGTCTCTGGGCCCACGGCTTGGGTGGTACTTGCATAGAAGCTGGTCCACCTGGCAAAGCAATTCAGTTTCCCCCTGCTTTGCCAGCCTATTCAGCTTCTATATACCACCCGAGGAGGAAGTGAATCCACTTCCTTTGCAGCCAGTATAGTCATTGATCTGGCTGGCAAAGCAGAGCTGTGCTCCTGCTTCACTCACCTGCATGGAACTCCTGGTCAGAGTCAAGATAGAAATAAACAAGCATGCAATTTTAATACACAATTACCCATTTGTACTTGAAGCACCAGGTGTTTAGTCACAGATATGCGGGGCTGATTGAACTACTGGTCTCTTGTACCTACATGCTGATCTTTTTTAAAGGAACAAACAAAACTTGCCACAACCTTTCAGGGTGTGGTATGCTGGGGGAAAATGTCTGTGACAAACATTTTTTCTGTTATCTGTGCACAGAGATAGCACAGTAGGTTCCAATAATGCTTTTTTCAGGCTACAAGCAAATCAGAAAGTGGTTTATGCAATACAGTACAACATGACATTAATCCATGGCACGTGGCAGACCAAATCGCTTTGGCTTATATCACTGCTAAAGACATCAAAACACAAGAAGCGGTTAACTAGAAGTGGGTGATCATGAAAATCTGCTGTGAGCTTTATTGCCAAGTTCACATAGAGGATTTCTACTTCACAGAGCAATGTCTAGGGAAAAGAGTATTTGCTTTTAATCTTTGTCTAATTTATTTTCTCTTCCATCATGTGCTACTGTAACTTTGATATTCTGTTGCTTAGCTTTTTGAGTCTTTTGAATCCTGCCATGTTTTATATTAATATTGGAACATTTAATGCTTTAAACATTAGTGCTAATATTTCCCCAAAGTTAATTTTAAAACTATTTAAAATGTCTCATCTCATTGCAGTTTGAAAAGTGTCTTACATAATTTTATATGCTTAACTGTAACATAATTATACTTTCATCTTTTTCTCAGTTTAATAATTGATAATGTTAGTTTGGGCATTGGAAAAGCCCAATCTTAAATGCAATCAAGTATTAAAAAACGTTTTGAACATTTTAGATTTTAAATTAAATTTAACCGAAATTTGCACGTGGCCCGTAACTATTGGGGCTACCTCAGAAGTGCGTGAAATAAAAAATATTTTTCTAATGATGGACAGAAGAGTGACAAAATGCAACTGAATTTTACATTTTCTAGCTACAAAACCATGGAACCTATTCATTGTTCTGTTTTATATATGAAGTAAACAAAATAAATTCTGTTTTGGGAAATAGGTTATTATTATTATTGTATATAGGTTCTGAAATTATGGATATTTTGAAAGGTAAAAGGTAAGAGTTCGAAAGCATACCAGTGCAAGTAGATAAATAGGTACCGCTGCGGTGGGAAGGTAAACAGCGTTTCTGTACACTCTGGCACTCGGCATGGTGTTCCATTGTGCCAGAAGCAGTTTAGTCATGCTGGCCACATGACCCAGAAAGCTGTCTGTGGACAAACGCCAGCTCCCTTGGATATTTTGAAATATATTTGTCAGTATGCATTGTGGGACTGATTTACAAATGAGTGCCTGCCATATATTTTTCTTACCAAGTCCTGCCGGATCAAATAGAGTAAACTCCCAAATGTGAACAGTGTGGGTATGTGGACATAGTCAGCAACCATTTCCTTCCTTTAAAAATAAAATAAAATCTGCTGTATTTCCAAAGAGCTCAGGCACTCTGTGTGGTCACACCAGTTTTATCCTTGCAACAATCCTGCAACGTAGATTAGAGTAGACCAGGCATGGCCAAACTTGGCCCTCCAGATGTTTTGGGCTACAACTCCCATCATCCCTAGCTAACAGGACCAGTGGTCAGGGATGATGGGAATTGTAGTCCCAAAACATCTGGAGGGTCAAGTTTGGCCATGCCTGGAGTAGACTTAAGAAAAAGTGAATGGCTTGGGGTTACTCAGTGAGCATCTTGCCCTTCCAGCAGGTATTCATCTAAATGGGTGCATGCTTGGTGATATCCGAAAATTGGGGATTACAATTCCCATCAGCCCCAGCCAGCATGATGAGGGATGACTGGAGTTGTTGTAGTTAAAAACATCTGGATGGCAGCACCTCAGCTAGTCCTGCTCTAAAGCTCTGTGGGGCTTTACTGAATGCATTGAGGGATGTTTTTGTGCATGCAGGTGCTCATTAGAACGAGCACGTGTGTATCAGAACTGTTGAACTGATAAGCAAGGTGGAGGGAAAATAGCAAGGTGGAGGGAAAGGAGAGCCTAGCAGTTATTTCTCTTCTTCAGGCCGCATTTCCTCACAGAGGCTGTATGAATTTAATATTAAATAGTGACTTGAGTAGGTTGCCTTGGGTTAGTCAGAAGTTAAGAAGTTGCGAGATTCTATATCTTTCTATTCCATACGAAATAAAAAAAAATTCCTTCCAGTAGCACCTTATATCTTTCCATTCCGTAGTTAAAGTGGCTGTTACAAATTGCACTGTATATAAAAATACATGAGCCTTGCACTAAAGAAATAGGTACAGTTCATAAAACTGGTGTTCTGTGACTACTAATTGCATCCAATGAGAGGTAGGTAGTTTTTTTATGCCAACTTATCTGAAAAATGGCAATATTCCAGTAATAGATTGCTCTTGCATTCATACTGGAACATTTGCTCTGATTTAATGCAGTGAACAAATTTCTTGCACCTTTATTCAAAGGACATTAGCAGGAAAAGGCTTTATCAAGCCTTTATAAGCAGAAGTACACTTGACTCCCAATGCTTCTAAGTGGTTCCCCCCCCCCCATCAGCATGAAACTATATTTCTCTTTCTGTGTGTGTTCTGTTTAGATATAGCAGAATAGCCCAGAATTCCAGAACAAAAAGATTCTTCTCCCCCGAACTCAGATAATAAGGAGAGGACAAAAATGGGTAATGGGTTTTGTGTGTTGGAGCCTTTTTAGTGGATTTTGTCCTCAATTAAGAATATTTGTGCCATAAAACTTAATCCTGTATCTTATACAGTGGTACCTCTACTTACGAATAACTCTACTTACGAATGTTTCTACCGGTACTTACGAACGGAGCTCCGTCCGCCATCTTGGATGCGGTTTAGACAGGATTTTTTCTACTTACGAATTTTTAGATAGGGTTGCTTTGACTTACGAATTTTTCCTCCCAATGCATTCCTATGGGATTCGACTTACAGTTTTTTTCTACTTACAAATGTGCGTTCGGAACGCATTAAATTCGTAAGTAGAGGTACCACTGTATTGTACAATCAAATACAATAAAGTGTGTGCAATAGAGTACACTCGTCTTAACACATCAATGCATCTAAATTCTCAGTGGGTTAAGAGTAAATCATTAAGATCACAATCTCAAGTATGTTTACTTAGGACTCAAGCCAGTGCCATACACTGATTACTGTGGGGAATGAGTGTGTCAACCTGCATCTGGGAACACTTAAACACTGGATTGTGGAACACTGCATTGTGGGAAACCTAAAGTGACCATGGTGTGTCCTACTGCAATTTGTAAAGGTCTGGTTTCAGCATCATAGGTAGAGCTGCCTTATCCCGAGACGTGTAGAGCCGTTGACACAATTGCACTTAAGTGCCCTTGTCATCACTGTGGAGTGTGCAGGCTGCCTTGGTTCTCTAGTGAGCTGCATGCCATGAATCAGGGGGGCTGATGCCTACAGTGCTGGTGGAGTTAACATTTGTCTGAACCTGAATTAATATAGAGGAGAGAACATTATCATACGTATCATATGGTGATGGTTCTCATCACACTGAAGTCAAGAGTCCTCATTTTCAGGGGACGAGGGCAAGGACTCTGAAGCTGAAAGACAAGGGCATACAGGGCCAGCCCCAAAAGCGTGTCCGCTGGATCACCCATTGGTGCCTATGCCCTGCCCTGAGAATGCAGTGTTGGCATCTGCCGAACATCTGTTTGAAACCACTGGGAGCCGTCATTGGATTTGGAGCAAGGTGACATCAATATGCAGAAGATGCCCAGCTCATCTCTCCCTTCCATCATAATCAGGAGAGGTGGGTTTGAGTGCTAGATGGTACTTTGACCAGAAGTTGAATTCTCCTAAGAGTGGTGTTACTATGTTCAGAGTTTTCAGCTCAAGAGGTGGGGAAATGGCCTTTTCTGGGGTTGCACTGTCCTGGAAGGAGCTGGTCCATATATTGGCTGGGGTTCCATTTAGAACTCCCATTCTCCTGTTTTTTCAAAAGCAGAGCTCTGCACAGATTGCTAGTTTGTTTCTGGGCCTAATTCAAGGTGTTTAAAGCCCCAAAAGACTTTGGCTTGAATTCAACACCTGGTCCCGCTAGTGGAAGTTCATTCAAGTACTTCAGCTAGCACAACGGGCCCTTCCCCCACTCTCTTTCCCATTGCCCACCCCCCCCCATTTGGCATCAGGAGAACCATCAGAAGAGCACATGGGAGGAGGAGGAGGAGGAGGGAGATGGTTCACTTGGGTAAGCAAAAACACACTGCTAGACCATTTGTAACAGCAAAATGTTAAATTCCTCCCTTGGGCCTCAAATAGCTGAAAGACTTCCTCCTTCTCTTCTGTTTCAAGGGAAGGGCAAGCGGAATATACTGTATTTTTAAAAAAGTAATTAAGTTTGTCTGACATACATTTAATGTTTCCAATTCGAGTGCTATGCAGTCCTCTATAATAATCTGTTGTATCCCCCCCTCGTACCCCTGCAGCATGCAAATGGAGCCATATTTTCCCCACCCCATTAATCAGCATTTCCTACCATTTCAGATAGTTTGCATAATGTGTTCTATATATATTCTACTCTGGCAGGGGCATTGAGTGGACAAGCTTGAGTGGCTTCCTTTCCTTTGCCACATCGACTCCTAATAATCTGGGGCAGGTGAGAAACGAGCTGCAGTTGGTTGATCTTCCCACAGGTAAATATATTGTGAAGCATAACTGTTGATGACAAGATAGGTGAGAAGTGATACCTGTGTAATGTAGGTTTTTTCCCAGACTCCTTATCAGTTGGCTTCATCTCCGTTATAAAGACAGGAGTGGAATAACTGAGCAAGGTGGCTAATGTAACTATTTTGAACTCTGAATTCAAAACATTTTAGACCATCATAGCTCAGCAAGCTCCACACTCATTTCATGAATGATCTTCAGGGCATAAAGGAGAAGAAGTGTCTATGTCAGCAAAGAATTGAGTGCTATTACAACTGCATATATTTCAGCTTCAACACCAATTCATACAGCACTAGGTTATAATTCCAGCTAACTCAGTAGTTTTCATACTTTATGCAGTCTTGTCCTCATTCTAAATTTACTACATTTGCTGTATTTTCAACATCTCCCATTGGAGATAGCCCATTTCTCTCTTTTTTTCTCCAAATAATCTTTATTCATTTTCAAGAAATTAAAAAGAAAAATACAAAAGGGGGGAAAAACTAAAAAAAAACCTACAAAGACAATAACTATAACAACATTATTTCTTGTCACTTAACATTGTTGAGTTCCTCGATTCCCCCCTCATTGGGTCCATTTTCAGTTCACCCTTAGCAATTTTCATATTATATCTTAAACCATTTTCTAACACTTATACATTTTTATCTTCCTCTGATTCATAAACAATATCCATTATTCTTAATGTATAAGCATCCAATATTCATTACCTTTAATTAATTTCTCAATATCAATCTTCAATTTCACCCCTTAGCCTAAAAATGATTCCCAAAGATATCCATAATTTTAAACCTTTCTTCTACTATCCCTATAACATTTATGCACTTACATCTAATTCTGCCCCCCCCCCCCCGGTCTCAGAATCTCCCAGACGGTTCAGCGAGTTCCATACAGCAATCCAGTTCTGGGCCATCTTGTCCAATCCGAAAATATTATCCATTATTACTTCTCACCCCACTCCCATTCTGTCACAATCTGTCAGGCACACATCTTTCTTCCTTCTCTGCCCCCCTTCTCTTACTGCTACCCAATGCCAACCACCAGAGATCCCACTTTCCAATCCTTTGAGAATTTTTAATCCCCTTAAATTTTGCCCCTAGTATGGGTCCTGCTCTCCCTCTCTCACGGGGAGAACAATGTTCCACACTGGTCCTTCTTCAAAAAAAAAATTGACCCAAGCATGGGTCTTGCTTCCCCCCCCCCCCCACAGAGTGAGCAATGTTCCAGGCTGGTTCTTGGTAATTTTTTTCACCAGTTTGATCCATCCCTCCCTCTTCTTTAAAATCATTTACAATGTCCAAAACAGATAAATGTTCATCTTTCTCCTCTGGACTCTCTGGCATTGGAGATAGCCCATTTCTCTGCATAGCTTAAAGGCAATGGCTTGTGGCGGTGAGGAACGTGTAGTGCCACTCTTTCTTTTTACCAGTCTTGAAATGAACTTGGTTCACTATATGCCAGTAGTATAGGTTTTTTAATCTGAACCAGTTGGTTGAAGGAAATGGGATTTGTTCTGTTTTCATCACAAGAATTAAAGTGTTTTGATATTTATGGCAATATCTTTTCAGATGAAGGGGAAATGTGCCATGTTTATGCAATTTTAAAAATACTTTGAACTACGGGTGGAAGTATTCAAAACATAAAATCAGTTATGTACACTCAATATATTCTTAGATATTTAGAAAATGTAGTTTTTGCTGTAAGTTGAGTAATTAGCCCAACCAATGAACATCATGGCTGAGCTAGATTATATGTTCAAAAAATAATGATTTAGCCACAACACCACACTGGTTTTCATACTGATGATACAAACTTAGCAGCGCTGTACAAACCCCATTGAAATGAATTGTGATGGCTGGGACAGTGCCTTCCATCTTCTTCGTTTTCTTAGTAGAATATGCTTGCTAGTAACAAACTTCACACTATATTGTGATTACTGTAGCACATTCAGCATATTTCTCAATTTCAAAAACGTTACCCAGATGGATTATGATTTTAAAACGTTCATACTGTTTTATAACTATGAGCTATAATGAAAGAATGTTGGTGAGTAAATGTGAAAATACTAGATCAGTTCATTTTCCTCCACAGGCAGTCTGCTATTGCTGCTTCCTGTGATGTTCTCACTAAGTAAAGAAATCTGCCACTGGTAGGAAAAACAATTTTAGAAACGGCTAACAAAATGGAAACATCCTTTCCATTTTCTGAAATAGCTTTCCCGCAGTATTTTAAATATACAATTTTATACTATTTAATATGGGGTTGGTGCAGAGGTGAAGGCAGCAAAAATAAGATTGTCATGATTTGGAAAATCTATTCCTATTCAAGTAAACATATTTTTGACATTGTGCTAGTATCCTTCTATTAAACATAGACTATGAATATATCCAATACTTATTGTCTCGTCTAGGAACCATCTAGTTGGAAATGATCTAACAGATCATGTATCCAGCCTCCAGTAGTACCACCAATTATCTTCACCTTAAATTATCTTTGACAGATGCTCATCTAATCCTTACCATAGGGCTTTTAAAAAAAAGCACAAACAAACAAAACTAAAAATATGCAAATACTGTAAAGGGACAATTACAGGATTAGTACAGATAACCACAATTGATACAGAGGTCATTTAAGATACCCAAATTTCTCTCACTTATGCAGAAAGATGAGTTCTGAATCAGAAACAGAAGGATATGTAATGAAGTCCCACTATATGGCATTATGATATTCCGGGACTTTTGTGGCAGTGGAAATTTTTTAATTATGAGGGGGTTTTCTGAAATAGCTATTGTCCATCTGTTCTTTTACCAGAGTGTGATGTGCAAGTCCATTTTTGTTAAGTTGAAATATGAGCTGCAGTCAGTAGCCATGTTGCTAAATCCTTCAGGTATTGAGTACCTGCATGCCCATTCCATGAATTCTACAAAGCAAGTTCAGGAGACATAATATTGGTTTTACAGATTTTAGTCCTTATAGCCATCAGACCTAAATTTAGACACCTATGGACATTCCCACGATAAATAGCAGAAAATTTAGGTGAGATTGATTGAAAAGCAGCATAGAAATATAATAAATTACATGAATCACAACGCGGCTTACAAACAATAAGTAACCAGTTGTACCTTCAGAAGTCCAGTCCTGCCTCCCTAGGGCATTTGAAGTCTTTTATAGCTTCCTTAGGAAATTGCTGCAACTTGCAGTACCTAATACAATAGTTTGCACAAATAAGGCACATTAGAGACTTCGGGTGTTGTGCTGATTTTTCAGTTTCTGTAACTTGAAACTGATTGAGTTAGCACAACATCAGTGAGAGATCGTTGGAAAGTCTTAAATCAAAAAGACTTGGAGAACGATGGTAAATTGCAGATTGAAATCAGAGTTTTCATCCTTGTGTAAAGCAGAGGAAAATTGGGTTTGTATAATTGAATGGCTTGGAGCCAGAATTATAGTAATGCTTCATGCTCAATATCCATATTACAAAATGCTAGCATAATGTGTTTGCATGGGCAGCAGAGACTCAACGTGCAGTTTAGTGCTGAGAAGAAAAAGTTAGATGATCAATGTGATTAAATAAATAGCATTTGATATGTCAATTACAGTGGCTTTGCTTGTGGTTACTACTTTACATCTTTTTCCCTGTATCTCTTGCATCTTAGGTAGAAGCATTGCATTTCGTGGCGAACGAGGCAGTGATGAACCAGCCATTGAAATGATAAAGGTGTCTCACTTGAAGTAAGCAGATTGGCCAGGAAAAGTTGATGTGTTCACTTGCATTGAATTGTGCTAGAATAATCCACTACCTACAGTGCATTTCTTTCTGTAGGAGGACGACAGTTGAAGAAACATTATTGAAATATTGAGCAAACGAGTCCAAATGTCCTGATGAAGAACTTGGTTGTGTGCCACTCAAATACATTAGGCTTTTCTTCAGTGCTATGTTTGTGAATTAGGACAGGGAGTTATTGCTGTAATATTATACCAATCTTCCCACTTTCCATTTATCCCAGCAGCTGTTCAGACATTATTTCGAGTTGCTTCCCGCACTAGTAGCAAGCTAGTATCTCCTTTCAAGGGGAAGATCCGAAACCAGGAAGATCAAGTATTTTCTGAAGACGAGTAAATTTGTAATTTATTTAAAAGACCACTGTAAACAGAAAATCTTTGGCAGGGATGTAATGACACTTGTAATGTGGAATTATTTGTGGTAATTATGGTTATATAATAGATGGATAGTGGTAAAAGATGCAGCAAACTTAAATTTAAATATGGAACCCATGGAGGGAGGGAAGGAGGTCTGAAGGTTCGAAAGAGCCTTGTATTTTAATGTTTGAAATGGTTTTGTTTTATATGTGTAAAATTATCAAAAACTCAATTAAAAATTATATATATTAAAAAGTATCTCCTTTCAAGGTTGGAATTAAATATTACAGCCTATGCCAGGCATCCCCAAACTGCGGCCCTCCAGATGTTTTGGCCTACAACTCCCATGATCCCTAGCTAACAGGACCAGTGGTCAGGGATGATGGGAATTATAGTCCCAAACATCTGGAGGGCCGAAGTTTGGAGATGCCTGGCCTCTGCAATCACCCCCGACTCTTCCTCCTCTTTCCAGTAAACATATGCAATTTTTGGAAACGTTGACACCCTGAAAAAAAGTTTTGTTTTGTTTTTTAACCAAGGAGCGTGGAAACCATGCTTTGTGCAGCTCCCATTCAGTTCAATAGCACTTCTAGACTACTGGGAAATTCTCTTACGTATGTATAATGCTGTAAATAACTTCTTTTTAAAAATTTTCAGACAGTATTTGGCAGTAGTATTTAAAGACAAACCTCTAGAATTATGGGATATCAGGACTTGTACTCTTCTCAGAGAAATGTCAAAGAACTTCCCTACAATTACTGCTTTGGTAAGGAATGAATTCAGTCAGCTTCTCATCAAATAACTGATTCTTACATACCTTTTTCTTTCAGAATGGTGTCTGTCCACTAGTGTTAGAAACCTTTCACCTTAGGGGGTTGGACTAGATGACTCTATAGGTTTCTCCCAACTCTACAATTCTGTGATTCTCCCAGTGTAAACCGTCAGTAAGGAAATGGGACCTGACTTGCATATTGTTGCCTTTCATAGCATTTTGTTATCTCTCTCATGCATGTAACACTGAATCTAATTTTGGCTTGGTAAATAATATCTTAAGATGTGAACAGCCTTGACTTCTGTTCTTCCAGGAATGGTCGCCTTCTCACAACTTGAAGAGCTTAAGAAAAAAGCAGCTTGCAGCCCGTGAAGCTATGGCCCGGCAAACAGTGGTATCAGATACAGAACAGAGCAGTTTGGAGTCATCGGTTATCAGGTGTCAACACCATTCGCAACTAAAAATCACACCAGCTTCTCCTTTCAGTATTTGTTTTCTTGCCAAGGATGCATTGCATTAGCACTACATTTTGGATTTATAGACATTTATCGATGTTGTAATTTAAATGGGCTGACCTTTAAAAATCTTTGTACAGTGAAAGTAACAGTCGGTGGCAAAGCATGTGTCAGAATCTGATGCCCTGCATTACTGCAGCATTTAATTGAAGCCCTGCATGTGTGAGAGAGATTATATGAATAGATCAGCTTCACTTTAATTTGTTGGTTTTATCATGGGCCTTCAGACCATGCCCTGGAACTAGGGACCAGAAAATGAAGGCCGTTGTTTCTTGCCACCTTTAAGCTGATTGTGTTTGATTCTTCATGTTGCTTTCATTAATAGACTACTTAGGGTGGAATTCAACATTGCCCTAAGTTGATAATTCTGTCTGGCAAACAGAAGTTTGTACACTGATTGAACTATTTCCTCTCCCCCACATGCACTGTTTTTGGGTTCACCTGACCTTCCAGAGCAATATCGGGGGATGGCATGCAAGGAAGTGGAGGGGGGCAAGGTTCCGTTGCACTAGTGGGACTTGTTGCGCTGGCTTCTGTTTGTGCTGGTTATAATTGCAATGTTTGAATTAAGATACTGCTTTTTTCTAATTACATAATACAAATACGTACAGTATGTTCATTTAGAATAGAATAGAATAGAATAGAATAGAAATTTATTCTCCAAGTACTTACATACTTGGAATTTGCTTTGGCTAATTTTACAATGTAAACGTACTTTATACAAAATATCTGTTAAATATCTGTGTGAGGATCGGAGTGTGCAGAACACTATTTCAAGCAAAGAGGAGCCACTCCGACTGCGCCTGGAGCTTTTGCCTTCTGTCCCTGTAGTGACTTCAGAACAGGTTGAGGTGGTTGTTGGTGCCTCTGGCGCCGAGTGAATTACTCTAGTTGATAATGCTTGATTTGCTATAAAGCAGATTCAGGTCGTTTGCCAATTTTTGACTCTCCAGAGCAGAAGAATATGTTCTCTTATATTCAGTAAAAGAAGATGTTCTCTTATATTTAGAAATGTTCTGTAAATTCTTCCAAAGAGTAGCCAAGACATGTTTGAGAATTGAGTCCGAATCATAGGTTCGTTTTGCCACTATAATCTCCTTCGTCAGTGCGCTCCTAGCTTGGTTGTACAAATTTCTGTCTCGTTCCCTCGAACCCTCCTCTTTAGCATATCGGAGTTTCCTTGAGTTTTCTTGATTAATAAGGTGCAGATCATCCATTTTTATCCATTTAATAGGGTAAATGTAATTTGAATGAATCTGATCGTTTTGAAAAGAAAAATCACCAGTTGGCTTCTCTTTCAAAGTTTATTGCAGGAAGCTGAGAGTAAATCGGAGCTGAGCCAGAACATTTCTGCTCGGGAACACTTCGTGTTTACAGATACTGATGGACAAGTTTATCACTTGACAGTAGAAGGGAATTCTGTCAAAGACAGTGCAAGAATTCCACCTGATGTAAGTTCAGTGCTATATTTCTAACTTTTTATTCCTTTTATAGATTTTTACAAAACGGCTTCCAGCAACATACAGCAAAAAGTACCAATTCTAACCCCCCTCCTCACCTTCTCTACCTTAGACCACATTTTAGAAGAGTATTTTTTTTTCCTGATATTGCAAGAGTACAATAAGAAAGCAGAGGAAATTAAGAAGAAGTGCCTCTCTTCTTAGTAGGCACTTATAGCCAGTTGTGTCATACTTATGTGGCTTTGTCTTCATTCTCCCTTTCCCCCCTCGTATTACCCACTTGTGTTCTGCCTGCATTAATAGATATTTGATTCATTATAGCTCACTTTCACTTCCATTTTTTTGAGAACTAACTACTTAGCAGCAAACACTGCCTCATTTTGAGTACTTTCAGTTTAAGTACTCCGCGGACCCGTCTGGAATGGATTAATCCACTTTCCATTACTTTCAATGGGAAAGTTCGCTTCAGGTTAAGTACGCTTCAGGTTAAGTACGGACTTCCAGAACCAATTACACTCATACTTCAGGTTAAGTACGCTTCAGGTTGAGTACTCCGCGGACCCGTCTGGAACGGATTAATCCACTTTCCATTACTTTCAATGGGAAAGTTCGCTTCAGGTTAAGTACGCTTCAGGTTAAGTACAGACTTCCAGAAACAATTGTGTACTTAAATCGAGGTACCACTGTATTATGAAGAGTTGGTTTGCACACCTTTGGGATCTTTCCAATTATTGGCATTAGGTGCCAGAATATTTTAGAACAAACTAAGGGTCATGCTTAGTATCACTGGAAGGAGCACTGAAGAATATAACAGCCTGTTCTTGAGGCAAACATTGTTAGTTTGACCCAACGACTCCAGTAGCCATGTAATGACTCTGGTGTGCACAAGGAACTCCATGCCAGCATGAGTTCAGCAGAACTAAGAATTCAAAATATTCTGCTATGCTGTCCCAATGCCTCCTGTAGGATTACTTGTTAAAAACACTTCAGAATCTGCTTTCTTCCTTTGCCTTCAGATTAGTAGCATGCCTAAACACACACACTCTTTGAAGTCATAGTTATGCATATGAAATGCTGGCCTCCTGTGGCCACAGAAACAACTTTTCATTGCTGAAATGTTCTAAATTATAGCCCTTGGCTACATCCCTGAAGCTACTCACATTTGACAAATTCCACCAACCTTTACCATCTCTACATGATTTGCAGCTTCACTGTCAGTTCTTAAATATTTTCAAACAGAATATTTAGTTTTCTGCTTCTTTGCTTTCAAATCCAAGTAACAAAAGGAGCTTCTAAATTAACCCCAGAGGCTAGCTTCCTGCCTTACTGCCCATTTATTATTTGACCACTAAACAATTGTAAACCTGACATCGAGAACCCCATTTGTCTTCTAAAGTGCCTGGATTTCTCTAGGCAAGACATGAAGTCATCCTTGCAGTAGTACACCATGTGTAATTTTGCCCACAGGCATTTGTAGCCTAAATGATTGTTCGGCTTCCAAATGTCATCATGTCGCAGTAAAACTGATCCCCCTCTTTCAGGGGAGATGAATCGTGCCACAAAAGAGGACATTTTTGGCCCAGCACAACATGTCACTCTGAAAGTCTTCATTTGTCCCTTTTCATCATTTTAAGCTTTGCAAATCTTTTAGAGATGCTTTTCTCATGTGGTGTTGCCCTCCTCCTCTATATAGGTCAGCAATCAAGATATTTTAAAAATCCTTCTGTTCAATCTGTCAGAGTGTCTGTTTTCAGATAATGTGACAGCTATCACAAAGAGTGACCTGCTATAAATCCAGCCTCTGATGGCTTTAGAAATATGTCAGATTATGGACCGGGGAGATGTAGAATAATGGCAAAACTCCATATTTTGTGGGAGGTTTTCTTTGGGGTTTAGTAGGAAATTATCTGTTACAAATATAGATGTATAATATATAAATGTTGAAGCTACTTCGACAACCATTTATGTGACTGTCATTGGTAAAGGGAGGGGGTTATTCAAGTGATAAATAATCTATTTTACATTCTGTATGGATAATGGTTTGTGTCGGTGCAGAGGCATACATATAATTAGAGAACATACCGAGTTTCTCCGAAAATAAGCCATACTCAAAAAAAGCCATACTCCAAAAATAAGCCATACCCCGAAAATAAGACATCCCCTGAAAATAAGCCACCATGTGTTTTTTTGAGGAAAAAGAAATACTGTATAAGACAGTGTCTTATTTTTGGAGAAACACGGTACATGTTCTGCTATTATCAAATCACTTAACATCAGTGGATTCTTAAGTGCATTTACTTGATTGTGTGTAGATACGTCTTCATTTTTGTATTATGTGCAGTATAGGTAAAGGTACCGCTGACCGTTACGTCCAGTTGCTGACAACTCTGGGGTTGTGGTGCTCATCTCGCTCTATAGGCCGAGGGAGCCGGCGTTTGAGTCATGTGACCAGCTTCTGGGTCATGTGGCCAGCAGGACTAAGCCGCTTCTGGCGAACCAGAGCAGCACATGGAAATGTGCAGTATAGTGCTAAACAAATAAATAAATTGTGGTTCACGAGTAGTTTAAGGGTCAGAACCTGGCTCTCTGGCTACATTATAAAATAGTTCATCCTAAGCAAGTAGATTTGTCAGGGAGGACCTTTTATTCAGTTATAGGATTAAAAGAAAAGGTTACTGCATATTCGACCTTGGCTTCTCTCTTCCCTAAAGCAAACATACAGCTGCTCCCCATTGATCATTTTATTGACATTTGTGCTTTAGCATTTGGAAGCTTTCATTTTCAAACCAAGGAAGAAATACACCACAGCTCTACAGTGCAGTACACATATTCCTGAGCTTTCAAAATATATTATAAAAAAATAAGATTCTGGCCTCAAATCTATATTAATGTTGTTTTTAGTGGCCTCTCTTGTATCAACAATGGAAGAATTTGACTTACTCTTTTTTGGTATGAGGTCAAAATACTCAGCATGAGTTGGCACAACATCACAAAGGCTAGAAATTAACCACATAGTTGATAATAAAAAAAGCAAGTACAAGTTAGCATATTATGGCTTAGATCCTAAAGCAAATTTGTTTTACAAAGTTCACAGAAGAAAAGTTTTCCATCCCTTGCAGCCACCTGCATGCTACTCCCACATGCCTCTTCAGACAGTTGTGCAACCCTTATGATCAATGTGAGTGGAGTTTGGGGCAGTTTGGAATGATTCCCGCATCCCCCAGCCTCCATCCTGGATTCCACAATGATCAGAAGAGCCTTCTCACCCTCCGAAGAGGCTTTGCAACAGGGAGCAGGAAGAGTCTGCAGAAGAACCTTTCCTTCCGTGAACTTTCTTAAGCTAACTTAATTTGGAATGCAAGCACGGTTTAACTGTTTTACAAATGATTGATTGCTCTATACTGCCACTTAGGCCTATTTTGTGTAGTTTCTGTTTCACAGCTTTAATCTTTGCTTTTTAAAACTTTGCAGGGAAGCATGGGCAGCATAACATGCATCGCGTGGAAAGGAGATATCTTGGTCCTGGGAGATGTTGATGGAAATTTGAACTTTTGGGACTTAAAAGCCAGAGTATCCAGGTAGTGATCAGTTAAACAACAACAAAACAAAGCAAACCCCTGTAATGAAGCCTAATTCACGCATGACTCAAGTGGTATGATTGCCCACCCCCCCCCCAAAAAAGTCAGAGATTGAGGTGTGGAAAGTCATTTTCTGTGAATCAACAATCCCGTCATGAGAATCTGCCCAGGAAAGCTCCTCTACACATATACCTCCAGAACCTTCCTGACATTTCTGGAAAATGCCCAAACCACATGGGTTATGTTTCGCAGAAATGGCTAACCATGCAGATATGTAGGAGTTCAGGGGTGTGTTTACTTCTTGCTGGCAACTACTCTACAAAGTAATAGAGAGAGTGGATTTAATTCATAGCATGTGTTTGAAATAATTTTACATTTTGCCACAAAACCAGGTCAGACCCAAGTTGTCTATGAGCACACTAGCCGCACAGCCACACAAGTACTGGGATTGTGTCTGTAATAAGTCGACATGATGCTGTTGCTATAGTGATGCTTCCTGACGCGGTGTTAGGGTAGCATAACAAGTGTGGCAACACAGGGTGCTGTGCTGCAGGGACCCCCGCAACAATACTGCAGAACGGAGCAAGAGAGGTTGGGGGGGGGGTGCGTCAAATTTTAGCATCACAAAGCGTGCTGCTGAAATTTAAGAGCCCAAAGCCCACCACTGATGCTTCACTAGTTTGCTATGTATTTAATCAAAGTAAGAATATCTGTAGAGGGGCGAAGTGGTGGTTTAGATGACAAGTTCCATTTAGGTGGAATACTTCCATTTAGATGGTCTCTGAAGTTTAGTTCTTCCACCTGTCCTTAAAGTAAACTCAAGGGGGAAATGTACTATTTGTGTCCTACCTTTTCCTTTCCAGGGGCATCCCCACACACCGAGGCTGGGTGAGGAAGATACGCTTCGCCCCTGGAAAAGGAAACCAAAAGCTAATAGCAATGTACAATGATGGAGCTGAAGTTTGGGACACAAAGGAGGTCTGTACCAATTCTGCTTTACTTGTCTGAATTGTGTAAAATGCTTTACTTGTCTAAAATGATGCTTACTTGTGTCACAAAGGAGGTTTAACTTTTCCTGGCTCTTTCAAACTGCTGCCAGCTGCTTAGTCGCTTTCGCCTAGATATTTCAGCCATTGAAGTGTTGCTAAACTAATTGGGTGAAATCCAGCATCAGTCATGCTCTAAGCAGAGCCACTGAAATCAATGGACTTGAGTAATTGTTTTATTGTGTTTGTTATTTATCACAGATGCATTTGCTGCCCTGGGCTCCTTTGTGAAAAAGTGTGGGGTATATATTTATTTGAATAAATCAGTCCATCAATTTCAGTGTATTTAATTTTTCTGATTTTCAGACCAAAGGCTCTTGGAAGTTAAATACATTCCACGTAGAAATACAACCAAGCATGACAACTACAGTTATTGAATGATGGCTTGCCCTTGTTTTTTCAATACTAGGGTTTTGCTTAACAGGCATTGTCCCCTGTTCAGACACATCACTAACATCTTGACTAGATTTAATTGAATAGGAAAGCTTCAAATTCAACCACAAGGGTGGAAGGGAGAACCAAGTATTACTAATTACAGTTGAATGTATGTGTGGTGTTAAATTTAATTTTTTTAGATGTTTATAAAACAAAAGGAACCCAGTAATATTTGCAATCAGGACTGACCGTAGTAAAGTGGAAAATATTTAAAGCATTTACGAAGTATTCACATTTTGTAAACTGTCACAGTAATGCTGCCACATATTAGCTGGCAGGCTTTTACATTTTAAAGTTTGTCTTATATAATGGGCTCTAAAGGACAGCTTTTCTCCCTTGCCTGACTATATTACTGAGAAACATGGAAACAACATAATTTCACTGTGTCTGTACATGGAAAGGGAGACCACTTAGTCTTCTAAAGCTAAAATATGTTGCTTTTCAGGTACAGATGGTGAACAGCTTAAGAACTGGAAGAAATGTCAATTTTAGAGTACTTGATGTTGACTGGTGTACCTCTGATAAAGTGATCTTGGCATCAGATGATGGCTGCATCAGAGTGCTAGAGATGTCAATGAAATCAGCATGTTTTAGAATGGATGAGCAGGAGTTAACAGGTATGCCAAGCAAATACAGCTCAGTTCTTTATTAGATTGCATTCATTTGGCACATAAAGTGATTGACAAAGGAGTGTTCCCTGCCCAAATAGCCAGAGCATGAGATAGATGCATATATATATTTTTACCAGGATTGTGGAGTCAGAAGAACTGAAATGTTCTTGACTTCAGACAGGAAGCTACCACCACGGTAGCAGTTTTCCTGCCAGTGGTACCAGGAAAGGCTCCAAAACGGAGTGTTCACAATAATATTAATGTTACAATATCTCTGCCTTAAATGATTACTGTACTTCATGACAGCACTTCAGAATGAAATGAAGAATGTTTCTTTGTTGACGATGTATTCTACCTTTTAAAATTATTATTAAAAAATAATTGACCCATTCTGGGGTCCTTTCTCTGGTTTGCTATTGAAACGGCCAGAATCCCGCCAGCGTGTGCTTTGAAATCTATCTGATTTACTTGTTTAGACATGGCACTGTACTAGAGTTTAATCATTGTGCTTTGGCGATTACTCAATATATTTGTTATTGCTATCATGACAGGGCACTTTCCTAAAGATACTTATACACAAATGTGTATGCAGGCTCCATGTTTAAAATAAATTACCATCTTCTATTCAGCAGATTCAAAAGGTATTTCAGGCCATATTTTTAAAAAAAATTATACTTTTTAAGTATGTGTTTGAGTACATCATTAATTCTCTTTGCAATGTAAAATAATGGTGCTTCTGCTCTCTGCTATTTTATTACTGCCAGTGTGGTTTAAAATAAATAAATAATTCTATTACTATTCACAGTCTTGCATTTTGAGTCAGATTCAGATTTTCTATTGTATATTTACTATCAGATATCCCCTGCAAACACAGACACTTCTGTGACATAGCTTGTGCTGTTTCTGCAGAATGCATCTTTCCCCTCCGTGCTTCTGCCTTTTCATGAGCCTCTTTATAATTCCTCTAGTGCTGTCTAACTATAAGTATATCCACTTGGGTTTTTTATCATCATTGCTCAGATCTTTACTTAAATTGTGGTTAATGCCCTAGAACCAAAGCAGCAGAACTGTATGATTCCAAGGAAAAATTATGCTTTGGAGCTCTTATGTATTACCGAGATAATCTGCCTCAAATCTGTGCTGGACTTTGTTAAGCCATGCCCCTACTTCTTTAACAAAAATTTGATGAAGGGGATCCAACCCAGTTACCTTTACAAATCAGTTTTTGAAACCCAGACTACAGTATGCCTGCAAGCCAAATATTTCCAGTGAAGCTAAGCATTGACAACCGAGAACAAAAGAGAAAACCAGTCTCTTAACCCTTGGTCATGATTCCCAGGGTATGCACTCAAAATCACACAGGTCCATATTACGGTCTGTGCAATGGCAACAATTCTGGAGATGCAGTTCTTTTTGGAACACTCTAATGAAAACAAGCCTTCTCGGACTCCATTGCAGATTCACTGTAAGCAAGCACAGATCCCAAGTTCTTTAATATCAGATTGACAAACAACAGATTTTCTTTCTCCTCCCTTTTTTTTGTTTTGTTTCTAGAACCTGTGTGGTGCCCATATCTACTTGTTCCAAGAGCTTCCTTAGCATTGAAAGCATTTTTGCTACACCAACCATGGAACAATAAATACTCTCTTGATATTTCACATATGTAAGTCTAATATATATTATTATATTGAAACACCTGCTTTTTATAAAATGGCAACGTGCCCACTAACTGTTTAGGGGTATGTGGGTGGGTGATAAAACCCAACTACTTTCCATTTAAATACTTGAATTTTACCCATCTAGAAGTGATAGTTAATCATCATTTTAGTGTATCCATCCATGGGCAAAGTATATTCTCTCCTGTTCATGCATGAATAATCCACTGGTTCCTTGCATACATGCACATGTAGAGCTTCAATGTATTGAAGTACAAATAAATGCAATTTGGTTCAATTTGGAATAGCCCTAAGAAGTGCTAATGACTGCAGAGTTGGGATTTCTGAGCATCCATTTCTCCCTTTACATGAGTGGAGCGCTCCTAACATTGCATTAAAAGGGAAAACTTTTCCATTCACTGGACTTTGTAAGAGTCCTTGGTTGACAGATATGGATGTTTTGAGAGACGGTGACTCAAAGTCCTGACTTGAAATGGAGAAAAGTGCTCAGAGCGACTGTGGGACATCCTGTCAGCATCTAAACACTGATCCAGACCTGAGAGAAACCCACTTCTTTCAACTTTGATTGCTCTTGATTATTTTTGATTTGATTATTTAATTTCTATACTGCTTAATATATTAAAATATATCTAAGTAGTATACAAAACACTGAAGAAACAACAGACAGCTTAAACAAAATATTACAAAAATATATGGTTCCATATAAAAATGTTACATTAATACAAAGTAATATATATATATAAATCAATATCAATTCATTTTCCTTCTGACACACCCTCCCTCTGTGTTCTTACCCAGCATCCAAACAAACTTGGCTCACCTACGGTAGAAAAGTTTCACAATGAGAGCAGTTCCTGGAAACAGCAGACCCTAGTCTCACACTCTAGACTTGCTTTTTTCTTCCTTTGGCTTATCTGAACTATGAGCATGGCACAGGATGTTCACGATTCTGCAGCATGTGCCATGCTCTTCATCAGATTGGGATGTTTCATCTGAGGCTGTAGATACTTGTCTATTAAATCAAATGTTTGCTTTGCAGAAATTATCCAGAGAATGAAAGTGTTAAAAATCTGCTACAGGAACAGTTGCATTCACTGTCAAAGTAAGCATATTTCAGTTTGTGTTATGCTACTAAAATGCATTAACATTGTTTTCTTTTGAGTTCTCCTCTGTTACTCCCCGATATCCATCTTGAGGGATATTAATGTGGCAGTTCATATTTCTTATCAGATCTAGTCAACTTCAAACCTATATAGACTAAAATCCTATACATGCTAGCGTCAGAATAACTACCATTCAGTTTAATGGAGTTTCTTCTGAGTAGTGTATAAGACTGCGTGACAGACAAGGAAACTTATAGAACAGTTTTATATTTATACTTTTTGTGTTAGTATCTGTCAGGGGATTGTTGCTGCTACTCTCGAGTAAAGCCGCTCCAGTCCGCTCTGTCATTAAGAGTTTTATTGTGCATACTATTTACAGTGCAGAGACATCAGAAAACATGACTGCCTAGTCCGATTCAGAACCTGGCAATACCGCCTTCCGGTTTCTGATCCAACATAAGAGCTTGGGGACCCCAAAACGCCTCCCATTAGCCCTACGTCTGGGCGCGCGCCTCAAATCGGGCGCCGGAAGGGGCTGCGTCCCATCTCCCTTTGTTGGCTGGGAAGTTGCTGTGACTCCGCTGCGTCTCTGAGCCTTCCTTCCTCTACTGGCCATCTGAGTCGGTGCAAGGGCTCAGCAGCATCTTGGAGCCCTCTCTCCATATCGCTCCCTCCTGACCCGCTGCTGGCATCATTGCTGGGTGAAGTCCTGGTCAGGATGACTGGGGGAGGCTCTCTGTAAGGAGTCCCCCTGACAGTACCGCTACTGGCAGTCTTATTGATCTAGAAGCCAAATTAATGTTACCTATTGACAAAATAGTTTAGTGTGATGCAGAATCCGTGCAGGCATATACTACATGCACTTAAATACAGTTTTAATGCATGACTCAGCTTTATCATGTCCAAAATTTGCCATACGCTTCAAGCTTACTTTTTCTTTAAAAATCTGCAACATCCCCTTAATAATAAATGTTTCCCCAAAATACTGGAGGGGCTATGGGAACATATTTTCATATATGCCAAGAATATAGTATCATTAATGGGTTCTGGAGGCAAACCATTGATGAAGTCATGCCCTAGAATTTTGTACTTGTAGCTAAATAGGCAGTGTAATGTCTTTTTGGACAGCCATCCTTTTGTCTTGCTAGCAGCAATACTAGAAATAGCATGCCAGCAGGAGAATCTTATTGGGATTCTAGTGCAATAAAACACTGATATTGACAAGCATACAAAACAGCTCCATGCTTCTAATTGAATGGCTATGAATCACCAATTAAAGAGTACAAATTATCTGATTTTAAATGAGTCATTGATTGAATGGTTTTGTAAAGATGGATGTCATTCTGTATAAATAACTTAAATCCTGTAATAGTGATATACTGACTCTATATGAACACAGGAAGCTGCCTTATACAGAGTCAGACTATACAAAGTCGACTATCAGTCCCTCTAGTTCAGGCATCCCCAAACTGCGGCCCTCCAGATGTTTTGGCCTACAACTCCCATGATCCTTAGCTAACAGGACCAGTGGTCAGGGATGATGGGAATTGTAGTCCAAAACATCTGGAGGGCTGAAGTTTGGGGATGCCTGGTCTAGTTCCATATTGTCTACACTGACTGGCAGCAGCTCTCCGGGATTTCAGACAGGAGTTTTTTTCCAATCCTACCTAGAGATGTCAGGGATTGAACCTGGGACTTTTTGCATACAAAGCTCCCTGTCAAGTTTCAGTGGTTATAATTTGCATGTTTACCTTTTTCCTTTTTATAAAAATGTGTGGGAAATGGTTTCCTTTAAAGTAAAAACAACAACCACCTGCAAGTATCTAGGTTGATGCACATAATGTGTCTGAATGTGTTCCATAGCAAGATACGGAACTATAAATGGTTTTATCTTTTCTTAGTGACATCAAGAAACTTTTGCTTGATCCAGAGTTCACCCTCTTGCAACGATGTCTATTGGTTTCAAGGTAACACAGAACTTAAGTCAAAAGCACAATCCCTGTTTCGCGAGTAATTTGTCTGTAGTCCTGAGCCTGGTGATTGGTCTTTTTGTTTAAAACCAATAGGACTATTAGAGCAAGCTTTCTGTATCAGAATCAGCATTCCTGTATAAATGATAGGTGCAAAGGGGTATGTTTCTAATAAAAAAATCATTTGAAGTTCTGCATTTGGTGGTGCTATCTATAAAGCTATGTACAGTGTTACCTCTGGTTACGAACTGAATCTGTTCTGGAGGTCCGTTCGTAACCAGAAACCATTCTTATCCTGAGGCGCACTTTTGCTTCCCGGAGCAAAGTTCACAACTAGGAGCAGCTACTTCTGGGTTAGCAGTGCTCGTAACCCACAGCGTGCGTAACCAGAAGCGTTCATAACCAGAGGTACCACTGTACAGCAGATGCCTTTCTGTCTTTAACTACCTGTCCAATCACCTTTAATCCTTTTTGTGCGAGTGCATCTATTTACTTGTGCAAGATACATCGTCCGGAAAGCATACATCAAGGTTTGGGACTTGCCAGGTCAGAATGCTGGTATAAGATTGTGTGGCTGAACGTTCTTGCCTGTAGAAAACCAGCATGTTAATTTAATTTTCTGTACATGTGGGGAAATAGTAGAAAGGACCATCTGTAGTAGCCAAAGGAGGCTTGCCCATTTGAGCTAATAGCACACTGCTCCACCAACCTCAAGCTGCTTTCAGTCAGCCTCCACCTGCCCACCTTCCTATTTACAACCAGTACAGGGAGTATCACTGCATGGTGTTGCCCTTCTGGAACTCAGTAGGGAGGAAGTTGGTGGCAAGTAGAATTAGTTGTCTCCGCTTGTCATTGGTTCTGGCTCTACTTACTGATGGACTCACTGTCTTCTGCCCTAGTAGCTCCAGTGGGTACCAGCCACCACTGGTCGCATCATAATCCTAAATGGGGTATGTTGCCTGCTCTTTGTTGTTACACAGCAATTAGCATAAGAAGAGCACTGCTAAATCAGACCAAAGTTATATCCAATCCATCTTCCTGTTCTCACAGTGGCCAATTAGATGCCTATGGGAAGTCCACAAGCAGGACATGAGCGCAAAAGTGCCCTCCCCACTTGAGATCCCTAGCAGTTGGTATTTAGAGGCATAATCCCTTCGATACTGGCTACAGCCATCCTGATTAGTAGACATTGATAGTCATATTCTCCCTGAATTTGCCTGATCTCCTTTTAAAGCTGTCCCAGTTAGTGGCCATTGCTTCCATGATATGCAGTAAATTTTATAGCTTGGATATGCACTGTGTGATGAAGTGCAACCTTTTGTCTGTCCTCAATCTTCCAACATTCAGTTTCATTGTATGAGTCTTAGATAGGAAGGAAAACCTATGTCTGCTTCTCTATACCATGATTTATTTTGTATATCCTTTACATGATGTTGTTCTCAACTAAAATTCCCCACTGTTGTAACCTTTCCTCATGGGGAAGATTGTACAGTGCAGAACCATGTGGTGTAGCGGTTAAAGTATTGGGAGTATTGGGTTCTAATATCTGGGAGACCAGGTTTCAAATCCCCATTCAAGCCATGAAGCTCACCTTGAAGCAGTCATCACTCTCAGCCTAACCTACCTCACAAGGTTGTGAGGGCAAGATGGGTTCCTTGGAGGAAAATGGGTTATATATGATAAATAAATTGCCTATTTTCTTACTTCTTTGTGTTGCTGATGGTGAATATAATGGCAGTTGTTTTATTTTGCTAGGCTGTATGGAGATGAATCTGAGCTGCATTTCTGGACTGCTGCCGCCCATTATTTGCATACTTTTTCCCGGGGGAAACCATTAACTGTAAAAGCAGAAGACACACTGATTCCTCAAGGAAAATGGATCAATCCACTAGATATATGTTATGATATACTGTGTGAAAATTCTTATTTCCAGGTATTGCAAGATTTTAAAACTAAGTCAAATCTCTTTGACATAAAGGCTCTTCTCTTATTCAGAGCTTTTATATTTAAGAGCATGTCTAATTGTTTTTGTTATTCATGCACCAAAATATTTAATTATGTGTGGGTTTTTTAAAGCAGTTATACTACTTGGTTATAATAAAATCTCTAAGTGGTTTACAAGGAATGTAAATAGATGTGCAGCACGGTTCAATGTTTGTTGAATTTAGAGAACATTGGTCACTGATCACTGTAGAAATAGTATTTATTTTTTATTTTGCATTTATAGCCTACATTGCCCCATAGCCTGTGGCCTGATTTATACCAATTTTGCTCTAAAGACTAGGTGAATTACAATCAACAGGTTCACTGGTCTTGGTTGTGAATTTGAGGAGCTTTCAGAAACAGAGGAGTTAACTGAAATATTCCTGTCTCCTATTGTACAAATTGGCTAAATTTCCAATAGCTTAACTTCATTGTCAGGCAAACCCACAGCGTATTGTCAATCATAGACCCAAAGTGATGCAATCTAAATACCTGGATTCATTGGTAGTGTAGTCTCATATGTCTTGTTTTCTGAAAAAATCATTCTCAGTTTCTTAATCACTTGATTATTTGCAGAAATTCCAGCTTGAAAGGGTCAATCTCCAAGAAGTTAAGAGATCAAATTACGACCACACCAAAAAATGCACTGACCAGCTGCTGCTTTTGGGACAGGTTTGTGGCACCTAGTTTAGACTTTCTACAGTTGTTCAGTTTATTAGCAGGCTATGAATAAATGAGTAAAACATTGACATTAGGCATCGCTACAATGTCATTTTTGTTTTCTTTAAAAAAAAAACTTGTGTGGTGGGTTAGGTATTTCTGAGTGTAAAGGAACCATTGAAAGCTGCATAATGTTTTGTTTTTCCTCTTTCCCAGACTGACAGAGCTGTACAGTTGCTTCTGGAGACAAGTGCCGAGAATCCCTATTACTACTGTGATTCCTTAAAGGCATGTCTGGTCACAACAGTCACTTCCTCGGGTCCTTCCCAAAGTACTATTAAATTGGTAGCGACCAACATGATTGCAAATGGAAAGCTGGCAGGTGAACTGTTCTTTCTGTTTCTTGAGCCCAAATTACTGAACTGACTTAGGGGTCATGGGGGGAGAGGAGAGGGAGGGCAAGTTCCTTTGTGCAGCCCAAAGCAGCACTTAGTTGGATACCGCTCCCAGTTTTGAGTGCCGCTAGACACTTGCAAAATTGCCTGCATCATATTTAGCTAGGATAAAGTTCAGCTGATTTTATGCTGTGCAGGGACTGCCTTTGTAGATAAAAGCAGACATATCTATACTTTTTTGTGCTAATGGAGCATTAAAAGAAGGGGGATAATAAAGTTAGGTGCAAACACGGCACTGCAACTGAATGGTTTCTTTGAGCTCTTAGAAAGTTTCTTTGGGCTCTTTTAAGTGTCTTTCTACAGGGTTTGCCTCCAGAACCCATTAAGGGTCAGAGGGAAATTGGGCTGCTTGCACTCTCCAGGTTGGAATACTTACAATTTCCTTGATATTCTCCATGTTTTTAAATTGTGTCTTGTTAAGCTCAGACAACTTCTTTTTCAGAGGGGGTCCAGTTACTGTGTTTAATAGATAAAGCTGCTGATGCCTGTCGTTACCTGCAGACCTACGGTGAATGGAATCGAGCAGCATGGCTTGCAAAAGTAGGCAATTTTCCTCAGTCTATCCTGTATAAGTTTCTCCTTGCTAATAAATGTTTAAAGCCGGCACACTCTTAGTTCACTCACAGGAGGGTGAGGTATTCTCAGCTTCAGTGTTTTTCACTCTTGGGGGGAGGTAAATTCCACGCATGCACATTTTGATGTATTTGGTGACAGCCTGTTCAGGAAACATCACACTGAAGACTGTTCAGTTTTAGCGATACACATCAAAGAGAGTATTGCAGACTTCTGAATGGAAGCAGCAAACATTGGGATGGCAGTGGGAGGCTGTTAATGCCAATTCCAAGGGAGAAGAGTTGTTTAACCAGAATCATTGCCTTTGGAAATGAGCTGCTTCTGGCAGTGAGATATAAGATATGTCTGTCTATAACAGCTGACAAGTTGTTTTCCCTCAAAATACTTCCAGGTAAGTCCTGCCCGTGTCGCTTGTTTGGAAACTCACAGATCTCTGGAATTTATTTATTTATTTATTTATTTATTATATTCAGGCCCAGCTTTTACTTCCAGGTTCTTACTTTTGCCTCCCCATGTCTTCCTTCACAGTCTCCTTCTGACCCTATGTTACTCTTTGCCTCCAGTTTCTATAGCCTCTCAAGCTCCCTTGTGCTGTTTATGGTGGTCAAGACATTTCCCTGACCTTGCCTCTTGTGATGGTGTTATTGTTGCTTTCTGCTACTCCACTTACCATGCTTAACTGGAACCCTCTTGCTTTTGGGGAAATATATTTCCGCTCAAGGCTCTTGGCAGGACCTGACCTTGGAATTCATGGCGGGAACACTGGTGCTTTCTGCAGGATGTTCACCAAAACAATTGTGCGAATACAAATCTGTAAGAATGCTCCCCACCCCCAAATTTTGTTTTCCAAAGGAGAGGCAATATAACTGGTATACAATATTACGTATATTTTTGTACCTTATTGTGCTGTTTCTTGGCTTCTAAGATGGCTCAAAATTAAAATATTTAAATATTTCTAATCTGTCGCAGGTTCGTCTGAATCCAGAGGAGTGTGCTGATGTGTTCAAGCGTTGGGTTGATCACCTTTGTTCTCCACAAATCAATCAGAAATCCAAGGCCATCCTTGTCCTCCTTTCCCTGGGTTGCTTCGTGAGAGTTGCAGAGATGTTGCACAGGTCAAATGTGACATTTTTTCTTTGCTTTGTTTATTTGAAAATTTCCTAGGCATTCCTCAATAGATGTATATACTCAGCGGCATACGTAAAAATACTGTTACAATTTTTGAGGTCAACAACAGGACCATATATTCAAACAGAGGAAAACCAAAAGTAGAAAAGATGCACATCCAATTGAGAATTAAAACAGCAATTATACCTAAAGGGCGTATCTGAATAAGCAGAATAAGTTCAAGTGCATGTGTTTTCTCTGAGAGAGAGCACCTTAATTTTTCAGTAAGTAATCTGATTGGGCTCCAATCTTGTACCCAGTTACCTGGGTGTGAGCTTCATTAAACTTCAGTAGACATTTATTGTATTGTGCTACTATTTGTGTTTTAGTCTGTTACAGTAAACACAATAAGTGTCCTTTGGTAGCCAGATATATTGTGGTATAATCATTCATGGATTAGCTCACTTGAAGTGTCATTTTCAGTTGGTAGATACTATAGAGGTGTGTGAGCGCAGTTGCACACAAACATACAATGTAAGAGAACTATGTAAATGCTGGGCAGAGGTCTATGGAATACAAGCATTTTCATGGACTAGAGTCCACTCCATCAAATGCTATGGGGAATCTTCAGGTGGCAGATAGATACATGTACGCAAGAGACATAATTTCACGCAGTGGGCCTCAAAAGCCACAAAATGAGTAAACTACTATTTGTATCTCCTTGTTAATGTGTTTGAACTGTTATATTTCTTTAATCAGTAGAGGCTAGAAAGTAGTACTTTTACTTTTGGTGGCACAAATGCACGTGCTATATAAATTCTTGCTCAGAATTAGGGAGCTGAGCCTGTGACCCTTTCCAAGTTTTGCATTAGAGGCATTCCTGAGTACAGTCGCAAGCCTCTCAACATACTCTCATAGTGACAGAGAATGTTGTAAGCTGCCCTGCCCTTAAAAAATAAAAATAATCTATTCTCTTTTAACAGCATGAGGTATTTTGACAGGGCAGCCTTGTTTGTTGAAGCTTGTCTCAACTATGGCACAATTGAAGTCAACGAAGATGCAAATATCCTTTTTATTCAGTGACTGAATACAAGACGTCTCTTAAATAGGACTGCTTTGGGGGTTCTGTACTATGTAATGTGTGTTTCAACTGAATTACTCATTTTGAGAGGAGAAGAAGAAAAATTCATTGTTGAGGGAAGGGATAACATTTTCCCCAAAATGAAATGGATGATCCAGGTGATTATAAGCAGAGTGTTCAGTGAAAAATAGCACAAGTAGTATTGGGCATTTTCATGTTCAAGAGCCAAGTATTAAATTTTAATTATTTAATTTAATTTAAATTAATTTGCATCACTTTCTGGAGTCATTATGATGACTCTGTTTTGTGGGGGATGGGAGAGAAGAGGTCTGGTAGCTGGTTGTCTGTTTACTCACTTCACTCTGTGCATTCCTTAACCCCCACTTTACAAAAACTCATCCATGCAATATTTGCAGACTATGCCAGAAGCCTGAAGACTCTGGGGTTTAAACAGGCTGCCACTTTATTTGCCTCAAAAGCGGGACCAGCTGGTAAAGATCTATTGAATGAACTTGAACAGCTGAAAGAAGAAGAATGACAGCTCTTAAGCGAACCACTAAAACCTGAGATTTCCCATCAGATGTAGTCATCAGTGAAGTAACTCTTTTAAAAGACAATGAAGGTGGCTTCTTTATGGTGAAAAATACAGTTTGGTCACAGTAGAAATTGGAAATGCTGAATGTCATCTGTGGACAGAATTTTCTCCTAATTTGTAGAGATAATGAGTTAAGGAAATGTCTGCATTTCTCTTAAACCAAAATTCAAGTGCTCATAATAACTTTTAGCTACTTAAGGTAAAGAAATGATTCCTCTTCTGGTGTCTTTGAATGAAAAGTACAGAGCCAGGAGCAGTCCAACATTTTGCAACCCCCATGCACCCATATCACATGATCTGACATTTCCAGCAGAATCTCTTGCAATGATGCAGATGATATTGGGACTCAGTCCTGCACTCTAGCATCCTCTGTGGCTTTGTGAAAGGGAGCATACATTTCAGTTTGTACACTGCTTCACTCGCTCTGCTAAATATATCACTGCTTCAAGCAACATCTAAGCAGCTTGCTCACTTGATACTGGAGATGACCTGGTATTTCATCTCAAAGTGAGCATCTTCAAAAAGGGGGAGACTCTTTCACCCAAAAGCACAGGAGCTATGCAATTCCCAGAGCTTGTCTGACCATTTTTCCTTACCAGTTGAGGAAAAGCTTGGACAGGATTCCGTTTTAAAGCATGATCTCTGTCTATGTCTTCCTTCACCCCACATGACTAGTAAGCCCTGCTGTGGACTTGCTTGCTGCCACTTGGATGAGAAAATGTGTGATGGGATCCTGCATGAGCTTTAGCACCTTGTTGGGATGCTTCCCAAGCATTGTCAGACAAGCTCTGGAATTTCCCAAGTTCTTGCTGTGAAGGAGCCCAGCAAGAGACATAGATGAAATTTCAAGTGGACTTGAATAAAAAACATATGAACCCTGCCGGATCAGACCAAAGACCTACCATCTGGCCCAGCATCCTGTTTTCCACAGTGGTCAACCAGATGCCTATGGGAAGCCCACAAGCAGGGCATGAGTGCAAAAGTCCATTTCATGCTGGACGTTTATGCAGAAGTCCCCTCATGCTGCCTCTGATTCTGGAGGTTGTATATGGTTATCGTGACTCCTGGTCATAATAGCTTTACCCTCCTTTTGTCCGATCCTCCTTTAAAGCTGCTCATTTTGCAAATAAAACTAAAAATGAGAGTATGCTCTCATGTACATTTTACTGAGCTCTCTTGGCTATTTTAAATAAACCTATAATCCTAACCTAGTTTAAATGAAACCGAGGTTAAACTTCTGCCAGTTGCATAATGTTGTTTTCTGTTGGGAACTGGGATGGGGGCCCTTTTTCAGAGCCACATTTCCCTGTGGGGGCAGCCTTGTGTGGCCTGCATGCCAGTGGTTGGTGGGGCCCAAGGCCCGTAGTAGGTGGAGCAACAAATAAAACTCTTACCTTCTGTAGTGCAGTCTACATTGCAGTCGTGTGAAAGCCCCACTCCAGCTCTTCTGTCCTTGATCCTACAAGCAAGAAACATTATCAAAGTTCAAGGGCTCTTTTTTCGAATTTTTTATGTGTGTTTTCTTTACAGACTATATAAATTTTATGAAATAAATTCCCACCAGACAAAACCACTCAAGGTAGCAGGCCAGTGAGGGTCTTGGCCTGAGGAAACCTCTAAGGGCCAGAGAGGCTTAGGGGACACATTCAACCTACAGCTTGTAGGTTTAGGAAGAAAGCACACTTCTATTATTCTAATTCTTTATTTCTCAATTTGTATATTGGGCATTATGTGTGTGTTTAATTGCACGCTCAAATACATTCTGATCACGGCCTGGTCTCTCTGTGTTGAGGCTGCCATCCCATTCTGTATACATTAAAGCTTTATTAATGAAAAATAATGTATATTTTTAAATATTTTATGCAGCGTTTCTCCTCCAGAAAATCAGCATGGGTTTTCATCATCACTGTGGCACAATATATATGGCTTCCTGAATCGCTTTGGTTCCACGGAGGTATCTATGGGTTCTGTTTTTATAAGTATGCATCTTCAATGGAAGGAAGCACACAAAAGTTTCCTCCTTTTCGACTGATGATCTAATCTAATATAATGGGTATACTGTGCTTAAAATGTATAGCTGCAGTACAGTACCAAATTCCATGATGCACTCACTCATTCTTAGAGCAGAAAAAGGTGTTATCACTTTGGGACAGCTTCCCCCTACATCATTCTTGATAGTAGGAGATAGTCGTAAATAGTAGTAAATCATTCAGTGAGAGCAAATGTATATTTCACAAGCAAGCACCCTATGGGTGGGGATGGAGAGTCAGAAATGAGCAAACACATGAAGACTTTATAAAACTACAGCCTTGGGAGGAAGATTCCCTACCTACATGGGCTTCATAATAATAAAATAGTAATGCAGAGTACAAGAAAACAGGGGGAAAATGCACATTTGGGATTTGGTTATTTAAACTTGCCCATATTATTTTGTTCATTGTGTTAATTATAAGGGTGTATTGTCAGGATCTATTTGCATTCCATGATTTTATAATTTCACTTATGACTTGCACTTAGAAATGGGTTCTAGGTCTTCAAACACAACTTTGTTTGCCAGTTTAAACAAATCAGTTAATTGTGCAATACTGATGGATTGATGTGAAACCAGTGTTTCTGCTTTGGATCACAGCAACCACACAGACGGCTGCATTGCCTTTAACAGCTAATGCCACTTTGGCACAGCGAAGGGCGAAATGAAATATCTTACCAAAGGAAGAACAACAAAATGACCCCTTTTCAAGTTCTCGTGAGAGAAATGCTCATGTTGGTTGGATTTTCGACTTCTCTGGGAACTGGATTATTGGTTTCTGGCAATGTGTAATGTGCACTGAACTGTGGATTCATTTAACTGTATTTTGAATGTCTCCTTTGACTCCTTTTCATACAGATTGCTTCATAGGATCTGTGCAGTAGAGGATATTCTGATGCCGCCTCTTTCATCAAGTTGTGATTTCAAAATTGTTAGAATTTTAGACTGAGAATAGTCTTACTCATATCCTCAGACTTCTTGAAATACAGGGAGTCTTTGCAATGGTTGAAAGGCTGTTGTGGTTAACAAGGCTGTTTGAGTGGCCTGCCTTCTGTGCTAGTGCTAAACAGTAGTGTTAGCCACTTGAAGACATCCTAAAACTATGCTAGGTACTATATACCATGGCTAAGTAGAGATCTGTTCAAAACCCATTTATGATGTCTGGAAGCAAAATGGCCATAAGCTGTAGAAATGTATGAAGATGCTTGCTTACAGATATTCTCAGCCTGCAAGACCTATCCCATTCATTCACTGTATCTGACAGGAATTGTAAAAGTCTGGGTGGAGGGATATCACTAATTTCGACTGAAGCATCAGATCTGTGGGCATCTCCTTCCACATGCATGAAAATGCTGTGTTCATTGGAATTAATAGGGCAGCTCACAGGAGAAATACCTCTATCAGAAAAAACACAGGTCTAGGATATGATGACTGCATTTTTATTTCTTTGGTTCACAGTGACATCCCCCCCCCCCAAAAAAAATAATCTATTTTTTTGTATTGCGGGTCAAGTTATCTCTTAGAAATACTGGCTGGGGGAAAAACATGATTATATGTTATTTGTGCTCATGAAAGCTGGTCAATTCAAAATAGTGCTTGTTGAGTGAATAATGTTCAGAAAACTGATTATCCTGATTTTGATAATTTACTCATTTGCTAGCGGTTTGTCAATATTCATAATTTTTGTAGTCTATTTTTTCCATATATCTTCCAGTCTCTTAAATTTGCTTTCCCTTTCTTTTCTCCTCCTTATGAAAGACATGTCCCTCTTTTTAGGACGCCTGTAAGAAACCCTTTTTAATTCAATTGACACACAATTACTTAAAGTTGCTCAGTAGTCTCCAAATTTGTGGACTTATTATTATAATGTCTTGAAGTGTTCTAGACATCTTCCTCAACACATTTCACTTGTCACAATATGCATTCCTTTTAGACAATACAGGAAGTGTGCAACTCCTGCCAACTCACTTTGGAAACACCTCGCGGGGTTTTGTGTGGTTTTTTTTAAAGTGTGCTACTGTCACATCACTGCATTCAGTGTCCGTGTCCCCTTGCAAGCTGTAGACAAAAACTTGAAGTGGGATACAGGAAGGAGGTGCTAAACATAATATTGCATTGAAAGTCAACACAGCAATGTCCTGGTCCATTGGTAAAGAGAGAACATGTAATAACTTGGCCTTGGGTAAATTCACAACAGAACTGGCTTGAGGCTTTAACTTTTAGGCTAAGTCACATAACATACTGCCAGCCATGCTCTCAGTAGGCTCCATCATTAAGACATGTATAGCAGCAGCAGTCTTTTTGTAAAAACAAGGCTGTGCATTTGCCACTCTAGAATTTCACAATAGTGATAGTTAATATTTTTTAAATCAGTACCATCATGTTTGGAAATCGTTGACGTTGAGAGAAGTCTTACTTACAGTGGGTTTATGTGCTCCACAGCATGATCTGGTGCATGTTTACTCAGATGTAAGCCCCACTGTGTTCAGCTAGGTCTACTCCCAACTAAATATGCACAGCATTACAGCCTTAAAGTTTGTATATTTTTCACAATATGAATTACCCCGTCAATTCATTGTACAAAGATGGAACAAATCATTGTAAAATGCTTTTTGTTGTTAAGTCATGGAAAAGTTACTAAAATTTAGTTTCAAAATCAGTTAAGCGTGTTGTAATCCTAGAAATTGTGGGTGTACCCTGATATTGCACAGAGGTACTTAGTGAAAGTGTCATTCACATCACTGTGCCATAAGCTTTGGTGTGTTATATCTGTTTTCGTCCATCTGTAAGCCATTGGCTGAGTTGCTGTGGTACCACAGATGCAGGAAACTGTCAACACAGTGTTGACAAGCAATGTTCTTCCTCAAAGAAAGAGATCAGTTTGGGAGAAAGCATACAGAGGCTAGGGACAGGAGCAAACAGGGAAGCTTTAGAACTGGAAAGTGCACAAACTACTTAAAACATAAGAATCAATTGGAATTTTTCTCCCTTCTACAATGGCTACATTGAACTCTCTTGCTGCCCCTGGTGGTGTGCAAAAGGTATAGCAGGTGGGGAAAATCATTATTAACAATTCAGTTGCCTGGCCACATGGATCATATGAAAATGAGCTTTCATGTACTAAATACTTTACACTTTCCTTTATGCCCAAATATATGCTGGCAGCATGTAATCACTCCCTTTTCTTCAAAATAAGTGGATAAAATTCATAACTGCAAGCGAGAGGGTTCTGTTGCTATGAAATGTAAATAGAGATTCCTCCGAAGGCAGGCTGGTGACAGGTTAAGTCATTCTTTTCTATTTCAATTATGCTTCACCTTTGATCTATTGGTTCTGACAAGCTGCCATAAGATTACTCTTCCTCACTGCAGATCTTGGTGGGAGCAAAGTATGGGAGGAAATATGTATCCAGATGAGGCTGAAATGTGATCAGACATATGAACACTGCTTGCAATGGAAAGAACTGACCTTTCTCAGTTCTTACATAGTGCGGAGCTGTCTTGAGTAACCCATGATGTGTTGTGTTACAGTTAGATTGGATGAAATGGAATGGCCAGATACTAAATTTAAAAATTAAATACCTCTCTTTCAAATCAGAACCAGTGAAGGCAGTGAATGTCCTGTGTGAGTGTCTGGAGGCGGTTGGAGGTTGGATGGCGGCTAACAGATTGAGGTTGAATCCTGACAAGACAGAAGTACTGTTTGTGGGAGACAGGAGGCGGGCAGGTGGGGGGGGACTCCCTGGTCCTGAATGGGGTAACTGTGCCCCTGAAGGACCAGGTCCGCAGCCTGAGAGTCATTTTGGACTCACAGCTGTCCATGGAGGCACAGGTTAATTCTGTGTCCAGGGCAGCTGTTTACCAGCTCCATCTGGTACGCAGGCTGAAACCCTACCTGCCCGCGGACTGTCTCGTCAGAGTGGTGCATGCTCTAGTTATCTCTCGCTTGGACTACTGCAATGCGCTCTATGTGGGGTTACCTTTGGAGGTGACCCGGAAACTACAGTTAATCCAGAATGCGGCAGCTAAACTGGTGACTGGGAGCAGCCGCCGAGACCATATAACACCGGTCTTGAAAGACCTGCATTGGCTCCCAGTACGTTTCCAAGCACAATTCAAAGTGTTGGTGCTGACCTTTAAAGCCCTAAACGGCCTCAGTCCAGTATACCTGAAGGAGCATTTCCACCCCCATCGTTCTGCCTGGACACTGAGGTCCAGTGCCGAGGGCCTTCTGGCAGTTCCCTCGCTGTGAGAAGCCAAGTTACAGGGAACCAGGCAGAGGGCCTTCTTGGTAGTGGCACCCGCCCTGTGGAACACCCTCCCACCAGATGTCAAAAGGAAAAACAACTACCAGACTTTTAGAGGACATCTGAAGGCAGCCCTGTTTAGGGAAGCTTTTAATCTTTAAGAAATTAGTGTATTTTAATATTTCTGTTGGAAGCCGCCCAGAGTGGCTATAAACACTATAAAAACTATAAACACATGCTGAAAAGGTCTTTGTGCCAGGCTTATGCAGGCAATAGTTAATGGTCTCTAATTTTATTTTTTTTATTTTAAAAAAACTTAGAGATTATAAACTTTGATTTTTATGATATAGTGACATACTAATATTTCTATAAAGAAGTACAAGTAACATGTTGGGAACAGCACAATGTTTAGCATGTTACTGAACTTAATGGGACCTGGTGGCAGCACGCACTTAAACCTTACAAATGAAAATCTAGTTCCCAATGTATTGAGATAATGAGAGCTGTAAGAATACTTGCATTCGGTACCCTTAGTAGGAATGGTAAATGTCAGCCTTCATTTTAGAGGCCTCAGAGTGCGTGGAGAAGTGTAAGTCGTCCCCCCAAAAATGGATTAATACGTAGCTGAGAGAAAAGGTTTCCAGACCCCCCCTCCCCCAGGAGAGACTTTTTTCTGACAGAGCTGTTAGACAGTGCAACGGACTCCCTCAGGAGGTGGAGAACTAAACTGTATTAAAATAATAACTGGTTCTAAGTTCTTGCATGGAACAAAAAAGCAAGAGCGGCTCAACTTTGGTTGATGAAATCCGAGGACTAGTGATGCGGAAAGAGCTGTTCTGCAAGAGCCACCCCTTATGTTTCCTCTGAATTATTTCCTGCTACCAGCTTGTCTTCCATTCAGACCTCTCATTATCTCGTTATAGTCAAATTAATTGCAATGGCTGTTCTTAAATGTTGTTGTTCCTACTTTGCAAAACCACAAGCATCCTTCTTAAGGAACAATCTAAGCCATTCATGACAACATCCAACAGGCATTTCATCAGCAGGGCTCATTTTATCCTTTGTTTTATTTTTTTCTTTTCTTTTTAACAGAGCCTTCCAGACTCGGAGGAAGTAATTTGCCAGATCAGTGTTCTTTTGCTCTTGTTTTCATGGCTATGCCCCCCGCCCACCTTTCCTCTCGGGCACTTCTTATCCCTAACATGAGACACAGGCACTAAACAAACTTGCTCTTGTTTGACTCACTTCGACTGGGTTCCCTGACCTGGAACTTGGCCAAGGCAGACTACATAATGTAAAGATATGAACCCGCGAGGCATAAAAGCCAGGAAGTGAGCTACAAAGGCTTCCAAAAATACAGTGGGTATACCTTACTAATTTGGCCTGCCTCCCATTCCTCTATCACACATCCTATGCTGTAAAGCAGTCAATGCCCAAAGCCCCAGGCCAATGTATGCTGCGATCCACACCCAGAGCTGCTGCTCAAGGCAAGAACGTGTAAACTAACAGAGCTGTTCCCCCATTCAAACAAATGGGGAAGCTTAAGCATGCACATCATCAGGGGTCCTGTGCCCATCAGGAATCCTTTGACTATGGTGCCTGTGAGATCTCTGGTTTAGAGCTACCCTTTTTATTTTCGTTCGTTTCCTTCTAAGACCAAGCTGAATACCACAAAATGCCCATTTTCGATTGCCCTTGGCAGAACCGTTCAAATGCACACCTCCTCTCCTCTCCACCCCCAGTAAGGCAGCAATTGAGATGCTGCCTTTTCCAGTTAAGGAATCAATCTATAAATTATTCCTGTGTCCAGATAGCTTGATACACATGTCACTCACTTCACTGGAATGCATTGTTCTGAGGCTGGAATTGTACGCTTAGTATGCTTGCTTCAGTTCCATAGAAGACTTTTGCCAAACAATAACTCACCATGTGCAAGATTTAGAGATACCATGAAACTGCATTTCCCCCCTGCATAGCTAATAGTCTGAATTCTTATTTGTACATCACAGCCACGAAAGGGCTGCGCAAGTAGAAAGGGTGGTGACTTGTGCTAGCTTCCCCATGTTTAGGGGTAACTTAGTCAGCACCAATGGATCCAGAAGTACCCCCAATCTGTGTGTACCCGATCCTTCAGAGGGAGTGTAAATCCCATGAAGAGCAGGCAACCTCCAATCCATCTGGTCTAGGGAACCACACACTAACAGTGCTTCAGTCTTATCTAGATTGAGCTTCATTATATTGAATGCCATCCAGTCCATTACCGAGGCAAGACAATGGTCCAGCACTTCCACTCCCATCCCAGGGATGGAAGTTCAAACTTTCCTCTTATTCTCTTTCCTCCCTAAACGGCCTCGGCCCAGTATATCCGAAGGAGCATCTCCACCCCCATCATTCAGCCCAGACACTGAGGTCCAGCACTGAGGACCTTCTGGCGGTTCCCTCACTGCAAGAAGTGAGGTTACAGGGAACCAACCAGGCCTTCTCGGTAGTGGCTGGGGAAGTAGTGGCTGGGGAAACCCAGACAGGTGGGTGGGGTATAAATAATAAATTATTATTATATTATGATATGACCTTTGATTATTGCTTCCCTGTTCTGTTGCAGGTATGAATTTACTGTTTTAAGACAAAAATGAAGAAAACAATATAGCAATCTTGTTTTGATAATTTCTTATGTTTGTGACTTGTCTTGTGCCCTACTTTGTAGCAGAAGGAATGTTATCTGTAAATGAAATAAATGTGTTACATTATATTTTAGATTACATAATGATAATATCATTAGGAAAGATGGTACTGTTCCGTTACCTTCTGACACCTAGCACAATGTAGGTGCTGACTGACTCTTCTTTAGAATAAATGTTTTCCTTTCTACTCCTGTGCATATGATATTTACTGTTCAAAATAGTTGCTTTCAATGAAATGCCCTAACCTGTAAATGATAACCATAGCTCCTTTAGTAAAGACAGTCACAGACATTCTTACATATTTAATCCAGCAGAGTGCAGCAGAGATCAGGGAATCATAATATGGAATACTTAATTATATCATGTAATAGTGATTGTTGTGGGGAACAGAAACAAGCTCAGTAGTTATTTTAATCTAAAAGTGTGCTTAATGATATGGCAGCCCCAATATTACATTTTAGCAGAATAGCAGCAGTGTTGTGGCTTTTCGTGGAAAAATAACTATTTAAAATTAGAATGATATGCATATGGCAATTTGCATTTGGGAAAAAATTAGTTTGCATCAGAAAAATTGCTGGTGCCCTAGAATAATTTAATTAACTTGTTTGTTTTAATAGAAAAAAATTCCTTCAGTAGCACCTTTTTCTATTTTTTTCTTTTTTTCTATTTTGCTTCGACTCAGACCAACACGGCTACCTACCTGTAACTAGAACTATTGTTTGTTTGACTTTGTATTTAGTAAACAAAGCTAAATTGTTTGAAACTGCCAATTTTGCCTAATATTGTGTTTGCAGTTGGAAACCATTCATTGATACTAAAGAACTTATGAAATCGGGAGGGAAATATTTTGAAAAATATAGCAGTAGAAAATGTTCTGCCCCCTATCACTTGATAAAATATTTTCTTGAAAATCCTGCTTTTTTGTTTAACTGTCTTGAAAGGTAAAAATCCTATTGCTCTGCAAAGAGAAAGCAGAGACTACTTTTTCTTAAAACTGTGGAAATAATTCAGAATGAAATGATCTGATTCAAGTAGTTTAATGTGAACTGGTGGATTATTGGAGAACATTTGGTTTTCCATGAGACCTCTGTAACATCCTGTCAAAATTCTGAGGACAGATATGTTAAAAGCATAGATGATGAATGCATTTGGCTCAAAAGTAGTCAACAAACAGTGGTTTCTTGATTCCAGAGTGAAAAGCAAACTATGGTACTTAAAAAACCATCTGACCTAGGCTTGAAGACCCTATCTAGAACTTGAAATGTGTGTTACTTAGATCAGTTTACATATCTTACTGACAGAAGAAAGGAGGGCATGGAAAATTTATGACAGGAAAGACTTGGCGTGTCAGAGTTTTGAAAGCACAGATCAACAAACTTGCTCGTACATGTTTGTGTGTTCTTTCCCCCTCTCAACTTCTGGTGAATTGTTGCTCCAGAGACTGATTTTACAGATTTAAACCTTTTCAATAAGCTATGACAAGGTAAGAGCCTAAGTGACCTCAGGTGAAAGAGACCGGTTACTGCTGGGAGATATATTTGTTCAATAAATCATCATTTCAACAGCCAGGTTGCTTTAACTTTGCCAGCCCTTACATCACCTGTTAAGAATGCTGCCTTGGCTGCGGAAAGTCATGTTTGAGAGAAATTCAAAATGCTGGGGCTGTCCTTTTCTTCCTGTCCGTTTCAGCATACAGTGTATTATTTAAGGCCTGGAGTAAGAAGCCATAACAGGATGCAGAGAAGCTCATTTAGGAGTGCTGCTAGGCAGCAGCACCTTAAAGCATTCCACCGTAAAGTCATTAGGGGACCACATTTCGCTTACAGTTTGCATGATGCTTCTCTCTGTGTGTCATTTGAGCTCTCTGTGTTTCTCTTAAACGAGAACCAACTGGGGAGAAAGCCACAGCACCGGGATGAAGAAGAGAAAATCTCCAACATTGCTTTGGAAATTTCACAATCAAAAGCACATTTTAGAAGCCCAGCCACTGACAGTGTGAACTAAAATAGGAAACATATGACATAGGGAACATGACAGCTCAAAAGAGAAAGTTGAACGTTGTGACTATTTCATTATTTGTCTTCAAACAGTCTAGAGCAGCCTCCTCCAATAGAAGGCCTTTCAGATGGTGTGGTTTACAACCCTCACCAACCCCAGCCAGCATGGCCACGGACAACCTGAGTTCAAATCCGCGCTCACCCCGTGTAGTCAGCTGATGGGAACCAAAGTGCAAAACAGCTGAGGGCGCCCGGTTGGGGAAGGCAGATGCTCTCTCTCTCTCTCTCTCTCTCTCTCTCTCTCTCTCTCTCTCTCTCTCTCTCTCTCTCTCTCTCTCAAACTGTCCTAGAACTGCTCATAACTTTTTAAAAAAGATTATTTTGCCAATACATAAATCTAGTCACTAACTAAAGACTGTGCCACCAGCTTTTTGCCAATGCATGCTTGTACACGAGGAGCCGCACGTCTTGAGTGAGAGCTGAGCAGCAGGGGCAGTACTGGAAAATCTTCCTTCCAATGCTTGCCATATGTCCTCTTTTCCCAGGATGCATCCTCTTTTTCATGGGTAACCAAAGTGAGAGTAGTCATAGCGATCCATAGTTAAAAGTAGAAGTTGGCAAATGTGTCCTCTCTTTTGCTCTTCAAAATACGGTGACCCTATTAGGTGAACAGAGCTGGCTTTAAACAGGGGAGATGAAAGTTCAGATCTGCACTCACCTGATGTCAGCTACAGAATACCGGCATTAAACTATGGAGGCAGAATTAGGGGCATGTGACCAGTTCGATCGCACTTGGTGCAGAGCCTCAGGGGTGCTGCAGGGGTCTACAACTATTATGTAGAATGGAGTACGAGAGGCGGGGGTGCCGATTTTTGGCGTCACACAGGGCACTGCTGAAATTTGAGACCCTAAGGTCTGGCACTGCAGACTAGATCAGGTATGGGGAAGCTCACTCCCTTCATGCTTCTCTATGTGGTCCTTGAAGTCCTCCCCAGGCTACACCCCATACTGGTCCTGCTTTGCACCCTTGTATTTTTGCCTGAATCCTTTGTGTATAGACAGTAGACTACATTGGATTTGATTGATAAATGGCTTGAGCTGTTATAGAGCAGCTTCCTGGGTTCTTTATACTCTAAAGGCATCAGATTCATTTGCGTTTACACTCCATCAGAGTGTAGCTGTACAGAGCAACAAGATAAAAAGTAAAAACACATAAGAAGCATAGACAACGTAAAATGGCAACTCGTTCTACTTTCTGATGCAAAAGAGAGAGTGAGGAGTAGGGTGCCCCTAAGTTAGTGGTGGGACTACACATTGAAGGGATCACTTTGAGAGTTAATATGAGCACATAGATGAATGGTTTTGTTAGCTGAGAAAGACAGTACGTGTGGAAGTGGTATCAAAATACAAGGCTGTGCTAATATTTATACAGCTGTAGTATAAACAACCCCCTGTCCTTATGTTCCAGGTCAAATAACTTTTTGGGTCATGTCCTTATCTTTTAAATATCTATTTTGGCATAAAATAAATTCCCCTAAAAATCTTGAAATGACACAAGATGGCAGTGTTTCAGAGCATTGCTTGAGTAGGATGCTATAGCTCCAGGTTTTGGGTTGTTGTTGTTTTTTTAGATGTCCATTTCAGAAAATCCTCTCTGTTCAAGCGACCTGGGATACAGCTTAGCTTGATCATGGAGGTTTGTATAAACAGAACATTTCACCAGTGTATGCTGCATAATTGAGACTTGTGGGCACCGGCAGGGTGCGATTGTGACAGGCTGTAGCCCATTTTGGTCAAATGGCCCCAGGTTGTTTCGATGCCCTACAGCAGCTTTCCCCGGATCTGTGCTCCTCCAAATGTTGGACTCAGCTCCAAAGAGCAAGGTCACTTCTCAGGGATGATATCAGTTGTAGTCCAGCATCAATATGGAGTGCACTAGGTTGGGGTAGACCAGTGATGGCAAACCTATGACACGTGTGTCAGACGTGACATGCAGAGCCCTCACTGCTGGCACACGCCTCATCGGCCCATTCACACTGTTGTTGTTGGTCCCCCCCCAATTTGTTCTCCCGCTCCTCCTATGTTAGAGCTTGTCTCCACTACAGCTTGTCTCCGCTGTTGCTGGTGGCCAGAGATTGGTTTTTAACCCTTTCTGTGCTGTTTTTCTGCCGCTTTGGCAGACTATGATTGGGTGTAACAGTGTTCATTTTTTAACCCGTTCTGTGCTGGGGTTTTTTGGCGCTTTGGCAGACTATGTCGGTGCTGCGTGTTAGTTCCAGTGAAGGTATTATTCGTCATTTATTTCTGTTCTCTTTCCCCCCCCCAAAAAAAAGCGCAGCAGCTTTGGGGCACCCTCCCCAAAAAAGCAAAGCAACTTTTGCACCCCCCAAAAAACCTCCAAAACTTTGGTCAGCAGCTCCCCCCCAAAAAGCTCAACAACTCTGGGCACTTTGTGATAAAGAAGGGGTTTTTGGTTTGGTTTGGTTTGGTTAAATAATTAGGTTTTGGTTTATTAAATACAGTTACCGGTATATATACAATTATACATTTTTTTTATTTAAACTATAAATATCGTGATATTATGGTTTTTTTCTCGAAGTGACACACCATCCGAGTTATGCTTGGTTTTTTGGCGAATTTTGACACACCAAGCTCAAAAGATTGCCCATCACTGGGGTAGACTGACCTAGAGACATAAATATGCAAACATGCTAGTACTTATGTTCCTGCATTTGTAAACTGAATCCCAAGGAATGAAAATCTCTTCAGGAAATTAGTAGTTCCACCAAGGGACAAGGGAACAGTTGATCTGAGAAAGATGTGCTTAATTGCCTCACTGTCCCTGCATGCTACAGGCCACCCTTGTGATGCCCATGCATATAATATGACTGAAAGTCATTAAGTGAGTGATTTTTCCATCCATCATTAACTTGTAACTAAACAGCATTGATTGTTTTTTTCTTACGAAAACCTAAAACCTTTTATTCCCCTCTCATATGTATTGCCATCAGTTCATTTTATTTGCTACTTTCTTTACAGCATATGCTACCCAAAGGCATCAGAGCAAGTTATAACAGTTAATGTAGATCATAAAATATGAAATATACTATCTAAACTTGCCCAATGATTTATTCTTGGCCACTAAATGCCATCTAAAAGAAAATTATTGTATGCAATTTCTGCTTGGGCCACAAGTTTGTACTTTTTTCAGTCTTCGGGGAAAGGCTATTCTTCACTTGTGGAACAGCTATTAAGAAACCTCGCTATAAACCTTTCTTCTATATACATATATCTCTTCTATATACATATATTTTCATGTGTGGGGAAGGGAAGCTATGTCCCCCCCCCCACTTTTTTTTTTTAAAAAAAACCTCTCAGCCTTCCCTGACAATGTAGTGTCCATGCAAAGAAATTTGCTGGGAAATTTCAAGTCTCACCCCAACACATATACCCAGTCTTTTTGCAATCCCATTTAAAAATGTGTCTCTGTAAATATCATGGGCATCTATTTATTAGCATTCGTAACATCGCAATAGATCAGAAACACAATTCCCCTCCCCTCTCTCTCGCACTCAATACCAGTACAGCTTTTGTCTATGTTTAATATTTTCTCTCGCGTAAAAATATAGCCTATATTTAAAAGGTTAGTCAAAAAATCTTAAGGTTGTAGTGTTCCTACAACCTCTCCACTTGCCAGAATGTGCATCTTACATTACAAGACTCCTGCTATTATTTTATGAGTACTGTATTTCACATCTTTCAAAAATATTTTCATTGCTCATCTGTTTAATTCGCCACTTTGGTGTGCATTTAACCTAACTTCAAAGTAGAAAAATAGTTTGTCCTAGTCATTGAATGAGGATGGGAAAATCACACTGTTTGTAGTGGAACGAGAAGCAGTACAAATAATGGCTATGTGAGTTTTAGGGCTTGCCGAGAAGCAGTTCCACATCATAACGTGCCATGGAAATGCCCACATAGACCTTAGTAGCCATTGTAGTCTTCTGGCTCAGATCATTTAGGGCTTTTAAGGGGAGATCCAGAACCTTGAATTGGGCTCAAAAACAGACAATGGGGTTTGTAAAATATTGTTCCATGCCACCCTGATCTCTGAGTGGTTCCGGGCACTTTCTCAGGGCTCACATTTCCTTTGGGAAATGAGGAACAGAAGAGACTGTGGTGTCTTTAGGATATATTGTTTACACATATATACAACCTGATCCTACAATGGAGGGCTTCACGGCATTAAGACGTTGTTCTCCCTCTCTCTTTCCAGCTTGCTGCTTTGCTTCCAGGTAATGCCACTGCCACTTTAAACTCTGGCTTCATCCTTCTAAAGATGAGCTGGGGGAAGGGGACCAGACCTTCTCACACAGAGCTCCTTTCCATTGTTTCCCTTAATGGCCCATCACCCAGGCTATCACGTCAACACAGAAAGCTATCTTGGCTTCCATTTTAACACTTGCTGGATCCAGTGGTTAGAAGGGCCTAACATACAGCCTACTCCCCCCCCCCAAAACACAACAATATCATTGATGGGCTCTAATCTGCAGTCTAGCTACTGAATTCTGCATAAGATGTACTTTCTGGATGCCTTTCAAGAGTAGCCTTGAAAAGTATGCTAAAGGAGTGCAATTTGGAGGTGGCCAACTCTAGAAAGTTCATAGGGGGTACACCAGTTGTGTTCATTATCAAATCATGTTTAATAGTATGTTCAGTAATGAATAATGTTTATTAGTGCATTGCATGGGGAAAGCTATAGTTACTACCCCCACAAAAACATATGGCCACAGATTATTCTCCCCTCACCCCCACTGTCCCAGTGCTTTAACTTCCAAGGAATTCCAAGTATGGTGGTTGGAAGCCACTTAGCTGCAGAACACTGGAAATTTGTTATAAAGCTATCTGACGTTGGAAGAGGTGCCTATGGAAGGAAGTCTACAGAACAGCACTTTGCTGTGAATCCCCTTAACCCTTGATCATGCCCTGTCACCATCCTTACATTCTAGGAACTGGCTTTGGCATTTGCCTTACCGCTGAATCAGCTGTTCAAACATCCTGTCCATTCACATTTTGTCAACTTGGCTTTGTATCTTTCAGGAGAAATTGCTTAAATCGTTTTGTATTAATTGGGCATTCCCCAACTCCCCAAAAGGTACTTTCCCCTTTCCCATTTTTTTCTTTTATTGCTATTGAACAAAATCTAGGAATGCTTTCAAATTGTAGCCGTTTTCTATTTTAAAACATTTTTAGCCATTCCCCCACGTAATACAAAATAGAAGAGGTATTTATGAATGATGGCTGCAGCATGAACCAAAAAATTATTCTCTATTAAGACTTGTTATCGCCAGTCCTGGTCAAATGCCAAACTAAGCATTGCGGCCAGTGACAGTTTTAAGATCTTATATACCTTGGGGGGTGGGGGGAGAGCTAAAGAAAGAGTTGACTTATGCTATTAGAAATTGTAGAGTCCCAGGAGCATACAGACTTCCTTTCTCGGCCTGATGTCCTCAGACTCTGTAGCCTCTACATGACATCATTCCAGTGTACAATCCGACTTTGTCCTTCCAGAACTCCCAACCCACCTGGCGTGGTGTAATATTTGTTGTTGCTCATTTTATGAACTACTACAGCTAGGACCCAACGAATCCTTAATTATAGTGCAAACTGCTGCTCTGCTACAAAGCTTCCTGCCTTTCTCCCCTGGGAATTTGTAGTATTTTCATTGAGGCAAAAAACTTGTGTGCAACAGATTTCTTTCCCTGTAGAGATTGCAAAGCTGTTTATGATGATAATAAGAAAATAATTCTAATATCTCTTGCTGAGGCACAGGAAGGGAATGTGGTTATGTATGTGTTAATTCTTTTAATACATGCAGTCAGCTGACAACTCAAGTGCCCCTAGTTACACACAAGCTGCCTTTTCTCTAATGCACCCCCACATGTCTTGGGTCTATGTATAAGTGATATAACTACAGATGAATGGCCACAGTTTAGCAGTGGAGCATTGCATAGAAAAGGTTCAAGTTTTAACAATAGGAACATAGGAAGCTGCCTTATACAGGGTCAAAATATTGAGCCATCTAGATCTAGAGTGGCTGGGGAAACCCAACCAGATGGGTGGGGTATAAATAATAAATTACCATCATCATCACGTACGGGCAGCAGCTCTCCAGGGTTTCAGGCAGGGGACCCTCCAAGCCCTACCTGGAAATGCTCTACCTGGGACTTTCTGTATCCAGAACTGATGCTGTACCACTGAACTATGGCCCTCTGCTGGCATCTTCATGGAGGGATTGGATAATCCCCAGTCTGAAAGCCTGGATACTCGGTGCCACTCAGCGTGGATGCAACAGCGCTAGATGGACCAGCAACCAAGTCTGGAATAAGGAACTTGTGACCCTCCAGACTACAGAGCTGTAGTCCAACAACATCTAGAGGGACACGGGTTCTTCTGTTTTTGAACCAAGTGATTCCTGTGACTATTTAGAATCAGATGTGCTTGTAGGCTTCCCTTAGGGATCTGGTTGGCCACTTTAAGAAGAGATTGCTACTCCAACAATGTGTGCACACAATAATGTGTAATTGTAGATTCAATTTATGGTTTGCTGATAGTTTTGTCATTATGACATGATACTAAATGTGCCCTGAACCCCTGGCCTACCTTGTGGCAAGTTAGAATGTCAAGTGCCCAGTCCAGGATCCATCCAAAGTCCAAACTGAAGCACAGTCCCTTATAGAGCTCCAGGAGCATCCAAGCTGAGGTCCATCAGCCTGGGCAGTTAAGCAGACACAGCACCTCTGCTCTGCTACTCTGCATGCTGATTGCAGCATCTGGGCTTGATGAGGCAGGTGACCCTCACCTGTTCCAAGCCCACTCCAGCTAAGGAATCACACATCTCCTCCCAGAGCTAGCGAGCCCCACCTGGCCAGCTAGGGAGCTGGGCTCTGGGCCCTTGCCTGCCTCTGCCTCCTGGAGCACCCCGACTGCTGCTCACTATGCCTCAGAGCCTGCTGTGTTCATGGACAGGGACCTTCTGGCTCTGGTGGTGGGTCCAGCTGCTTTCTGTGAACTGACCCTCCTCCCCATGTCATCTTCCATCACTCTGTGAGTACTTCCTACACCAACCTCTCCTTCACCACCCCCAGCTTGCCCTGGTGTGTCCCAGTCCCGGCTACATCCCTCACCAGGATCTTCTTCCTCCTCCCTGTAGCCCTGCCAGTTCATGACAATATATGAAATAGATTCCTAAATTGCAGCATTATTATTATTATTATTATTATTATTATTATTATTATTATTATATATATATTTTGAATTGTTATTACGGCAATGTGATTTTTGGCAAACATTTTGCCATTAGTATGTAGTGTAAACCACGCTGAGTACCGTATTCTCAAAAGACAGTACACAAGTTTAAAATAAATAAAATGAGGATTGTTTGACTTTGAAGTGTGTGCCACAAGGCTTTTTGTAATTTCTTTAGGGAAAAAAGCTTTGTCGGGTTAAAGGCTGCTGCAGGTTTTTGTTCCTGATAGAGAGAAATGGACTAGAACTCAGCATTCTTGGGGTGTTTGCTAAGAGAATGAAACAACACTTTTGAATCCCAGGGGGGTGAAACCACCAAAATGACAAAAACAAGTACTGAACCCCACACATTTGATACTTGTTCTCTTCTTTCCGTGCTATTTGACTCTCCTAGCTTATTATCTCCTAGCTGCTGTTTAATTCCTTATGATGCCCATTTTGATTTCTATTAGGTCTAAAATATAGTTCAGCTGACACTTCTGACTGGTGCAACTCTCAGAAATCAACATTACTGTATACATTGCAAATATATATGCTAACAAAAGAACCACCCAGGCGTGGATAAATGCTTCTCCATGTTGCTCCTCATAGTGCTATCCTGGTAACTTGGTTGGAGATGTCTGTTTGATATCTGACTCTGCTCTGTTTTGTGCCTTTCTTACAATTTGTAGCCAGGGAAGCAGGATTTATGGTGTTCTTTGCTGTTAATTTGTGTTCTTTTAAGACAAGTAGCACAAAAAAGTAAAGACAGAAATGACTGGCAGAAAATGACTTTCATAATAGACAAATGCAATTTGCTTACATAATAAAGACAAACTTAGAGCATGTGTATCCAAGTTCCGACATTGTGTTTGGTTCACTTGAGAAGAGAACCTCTTTTCTGATACTTGGCAAAGTACATCTAGAGACATTTTGTTTTGCCCTGATGCTACTCACTTGAAATCTAGAATCTGAATCGAAAGCAAGTGGAAATGTTGTGAAACAAATGCATTTTTATTTGTATGCAAATGTGGGATTTGCCATCATTGCCCTCTAGTAAATCTGTCTCCCTCTCCCTCGTTCTTTCTCTCCTTAGCTACTGTAATTTTTGTGTTATGCGCTGACTGCTATACTTTCTCCATGACAGTCTTCCAAATTAAACTTTAGGATTCCAGGAAAAATTCTAACAAATGTTTAAATCACTCAGAAGCTTAGGCTAATGTGAGGAAAAGAGAAGCATCCTTTGCAAGACTTACACTACATCGTAGCATTGGACCATTTTAATCTCCAGTGGCCCTTGTTACTTCTCAGGGATTTCATATGGCAAAATGATGTAAAGCAGGCATCCCCAAACTGCGGCCCTCCAGATGTTTTGGCCTACAATTCCCATGATCCCTAGCTAACAGGACCAGTGGTCGGGGAAGATGGGAATTGTAGTCCAAAACATCTGGAGGGCCAAAGTTTGGGGATGCCTGATGTAAAGAAAGGTGAAGCTTCCTTTAGGCTGCAATGAAGTAGGAATGAAAATACAGGTGGGCATTTGAGTTAAACCAAAAGAGCACAGGGAAACTTGTACTTGGAAGAACATTTTGACATATTTTTTCCAGCTGGGATCTGACAATCAAAACTGAACTTTTTATCTTGCCATTTGTCTTCTACCACAATCTCCAGCCAAACCATCATTTGCCTTTTGCTGAATGGAAGTTGCAGTGACCTTGCTGCAGACTGAGAGGTGGGGTGGCACTGAATTTTGGCATTGCACAGGGTGCCACTGAAATTTGAAAGCACTGGTAACAGAACAGTTCTTCCCAAAAGTATTGCATTGGGTTCAGCAGGCGACAGGAAGACGATGGCATGTATTTATTGATTTGAAACAGCTTGGTGCCGAATTAAAGGTACCAGGTTGGTTCACAATGAAATAAGTACGCTCTCAGTAAAATCTACACTTTAAAATGAAATACAGTAAAATACACCAGCATACATCTCAAGTTACCACAAAAGCTTGGTATTAATAGCCAGCAAATGCCTGAATGAATAGATGAGGCTTGTATCCTTTATATTGGGCTGTAAGTAGCTGAGAAACACATAATCAGATGTTGGTTACATTTTGCATGATGGTTAAATATTTGAAAAGCAACTCTAATCTCACACGGGCCATTTACATTAAAAAAATTTTTTCCAATCATTCACATATTGCAAAATCAGCTCCTGTTATTGAGCCAAAGTACATTTATGTAGGAACAGTGGAGCTACCCAGAAAAGCCAACTTTCTAGCTCATTGTATAGTTGCATTTGCAATGTGATTTGCATGCTGGTACCCTGGGAACTGGATCTATTATTTTTCAAAGTGATGTTCACCTAAGCTTCCATCTCCCTAAGTGCAAGATTCTTCAAATGGGTTGGTGGTCTGTTCAAAAGTATCAAATCCCAGTAAGGGCCGCACTTGTTATCATACATATAAATGAAATACCAAGCAACTAAGTGGGAACTGCAGCTCTAGGAGTTTTAAAATATCAAGTTTTGTTTGCTTGATGTTGACCTCGGTGCTTGCTGTAATTTGGAAATATAAGACCCTGCTGAGTTTGTTAGTTCTATGGAAGCTAGCCAGAGTACTGGAGCTTCTAGGAATGCCTGCTGGGGAAAAAGTTAGATCACTGTAATGCAACTTCCTATATTGGCTTCCTCCAATATGCTATTATCAAAAGTTTCAACAGGGTACATGGCATTGCCTGGGTTGCAGAAATGCATGCCTAGACTCACTTCTTTGAATCCCACAGCATACACATTCTGTCTAAGCAAATGTCACGTGACAACGTCTTATCCCTAAAAGTCTAAGAGATTTGGGTGTTTTCAAATGGAGTGATTCAGTCCCATGCATCTCTCTTGGGTTTTATTCCATCGAGGGACCTAAACAATAATTTCTGTTGGGTCTTTGCATTCTTCCATTTCTTTACACCTGAACATGTTTGGGTCAATTCTTGTACTTGAGGTTGAAATCAGATTGATATGAACCACATGCAGGTACATTTTGGAAATGGTGAGACTTGCTGCTCAAACTTCCTGACCTCATAGGAAGACTGATCTTTTATTTATGAAGCAGAACCAAAACTCACATTTTACCCAAACTGCAGCAAAATGTGCCTTCCAGGAAAATTCTACAGATTAGGCTTCTACATAAAGCTTGTTAGGTTCAGTCTGTATGGAGAAGATTGTTGTTCCTTACGAGTTCTTTGATTACACTGTGGTCTGAAATGAAGGTCTTTGACTGATTGAAGTGACCATTGCAATATGGACTGGTTATTCCTAAAGGCTTTGAACGATGTTGTGTGCCTTGCCTTTGTACAGCGAGTTCTTAAATTTCTAAGCGCTGATCAGGGCCGGATTTAGGTTTGATGAGGCCGAAACTACTGAAGGTAATGGGGCCCTTTATATGTCAACAACAAATTGTCACTGTTTTTTGTGTTGAATATATGATACATGATAATTTATGGACCTAATAGGTATCTAAAGCCATTTGCACGTAACAAAATATGTATTTTATCAAAGTAATTTTATAATTACCAGTGATACTTTAGGGAACAGGCTAGCAGGCAGCCCCTTTACTTACATCATAGGAGCCTACACAACACAAAACACTGTTGCTGTATGTAGGTTTTATTTTATTTGTTTTTTATTTTATATTTTGGAAATGCACATCCAGTTTTTTTTCCTTCACATTTTTTGGGGGGCCCCAAGAGAGTGGGGCCCTACGCTATAGCTTGTTTAGCTTATACATAAATCCGGCACTGGCTTTGATCCAAAGATCTTTGAGCACAGCAGAGGGCAAGAATCTGTGAGCTCTCACCTGCCAGACATATGCTGATAGCGATGGTTGGTGCTGTCAGACCTGATAACTCTGTCTATCAGTTTAATCAGTGCCACGCATGTAGCCCCATTGTGGCAAATGAACTGTGCATGCGTTTCATCCTTTTATACATATGGAACCTAATTAAAAAGGGATTGATGTATGGAAGATTTATTCCATGTGCCGACTGGTCCTTACTCATTCAGAACCATGGTGGTTGCCTGCTCTGAATTTGTTTGTAAAACTTTTCTGGAGGTTTCTAAGAGCACTACATTTCCCCTCTCCAGTGGTGACAGAAATATGTTTGCCACTATTCGATCCTCTATTGTTCTAAAGCCAAGAACAATTCAGAGCTATTTATTTTAATATTGATAGACAGCAAGGTTTCAATTGTGTAAATCATTATCCTAACAGTGAGTTGTTTCTAATATTATCTTACTGCTTTTTGTATGTGTATATTGGACTCGTATGAACATATTTTATGTCAAATACATCACAGATTCAGGGATGATCTTAACAGATGAACATTTATTTTGGGTTGCAGTTAATAATTTTTCACTTTGAAGAATTGTTGAAGCACTTCAAAGATGTGGGGAAAAGATGCCAAGGGTGAACTACGTATTTTGAATCATTATGATCCATTTCAGGAATGTGACCTGGTTTATAGATTTTATAAATAGATTTTCTTTCCCAAGAATGCATTCTATTTGAATCCCATTACAACCGTTTATGATAAAACTCTGATCTCCTTTCCCCCATTCTCCTCCCTAAATACATACAGAAACACAGAAGCAATCATGGAGGTCACAATTTATAATTATGAAACTAAGAAGACTTTCAGTGTGGTTTGCTTCTTAATAACTATGAAATAGTATCTTTTTTACCTTTGGGAAAGCTGTGTGAACTTTTTTCTTAGTAAGTAAAAAAAAGGAGGTGTAATTATTATTTGTTGAACCTTAACTTCTCTAGTCAAATAAACACATTTTCCATTTAAAAAATCCCTGAAATTCCCCTACAGCAGGGGGCCAAATAACTGAGAACTGCTAATGTGTTCTAGATCCTCATAGAAGATCAAATGGGGAACTGGTCTTGAATCACTGATCAATTCATAATGTTGATAGCTTTTCAAATATGTTGTTGTTTTGACAACATAATGAACGGTACTTACCACTGAACACCGGTAATATTCAGGAGTTATAGAGAAAACCGGTGATGTGATAATGGAGGAAAAAAAGGAATTAAGGTCATCTTTAGGTTGTCCTCGCAGAAACGTATGTAAAATCTGGGAAGCAATGGTTCTGCTCAATGAAGCACAAATAAGAACTTGCTTAGAGTGCAGTAATTTTGAGAAATAAAAAAAGATTTAGAGGAGGACAGTGAAGATTATTAAGGCATTAGAAGTCAGGTAGGGCTGTACGAAATGCAGTTCAAATCGGAAAAGCAGGTACTGCATTTTCAAATAGTTCAAAAACGTAGGAAATGGGAAATGATTGTGCCATGTGTCCATTGAGGGTGGGATGGAATTGTAGGGGGGCATCTAGGTGCAAAGTAGAGGACTGGATTAGTAGACTGTGTATTAGATGTTTAAAGGACTGTGCAATAACTTTTCAACAGCAGCAGCATTTTCCTTATACATAGACTACATACTGGTTATCAAATTCTGCTCAAGTATTAAAGGGTACAGGGACCCCTGACCGTTAGGTCCAGTTGCGGACGACTCTGGGGCTGCGGAGCTCATCTCGCTTTACAGGCTGAGGGAGCTGGCATACAGCTTCCGGGTCATGTGGCCAGCATGACAAAGCCGCTTCTGGCGAACCAGAGCAGCACACGAAATGCCGTTTACCTTCCCACTGTAGCAGTACCTATTTATCTACTTGGACTTTGACGTGATTTCGAACTGCTAGGTTGGCAGGAGCAGGGACCGAGCAATGGGAGCTCACCCCATCATGGGGAGTCGAACCGCCGACCTTCTGATCGCCAAGCCCTAGGCTCAGTGGTTTAACCCACAGTGCCACCCGCTGATGTATTACACAATTGTTTTTTAAAAAAAAAGATTTATTTTTTATTTTTTAAAACCACTCACCCGATTCACAAATGCTCTTAGTTTTCTCTTAGTTTTATATGGATCCTCACGGTTCTTATATCACCCCAGACCTTGAGTATTGTTTCACAACATCTCAAAGTTATATTAGTTAAAGAAGTACTTAGGTAATGTCAAAATGGCACAGGAAAGGGAGGGGGAAGACGTGAATTCATATCACTCAAGTCTTCAAGCCGGCTTTTTTTACTTGGCTGCTACAATGTCCAATAGAAGAGACTTTTTAGAGAAAGTCAGACATAATCTTCTGTCTTTTCTGTACAATTCATGCTGACATAATTGGCTAAATAGCCTTATTTTTCAATGGGGAAATTTGTGATCCTTTTATACCGACTGAATTAAAGCAGGCCAGCAAATGTCCTGTAAAATGCTGTTGGCAGGAAGAAGGTCCATGAAATCTATGGGACATCCTCCCAATTGATAATCAGTTTAAAAACGAAGAAGAAGAAAAGAACTGAAAGCTGTTGATCAAAATGTTTTAGAAGGCTGCTTTTTATTTAACTTTGCTCATACAAACACTGGCAGATGTCTAGTTTACTGAGTCCCATGATATATCGATGTACCAAGATGAGTTTGCAAAAAAGCCCATACGTTTCCCCAAGATGATGAAGATGTAGACTGAAGTTTTTAAATGCTTGATGTTTTATTATGTTTTCATATATGATGGAAGCTGCTCAGGGTGGCAGGAGCAGCCCAGTCAGATTGGTGGGGTACAAATAGTAAATAAATAAAAAATAAATAAATAATTTATTATTTATACCCCGCCCATCTGGCCGGGTTCCCCCAGCCACTCTGGGCGGCTTCCAACAAAACATTAAAATACAGAAATCCATCAAACATTAAAAGCTTCCCTAAACAGGGCTGCTTTGAGATGCCTTCTAAAGGTCTGGTAATTGTTGCTCTCTTTGACCTCTGGTGGGAGGGTATTCCACAGGGTGGGTGCCACTACCAAGAAGGCCCTCTGCCTGGTTCTCTGTAACTTGGCTTCTCGCAGCGAGGGAACTGCCAGAAGACCCTCAGCACTGGACCTCAGTGTCCAGGCAGAACAATGGGGGAGGAGACGCTCCTTCAGGTATACTGGATCGAGGCCGTTTAGGGCTTTAAAGGTCAACACCAACACTTTGAATTGTGCTCGGAAGCATACTGGGAGCCAATGTAGGTCTTTCAGGACCGGTGTTATGTGGTATCGGCGGCCGCTCCCAGTCACCAGTCTAGCTGCCGCATTCTGGGTTAGTTGTAGTTTCCAAGTCACCTTCAAAGGTAGCCCCACGTAGAGCGCATTGCAGTAGTCCAAGCGAGGGAACCGCCAGAAGGCCCTCAGCACTGGACCTCAGTGTCCGGGCGGAGCGCTGGAGGTGGAGATGCTCCTTCAGGTATACTGGAATCTTCCAGGGATACATTATAAAAGTGAGAGAGACATCTCACCTGAAAACGTTTCAGAGGCTGTTGGAAAAGATCTGGACTATGTTGGATTAAAAGGATTGGGAAAAACTTGGAACTTTGATTAGAATGCCAGCAATTATTGAAATAATAATAATAATAATAATAATAATAATAATAATAATAATAATAATTTATTATTTATTCCCCAGCCACTCTGGGCGGCTTCCAACAGAAAAATGACATAAAATAATCGATTAACCATTAAAAGCATCCCTAAACAGGGCTGCCTTCAGATGTCTTCTAAAAATCTGGTAGATGTTTTTCTCTTTGACATCTGATGGGAGGGCGTGCCACAGGGCGGGGACCACTACTGAGAAGGCCCTCTGATTGGTTCCCTGTAACTTGGCTTCTTCCAATGAGCGAGCCGCCAGAAGGCCCCCGGCGCTGGACCTCAGTGTCCGGGCAGAACGATGGGTGTGGAGACGCTCCTTCAGGTATACTCGACCGAGGCCATTTAGGGCTTTAAAGGTCAGCACCAACACTTTGAGCTGTGCTTGGAAACGTACTGGGAGCCAATGTAGAACTTTCAAGAGCGGTGTTATGTGGTCTTTGAAGCATGGGGAAGCAAAAAAATTATAATTTTGCATTATATTTGGTTTAATAGATATATATTTGTATAATTTGGAATAATTGATTCGGATGATTGATTTGTAAGTGAAAATCTAATAAAAATTGATTTTTTTAAAAAAGTGTGAGAGACAGAGAGAGCGCAATTGTTTCATTTCTTGACAGAAGAGTCTTTAAAAATACAGCCCATGCCAAGGTAACAGTTCACAGCCCCATTAAACTTCTCCAGCGAATGCCAACAGCTTCTCATTGTGTTATCATGACTAGACCTGACCACTTACATCTTTGGCCTCAGCTCCATTTGTTTTCATGTTTCCTATTCTGTTCTTCGTAAGGTGGGGAAGACAGAACAATTTGGCACAACATTCTTCCTTCTTCCCCCAGCCTGCTTATCTTAACAGAGTCCAGACTGGGTGATTTCATAGAAGCCATCTTACTTAGTCTTATCTGTGTTATGCTTCTATATTTAACCAGGGAGGGTTTTGCGTTGCCAAAGTAATATAAAGCATAATGCTACTAGGTGGCTGGCTTGTAAAGAGAGGCCATATATCACTTTTATGTGGCTGTTCAAAGGAGGAGGCATTTAATAAAGCCGAAAGACCAAGCCAAGGGCCTCAGTTAATATAGAACCCACAGTTTAATTATTAACGTCTCCAAGTACTAAATCAGCTTGTGGGAGGACAATGCCAAAATATTACGAAAGTCAGACTAGATAACTCGTTGCCTTGAGGCAAAAGGGGTAGAGCAGCACAATGCAGGGAGAGAGTGTTTTGTTTTGTTTTGAATCTATATCTAGAGATTGGCCTTGGTTAAAATATGTGCTAGATTACATTTAATGGAGCCCTTGACCTTTCATCTTCATTCAGAGTCATGGTCTGGATTTCAAGAATTTCTAACTAGCCCCCTTTCCATATAAATAGCATTCCTGTTTCCAGTGGCCTGAGCAGTTTCGGCCTGCAGTAGGCCTAGTGTAGCGGCTAAGTGCATGCATACATAATGTTGTTGGCCAGCACTTTACACCAGTGATGGGGAAGCTGTGGCCTTTCAGATGTTGTTGGGCTACAAATATAATCCCATGCAGGCTCACATGCTCCCTTCCAACAACATCAAATAGGCCACAAGTTCCCCATCATATTATTTGATACAGATAACAGTAGCCATCTTGGATAAGTGGTGACTCATCTTCTACTCTTTAATAGCAATCCCTCAACTAATGATAACTTTATCCTGCTAAAGTTAGCCTACTTACATGGCATTCACATCATAAAATGTTAGTTTAGTCATTTGTTGATTAATGTATAGTGGTACCTCAGTTTAAGTACACAATTGGTTCTGGAAGTCTGTACTTAATAATAACAATTTATTATTTATACCCCGCCCATCTGGCCGGGTTCCCCCAGCCACTCTGGGCGGCTTCCAACAAAATATTAAAAAACAGAAATCCATCAAACATTAAAAGCTTCCCTAAACAGGGCTGCCTTGAGATGCCTTCTAAAGGTCTGGTAGGTGTTTTTCTCTTTGACATCTGATGGAAGGGCATTCCACAGGGCGGGTGCCACTACCTAGAAGGCCCTCTGCCTGGTTCCCTGTAACTTGGCTTCTCATAGCGAGGGAACTGCCAGAAGGCCCTCGGTACTGGACCTCAGTGTCCGGGCAGAACGATGGGGGAGGAGACGCTCCTTCAGGTATACTGGACCGAGGCCATTTAGGGCTTTAAAGGTCAGCACCAACACTTTGAACTGTGCTCGGAAACCAATGTAGCTCTTTCAGGACCCGTGTTATGTGGTCTCGGCGGCCGCTCCCAGTCACCAGTCTAGCTGCCGCATTCTGGGTTAGTTGTAGTTTCCGGGTCACCTTCAAAGGTAGCCCCAAGTAGAGCGCATTGCAGTAATCCAAGCGAGAGATAACTAGAGCATGCACCACTCTGACGAGACAGTCCGCGGGCAGGTAGGGTTTCAGCCTGCGTACCAGATGGAGCTGATAAACAGCTGCCCTGGACACAGAATTAACCTGCGCCTCCATGGACAGCTGTGAGTCCAAAATGACTCCCAGGCTGCGCTCCTGGTCTTTCAGGGGCACAGTTACTCCGTTTAGGACCAGGGAGTCCTCCACGCCTGTCCGCCTCCTGTCCCCCACAAACAGTACTTCTGTCTTGTTAGGATTCAATCTCAATCTGTTAGCCACCATCCATCCTCCAACCGCCTCCAGGCACTCACACAAGACCTTCACCGCCTTCAATGGTTCTGATTTGAAAGAGAGGTAGAGCTGGGTATCATCCGCAGCCCAAACCACCTGATGATCTCTCCCAGCGGCTGCATGTAGATGTTAAAAAGCATGGGGGAGAGGACAGAACCCTGAGGCACCCCACAAGTGAGAGCCCAGGGGTCTGAGCACTCATTCCCCCCCCCACCACTTTCTGAACACGGCCCAGGAGGAAGGAGCGGAACCACTGCATGACAGTGCCCCCAGCTCCCAAGCCCTCCAGACGGGCTTTTCCTTTTCACTCTCTAATTCCATAGTATTATTAGTAAATATCAAATACTGGTCAGCAGCAAAAGCTAAGGGGATTTGCTGTCAACACTAGTCCCATATGCCATTGTTTGTGTGTATGCATGTGCTTTCATTGAATAGCTCAACAATTTCAGAAACTCAGTAAATAGCTTTGGGAAAGTTCTCATTCTTTTGTAAACATGCATGCATCATAGTAAGGGTTGGGCTGATTCAGACAAGTCAGCATCTACCAAGTCAATTCCAAAATGATTCTGTGCATTAATTACAGTGGCTTCCCACATTCCCTTTCCCTTCTAAATTCTTCATAAATTTCCTGCACTTTCCCAAGTGTTTCTCTACAGAGTGTGTCACAATTTCCCCACCCTTTTTGTTGTAAGCTTCAGCATTCAAAACAGTTCTATTGTTTAGAGCAGGGAGTATCAGATTGCCCCACACCCAGGAAGGAAGACATGAAAAGCCACAGCTTTATTAAATTACCAAACTCAAGGAACTGCAGCAAATAGGATTGGTAAAATCACTCTGTGGAGGTATCACAAGAAGTTCAGACAAAAGGGAGTATACCTCCCAGTTTCCCCTGAGGGTGAACTCACCCTGGCTTTAATCGGCTGATAGGAATAGTAACTGATACGTGCTTTTTTCCCCCATCTGGGCACCCGGAGGTGTGCTGAGGGAGCTGTTGTTAGCTGCATGCCTCCACTGCTGTCCAGTGTCTGGAATCATAAGGGATGCTTCCCTATCCAACCCCCAAGCTGATGAGAGTGATTAGAGGTGGATTAGGAAGTACCCCTCCATATAAATAATATCATACATTGTCATTCACACACAAAAATGATACAAATGATTAGAGGATTGTTCATACCCAAGCTGGAAAAACAAATGCAGTCATTTGACTGAGGTCTCAGGTTTGGGCCATCCATAGGACACCTGAGATTTTTTTGAGCCTGGCCTGAAAATGTATTCAGAAGATAGGCCTTCCTTGTTAGTTAGCTAACTAATCCTTGCTTTCAGCTTCAGATGTTCTTAATGCTTTGCACTGTTTTCTTTGCTCAGTCAATAATACAGACCTTCTGTTCTGAGCATGCATCAATCATAGTGCAAATCCCAGACAAAAATAAACAATGTGTGTGTGTCTTCAAGGTGTAGCTGGAGTTGGGTGGCCATTTGTAGAATCCGAAGCTGCATCTTTCAAGGCTCATTCCTTACAGTAGGCCTTCGTCGCTGTGTCAATCAGCATGCCTTTTGTGGACAGCTTTAGTCTATTTTCATTGCACTGACTGAAAAGAACTTTTGTGTAAGACTTGTCATCCCCCAGCAAACCAAGTTCTGAAGGACTTGTCCAGCAACAAATAGAACCAGTGTATGCTGAAGTTATTATCTGCCTTCATAAAAAGTCTTTTGTTGTGCTCTTAAAGCAACAACTGATTAAACCAATTATTGATTTTGTTTCAGTAACAACAACAGGAGGCCATGGGTGCAAATCACAATCTAATGTCTCATGGAGTTTCTATTTACCCTATATTTTAAAGTTATTCTTATTAATAGGTGCCTGCTACCAGGAATGGATGAGAAATTGGTTTGGCTTGTATTTTAATCCAAACCAGATCCGCATGTTCTGATGCGACACACAAACTGAAACATACTTCTCCCCTGAAATCTGTACTTCTCTGAATTTTGCAATACTGTTCTCCCACCAAAGAATACAAAAAAGGTGTATGTGCCTGAAAATAAAGTATAAGAATCATTCTGTTCAGGAACATTGCTTTCCAAAATGCTTAAATTAGGCAAAATATCATACAAAATAAGTCAGTAGTATAATGAGTCAGTATATCCATTATAAATTCACATTCTGTTCTCTTCTGACCACAAACTTCACTAGTTTATGTTTTATTCTTATTTTCCTATAGTTCTTTTTAAAGCAATGATTATATATATGGTTCATATATATGAACCAAACTGATCCCTCAGAGCAACTTGCTGTATATGGTAAGTCACTCTGAGGGATAATTTTGCCATATGGCTGGACATGAAAATGAGACATAAATAAATAAATTGCATTACCTTGCAAACCTCTTTGACCCATTTTTGGCATGCAAACGAAGATGGTGGGCGCTGACCACACACCCACGTGGAAAAACAGGTGCCCCAGAAAGTGTTTAATTGCCACCGTTAAGCTGTCTTGCAAATCTGCAGCAGTCCTTCAAACTTTAGGGGGGAAACCAATCCAACTTTAAGCTGGTCTCTTTTTTTCTTCTTCTCCTTCTGCAAATACGTCTGAACAATGACTTGAGTGTTCTCTCTGAAATCTCTTAAAAGGTGAGCGAATGGACCACTATAAAGTCCAGAGCTTTTGGTTATGAAGGGCACCTTTCATTTGCCTGAATGGGTAGCCACACAGCACCGCATAACATTTGGTATAGACTTGTGTCATCACACACCAGAAATGAGGTAAGATGTTTATGGATGGAAATGTAAGGAGTGTGGCCCTGCACCCCTGAAATTATGCACAAAGCACTGTTTCTTCACCTGCCTGTCAAAAGCTCAATTAAGGAGGACATTCAGCAAAATTCTTCAGAGGAAAACCTCCAAATCATTTATTTGAGAGCTAATTATGTGAAATGTGTTGACCTCCAATATGTGGTCCAATTAAAAAAAGGGGACGAGGGGCAGCTCTGGAAACTCTGACATTTGCTCATAGTTCACTAGTTTCTCAGGTAGTGGTGAATGCATTTATCAAAGAAATATTAGGACATCTATATAGTTAGAATACCTTGTGCATTGAAAATACATTTAGTACCCGAAATCAATAACACCATACTATATACAGTGGTACCTCGGTTTATGAACACAATTGGTTCTGGAAGTCTGTTCATAAACTGAAGCGTTCATAAACTGAAGCAAACTTTCCCATTGAAAGTAATGGAAAGTGGATTAATCCGTTCCAGACGGTCCGCGGAGTAACCGTTCATAAACTGAAGCGAACTTTTCCATTGAAAGTAATGGAAAGTGGATTAATCCGTTCCAGACGGGTCCGCGAAGTACTTAAACTGAAGCGTTCATAAACTGAAACATGGGTGTAATTGGTTCCGGAAGTCTGTTCATAAACTGAAGCGTTCATAAACTGAAGCGAACTTTCCCATTAAAAGTAATGGAAAGTGAATTAATCTGTTCCAGATGGGTCCGCGGCGTTCATAAACCGAAAATTCATAAACCGAGGTGTTCATAAACCGAGCCACTGTAAAGCTTTCCAACCTGTTAAGATCAGTTCTACAATTCAACACAGCACAGGTCACAGATGATGATGATGATGTTGCAGCAAACATTATAATATTGTGTGTGGGTATAACATATGCATTGCTTTTTATTGTTAAATACTGCATACAATTTTTCTTTATGCCTTAAAAGGCATAAGATTTTGCCATCATCCCGCGATTTCCTAATGAAGATTTTCTGCTTTCTGTTTGCATTTCTAATTGCAGCTGAGATGGGTCTGAATGCCTTTTATATAATTGTTTAAAATATATTAAAATAAACTCGCTCACAATTTTGAGATTATAAGGAATGAAACAAACAAATGCTTCTTCAGTGATCCTGAATATTGTTTCCTAAAATGAGCTGCAGATGAGAAATGGTTGCCACTGTTGTTATTGTTGTTATTATTAGTGTTGTTGTTGCTGCTTTCTGGCTGGATGTTCTTCTGCTATGCAAAAACACAGGGAGGTCTGTAGCTCAGTGGTAGAGCATCTGCCTTGCATGCTGGATGCAAAGGTCCCCTATCTGAAACCCTGGAGAGCCACTTGCAATCAGTGTAAATAATATTGAGCTGAAAGGACTAGTGGTCTGGCTCAGTGTAAAGAAGCTCCCTGTGTTCTTATCATGTCATGACATGGAAAATCTCTCTTTCGCTGCATGAAAAGGCCTAGCCTATTACTGTGCCTTAGAACCAGTATGAATGTGCCCTCATAGTGGAACTTTGATTCAGTCCTGTGAGCTGGGGTGTTATGTCCCCAGGGATGCTTCTGAAAATATTGGCCGAATGCCCTCACAGAATTAGCATTCCAGATTACCTAGCCAAGTTTCCAAAATGGAACTGATGCATTTGGTAAAATTGGGACTAACGGGCCATAGAACACCCCAAAATGGTAACCTGGAAGGATCGCCCTATTTGATTTGCATCTCGAGGTGAGCCTTAACCCTAGGATCAACCCTGAAGGAGTTATCAGCCAGCAACCAGGTTGGCTAATTCAGGATACATACCCAATGCCTATGCCAAATTGATTACAGATTGGTTTTATCTGTAATCAATAAAACTGTGGCCATTTTGATTCTAAGAAGAAGAAGAGTTTGGATTTGATATCCTGCTTTATCACTACCCGAAGGAGTCTCAAAGCAGCTAACAATCTCCTTTCCCCTCCTCCCCCACAACAGACACCCTGTGAGGTAGGTGGGGCTGAGAGACTTCAAAGAAGTGTGACCAGCCGAAGGTCATTCAGCAGCTGCATGTGGAGGAGCGGAGACGCGAACCCGGTTCCCCAGATTACTAGTCTACCGCTCTTAACCACTACACCACACTGGCTCTAAGCCATTTTGCTGCTTCTACATCTTCAGTCACCCCCTCAGTGGCCCCCGGCCTGTTGAGCATGGGCCCGCAAAGATGTGAGTTGCTTATGTTGAAAACAATTGCATTTTCATAGCCTCCTAGGGCAGGGGTCAGCAACCTTTTTGAGCCGTGGGCCGGTCCACCGTCCCTCAGACCATGTGGTGGGCCACACATTATTTTTTTGGGGGGGGGAATGAATGAATTCTTATGCCCCACAAATAACCCAGAGATGCATTTTAAATAAAAGCACACATTCTACTCATGTAAAAACACCAGGCAGGCCCCACAAATAACCCAGAGATGCATTTTAAATAAAAGCACACATTCTAATCATGTAAAAACATGCTGATTCCCGGACTGTCCATGGGCTGGATTGGGAAGGCGATTGGGCCGCATCCGGCCCCCGGGCCTTAGGTTCCCTACCCCTGTCCTAGGGCCTTGAAATCCCTCCAGATAGAAGTTATCTACACTTTTTTGAAAACATAAACAATTGGTTTAAGAAAGTTTCCTTCATCTGTCTTTTATCTTCTGTACTATGAAGGCTGTAATGAGATGCAGAATGGCGTCCTTCCATTTTATAAGCCTAATTAGGTCAAGCAAGCTGGTTCTTGTTTAATGTTCTGGTTGCACACAGAGATAGTGAGTGAGGGAGGGAGAGAAACAGAAAGGCAGGTGGTATAGCAGGCAATGCCAAATGCTACAGGATTGACTTCTCAAAGGCAATGCATCTCTCTTAAAGCAGAACAGAATAAAATTGATATTTCTTACCTCTCTTCTTTACAGCCTGCTCTAGTGAAGAGAAGCCTCACTGTTCAATTGCTGGCAATGCACCTGCCTCTATAACTATAATTTGAAGCATACTTAACATCAGTATGGTTAGGCAGTTGAGAAAAAGGTAAATAATTCAAACTCTTGTTTCTAGCACTAGACCAGGTGGACTGGTATAAAAGCAGCCACAGGAACGTGGAGGAAATCAAAGTGCACTTGGTTCAGACAGATCTCCCAAACTGCAGGAGCTCACAACTGTAGTTCTTTAAAATCCAAGCCCTGTATGATTGAGCTATGCATAAAAATGAGAACATTTTACTGTGTTAGACTCAGACCTCTGGCTAATCTACATCAATACTTCTCAAGCACTATATAAGATATAACAAACAACCATTATTTCTCATCTTTTTTTAAAAAAAATAGTTTTATAGTTTTAGTATATCATGTCTATGTTCTCGTTTTTTTAAAAGTGTTTTTCAAAACCAAAACGCATGCTAGTAGAGAACAAAACACTCTTGCACAATCAAATCTAACCAACATGTTAGCACCCTATAAATGCTCACATATGTCACCAAGCACCAGTAATTGGTGTGGTGTAAATGACTATGTCATAGACATAGTCTGTATGCTTGTATCAACCTGACCAGAGGTAATGGTTATTTTAACTCATTATGAAAGAAAGTAGCAGGTGTACTGGTACTGGTACGACATAAAGGGGAGTCAGATGCAGATAAACTGGGATCACTAAGCAAGCCAGGGGGAAAGAAACAAAACTGGAAGCAGCTCAGATTGGGGGACCATGTTGTTAGAGCAGATGTAGAAAGGCATTCCTTCTCAAGTAGAAAACTGAGTGACTCAGGAGGTTTCGGAATCCTGAATGTTCGAAAATTCACTTTGGAAGTATAGTGGTCAAAAATCGTTTGAAAACATAATGTGTGCTTTTTGATTGTATAAGTTGAGTGGGAGAGGTTGTTTGACAGTGTACATGGAATGGTGTACATACCTTGGGTACATACAACGAATTTCATGAAGGAACACACAGCTTTCGTGCCATTTCCTATATCAATGTGAGTTCCATGAAGGAAAATTTAAAATAGCTCTTAAGAGCCCTAGCTCATAATACTGGAATCTGAGGTCATCCAATAAAGCTTGGCAATACAAAAGGAAGTTCTACACACATAGCTATATCTGGCTTAAGTCACTCAGCGAGTTTAGTGGATGAGCAGGGATTTGAACTCTGGTCTCCCAAGTCCTAGTCCAGCATTCCAACCACTACATCACACTGGCTCTCAGAGGCGGTATGCCTTGGAATACTAGTTGCTGGGGTTCACAAACAGGAGGTTGCTATTGCACTCATGTCCTACCTGTAGGCTTCCCAGGGGGAGCCAGAGTGCCACTGTGAGAACAGAACGCTGGATTAGATAAACCTCTGGTTTAATTCAGCAGAGTTCTTTTTATGTTCTTAGGAGTAGTTCTCAAATTACTACAATTCCATATGTCTCCGAGTTCATATGTGCAAATCCTTTATGTGTCTACTGAAACATAAGTGCTATTGAATTCAATGAGACTTACTTCCAGGTAATAGGACTGTGGCCGATGTGTGCTTTGAAACATGCTAGCATCCTCACAAGTCTTGCAAAGGGCAATGTTGGCCACATCACGCATCTGTAAATGGAAACACTCATTAGAGTCCAGACATACATATTTCACCTTCAAAAAGGGGGCATTTGTATGATTTTATTTTCAAACCACAAAATACACACCTCAGGTTGTTTGGCCCTTGGCAGTGGACAGGACACATTTTCTCAATGTGTGCATAGGTTACACTTGGTAGTTGTGGTATTAACACAGATCCTCAAGTTATATTTAAATGCAACCTTTATAGAAGCGTTTGTCTCTGCACTCTTCATTCTGGGCAATTTGTGTTTCTTGCCATTAAATCTCAATATGCATTAAGACATTGTGCTTGGACCTCTACTCTCTTCTCCTACATCTGTCTTAAGACTGGATGAGTTAACTCTCCATTGATCAGAGCTAATTAAGAAGACAAGCCTCCCACAAGTTGCCACGAAAAGGAAGTTTTCTTAATTCATACCATTTCTGGTGGAGGCTTTTCCTCTAAACTCCCCCCCCCCAAAAAACCCCTGCTGCACCTAAGGGCCTCTCATAATCTTTCTCTTCCCTTCACGTCACTTTTCACAGGCTCCTTGTAAAGGAAAGTGGGTGTGAAACATTGGCATAAGGTAGGAGCTGTTCAGACCAGTTAAACATTACAACAATACATGTTGATTAGGCGATATTTTGGCCTCCTCCTTTGCCACATTTTACTTGATGACATCACCCTGCCTCATAACTCCTCCAGCCATGGCCAGTGGAACAGCAGTAAACACCGAATGGCTGTTGTAGAAAATGTCAAAACCACAGTTCCAGGGGGGGAAATAAAAAGGAGAAGGAACAGCCAGTTCTCCATGGGCGTCTTAACGTTCAGGCTCACGTGGAAAAATCCCAAAGAAGTTGGAGCAAATTGCTTCACAACAATGGTTTAGGATCCCATAGTATTTCCATAGTCTGAAGACACTGACGCTTCCTTTTACCAAACACATGTACGTCTGTGATATCAGCCCCTTATAAAAATACCAGACTAGTTAATTAATCCTTATAAAAGCAGAACAGCTACAGCACATGAAAGCCATGATTGGAATAAATACCAATGTGAAGTGTAGAGTTTTGGACTACTATCATGCCTTTTATGATATAAAGAGTCCTTAGTGGGACGTTTCCTGTAAATTGCAGGTTTTGGAGTAAGCTTGGGTTTGGCAAAGGCCAAAACAAGATGCTTACCGCTGGCATAGCCACTCTTTTCTGGACTGAATAACATTATGCTTAAAATGACCAAATAGGTGTTTCACTCTAAGCTAGCACATGATAGTTTCTAATTAGACGAGAAGGGGTGAATGTTGGCCATGATTTCAGCAGTGGATGCATTACTGGGAAGGGAAAAGCTAAATAACATGCAAGCAAGCCCATTGTACATCCAGGCTGCACAGCAACATGGAGGTAAATTCCATTTGTTTTGTAAGGAAGCCTGCTTGGGACTAGGCTGTCAAAGCATTGTATAAATAAACTAATAATGGCAACAATAATTCTAGTTTCTACACTACAGTGCTAGACTACTGAGGTTCATCAGAGTTAGATGAGCAGAAGCTACTTACCAATTCTTTATCTCTCAGCAATTGCTTCTACGTATTATTTATATGAAGCATGTGAAGTTCCGTGTGCATATATGTCTATGCTATCAATGAGCATGTGTGCATTCGCAGGCACACAGATGAAAAGCAATAAATGGGATCAAATCTTCACTCGCAACAAGATTCTTTTTGTGCGGTACTTTGCCAATGTACAGGAGAACATCAAATGAGCTTTTTCAATATTTAGAGAATTGCCTCACCAGGGAAATTCATCTGATGCCTGAATTGTGGTTGTTTTAAGCACCAGGTTAAGACATCTTTATTCTCTTGATATTTTTAAATGAACCCTCTTTATTTAACTGTATGAACCAACCTTTACAAATAGATCTCAGGGCTGTATATGAATGAGTTGAACATTACAAACACATTCTAAATACAAAACAATAATGCAATAAAATGAAGAGGAACAAAACCCCTCAGCCAGTTGAAAATACTACAATCTGGGGCAAGCCAGCCAGATGGGAAGGGTATAAATAATAAAATAATTAGTATAATCTAAAACACCTGGTTATAATCTATAACACACAAATTAGTATAATCTAAAACACCCAGGTGTTGACTGGGTGCTGAAAAAATAGTGTCTGCCTGAGATATTGCTTTTTTGGGGGGGGGGAGAGCATTCCTTGGTTAGGGTGCCACCACCAAAAGAGACCATCTCTTTTGTGCATACATAAGGCTCCTATTAGGATGTGGGTGGCGCTGTGGTCTAAACCTCTTGGGTTTGCCGATCCGAAGGTTGGCGGTTCGAATCCCTGGGACGGGGTGAGCTCCCGTTGCTTGGTCCCTGCTCCTGCCAACCTAGCAGTTCGAAAGCACGCCCAAAAGTGCTAGTAGATAAATAGGTACCGCTCCGATGGGAAGGTAAATGGCGTTTCCTTGCGCTGCTGTGGTTTCGGTGTTCCGTTGCGCCAGAAGCAGCTTAGTCAAGCTGGCCACATGACCCGGGAAAACTGTCTGCAGACAAATGCCAGCTTCCTCAGCCTGTAAAGTGAGATGAGCGCCGCAACCCCAGAGTCGTCTGTGACTGGACTTAACTGCCGGGGTTCTTTTACCTTTACCTTTAAGGCTCCTATACATGGAGCACAGCAAAGAGTCTCCTTAAATCTTATGGGAAAGGAAGTGATATTTTAAACATTGTAATGAGTCACCCATTCTAATGTGTGTGTTAGGAAACCACCTGCTGCTTGTTGAAACAGCACATGCTCTAGTTCTGGAATTGTTTCAGAAATTCTCCTGATTTACCTAGGAATTCAGGAGGCATGGAAAGCAGGGCAGAGCAAACTAGAGAAATGGTAAAAGAACGGAACAGTGGAAATCCTCTCATCCCCTTGCAATGACACTAGACTTTTTCTCTTATGTGGGAGAATGTTAAAAAATAATGCAGATATATTTACCACCTAATGACTGCAATTTATGGCTGAAGAGGAATACGTTCTCTTTATTATTCAGTCATCGGATTTACGAAGTGAGTTTGCTCTGAGTAACCACAGCTATCCCAGTGGAAGCATCGAGTTGAATAGCAATTAAAGCATCCCGTTGCCAGGTGTCAGGCTGGGTCTTGCAAACGTTTATGTCACAATATGCTAACAGGATTAAAGTCGACGGTACGGAAGCAACTGGAGGTTTGCCTTGTGCTGCACTTACTGTCTCGTGTTATCTTTGGTGTCTCATGCTTAAAAACCTAATACACAGCTACACACAGTGGCGAAATGTAATACCTTAAATCTCTGCCTTGTTCATCTGTTTGGCAACAGAGCCCGGAGTTATTGTTTCCAGAAATGGCAGAAGCAAAATGCGAAATGCTCCCGGTGCCAAAGTAAACGGATGAGTATTGGCTGGCGATTAACATCCCCTCCCTGCTATGCCAATTGTTAACACATACCAATTAATTCTTTCTAACAAGCAATTTCTTTTCACGGAACCATCACTCACTGAACTTGGACAGCCCTCTCTGTAGATTTAAGTTACTGCAAAACTGCCCCCATGCACTCTTTTGAATTCATATCAACCCCACACCGCACCCCATTCCATGCCATCAATGCTGAACATCTCATGAGACACAGCAGAATCCAAACCTGCTTTGAAGTCTTCTCTTCCTTCTATGAAGCCCTTTGCCCCCACTTGGGAGGTATACAGGCACTCTGTACATGTTCAAACCCTCCCTCTCCTCTTTATTATTGTTTCATACGTCCCAGGTCTGAAGGCAGAACCCTGGATTAAATTGAGCCCTGCAAGGTGATAACAATAGGTTTTTTAAAACAACAACCAAAAAACCCTCCAGTCCCCTCATTGAATTAAAGGTTTCCATGTTACAATGGCTTTTTACGCGGTTGATCCTGAATCTTCTTGATACTTCCATGAAACACCACAACCTATTGCTAACCTGAAGGCCTGCCATTTCAACACTGGTAAAGCAGAAGGAAATGTTAATTAATTGCCTTTATAGCCCAAGGAGCCCAAAGTGATGGGCCTAGTCCTCCCTCTCCCCACAACAACCCTGTGAGGCAGGTTTGGCTCAGAGGCACTGACTGGCCACCCAGTGAGCTTTGTGGCCAAGTGGGTATTTGAATTTGAACCTTGGTCTCCCAGTTCCTAGTCTGACAATCTGATCGCTATGCCATACTGGCTCTCTTAAGATGAAGGTGATTGACCAGCTCTAGAAGAAAATGGGATGTTCTGCTGCTGTACAAACCCATTGGTACATCACTGTCATGGGGAACCACCCCTGCAAAAGAAAGAAAGAAAGGTGCTATTTGTATCTGCCTTCATCTGTACACAGGTGGGCTTAAATGTGAGTTTAATCAGTTTTTTTTTAACATGGAAAACTAGTTTGTAGAATCATAGAATTGTAGGGCTGGAAGGGACCCCAAGGGTCATCTACTCTAACCCCCTGCTATGGAGGAATCACAGCTAAGTGAAAAAAGCCCATTGAAACATTGGGGGAGATGATAGTCTGAAGCAGGGTTGAGTGCTTAAAAAGAAATAGCACACAAAGTGCATGGAATGCACGCTAAACTGCTGTGTGTGAAACACATCCTAAATCCGAACCCTATCAAATAAACACAAGTATAATACACAGCAAAAAGCTTAGCAATTAGCGCTGGGTGCTGAGCTGAGATTGTTGCAGGAATGCCTGGGAAAGATCTGTTGTTGTTTTAAAGTTATTATATTTATGCAGCACAGTGAGTACACACAGCCTGAGCAGAAATAACAGCTCGCTGCCCCAAGAGCTTAGAATCAAAGGTTTGTCAGTGCAGAGCAACTCTAGCTAGAGTAGACTTTACACTGAACGGATGCTGACAGTTCAATTTTGTGAGATCCGAAGCCCACCGTAGCTTTATAATCTTGCCAATAAAGCAGCGGTTGTTATTTGGAGGGACTAAATGGCCCATAGCAGCCTTTAATATGTTTCTTTTCTTTTCTTTTTTTCCTCTAGGAGAGAGTCCAGAAATGTGAGGGCTTATGTTATGAACCAAACACATTACTTTTGGAAATGTATCACCATAATCTAGCCTTAGGGATTAAGATTTGTTACTGAGGAATAGTCAGTAGGAAGTAGGAGGTTTCTCCTCATATGCCATTGCAAGACCCCTTGGCCCTCTTGGGGAGAAAGAGAGAAAATTCTATTTCCCTAATGCCTTCAGACCTCTGGAAAATCCATCAATGCCAGTTGGACACAGGTTTCCACCCCACCCCCACCCCCCCACCCCAAGCTAGCAGTGGAACAGATGCCTCCAACACTACTTCAGAATGGGCATTTTAAAAAATAATGATTTTCATGCATAACCAATGTAGACTACATTTGAGGCACTGACTCAAGAGGCGAAAGCTGCTGTATCCCATTACTCATATCCAGAGCCGCCAGGACTTCATATGTACGAAGAATTATAGACTTGCAGATTCATCTTGACTTTTCCTGAAGAGAAAATATAATAAACTAGTACAGTGGGTGAGGCAGGTTAATCGCGCACACACACAAGATCTCAGAAGAATGACAAAGCTGTGCGTCTTGTTCCAGTTTTGATGGATTTCTTCCAGTGATCAATTCAATTTGAGGAAACAACGTTTTAGGAGACTGTGGGCTATGTTTTGGAATTTGACTCTCTGCAGTAACTCTTGTAAACTTGTTTGTAAAGATCGCACGGAATTTATTTGGTTTAGAACAAGGAACATGGCCATTTTATTCTCCTTTCTCAAACAATCAAGAGCTTCTAGTTTGGAGCAGCAGGTTTGGGGCAAAGCTGTTCATCTTTTTTGTTGCTGTTGCTGTTGCTGTACCACACTGCTGACCTAGCAGTTTGTTTTCTTCCTGGGCTGGGGCTGGCAAGACAGCCCTTCTGTCTAGAGCAGTTATTAAAAAAGAAAACCCAGTCTATTTGTGCTGGCTGCTTCTTTAATCTTCCTGTAGTCATGAAACTCTCGACATATATTACTGCCTGCAGTTCAGTTCGGTGTTATGATATATACACAGTGGTTTTTTTTCTTAAAAAAAGTTTAGGGGTACTCTCATTTTTCTACTCATATTGAAATACTGCCCCTCAATGAAGCCAAACTTAGATTCACAAAATGTTTAGGGGTAGGTGTACCCCTGCACCCCTCCCCAGAAAAAGCACTATATATATTTTCTTTTTTAAATTCCCTTTTTGCTAAAGCTGGACAAATTGAATACCTGAGCACTGGGATGCAAATATGCAACCAAAGTCTGTATTTCCTCATAGACAATCTTCCACGGTTAGCCTGCCAGTAGTATGTGAGGTCAGTGGTGAACATGGGCACGGTAACAGATGTGAGCCTTGCCTTTGTACAGTGGGCTTCATTGCAGCCCTGTAAAGGTCTGAGTTTTCTGCACAAAGGTAATCTAGGCGTGTGTGGACAAGGCCAGTGAGGGCCATGGCCTGGTCAGAATCTCAGGGGTCTGGTAGAGAGGCTTGGAGTTCTACACTAGCATCCCCTGCGTTCTTTAGCTACTTATAATGCCAAGGCCAACTCTTGCTCTGGTGTGGATAGCGCACTTCCTTCCACTCACCAAACCTGGTACTACCCCTTCTCTTGCCCTGGAAAACAAGATTGGCTGGGAGTTCTAAGACCTGCTCCCTGACTTGGAGGCCTTTTCCCAACTGGCCTGAGAGGGCAGGGCCCTGACTGACTCCAACTGCAAAAGCTGATGCTGCTGAACAGATACTTGGGCTGGGGTGTTTTTAAGGAGTTTTTTTTTGGGGGGGGGGTGTTGATGTCATTTATTTGTACCGGTATCTTTATTTTTAGATCTTATAATGACTTATGTGGAAACTGTTCAATTATGACTGTGTACTTCTTGATGTGTTTTATTGTTTATGACTACTTTTGTTATGTTTGCAATTATGTAGTCTTTTCATGTTGTAAGCTGCCTTGAGCATGGTTTTAAACTATGGAAAGGCAGCATGCAAATTAAATGAAGATAGGAAGACACCTACCTGAGATACCTTGCAATTTTAGAAATCTGGCACATACTGAAGGATGCGCGCCAGCAGTGGGAAGAAATCAACCTCAGATTTTGTTTTTTGTTGGGTAAGATTAGGCTGAACTTTATTAAATCTAGTTTTACATCATGTACTTTAAAATATCCCCTCAAGCACACACTCCTGTTTTCTCTAGTAAAATATATCCGGAAAAAGTATTTATTCCTCATGAATGGTTCCTATTTAGTTCAAGTTCCTTCCTTCCTCTTGAGGTTATTAAACTGGTTGGTTTATTAATTCATTATTAGATGTCACTATTCTTTAATTATAACATGGTTTATGTCTCTGAAGTCTCCTCCCCCTGGAAAAACGGCCAGTCTATTAGACGAGCCCAATAGATCATTCTGACAGGGTTAGAGACTGAGCCTCTCAAAAGGGCATACAGTGTTAGCAAGCAGTGACTGTTGATATGCCCTAACTCACAGCTGCTATTTTCCAGCTGCTGTGCTATACATGAAAAAATATTTAAAACGGCAACGTTGTTTGCTCAAAAACACAACTCTCTGTGTATTTTCCTTCATTCGACAAATGTGTTAAATATCATACAGGTTAAGCATTCCATTTAAGAGACATATGGCAAATAAAGGCACCTTACCAAGTCTCACAGAATATAAACACCTTCTGGAGATAATGAATAAATATTCATTGCACGCAACAAGAACATATTAACCTTTTGGGCCTCAGATATTTGCTTTGCTCATGCAAAGTCAACTCTTCTTTTCGAGACAGTCTTTAACTCGATCGTTTCTCAGAACCACTGAAGGAACACAGAGGACTTGAAGTGCTCAAATATCACATGGAGGAGGGGGAAAAAACAAGTTTCTGCACTATCTTATTGTAATTGCCAATTTAGTTTTAATGAAATGTCAAATGCATATTATCTGCTGCCACTGCCAGCTGTTTCAGATTTTTTAGAAAACGAAAATGGTGGTCCGGAGGAATTTGCCAAAGATTTCATAGCTGGCTTATTTCCGTTGGATCCATCTGCTAGATAGTCCTTTCAAAGGGAAATCTCCATTATCCATTGCTGGCTTGAAATATGCTTTTTCTGGGATGTTATGGGGTGAGAGACATGTGAACTTATTAACATTATGAACATGATACTTATAGGCTGTAGCTTACTGTGCTTTATATTGGATTAGGTAAGCCATACTCTTGCTGCTGTATCAGCTCTGAGCCTCTGACCCATAAGGAAAATCTTTGTGGCCTTTTAGACGAAAGTACTTTCCTTCAGCAAGCACTTCAGGCAACAAAGGCAGAGCCTGACACAACATCCCCAAACCTTTGAACCAGTGTATTTTCCTGGTTCTCGGCTATGGTTGGTTGCTGGACTCACTTCACTTGTTGTAATTACCTGAGGCCAAGCTCTAGATCTCCTTGCATCCAGTCCCAACACTGTATCTGTGACGCCTCATGCAGGGCTCTAGGTTCTGGATTGCATCTCACTTACTCAGCAGAGCTGGTACATAGATTGATTTGCCTCACGAATACAAATCAGACCATTAGCTTTTGTTCTTTTACAGATCTATGGTGATGTGGCCAGAAGAAGGGTGTGGAGGATCACAAACAGGAAGAGAAGCCGAGCACTCCATTGCCTCTCGAGACAGATGGATGCCAACAACTGGGGTTGGTGGGAGTTGAACAACATCTGGAGAACCACAGGTCTTTCCCCTTCCCATTTCAGAGTACCACAATCATGTACATATGCTAAGAGTTTATCCTGGTGTCCCACTCATCCATTCCTAGTTCCCTTGCCTCCTTTTTTCTCCATCCATTTTTATACAGATTTGTGAAGGCCCCACTGTTAAGCACATGTGTTCTCTAAACTGCACTACATTTCAGCAATCATAGTAATGGAAATTTCCCTCCTTTTTGTCCCAGCAATGCCTCTTCCATTTTGCTGAACAGGTCAAATAAACATGTGTCTCTTGAAATCAGGGTTTCATAAACACATCCGGCGCTGCCTGACTGGAGACACCTTTCCTCTTGTTCCAAGGTATTTATACAATTTACAGCAAGCTGTCTTGGAAGGTTGACTGACGCTCTCCAGCATAGCCAGGAGCATCTGCAAACTCTGCATATTAAATTAAGAAATTCTCCCCCCCCCCATCCTCACAAGTTCTTACAGGAGAACAATTTCACCCCTCAGCATTTTGCCTCTGGCGCAGTACAAGGTTAAACTTTATTTTCATTCTTCCTGACTTGGTGCCACTTGAAACAACAGCAAAACAGTTAAAGGAACATTCTGTGCCCTGTTACTTATCTATTTGTCTTAATGTGCCATTAGCATGGTTCACTCTGTTAATTTAGTTTAAGGCTCAAATGTCTATACAAATATTATAGAGTTGCACTGCTGTTTTTTTATAAACAACCGTGCCATATCTTACGGCCTCTTGAGCAAATATTAGGTTAAATCCCCATGATTGATTACCAGACATAAGCATGCCAGCTGATATTATTTTATTGCCCAGAAGATTAGGACACTTTATATTTTTTTTGAATATTTTAAATAATATTTTATATTATGTCCTATATCTTGCACCCATTTGATCATAACTGATTTGACCTCCTTGTCTTTCGTTTCCCTTTCTAGCAGAATACTGTATGCTTTCTTCAGTAGTTTCACGTCTTCTTCTATAACCTCCTTTTGAAATCTAGAAATTGTATAGCTTAAACCCTTTTTAAATCCTCCTTAAACATCTCATTTAATTGTCTGTAATGCAACCAACTCTGAAAATGAGCCTTAATTTCTTCATAGTCTTTTAATTTCCATTTTCTGTCTTGGTCTCTCTATATGTAGGCCACTTTCCCTTTTTGCCAAGCGTTTTGAGTAACAAAGCTTCTATTGGTGATAGCAACCAATGTGTTTTTTGTTCTATTAAATCCTTATACCTTTCCCACACTCTCATTAATGATTTCCTAATTATATGGTTATAAAATCCTTTATGTACTTTCCCTTTCCCATACCATAAGTATGCATGCCATCCATATCTATTGTCATGTCCTTCCAAATCTAATGCTTCTTCCTTTTCCAGTTTTATCCAGTCCCTAATCCAAACCAAACATGCAGCCTTGTAATATAATTTAAGGTCTCGGAAGGCGAAGCCTCCTCTTTCTTTGGTATCTGTCAGTATCTTATGTTTAATCCTTGGCCTCCCCACCCCCCCGCCCACAGACAAATTTGGAAATATCCTTTTGCCATCTTTTGAGGCAATCATCCTTGACCATTACTGGGACTGTCTGAAAAAGCATTTTAGGCAGCACATTCATCTTTATCACCGCAATTCTTCCAAATAGGGAAAGGTTCACTCTATTCCATATTTCTAGATTCCTTTTTATCTCACACCATACTTTTTCATAATTGTCTTTATACACATTTATATTTCTTGTTGTTAACCACATCCCTAAATATTTTACTTTTTTATGAATTTCCATCTCAGTGCTTTGCACCAAATCTTTTTTCTCCTCTTCTTTTAGATTTGTAACTAATAATTTAGTTTTATTTCTATTTAATTTAAATCCTGCTACTTCCCCAAATTCTTGAATTTTTTCTATCACCTTAGGGAGAGAATTTTTCGGATCTTGTACCGTAATTACTAAATCATCAGCAAAGGCTTTCAAGGACACTTTATATTTTTAAAGTGTTTTAATTTTTTTTAAAAAAAGAACATTCACCCACCCACACAAAAAATGACCTTTTTTGGTGCCTTGAATGTGGTGTTGTAAAGGCATTATGCATCATATGAAGCACTTTATTATTACCTCATGTATTCCAAGGCTAATCATTAAAGGCAACTTAGATGCCTCTAAGGCCTGCATCTTAGTTGGCCTAATGATAGCACTGGCTCCTGGCTGAGGGGAGAATTGAACCCTGAACAATACTCTAACCACTGCACTACACTGGTTCCATATTTCTTTCCTGAAGGCTCCAAACTGTACAGACAATAAAGAAGCAGAAGATACTTTGAGATTTAAAATTTTTTTGACAAGGGTCACACTGTACAGAAAAAATGTTCTATGACACATAAAGATGAAACTGCAGAATTACAAGAAACCACAGCTAATACAGGTGTCTTTTACAGTGAGTAAAGAGCTTGTTGGACGCCCATCGTGTGTATGTGTAGTGTACCAGCCTCATAGTGAGTGGGATGCACTGGGAATCATTCAAAGGTTTGGAAATGAGCAATTAGTCATTTCATGACAGAGGAGACAGGAAACCTAGACAAAGTAGTTATTAAAAGGGATCCATTTTTATGTTCAGGCAGGTTCCTACAGGAATCAGGTTGAAGCAGAATTCCAAATTATGAAAGCACCACTCTCAGCTGTATAGGATATAGTGGGTTTTTGTTTTGAGAAGCTAATTAGTTTTTATTATTTTTATTATAATAACAGTCTATTTATATCCCGTCTTTGCACCTATAGGCACATTCATTGTGCTCCAAATTAGTATTAGTTGCTGGGAATTAAATCTTGATAGACAACTATAGGCAGAGCTAGATGTCCATGCCAAAAACACTCGATTCTATGATGAGTAAAAGCAAATTCTGCTGCAATGGTATTATGTAAATACTGGGGGGAATGCATGCTCATTAATGTATTATAAGGGCAATATTTGCTTTTTGGGGTTTTGGTAGAGTTTTAATTTATTTTTATAGAAAATTTATTCAGGAAAGGGGGGTAATCCTCAAAAGGAGAAAAAAACACAAAGGGAAAAGAAAGGGAAAAGAAACCCTTCAGCTCAAATTAATGATACAATAAGCAATGGATGGAGACATATGCCGGCAGAACAGGGGGGGGGGCAATCATTACACACTAGGAACCCAGACATGGGCACCTGAAAACTACTTGAGTTTGAGATTGCAGGTCCCCCTTTGCAGTCATGAGTAGATACTTGATTTTTCTTTTAAGAAATAAAACAAATACATCTTTTGTTTCACTTTTTAAAAAATAAAATGGATATAGACTTAAATTCTTATAGTTAAACTGTAGGATTAACGTCCACAAGATGTAGTGACAGCCACCAACCTAGATACCGTAGGTTTTTAAGAGGATTAGATAAAGGAGGGTATTTAAGAGGATATATGTGGAGGATAAAGCTATCAATGACTACTAGCCATGATGGCTATGTTCTATCTCAGGAGCAGGGAACTGGATGCAGCCAACAAGCCCAGATCCTTGCCCACCCATCAAAGTTACCCCCCCCCCATGGGGCAACTTTGATGGGTGGGTGGAGCTGCGTACCCGTTGATCACCTAATGTCATTATCATGAGGGTTTGTTTTCAGTGCTGGTCAGCTAATGGCACACAGAGTGAGCCCCTTTAAAGGAGCGCCATCAGCACCAATCAGCTGATTGCTGCTGACTCTGCATCTTGCTGATGGCACAACTCTGATTCTCAAAAAGTGTGGCAAAGCTAGTTGTGGTTGTGTGGATTTTTGTGGCTGTCATTTTGTTGTGTGGATTTGTGGCTGTCATTTTGTGTGTGTTGTGTGGATTTTTGTGGCTGTCATTTTGTGTGTGTGTCCCCCCCCCCGATATGTCGATATTCTTGAAATATGCTGAGATACCACAAACACAGTGGTACCTCGGGTTACGAAGGCTCGGGGTTACAAACGCTTGGGGTTAACAAACTTTGCTAACCTGGAAGTAGTTACCTTGGGTTGCGAACTTTGCCCCAGGATGAGAATGGAAATTGCGCAGTGGCGGCAGCAGGAGGCCCCCTTAGTGAAAGTGCACCTCAGGTTAAGAACGGTTTTGGGTTAAGAAGGGAATTAAGTTCGTAACCTGAGGTATATGTGCTAGTACTGAGGCAAATGAGTAATTGGAGATGTTTTGTGGACAGATATCACTGGTCCACATTCTGGAGCAAGAAACATTTTCCATTTTTGAGGTGTTTGTAGTTCTGTGTAACAGAACTTCTACACCACAGGAGGGCTTTTTGTATTTTAAAGGATGATCATTTATTAGAAACTCTGACTAGCTCATAAACTACTCAAAGAAGGGACTCTGGGGCTTTGCTCATTAAAAAACATGCTGACACTGTTGGTCACTTTGTTCTGGGAAGTTTTATGCTGCAGTCGGAGTAAGCATTCCATGCATGGTTTGCAAAGAAAAATGGCCAATTGATGAAGTCAGGTGCCAGTCAGAGACTGAGGTGAAGAGAGTGAGACCTCGGCATGGGAGAAAGACCTATTTTACCCATTAAAATGACTTAGTGCGTTGTCAACAGTGGAAGTGATGCTATTCCAGTTGAGTCCCCAGAGCCATCATCTGGCTGCGGCACTCTGAGAATGCAGGAGGACTATGGGCAGTTACAAACACACCTTACTTTCCTTAGGAGGCAACAGTGGTATTAAAGCACAGTTTAAACATTTACATCTTTAAAATGCAAAAGCACACAATCAATTTTCTCTTTGTTCCCCCCTCCCCCCCCCCGCCATAAATCTGCTCTATTTGTCCCCATTCTCCAATATGTAGAATCTTATTTAGTGTACACATTATATTTGTCAGCCTAATATCTTGTCTGGTGTGCTAGTTTTCCACCTGCAGGTTCTTCTTCCTCTCCTCCTCCAACCCATTGCAGTCTGCAGTGCTATTGCATGAACTCTTGTTATTTGTAATATCTAAGCCTCGGTGGGCATTAATCTCAGGGTAGCCACCCAACCATTTTATCCATTTGAAGGGTTGCCTGGGCAGAGCCTGGCTTGTCTAGGGCCACTCAGACATCCTTTTCATTGCACATTCATGATTATTTGCGCTCATGATGCTATAGAGTGCTCAGATGCAATCCCGTTTAGACCTGCAAAGGTTTTAGGGCAGTCACACTGCTTCATTTCCAATCAGTGAAGTTAAGCTATGAAATTGCTACCAGAGGATATAGCAAAGGTCACAAACTTGGTTGGACAAATTAATGGAGAGTAACTCTTGTCAGTGGCTACTAGCCATGATGGCTATAATAGCTCAGTACAGGTATGCTCTGAATACCAGTTACTGTGGATTACAGAGGTTATCCTTCATTTAACCACCAAGGCAGATTTAACAACAAAGCAAAACTTGATGGGGTTTCTGTAGAGAGCAATTCTTGACTGTATTGCAAATCTGGGTCATCCCTTGCCCCAACTGATACTGAAATGGTAACACGGAAACAATTCCTGAACCAAAACACAGTTACATAAGAACAGCAAGTGCCTATTATTGTATTTGTTCTTTGTGCTCTGAGGACAGTTGTAAAAGTTGCACATGCAACTGCTAGCCATCTGCAACACCCACCAGAGATTGCAGATTGGACTCAGCAGTAATGTTTTCAGTATTATAAAAGATAATAAAGCTATAAAGAGGCAGAGGCAGCTGCTGGGATTCTCTGCTTTCCAGGTGTTGTTTATAGGCAGGCAAACAGGCACCTTTCAGAATACTATGCTTTAAGGTCACTCTGACTGCAGGCAGTTGTCAGAGATTAAAGGTGAGCTGAGTGCAGATGAACGAGAACAACATGTTTGCCATATGTGCCTGAGGAGCTTTGGCATGTTTTTTTGTTCTAAGCATTCCTGTGCAAAGCCACAGTTTACCATATTGTATGGTAAAGAATGCAGTATATCATTTGCAGTGCAATTCTATGCATGCCCACTCAGAAGTAAACTTTGGCTCCTTTAATTGGGCTTTCTCATAACAACAATGTAAGGAGAGCCCTGCTGGATGTGACCAAATGACCATCCAATCTAGCATTCCCCCCCCCCCATCCTTTTCTCGGGGCTTACAAGGGCTTAAGATCCGCCAGTCTCTGCTCAGCCAGCTGAAACCCAGCTGAGCCAGGGTGGTGGACTCAGGGCCAGCTCTAGGTAGACCCCCGGTGGTGCGGTGCACCAGGGCACCAGGCCGGTAGGCGGGGCACTGCGTGGCTTTGCCGCGCAGAAACCATGCTGCGCCCTGCGAGGGCGCCGGAGCGATCTCCGCCCCTCAGCACCAGGGCATGCGACCTGCTCGAGACTGTCCTGGGTGGACTAGTGGTAGAAGATCTCTGCTTGGGCTGGGGTTGGGGACCTATACTAACATACTAGCCCAGCTGAAGCAGAGAACTAACCATCTGAACCGGAGACCCACTGGATCCCTGGTTCAAATGGTTAGTTTCCGCCTCAGCTGGGCTAGTATGTCAATGTAAGTCCCCCAACCCTGGTGGATCTGAGCAAATGATTGCTTCTTTTTGTACATAATGGAAGCTGTTGGCACAACCTTTTATTTGTTTGCTAGCAACCAATTTGGGCAGCATTATAAGTAGATTAGTTAAGTCACTGGATGAAAAGGCTTTGCTTGAAAACTACATGGCTATTTCTTGAGCAGTGTACAATCCCCCCCCCCCCAAACTGAATAAAAACAAACAGTGTCAAAGTTCTTTGAGACTCTGCAAAGACAATGTCCCAGGTGTAAAAGTCAATGAAATACAAACAACAATTCACCATGATATTATATTCTTTAGCTGTCCTTGAAATCTTTTTTCTTTTCCTACAATTTCTACCCCCAACCATGTTCTCTTTTTCTTCCCTTGCAGTTATGTTTTGTGTTTTCTAAATTACAGGTTTCTAAGGGAGGATGATGTCATCTGTCATGCAGCGCTTAATAAATATGAGCAACAGGGAATATATTTTAGTTAATAAGTAGTTAAAGAACCCCATTGAAACATGCTAGGCTGTTTATACTTGC